>NC_080572.1:91093434-92333434 GCF_030247185.1 Malaya genurostris | reverse complement strand
TAAATTCCTAAATTCCTAAATTCCTAAATTCCTAAATTCCTAAATTCCTAAATTCCTAAATTTCTAAATTCCTAAACTCCTAAATTCCTAAATTCCTAAATTCCTAAATTCCTAAATTCCTAAATTCCTAAATTCCTAAATTCCTAAATTCCTAAATTCCTAAATTCCTAAATTCCTAAATTCCTATATTCCTAATTTCCTAATTTCGTTATTTCCTTAATTCCTAAATTCCTAAATTCATAAATACCTAAATACCTAAATATCTAAATTACTAAATTCCTAAATTCCTAAATTCCTATATTCTCAAATTCCTAAATTCCTAATTCCCTAAGTTCATAAATTCCTAATTTCCTAAATTCTTAAATTACTAAATTCCAACCAAATTCTTGAAATTCCTACATTCCTAAACTCTCGAAATTCCTAAATTCGTGAAATTCTAAATTCCCAAATCCCGAATTGCTAAATCCTTAATTCTTGAATTCTAAATTGATATATACCAGAGACCTTCCACTCAAACAAACGTCCAGAATTCTAAAAGTCTTAGAACCAAAAATCCTAAAATTCTAATTGGCTGAAATTCTAATATTCTAAAAGCCTTACAATCTAAAAATACCAAAGTTATCACTTGTGACAGATCATCAGAAATAGAATGGGGCAAGTTTATGCATTATCACCCTTGTTCTGAATGACGACGTGTTGATTTTTCGATCGAATATGGTTCGATCGAATCATAGCCACCTTTGATTTTGCCAGCGTTATTAAGAATACAAATGAAATACGATCGAAGAATCTATACGGCTCTATTCAGAACAAAAGCGTATACACACGTCTATGAAACGCCATAAGAGTGGGTTTAGCGTCTGGATGCCTAAAAGGAACGATTTAAAGCGATAAGTGCACTTGGGACCGATATTCTACATGGTACCATACGAAACAAATCGCTACAGAATTGAATGAGAGGAATGACAGCAAAGGAGAGGTGAGTAGATGTGAACGAAAAACAGAAAAATAAAGGTGTACTGATCACCGTATTATATTATAAACAGTATAACGAACGAACAAATTAGGCAAGTAATGACCACAACAATATTAATAACACATCTTTACAAAATGAAAAACGGCCATAGGCTCTAGCGGGAAGAAAGAGCAGTTAATATATCAAGGCCAATAGATTAATATATTGAATAATATATTAGAACTTAATGCATTGAAATATTGAACGTCATTTCAACGAAGCGTATTATAGTATATTGTACTATATTATATGATATTGTATGGTGTTGTATTATATTGTTTTTTTTTCATAAATACGTTTATTTCTTAAGGCAGTTTACATAAGTTTTTCTTCGCCGTAGCATCACTTTTACATAATATTCTTATCCTAATTTAATTCTAACATAGTCACAACGTTTTGAATTTATTAAAACATATTCTCTTATAGCTTAAATATCATCTTATGTCGTTTTCGTTTTTAAATTGCACTACACTGGTGTAGCGAAAGCTGCACTGAAACCGTTCGTTTTTGCCAATTGCACTACACCAGTGCTACACTTTTTCTGCACCGATACCACTGGTGTAGCACTCATCAAAAGTTTGGTGTAGCTCTGTGCAATGTAATCATGTATTGTAGTCAATGGTTACTGTTTATGTTTTCGTCATTTTTGTTCGTTTATTCAAGCCTCAGTGTAGCACTGCACCGGTGTAGTGCAAGTTAAAAACGAAAACGCCATTAGGTAACTCGTCATTAATTATGAAATCTACTCGGAAATATTATTTGAACCAAACGATTAACTTCTATAAATTATAAAATAAGCTGTTATTTTCAGACATTTTGTTGATAATTTCATAAACTGTTTCGAGTTTGTTTGTATCATTACATAATTTTTATTCTAATTTAGCTATTGGTTGAACTCATGGACGCAGCTGGGATCAGAACTAAGTCTTAAAAGGGGCCTTTATTAAATTGAAACTCCAATTTTCTTTATGAAATGATAAATAAGTTTCATGTATGAAAGGTCACGACAAGCAAGAATGTCTCGAACTGGGATATTGGATAGTTTACCTTGGGTACGCAAAGAATTTATTAGTTGAGATCTGACATCACGATACTCCACGCATGTCCAAACGACATGATCAATATCCCGATAACCTTCTCCGCAAGCACAATGATTAGTCTCGGAGAGCCCAATTCGAAGGAGATGTGCATCTAACGTGTAGTGATTGGACATGAGTCTGGACATCACCCGAATGAAATCCCTACTCACATCCAGTCCCCTGAACCATGCCTTTGTCGATATTTTCGGAATAATTGAGTGCATCCACCGACCCAGATCATCTCTATCCCAAGATGCCTGCCAGCTGGCAAGTGTTCTTTGGCGAGACGAACTATAGAATTCGTTGAAAGCAATCGGTCGCTCATAAATTTCACCCTCAATAGCACCACGTTTGGCTAAATTATCGGCTCTTTCATTGCCTGGAATGGAGCAATGAGCCGGGACCCAGACTATAGTGATTAGATAATTATTATTCAATATGTCGTTCAGACACTGTTTTATTTTACCCAAGAAAAACGGTTCATTTTTGCCAGCAGCGATTGAGCGAATGGCTTCAATTGCACTCAGACTATCTGTGAAGAGGAAATAATGGTTTGGAGATAATGTGACGATTACACTCAAACTATAATGAACTGCTGCTAGCTCTGCTATATAAACAGATGCAGGTTCTTGAAGCCTAAATGAGGCCGAAACATTATTGTTGAACATACCAAACCCTGTCGCTTCTTCAATTCGCGATCCGTCCGTGTAAAACATTTTCTCAGAGTCAATATGCCTGAACTTACTTGAAAATATTTTTGGGATTTCCGTCGAGCGTAGATGATCCGGGATTCCACGCACTTCACGCTGCATGGATGTATCGAAAAATAAAGTTGAGTCAGGGGCACTTAGGATGCTGACACGGATAGGAATATATCTTGAAGGGTTGATTTCCTGTGACATATGGTTAAAATATACCGTCATAAATTTTGTTTGAGATCGAAGCTCGACTAGTCGTTCGAAATTATTAATTACCATGGGATTCAGCACCTCACATCTTATTAGCAGGCGTGATGAAAGCTCCCAAAATCGATCTTTTAATGGAAGAACTCCCGCCAGAACTTCAAGACTCATTGTATGTGTCGAGTGCATGCAGCCTAAGGCAATTCGCAAACAACGGTACTGAATTCGCTCAAGTTTGATAAAATGAGAGTTTGCAGCGGAACGAAAACAAACGCATCCATATTCCATCACTGAAAGTATCGTTGTTTGATACAATTTTATTAGATCTTTCGGATGAGAACCCCACCAAGATCCTGTTATTGTTCGAAGAAAATTTACTCTTTGTTGGCATTTCGTTATCAGATACCTAATGTGTCCTCCCCACGTGCATTTGGAATCGAACCACACCCCGAGGTATTTAAAAGTTAAAACCTGTTGGATCATTCTTCCCATCATATGGAGCTGAAGCTGCGCGGGATCATGCTTTCTTGAAAAGACGACTAACTCTGTTTTCTCCGCAGAGAATTCGATACCAAGATGAACAGCCCAAACGGACAAGTTATCTAAGGTATCTTGCAATGGTTTATGCAGATCAATAGCTTTGGGCCCAGTAACTGAAACCACGCCATCATCTGCCAATTGCCTTAGTGTACATGGGGTTACTAGACAGCTGTCAATGTCATTCACGTAAAAATTATAGAGGAGCGGACTGAGGCATGAGCCTTGCGGGAGACCCATGTAGCTAATTCTGAATGTTGCCAAATCGCCATGTGAAAAATACATGCACTTCTCTGACAAAAGGTTGTGCAAATAATTATTTATAACCGCTGGAAGTCCATGTTGGTGGAGCTTGTCTGAAAGAACATCAATGGAAACTGAATCAAATGCTCCTTTAATGTCTAAAAATACAGATGCCATTTGTTGCTTTTGAGCGAAGGCAATTTGGATGTCAGACGAAAGTAATGCAAGGCAATCATTCGTCCCTTTATTTCTACGGAAGCCAAACTGAGTATCTGACAACAAACCGTTCGTCTCGACCCAAGTGTCGAGACGTCGTAGAATAATTTTTTCGAACAATTTTCTGATGCAGGACAACATCGCAATGGGTCTATATGAGTTGTGATTGGAAGCTGGTTTCCCCGGCTTTTGAATGGCGATAACTTTCACTTGTCTCCAGTCAGGCGGAACAATATTTTGCTCAAGAAACTTGTTGAACAATTCCAACAAACGTCTTTTTGCGAGGTCGGGCAGATTCTTCACCAAGTTGAATTTAATTCTGTCCAACCCAGGGGCGTTATTGTTACAAGACAAGAGTGCTATAGAAAATTCCATCATTGAAAATGGGTTATTAATAAAACCATTATTTGGAGGAGATTCACGTATAATGCTCTGCGTAGGAACAGAATCTGGGCAAACTTTCCTAGCAAAGTCAAATATCCATCGGTTCGAGTATTCATCACTCTCATTGCCCACGTTACGATTCCTCATTCGTCTGGCCGTATTCCAAAGAGTGCTCATTGAGGTTTCTCTTGACAAACCTTCGACAAAATGTCTCCAATAGCTACATTTTTTGGCTCGAAGTATGCTCTTGTACTTGGTTTCTAAAACCATAAGTTTTTCAAAATTCTGAGGAGTTCCTCCTCCCCGTTTTAGAAACGTCTTGCAAGCATTTTGTTTTGCGAGTTTAGCCTCTGAGCACTCTTTGTCCCACCAGGGGTTGGGAGGCCTTCTGTTAGTCGTTGGTCCAGGAAAGCGTTTAGTTTGGGATTGTTCTGCTGCCTCCAGAATCGAACAAATAAGGAAGTCATATTCTTCAAGTGGAGGGAGCTCTTCCATTGAATTCAAAATACTAGAGATTCTACTTTGGTATTTAATCCAGTCGATATTTTTTGTCAAATCATATGGAATACTAGCTGAATTAGCAATACATTTGTTAAAGCTAATTGAGATGATGATTGGTAAATGATCGCTACCGTGTAAATCAGGCAATATTTTCCAGGTGCAATCTAGTCGAATTGATGTTGAGCAAAGAGATAGATCTAATGCACTTGGGCGTGCAGGAGGTCTTGGGATCCGTGTCATGCTACCCATATTTAATACCGTAATGCTAAAATTGTCACAAATGTTTTGTATTAAAGATGATCTGCTATCATTGTAAACGGAACCCCACATCATTCCGTGCGAATTTAAATCCCCCAGAATCAATCGTGGAGCAGGAAGGGCTTCAACCATTTCATTAAGCTGTCGCTGTCCAACTTGTGCTTTTGGAGGAATATAAACCGAAGCTATGCAAATATCTTTGCCTTTAATGTTTATTTGGCAAGCAACAACTTCTATACTAGAAGTTGAAGGGATGTTTAATCTATAAAAGGAACAGCATTTCTTAATTCCCAAAAGCACTCCACCATACGGAGAGTCTCTATCGAGACGTATAATGTTAAAATCATTAAAATTTAAAGCTATGTTTGAAGTAAGCCATGTTTCGCATAAAGCAAATACATCACATTTTTGACTATGCAATAAAATTTTAAATGAATCAAGTTTTGGCATGATGCTTCGACAATTCCACTGCAGGACAGTGATTGTATCATTTGCAGCGGGTGATAAATTATCCATCAAAAGATACAAAACCTGAGACAATTGGCCATTGAGCTGATAACTGCTTCAAAAAATTTCTAGCTATTGGAAGGAATGTCATTATGAGGGTCTTTAAGGGTTCAGATATATTGAATGCTGAGAAAATCCATTCAACAATTTCCGAAAACTTCAGTAATCCTGTTGGTGGCTGTGAAATGGAGCCCACAGGATTATTACCTTTTTCTGTGCTAGATCCTGGATTGGTTTGTGAATTTGACAAACCAGGAGGCACAGTCTTTGGTTTTGACTTTTTTTGTTTAACACGGGGATCTTTTTTTGAAGATGAAACTTTAGGTGTCTTTTTTGGTAATTTGGAAGAAGACTTCTTTCTCTTAACTGACCCTTGGGTAGTGATAAACGAATTACCTTCACTATTTTCGTCAGAGTCAGAGTCCTCTGTTTCCTCTAGATTTGAAAACCCGTTTTCGGTTTCCAAAGGGGGGACATCAATGACCGTTTTAAGCATTTCTGCATATGTGCGCTTAGACCGTGCTTTTAAAGAAAGCTTAATTTTGTCTTTGTGCACTTTAAATGCAGTGCATACTGAAATATCCTCATGAGGACTTTCCCCACAATAAATACATTTTTCAATTTCCTTGTTGCAATCATTATCTTTATGAGGTCCTTCACACTTAATACATTTTGGTTTATTGCTACAGTAAGTAGCTGTGTGTCCGAATTTTTTGCAGTTCGTACAATTCATTACATTTGGAACAAAAAGCCGAACAGGGAGGCGAATTTTATCGACATAGACATGGGACGGCAACGCAGATCCGGCAAATGTCACTCGAAACGAGTCTGATGGGCGATAAACTTTTTTTCCCTCTTCATAAACTACTGAGTACAGTTGTTTGCACTCCAGTATTTTCACACCCTCAAGCATAGAGTTCTTGAAACGACCAACACCATGCTTGAGTAAATCATCTACCGAAAGACTCGCTTCGGTAACAACACCATCAATTTCGACATCTTTGGAGGGTATGTAAACTTTATACTCTTTAATGAAATGTTCCGAAGAGACAATATCATTCGCGTGTTTCAAATTATTTACCACAACACGAATTTTATCGTTATTTACTTTTATGATCTCTTTGATTGAAGAGTATCGTGATGTCAAACCTTTAGAAATTTGGTAAATGTTTAATGGCTTTGATATACGTCTAAAAAAGACTATCCAAGGCCCAGAAGAGCTCTCCTGATATTTTTTCGTTCGTGGGGGTATCGGATTCATGCTAGGATTTACGTCCATGGATTCATCCATCACATTAAAATTTTTAATCAAACTTTAAAATAAAAAATGAAACCAACACTACACAGTACTCAATCAAAAGGAAAAGAAAAAACTTCTACCTTGAAATTGTTGTCTATCTCCGTTGCACTGCCGTGTAGATCCTCGTTGCTCTAGATGTTCTTGTTGGATGTATCTGGACGTTGATACAATGCTGAAGCTCACTGTAGCGATAGAATATGATGTGATGCTACTGCTACCTGACATCCAGCACCACTCGAATTCCGATTTGCTTTCGTCTTCGCCAGCTGTAACCAGCGCAGGTCACCGGTGTATACCTGCGTGTTGTATGGCAGTGGAAAGACCGAGTTGTCTTGTCTCCTTCTTCCTTGTGCTCCGCACCGATATGCTTCTGCACCGAAGTGCCTTCGCACCGGTGTGCTTTTGCACTCTCCTGCTTCTGTGTGCCTTTGCACTCTTCTTCTTCAATGTGCCTTTGCACTCTCCTGCTCAGCACTTGTGGCTGTATATTGTGGCCTGGGTAGAGCTTGGGAAACGCCCTTTGTTGTTTCCTTCACCAGCTTGGCCCAGCACTAGGGCTCTCTTATGCAGCACGATTTTACGTTTTAACGGCTGCTGCCAACAGGTTTCTACCTGTAGTTCAACCGTTGTCGTATTTAAAGCGTGTAAACTAACCAGCGTTATTAAACTGTACGCTTCTATACACAACCTTCTCGGTTGAACGGCTATTACTGAATGATGTATTATATTGTGTTGCATGATATTATATTATTTTATATTATAATTTTGTATCATGTATTGAAGTACATTTTATTTAAATATATTTATATATTCTATTATATTGTATTACATTGTATTATATTATATTGATTTAAAACATTTATCATGGGAACGTAATGGGAGGGAGCATCAGGGCATCGGACGAATTGATGACTGGACGAGGGATTGTGGATAGCCAGTCCAAGTCACTTGAAGGAAACTTGTTTCCTTCTGATGGTTTGACATGAGCCTGACGCGCCCTTCTCAAACAAACCATCAGGCGGGTTCAAGCATGTAAAGCGATATGCTTCACCCATGCATTGGATATTATGGTTGGAAGAGCATCTTTTATTCCCGCGGAATATGTGTAAGTGACTTTGCTGACATATCCGCCCAACCCTTTTTGTTTGCTTTTCGATAACAGCAATAATAAGAAGGTGAATGGGTGAACCGTATCGGGTCTACTGTAAGTCTACCCGCATTCACTGGCAAGACCTTGAACTGATGGTGGCTTAACTTCACATCACATCACTTCACGATGATCTATTAGTAACTGAAGGTTCTAACTTAGTAATTTAGTAAGTGAAGGTTGGAACTTTACAGATGTTAACAATACACCAAATAATACAATGACGATCAGTAAAGCGGTATAACGTGCAGCTGTATACTCCACTATGCGGTAATTCACCACTCATCTCCTATCTCTTCCGTTCCAACTGGGCCGCAAGTAAGCTTAGTGAAGATCGGGGAACCAACCCCGGAGGGATCTATGGTCGTATGCTGACCTTTGATTCCCATGTTAGGGGCGGCTCAAAACAGCGTCTGTCTCGGAGCGGTTGGTTGAACATAAATCGCGGTGTCTCGTCAGTAATAACAAACATATATAAGGCGACATACCGAAATAAAAAAAATAATACCAAGAAAACCGAAACAATACACAAAGAATAAAATTCATTCAAACTTCCAGATTTTTTGCTTATACGGTTCAAAAGTTCCAGAACAATTATGGGTGTGACATTTTCATAGAATATATCTTTTAATTCAGATGAGGCGTTAAGACCTAATGAATCTATGGGAATCATCACAACAATCCCGATAATCAAACGATATAACGACAACGCCAATAGAAATAGAAGATCAGAAAGAGAGTTGCTAAAAATGTATCTAATCGTTTCACAACTCCAACTGAAAGGGTATCCTGTGGAAGTGAACCTCATTAGAACGGTGTTAAAGGTACTATTTGTCGACCGAACGGATCCATTATGAGTTGGAAATTGAAATGAAAATAATAATAAAAAAAATTTTAGCTACTAACAAAACCGGAAGTTCAGACAACTGAGAAAAAAAGACACTCTCGATGGAAAAGAATAGTTTTTCGTCTTTCAACCGAGTTATTCGGGAACAGCAGGAAAATGGTTCCGGCTAAGGTATGGATTGTGGATCTTTTGTTATCTTCTATTTACCGGTGAAAATTATAATAATAATGATGACTCGTTCTCTTTACTGGCACCCGAAACAAAGAACTTCCCAAATAGCACGAACAGCGAAATGAAAACTTCTGTGTGAAGTGTAGTTTTCTTTTTTGTTCGTTTGTTTCTTGTAGCTTCTTTTGCAGTGGGGAAAATGCATCAGACAAACTCAAGAATCCATTTCGACTGGCATCAATTTGGATGCGAATCAAGAACTGACTGGGGGAGGGGGGCTTTTCTCGTCCTTTTTTTTTCCATTTACCGGTAGTTTTCTCCGAAAGTTTTATTGGAGTGAAAATTTGTTGCTGAAAAGAAAATAATTTCTTTTCCTTCATTTCAGTGGTCGTAGTTGCTTTTTATTTTGCGGAGAACAATAAACGAGCAATACTTTTACACTTTGGGTGCTGGTTTGCAGTCAACATAAATAATGGCACCCGTAATGCGCTTGAGTAGTTCTACGGTAGAGTCTCTCTTGAAAACTTTCGGATGAAGAAATCAATGCAAACAATCGCTGCAATTATGCTTGATCTGGAGTGCCGCAGTTCTTTTTTTAAGAAAAAAAAAGTCGTTCAATCGATTGAAGTTATTTGTCGATTCACAGTGAATGAAGTCATTATTTTAATGTGATCATTCAAGTTGTACATAAAAGAATGTGATTGGCGCTCATCAATCGAAGTTCTGAATTTCTATGTCCAGACAGTATTGTGAACAACTTGTATTTTCGTACCTTTAACATAACTTCAGTCGAATATTTCTTAGATTTCGGCAAATTTGAAGTCCTTCTAATGTTATTTAAAATTAAATTTCATGCATTCAACGATCATAGCAACATAGTTGAAACTTTCGTTTTGTCTCAGAATAACTACAACTCAAAACTCAATCAATAAATATCCGCCAGAACGGGTATTTTGCACACATCCTTCATAAAACCCTCTGCAACGATTGAATTTAAAAACAAGCAAGGATTACAGTGACTAATCCGAAGATCAAACATCGAAACGATAAATTTCATAGTTCAGCTAAGCTTACCTCCCACACGACACCGAATTGCCATTAAAGGATTATTTATCTCATCCTACCAAGAACATCGAACCGCAGAAGAAAAATCGATAATTTCAAGTGAAGTGGAAAACGGTTTTGCCACACCAATCTTCCCGTCGCCACAGCTGGGCCAGCTCTCTATCAGACATCGTATGGTGGAGCAGCAGGCGCGTCATCCTGCGGAAATCGGTTCGTCTCTGGTTTGGTTTTGATAATAATTGCTTCTGGCCAGAGAGCCACGCCATCCGGTTTCTATATCTCGGCATTTTGCATAAATCTAGCAAGGGGAGACGAACTTTTATCCTCTCTGTCCTTTTCGTAGCACGCTAAACATCGCAAAGAGCGATGTAGAAAATAACAGGCAGAGTATGCTAATAACTGAAATAATTAGCCCCAAGGTAGGCAATTGTAGAGCACTTACGCTGACTGGTGTTGTCGCTTCGCTCAGGGGCCAATTCTTTAGCCAACCGGTAGGCAATCAGCCAATTCTGCGCGTCGTATTTTTTAATGTAATGCACGATTACTGCCATATTTGTCATTATGCTCAGACTGAATAGGGTGATGCCAAATATTTTGTTTTTACGAAAGTAATTTTGAATATATAAAATATTGTTCACATTTTAAGCCATATTCTTTTTTACTAGAATCAAACACAAAATGTTTGAAGTAATGTTGAAGAGACTAAAACAAAAAATGAACCACTCTGAAGACTTCGGTACAGAAGTTGAATAACTGATGTCGGAAACGGAACAATCACATAAAATGCTTGTCTACTGCGTTGGCTCGGAAACGGAAAATTCGATTTCTGTTTTGCACCTCAGTGATTCCGGTGTTTTCAGGTAATAAATGAGTGAATTATACCTAAGGGAAAGCGATGTGGAAGAACGTCAGGTTTGCGTTATTTCGTTTCTGCAATGCATGTTATTTACTGCCTAGGAATAATCTACAAGCTTTTATTAAACTGTAATTCATAGGAAGAGTGGCATACTGTTAAACGGGACCGAAGATGTGGAAAAGTTGATTCGGAAGATTTTTGAGACTTGGGAAGAAGAGACTCTACCATGTTAATGGATGTAAGGAGTGACATTTCTTGTCTACAAAATGGGCGCACGCTGCCTACAAGCTACACACCAATATCATCTACCTTCGTTTATCACCAATAGCTAAGAAATTTGACGTACTGGTCATAGAAACGATGGATAAAGTGATGTATTACGTGCGAATATTTTAGACGCTCTAGATTGCCTTCAAGTCTAATTCTATCTTAAGATACTTTGGAAGCATTTAAATGAAATGCAAGGATTGACAAGAGTGCTACGAACTTTATAACATGATATGAATATGAAAATATTCATATCATGTTAGCCCCAAGCTGGAAGGATTCTTAGTGTCAGTAGGATCCATAGTACTAGCCATGCAATGATTCTGTACACTCTGAATCGGCTGCGAAGTCTGTTGAAACAGAAAGGCCAAATTCCACAAAAGGAATGTAATGCCAAGACTTTGCTTTGCTTTGACTTTGCTCATGAATATGAAAATAAGAAAAAAAATCGGGTCTAATATTCTCCGATGGAGAACGATTGTACCACATATTATCACCAAATAGTTTCTGAAAGATCGTATAGTTTTCTTTCATGAAACTGCTGTTTGAAAATCCTTTTGGCTTGGTCAGAATTAAATCAAAAATGGTTTAAAACATTTTTACAAACATTTACATTTTGATTACTTTATTTGCTTTACGTTTTGTCTTAGATTCGTCAGTGCGTATCAGTTCATGTTGAACAGACACTAAACAAACGAAAAGTTATTACTGTGCAAATCGTTAATGTGAGCTGATATTGTAACAGTAACATAAATGTTACAAGATTATAACATACAATTTCTGCACGGATTCTGATACCTTTCGGTTGGTTTTCGCAACTTAATGATAACGAAAATGCCAAGTAGAAAACTTGTGTGCAAAGTCTTATCAGGAGTGCCAGGAAACTGTTTTTTGAAATGTTCAAAAGTTCGCTTCTACGATTTCTAAACCCAATGAATTCAGAAACATCACATTTGATGTTATGTAGACAGCTGAAAATAACTATCCAATTTATTGGTTAGATCCATCAATTCCTGAGAAGATTGAAGTAGTCTCCCGAAAGAAAGTTTCTTCACATTGGTTTCGTTACGAGCTACTATCTTCTAACTTTTAAGAACTTCTGCCGTTCGTTTTGCGTTTGTTGGAAAATCATTCATAAGGCTACGAGCAATGTAACCAGATACATATTCGGCCCCATCTTCTTCCTCGAGCGATCGTTCTTTTTGACAGGTAACTGCAAAATTCTTCCTTATAGAAAGCTTTAGAATCTATTCGACCGTTGAATCTATTTTTTTTGCTTCAAAGTTTGTACAATACGCTTCTGATCATTGATTTCCTCCCTTAGCTTCCCTAATCTTTATTGTTTCAAGGTAAATTTCCCTAGTTTTTCAGTTAAATCAGTACTTACTGTAGAGTCGACATGATACTGTCTAACCCACCTATTCCCTAAAATGAGTAGAATTCAACGGAGAGAATCAACGTGCGAGAGAGAACATGAGCAAACCCAAGGTTGCGGCAGCGTACAGGAAAAACGAAAGGGTCAGTTAGTGGAGAACGCTTGTGTGAGTCGGACTAAATAAAAACGCAAGAAATATCTGCATGGTTTGTGTTTTTTTGAAGCGCTTAAACAATTCCGAAGGATATACAATTCGATTCTCCCCTTACTTACTTACAACATTCTGAACAGAAAATAAAATATCTTTTTGAAGTAATGAAAACGAAACGTTTTCCTCATCTCTAAGATCGATAGCTTCACACAGGATATACAATCCATTTATCTCGTTTTCAAAAATCGTTTCAGATTTTCATCCGTGCCTTGAGATATGTTATTAGCCGCATACCCTGCACTATGTAGAGATACAAGATCAGTTTGTTCACTATATTCTTGAATCAATTGGGATACAAGTTCCGATCTGTTTCCTCCGAAAAATTAAGTATCGTTAGAATCGCTGAGAAATCATTAAACATTATCTTCCATTTAGTATAAGTGCGTAAAATAAAAATCAATTTCATTTACCAGTTGATTTTAGCTTTTTTCGAGCACCTTCTATGAATATATTTTCATAATCAAAATGGGTGAAATGCCTGGAGCAAACAAATACTTTCTTGGATTTCTTGATTCCTATGAAGAGCAACCTCCTTATTTCCTAGCAATTGGTGCAAACAAACTGGTGCCTTTCTTATATTACTCATAACATAATAAATATTACTGTGGAATTCGTAAAAACAGCTGTTCATGGAACAGAAATAGGAAAGTTTGTTCGGACTTAATCTAACAAAATCTACAATTCCTGTTTAGCCTGTAGATCCAGAACCGGAAGTAGTACCCACGACAAATTTAAGAATTCCGTATGAAACTGTAAGACTTTACCTTTGAACCGATAAGTTTGTGAAAATCGATTTGAATCTTGAAGAAAATTCAGTGAAATCCTTTTTGCTATTTATGATAATTATTTCCCATACTTTTCTAAATCGGATACAGATGACCGGAACAGTCGAAGTTAGTTCGTTTTCAGCTATAAATTGGAACAGTTTTGAACATAGTTGAACCTAGACTTTCAATCTCATGCTCTATTTCGATTGAACCAATTAAACGAAATCTAACAAACGAAACGGACCAACGTTTCCGTTACTTTTGCATTTGAAAGTCAGCATGAATCAGCAACATGAAACATCTAGTAGGATCATTATTATTATTATTATTGACATCACTACACCACTGGTACGGCATTACTGTACTACCGGTTGTGGAAATTGCATTTACATAGCGAAGCTTGGAACTCCGATATATGTTGATATTTTCAAATGAATTTCAATTCATTGACATTCTTTTATTCTTTCGGTCGCACTCATGATAAAAAACACGATTTTAATTAACCGCAGCACCGTCTTTTACCAATATCGCACACTAGTAGCAGACATGCGTAACCGTTTCGTTTTCTTCATAGTGTGTACAAAATATAACAAAGCATGCTTTCTCATATAGAAAGGTTATGCAACCACTGTGAAAACCGACTTTTGAACCGAGGCCCGTAAGGCCGAGTGTCACATACCATTTGACTCAGTTCATCGAGTACGCCAAACGTCCGTGTGGGTATGTAACGTTTTTTGCACTAACTTTTCTCGGAGATGGCTGAACCGATTTTCACAAACTAAGATTCAAATTAAAGACCTTGTGGTCCCATACAAAATTCCTGAATATTATTTGGATCCGTCTTCCGGTTCCGGAATTATTTGGTAAAATATGCAAAAAAATTGTGATAATAAGTGCACTAACTTATCTCAGAGATGGCTGAACCAATTTTTACAAACTAAGATTCAAATGAAAAGTCTTTAGGGCCCATAAAAAAATTCCTGCACATTATTTGGATCCGACTTCCGGTTCTGGAGTTATGGGGTAAAATGTGAAAAAAAGAAAATATGTGTTCTACCTTTTCTCATAGATAGCGTGACCGATTTTCACAAACTTAGGTTCAAAAGAAAGGTCCTGTGGTCCCATCCTGAATTTCATGCGGATCCGACTTCCGGATCCGGAAATATAGGGTGGGATAAAAATTGTATACCATCACTAAAAATGGGGAAAAATCTTAAAAAAAAAAAAAACTAAATCGACCTTAAATTTTTTCCAAATGATAGTTTTTATTAGTAGACGGTCAAACAAATCGATTTCGTTTATTCTTTTAAGAATCGAAGAAGTTTGTTTTGAAGAATACCACAGTATTATATATGATAGTATGATTGATATGAGAAAGGCATCATCACACTTCTAGGTGGATTACAACAGGTTTTTATGCGTTTTCAATCCAAATCTGTTTAT
Source organism: Malaya genurostris (assembly GCF_030247185.1). Lineage (NCBI taxonomy): Eukaryota > Metazoa > Arthropoda > Insecta > Diptera > Culicidae > Malaya > Malaya genurostris. The sequence goes on along the minus strand of NC_080572.1, from coordinate 92,318,346 downwards.
GAAGACATGAACAAAAAAACAATGAAAAAACCTTATGTTCAGAATGCTCAAAATTAATCCAAGAAGAGTGATTTCTCATTATTTTAAATTCATATATCATGATAATTATAATATCACAATCGATGTTAAATCCATATTCGTGGTGGGAGGCGTAGTGTTTCTTGTCTAGAGCCTCTTCCTCGTATGTATTTTGTTTTAACGCATTTATGGCCAGTCCGATACGCCTAGCTTCAGCTTTCAGTTCGATGTATGTTTAAATCATCTTGTCAAGGTTACGTGTCACAATATCAATATCGTCAGCGAAGCCAAAAAGTTGTACGGACTTTCGGAAGATCGTGCCACTCGTGTCGATCCTCGCTCTTCGAATCACACCTTCCAGGGCAATATTGAACAAGATACAAGAAAGTCCATCACCTTGACGTAGCCCTCTCCGAGATTCGAAGGGACTCGAGAGCGTCCCAGATACTCGGACGTAGCACATCACTCTATCCATCGTTGCTTTGACCAATCGCATCAGTTTATCCGGGAAACCGTATTCGTGCATGATCTGCCATAGCTGTTCTCGATCGATTGTGTCGTATGCCGCTTTAAAGTCAATGAATAGGTGATGCGTGGATACGTTGTATTCACGACACTTCTGGAGCGCGGGCTCCAGTAAATCCCGCTTGGTACGGCCCTACGAATTCCTTAGCTATTGGTGATAGACGACGGCAAAGTATTTGGGAGAGTACCTTGTAGGCGCCGTTCAGCAATGTGATTGCGCAGTAATTGCAACAGTCTAGCATATCGCCCTTTTTGTAGACAGGACATACCACTCCATCCATCCATTCCTGCGGCTCCTTCTCCCAGATCCTAGAAATCATCCAGTGCCTCTCCTCCATGTTTGAGCAGCTCGCCTGGTAACTGGTCATTGCCCGCGGCTTTGTTGTCCCTCAGCTTGCCGATCTCCTCACTTATCTCCGACAGATCAGGTGCTAGGAAGCTGTCGTCGGCTGAGCGTGCGCCCAGATTGATTCCTGTGCCGTTCTCTGTATCTTGTGCTTCGCAATTCAGATGCTCGTCATAGTACTGCTTCCACCTGTCGATCTCCTCACGTTCGTTCGTGAGAAGGTTACCACTGGTATCTCTGCACATTTCGGCCTGTGGCGTGTAGCCTTTACGTGAGCGGTTCACCTTTTCATAGAACTTCCGTGTGTCATTTGCGCGGTACAGCTGTTCCATCGCTTCGCGATCTTGGTCTTCCTGGTGGCGCTTCATTTCGAAACACTGCTGTCACCTTGTTTTAACCAGTATAACATAAAAAAACAAATTCGTGCTTTTGTTTCAACATAGTTTGGAGTTAGTCGCATCAGAACTAGTTGCGGATTGCTACTTGGGGTCTTTTTGTTATGTGTCACAAGAAGAATATGAACGGGGTGTGACCGAGTGGAGTAGTGTTTATAAGGATACCAAAATGATCCCAGGCACACAGAAAAACCATTCTTTCGTTCCGATTTCAGAAACCACAATCGTCACAAGACTGTATTCGAATGACGATGCACGTAGTACTCATACAATTTTCAAAAACTTAAAACCTTAAATATAGTCAAGAATTATTCATGTACATGTAAAAATTGTAGATATAGCAAGTAAATAAACAATTCATGGAAATATAAAAAATGGTGTTATAATTAAATATCCACGTATCTCAAGAACAGCTACTTTAAAAAAAAGGATATCATGAACAAATTTATTGCCTTTAACCTGTAGAATAAAATTCTACTATTTAAATGATTATCTTTCAACGAGAACTTGAAATTTAGAATATATCTGTAAATTGTTTTAGCTGTAACTTCTTCATTTTTCAAAAGGCACAGATGGGATAGCCATCTATCTGTAGGTTTTAATAACAGCTTTATAATAAAAATGATCAAAAAAACAAATAAAACCCTGATGTTTTTTTATTTAACCTTTTCGGATTATTTTGTAATTATTGAGAAAAAAATCAAAAAAAAAATTTCAGCGTATATTTTTGCCTTTCTCATATAGAAAGGCTATGCAATCACTGTGAAAATCGACTTTTTAACCGAGGCCCGGAGGGCCGAATGTCATATACCATTCGACTCAGCTCGACGAACTGAGCAAATGTCTGTGTGTGTATGTGTCCGTGTGTCCGTGTGTGTGTGTGTGTGTGTGTGTGTGTGTGTGTGTGTGTGTGTGTGTGTGTGTGTGTGTGTGTGTGTGTGTGTGTGTGTGTGTGTGTGTGTGTGTGTGTGTGTGTTTTTGTGTGTGTATGTGTGTGTAACAAAAATATGCACTCACTTTTCTCAGAGATGGCTAAACCGATTTTCACAAACAAAGATTCAAATGAAAGGTCTCATAGTCCCATAGCCTGCTATTGAATGACTTCCGGTTCCGGAGATATAGGATGATATGTACCAAAAAAAAGAAAAAAATATGGACTCACTTTTTTTAGAGATGGCTGAACCGATTTTCACAAACTAAGATTCAAATGAAATGTATTATGTTCCCATAGCTTGTTATTGAATTTCATTTGAATGTTACTTCCCGTTCCGGAGTTATATGGTAATATGTGAAAATTTGAGAAAAAGTTTACACTCAATTATCTCTGGAACAACTCAACCGATTTTTGCAAACTAAGATTCAAAAGAAAGGTATTATAATATCCTAAAAATTTGTGGAACATTTTATTAGGATCCGACTTCCGGTTTCGGAACTAAAGCGTGATAAGTGGAAAATTACCAATTTTATTACTTTTTTTCCACGAACGATGGTTAAAAACAGGTACAAATCCCATAAAACTGTCTGATAAATTCTTCTAGTTTACAGAGCTTGTTAGTTTGTGGGCATGAAAACTTAATTCGGCATTACTGGTCCCCTCTTTTCCTGTTCCGGGAGCACCGAAAGTGGAGAAGAAAAACTCCTAAAACTAAATTCACTTCGGTTTCTCTGCGATGCTTGAACCGATTTTCACAAATCTTGATTTGAATTAAAGTTCATACTGTCTTTAAACCTACAGTGAAATTTCATCCGGATCCGACTTCCGGTTCCGTAGTTGCAGGGCGATGAGTGTCAAAGTGTCAAAGTGTCAAAGTTTTCAAATCGCCATATAGAGTGACAATATGTACAACACCGAAAGAAGAAGAAAACACAAAACGAACAATGCGTGCTTTGTTCTATTTCGTACACGTTGTGTAGTGATGTCAATAATAATAATAATAATATCAATAATAATAATAATAATAATAATAATAATAATAATAATAATAATAATAATAATAATAATAATAATAATTATAATAATAATAATAATAATAATAATAATAATAATAATAATAATAATAATAACAATAATAATAATAATAATAAAAATAATAATCCTATTATATGTTTTATGCTGTTTAGCTTGACTTACATATGCATATGCATATGCTTGACTTACATAAGTAACAGAAACGCAGGTTCGTTTCGTTTGTTAGATTTCGTTTTATTGGTTTAATCGAAATAGAGCATGAGATAGTAAGTATAAATTTAACTACGTTCAAAACTGTTCCAATTTGTAGGTCATATTTGTTGGTAGTGAACGAACCAACTTCGGCTATTCCGTTTATCTGAATCCGGTTTCGGAAGAATTGGAAATAGTGATCAAAAACTGCAAAAAACATCTCACTTACTTTTCTTGGAGATGGCCAAATCGATTTTCACAAACTTATAGGTTCAAAAGAAAAGTCTTACAGTTTCATACGGAATTCCTTAATTTGTTTCGGATACTACTTTCGGTTCCGGAACTACAGGGTAAACAGGTTTTATAGAGATCCGAACAAATTATCCTATTTCTATTCAATAAACAGTTGTTTTTGCGAATTTCACTATTATATTTATGATGTAAGGAGTAATATGAGAAAGGCATCATTACACCACTAGGTGGATTAAAATAGGTTTTTTAGAGTGCCCAATCGATTCTCTACAACTTCTTCCTGAACGCCATTTTTGTACAATTAACGGATTTTCGAGTTACAACGATTTGAAAAAGGCAATTTTTGTGAAATGCAAAAATACATACGCCCTTTTTAAAAATCAGTCGTGAGTCGGATGACCTCTCCATCGGATCAAAACTTATGGTTTGCCATACTGAAGCCATGTGCAAAGTTTCATCCAAATCGGAGAAGGTCGATTCTGATTTTGTCACATTTTCGTCTACTCATTCCTTTAATTGCTCTATTCCCTATCTTCCAATTTACACATTGCCTTACGAGATTTCTAAATTTGCATATTTATAAAAATTACACAAAATTTCATTCATTTGATTTCTTCTCAGCTATTCAATCTAAACTGAATAGTAAGCAAGCTGTTTTGTATGCCAGCATCCTGTGTTCTAAAAGTGGACTGCAAAGTATTTCGAAACTAAAGAACAAGTTCCGCATATAAAAGCATGTGTGTTGTTGTTTTCAACAACAAGAAAAGCTCGAGGGCTGAGGGTCTATGTTAACTCTAACATTTAAATTCTCTAAAGAAAAAGTAAGAAGGGAAAATGAGTGTAATTCTTTCCACCGCATGTTTTGAATAAAAGATCAAAGACGTCCGAAGGGTTGCTGCAGCCTAGATACGATAACAGCCCTTACTATTACTTGCTATGCGTTTCTCCTACCCACTTCTCGTGGGTACTCGTTTGCAGATAACACGGTAAATGTAGTCAGTGAATTACTTGTAATCGTAACGTACCTAGATACTTGGAAAGCAAAAGGCAATTATTTTCAGAGCTTTCTGTTTACTATGCTCACTAGGTGCGCTGTGTTTGCCATCCCTATGGGTTCATCTAGGGAAGCAGTTTTCATTCATCCAATGATGCTCACGGTCTGCACTTGTCGGTGCAAGGTTTTTTGTTGTATGTTGACAGAAATGTTATTTTGGAGACAAAAATGCAATGTTTTTTCTTAAGAAGATTATTTGTTTTCGAATTTATATTTAGCAATAATCGCAACATCCGTTGCAATGCAAAAAAATAGCGATCAAAATTACAGAAGCATTTGGCACCAGAATTCATCGATATAGCCTAATATGATTACCACATTATTTAAGTTAGGAGGTTTTCATAAATCTCTGGAAAATTTCGCAACCTATCTTTTCTCCTCAGTTTCGCAACATTTAGCTATCCTTACGATGAGGCAGATTTATTGGTTTTATTTCTACAATGTAATAATCTCGTTCAGTTGAAGAGCAATCAAAGAATCGCTTCAACGTCCTTCAAAAACGCTCTAGATCACAACCACCGTCTCTCGGCGTTATTGAGCAGAAGTACCTCCTTTGTGATTATTTTCATCGCACCAGCAGCCGGCCGTAGGTTTTGATGAAAAACATCCGACCTTCCGACAGTGCAGATATTCATCACCATCATCATCATCAGCGTCGTCATCTTCGTTATGATAGCGTCACTGATAGTCTCATATACCAATATCCATCAGAGTAGAGCTCCTTGGCTTCGTTACGCTTAATTTAATATGGAGAAAGTAAATTGTGATTGTTGAATATTAAAAACGTATTTCTGAGACCTGTCACCTACTGCAGGCTCTACACAATTCTTCCAAAGAAACGAGGGACTGTTTTACCGATTTCGTATTCCAAACCGGTAATTGCGTGCGATTTAGATAGGGGAAAAGTTTGTTTCATATACCACACGGCAGCGCAGGGGGCCGCAGACAGGGCATGACGATCCGTTTTTACCGAATGCAACTCAAAGACGCAGTTGGAAAAGAAATCGCCATCAGCAACCAATCAATAATTCGCCAAAAGGGTGGTCTTCCGTGTCGAGTGAGGCAGTCTCCGCACTTGAGGAGAACTTGAAGTCAACTCTGGCGTGCCATCCAACGATGACAAGAAAAACCAACTGCTGCAGGAGGGTCAGTCGCTTTTAATAAAGTTCCAAGCAATAACATTGGGATAATTTCATTTGGCGCAGAATTGTACCGCCGATGGGATTGTTGCTGGAACGAAATGACAAGTGAGTTGCTTGACGAAAGGGGGAAGTTATCCTTGCGTGAGGGGGAGGGGGGAACTGCTCGGATGTGGATTGTACATAGGGATGCAGTAATAGGTTCTTCGCAATGACGGATTGCTTCCGAGGAGTGAGAATTGGAAGGAGCACACTGCTTCTGTAAATTTATGGTAAAATTGGGGGAAAATTTAGGAGCTGTGCTCGAGGGGGGAATCTGGCACGCAAAGAAAATGCGGATGTCTTAGCATCTTGCATTGAAGTACATACGTAGTAGCTTAGGATGATTCATCTTTTCTGTTGTGGGATTGCTTGAAACTTGATATCGATTACAGTTTGATTGCTTCTGCCACAAACGTTCCATGAACGTTGACCTCCACCATTACCGTGTTTCGCTTCTCAGATATTTTGTTCATAGATGTTCACGTTTTCTTTTAGATTCCAGTAAAATTAAATAAAGTTTGAGATTGATTGCCTAAAAGGTTAATAAGAACCAGTTTAAAAGAACCAGTTGGTGGTAGCAGTAAGACAAAAAGTTCTTGAAGTTAGCTTAACCAATTTTCACAAACTTAGTTTCAAACGATATATCACGTGATCCCTTTGGCTGCTCTTAAATTCTACCCAGACCCGTAATAATAGGCTGATGAGTGTTGAAACGTTCGACTAGTCAAGCAGCAATGACGTAAAATAGGATATTCTAACGCTATTCGTTCTATCGGAAAAATGCAGCTTTCTCAGTCAAATGGATATAGGCAAACGATTTGTTTATAAAATTGCCCGACGTTTCGGCCGTTTTTGATGGCCTTTTCAAGGGAAACTAAAAATATGCTTTTATTATGCAACATTGAATGGACTTTTATGGTATATGGATTATTCTAATGTACTTTGCGAACTCACTTTGGTTTAATCGTTATTGTCAGTCTCGTTGATTTCCAACGGTCTGTGTCTGTTGTCTATTTACGGTAACATATATAAAATAAACTAAGTTCGTTGAAGAACTTTTCATCGGATAGCACTATTGCCACAGAGTTTGGTGTATGCAGTGAATCTGACAATTATTAGTTTATTGGTTTGTGGGTACAATTACGTGGTGGGCATGATTGATGTCTCCAATTCGGCTGTTTTTGTGCTTTTCTTTCTTCCACACTTCGATGTCTTGATGGTGTGAAGAAAAACGACTCTTCTATATCGGTTCCTGAATCTGGGCTCCGCAAGCTCCTGAAGTAGTGGTCGAAAATTCAACAAAAGATGTGTTTACTAAAGACTGTCCCAGAAAGTATGGACGCACTTTGATTTAGCTATAAATAATTCACAAGTGTTAGATATTCAAATTTTATTCGATATACTGATAATATTAGACTACAACAACTGAATATTATTCTCAACATTTGCTACTTAGCCATTGTAGACTAGCTGGCGCACCTTCTTGCGAACGTTCCTCATTAAATTTTGTACAGACTTCTTGGCGACAAGTTTTGACACTTTTTTCCAATCTTTTTCGAACTGTTGAATGGTTTCGGCTGCCGAGACATGTTTCCTAAGATTTGCTTTCGTTAGTGCCCAAAATTCCTGATTTGGTCGAAGTTGTGGGCAATTTGGTGGATTCATGTCTTTTGGGGCGAAAGTGACATTTTTGGTAGTATACCAATGTATACGTTGATTTCGAGTAGTGGCAAGAAACAAGATCTGACCAGAAGACAACAGGATCCTTGTGGTTTCGAATCATGGGTAGAAGTCGTTTTTGTAAACATTCCTTGATGTATATTTCGTTGTTCATTGAAGCAGGGGTGATGAAGGGTTTCGAAATCTTACCGCAGCTAAAAATTGCTTGCCAGACTCTAGCTTTCTTACCAAATTTTTCGACTTCAATCGATGTCTCGGACTGGTTTAACACTTGCCCTTCTCGCACCGTATAATATTATGGTACCGGCAAGGATTTGTAATCGAGTTTCACGTAGGTTTCGTCGTCCATGATTATGCAGTTCAAATTTCCAAGAATCGTATTGTTCAGCTTTCGAACCCTCGGCCTGATCGATGCTTCTTGTTTCGGACTACGTTTTGGTTGTTTCTGCTTCTTATAGGTTCGAAAATTTAAACGTTCTTTAGCACGAAGAACATTTGACTTCAAAGTGCCCACTTTTTTGGCCACATCCCGAACTGAAACCTCCTTCTTTTGCTCGAACGCCTTCAGTATACGTTTATCCAACTGAGGGTTAGCAGGACCTTTTTTTCGACCCGTTTTCGGTTTATCCTCACCGAACTTCCTGATTGCATTTCACCCGGCTTTTTCATTTACCCCTTTCATTTTTGATATCTTTCTCAGTGACAGTTCGCGTTCTGTGCACCATTTGTACACAATTTTCCGACGTTGTTCTGCTGAAAGTCCACGCATTTCGAAACAAACTAATGAAAACGAATAAACAACTGCACAAGTGGTTAGAGAAGAGTGTAAACAACAGGACGCAGTCATGAAAATTGACAGATTCTGAACCATTGTGAAATTGCAGCGGTTTTTGGTTGCTTCCATACTTTCTGGGACAGTCTTTATATCCCTCGTCGAAGGTATTTGTGAACCATCTGCTGTATCTCTAGCAAGAAAAATCATGACCATGCTTCTTCAGAAAATAAGAGTGAAAGAGCACGAAGGAAGTCAGAAAAAAATGGTAAAAGATGTTAAATTCCCACTAATATTTAGCTTCTTTTTCGGTGAAATGGATGGGAATTGTATGAAATTACTAGATGAGTTGGGGTACGTACTTAATAATCCTTCTGTGGTAGAAGTAAAGTAGAAATATATACAATGATTGAACTTAAAGCTTGTCTCCATTAAATTTCGGACAAATTTCAGTATACATTTTGAATTATTTAACGGATCGCTGAAACATTAAACTTATATGTCATCCGAAACTCTACACTTACATCTTTGTTACATTTAGTAAAGTGACGTCCAATCAGAAAAGGATATGTGTAAACGCGTTTCGAACGAACGATAGCAAAATTCAAAATTGTCGGTACGCGATCTAGCCAAGAAACCAAAACTACAAAAAAGTTGTAGCAGTCATACCTTATTCAGCAATAAGTTTCAAGCATCCAGTAGATCGATTTCAATAATTGCGCCAACAGTTATACAACCTATCGTTGGCCAACTTTTGCACAACACCCTAATCAAATTTTCCCCTCATTTAAGTTGAATAATTCGTTGAGTCTCTCCTTAGAGTGAAATTCACGAAGATTCCTCGCGAATAATGTATGATGGAGGGGAGGGATGGCGCCAAGGATTGGTTAACCGAATAAAACAGTCAGTGGGGTCATTGATCGCCGAATTTGTCCGATGAAATTAGCGGGACAATACGTATTTCCGGTGAATTCGTACGAAATTACCTTCCCTAATCTGAGGATTTCCAATGCTAGTTTATTTCGTCCCAGTCCGCCAAACTTAGTGGAAGCTTCGCGTAGTTGTCCGGTGTTAGTTTCAGATAGGTAATAAAGTGACGTATTCTTACGTAAAGTTTCCATAAATATTTGTCTCTCTCCTTTGCCTAGATTGCTAATATAGTAGTGATTGCCACGATAAGTAGTGCGTGTAGAGAATAGTGCGTGCGAAGTAAAACAAGAATCAGGTAAAAGTGCTCAAAATCGTGCCATTGACCTCACCAATGTGCTAATGACCCCGTCTGCATCAGCCAGACGGCATTCGTTTCTTTTATCTATTCTGCGCAGCTACGACGAAAGAGAGGAAGGAAGGAAGCAAGCACCGGACGCGGGCCAAAGTCCACCAACGGACGAAAATTCAAACTCCGGCAACCGTTACACCGCCGGAAAAGTTCGGTCCGTCAACTGACCGTTAGTAGCAGCCAGCGAACGTCGGCCAGAATCGGTGTGGTAGATCACCGGTTACGTGAGTACCCGGAATCGTCATCACCGCCATCACCAATAAAACGACGATCGACCCAGCATCCACCACCAACAGTAAGCAGCAGACGCAGAAACCACTGGTGAGTCCGTATCGTTCTTGCTAAATAGTGGGGCGGCGTCCACTGAAGACGCCCCCGTGATTCAGAACCGTTTAAGTGCACTATAATTAAAAATCCCGTTTAAAAACGGAAGTAGGGACGCGTCCATAAATTGAGGGTTGTGTGTCGGCCATCATGCTTTTGTGACACCATTTTTGAACGCCACACACAACCCATTGTATTAGTCACCCGGGTGCGAAGCACATCTCATTGCTGGAGCCGTGGAGTGACGTCGTCGTCTGAGAAAGTGGGAGAGGAAAGCACAAATGGTCAATGAGCACAAGTAGGGAGAGAAATCACGCACGCACATAGGAGCTAGGCTAGATAGGAAATTAGAAAAGCTAATATAGACATGCAATATAAAGTCAAACCGTTTTTCCGTTAATAAATGATTATTTATTTCAATGCCTAAATGTAACTCGATTGTAATCATAGAACTCCTACAGGTATTTGGTGGGGTTTTCCGTATGTTTGCGTCACTTCGTTAGAGCTTTTTCGTTGTTGGCTGTCTTCCGCTCAGCGGAATTTGAATGTGTGCTGTAAGTTCAGCTTCCATTAGGTTTACGCTATCTGGTGGCAGATAGCTGCACTGCCCATGATGATAAAGTTAGGCACGGGTAACTTTCTCACCGTTGATTATCTGAGGGTAATGAGGTTTCGGTGATTGCTGCTGACTGATAATAGGGTCATCTACCCGTCTTTGGAGACTAGTTTTTGGTTAGCCTAACTTGACCGATCCTGATTCATTTTTTCGTTGACCTTCTTCGGGAACTCGCCCTAAGGAGAGTCTCATCCGGGCAAACACATCGTGGCGTGCAGTCTTCCTTATAGGGAAGTGGCGCTATAAACTGCACGCTGGTTAGGGATCGGCAAGGGTCGGCTACAAAGTACCGTGTTTTGTGTTTACAAAACATTTGACTAGCACTTGACTGTATATCGGAAAAATGGAAGTGGAACAAATCGTAATGTATGCTCCTGATTAATGGGAAAGAAGGTGGTAGTTATTATTGAGAAAAATATCAATCTGACTGTTCAAAATGTGGCCCGCAAATTGGGTAGTGAAAATCAATCATCCAAAAAGTAAAGCAGATACAAAGAAAGCGTGCAATACGAAAAAGGATGCCCAATCGTAATGATCAGTAAACTGCTGAAATTGCCCAGAAATACCGTATGACGCGTTATGAAACGGTATAAGGAAACATTGACGACGATTCGGAAGCCTCAAGCCAATCGTCGGAGTGGAACTGTCGACCGGAAACTGCGTGGTAAGATTTTGAAGACGATTAAGAAGAATCCTAATCTGTCGGACCGTGATTTGGCCAGAAAATTTGGTGCTGCCCAAAGTACCGTGAGGAGAATTCGACTCCGGGAAGGAATCAAGTCGTATCGAGCTAGCAAACAGCCAAATCGGACCACAAAACAGAATAGTGTGGTCAAAATTCGTGCTCGGAAACTATATGACCAGGTACTGACCAAGTTCGACGGGTGTCTTCTGATGGACGATGAAACCTATGTCAAGGCTGACTTCGGGTAAATCCCAGGTCAAAAATTTTACTTGGCAACATCTCGGGGGGACGTTCTAGCTAAATTTAAATTTGTTTTTGCCAACAAATTTGTAAGAAAATTTATGATTTGGCAGGGCATTTGCAGCTGTGACAAAAAAAAACGAAAGTTTTCGTTACAAATAAGACGATGACATCGGAACTATACCAAAAAGAGTGTCTCCAAAAACGAATTTTGCCGTTCATTCGATCCCACGACCATGACGAATAATTTTATCTGTATTTTTTCTTAAAAGTATGAAGAAAATGCTACATTTGTATAAAAACCTGTTTTAATCCACCTAGTGGTGTAATGATGCCCCTCTCATGTACATATAATATTGTAGTATTCTATTCAAAATTTTTCTCTTCGATATTTAAAAGAAACCAAGAGATTGTTTATGCATAACATACAGAATAAAACAGTGTTTGGATTGCGTAAGTCATTCTTAAGAAAACGAAATGGGTTCACTATTATATGCACTTTCGGCACCGGAACCCGAGAACCGGTATAATCAATCGGTTCGTACGGCCACCAACTAACATGACACACAAACTCTTCTAGTACGCACTCTTAATTACGATTTAAATGTTTGTTGCATCCGAAAATATTTTTAGTGACATATCTTTATTGAACACCCCCTATAACTCCGGAACCGGAAGTCGGATCCGGATGAAATTCAGGAATTCTGTATGGGACCGGAAGACCTTTCATTTGAATCTAAGTTTGTGGAAATCGGACCATCGCAGAGAAAAATGAGTGAGATAGATTTTGGTTTATATGACCACTATTTCCGGTACTTCCGGAACCGGACACCGGGAACCAGGATAACCGGAATCGGTTTGTTTAGTTGCCTATTAATAATGACTATCGATTTGTGTGGTTTTGAGACCAGTTTAGAAAAATTTTTACGTGTTTTGTTTCGCCGGTTTAAGTGACGGTGTACAATATTGAACACACTTTACCCTATAACTCCGGAACCGGAAGTTGGATCCGGATGAAATTCAGGAATTCCGTATGAGAGCGGAGGCCTTTCATTTGAAATTAAGTTTATGGAAATCGGTCAAACCATCGCTGAGAAAAGTGAGTGAGATCCATTTCGGTATATATGATCACTATTTCCGGTACTTCCGAAACCGGACACCGGGAACCAGGATAGCCGGAATCGGTTTGTTTAGTTGCCTATTAATAATGACTATCGATTTGTGTAGTTTTGAGACCAGTTTAGAAATTTTTTTACGTTTTTTGTTTCGCCGGTTTAAGTGACGGTGTACAATATTGAACACACTTTACCCTATAATTTCGGAACCGGAAGTCGGATCCGGAAGCAATTTAGGAATTCCGTATGGGATCACGAGACCTTTCATTGTTGAATGTTCAAAATCGGTTCAGCCATCCCCTAGAAAACCTAGTGAGATTATTTGACACACACACACACAGGCATTGCTCAGCTCGATGAACTGAGTCGAATGGTATATGACACTTGGCCGTCCGGGCCAATTTTCACTAGTCGGTTTTTCAAGTGATTGCATAACCTTTCTATACGAGAAAGGCAAAAAGATCTTGAATTCAATAATAAATAACTCAAATACAGGCAATTGTCTTTGTTCCAATTCTATCTGAAGCAAGCTTTAAATAAAGGCTTACTTGCCACATGGTTTCTCGGTGTTCGGTCCTGAAAGTATTATATGTAGCAGTCAAAATGATTGAAAATGACTTTCAAGTCAGTAACATAAAAATTTATGAATACTGAAACTAAAATCTTAGAGATGAATTGTCCGAACACAAAATTGCAGTTGTTTTTTTCTTACTCTGGCTTTTGAAATAAAAAATTTTGATCGCTGATATATTGGTTAGATTTTTTCAGGGTAAGGTTCCTCCAGAAAAAGTTTTTTGATGTGGAACACATCTTTGTTTTCTATATAGGGGTGCAAATTAGAAACTCAAGGAAAAATACACGTAGATATGTGGTCAGGTTTTGAACACTTACAGCTAAGTTAGTCTGACTGAGTCAGATTAGTTTCCATTACTTATATTATTTCACCAACTGGTTGGAAATATTTCTCCTTATTCTAATACACTTCGGGAACCCGCATAAAAAACCGCGTAGCTTCGGAAATCCTCGTAAAAAGAAAACGCGCAACAACCGCATAAAAAAACCTTTTTTAATCCACCTTGTGGTGTAATGATGCCTTTCTCATATTACCTATATTTTCAAAAATATCACTAGAAGATTCTGTCAAGAATTTTTTTTTCAATCTTAAATAAAAAAAAACTTTTTTTGGGTATGAACTATCATAACCATTGCAATTTGTAAACAGTTATGTCAAGTTAATAAGAATTTTTCTCAGTTTGGCATCGTTGCACTGAATGATTAAACACACTTTGCCCTATAGATGTAGAACCGGATGTCAGACCCAGATGAAATTAAACAGCAACCTATGAGACTATAGGAACTTTTATTCGAGCCTAAGTTTGTGGAAATCAATCCAATCATCTCTAAGAAAATTGAGTGAGTCTCGTTTCGAAGCAAGCTGCGAACGGAGCAAAGCCGCACGTACCGACGCGTAATAAATTTTGCATCCAATTTTCACTAATCGCACTGTAATACCGGAACCGGAAGTTAGATCTGGATCAGATTTTTGGGGACTTTTCAAAGAGTTTCAAGACCTTTTTTTCGATTCTGATTGTACCATCTTTGAAGTTGCCATTTTATAGAATTGATCAATTACGAGGTCTTTTTGCACAATAATATAAAGGGTTGACATCAAAACTGGATCTATTGTTTTTCAAAATTCTTCTTCATTGATATCAACACAATGTTTTCAGTTCGCTTTCACATCTCATCCACGTCAGTCGATAAAACAAAACCGCTTACGTTCGGGACAGAAGAAAACAAGTACAGTATTGTGTAGTGAACAATAGAACGACCTCGAAATGAGTGAACCAAACGAACAAAAGCTACCACCGACACGAAAGAATACAATTGTTGTTGACTTCAGGCAGTGCAAAATTCGACCTTCGATACAAGAACTTGAAGGTTTGCTTAAGGAACAAATGCATCTTGACATTAAACGTGTGCATTTACTTCAATGCAATAAGACAAATAATGTTGTTTACATCCAGTTTTATAAGGAGTTGGATGCAATTCAATTCGCTAAAGATGTTAACAATGTGCACTTTGTGAAGCACGAAAATATTAAGTACAACATTCCAGTATATATGGAAGATAGTGCTATTGAAGAGCGTGTGCATGATCTTCCCTTAAGCGTCATCGATCCTTATATTCGCAAAACTATGTCCCAATACGGAGAGATTCTCTCTATCGAAAAAGAAAAGTGGAAGAATGTTTTACCCGGTATTCTAAATGGCGTACGTTTGTTACGCATGCGCTTGAAGAGGCCATTCTTATGTGATATTCGGTCAATATACGAGAATTCCGTGCAAATCACTTGTTACCTATGACAATCAGATGGCCACATGTCAATATTGCCAAAAAGCTGTTCACTACGGATAAACTGGACAAGGAGACAACTACACCAAAGGACAACGGTGCTACCTTCACACCAACCCCAAGCAACCCCAGTACACCTGTGACAGCCACCAACAACAATGAAGCATCCCCCTCAACGAAACCATCAGTATCTCCTATAGAACAAAGTACACCAGCTGCAGTTAACAACTTACCCTCCAACCAACTAGCAACTGCAACCAATGTACAACAAGGTGCATCTACAGCAACTAGCAACGAAAAGAAGACGGAAATCGACAACAATACCATCGATGCGACAATGGATGACGAGACGAACCACAAACGAAGTGCCCCTCAATCCTCGCAGGAGGGAAATGGAAGCTCCTCTTTCCCTAGAAAAAGGGTGACAACGAGATCCAACTAAAAAAAAAATTATTTAAAAAATCGGCTCAATCGGCCACGGCCACGAGCTTTTGTGATTAAATTACGCAATATCCAACGTGAAAAAATCTTTTCGACAATAAAACTTTCATGCTGTTTAGAATGTACAAAAGTGGAACTAATGGGCAAGTATATCTGAATCCCACATGTCGAGTTTTTTTTTAAACTAGGTCAAGGATGGCTTTTATCGTATCAAAGAACGCTCACCAGCAACTCTTCACACGATTGAATCAGTGCCATCAAAGAGAGACGGATTTCATCGCAACAACAAAAACCCGACATGGCTCATTTAACATAGAATAGACACCAGTGCGAGAGCGAATTTCTCTCGATGACATTTCTGAGAATCAAAGGTTAGCACACTGCTGTGGGGATCCTCTCTGAACAAACGGTCGCTTATTCTCGTTTCGCGATCCTATTCTTCGTGGGCAGTTGATAATTGTGATAGAATCATTTTACTATTGCCGCTTATTCTAACTATGTGCATATAACCTTTGTATAAGTTGTGTCTATGAAAATGTATGTGAATGCTCCACACAAGGGTTTTGAAATATTGCAACCTAACATGAGAATCATCAAGTCGAATCATCGATTCGATTTTCTGTGATAATTGTCATCTTGCGATTCTCTCTTGGTAAATTCCACACAGCACCCATCATTATCAGACTGTAATTTTTTAAAGGCCGTGGAATACTCGGAGTATGAAGTGGAGCGAAGAAATGTAGAAAAATTCTCTCGCGGTTCATGCATTGAGGGACTCGAGTTCTTGTAGCATCTTCTACCGGATTGAAAATGTTGTATACAATATAGATAGCAATATAGCAGCTTCTGTCATATTTTCGGCAATCACACTGAACTAGGTCAGACTCAAAATGAATGTTTTATAGTATAACAATTGATTTTATACAACGTCTCGAAATTCGCATTGGACGACAACTATTGAAGTCGAACAATCATGGTGTGATAGTGCTTCATTACCAAAAGTTCTAAAATTTTCTCGAGATAATTCCACTCTCTGCTGAGCCGAATTTTACAACTTACTATAAATGGCACCTGTTGTTGAGAATGATGCAGTGTTCTGAGTACGTATACCATTTAAAACACTATCCTATGCGACGTAAATGTCAGAATCGTATCAGACGTACTGAAATTAGTTTTACCATATCTTATCGAGCAACCCTCGTATCTTCATGCGAATAAAATTTGGAAAAGTTTCTGTGAACAACCTCAAAGAATGTGTTACGTACTTCGATTTTCGATGAGTTTATTACACTTTCCTACGGAGAACCTCCCTTCCTTATTTGATATAAAAATTCTACTGCATTTTACCCAAAAAGAAATTGTTTGTTATTCCAGTGTCATTTTAACCCTGTCACACACTGAAAGAAAACGCCAGCCGCATTTTGAATGAAACTTCATTCAATGCGGTAAATAACTGAGAATTCCGACTATTGAATGATAGAACAATCTGCATGATCATATGATCAATATTCAGTGAGTTTTACTTCTTATATGTGTGTGAAGTGAACTGTGTGTTAATCATCATGAATCAGACTGAATGTATGTTACCCATTGTCATTTAATACCTGAGAAGAGTTTATTCCTAATAATGAATTATAGAACAGTTCGAATAATTTTATGATGAGCGAAAAATGAGTTTCATACTCATTTCTTCTGATTTTCTTCCATCATTTATAAGGTTGGCATACATATATGGAATTGTATTACAATTGTATGTAAAATTGATAAAATCGAAATGAATTTGTTATATGATATTCCCGTAACAAAAATCTTTCCATTCATGTATTATTTTCATTTTGCAGTGTTTTACAATCGAACACAGAAGAATTTCTTCATTCGAAATTTGAATGAAACTTTGATGAATGTTGAAGGAAAAATAACATAGCATGATTTTATTACTAATTATCAGTGCGTTTCCTCCAATTGTTAAAATATTTTTGGATAACTTGTCAGAAAAGTCAATGACAGAATGTAAACAAAACGCGTTTTTTAACCGAAGTTATACGTTCAAGGTTTCTATTTAATACGTATTGTGGTGGTGATACGAAATCAGTGATTAAGAATGGTGCTCGATGGAAATATTGTAAAACCTGGTGTCAGAGTACTTTGGTGCATATTCAGTGAAATAAGAGTCTGTAGTAGACTTAGAATTCACGTAATGTAAGGGCAATTTCTGCTTTAGACAAACAATTATTGTGGCCAATTCTATTTTTCTAGGATTGTATATTGCCCCCTGATTTAATAAATTCAAAACAATTTTGAATCCGTATAGCGGATCAATTATATTTTATTTGTATCTACTATCTTAAGCAATCAGTTTGATAAGAGGAGACTTGCTCCGACCTCCGACCCTTATGTTTTATAGAAAATCGAGCCAAAGAACTGAATTGAAATGAATGATGACGTTTTTCAAAGAAAAAAAACTCAGATTTAATCAGTAGAATGAAAAATGATCAAAATTTGACAAGAAAGTTTTCATTCTACCATGGAGCTACTGCATACTCTTGGAATGGATCAAATCTGAGTTTTTTCTTTTTACAAGCGTTTTTTTTTCAGGATTGCTATGGAGATGGAAACCAACAAATCTCTGTAACTATACTGCAATGCAGAACTTGATCATATGCATACTTTGCTGCAGATTTTTAGTGTACAAGTCAATCATGTTCTTACTATCAATCAATTTTATTGTAAATAAAAATATTATTTTAAATAATCGTGGAAATTTATTTTAAAATCATTACTTTTATAGACAATAAATAACAAAAATAAATCGAAGCGCTCGACGTTTTTACTTTATCCTAATTTAACTTTTCTGGCTGCTTAAATGAATTTATTGCGAAATCGTTCGGAAAGGTTATAACGATTTTCAACAGTAATATAATTTGCATTTGAATGGAAACGGAAAAGTCGTGTATCTCACAGCAAACGATATTTTATATGAAATTGATACTTCAACTTTAAAGTTTTCTTACATTTTCTTAATATAAACCATTGTATTTTTCATATGACCAACCAATTCCACAGCGGAAATAAGTGATTCTCAATCGGAACTATTCAGTTAAATACAATTTATTGTTTTTTGATGACAAAATATATTTTTCACTGTGCAATATATTTTTCTTATGTTAGTCTCTGCTGCAAAATGGTGAATATATTCAAACTGTACACTTCATTCCTTTCAGAAAAATTGTTGAGCGGAAAAATTAAGCTTTTAATTGTTAACTTAACTTTTACTTAACAACCTACACACTTCATTGTAAAAAGTTTGTGTACAATCCATTGAATACCCTGACGAAAATTAGTACGATAACTCAACCGACTCCAGCATAGTTTATACAGAATATTGAAATGTCTACTTATGTTCAATGAATATGTAACAATAAATCTTATGGTTTCTCTGCAACATTGTCCCAGGTGTCTAAGTAGTATATGTGAAAACCTTGCTCTCGGCATTTTAAAACTAAAGTAGAGTGCCTTATTAAATATATTATTATAACTACCATGAAGTGGGAAGGTAAGTTTCTTGAGACATTATCAACTATTCAACCAATTGTCTTTCAGTTATTTTAGTCAAGGACAAGAAGCCAGAAGAAACTATCTTTGATCCGCATACATACGACCAATGTTGCGATATGTTTTACAGTTCGGAATTTATTTCAAAGAAAAATAGCACGCTTGGTAATTTCTGGTGTAATCAGTGTAAGTGGATTTACATAAATTCGGCAATAAATCATTCGATTATTATGAACCGTTTTATCAACAACAAAAATTCGACCAACTTCAAAAAGCAGATCGAAACTTGAAAAAACTGTCGTCGTAATGGTTAGAAGCAAAGCCTTCTAGATGAATCGGGTGATAGTGCTGATCGGTTTAAAATATATTGATTATAATTATATTAACACGTATGCGAAAATATACCAAATTTAAATTTGAACAAATATATTTTTATTTTTGATTTTTTCTTCAGCGTTTTTTGTATCTTCTTCTTTCAATGTTATTGTTTTTATTAATTCAGTGAAAATGTTTAAAAAAAATCTAAATCCATTAAAGGAAAACAAATTGCAGCTTCAACCAATTCTATTCATTAAATTAACTTTTTTATGACTTTGTTACTATTTCAATAAAATAAATTGAAATTGCCCAAACTTAATTATTCGTACAATATTTCATAGTTTTATTAGGCATCCTGCGGATCCAGCCCAAAACACTCTTGCGAGAAATCTTATCAATTTTTGTAAACTATAGTATACGCCAAAATCCGTTCCAACATCTTGGTTGACGAAAGTGTGTGGGACATTCGTCGTCATATTTTTCTTATCAAATCTGATCATTTCCACCTTTGTTAGGAGCTCTTACATATCAGTTAATGTTAGGAGCTCTTACATATCAGTTAATCGATTTTGAACAATATCAATATACTGTGATACCTTTTTGACACTTTGACCAGTTCTTATTCATACTCATTGAGCTCCAACGCAATTGTAAAAAAATTCAACTGTCATAGAAATGTTTAAAAATAGAAGTGGAGCATAATTAAAACTTTTTTTAATTATAGGTCATTTGCTTTTTAATTTATTTTCATTTCCAGCTGTATAATTTCAATAATAATTCATTTTAATATCATCCGCATTATAAGGACTCCGTAATACATAAAACTACATGAAAATCTCCTTAATATCATCCGACGATTGGTGTAGATTAAATTCATTCGGTTTATGGTATGCGATTATATGTACGAACATCATACGCACTACAAAATGAATAGTATTTCCTATATGGCTGCTGTAATGATTAATTTTGAAACAAAAATCATCTACATTTTGGATTCATTCAATATATAAGTGTATGTGCTTCAAACAAATTTTCAATGATATTCATACAAATCGATTTGTTTTTGACAGAGGGGAAATTGAATGGCCGACTTATAAAAACCAACTGAAAATCGTTATGGGGATCGGATGAAGCAAAAACCATTCAGCTTGTGGACGGTAAATTCTTTCAGTGCAGACGGTTGAATTCCTCATGCAAACGTTGTCGTACATTATCAAAATATTTACTATTCAAATTAGCTATTGGGGCTGCAAGTGGAATTATGCAAATGTAATACAAATATTTTATAGTAAATATTGAATGAAGATGCTGCGAGTACTGCTGTTGATGCGTTCACAGCTTCGTGACATCCCTCGAAAGAGTCAGTATTTCTGGTTGGCATCAAATTTCGTTTATTATCAGTTTTAACACCATTCGCCTACGTGTTTCGCTCACGGAAGCGATCGTAAATAAAGCAATGCCAGTCCAATGACTTATTGGTACAAATATTTGTTTTTTTTTCGGATATAAAAAAAGTCCCACCGCAGCAGAAATTGAGCATAAAAAATAGAAGATCATTGGTAATGCGTTCCCGAGTCTCATTTGTTTTCTGACACGAGGAAGTTTGTCATGATGCTTGAACAAGAACTAACATTAATTATAACGTGTTGTTTGTGGAACGAATTGGCGGTTCCTTAGGTTTCGGCTTTGAAATCTCAACTGCTCTGATTTTTCATTGTAGAAATAACAAAAATCCCATCAATCTTCTTACAGGTCATATCGCTATGGAGTCTGTTTTAGTAGCAGAGAAAAATATTACTATGATTGCCAATAGTTTCAGATACGAAAATATTTTTAAATGTCATCAAGATAATTTGATATCAAGGGACTGATCTATTCAAAGATTTTAAAATTTATAGTAATTCTCCGCAACTAGACGAAGACTTACAGAAACTATAGTATCGTATTGTATCTTCAATCACAAAAATTAGTTTCCCGATTTTGTACTTTGTCTTGCTCATGCCCATGCAAACTCAAGTTCCCAACAGACTAATTCGAATCAATCGACCAATAAATTGCAAAAGGCTAATTGAATTTAAAACGGTAGCGATTTTGTGTGTCTGTGCTGGTTGAAAACGAAATGCACGATCGGTTGGTTGGATTTATGGAGTCTGATTTTATACAAAGTAGTAGTTTTCCTGCAAAAACAATTTAAATTTATGGAGAGTCAAGTCCTTTGTTCCCCAGCGTGTGCTGTTAAATTTTTATTTTGCTTACATCCATTCACAGCTCAACTACTTGGTATCGGTGTGGGGGCGAGCCGCTAGTTCTTATCTGAAGAAACTCCAAACTCTACAAAACAGATGCCTAAAAATCATTTTCAATAAACCCTTACTATTCTCGAGTCTATTGTTATACTCTGACAGAAACCATAATGTTTTACCAATAACATACTTATGTGATGTCCAAACGTTGCTATTCATCCATGATAATTTGTATAAATCCACAGTACACCATAACCTACAGTTCCCAACTATATCCCATTCTAGAACAACACGCCGTAGTAACAATTTGTTTCGTGTTCGAGCAGCTACAAGCCTTGGTCAAAGACGGATCCTTTTTGTTGGTCCAACTAAATATAATGCACTTCCGCCTGACATGCGAGGAATAAGCAATCGTGCCACATTTGCGGCTAGACTAAAGTACCATTTTAAGCACAGACTGAACGAGATATTTAGCTAATTTAGTTTTTTTGTTTTATAATGTAATGTATTTATCGTCAACAGTATTTCATATTAATAACTAATTACCTAGCGTAGTAATTAAATTGTGGATCCCTTAAAAGGAAATCTTTTCCACTGGGACTCCACTTTAATAAATTGCACATCAAACCATGAAATTTAAATCATAAATCTAAAACCTGTTTAAATTCACCTAGCGGTGTGTTGATGTCATTCTCATATTATTCATATTCTCACAAACATTCCCGCTTGTGAGAAATTGTGGCAACTGCAGAAGCCTGATTGCATTCCGGCGCTGTCAAAATTGCGTCATTCTCTCGCCAAACGAGTCTTTCTTATTCGTTTTTTGTTTTTCGACTTTATCGATATTCGTCAATCCTAGATGTACATATGAAACAAAAACGAGTCTTGAGCCAAGGTAAACGGGATTGCAATATAATTATTTTGATAGATGAAGATTTTCATATCATGTTTGGTAGTGATAAAGCAATGTTCTTGCTCTTTATGCATACTTCTTAGAAGCCGTTCATAAACCACGTAGACCAAAATTTGGAACTTTACAGAAGTTGTGTTAGAAGTAAGTTATTTTGTTGTTATGTTTTTTTTGCTGCGTTCTCAGTTTTAAAAGTCGGTCACCGGGTAGTGTCATGATTTCTTAGTTATTACAGATACACGGCAATGAGATGCAATGATTCTCAAACGATGGGAAAGAAATGGGTCTTCTTCAGAAAGTAGATTAAATGAAAAATTTAACAGGAAAGAGATAGTTTGCATGTTCACGTTCAACCTGGTGTGTTTTTCGCAAAATTGTACTTTGGCATTTTTTCGAATCTATTTTTGTTGAGGCTAAGCTGATGAAAAAAACGTCTCAGTATTCATTTTATGTACGAAAACCATTAGCAAGAAGGAGATCTGCTCTCTCTGTTCGAAAGATTTACTTTAAGGATGAGATGAAAATAGAAGCATTCGCTTCGAATTTTCGCGTCGTTATAACAGTAGTATTGAACAATTTTCCAACTAATTTTCCTGCGGTATTGCTTCTTAGAACTGAAGCAAAGGTATTGTATCCGTTGCTATAAAAAATTAGTTGGTTTAAAGTCGGGTAATCGGCAAAATAATATAGCGACTCTACTAATAAGATAACTATAATGGTTAGTTGCCGCTATCGAGTATATATTGTAGGTAATCGACGTTTTTCGGCGAAGAAATAATAAAAACCTGTTTTAATCCACCTAGTGGTGTAATGCCTTTCTCGTATCAATCATACTATCATATATAATACTGTGGTCTTCTTCAAAATAATTTTTTTCGATTCCTAAAAAGAATAACCGAAATCGGTTTGTTTGACCGTCTACTGATAAAAACTATTAATTGGAGAAGATTTGAGGTCGATTTAGAAAACTTTTAACGCTTTTCGCCCTTTTCAGTGATGGTATACAATTTTTAACACACTTTACCTTATATTTCCGTATCCGTATGGGACCACATGACCTTTCATTTGAACCTAAGTTTATGAAAATCGGTCGCGCCATCTATGAGAAAAGCTAGAAATCATATTTTCATTTTTTTGCACATTTTATCCCATAACTCCGGAACCGGAAATCGGATCCAAACAATATTCATTTTGTATGGGACTACAAAACCTTTAATTTTAACCTAAGTTTGTGAAAATCGGTTCAGTAATCTCTGAGAAAAGTTAGTGCACTTATTTTCACATTTTTTTGCACATTTAACCCCATAATTCCGCAACCGGAAGTCGGATTTAAATAATATTCAGGAATTTTGTATGGAACCACAAGAGCTTTCATTTGAATCAAAGTTTGTGAAAATCGGTTCAGCCATCTCCGAGAAAAGTTAGTGCAAAAAACGTTACATACGCACATACGTACACACACACATACACACACACACACACACAGAGAGAGAGAAAGAGAGAGAGAGAGAACTTTACAATTTCTCTCCAGCAGGCATAAACCTCCTCATCTTTTTATATCAACAGATAACAAAGATCCAACAGATATATTACTTAATACTAAGTGCTTTAATGCTTAAAGTAAAATTACTCCCGGCGGGGTCAAGAGTGACTGAACGGTGACGATGGTACGTGTCGTTGAAGGCCGCATTCTGCTGCCCGTGTGGATCCGCGGAAAAACACTCGGTGGGTGTCCAGCATGCTGAACACAAAGAGAGTGGCCCTCGGAGAGCGGTGAATAATGACAGAAGCGTATTCTAGAATAGAACGAACCAGTGCGCAATATAGTTCTCACTCACTTTTCTCAGCGATGATTTGACAAACTTAGATTTATATGAAAGGTCTCACGGTCTCATACGGAATTCCTGAATTTCACTCGGATCCGACTTCCGGTTCCAGAGTTATAGGGTAAAGTGTGTTCAATATTGTACACCGTCACTTAAACCGGCGAAACAATATGGGTAAAAAAATGTCTAAACTGGTCTCAAAACCGATTCTGACTATCCTGGTTCCCGGTCCCCGGTTTCGGAACTGGCGGAAAAAACTGTAAAAAATGTTGCAAACTGGACTTAAAACCGCTATTCCCAATCTTAGGGTCAAACGAAAGGTCTTATGGTCCTACCAAAAATTACTGCATATTTTCGGATTCAACAAATATTCAAATCGTCATTTAGAGTGCGATGACAAAATTGTATAAAATCATCAAAATTTGAATAAAAACTAGTAGAGTTTGTACGTCATGTTCGTTGGTGGCCGTACGAACTGACTTCGATTGTACCGGTTCTCGGGTTCCGGTGCCGGAAGTGCATATAATAGTGAACCCACTTCGTTTTCTTAAGGATGACCTACGAGAGCAAAGTACTGATAAAGGCATCATTACACCACTAGGTGGATTAAAACAGGTTTTTTATTAATTCTTCGCTGAAAAACGATAACTACAAGAGATAACTATTTTCACAATATCCCTATTTTGAAGGCGTAAGAGGTGGACAATTTTGAATTCGATTTTGAAGTTGCTTTTCCAAAAGCAGATTGTCGATAATTCTCAAGTATATGTTTTGCTCGAACAAGTGTATCAAGAACTGCGAGAACTCCGAAAAGAGTACGAGGGTGTAAAACCACATACAATCAAACTAATTGATGATTGGAGAGTCAAGGTTTAGTTTCAAAGCAAGCGCTTCAAGAAAACCAAAAATATTCCAAAAGATTGTGTGAAGACGAAAGTCTATCTGATGGAGAAGCACATTTTTAATGTCTGGATTTCATTATCAATCAATCAATAAATCAATTTGAGAGTTTAAAGAACGGGTTCAAAAGTTTTCGAACACTACAAGCTAAGAAATTGACAAAAAATGATGGATCACGAATTCAACTGGGAAGCTGTGATATTTGCTGATACTTACGCTGAGGTACCATAGGCCAGGAGCATTTTTGAGTGGAAACGATTAAAAAAATTGTCCTGTTAAATGTAATCGCATGGTATCTTCCGCTGCGAGCCTTAACGGCAGAGAAGCTTCGACTATTTTTTATTTTAATAACTATTTGTTGGAATATGAGTTAAAATTAAATTATTAAGATTTAAATTGGGTGTTCAGCCACAAGTGGCAGCCACAAGCCACTTTTCAGCCCTATTATATACATGATTTTGTTATTACCATGAAGACATCATTTGCTTCCGCAATTCTGTGATTTTTGTGTAGGGAAAATTCTAAACCTACTTGTATTGTGTAGTGGGGAAAAGGAAATTATATTACTAACTAATACAGGGAGCGATTCGATTCAATTGAAGATTGCATCGATTTTTGTCGGAATTTACATATAATATTACATCTAATGGTTCCATATTTGCGAGTATGTGTAACTCATTTGTACTAAACCAAGGAGGACGCTTCAAAATGTTTTTCCGAATTTTATTCTGAATCCTTTGAAGCGTTTTCTTCCTGGTGGAACAACAACTTGACCAAATTGGTACTGCATTAAGCATGGCTGGTCTGAAAACTTTTTTATAAATTAACAATTTGTTTTTTAGTCACAGCTTAGAATTTCTGTTTATAAGAGGATATAAACATTTAATATATTTATTACACTTTGCCTGGATTCCTTCAATGTGATCCTTGAAAGTAAGTTTTTTGTCATACGTTAAACCTAAGTATTTATCTTGATCAGACCATGTCAATTCCAAGCCATTCAATTTGAGAGTGTTATTATTGTTTGGTTTAATAAAAGAAGCTCTTGGCTTATGAGGAAAGATAAATAATTGCGTTTTTGCAGCATTTTAGGCGACTGCAGGTCACTCTTAGATTTCTATCTGTGGTTAACAGCCTTGGGTCGTCACAGAATAACGATTTCTGATAACCAACGCGTAGATTTGGAAGATCAGAAGTAAATATATTATACAAGATTGGAGCTACGCTCGAACCCTGTGGAACACCTGCTCGTACGGGTAGCAATTCAGATTTACAATTCTGATAGCTAACCTGAAGAGTACGATCATTTAAATAATTTTGAATCATTTTGATCAAATAAATAGGAAATTGGAAATCAGACATTCTTGCTATTAAACCTTTGTGCCAAACACTGTCGAATGTTTTTTTCTATGTCTAGAAGAACAACTCCAGTGGATAACCCAGAAGATTTATTTTCTTTTATCATGTTCGTTACTCTGACAAGTTGATGAGTAGTTGAATGTTCATAACGAAATCCAAACTACTCTGGTAAAAAAAATTGAATTCTCATTTATATGAGACATCATTTTCAACAAGATATTTTTCTTCAAAAAGTTTACTGATAGAAGAAAGTAAACTAATTGGTCGATAACTTGATGCTTCTGCTGGCTTTTTATCAGGTTAGAGGATAGGAATTACTTTAGCGTTTTTCCATCTTTTTGGGAAGTAAGCTAAAAAAAACACTTGTTGAAAATTTTTACCAAGAATCTCAAGGCAACATCGGGAAGATTTTTAATAAGAATATAATAAATTCCATCATTACCAGGAGCCTTCATGTTTTTAAGTTTCCTAATGACTGACTTAATTTAATCGAAATTCGTCTCAATAATGTCATTTGGTAATAACACTTGAGTTGAAATATGATCATATTTCAGTGAGAGAAGCTTCGACTATTACGAAGCTCACAAAACCACTAGGTTAACGGAGGTATTCTGGCCTCTCTAATATATTTTAATCTGGTTTACTTATTCGTGGATGTAACCAAAATTAAGTAGGGAGTGTATCGAAAAGAATCTATCCACAAATTTTTCTTTCAAATTATGATAAAAACCGATATTTTATTCAAAATAAAATTTGATCGTTCATTGTACGAGGTTAAACTTGAGCATAATGAAAACCGAATGAAATTTAGGTTATTCCTTCACGAATTTTCGAACTTTTTATCGAACGCTCTTCATCAAGTTCCGGACAAGTGTTGCATCGCATGTTTTGGACGCTTGAACCCAAATTTTTTTGAGCTCCTGCATGTTCCCAGCTGACTTACCAGTCTTCTTAATGACCCTTTTCACGATTACCCAGTAACATTCGATGGGTCGAAGCTGAGGGCAATTTGGCGGATTGATATTTTTCTCAACGAAATTTATACCCCTTTCCGCAAGCCAATTTACCGGCTGCTCGGCCATCCATGGAAGTTGACCATCAATGTTAACTTCCCTCTCTGAGCAGCCTAGATAGCCGTGTAGTGTCGGTAGCGGTTTCCCAACTGCTAAGAATAACGCTACGGTCCACCTGTACCGGTGGTATAAGTCCACCAAACAGGTAAGCCGTGTGGCATCCGGCGGAATTATTTTTTTACCAAGAATTGATCCACTGGTTTCCTATTCCATGTCGTAAAAGGCCACAAAAATAGGAACTCCTAAGTCAAGGTGTATTTCCGTGCCGATGGCTGAATGGCTGCAGGAGGTTAAACATTGCAGTCGTGAACGGAATATCTTGGGTTTTTCCCTTACTGGATACACGCAATGCTTAGCAATCAACTTCTTTGATCATCGCTTCGGCAGGCCAGAGATTAGAAAGCTGAGTGTCTGTGGGTGTCCTCAAGGTGGTGTACTATCCCCACTTTTATGGAACCTAGTCGCTGATAGTTTGTTAAGGAAACTTAATAACCTTGGATTTCCGACTTATGGTTTTGCCGACGATTATCATATATTGATAACCGGTATAAGCATTAACACTCTCTTTGATTTAATGCAGCAAGCCCTGCGATCTGTTGAACAATGGTGTTGTCAGGTTTGGATTATCTGTAAATCCGGGCAAAACATCAATGGTGCTTTTCACTCATCGTAGGATAATTACAGGAGCTCGTCCGTTGCAGTTCTTTGGTTCAGGGGTCACTGTGGTCGATCAAGTTAAATACGTCGGGGTTATTCTTGACTCAAAACTGAATTGGTCTGCTCACATTGATTTCAGGATTAAAGGAGCTTGCATGGCTTTCGGCCAATGCAGACGAGCTTTTGGAAAATCATGGGGACTCAAACCCAGATATATTCATTGGATCTACACAACTATCGTTAGACCAATTTTAGCATATGGATGTCTTGTATGGTGGCAGAAAGGAGAAGTCGCGACAGTTCAGTCAAAGCTAAATCATCTCCAAAGGATGGTCCTAATGGCGATGACAGGAGCATTCACGACAACTCCTACTGCTGCTCTAGAGGCGCTACTGTGCATTAAACCACTACATGTGTTCCTAAAACAAGAAGCATTATCTTGTGCATACCGTCTTAGGGTTACAGGGCTTTGGAACAGTAACCCATTAGAATATGCTACCAGTCACACTCGCTTGTGGTCTCAAATGGTTCCGTGGGATGAGTATTTACTCGCTCCTAGTGACCTAACTCTCACATGCAGTTTTCCTTTTAAAACATTCAATGTGAGCTATCCTCTTCGTTAGGAATGATTGTCTGGTTGTCTGGAACGACAACTTGATGAACACATAGTTTGTTTTACGGACGGTTCTCTGTTGAATGGTCGTGCTGGTGCTGGTATCTACTGTCGTGAAATAGGCTGGAGCAGTCTCATTCACTTGGTAGATACTGTACTGTGTTTCAAGCAGAAATCTACGCAATTCTGTGTGGAGTACAATCGGCACTTCAGCAGAGGATCTGTGGTAAACGTATTTATTTTTGTTCCGACAGTCAGGCAGCCTTAAAAGCACTCAGTTCGAATGACTCACGGTCGAATCTAGTGATCGCATGTCGAACTCAAATTGAAGACCTCAGCATTTCAAATGCTGTTTACTTCATATGGGTACCCGGCCATTCTGGTATTACTGGAAATGAATGGGCTGATGAGTTGGCTAGAGCTGGTGCAACGAATGATTTCGTTGGTCCTGAACCAGCTTTACCACTTTCAACTAGTTGGATAAAGCACAAGATACGTTCTTGGGCTGCATCCAAACATGCCGGCTACTGGCGCAGCTTGCAAACTTGCGCTCAGACAAAAGCATTTCTACCAGATTTAAATCTGAAAATGTCAAAGTGTCTACTGCATTTCTCCAAGTATCATTGAAGTATTCTGGTCAGAGCTCTGACTGGACATTGCAAACTCAATTATCACATGGCTACTATTCAACGTGCTGAGTATTATTCGTGTGATTTGTGTGAATGAGATTATGGTACTTCATATCATCTGATATGTAACTGTCCCGCATTGACGCAGCTACGTATCCGGGTTTTTGGTTCTCCATACATGGTTGAGTCTGTGTATGCGGAGCTAAAATTGAAAGATATTCTCTCGTTTCTCACCCAATGTGGTAAGGAGCTATAGTCAGAAGGGTTCATCGTTCTTCCTGGAGTGAATGAATCCCTTCTGTATTCACCTTAAATAGGGTTTGGCAGATTGTTTGGCATCCTCTGGGGGGTACCGCATTTACTTCTGCTCGTACATACTGCGAGTCGTTCTGCATTCTTCCGGGAGTGCAGAATGGTGTCGCTTTTGTAAGATCTCTAAATCCTCTAGGGGGTTGGAGGTTTTATTAACAGCAGACTGTTCGGGACCTCGTAGAGGTTCAGAATTTCCTTCTGCTTCCACTAAATGTGATCCTCAGCAGATTGTTCAGCATCCCTTAGGGGTGCAGAATTTACTTCTGCTTTTATGTGTTTTTGTGTCGTCAATTTTTCCCATCCTCCTAGTCCAACCCTTACCATTTCCTTTCAATCCTTCCCTCTTATATATCGGGAAAATGATGCTAAAAACAAATTGATGGCAAGGCACAAATCTCCAAATATCAAGGGGAACGTGCCATTTGAGCCAATTTGTTCTGATTCCTGATTCCTGAACATTCGATGGGTCGAAGCTGAGGGCAATTTGGCGGATTGATATTTTTCTCAACGAAATTTATACCCCTTTCCGCAAGCCAATTGAGAGTGGTTTTGGCATAGTGCGCCGACGCTAAATCCGCCCAAAACAGTGGAGGTGTGCTATGTAAAGGCACCAATCTCTTCTGGAGACACTCAGATGGATAGATTTCTGCCTTTATAGTTCCGGTAGTATAGAAAATGGTTGACTTCAAACCACAGGCACATATTGCTTGCCATACCAGTACCTTTCGACCGAATTTCTCCACTTGAATCGACCTGTCCGCATAGCTTACATCCTCCCCAACGACGACAGTAAAATATTAAGGACCTGGAAGGGTTTTTGAGTCCTCCTTTACATAAGTCTCATCGTTCATCAAAACGCATGCATCCGGACACGGCAAAAGACGTGAATACAATTCCCGGGCCCTTGTTACTGTTCGCTTCATCTGTTCTACACTTTTTTTCGAGATTTTCTGCTTCTTGTAGGTCTTCAGGTGATTTCGCCTCTTGACACGCTGGATCATTCCGACACTCGTTCCTCCTTTTTTTGGCCAAATCACGTACTGACATTGATTTGTTCTTCATGATTAGAGATACCACTTTCTGGGCCAGTTTCGGGTTGGAAGAACCGGGTTTTTGCCTCTTCCTTGAAGCTCATCCAAAGAATGGTGGTCCCCAAACTTATTAATGATGGTTTTAACACTGACATGATTAATTCCAAACCGGTTCGCCAATTTTCGCATAATAATACCCTTCTCACTTAGCCATATGTCCAGAACCTTAATTTTCACTTCCTTTTCAATGCGCGTCATTTTGAAAACGCATAATTTCAACCGCACAAACATGTAAAGAAACGAAAGCTGAGAGCCAAACGCACACCATGCTGTGATCTGAGCATAAAAAACCATCACAAATACATGCGTACAACACAAATGTTTATGGATACCTTATTTTCGATACTTAGAAGAAAGTAAACTAATTGGTCGATAACTTGATGCTTCTGCTGGCTTTTTATCAGGTTAGAGGATAGGAATTACTTTAGCGTTTTTCCATCTTTTTGGGAAGTAAGCTAAAGAAAAACACTTGTTGAAAATTTTAACCAAGAGTCTCAAGGTAACATCGGGAAGATTTTTAATAAGAATATTAAAAATTCCATCATTACCAGGAGCCTTCATGTTTTTAAGTTTCCTAAAGATTGACTTAATTTCATCAAAATTCGTCTCAATAGTTTCGTTTGGTAATAACACTCGAGTTGAAATATGATCATATTTCAGTGAGAGAAGCTTCGACTATTACGAAGCTCACAAAACCACTAGGGTAACGGAGGTATTTTGGCCACTCTGATATATTTCAATCCGGTTTACTTATTTGTGGATGTAACCAAAATGAAGTACATCGTGTATCTGAATTTTGAAGATTGTTCCATTACTAAACATATTAGTACCTCCTATTTCACGGTGTAATTCGAAGGAGCATTAGTCTCATAATGTATATCAAACATTTCTTTGGTTTTTTATTGCCGTTTTGACCTACTAACATGACGTACAAACTATACTAGTTTTTATTCAAATTTTGAAGACGATTTAAATTTTTGTTGTATTCGAAAATATGCAGTAATTTTTGGTAGGCCCATAAGACCTTCCATTTAACCGTAAAATTGGGAATAACGGATTTTAGTTAAGTTTACAACATTTTTTACGGTTTTTGTTTCGCCAGTTTAAGTGACGGTGTACACCCAATAACTTCGGAACCGGAAGTCGGATCCAGATGAAATTCAGGAATTCCGTATGGGACCGCGAGACCTTTCATTTGAATCTAAGTTTGTCAAAATCGGTTCATCCATCTCCGAGAAAACCTAGTGAGATTATTTGATACAAACACACACAGACATTTATCAGCTGGATGAACTGAGTCGTATGGTATAAGACACTTGGCCCTCCGGGTAAATATTAACTAGTCGGTTTTTCAAGTGTCTGCATAACCTTTCTATATGAGAAAGGCGAAAACATTCAACAGAAGTGTCTAATTTCGAGAGGAGCCGAGGCCTCTCCCCGTCCCCTTCCCTGGGTAGAACGGTTATTTATAACACGCATTGACAATGTAGCATAAACTATCAGGAACTTTGATTGCCTTGTGGGAATGGTGGATCAAGACAACGACTGCCAGTGCTCATTCATAATTCCGGATTCCTATAATGGAATGCATATATGTTGAGCAAACATGTAGTTCCCATTACATTTCACCCACGCGCTCGCCTCCTCGTGGAACTGTATAACAAAACGTCTTGCTCCCTTTGGAGATCGAAGTACCAAACCACCGACTAGTCTCTGTCTGGTAACAGCGGAAAGGCCATCTTTGTCTTAAGATATTAGCATTATTACTATTCGAGCGCCTATCAACAAACAATGTCCCATCGACTTTCTTCCAAGCAGTGTACCTCCGGCCGTACTTGTGTTGACCGGATTTAGTCGGAACATGCTACAGGTTCGCCGCATTTGCTCATACGACTGATCATCCCATCGGTTTCCCCATAGACAGGCACTGTTCGTCATGTCGTCTTTCTCTATAGTCATGTAACTCTAAATTAAATCATGAATATTAATAAAGTGAAGTGTTAGCCGTGACTATTACGATTCCATTCCGGGGGCGCACATGTCTCCGGGGACTATAGATAAGTCTTGCATTTTTGTTTACATTGGTTTGACATCTTTTTTGTTTCTCTATAGAATGTATGAATTTCAAAACAAATCGGTAGAAATCATTCTCAGAATTCATCAAAATTATGTTAACAAGCTCGAACGAATGATAGAACACGCTACTAAAAGGAAAATTGTAGTTTAGTCCCTTTGACTCTCTGTACATATGTACTTTTCGAAATACACCTGCTAGATTGAGGTTTTCACTGCTGTTTGATAGTTGAGATCTATTTGCTTGCCACCGCAAAGTGCTTACAAAAATCTGATCACCGCGGAAAAAAAGTTACACAAATAAGAAAGTAAATTTCAAACACTGTAGTGATTTTTTCCGTGGATCGGAACTCGTCATCGTCGTCTGTGCTGTGAATAGATGAGAGCAATGCTCTCCTGTACCCGGGTTTCCTCAAACGTACAAGCTTTCGGTCCCAATAGAGTACCAGAACCAGAAAGGTTATAAACTGGAGCTTGATTGAATGCAACTCGGCGGAAAATGTATTCCATGAATGTGCTTCAAATTCTTTTATTCCTGGTGCGGCTGATGCTTTCCACTGCGGCCAGGTATGCAAAAAAATCCAGCGAAAGGATGATGGTTTTTCCCTGTGATCTGCTATTCATGGAAATCTATGACTCGCTACTGTAGCCTCAGCCGGTGCGCGGATCGGACGGAGTGTAGGAACGGAGAACTATTTTCACCTCGTACAGTAAAAGGATTGAATAGGCGGAGAAATGAAAGAATGCAATTGCATGCGTTGTACTGGTGGCTGACATTTCGGAGTTGTATTTTTCGTTTGATGTACGGAGGGCATTATGCTTCTCGATGCTCTAGATAGGTTTCGAAAGTTCAAGACTAAGGTTCAACATAGTTTATGACAAGCTAGCTCAACAAAATTAAACATTGATTCGACCATAACCAAAGCACTTGAAGCTTGCGATAAAAATATATCGATTATTTAAACCTGTTCAAATTTTGTCAAAAAGGATAACGGTACCCCCGTCTATCTAAACTCTAGTAGTTATCTCATATACGAAAACCATTAATTAGAGTGAAATCAGTTGTCTTTGTTCGATAAATTGACTTTCAGGGTAACATGAAAAAATAGATGCAGTATTGGGCAATTTTGGAACTATGTTTCCTGCAGTATTGCTTCTTGTAGCCGAAGCAAAGATAAGGTATCCAATTTTATCACAATTCGTTTTTGAAGGTCTAGTAATTGGTAAAATAAAAAATAATAAAAAATTGGTAAATAAACGAAATAATCAACACAGTCTTATATGACATTGACGTGAATACGCCTCACTTTATTGAAGTTATGTCCAGTTAGTATTCGGAATTGTGGAGGTTTTGACAAAATGCCAAGGATGCCTGCTCATCGATGATGAAACTACGTCAAAATGGATTTCGGACAGCTTCGTGGCAAAAAATTATACACGGCGACGGTGCGAGGAAATGTTCCTACAAAGATTAAATTTGTTTTTATAGACAAATTTGCCAAAAAACTAATGATTTGACAAGGAATATGCAGCAGCAAAGCAAAGACCAAAGGCTCGGGACGAGACTCAGATGACCAAAATGCGGAACAAATGAGCCATCGATGTTGACTCCGGAGTTGTGCAGCGTTTGAGGAGAGAAATCAAGAAGAAAGTGCAAATTTTCAATAGAAATTAAAAGAAATGATTTGTATTCATATTTTATCCTTCAAGTACATGTCATGAGAAATATGATCTGCAATTTATGATTCAATTTTCAACAACATGAGATGAGATAATCATAAATAATTATAATATTGACATAACATAGATTCACTCTGAACAAATTAAACTATATTCTAAACATTTATGGAAACTTTCCAAGGTTCGGCTGGTGCCAAAAAAAGCTGAATTTCACGATAATGCGCCGGCTCACACAGCGTTGGTTGTGTCGCAATTTTGGCCAAAAACTCAACCAATATCATCAACCAAGCACCGTACTCTCCAGATATGGCCCCGTGTTTAACCAAATGCGGTAAAAACGCAATTAATTATCTTTCTTCATAAGCCAAGAGCTTCTTTTCTTGAATGGCTTGGAATTGACATGGTCTGATGTAGCAAAATACTTAGGTTTAACATATGAGAAAAAGCTCACTTTCAAGGATGATCCAA
Source organism: Malaya genurostris (assembly GCF_030247185.1). Classification (NCBI taxonomy): domain Eukaryota; kingdom Metazoa; phylum Arthropoda; class Insecta; order Diptera; family Culicidae; genus Malaya; species Malaya genurostris. The sequence goes on along the minus strand of NC_080572.1, from coordinate 92,283,203 downwards.
TTCCTAAATCCAGTTGCAAAATTACAGAATTCAGAACTTGCATGCTGGAACTAAATTCGGTTATTCAGGTCCGGCATTTAACTTCAAAATTCAGTTCTAGAACTTCTGGAAAATGAAAATGAGTACAGTTTCGGAGCCTGCTCCATATTTCATTTTTAGTTTTTGAATTCAGTTCCAATTTCTAAGCTTTGGAATTTTTGTTATGGGGTAGATAAATAAATGATGGCAAAATGCACTCAACAGTTATAAACATCGGATAAATTCCTCAAATCGGTTTTTTTGTAAACCCATCAAAATATTTTCAAAGGATTTATATATTATAACATTATTTGTTGATTTTTTTACTCTCATTTGTTCGGTATTATTCAATTGTATGGTAGAATATGTATGTAGGCAATAAGTACTACTTTAGTATAGATGCACCGTTAAAATTCAACAAGAGAAGCAGTCAAAGTTGCAAAGGTCACACAATCAGCTAATACGAGCGATTATCTAAATTCGGAAGTGTGAAAGAAATATGACATTTTTATTCATATTCCCGTCCTTCAATTATGTCCGTGACATTTCTCACTCGCATTTTTTTTCATTGTGTGAATTTTTGTGCAATTTCCAATAGATATGTATTTTTATGTGGATTTACCAAGTTATGTGTAATTAGATGATATAACCTGGGATTGAATGAAACAAAATCGATTAAATTAAATGTGAGTATTCATTCCATGTAACAAACTATTACCGAAGAAACCAGGTTTCAAAAATTCAGTCAATTATTTCAAATTCAGTTCGCTTTCTCATCTCATCCAAGTCAGCCGATAAAACAAAACCGCTTACGTTCGGGACAGAAGAAACCAAGTACAGTATTGTGTAGTGAACAATAGAACGACCTCTAAATGAGTGAACCAAACGAACAAAAGCTACCGCCGACACGAAAGAATACAATTGTTGTTGACTTCAGACAGTGCAAAATTCGACCTTCGATACGAGAACTTGAAGGTTTGCTTAAGGAGCAAATGCATCTTGACACTAAACGTGTGCATTTACTTCAATGCAATAAGACAAATAATGTTGTTTATATCCAGTTCTATAAAGAGTCGGATGCAATTCAATTCGCTAAAGATAATAACAATGTGCACTATGTGGAGCATGAAAATACCAAGTACAACATTTCAGTATATATGGAAGATAGTGCTATTGAAGTGCGTGTGCATGATCTTCCCTCAAGCGTCATCGATCCTTATATTCGCAAAACTATGTCCCAATACGGAGAGATTATTTCTATCGAAAAAGAAAAGTGGAAGATCAACAACAATACCACCGATGCGGCAATGAACGACGAGACGAACCGCGAACAAACTGCCCCTCAATCCTCGCAGGAGGAAAATGGAAGCTCCTCTCTCCCTAGAAAAAGGTTAAAACGAGATCCAATACAAAAAAAAATTATCTAAAAACTCAGCTAAATCGGCCAAATCCTTTAAATACATAAAAAAAATTATACAAAATTATTGTCGAGAGTCAAAATGTTCGATGTAACCACCAGAGTAATCAATACTTGAAGTAAATGTTCAAAATGTATTTGGAATAATCCATGATTTAGGTAACCCGAAAAGGGTTGTTCGGAATCAGACTTCAATTTGAACTCAGATTTCTATTTGGACTTAAACTTCGACTTATAACAGAACCCAGACTTTGACTCTCACTTCGACTTGGACATGGACTTGAACTCAGATCCAACTATGACTCAGACTTCAATTTGAAACCGTACTTTGATTAAGACTCATATTTTGATTTGAACTCTATTGAAGTATTAGAATTGAATTTTGACTTCGACTTGGACTTAGATCTCATCCTACAATTCGGTTGGGACTCAAAGTCCAAGTTGATGTTTGAGTCTCAAACTTCAACTTGGACTCAGGTTCGACTTTGACTTAGACTAATACTTTGACATGGACTAAGATTTTAATTTAAACTCAATATTTGGATTGGATTTTGACTTCGACTTAGACTTAAAGTTCGACTTGAACCCAGACTTCGATTTGGATTCAGATCAAATTTTGATTTGTAATTTGTAATAGATCATTAGGTAAGATTCTCGTTACCCGAAATATTTCCAGTAACAATTGTTCAACATAAGAACTTTGAGAAACATTCGACATGTTTTACAACAGAAATATTTTTACTGCAGAAATTGTATACAATAATAAAGAGAAAGGCTTGAAAATATTCCATGAAATTTAAAATAAAGTCCCATAAACGAACTTGAACTTTAGCTTGGTTGCTACTCCGTTACTGATTGGGATCAGCACAAATTGTACACAGAATTTCTTAATAAACTTTCCAGTAACTTGTTCTGGTAACCCCACAATTCATTGTTTAGTACCAGCACCAGCCATGACCGAACGTAGATCGACCAAGGAATAGGATGATTTTCAAGTCCAACGCTTGTTGTTAGTGGCAGTGGCGTACCAAGGATAATTAGTGCCCGGGGTAAAATATGATTTGCTACCCCCATAGAACAAAGAAATCGGTTTATTTATGCTTCAGGGAATGATTGTAGAACTTTCTTGTCTTTAGAAGAAATTTTGTTTGAAAAGGTCACATCTCTTGATATAATCAATGTCGTGATTAGTTCACCTAGAGGTGAGTTGAAGATATTATTTTGCATTTTTCTTTTTACCTTCCGGCTCGAGAAAAAAGCTCATTCTTTGATTACTCTAGGAAGTAAGAAAAAGATTTTATCTAATGATTTGAAGAAGATCGAATATTACATGTTTTGTTATGTTTGTGAACAACGTCCTCTGCCGCAAAACACTGATTTTTTTGCGGTGAGCACGATATTTTAAAAAACGAATGATTCTAATAAATCCAAATTTTCTGGTGTTGTTTCTAATTGCTATACATAGTTCGTGAACAAAGGGTTCTGCCAAAAAAATTGTGATTGATTGACAATGCTTTTTCCGAAATAAAATATATACAAAACAACAAAAATTATTTAACAAGCATAACAAAACATGTACTACAAGGAATGAAAATTTCTAGGGCTCTCACAGAAAAGACGTGAATAATTTCGAATCGTATATATTTTAGTTGAGAACAAGCCTCTAAATGGCTCAAACCAGATTTCACGCCAATCTATTCATTACTGTTTGAAAAACAGATGATCGTGTCAGACGAGTTCCAGTTTTCATCAAGCTATGGAAGAATACGAGTTTCGCATTCATGTCTAAAAGCAACGGTGAAATTGAATGATTTGCGGTGCGGATTGATCCACAATCCCCCGTATTCTCCAGACCTGGCCCCCAGCAACTATTATTTATTTCCAAACCTGAAATTTTCGTCGAATGCTGGGGTCATTGCAGAAACAGAAGCCTATTTTGAAGACCTTGAAAAATTATTTTGTTTCAAAGAGCATCAACATGTTGGAGAACAGATGGGCCAAGTGTATCGCTCTAGATGGATGGAAATTTTTGCCTTTCTCTATAGAAAGGTATTAGAATTGCTGGAAAAACCATCCATGTTATGCATCCGAATCAATTCATGTTTGAAATTATTTTAATAAACAAAAAATGTTTTAATGAAACTGTGTAAATGACAAGAGAAAGACATTATCACCCCTCAAGGTGAATGAGATATATTTTTTTCATGAAAGGGCCCAACTTGAATTGTAGACGGTAGTTAGCTTGTGCTTGAGCTTGAGCTTGAGCGACCACCCCTGGTTGCTACTCCGTTACTGATCGGGAGTAGCTGAAATTGTACAGGGAATTTCCAGATGATCTGACCTGGGACTGGTAAATCATCGTTTAATGTACATCTTCTGGTAATCCCAGAATTCATTGATCAGACCGGCGCCGGCCAGGCCCGAACGTAGATCGTCTAAGGAATGGAGAGGGATGTTAGTCCAACACTTGTTGTTACTAGAGGCCGTATATACTACTGCGCACTCCACAAGTGTCACGGGAGAAGGATATTTGTTAGTAAAAATTTCAGTATTGGCATTATTTGCGCGCGACTCAGTATGTTCCGGTTTCAAGATGCTCGGGTGCACCACTAAACTCACTGACCTCCCGAGTTAACGTTTCAACAACATCCTATATTGAAGTCCCGGCAAGTCTTGATTCACAGCTCGTTTTCGAAATTTCATAGCTCTTTACAAATGAAATTACGTGATACAAAATAAACGAGTGAATAGGATTTAGATAAAATAGTTGATTCATTGCATTGACATATTCTAAACAGTTGTTATAAAATCATTTTAAATCACCAAATAAAGGTCAACAGATTTCACGCGCGTCTAGATTGTTTATTATTTCCACTTCATTATTTCAATTATTTATTAAAATTATTAATTGGTTATATTGGTTGATCTGGGCAGCCGGCTTCCGAGAAAAATATTGATATCATGTGTTTTTATTATGTATTCAATATACCGATATATGTTATCTATGTTATTAACTTTGTAATATCAACGGAGTTGGCAAAAGTTGATTTTTATCATTCAATTTATAATCCTGAAAGACAATCAATAACATGGAAGAAGAAAACATTCCAAATAAAACTTTTCTTCGAAGCTAGACGGAAATTGACAGGTTAAATGAAGAGATAATTTAGTAAAATAGAGTAATCAGAAGTGAAACATTGAAAATATCTGATAACTGAAAGGAAAAAGAAATTCCTGCAATTGTCGCCTTTTACGACATGGAAGCAGGAACCCAGTGGATCTATTCTTGGTTCATTTTTTTCCGCCGGATTCCACACGGCATCTAGGCTGGTACTGTCCGGAGAGAGCTAATAGGTATAATCAATCTCCTAGTGGACCCCAGCCCCTTTGAATTGTAGACGGTAGTTAGGGGAAATAACTAAGTTTCAATTTTTCAAATCAATTTTTCGTTTCATTGTATAAATTAATCGACTTCTTGTATTCGAACAAAACTTGTATGTAGGATATATCATGTTTTGGACTAAAGCCAATGTTAAACAATTGGAAAAAATTAACCCTTTTCAAAAGACAGTCTGGATCAATTTTGGAAAAAAACATAGTATGCAAAGTGGCTGTTCTGTGACAAAGTCTACACACAAAAAATATTGAATTTTACAGGTGACATAATCCCACATATGATGTAATTCATATGGACCTAATTTGTCAAATGAAGGAAAATTCCATTTGTAATGACTTAATGTTGGATGAGACTAAATTTTACTGGCTTCGAATGTAATTTCCATTCGGCTAGCAAGAAGACTGCATGAATTTATATGCATCACTTACCAGCTCAGCACGTGTGTGCTTCTGTGGCTCAGTTGATTAACACACAATATAACATTTTCTTGCACTTAAATTTAAGGGAATTGCAACGCTTCATTTATGTGCATCTTGTAAGATGTGAAATCCCACGGTTTTTTCTAAGTGAAGAAATCTGAGAGGGCGCTGCCAGCTCCGAATACGATTCGGCGATAAACTTTTTTTTCCAAAGTGTTTACAAATGACAAATCGTACATAAAAATTTTAATTTTTTTTAAATTTATTTCACCTCGGTTTTAACCATTAGGTCTTTCGCCGAGAGTACAAGTAGCATCTGGCTTTCGTCAAATTTCAAATTCTGCAGTCGCAACTTTTATTTCGTTCTTTTCGGTTTTCTCGTAGATTAGAAGTAGTCTTCACGAAACAGAATTCGCGGAAATGCTTCATTCATAGATACATACAATAATGACTGAATTCATGTGAAGAAGAACTTCTGAATAGGACAAGTTGAAAAGAAACGAGATTTCTGTGCGGAATAAAATTTTTTTTTGGGTTATTACCAAAACAAAAATTGACAATTATCTTACAAAGTTCTCTCAGTTCTTCCATTGCCGGTGAATGATGTACGAAAAGTTTTTGTGTTCAGATAATAGTTTGCAAGCAGCACATGTGAAATATTATCCTTTTTATCCCGATGCACTTCACCGGAAACCCACTCGCGACTAGCTTCAACCAGCTAATTATGGGAAAAAGCATCCTAGTGGCTCACGAAACCAACCCTGCGGGTTATGATACTCACCGTAACGAACCTTACATTAACTCTTTCTGCAAGAACAAACTCATTCATACGCCATTCTACATCCATTTCCAGATAGTGGAGTGAGACTGCAACCAAATGATGTATAGGAAAAGTGGCTTTTCTATTTTGCATCTTAATTTTTGAGAGCAAGCTCGCGGAGAAATATTTTTCCTTTGATGTCGGCAATCCTTGGGCATGGTGGCAGTGGATAGGTAGGCATTTCATCATCCAGTCAAATGATAAGGGCATTCATTCATGCCATCCTTTGTACAACAGAACCGCGCACGTCGCTGTTGTTCTTGTTGTTGAGTGCAATACTCCGGAAAATCCGTCGCTACCATGTTGGATCAGATAGCGACGGAGGCCTGCATCTTCCAGTCTCTCAAGCTTTTGCTGAAGCAGCTAGTTATGATGAAGAATAAATTTTTAACGCACGAAATGCTTTGGAAAACCTGCACAAGGAATGCATCATTTGAGGTGGGGAGCTACTACATACTACAGTTGGTTTGTGCCAGTTTTTTGAAAGGGATGCAAACATGATCAAAGAATTTTCACTCACCATAACTCGTGCGCTACGAATTGATGGCGAAACTAAAGATTCTTTTGAGTGCGTTTTCAGTGGATATACTTTTCAGGAAGCTCCCAGAAAAGTTTTTAGAGAAATATCCAGTATCCAAATGAAAGCAGGTCTCATACCTGCTTAGAAAATTTTCATTTCATTTGATGTATACAATATTTGGGACTGTTAATATTGGGTTTGACTTGTTCTGAAGACTTTTGTAAAGAAGACTATTCAGTTTGGAATAACTGTTTAGGCCTAGTTAGATACCATTGAAGAATAAGTTGGTTTGCGAGATAATCCAGGTAGTTATTTAGGGGTTTGATACCACGTGGGTACCCAAGTAGCCAACATTGTTCTAGTACTGAAGTTATTAACTCTTCTAGCAACGATTATGCGATTGGAAAAGCGCACTTTTCTTGTATGATGTACAACAAAATTGTTGTTTCATATGTTTCACAACAGCAATATTTACTAAGTGGAAACCCGAATTGAAACTGCTCAAATGATCTTGTCGTACAGTCAGTTGAAAAACCGGATGTGCAACTTAATCCATTCAGGTTTTTGAGTTGCTTTCACAAGCAGTAATATGAATGAATTTTACATCCCTTACGAAAACGTGTTGAATCAATTATCTAACATATCTAATAAAAATAACCGATCTGAAGGAATTGTGAAACATGCCAATTATAACAAGTTTTAATTATTTTAATTTTTTACGTTTCACTTTCAGCTCATCAGTGCGTCAGCAGTTTATGTTGAACTGCTAACGTTGAACCGACCTTTGAACCGAGGCCCGGAGGGCCGAATGTCATATACCATTCCACTCAGCTCGACGAACTGAGCAAATGTCTGTGTGTATGTGACAAATAATGTCACTCGATTTTCTCAGAAATGGCTGAACCGGTTTTCACAAACTTAAATTCAAATGAAAGATAATATGGTCCCATATATCGATATTAAATTTTATCCCGATCCGACTTCCGGTTCCGGAATTACAGGATGATATGCACCAAAAAATATAAATAAATGTCACTCACTTTTCTCAGAGATGGCGTGACCGATTTTCACAAACTTAGATTCAAACGAAAGGTCTTATAGTCCCACAGATCGCTATTGAATTTCATCTTTATCCGACTTCCGGTTCCGGAAGTACAAGGCAATAAGTGCAAATCTATGAGAAAACGCGCATTCAATTTTATCGGAAATTTCTAAACCGATTTTTACAAACTAAGATGCAAATGAAAGGTCTTAAAATTCTTCAAAAAGTCGACAAAAAGTTGATCTAGATCCGGCTTTCGGTTCCGGTGTGGCAGTGCGAGTAGCGTAAATTTTCAATTTCATGTGTATTTTTTCACAAGCGATGGCGAAACGAGGCGCACATTTTTATAAAGTTTACTGCTAAATTCATCTAGTTGACAGACCTTGTTAGTTGGTGGATATATAAATTTACTTTGGGGCTACTAGTTTCCGCTTCCGAACGCACCGGTAATAATGAAGAAAAGCTCCAAAAACGGAGCTCACTTCGATTCCTCAGTTAAACCGATTTTCACATATCATGATTCAAACTAAAGCTCTCAGTGCCTTGAAAGATACTGTGTAATTTTATCCAGATCCGACTTCCGTTTCCGAAATTATAGGGCAATAAGTATCAAAACTTTCAAACTGTCATACAAAATGATGCAAAATCGGTACGCAACGGTACGAGCTGGTACCGAAGAAGAAGAAATCGCACCCGCCTAAAACACAGTGTGTTTTGTTAAAATTTTGTATAGCATGCAGGGTTGCTACATTTCAATCTTCATTAACTTAACACAACTGTTAATGAATTCAAAAGGGTATGGTAGTTTATACCGAAGAAAGTTTATGATTTTATTCAAGTTTCTAAATAAAGAACCTTGACAGAATCTTCTAGTGATGTTTTTAAAAATATAAGTAATACGAGAAAGGCATCATTACACAACTAGGTTGGATTAAAAAAGGTTTTTTTAAATGGGATTAAAGTATCATTGATTTACATATACATAAAAATTATATTTTTTTATGTGTACTTGAATTTACGTCCAGGGAAAGTTTCATTTTTTCTTAGAGTGTAGCAGTCTATAAGACGCATTAAATCTGACATTGCTGCCCAAAATCTATTATCAGTACCTACAGTCTTTTATTTAACACTCGAGACTTACCCCAAAACCCAAATGAAATCAAAATTCATTTTCATTCTATTGATTTTCTACTTGCTGTAAATGCACTATCCCTACAAAACCAATGCAGAAATTAGATTCTCGTCATGGTCGACAAAAGAAGCAACGCATTATATGCATTCGAGTGCTGTCTCCCTGGTACTTCATAAATCATTTGACACTTTCCGGATCTGTTATCTGCATCGGTTCACCCGTAAGCGAAACGATAATTACATTTTACCACCGGATTTTATGTGATGGATGAATAGTTCTGCAACATCATCGGTTCGGCATAGACAAAACCACAAAATCCTATCATTTGGGCAGACATGGACTTGACAGACTATGGAAAGTTATTCATTGCTTCGCAGTAGCTCAGGTGACGGTGCATAGCAACGCATAACAATTCCTCTACGTAACACCATTATAAAGTTAATCTTCGAGTTGGTTTAGTCATTTTGAAAATGCTTGCAATGTTCTTTTGTTCAATGTGCACTTGCAATCCTCATACCTATGGTAATTGGTCGTAAATTAGCTCCTAAAAGCTTTATTAATTCAAACTAATTTATAAAATCAATTACCATAGTATATCATTTTAATGGACAACTTGCACTCAGTTAATTATAATTAATAGGAAGTAGGTTCACTATACATTCAACGCACATCTCCGGCGTATCGGGATCGTGGAGAACGGGCTCTGCACCTGTGGCGACGGTTATCAGGACATCGAGCATGTCGTGTGGTCGTGCGTAGAGTATCGTGACGCCAGGTCGAAGCTACTGGAATCCCTCAGGGCCCGAGGTAGACCGCCTGAGGTGCCGGTTCGGGATGTGTTGGCGAGTCGGGATAGTTCATATATGCTTCTCATATACCAGTACCTCAAACACATTGATATACAAGTGTAATGTGTTATTCCTCGCTCAGAAAATATAATCTCCACCTACAGGTTCGACACTAACATCCGCCCGATTCTCTCGATCCCCGCCCCTGTTCACCATCTTCATTGGAATTAACAAGATCTTTTTTTTTGTCACTAACTTTTTCGTTCCCCTTTCCCTGTTTTTTCACCATCTCGATGGCAACTAATTAGATCTCTGTCGTTTTCAAACATTTTGTTCCCACACCCCTTTTTTACCCCGTTTCCCACAATATTTACTTCTTTTTTTTCATTCTCTTCCGTAACATCACCATCACCGGAAGACCGCTCCAGTCAATGACCAGCATGCGGGCCACCCGCCGGGCCTTCGTAGCCTGGGGGTGTTTCCCGCGGACCCTCACGGACCGAAGAATGCGGCCAACATAGAAAATTACCATCGCCATCTGGAATCATCTCATCCTAAATTCAATTCACCGGCCACTACCGATCGCCAGATACTATATTACATAATGATACTACTCTAGTTTTAAGTTAGACGATAATTAAGATTAGTAAATACCCTTGGCATCTTAGAGCTTAAGCAGTGTGCCTTAATATTATATTATATTATTGAATAAAAAAAAAAAAATAGGAAGTAGGTTGTACAAACCGCTCTGGCTCGGTCTGGAACCGAAATAGGAGTCGCAAAATCTATAGCACATATATATGGTCTACTAGGGTTTCATAGTTATTGATATTTTTTCGAATATCGGACGTACATCGATGCAGAGCGCGTGCATTCAATTATAGATTATGTTAATTTCATTGCTGTTTAGCAAAAACAGGAAATCAGCATCGGTGGATCATCCCAAAACCGAAGCTTTCATAAAATTTGATCCCTTATCTGCGGGTTATCAACTTGTCCGACGGCTCAATTATGAATCGTTTGCTGCAGTGATTTACGCCTCGTAACGCTAAACCGATGCGGAAATTCTGCACCCCGCACACTAGGATGGTTTTTTATAGTCACCCTCAGAAGGAATGGCATCATCAAAACAGATCATAAAACAGGAATTTTACGATTAAATCATGACGGCGGAAATTTGACGTGCCAGGCAATGGTTCCACTTGTTGCTTCGAATCGAAAACTACCGTATAGACAGCGGGGGCGGACAGGCAGCTCAATATGCGAAATCTAACACCCTTGCTGCTGTAGCCGAAAAACTGTACCCGGTGCAATAAATGAAGGAAGCACTTCTAGCAGGGTGACTGGCTGACTGTGACGTTTTAAAACCGAAGCCAAGCCGTTCGAATGGTTTGTGTTCATGATTTCCTGAAGGGGGGTCCACCCCGTAATCAACTAACTAACCACGACAGACGACTACGCTGAAGCTCGACACCAAGACCATGCAATAAAATTGTTGCGGTAGTAAAATTTGTTTAACCATGCTTATCAGAAATAATAAATCTATTAGCACCGTGAAGGCGTGTTCATTAATTGAGTGGCAGGTTTGATTTATGGATCTTTGAGTGAAGTTGGTAGTTGAGTGATCCATATCTCCGTATGAGGTAATGCTGACGAAAAAAAGTCAGAAGATAACAATTATTCTCCATAATCTGGAGTACTAACTCAGAGTAAAGATTAGATATAGATTGTTGGTTTGGTTTTCATAAAAATACTTCTTAAGCTACCATAGAGAACCTCAAATAACAGAAATAGAACATCGATAAAAATTGAAGCAATTTTCTTCAATTAGAACCAAGGATGGCTTTTATCGTATCAAAGAAGGTTCACTGGCAACTCTTCAACGATTGAATCAGTGCCATCAAAGAGAGTTGGAAATCAACAACAATTCTCGTTTCGCGATCCGATTCTATACAGGCAGTTGATAATTGCGATAGAATCATTTTACTATTGCCGCTTATTCTAACTATGTGCATATAATCTTTGTATAAGTTGTGTCTATAAAAATGTGTGCGAATGCCCCACACAAGGGTTTTGAAATATTGCAACCTAGTATGAGGATCATCAAGTTGAATCATCAAATTTCTTTAAAGGCGATTTGCAAAAACTTACAAGATATCGATCGAAATTTTTCGTAATAGGGGACTTAAATGCTAAGCATGTCCAGTGGAATTGTAGGCAAAATAACAGTAATGGTAAAATACTTCATAATCAACTCTCAGCTGGTTACTTTACAGTTCTTCATCCCAGTAATCCTACTTGTTTCTCTTCCGTGAAAAACCCGTCTACAATTGATCTGGTTCTAACAGATCAAAGTCACATTTGTAGTGAACCGATTACTCATGCTGATTTTGACTCAGATCATCTTCCTGTAACATTCAGACTTTCCAACGAAGCTATAATTAATCCAATTAGTTCTATTTTCAACTATCATAGAGCTAATTGGTTGGATTACAGATCTCACATTGAAAATCATGTGGATCATGAAACTATTTTAGAAAATTCTGCGGACATCGACACAGCAATTGATAATTTGAATCATTATATTATCGAAGCTAGAAATCTTTCAGTTCCCAAAGCTCAAACTAAATTAAATTCTCCTATCATCGATGACAATCTTCAACTGCTCATTCGGTTGAAGAATGTTCGTCGACGACAATATCAACGTTCTCGTGATCCTGCTATGAAAAACATAGTTAAGGATTTACAAAAAGAAATTAAACATAGATTTACTCTTTTGCGAAATGAAAATTTCGCTAAAGAAGTTGAACAAATTAAACCATATTCTAAACCTTTCTGGAAACTTTCTAAGGTTCTTAAGAAACCTCAGAAACCAATTCCTGCTCTCAAGGAAGGAAATCAAATACTTCTTACAAATGGTGAAAAAGCTCAAAAACTTGCTCAGCAGTTCGAGAGTGTCCACAATTTTAATTTAAACGTTGTGAGTCCTATTGAAAATGAAGTCTCACTGAAGTATGATCATATTTCAACCCAAGTGTTATCACACGATGACATTATTGAGACGAATTTTGATGAAATTAAATCAATTATTAGGAAACTCAAAAACATGATGGCTCCTGGTAATGATGGAATTTTTAATATTCTTATCAAAAATGTTCCCGACGATTCTTCTATCAGTAAACTTTTTGAAAAAATTATCTTGTTAAGAATGATGACTCATATAAATGAGAATTCAATTTTTTTACCAGAGCAGTTTGGATTTCGTCATGAACATTCAACTACTCATCAACTTGTCAGAGTAACGAACATGATAAAAGCAAATAAATCTTCTGGGTTATCCACTGGAGTTGCTCTTCTAGACATAGAAAAAGCATTCGACAGTGTTTGGCACAAAGGTTTAATAGCAAAAATGTCTGATTTCCAGTTTCCTATTTATTTGATCAAAATGATTCAAAATTATTTAACTGATCGTACTCTTCAGGTTAGCTATCAGAATTGTAAATCTGAATTGCTACCCGTACGAGCCGGTGTTCCGCAGGGTTCGAGTGTAGCTCCAATCTTGTATAATATTTTCACTTCTGATCTTCCAAATCTACCCGTTGGTTGTCAGAAATCGCTATTCTGTGACGACACAAGTCTGTTAGCCACAGGTAGAAATCTATGAGTGATCTGCAGTCGCCTACAAAGAAGTTTAAATATTTTCAGTGATTATCTGTCAAAATGGAAAATTAAACCAAATGCAGCAAAAACGCAATTAATTATCTTTCCTCACAAGCCAAGAGCTTCTTTTCTAAAACCAAACAATAATCACATTCTCAAATTGAATGGCTTGGAATTGACATGGTCTGATCAAGCTAAATACTTAGGTTTAACGTATGACAAAAAACTTACTTTCAAGGATCACATTGAAGGAATCCAGGCAAAGTGTAATAAATATATTAAATGTTTATATCCTCTTATAAACAGAAATTCTAAGCTCTGTCTAAAAAACAAATTGTTAATTTATAAACAAATTTTCAGACCAGCCATGCTTTATGCGGTACCAATTTGGTCAAGCTGTTGTTCCACCAGGAAGAAAACGCTTCAAAGGATTCAGAATAAAATTCTGAAAATGATTCTGAAGCGTCCTCCCTGGTTTAATACAAATGAGTTACACAGACTCACAAATATAGAACCATTAGATGTAATGTCACATAATATTATAAGCAAATTCCGACAAAAATCGATGCAATCTTCAATTGAATCGATTCGCTCTCTGTATTAGTTAGTAAGTTAGTATATAAGTTCCTTTTCCCCATTACACAATACAAGTAGGTTTAGAATTTTCCCTACACAAAAATCTCAGAATTGCGGAAGCAAATGATGTCTTCATGGTAATAACCAAATCATATATATATATATATATATATATATATATATATATATATATATATATATATATATATATATATATATATATATATATATATATATATATATATATATATATATATATATATATATATATATATATATATATATATATATATATATATATATACATATATATATATATATATATATATATATATATATATATATATATATATATATATATATATAACAGGGCTGAAAAGTCACCACTTGTGGCTGAACACCCAATTTAAATCTTAATAATTTAATTTTAACTCATATTCCAATAAATAGTTATTAAAAAAAAAAAAAAAGTTGAATCATCGACTCGATTTTCTGCGATAATTGTCAACTTGCGATTCTCTCTTGGGAAATTCCACACAGCAACGATCATTATCAGACTGCAATTTTTTTAAGGGCCGTGAAATACTCAGAGTATGAAGTGGAGCGAAGGAATGTAGAAAAATTCTCTCGCGGTTCATGCATTGAGAGACTCGAGTTCTTGTAGCATCTTCTACCGGATTGAAAATGTTGTATACAATATAGATAGCAATATAGCAGCTTCTGTCAAATTTTCGGCAATCACCAACACTGATTAGAACTACTGTACTCTACATTAGACTATTCAGACAGCATAGTTTATTGTAAGTGTTGTTCTTGCTGACTGTTTTCAATTGAATACAGCGGTAACATGTCTGACTATTTTTCAAGAGACTGTGTCTGTTATACCGACAGAATTCCGACTTTACAAAAGGGTTTTGCCAGTCAATATTTGAAAGATTGATTGTATTTTCATGTCGTGATAATACACCATGATGAGCAATGCCAGGAATGAGTAGACGAAAAAGTGACAAAATCAGAATCGACCTTCTCCGATTTGGATGAAACTTTGCTGTATGGCTTCAGTATAGCAAACCATAAGTTTTGAACCGATGAAGAGGTCAATCCAACTTACGACTGATTTATAAGAAGGGCGTATGTATTTTTGCATTTCACAAAAATTGCCTTTTTCAAATCGTTGTAACTGGAAATGGCGTTCAGGAAGAAATTGTAGTGAATCGATCGGGAACTCCAAAAATAAATATGCACTGAAATTTTTTTTTTGACTTTTTTCTCAATAATTACAAAATAATCCGAAAACAGTTAAATTTAAAAAAAATCAGGGTTTTAACAGATATATTCGAAATATCAAGTTCTCGTTGAAAGATAATCATGAACAGTTCTTAATTATATTTAAGATTTTAAGTTTTTGAAAATTGTATGAGTATTGTGACGATTGTGGTTTCTGAAATCGGAACGAAAGAATGGTATTTCTGTGTGCCTGGAACCATTTTGGTATCATTATAAACACTACTCCACTCGGTCACACCCCGTTCATATTATTTTTGTGACATGGTCGTGAATACATCTCGACGTCTCTGCTCTGCCCATTCATATAATTGTTTTGCAGTTGTGATTGGGTGTTCATGTAGTTTTGCCGAGCTTTCACGTCGTGCCATTCGCTTTAAATTACCCCTGAACGCCACTCAGCATCAATGTTATACCGTCAGACATAAATAAAACCTTAAATATAATTAGGAATTATTCATGTACATGTAATAATTGTAGATATAGCAAGCGAATAAAAAATTCATGGAAATATAAAAAATGATGTTATAATTAAATATCCAAGTATCTCAAGAACAGCTACTTTTAGAAGAAAGGATATCATGAACAAATTTATTGCCTTTAACCTGTAGAATAATATTCTGCTGTTTAAATGATTATCTTTCAACGAGAACTTGAAATTTCGAATATATCTGTAAATTGTTTTAGCTGTGACTTCTTCATTTTTCAAAAGGCACGGATGGGATAGCCATCAATCTGTAGGTTTTAATAAGAGCTTTAAAATAAAAATTATCAAACAAAAAATCGAAAATCTGATTTTTTTTTATTTAATTTTTTTTGGTTCATTTTGAAATTATTGAGAAAAAAATCAAAAAATTTTTACAGTGTATATTTTTTTCAGAGTGCCCAATCTATTCCCTACAACTTCTTCCTGAACGCCATTTTTGTACAATTAACGGTTTCCGAGTTACAACGATTTGAAAAAGGCAATTTTTGTGAAATGCAAAAATACATACGCCCTTTTTAAAAACCAGTCGTGAGTCGGATTGACCTCGCCATCGGTTGAAAACTTATGGTTTGCCATACTGAAGCCATGTGCAAAGTTTCATCCTAATCGGAGAAGGTCGAGTTAGATGATCTGCTAAGCATTTCTGGAATTGCTCTGGAAAATGATGTTCTAAGTCGCATCAATTTCCAACATGGCGACTTCCGGTTCATCGATATTCCTTGAAAACCCTTAGAATATGGATATTTTCGGAACGGGTTTGATGAGTACATGTCGGAAAACGATGTTCGAATTGGTTCTGAGTTTCAAGAGTAACGAGATGATGGTAAATAGGTTGTTCGCGGATTTAGGATTCATGAAATATTTACTGGAAGTTTTTGAACGTAAATATATATCATTAATGATCATTAATAATAGTAGAATAATTTATTACGTCTGCTTAGCGGTTCAAATTGAACTGCCGAGTTTAACACTAAGCAGTTCAATTTGAATTGCTCTGCACTGATGAGTCAAAGACGAAACATAAAAATAATAAAAACGTTTTCAGAGTGCGGAATTTGAATATTTGAGCTGTTCATGATCACAGTCCACAGTGGTTCAAAAGCCCAATTTCACGCTCTTGATTGATAACTCATTAAAAACGGGGTTTTCGAGATACAGTATCTTCAACAAAGTAGCTCAAAATTGTAGGCGTCATCTTTTGGAAAATTTTATTTATGTGACTAATCCCCCTAAAAATGAGATAAACATATTATTTTAGCTCAGGGCCAACATAGGGGCTGAACCTTATACAATTTTCCTGAGTTCTATTTTGATCCCACTTCCGGTTCCGGAATTACAAGAAAATATGTGAAAATTTATGAAAAAATATGCAATCCATTTTCTTGGAAATTTCTTGACATTTTCACAAACTAAGAAGCAAATAAAATGAAATTCTTTAAAAAGTTCCCGAAAAGTTGATCCAGATCCGACTTCCGGTTCCGGTATTGCAGTGCGATTGGTGAAAATTTTCAATTTCATGAGTATTTTTTCACAAGCGATGGTGAAACGAGGAGCACATTTTTAAAAAACTTACTGCTAAATTAATCTAGTTAACGGATCTTATTAGTTAGTGATTATATAAAACTACTTAGGGACTACTAGTCCCCGGTTTCCGCTTCCGAAAGCACCGGTAATAGTGAAGAAAATCTCCAAAAATGGAACTCCCGTCGATTTCTCAGCAAAGGTTAAGCCGTTTTTCACGATTTATGACTCAAATTAAAGCTCTCATTGTTTTTAAATATACTGTGCAATTTTATCCTAATCCGACTTCCGGTTCCGAAATTATAGGGCGATGAGTGTCAAAACATTCAAATTCAAAATGATGATGCAGAAGAATGTTATGTATAGCGTGATGGGTTAGTCGATGCCTTTCACGCTGCCCACCTGGGTTCGATTCCCAACCCCGCACATAGGGTCAGAAAACTTTTCTGGCCCGAAGAAGTGAATGACAACAATGTTAAAACCTCTATAATCGAAAAAAATGACTGGTACGCGACGGTATGTGCGGCTTTGTTCCATGCACAGTGTGCTTTGTTCAATTTCGTAAAGCGTGCAGGGTTGCCACATTAAAATTTATATTTTTCAGGTGAAAAGTATATAAATTTCTAATCCTTTTATTCAATTTGTACCTACTTGTTAGTGTTTTTACAAGATCAAGATGAAGATGCTTTTCAATAAAAGTGCACTTGTTGCAGTTTATACAAACACTTGAAAAATTGACCAGTGGAAATTGACCCGAAAGGCTAAGTGTTCTATATAATTCGATACAGTTCAACGAGCTGAGCAATGTATGTGGGTGTGTGAGCTTGTGTCAAATAATGTCACTCATAAAAAAATCTCGTAGTCCTGTAGGTTGCTATTGAATTTCACACCGTCATTCAGAGCGACAAAGGATAAAATTCTTCTACATTTGGCTTAAAACTGATTCTATTAGTTACTTACTAAACGAACCGATTTTGGTTATACTGGTTCCAAGTTCCTGGTTCCAGAAGTACCAGAAGTAATAGTCAAAAAGTTTAAAACGAGACTCACTCAATTTTCACAGAGATGATTTGATCCTTTTCCACAAACAGGCTCAAATAAAAATTCCTACAGTCTTATAGGTTGCTGTTTAATATTATCCGGGTCCGATTTCCGGTTCCAGAACTATAGGGTAAAGTGTGTTTAATCATTTAGTGCGACGATGCAAAATAAAGAAAAATTCTTATCAACTTGACATAACTGTTTACAATTTGAAAAGGTTATGTTAGTTTATACCCAAAGAAAGTTTCTTATTTTATTCAAGATTGGATAAAAAAATTCTTCACAAAATCTTTTGGTGATATTTTTGAAAATATTAGTAATATGAGAAAGGCATCATTACACCACTAGGTGGATTAAAACAGGTTTTTATGTTATACAAAGTTTTTCATCATTAAAAACTACACAACTTCCTCAAACATACTTAGCTACTATCATTTCAGTTTATTGAAATAGAGCCATTTTTCATGTTTTTTTTTACAAAATTCCAAAAGGCGCAGAAAGATGCAGATGAGACCACTTACATATGAAGCTACTTTAAAAGAACGTTCACACCGTGTATGAATTAGTCGTCTGCAGGCGAGATATGTTCTTTTCAAATATCCTTGTCCTTGATATTTTCAATGATAAGGTTCATTGTATATCAGATTAGATTTCAGTATATATTCATTATCATGGAACTTGTCACAAAATATGATTTTTTTGCACATTGAAGTAGTTTAAATTGAAAAGTAATAGTAACAGTTAAAACAATTTACAGATATTTACAAAAATTCAAGTTCTTGATGAAAAGTAGTTAATTTAAAAAAGTCGAGACTTCTTGAGATACTGTTATTTACTATTCAAAGAACATTGATCGATTTCGTCGTTCTAGCAAATTATAACTATTTGTAAATTTCATTGTATTAGTATAATCACGATTGACCAGACCATCAGTTCGCCTTCTTAAAATCATCGAAAAATGTTCAAATAGGGATAGAAAAAATAACAAAATCGACAATTATAAAAACAACTCAAGAATTATTTAATGTGAATGATCACAGTTCATGAAATTTGTCTAAATTTTTACAGAAAATATTCTTTCATTACTAATCCGCATTCGCCATCAATGCCATTCGCATCTTATGGCTCGGTACGATACTCAGGTGACAAATCGTTTCCCAATGTTAGTTTAAGCACACACCGAGACGCTGGCTCGATGACTCCGCACAGTTTATCATTTACAGGTAAACATGAAATTCTACACTGTTGCCCGTGTGTGGTCGGCACTTGCGGCTGTGCAACGGTTTTCCTGCGCAAACTATCGCGAGCCTGATCACTATTAAAAGCGACTGTTCAAGTTCCCAACGGTGCACCACTCCGGGAGGAGAACATCTAAAGATAAATATTTCCAAAAAAAAACTGTGGTCAAAACAACACTCGAGCTGATTTAGTCAGAAGACATCTCGAATTTTAATAACACCGATTATTGATGACTCGATGCTTTTGGTTTGACAGAAGATTTGTGTTCTTGGAAGACGTGTTCCATTTCGATTCTGGCCCGGCAAATGGATGGAGGGGGGGCTGCGTCGCAGCAGGTAAACCAAATGACACACACACGCGGCAGCCGTCCGGTGTGTTTCTGGAAGCTATTCCGTTGTCTTGTTTGTTGAATAAAATTAATTCAATAAATCTGCCTCGGTTGGGATTTGAAAAATTATCTCTAAGATCTTGGAAGCACAACCCGGCTTAACCGGGTGTAGCTGTTCACCCGAGATTATCTTAAATTAATTTTTGTCGTTTTGCCACACCACCACCGGTTTTCTCTAGCAATTTTTACGCGTCAATATTTCATAACGAGTATTAATTTATGCATTCCCACCACCAGGTGATGTCTTTGACCAGGCGGTTCTACGGTGAACTAGAACATAAGCGATAATCGAGAGAGAGAGTTGGAATTTTCGGAGACGAGATATAAAACCATGGAACTTGATCAACGTGGCCGCACGGTAACAAGAATCAATTAGTCGACTTGAGGCTGGGCGTGTGGTCACATGGAGCTGGGCGTTGTGCCCACGCGGTGGCGCCAAATGGTGTTTACGCCACAATTAAACTAGTTCCCCTTCTGGCATGGGTTGAAGTTGCGGTTTACTAGAAATGGTTTGGAATAAATGTAATTACATGTAAATTTGATTTATATGTTAATTTATTTTATTCATACATTTTTTTTATACGGATCATGGCATCATAATATTTTGCAATGGAACAAATCAATTTTCCACTTGATCTTTTTACCCGGTTGTTCGGATGTGAGTTGTTCTTATTTCCAGCATGGATTACGGGGTCGATGGCTTACAAATCGCATCTTCATCCATATTTTTCTTGTTGTAGTATTTTTTGGAGTTGTCGAAGTCGTTGGATTGTTCACAATTTTTGGCTTCTTTCTCGACTGTAGGCAATTTGGTACTGTGTCGGATGAAACGCGAACGCAAACGGATTTAGTTAATTGAATTGAATTATAGTTCGATGATTTATTTTGCATACACTCTCAAATACGAATTATCAATCATATCACATTAATATCGAGCTTGTTGTATCATTTTCCGAAAAATGATGATGTATTTTTCGCCAGTTTATGAGATTTCTTAGCAAAGCGGTGGAGCGCTCTATTTTTGATGACAATTAGACTTCAGTATTGTTGAATGTGTTTATCATATTTTATTTTAGATTTGGTCAGTATCAAACGAAGAAAACAGATGGGAAAAATGACATACGAATGCAACTATGTATGTATATGTAAGCCACCATTAGTTCAAGGCATTACCAATGTATGCGGGTAGACTTACAGTAGATCCAAATTTGATTATCAGATAGCTTTCATTTAACTGCTGCTAGAAGGCCAAAATGGGTTTTGAAGACCCGGCGCCTTCCAGCAAGAACATTCGGGCATATTATAAAGAATTTCACTGTACCAGTTTAAACCTGCCTGATGGTTTGTTTCTTAGAAGGGTGCGTCTTACTCATTTCAGACCTTCAGGGAGAAACACAAAGCTTCCCCCACGTGACTCAGGTTGGCACTTCACTCCATCATCCAGTCATTCACTTGTAAGATAGCACTTCCTGTCCCTCCCCATGGACGATATAATTGAGTATAATACAATATAATTTAACATAATATAATACAATAAAATAAAATATATTACAATACAATATAATATAATATAACATAATCTATATATACAAAAATGGATGTAAATTTGTATGTTTGTAACGCAATAACTTCGGAACTACTGAACGGATTGCCACCAAACTTGGAACAGGTACTTCTTGCATTTCAGAGATGGTTTAAGGAGTATTTTTATAGGGGAGGGAGTGTAGCAAGTTTTATAAAAAAAGGAAGCGGGGAGGGGGTTCATGGAAAAATTCATATAACTTGACGAGAATCGATACGCTTGGAAGACCATAGAAACATTTTGCATACCTTAGACATGACTATACGGGGGTGGATGTAGCAAGTGCCTTTAAAAAGGGGGGTGTAATGTTTAAAACGGCATAACTCTTCTTGCTCTTCTGAGAAGGTCATAAGGGGATGAGGGAGGAAGCGTAGCAAGAATCTTCAACAGGAAGGTTATGAAAAAAATCATATAACTTGACGAGAATCGATACGTTTTAAAGACCATAGAAACATTTTGCCTATATTTGATATGATTATATGATGGGTGGATGTAGCAAGTACCAAAAATCATAAAATTTGACAAGAATCAATAATTTTTGAAGACCATGCAAAAATTTTCCATACCTTAGATATGATATATATGGATGGGTGAACGGAATGCTATCAAATTTGGCACAGATACTTCTTGCTCTTCAGAAATGATCATTAGGACATTTTCAAGGGGAAAAGTGTATAGCAAGTGTCCTTAACATGGGGGGAACAATGACGAAATTTATATAATTTGAAGAGAATCGACATTTAGACTAGAAGCACGGTTTTTTGAAAATATTTTTTTGTAAAACATGAGAATGGCAAGAATTTCAAGGTCGTAGTAAATAGTATTGCTGTTGTTAATTCGAATGGAATGCAATTTTCTTTAAATAATTTCAAAGGATCTGTTTCTATTTTGCCGGGAAATTCAAAGAACTAAGGGAAAATAATCTTTATCTGCCTATGAACGCGAGTGTATTTGAGTCTCAGCATAACTACGAAACAATTAAACGAATCGCCACCAAGTTTGGCACATGTACCAAAAGTGGGAATTGATATATTTTGAAAAGCACAAATACTTTCTACACTACTCAGGGTAATCATGGAAGAGATCTGTAGTAAGCTCACTGACAAAATAAAGTTAAATCAAAATAGATTATGAGGTTATTTTGAGGATGAGGAACTGTAGCAAGTGCCCCGAACATGGAATGTTTAAGGGAAAATTGATCGGGTTTTACGAAAAATTGGTACTTCTTTTCGAGTACAGTATATTTGATCTGAATTGACGAAATCATACCATCAATTCGTATTTTTTATGCAAATTGAGAAAACTGTCGACTCAAGGGGATGGAAATAAGTTTACAACAACATTTGTTCAAACTGAATCGTTATTCTATAGGATTTCTTCCCGGTGAACGACCAAAATGGTTAAAGCCGGGGTAAAATAAATTATATAAAAAGTTATTCTATAGTACGAATGTAGTTATGATGTTAAACAGCCTTTCGTTATAAAATAATCATTATCAGATGGAAAACTTTGAGCAATTACGAGAATAATTAAGAGAATTATGCAATAAACTATGACCAATATTGCATTTTAGGATGGGCTTTAACTGATATGCAATTTCGTACCCTCTCATTTTGCTTTTTTTTTAAATTCAATTATATAATTTTTAAGGCACAATGCTTAAGCTCTAAGATGCCAAGGGTCGATCTTTTTTTATACAAATGTAGCGTTTTCTTCATACTTTTAAGAAATTTTTTCGGATAAAATTATATGTAACGGTTTTGAAGGAATTCTCTTTTTTTCCTGTAACACGGCTCATTAGGCGGCGCACACCTTCGTCGTCCATCGTTTTAGCTATCTCATTTCACCAGGTTTTCATCTGATTGGTGTCTTTGGCAACCTTTTCCTTTGCCTTGAGTCTCCTCTTCATGATTGCCCAGTATTTCTCAATAGGGCGAAACTGGGGGCAGTTGGGTGGGTTAAGGTTTTTCGGAACAAACTGGGATGGAGATCGAATGAACGGCAAAATTCGTGTTTGGAGACACTCTTTTTATTATAGTTCCGATGTCATTGTCTTATTTGTAACGAAAACTTTCGTTTTTTGGCACAGCTGCAAATGCCCTGCTAAATCCTAAATTTTTTTGTAAATTTGTAAAAAAAAATTAAATATGGCTGGAACATCCCCCCGAGCCGTTGCCAAGTTAAATTTTTGACCTCGGATTTGCCCGAAGTCAGCCTTGACATAGGTTTCATCGTCCATCAGAAAGCACCCGTCAAACTTGATCAGAACCTGGTCATACAGGTGGACCACGAATTTTGACCACACTATTCTGTTTTATGGTCTAATTTGGCTGTTTGCTAGCTCAATACGACTTGATTCCTTCCCGATGCAGCGCTCTTAGCAAATTTTCCTTCGAACTTGCTAGTATTGTAGAAAAAGTAGGGAGCCGTGAAAGAATAGCAACATTCGTGAAGGGAAGATTCGTCACCTTTCAGGCAAGCCTTCACGTCAGCGTAAACGCGACGAGAAACAACAAAAATATTTTTTCACGGGCACCGGTCACTGTCATTGACACTGTGGCAGTAGTTTCGGTTCGCGGCTCTCGGAAATTTTGCTAGAACTTCGGGAGAAAGTCGGATGAACTTTCTACTTAGAATCACAAGCTCGACTTGTAGTAAAATCTTCGGGCTTCACCCGAAAGAAAATGTTAGGAGCTTAAAAACCCATAGCTGGGAAGAGTTAGAGGGATTCGGTTAGCCAGTCAGTCTCAGAGTGTCCGTTAGTCTCCGGCGTTGGCCTGTAGACATGTTAGTTAGTAGTTAGTAGTGTAATACGCGATAACCGAAACAGTTCATCAATTAACTTCTGCTGTAGGTAGATCACGGCAATAGCAGAAACGAAAAGTGCATCTCATTAGAAACGAAAAGTGCATCTCCCTAGAAAAGAAAAATGCATCTCACCAGAAACGAAAAGTGCATCTCATTAGAACCGAAAAGTGCATCTCACTAGAAGCAAAAAGTACATCTCACCAAAAGAAAAACAGTCAATCAATTAACTTCTGCTATAAATAGTAATCTATCTAGAGTGTTGCCAAATATTAGTGAAGAAATACAGAAAAAAAACAGTTTATTGACAAAGAGTGTTACAAGTTTCCATTCAAAACAGAAAGAAACATCCCTTGTCGTTATTTTTCTCCCGCCGA
This sequence comes from Malaya genurostris, assembly GCF_030247185.1. NCBI lineage: Eukaryota > Metazoa > Arthropoda > Insecta > Diptera > Culicidae > Malaya > Malaya genurostris. The sequence goes on along the minus strand of NC_080572.1, from coordinate 92,258,690 downwards.
CGCTCGGCCGAAGCTGACAAAATTGCCGACACGTGGGCGCCAAGAACTTCCAAATCCGTCCACCAGGAGCGCCACAATATGTGCAAAAGTTTGTTTCAATTCTAAATGAAGCAAGCTTTATGTGATGAAAAACTCGAACATGATACTGCAGAGACGGGACTCGAACCCGTTGGGAATTAACTCCTAACAACAGTACTATTAGTGACAATATTCTACTAACAGCTCCAACGGAGTGATAGTATAGATAAGTGAAGATCGAACTCGTTAGAACAACTGTTGAATAAGCGGCATATGCTGGAGACTGGTTCGTTGAAACCGTAGTTAGTTCTAGCGCGAGGAACTCGGAGAAAAGGATTGAATCACAAATTACAACGATGGATGTAAAAATTTAGCAGTTGTACGAGATCTGCGCAATCAATCTGGGATTGCATTAAATCCGCAACGAAAACAGCTTTGATGGTATCCTGGTGAACTGACAGCAAATCGAGATTTATTAGTCTACATCGATTTTCGTTGGTAGAAAGATTTGATCCATTGCAGACGGCGCAAAGCGAAACGAACGAATTTCCGCTGAACAGCCTCTTTCTTGTGGGACTCCGGGATCATGTTGATTATCACATATATAATTGGAGCAGTTGTTAACTTTAAAATCCTGGACTATTATCTCTAATTGTTTTGATACGGCACATAAAGCGGCAATTCCTTGATTGTTTGAAATGTGGGAATTGTCACCTTTCTTGTAAACAGGAAAACCATGAGAAATCTTCCATATCTCTGGGAGAATTCCGCGTTGAAGTGAGATATTAAACATCATCGTCAAAGGTACAAGATCACTTCTGAAGCATTTCTTAAACACTAGAGACGGTATACCATCAGGACCTGCACTTGAAGATGGTTTCAGATTTAAACACGCATTGTTAACGGCAGCAGTTGTAATCCTAGGGTGATGACCAATAGATGAACGGAGTGTAACGTTACTGGCCGCTCTGAATGACTGTTTTGAAATTTTAAATGCATCGCCCTGTATTTCCGGAACCGGACGTAAACTAGGGAAAAAATAGGAATAATGTATAGACCCATAAGACCTTTCATTTGAATCTAAGTCCGAGAAAATCATTGACATTGTTTGAGCCAAATAGACACAATGAAATCTCACATATCCTTGCTCAGTTGGAGAAGATTCGATTGGAAGACTCGATAAGTTTTGCGTGTGGAATTGGATCACAGGAGATAAACTAAAATTTGAACTGCATCGGCCATTCACAGTCAGATTAAATAACAAATTGTATTCTACAATGGAGTCTTCTAAATTGTGTGTCATCACATCCGCAGTAGTTCAGTTGGCAGAACGATTTCTCCGGATTGGAGAAGGCTGCGGATTTATAACTGTCTCTGAGTCTGCATGAGAAAATAAATGTAACATTAGGTCATTAGGAAATTTCGAATATGTCTGTAATTTGTTTTAGCTGTAACTTCTTCATTTTTCAAAAGGCACGGATGGGATAGCCATCAATCTGTAGGTTTTAATAAGAGCTTTAAAATATAAATTATCAAAAAAAAATCGAAACCCTGATTGTGTCGATTCACCCCTGGAAAAAAATTGACAAGAGAAAAACTGCTACGAAAACTGAGCTTGACAAAAACCACAAAAGAGAAGGTGAGAAAAAAAAAACAGACAAGACTGCAACCGCCAGTGACAACTGCGTTGCAATTTAAATTATAAACCAATTAGTGAATATGTATTAGACGAGATTTGAAAATAAAATAAAACAGAAACACCGCCGTTGATTTGCCAGCTTAGATGCCTTTCAGATTTGCCGACACAGTGATTTTGTGTCGTTTACGATGGCGCCGATTTCAGAAGCGGATTACCGGTTGTCGCTGAAATTAACATTCACGCAGGTACTGCAGAACAATTACAAAAGGTGGTGCAATCGCATTTCCTGTTTCGGATGGGGATCAAAGGTGTATCGCTGGTAGCATTGAAGATATAAATTTTTGTGGTGAGGTTACATTTATAATCTGTTGGTTTTATTCTATTTTGGCTAGGAAATTTGAAACTTACCCATGCCAGAACTAGCCTGTGAGGGAACAAAGCCTGTAAAATTCCTAGATCAGGCCTGTAAAATCCTTTATTCTTCTACAATTCAAACGGCTCGGTGAAACAGGACCCATCAAACGTGAACGATGCACGTGAAGGTTAGTAGTTCGGCTCTAGGATGTGAGAAGCCATTCGATTGAATGTGCGGGAGGAAATGCGTTTGATTGACGTAACAACGAAGCGCCTTAGAGTGCGGCGTCTCAGGTTACCAATTATAGAAACGTGAGAATCAGCAGAACCGCACGATTGCGTGTGTTGGAGGTCGACTGAGTTTCTAATTTTCAAATAAAGAAATTTAAAAAAAACGATATTTTGAATGGTCAACACTGTCCTGTAAGTAGATATCTTTACAAAAGGATGGAATTTCAGTAAAACTGCTGGTTAGGAATCAGATTGCTACACCGACAGGTGACAGCTGTTTCGGTACAAGCGAATACTGTATCTGACAATCAAATCGTACATTTTTAGTTCGGTGCTATCAACTGAAATAAATAATCGTAAATCAAAAGCTTCCAATCTTTTTACTGTCCCCGGAATAAAAAAGAAACAGGCACAAATTCGTATCGTTCAATGTAAATGAACTAACTTTCAACCGGCTCTGTAAATTGATGGCAGGCCGTTAAATAAACACGGACAGTAAAAATCAGGCCCTCCTTGCGATACGGACTACAAATCTACACAATCAGGAACATTCCCAAAAAACGAACGTAGGTAGATCTCTATACGCTGAAACTGATACTCATCCATAATGCAGAGACAGGAATTTGGATGCGAAGATTTGGCGTGTTGCGTTCCTGTTTTATGAAGTCGTTCGGGTGTTCTGCGGCGTTAATTTCATGCTTTTATATTTATTATACAGCCGAAATCATAGTTACTTGACTAACGGTAAACATTCCTCGATTGGTCTAGGCTAATTATTTTGTAAGGCAATTAACGCGATTGTAAAAAAAACTTGCTCGGTGTAAACAAGAGATTGCCGATTAGGTATATAATTATACCGACATTGTGATCACATCTACTTGCAATCACTTGAGCGTTATTTTACAGGTTTTGCTGAAGGGTATTACCTGAAAAAATGCAACAGTCAACTAGTTCCAATACTTACGTTGTGTACTCTGCACGTTCTCATATTTAAATGTGATATATTCTACAAAATAATTTTCTTTGTTTCATGAAAAACAAAAAGGATTGTCCATAAACAAGTACCCTTTAACCTCAATTTACGCGCAGAGCCGGGGGTGCGTAGTGTAAATAACATGAACAATCCTACTACACCCGACGCTTTAGCGCCTGAGGACTCTTTGAGTATGTTCTGAGGATTATGTAAATGCTTAAGAGATGTTCGTCCCGGGTTGGCGGTTCAATGCATAGGACGCTGGTCTTACAAGCCAGTTGTCGTATGTTCTCGAGCCCCGACCTGGAAGGATTCTTAGTGTCAGTAGGATCCCATAGTACTAGCCATGCAATAATTCTATACACTAAAAATCGGCTGCGAAGTCTGTTGAATCAGAAAGGCCAAATTCCACAAAAAAAGGAATGCAATGCCAATACTTTGCTTAAGAGATATTCCAAGATCCAAGAACTACTTGGAGTATTGTCCTTAGGGACTACACTGTTCCACAGCCAAAACTACAACGGCTAATGCCTTTTTTGTTTGTGGCTCATACTTTTAGAGCTACACATTGATTGAATGTCTAATTATAGCTGTTCCAGGTAGGTTTCCAGTCGTTCAAGAACTTCAGTGAAAACAGGGGTTTTTGGATGGCCTAGAGCAATCACAATTGTCCTATTGATCGCATGTGGCATCACGAATATGGACCGAGAACGATAAGGTTGCTAATGCACTTTGTTACACTGGTAGATCTTAATGCCTGAACTTCAGGTAGTTTATGGATGGATCATCGGTTACGTTGGTAGACCTTAAGGCCTTTTCCGAGGAGGTTTTGGATGAGCAAGTTCTTCTACAGAGTTTATCACAGTATGTCAATTTTCTGTAAATAGTACTACGGCATTTTTGAAATTTTAAATTAAATTAACTACGTTAAATTAGTCTTCGATTAGACTCCTAGCTAGCCTTAAAAAAGGCTGATTAATTTTCTAGTCACTCTAATATCACTCTTTGTATCACTTAGTCACTCTAATATCACTCTTTGTATCACTTAGTCACTCTAATATCACTCTTTGTATAGCCTTGAGAAAGGCTGACTAATTGTTAGTCTTTAAAAAGACTGTTAGTGATCCAGGTAGCCTTGAAAAAGACTGAAGCCTTGAATCAATGAAACTCTAGGTAGCCAGAAAAAATTTCCAGGAGCCAAGAGCTATACGCGTGCGGTGCGAACGACTGTTCAACACCGACTGAAATATTGCAACTTAATATGAGAATCATATTATCATCGATTCGATTTTCTGTGATAATTGTCAACTTGCGATTCTCTCTTGGTAAATTCCACACAGCACCAATCATTATCAGAATGGAATTTTTTTCAAGGACCGTGAAATACTCAGAGTATGAAGTGGAGCGAAGAAATGTAGAAAAATTCTCTCGCGGTTCATGCATTGAGAGACTCGAGTTCTTGTAGCATCTTCTACCGGATTGGAAATGTTGTATACAATATAGATAAAAATCGAGCAGCTTCTGTCAAATTTTCGGCAATCAGAGGTTAGGTCAAGTTACTCCATTCAAGTCCAGGCTCTGAATCCAAGCAGAGAATATTAGTTCAGAGTCAGAATACATATCCAAAGTCAGAATCTCTATCCAGAATGCAGGTATAGAGTTCAGATCAAGTCATTAACCATGCTACAAAATTTGGACCTAGAATCCAAGTCCATTCTTCTGTTCCTGAATCCAGGTTCAGGTTCAGAATCCAAAATCAGGATCAAGTTGCAGGTTCACGACTCTGGTGCATGTCAAATTATCAGAGTAAGAAATCTTGTTTAGTATCCTGAATCCAGGTCCAGAATCTTGCTTCAGAATTATGCTTAAAATTTACGTCAGTATTTCAAGTTAAAGAACTAGGTTCAGAGTCTAGAATCCGAATCCATGTTCACAATCCAGATTTCTGCTTCAGGTTCAGAATTTTTCTGTCAGAATTCTTGTTCATGTATTGAGATACAGAAATCTTGTCGGATATCCAAATCAAAATCAGGTTGATGTTTAGAATTGAATAATCCTAGAGTACTCAGGTCCATAATCCAGTCCAAATTCACAATCCAAGGGCGAAATACTGGTCAAGAATCCAGACACAGAACTCACGTCCACAGTCTAGGTTCAAAGTTTAGTTTCAGAATCTGTTTCAAAAGTTTGGAAAACAGAATTCTGGTCCAGAATCCCAGTCCAAGCCTGTGTTTCGAATTCAGGTTCAGGTTCAGAATCTGGGTTAAGGTCTCTGTAAGGAGTTCAGGTTCACAATCTCGGTCCAGATCCATGTTCTGAATACAAGTACTGAATTCTACTTCAAGTACATCCATACCCGGATAAAGAATCTCAGTCCAGAATCAAGATTCAGAATCAGTATTCTGATCCAGAAACCTTGTTCGGTAACCAGATCCAGTGCTCAGGACCAGAATACAGATCTAGATATCGCTTAATCATGATTGAATGAGGGGAGTTGCGAGTTTTTTCCTAACATTCATAGAACCGAATTCTAACAAAAGTAACACACACACACAATCATTCACGACATCATCCCCAATACTTAATTTTTGTCTTTATTTTCTCCGTGGAACGTGTTTGAGTTTAAATGTTTTCGTTTTTGTCTCTTACACAAGTAAAACCAAAACCCTAAAAGACAGACTGAAATTATGACTGATAAAATGAAAATGTCGACGTCACATGCTCTCAGAGACAGCTACAAATCGAAACGTTCTGCCAACTAAACTACTGCGGACGTGATTATACATAACTCAGAAGACTTCCCGGTAGAAAAGAAACTTGGTATTTGATCTGACTGTGCACGGCCGGTGTGGTTCACATTGTAGGTGATCCCCTGCGGTAGAATTTCGCACAAAAAAAAAATATTGCACATTTCCCCTACCAGACGATCTCTCTTTAATTCACCGGTTGAGCAATCGTATGTTAGATTTCGTTGTATCTGTATTGACTTCTATTTTGCTTACCCAATGTTTGATCGATAGGATCTTGGATTGACAATAAATTTCCACCGCGTTGGGATTGGGAAGAAAATTATTTTCTGTGCCATTCCTATCTATTTTATATTTCAATCTTGAGTTAGCTGTATCCTGATGATTCGGTTGCCGAAGAATTTTAATTTTTTTTCTATTTGGTGGGCAGTAGAACGAGTAATATATTGAAAATCGACATTCGACCAGAAAAGTCTGTGAACCACTGGCCTAGTGTGCCTGTAAATAGAGTGACAACATCTCATCCGTAATGTTGGCAACAATTTTAAACATGTAATCCGAAATGTTGGCAACTTCTTAAGTTTTATGTTAGATTACATAAGTCGTTTTCTCTGTATGGAACGAAACTGACAAAAACTGTTTCTTCCAAACGGAAAGCTGTCATCACTCTACTTACAGGTACTCTAGTGTTGACAATGAAAGTATCGATACTACGCGATACTACTTTCCATGGTATCTAACCGCTATCTCAGAAAAGTAATTTTTGACAATGGCTACCAAGTCTAGCAAGCCTAATAGGTTCTCAAGATTAAGTACAAAAAATAATTTATGAAAAAATTGTTACTGACCAGAACTTAATACACCGGGCTCTAATTTCCTTTTACGAAAAAATCTAAATTTTTGAATATTATAAAAATCGAAGAACGCTTGGTTTAATTTTGTAATAAATAATGGCGAAAGGTTAAACCTGGAGAGAAATTGAACCTTTTCCAGTTTCACTCGATGAAATCTCACATTTAGAAAGGTTATTTCTTAGACTACAACATTTGAAAGGCCTGACAAAAACTTATTAGCTCTTTAGAAACCGTAAAATTTTATCGAGATATACATATTTCAACGCGTAAAATCTGGAAAACAGTTTGTTTAAGTAAATAAAATTTGGAGAGGTAAAACTTAAGCATTGTTCGACTATACCTTCAATCAGTACTATGTTATGTTGAATGTTGAAAGTTGAATGAAGATGACATGCAAACGCAATGACAGCTTGTAGAGGCACTGGGAGTGAAATAGTAAGCAAATAGTAAGGACGCTCCACGATAATGTAAATATCATCTCCTTGACTTTGACACTTCCCAAGCAGCTTCCTATAAAAACTCACATAAATGACTGAAAGATATAAAAAACTGTTTTAATCCACCTAGTGGTGTAATGATGCCTTTCTCATATTACTTATATTTTCAAAAATATCACCAGAAGATTTTGTGAAGAAATTTTTCTTCAATCTTTAATAAAATAAGAAACTTTCTTTGGGTATAAACCAGCATAACCTTTCCAAATTCTAGACAGTTGTGTCGAATTGATGAGAATTTTTCTTTATTTTGCATCGTCGCACTAAATGATTAAACACTCTTCGGACCGGGATGAAATTAAACAGCAACCTATGAGACTGCGAGAACTTTTATTTCCTGTTGTGTAAATCGATCAAATCATCTCTGAGAAAATTGAGTAAGTCTCGTTTTAAACTTTTTGACCACTACTTCTGGTACTTCTGGAACTAGGAACTTGGAACCAGTATAACCAAAGTCGGTTCGTTTAGTAAGTAACTAATATACACAGATAAAAATATTTTGTGAATTTACATCTATTTTCATGCACATATTTAGAGCAGGTAATTAAACATAAAGTTACTTTACAATTTTGTAGGTTTCAATAGAATTTAATTGCAAACTAAGCGTTAATTGAAAGATACATTTATATTCATTGAAAATTCAATTTAGTTTTGCATCGATGAAGGTTTTCAATCAAAATCTCGATTCAACCCATGTCAATTACATGTTATTATTGATTTACATGTCGTGTACATTTCATTATTTATTTCTGTGTAGCCTACGAATTGAATCAGTTTTAAGTCAAATATCCTTCAACGCTCTAAATGACGGTGTGAAATTCAATTGCAACCTACAGGACTACGAGATTTTTTTATGAGTGACATTATTTGACACATACTCACACACAGACACATACATTGCTCAGCTCGATTAACTGTGTCGAATTATATAGAACATATTGTATAAACTTTCTATATGAGAAAGTCAATAAGTGCACTTTTATTGAAAAGCATCGTTATCATGATATTGTAATAACACTAACAAGCAGGTACAAATTGAATAAAAGGATTAGAAATTTATATATTTTTCAGCTGAAAAATATAAATTTTAATGTGGCAACCAATCACGCTATACGAAATTGAACAAAGCACGCTGTGAATGGAGCAAAGCCGCACGTACCGTCGCGTATCAGTTTTGCATCGTCATTTTTTTTTCGATTATAGAGGTTTTAACATTGTTGTCATTCACCTCTTCGGACCAAAAAAGTTTTCTGACCCTATGTGCGCGGGGTTGTGAATCGAACCCAGGTGGGCGGCGTGAAAGGCTTCGACTTACCCATCACGCTATACCCGTTCCCCTGCATCATCATTTTGAATTTAAATTTTATGACACTCCTCGCCCTATAACTTCGAAACCGGAAGTCGGATCAGGATGAAATCGCACAGTATGTTTAAAGACAACGAGAGCTTTAATTTGAATTTGAATTCGTGAAAAACGGCTTAACCGTTGCCGAGAAATCGACGGGATTTCCGTTTATGGAGATTTTCTGCACTGTCATCGGTGCTTTCGGAAGCGGAAACCGGGACTAGTAGTTTCAAAATAGTTTTATATATTCACTAACTAATAAGATCCGTCAACTAGATCAATTTAGCAGTAAGTTTTATAAAAATGTGCAACTCGTTTCGCCATTGATTGTGATAAAATACTCATGAAATTGAAAATTTTCACTAATCGCACTGTAATACCGGAACCGGAAGTCGGATCTGGATAAACTTCTCGGTGACTTTTAAAAGAATTTCAAAACCTTTTATTTGTTTCTTAGTTTGTGAAAATCGGTTTAGAAATTTCCGAGAAAATTTATTCGATATTTTTTCATAAATTTTCACATATTTCCTTGTAATTCCGGAACCGGAAGTTGGATCCAAATGAAACTCAGAAAAATTGTATAATATCATAAAACCTTTCATTTGAATCTAAGTTTGTGAAAATCGGTTCTGCCATCTTTGAGAAATGTGTGTGACTATTTTTTTCCTTTTTTCGGTGCATATCACCCTGTAATTCCGGAACCGGAAGTCGCATTCTAATGAATTTCAGGAACTTTGTGTGGGACCTTAAGACCTTCCATTTGAATCCAAGTTTGTAAAAATCGGTTCAGCCATCTCTGTGAAAATTGAGTGACATTATTTGTCACACACACACACACACACACACACACACACACACACACACACACACACACACACACACACACACACACACACACACACACACACACACACACATTTTGTGATCTCGACGCACTAAGTCGAATGGTATATGACACTCGGCCATCCGGGCCTCGGTTCAAAAGTCGGTTTTCACAGTGATTGCATAACCTTTCTATAAGGGAGAAAGGCAAAACGCTTCGACAATGCATGATATATCCCACTACTACAAGCTAAAATTTCTTTTCAGGCCGCTAAAGCGGTGGCCGGCAAGCCATAACCATCGAATAAAAAACCGCGAGTCCCTAATGAAACCGTTTTCCATAATCCAATTTCCAAATGAGTTGTTGACGATAAGTCTACGTTAATCAAACGTTGGACTTGGTCGTTGTGGGGGCGTTACCTTTACTCTGATTGCCAAACTAAAGTCTGTCACCATCCGCCTACTGACTGACGTCCAATCAGGATTATTGAAACTAAACACACATTGAACGATTGATTGAAGCCCGATGGCTACAACAACGGTTCCCCGCAAACCGCAACCCAAAATGATGGTCCCGACAGTCCATTGTTTTTCGATAGTGAATGGAAGTGAGTAATCGTACTAGTGCCGGAACACGATCAGCTCGATATGGTAATTAACCAGTGACCTCCGAATGTGTGCAGCAAACCAATCGCACTATTTCATCACTCATTTGAATCTTTTGCGCGGGAGGTGTGAAAACTTTAGAGACATGGTTCGAATTGCTGATAAGCCGATGAAAACGAGACCAACAACGAACCCCGACAACGACGCAAAGTGTTTTAATCTGAAAATATTCCAAAATAATTTGAATTAAATGTGTGAAGAGAATTTGTATAAATAAATAATACGCTGTTAGCGATTTGGCTTCGCGGATCATTGGAAGCATGTTGCAGTGTGTGTCGATTGGGCTACGAACGATGGAGTGTGGGAGATAAGTCGAAATCAGAATAGCTTAATCGGACCAACGCTGCGTCGAATGGTTGGGCGATGATTATTGACCGTTGAGGATTTAATTGACGAGCATCTGGTTTGGAAATCGCACCATTCAGCTAAAGTGCGATTTGATTTGGAATGGGTAGGAACACCATCGGGAAGCTTTCCGTGTTTTGATTTCTCAATTCCTCGATGTTAGACACACAGTCCGGGGGGTTTGAGCAGATTCGTTCATTCAGCGGGAATCACTTCTTCCAGCAATTGAATAAACAACTCGATAAGTCGGATTTCATCATTATGGGGCTATTGTGAATCTACTGTGGCGGAATCGAACCTTTCCTGCGTCACTGCCATCGGTGGTGTGAATGAAACGGGATACTTAATTTTCTGTGAAACCCTTTCTCATTGGTATTCAATGAGGGGTACATTTTGGTTCTGAGTTGGGAATTTTATGTTTATTGAATTGGCACGACTGAAAATCCGCCTTCAAGAGAGGGAGGATTTTGGTTTGCACTGAGACCGGACCGATGGGAGTAACTTTTGTGGTGTGTAAAATAAGTATGTTCAATCGAGTGGTGGATTGAATACTGATTTTTCCTTGTTCCGAAATTGAATTTTAGAAGTGGGTATTATGGTCATAATTGAAATCGCATCGCATGGTCGGTGGTACAAATGGAAGCCCCGGAAGATTTCGGCACGATGATGACGATCAACGGCTTTTGTTTGTTGTAGAAGTGAAATAGATGCTGACTATTTACTTTAGACATTTTCTTAACGAAATTGATCATTTTCATTACTTTTGTAATTTGGTGAAAACTGAAGCCATGAAGTTGTGTCTTTAGTTGAAAATGTATCGTAATGTACATAGTGAACTAATTATTGTAATAGTAAACACTATTCCAGAAGGTATGGACGCAGTCAAAAACCGATGCCGTTTCGCAACATTTGAGAATCTATCATTTCGTACAAATGAGTCCTGTTTTTTTAAAATTTGCCCTATAACTATCTATTCGTTACCGTCAGTTTGTTTCAAAATGCGTAGGAGTACTGTCAGTCCTAACAATGTATAAATATTGTGAACAAAGGCTCAACAGAACACGGACTGTTATTGATAAAGATAAGAAAAATGGAAGGAGTAAGTGTGTCGTGCGACGAGCTATCAGAATGCTTTGGGGATAATCCGAAAACGGGTTGAAAACATGTCCTGTGAAAACATGTCCTCGTTTGGATAAACATAAACTATGCCTGTCCGAGCACAAAATGGAGGTTCCAAAGCGGGATGTGGCCAATAAAGTTGGAATTTTCGAACCAATGAAAAATCAAGAAGCGGCCAACACGATGCCCGAACAAGCATTGACAAGACCCAATAATTGAAATTTGAACTATGCTATGCTAACTGGAAACTCAAGCTGTGTAACTGTGGTCGAGGAAATCTATGCTAACATCGATTACAAATCTTTGCCGGAGCTTAAGTTTTGTACGGAGCGAGGAGGACAAGCATTGAACCAGTCCGATACATCGATTCATGGCGAAAAACTTGGTTAGAAAGCTATGGTCAGGCAAGCTATTTGTGACTGCGAATGGCAACCATTCATCACAACCACTTCGATGAACAGCGAAGCATACATCAAGGAATATTTACAAAAATGATTTCTGTTCATGATTCGAAGCCACACTGATCCTACTGTCTTCTGTAGTGTGATCTTGGTACTTGCAATTATTTTAAATCAACGGTTCAATGGTATACCAGCAAAAATGTTACTTTCGTTACAATTGAAAGGAGCCCAGCAAATTGCACGCCAATTAGACCAGTTATGTCAAAATCGATCGCCTAGAAGTCTAAGCTGAATCTATTGAAGAGCAAGAAGATGCGATAGCTAGCCAACAATAGCTAAACATTTCAAAAATGATCATTTAGACGCCAAAAAGTTTATGCTCCGTATCGTCGGAATTAACGTAAAATCAAAGCTTTCTTAAAATGTTGTTATCAAGAAGCATAAAAGAGGAAAACTCATGTGTTTATCTTTCTCGTACTTTTGGACGACTATTTTGATACAGTGAGTGACTTTTCATTCCCGCATTATATCCTGTTCAGATATTAAGAGTAGACATTTGACACGTTCCATTCATTCTGGCCGACGCAGTTGACTGACGTTTAGTCTGTGTACCATTAGCCTCTCATTTCTGTCGGTCTAGGTACAGAACTCATTTCCAGTTCCAGAGTTCAGTTCCAGTCCCAGAATCCATGTTCAGACATCAGTTTCAGGACCAGAATTCAGCACTACAATCAAGATTCAGAATTCAGTTCTAGAAATAAGAATTCAGTTCCAGGTTTGGTATTCAATATAAAAATCCAGATTCAGAAACCAATGCAGGAATGCACATTCGAAGAAAGTTGTATTGATATTGTGAAACATCGAAATGATTTTAATCAATCGGTTCTTGTTAGAAACAGTAAACTTATCTCAAAGAACTAACTATGATATTTTCTACCGTTGAAAAGTGCAAGTTTCATTTTACCATTTGCTTCAGTTGTGATGGTTGTAACTTTAAGATCGTTCGCATCTTCGGACCAGAAAAACTTTCTGAACCTATGTTCGGGGTTGGTAATCGAACCCAGGTGGGCTACATGCCAGGTATCGACTAGCTCATCACGCTATACCCGTATCCTTTTGGTTTTTTGCTCTCAAAAAGGAACTATATTTAAAGTTAAAATTAAAGTTGCAACATTTATTCCATATTCAGATGTACAAAGTAAGCAGTTTCTAGAATCTAACATACTGGGCACTTTTATATATCTATAAAACTTTAAAAAGGTTTTCGGATCACTAATAAACACGCAAGTTTAGAGATACAAAATACGAATGAGCCTGCTCATCGTTGTCGAACGCTTTATTCGCACAAATCGAACGCGCTCTCAATTTAGCATTGAGAAAGAGTTCCTCCTCTCAGTCTGGTATGCACCATTTAATTGGTCATTTCAGGCACTACAATCCTACTGACACTAAGCATCCTTCCAAGTCAGAACACGAACATACGACATCTGGTCTGTTGAACCAGCGGCTTATACACCGAAACCTCCGTTTACGTAAACTTTTTTTATGTTACCTCTTTTTATGTAACTCTTTTTACGACAAAAATCCCAAATAACGTAATCTTTTTTTACGTTGAATATTCCAAATAACGTAAACTTTTCGATGTCGTAAAACGATGATTGGAGGTTGTTCTGAATTCCAAGATGGAGACTTCCGGTTTATTGATATTTCTTGAAAATCCTTACAATATGGGTATTTTCGGAACGGAATTGAATAGTAGATGTTGGAAAACGATGTTTAAGTTGGTTCTGAATTCTAAGATGGCGACTTCCGGTTTTTTTGTATTCCTTGAAAACCCTTGCAATATGGGTGTTTTCAGAGCTGGTTTAGTGCATATTGCGTAGAAAATAATGTTTGAATATTACTGGATGGCTGATCGTATCCTGTATAGTGTTAGTATTTTCGAAGTGGGAAGAGTCGCTTACAACAAACTATGTTGTGCCTCTAAAAATCACGTGATATACTGGGAGTCCAAATGTTACACTCTTTACTCCAGCTGCTTGTCAAAAGTGAGCCTGTGTGTGCCACAACCTGTGCAATTTCATGAAAACGGAAGTGTCAATAGTAACTAGATGAATAAAAATTTTATTGTAATTCGTCCAATGTTTTATGTAATGTAAAATTATATTGGCTATATTCTACAAATATGATTTAATTTAATTCTCAATTTATTGAGTAAATAAGGTTAAACCGGAAGTCGCCATCTTTGAATTCAGAACCACCTCAAGCATCATTTTCCGACATCTACTCATCAAACTCATCAATTTCACGCTCTTAATTGATAACTCAAAACGTAGTTTTTGAGGGACAGTATCTTCAGTAAAGTTAAACGCCACCTTTTAGAAAATTTGATTTATGTGAGCGAGATAGAAATTTTATTTGAGCTCAGGGGCAACATAGGGGTTAAGTTACTCCGGCAAAGTTGTTCAGAAAGCCTTTTCAAACAAATTTGCAGAATGCTGCTATCACTTTAGTTTAATGAAATAGAGCAATTTTTCATGATTGCATACCATTGAAAAAAATGTTGAATTGACCTATGTTTTCACGAGCCAATAACAGAAGCAGCGCGTGCATGATGTCATCCTCTCGTCCGATTTGCGAAGCATGAACTATAGCGTAAAAGGGAATCTATTAATATATGCCCGAATACATTTCTGCTTTAGTCAATACAAAGGCGAATTCTTGCTTTCGCAGATGAAAAAGCAAAGTCTTGGCATTTCATTCCTTTGACCTTTCTGTTTGAACAGACTTTGCAGCCGATTCTTAGTGTACAGAATCATTGCATGACTAGTACTATGGATCCTACTGACACTAAGAATCCTTCCAGGTCGGGGCTCGAACATACGACAACTGGCTTGTATGACCAGCGTCCTATGCATTGAACCGCCAACCCGGGCATTCATTCCTCCGCAGATGAACTGGATATATTACTGGAAGAACAGTTAGGGTTCCGGAAAGGAAGATCCACCATCCACCTACTCACAGGGTGTTAAGAACGTCATCCTGCAAAACAAATCAGTGTCCAAAACGGCTGCCATGTCAATATTGGATATTGAAAAGGCATTCGAAAATGTGTGGCACGATGGCCTGGTGTTTAAACTGCATTGGTATAATTTTCCGATGTATCTTATTAAAATTATCAAAAATTATCTTGCAGATAGTGCATTCCAGGTTTCTCTGAATAATGCACTTTCAGAAAGATTTACTATTCCTGCTGGTGCACCCCAAGGAAGTATCCTATCCTATACAACATTTTTACATCAGACATCCCACCTCTTCTGGGTGGTGGTGTTCTGTCACAATTTGCTGATGATACTGCTATTCTTTACAAAGGTCGTGTCATTAATGCTCTGAAGAATAAACTACAGACAGGTCTGGACGCTCTAACTGAATATTTTACAAGCTGGAAAACTGATCAATGCAGCAAAAACTCAGGTCATCTTGTTTCCACATTCAATATCTCCAAAACTTATTCCATCAGACGAATGCCGAATACGATTCGGTGATGAGGTCATTCAATGGTCCGACGAAGTTATCTATCTAGGACTCACCTTTGACAGACATCTGGTATTCAGGTCACATGTTGACAAAATCGTTCAAAAATGCAGCATATTCATTAGGTCTCTGTATCCGCTGATTTGTAGAACATCTGAACTGTGCCTGAAGAATCAGATGGCTGTCTATAAACAAATCATCTACCCTGAAATTGAATGCGCAGTCCCTGTTTGGCGGGGCTGTGCACGAACACACAAACTTAGGCTTCAGCGCATTCAAAGTAAGATCTTAAAGATGATTCTTAATCTACCCCCTTGGACAAGCACTAGTGAAGTACATAAGTTATACAAATAATTCAAAACTTGTGCTTTTTAGGTTAGGGATAGTTATAGGTAGGTAGATATTTTATTAATAATTAAAATAAATATTATAATTAAACATTAGTATGTAAAACAAGGGGCGGGTTGGCGGTTCAATGCATAGGACGCTGGTCTTACAAGCCAGTTGTCGTATGTTCGAGCCCCGACCTGGAAGGATTCTTAGTGTCAGTAGGATCCATACACGGAACGACCGAAATTAGCTTTGCGCCTAATTCGTATTACTGTTTTTGAATTAGTTGATTTTAACATCAAAACTGCCAAAATAACTAATAAATTGGGTAAAATTCAGAATTTAATTTGCTGAAAAAAGTTCTTGTTTATAGCGAATATATTTAGATGGAGAAAATCATGGGCACAAACCAGCACCATTTCAATCCCACACGAAATTCTCGTTGTCAACTAATTTTGTTGTTAAAATCAAATAGTTTGATGCTGTTTGGCTGTCATCATCACTGCAGAAAGACGGCACAAAGAAAACAAGAATGCAATTGGTTTTATTAACAAGTTTATTAGTCAACAACTTATGAGAAGTGTCAAAGCAAAACAATTCGTTGAAGAACAAAACAGGATAGTTTTGTTGAAATTGTTTTGATATATTTTATATTGATTTTGAAATTTCTAACTGACCGATATGTAAAACTGCTGTAAAGTTGCTTGGTTTAAGTTTATTTGTGGAGTGCTTTCAGCTATCAGTGAATTATTAAAAGATCAACTAACAATCATTTCTGTGACCAGTACAGAAAGTACATGTTTATTGCATATTCTATGCTTGCTTTGCCATTCCGACTTCTATCTCTGAACTTTTTGTATGAGACGACATCTGAATGCTTTGGTTTCCGCTTAGTACATGTAAATAAACGAAAATATACTCGTTTAGTCGCTCAATAATCAGAAAAGAAAGTAAACAAATCGAAACTGACACTTTCCTGTACGGTCATTTGGAAAATTTACCGTGATGTTACAAGCAGCATCTACAACAATAGAGTAGGACACATGAATCAAAGAGCTACTATCCGAAATGGTAAGACATTTTCATTGGCCATTCATTACATTCAGTGCCTAACCAAAGCAGATCGTTTGTAATTACGCTAAAACTGAAAAATTAGCAAATTCAACCAACTTTTTAGCATTATTAAGGGGTTCAAAAATAACAAATCTGAATTAGCAAATATAAGAATTTTTAGTTGTCCTAAAAAGTAACTAACTAAAATCAGCAAACCAACTAATTTTTTCGCCAAAAAGCTGATTTCGGTCTTTGCGTGTAGTACTGCGAAGTCTGTTGAAACAGAAAGGCCCAATTCCACAAAAGGAATGTAATGCCAAGACTTTGACTTATGTAAAACAAGAGTAACTAAAACACCTATTATTAATAACGAATTGTATGAACAACAAAGATGAAAGGCCAGAGGGTCAAAACACTTGTGCTGTAAAACGTTGATGTAATATACAAAAAAAGATTAATAAACAGATATTTATGCAAAAAAAAATCTACTTCAGTTAACCCCATGCTGTGAGCTAGCATGCCTCGTTGGCCGGTGTAGTTATTGAATAGTGAGTGGATGAAAGTCACATCCATTCGCTCGTTGGATAGTCGCATTTGTATGTGTGCGGTGTGTTCAGTATAGTATAGTAGTATTTTATTTTGGTTCTCTGGTAACTATCAGCGATAGAATTTTCGGATCTAATTTGCAGCGCTTGTTCCTCGATTATTTGTTGATGGATTTTCCTCATTTAAATGATTCGAAAGCTTCAATATTGTTAGCAAGTTTGTAATTAGTCCATTGATTAAGTTTTAAGTTTAGTGTATCATCATTATCATCTTTTTTTAGTATTTATTATGGAGACCCTAGAAACGTTTCATTTTTAATGTTATTGTGCTCGGTCGTGTCTTGAATATAACCCTCTAATTTTTTTAATGAAGTTCCAACTTGTCTATCTTCAAAAGGCGCAGAAAGGTGCAGATGAGACTACTTACATATGAAACTACTTCAAAAAGGCTTTGTTTATTTATTTATTTCGTCAAGCAAATGTAGACTACATATAAATTGTTTACAATGTTCACTTGATGTTCGCAGTATTGATTGAAATGGTGCATTATTCGATTGACTGGCCTGTATTTTGCATAATTTGTTCTAGTATGTCTTTCTAATAATAATTTCCTGGAACGTAGTTGACGGCTACGTGTATAAAGCATTGCAAAGTCGCAGCGTTTTTTAAGTGTGTGCATATTGATGAGCATGCAACGTGCTTCATATGATGGTAGAGGAAATGCAGTCCAGTTTAACTTACGAAGTGCATATAAAACAAATTGTTTTTGTATCGATTCAATGCGTTCTTCATGAATAATGTTATATGGATTCCATACTAGGCTGCAATATTCCAAGATGGGTCTGACATATGTACTATATAGCAATTTTATAGTATATGGGTCTTGGAAACTTGATTGGACGATTTCTTATGTAGTTTTTGCTTGATGCCAAAGCTAACCCAGTTTTCACCCTAACTACTGTCAAACCGTTTGTTTGAAGCTAGTTTCGAACCTAGTTTTAACGTTGTTGAACTGAAAATCGAGTCAGTTTCGAACCTTGTTGTTATATCAGGTTTGATCAAACCCCCGTTGCTAAGTGCGAAACCAACACAGTTTCGTGAAAAGTGTTTGTTTGTTGAAACTACCCTGGGTCAGTTTCAGTTTTCTCAAGCGAAAACGACATTAATCTTGTTTTTCCAGCCCAGATTATTAATAAATGTATACTTAACTGTTATCAACTATATGTTAATGTGCGCTTCTGTCTGATTTTGCGCGTAGAGCTTCTACGCATTGGAATCTTTGTTTTTATTTTTCGGGCCAAAGCAAGTGTTTATTATAAATCATGAAAGAAGATGGACATTTTTTCTGTTAACATTGAACCAATCGCTTGAAGCATAAAATTTTTGCTCATAACTGAAATGTTACGAGATGATCATTCATTAACATGGATCTAACGAATACGATTAAATTTAGACGAACGCATACGAGGTCTGTTCAAAAAGTTCCCGGAATTTTTTAATTGCGCGCGTCTGGAGAGTCCGGTGGTCAAATTTTTTTTTATTGTGTTGGTACATATGTCCCTAATGTATGGTGAAATTTTCAGCTGTATTCATTGTTCACATTCTGTCTTGTAGCGGCTGGTGTAGACGAGTTTTTTTTTAGCTCGGCGATTTTTGTTAGTTTAAACAATGGAAGAATTGAAGAGTCATAGAATTTGTATTAAATTTTGCGTGAAAAATAAAATAAAGTGTAACCAAAGTGCGAAATGTTACAGAGAGCCTGCGGTGAGTCTGCTATGAAAAAAAACAAGTGTTTACGAGTGGTATAAGCGTTTCCAAGATGGCCGCGAAGACGTTGAAGACGACGAACGCTCCGGTCGACCCAGCACGTCAATAATCGATGGGGGACGGGTATAGCGTGATGGGATAGTCGATGCCTTTCACACAGCCCGCCTGGGTTCGATTCCCAACCCCGCACATA
Source organism: Malaya genurostris (assembly GCF_030247185.1). Classification (NCBI taxonomy): domain Eukaryota; kingdom Metazoa; phylum Arthropoda; class Insecta; order Diptera; family Culicidae; genus Malaya; species Malaya genurostris. The sequence goes on along the minus strand of NC_080572.1, from coordinate 92,239,260 downwards.
GGGTCAGAAAGATTTTCTGGTCCGAAGAGGCGAATGACCTAAGATGTTAAAGCCTCTATAATTGAAACAAAAAAAAAAAAAAAACTAATCGATGAAAATGTGGGAAAAGTGGAAAAAATGATTATGGATGATCGCCGAATCACTATTAGAGAAGTTGCTGATGAATTTGGCATATCAGTTAGCTCATGCCATCATATTTTTTCAAATGTTTTGGGCATGAAACGAGTGGCAGCAAAGTTCGTTCCAAAACAACGTGATTTTTTTTGCTAAAAACAAGACTTTAATCATGCCCCAACCTCCTTATTCACCAGATATCGCTCCGTGTGATTTTTTCCTGTTCCCAAAGTTGAAGAGACCCATGAAAGGACAGCGTTTTTCATCGATTGAAGAGATAAAGGCAGAATCGCTGAGAGTGCTACAGAGCATTACAAAAAGTGACTGTCAGGGGTGTTTCGAAAACTGGAAAAAACGCTGGCATAAGTGTATTATATCTAGGGGGGATTACTTTGAAGGGGACCATATAGATGTAGACGAATAAATAAATATTTTTTTAGAAAAATTAGAATTCCGGGTACTTTTTGAACAGACCTCGTATACATGGAGACTTTTGAATATCAGTAATCTTTTCTAATTTCAATATCTCTGTACAGGAGTTTTCCATTGCGATTATTGTTTTACTTTCAGCTGTTTCTGGCATTTGACAGCATTCAAAACTGTTTTAAAACTTTTTTAAATAAAAGGAAAAACTTTTTATAGTGCATTTTACCCCACTCTTGTCTTGCCTTTTTCCCCATTGGTTTGACAAACTTTAACCCATTGTTGACGATCATTCTGCCTCTATGTTCAGATACCCGTGAGATTGCGTTATTGAAAATGTTTATTTTTATCAAAATGTTTCACGTTTTATCCTACATATATTTCAATGAAAAATTTTCAAGGGATTTGAAAAATGTTATATTTTATGTGTAATTATGACAAGTGATTGAATCATGAAACTTTTACGTTTTAGTTTTCTTGATTAATACATGGCAACATTTCCCTAGGAAAAGTATGAATTATAAAGCTGAAGCACTGAATCGTTGATTAAACCAATAACGGCAACAACAAAAATTGATTTCTGCGACATAATTAGTTTATTGTGTGAATAACAAATGGTATGTAAGAAATAAAAAATCTATTCGATCTATTTATTCAACTATTGCTCATTCGGTATTGATATATGTATATAAGAAGATTTCCTGAAATTCGTTCGATTGCCGGACAGCAGCATCTTAGCACTATCTTACCAACATCTGAGAAAAAATTCCCACAGGTGTTGTCTGTCCGCCCAAGGAGCTATCATAAAAAGATGGGTAAATTTGTTTATGGATGTCATCGCTACACGAACATGACAAAGATACGTAAACAATACCGGATAGGTAAGATATGTTCGAAATTTATGCCGTCTTTTTTTCTGTAAATTCCATCGAATGTTAATACGTCCGAACGAACCTTGTACCAACATTTCTACGGATCGCTTGAACATGAGAAGCAGCAGAGAGACCCGAAATCTCGAACTTCTACGATTTCACGTTGCCGATAAGATATGTGAAACGGTGGAACATAAATAATATATATTTCTTCGGAACCAAGTTCCAAATTGTGTTGATTATGTCTGTTTATGTTGAGTATGGTGAAGCCTTAGCCGACTTAAGAATTTGGATATTGGTGTCCGAGAAATTGCTTAAAAATTGAAATTACCATTCTGTTCAAACACCAATCATTCAAAATTCAGGTCTGCAAGGTTACCGCAATATAAGTAGTAATAGGATGACGAGAATAGCCAATTTTATTTCAGAACATTAACCAGACTGTAGGTAATAAATTAAATCGCAATTAACAGATTACCCACACACTTGACATTTTGGATGGATTTGACTACATTGTAGGATTAAAAGATGCGTATAGGGAGCCTGAAGAAGAGAACCGTGATTGAGACGAAGAAAACTTGTGCACTTGGTTTGTAAACAAGCAATAAAATTGTTAATTAACTGTATAAACAGTCGCGAACCATGATTCAGCTCCAGCATTGGAACTGATCTAAATATTTACGGTGCGAATGATTACTGGACGGTAAACATGCACCTCTTGCGCCTCTTTGTGCGAACGCAACTGACAGCATAAAGCCAACGATGATAGCATTAAATATGGGTTGGGGCATCTTTGTTCTTGCTAGGTATGCTAGGAACGTAACTCAATAGCATGGTGAGTTCCGAGGAAAACTACGCGGATTCGATTTGTTTTGAACACGTTGCAGTCAGCATCAGCATAAAATATAGCTTCGATTAGATTTAGTGAAACTGGCTCTGATTTGTTTGCTGTTTTATTTAACGAACTCAAACAGAAGACACATTTATTGATACAGTTTCCGGCATTTGGTGGACCAAACAGTACAAAGTAAGTTCACAGGTACTATCAGATAGTTGAATATAACAAAGACAGCATATAAATCCTCCTCACAATCACCAAACATCCTCAACGAAAATATAGAACAGGGTGTTGTTTCGAATCAGGAAGTCGTAAATTTAGTAAAGATGTATAAAAACTGGTGCTGGAGATTATTTTCGTTTGCGTTTGTCAGCATGCCAGAAATTTTCATAACGGTTTTTAGTTTTGTTGAGGACATACCGCGCGAAATTGAATTGAAGATTCGAAATTTTATTAATACAGCCGTTATGTCCAACGAGACATTTGAAATGAAGTCAATTAAGCATTTTTATTATAAACGTAATCCTTCGATATACTATCAAAATGAGTGTTATTGTTTCACACATACATGGGTAGTAGCAATAAAAAATTCAGATTGACATTTTTTTTTTTTATTTAAAAGATGTTTTTTATTCAGGCCTATTTGCGTACAAGCTTTACGTGGCCGAATTAGCCGATTTTTTAAATAAACAATGTTTTGAAGTGGATCTCGTTGTCACTCTTTTTCTAGGAGGAGAAGAGCTTCCATTTCCCTCCTGCGAGGGTTGAGGGGCACTTTGTCATTCAGATTGACATGTTTCACAATTGCTGCAGAACTGTTTTGACTTTCTTTATAGACAGGTATTAGAATTACTGGAAAAACCGACTTTTGAACGGAGCCTCGGAGACCCATAGTGTTATATACCATTCGACTCAGTTCAACGAGATCGGAAAATGTCTGTGTGTGTATGTGTGTGATTAGTATGATTAGTGGGCGGCAGTTCTTAGAGTGGACATTGCAAATACGCGAACGCTGACGCGATGTGATTTGCGGTTCATCAGAATGTGGTGTTCTTCGTGGAGAGAAATTTTACATCGGTAAAATAATTATTCGTGCAGGAAATTTACGATTGTTGGTGTCCTGTTGCGTACTTTTCCACTTGTACTGTAACCTGATAGCAGTTCTTATTAACTCGATAATTGGTACTGTCAGGACAGTTAATTAATTTCTAGCGGGTAATATTATTGCCCCTCTCATTTAATAGTTGGCTTTCCCAGAACTCAACAAGTAGTTCATCTCTTCGCTGAAGTTGCTCCGGAACTTTATCAGATAACCAAAAACTAAGGGGGCAAAGCAAGGAAAGGTTTAAATCGGGGTTTTATTGATATCTCTCCTGGTTTATGGTGCCAAAAACCGATAATATTTCGAATTTCGTTTTGAAACACCCTCGAACTTTACCATAGTTTTCTTATTAATGTATTATATTTATGGCACTAGTCTTTTGCTTTGCACGTGGGGTATCGCAATCCATTTTGAAAGAAAAAGTTTGGTAGTATTTCTCGGCACTAAACAGGGTATTGTACAGCGCTAAGAGACGTTTTACCAGAGTTTGCCCGAGTGGGTGCAAACTCTGGTAAATCATACTGATACAATTTCGATGACAAAAACCTTTTTTAATCCACTATTTAATATAATTTTAATAGTCGTGTAATGATGCCTTTCTCATATTACTTATATACTTTTCCAATCTTGGTAGTAGCAATAAAAAATCAGATTGACATGTTTCACAATTGCTGCAGAACTGTTTTGCCTTTCTTTATAGACAGGTATTAGAATTACTGGAAAAACTGACTTTTGAACGGAGCCTCGGAGACCCATAGTGTTACATACCATTCGACTCAGTTCAACGAGATCGGAAAATGTCTGTGTGTGTGTATGTGTGTGTATGTGTGTGCATTTTTCGAAGATATTTTTACGCGCTCAATTTTCTCAGAGATGACTAAACCGATTTTAACATACTTATGCTCGTTTGAAAGCTACTGTCGAGCCATTGATTAAGTTCAAAGATCAAATGGCTGTTACTTTTGGTTCCGTAGATATGATTGTATAAGTGACGTAACCGACAAAATACGTTGATTTTTACCGCTCGTATATATACATAAGTGTGCCAATATTTTGAGATCACCTCTAATTTCGTAAAGCGCTAGTGCTCAAAAGTTTAAGCATCTCGAAAAATGTCCTCATGCAAAATTTGAGCTAAATCGGACATGCGTAAAGGGTGCTGCCCGGCGGTAAAGGTATGAAAATTTTCGATTTTAAAAAAGCACCATAGAGGGGAGTACATGAAATTTCCAAAATCGAAAATTTTTTGATGCCAAAAGTCTCAAAACTGCATTAAACGTGAAGATTTAGTGTCATCTCAAAAAAATTTTTTTTTGAAAAAATCAACTTTCTGGGACTGGGATATTTTTTCGAAGTCCCAAAACGTCGATTTTTTTCAATATATATTGGCTTGCTGAAAATGAAACTGTGTCCTAATTAAGATAAATACAGGACGAAATTTGGGCTAAATAAGAGACATAATAATAATAATAAATCCAACACCAAACATCGTAATACACAACGAATACGCTATCCAAAACATTAAACATTTAAACTAGAGTTTTTTACAAATCAGTGGAAATATTCTGTTAAGAATATTATGGCATGTATCTAAACCCTACAATCGTAACCGCTACCATTAATACTTTATAGTATTATTGCGCTTGTTGTTTATTGTACAGTGGCAAACTAGCTCAAGATACTGGAACTTGGATATTTAGATTATTTTCATTAATTTACGCAAGAAACATACAGGGAGATATACAATATTAACCAACATTTGTGCATTTTAAACGTGTGCATTTACATCAATGCAATAAGACAAATAATGTTGTTTGCATCGAGTTTTATAAAGAGTTGGATGCAATTCAATTCGCAAAAGACAATAATAATGTGTTTTATGTGGAGCACGAGAACATTAAGTACAACATTCCAGTATATATGGAAGATAGTGCTATGAAGTGCGTGTGCATGATCTATGTCCCAATACGGAGAGATTCTCTCTATCGAAAAGTAAAAGTGGAAGAACTTTTTCCCCGGTATTCTAAATGGCTTACGTTTGTTACGCATGCGCTTGAAAAGGCCTATACCTTCTTATGTAACTTTCGATCAGGATACGAGAATTCCGTGCAAATCACTTGTTACCCATGACAATCAGATGGACACATGTCAATATTGCCAAAAAGCTGTTCATTGCGGTAAGTCATGTGATAAACTGTACAAGGAGACAACTACACTAAAGGACAACAGTGCTTCCTTCACACCAACCCCAAGCAACCCCAGTACATCTGTGACAGACACCAACAACAATGAAGCATCTCCTTCAACGAAACAATCAGTACCCCCGATAGAACAAAGTACACCAGCTGCAGTTAACAACTTACCCTTCAACCAACCAACAACTGCAACCGATGTACAAGGCGCATCTACAGCAACTAGGAACGAAATCAACAACAATACCACGGCAATGGATGACGAGACGTACCACGAACAAACTGCACCTCGATCCTCGCAGGAGGGAAACGAAAGTTCCTCTCCCCCTAGAAAAAGGGTGACAACGAGATCCAAAAAAATTTAGCTAAAAACTCAGCTCAACCGGCCACGTAAAGCTTGTACGCAAATAGGCCTGAATAAAAATATCTTTTATAAAAAAAATACTAATATAATATTCAAAATGTATTAGGTTTACAGTACTACGTATTGTGGATGCCACGGCGAAGAAAAACTTATGTATATTGCCTATGAAATAAATGTGTTTATGGAAAAAAAATCGTTTATGCTATCGTACTATCGAAACATCCTCTTTGATTTGGAATGGTATGAATTGCCTAAGGAACCATTCCCTTATCAACACATATTCCTCATCTATGATGAAATCTGTGTTCGTTTTACCAGAACCATCGTCGCAATGCAATACTATGGAACTGTAACTAAAGACAAGTGTTTAATGGGAAATACTTTTTGAAATTCAGAACATATTATTAGCAATTTCTAAATAAATTGTAAAGTTTTCGAACACAGTTTTGAATTTTCAAGGGTTATGCCAAATAACTGAAACACCTATTTCTTGTTATTGCAGATGATAAGTAGTTTGTGCCATTTCATAATGTGATATTGGTTTTGCACAAAAATGTGTTAACATTTAAACTACATACACGATTTTTGAAATCATTTCAAATACCCTAAGATCAAAAAAGAACCGGAATTTTATTAAAAACGTGATTAATCCATCTAGCAGTGAGATGATACCTTTTTTTTATAAATCCGCATGTGTTTTTTGCATGGATATTCTTAGTAGTTTTAGTTCTCATGACATTATTTTAATTACCGTCGTTTTAAACGGCAAATTGAGATTTTAATCACTCAATACCCTGTAATATCGAAACTGCAAATCTTATCGAATTTCAATCTTAACGTGTGACAATCGATTGAACATTCCATGAGATGTCGAAGTAAGTTCCTCTTTAGAGTTTTTCGTCATTATTGATGGTACTTGCAGAGCCGGTTTTCAGGAACTAGCATAACCCAAAATGATTCGAATGGCCATAAATTAATACGCCAAACAATTTACATCTTCTATATTGGTATGAATTTTAAAAACTCATCATCTGTAATTCCAGAATCGGATAAAATTTACCAATTTTGTATGGGACCTTAGGTCCTTTAATTTGAATTTTTGTTTTTGAAGCTCGATTTGGCCTTTTTGAGAAAATGATTGAGCTTTGAGAAACGATTCGATGAAATTGTAGTGCAAATTAAAATTTGGGAGTACATTCCGAATCCAAAAACGAATACCGCTTAAACTGAAATAAATTTATTTGGTAATCGACTATCCAAATCTGCAAACCCGATATCTCCTAAACCAAAAATCGGATCTGACTAAAAAGTAAGATGTTTTATAGGATTTTAAGACCTCTCATTTGAATCATAGATGATTCTTAGATTTCGTTTGAATCTTAGATCGGTTCAGCCATCTACGAGAAAAATGAATTGCATTATTTGAATTTCGTTTCACATATCATCCTATGGTTCCGCAATCAGAAGTCGGATCCAAACGTAATTCAGGAACCTTGTTTCGGAGTATACTACTTTTCATATGAATCTGAGTCTGTAGAAAACGGTTTAGCCATCTCAGATAAAATTGAGTGAAATTATTTGTCACACACGCATTGCTGATCTCGACGAGCTGAGTCGTATGGTATATGGAAGTTATGTTCTTCCAGCATTTATTGCTGTAAGTAGTTTAAATCAATATAATTATGGAATTACATTCAACTCGAAAATGCTGATATCATCTGGTTTACATATGGCATATTCGAACGATTATGTTGCCAAAAACGAACCGTGCTAAAATCTGTCCGAGGCAAATTATCATGAAAAAGGATGCTGTACACAGTCTTTTTGGTACTTAGAAACAATTGTATGTAACAGTATAAAAAACAGTGTTTCACGTTGCTCCCAAGCATTGCTTTGTCATACAGCGCTCAAAACTCCTACTGCTGGAATAGGGGGAAATGTCGCTTATACAAAAATGTCGATATCTCCGTTGAAAATAGACGGATTTTAACAATCTATGGTTTGTTGGATAGCTATTACCGTGTGGAATCTAAGTATAGAAACATATTCTGTTTTCAATGTCAAGTGTGACAGATACTGTCAAAAAACTAAAAAATTTTACATAAAACTTCGTATAACTCAAAAAGTAAACATCCAATCTCAAAACCATTCAATAGCGTTCAGGGTGACGGGAAGACCTTTCATTTGCGTTTGATCTAGTTTGATAAAAATCGGTCCAGCCATCTCTGAGATCTCGACCTCTTAGTTGACAATACACATACAGACACATACACACACACGGACATTTGTTCAGTTCGTCGAGCTGAATCGATTGGTATATGACATTCGGCCCTCCGGGCCTCGGAAAAAATTTTTAAAGTTTGAGCGAATTCTATACCAATTTTTTATATATATATATAAAACGGGTGATAATGCAAAATTTCAATTTTTAATAAATTTCTTTATTATCGCCTTAAAAGTACTCTCCTCCTGCGTCAATACATGCATGCCAACGCTTGATCCAATGTTCCATACAAGTTTTATAGGCCGCCGAAGGTATGGCCTTTAGTTCACGCAGCGAATTCTCGTTTTTGGTCTCTATGGTCTCAAAACGCGTTCCCCGCAATGGCAATTTGAGTCTGGGGAAGAGTCACACGGGGCCATATCTGGAGAGTACGGTGCTTGGTTGATGACATTGGTTGAGTTTTTGGCCAAAAACTGCGACACAACCAACGCATACACGACATTGTTTTTGAATGGAATTCAGCTGTTTCGGCACCAGCCGAGAAGCGACGCGTTTCAAACCCAAACATCAGTTATGTTGTTTTCGCTTGAGAAAACTGAAACTGACCCAGAGTAGTTTCATTAAACAAACACTTTTCACGAAACTGTGTTGATTTCGCACTTAGCAACGGGGGTTTGAGCAAACCTGACATAATTACCAGGTTCGAAACTGACTCGATTTTCAGTTCAACAACGTTAAAACTAGGTTCGAAACTAGCTTCAAACAAACGGTTTGACAGCAGTTAGTGTGGAAACTGGGTTAGGTTTGGCATCAAGCGAAAACGACATTAAAATGTGTTCGGCTGATCCATAAGAGATGCCCAACAACACAGCAATCTCTCTAATCGGTACAGAACGATTTTGCAACACGATTTGCTTCGCCGAATCAATGTTTTCTTCAGTAACAGATGTTGTTGGGCGGCCAGGGATCTCATCATGATCCAAGCTTGTACGACCAACTTTGAAGCGTTTATACCACTCTTATGCCTGTGTTTTTCCTAGACACGATTCATCAAAGACCTTTTCTAACATTTTCAACGTTTCGGAACACTTAAACCCATTTGCAACACAAAATTTGATGCACGCACGTTGTTCTAAATTTTCATCCATTATAAAAATCGCCACACGAAAATTTTTCAACTTCTTTGTATAGACGTCAAACAAAAACTAATCGTACGACATGCGTCAAAATTTGACAGAATGTGTATAAAAGTGTTGCCAGTGTTGAGAGAATAAAAGTTTACCGATTGGACAAGCGCGGGAATTTTGAAATGAAAATTCCGATTTTTTTTTTGATCATAAGGTATGTGTCTAAATTAAGAATTAGCTCATGACAGTTCTTGTGGTGTAAAATAAGCTTATTTTTATAGTCCTACATGGGATGAGATGTCCCGGGCCTGACAAAGAAAAAGTCGATTTTTTCCCTAAAATTCCATCTCCATCTGGAGCGATACAATTGAACGATAGGTCCTCCAACATTTTGATGTCCTTTGAAAAAAAAAAGATTTGTAAAGGTCTTCAAAATAGGTTTTCGTTTCTGCAATGACCTCAGCAATCGACGAAAATTTCCTTCCCTGGAGAAATCTTTTCCGGTTTGGAAATAGATAATAATCGCTAGGGGCCAGGTCTGGAAAATACGGGGGATGGTGGACCAATCCGTACCGAAAATCCTTCTATTTCATCGTTGCTTTTACGCAATCATGTGCTGGTGCGTCTTTTTCCATAGCTTGATGAAAACCAGTGGATAGATTGTCAACAAAAATATACACGGCTCGAAATTATTCACGTGTTTTCTGTGTTCTTATATTATATGAATACAATCAACGAAAATTAACTAAAAGGGATCTCGAGCGACAGTTGGTAATTGTAACATGCCCTATGACGAGTGCTAGTATCAGAATAAAACTGTCATACCAACAGTTACAACTAGTTGTCTTTCTTTCTAGTGCAAATATTAATCATTAACTTAACAAAGTTTCCCTTTCAAGATTTGCATTTCTCGCGGTATCTTTTCAAGTACCTAGCTACTTACAGTTGTCAAGAAGTCCATATGGATAAAAGAATAGCTCATCTCGGCTTTGATAAAACGTAAAATGCACATATTTGTTCGGATCTCTAAATTAGTGCATCTTATCAAAGGCTAAAGCAAAGCTACGCACCGCTCCCGTTCGCTTTATTTTTTCTTCCGAATAGCCACTCATAAGCACACTCCAAATAGGCAGCCGCCGGAACACGAGACAACCTGGAGGTAGCTAAGAGTCGCTGAAGAAGTCAGTTCTTTGAAAATGGGGTAGAGAAAAGATAACGCGTTCAATTGCAGCGATGTACGAGCGCGGGTGAGAATTAGTTATTCCTTTGATGCCAAGGCGAAGTTTTCAGCCTTTTTTTCGCTTTTTATGCATTGCCGCCACCGTAAAGTCACCTTTTTGTTTTGTTTAGATTTTTTATGTTCATAACCGAAGGCGGAATGTTTGTCACCAGCCATGGAAGAAGGCGACGAGAAAAACTCACGGGTCCATGTGCGTCGGTGTTTTCCGCGGGGGATCTTCTGAGATTACAAAAGACGGTTGTAACGTGCCTCCGAACGGCAAGTAGAAAGCTACTTGGGCAAATATTTTACCCTAATTTGAATCTTGTCTGAAAGTGCCGACAGCCACTTGTTTGAGTGCAGGTGGTAGATAAACTCCGCGTTATCGTAGCTGGAGATGTGAGGAAGTCGGCTGTTCAAGACAATTTTTCTTCAAATATTTGGTTGTTGTTACTAGTAAGATAACGATTGGCGCGGGCCCTTCCTATTTAAGTAATTAAAGCTCTATGAACGGAATATGTAGCAGGCGAGTAAACCGAAAGTTAAGCTTACTGCTTCTAGAACTGCTAGAGATAAATAGTAATGTTTTTATTTTTCTAACTGTATTCAAACGAATTCGATTCCAAAAAAAAAAGATCGGAAAACTAGAAGAGGGATTCGAGAAACACAACTCTTGCCGAATCTACGTGCAATTTCGCAACAAATTATTTCACAGGAGCTCAAATCACACTTATTTAAATTATTTTACAACCACCACAGTACAGAACTGACAGGAAACAAATCTGAAAGACTTCTTCAGATTCAAACCAGCCCGATCATGTCGTGTTCAATTCATACCAATAATCTTCCAATCAGATTGGTAGCGTAAAAATCACAATTTTAAACGCATGTTTGCAATGAGTATAACCGATGCAGTCGAACGGCTTGATTCACACCGCTCAATTGGCCGCTTGCTGCTTTATGAATACGTTACCGTTTCGTTTCCAAGTCTCTGCATGATCGCAATGTACCTCATCTACCCGCACAGACACCGTTCACAGGTCCGTGCCTGCGTCCCGCTCAAACACAGACCCCTACGGAAATCAGACACCAAGTGCGAAATCGAAGAATTAATTTCAATAAAATATGATCGAGACTTACTCGCACTAAGCACCGACGGCTAACCGGTCCGGACGCGTTGGAACTGCTGCTCCCATGAAATGCAAATTCAAATCCAAGCGTGTTTGCACAAGGATCAGAAGAAATGACGAAAAAATAAAAAGCTCAATCCCGGGGTGTCGATCGCATACTGAAAACAACGGTAAGTACGCTATATACGTACGCAAAATAAATTGTCGTTCAAATTACTTAGCCTCGGTTTGCTGGCAGACTGGACGATAAAAATTTACGATCCGAATGGTGTTTGGAATTCAATAAAAACAATCGTGAAATGTGAGTTAATTTAGATTTACTGGCCGGAGGCACACCGAAGATTAGTGGGCGGCAGTTCTCAGAGTGGACATGGCAAATACGCGAACGCTGACGCGGTGTGATTTGCGGTTTCATCAGAATGTGGTGTTCTTCGTGGAGAGAAATTTTACATCGGTAAAATAATTATTCGTGCAGGAAATTTACGATTATTGGTGTCCTGTTGCGTACTTTTTCACTTGTACTGTAACCTGATAGCAGTTCTTATTAACTCGTTAATTGGTACTGTCAGGACAGTTAATTAATTTCTAGCGGGTAATATTATTGTCCCTGTCATTTAATAGTTGGCTTTCCCAGAACTCAACAAGTAGTTCATCTCTTCGCTGAAGTTGCTCCGGAACTTTATCAGATAACCAAAAACTAAGGGGGCAAAGGAAGGAAAGGTTTAAATCGGGGTTTTATTGATATCTCTTCTGGTTTATGGTGCCAACAACCGATAATATTTCGAATTTCGTTTTGAAACACCCTCGAACTTTACCATAGTTTTCTTGTTAAAGTATTATATTTATGGCACTAGTCTTTTGCTTTGCACGTGGGGTATCGCAATCCATTTTGAAAGAAAAAGTTTGGTAGTATTTCTCGGGGCTAAACAGGGTATTGTACAGCGCTAAGAGACGTTTTACCAGAGTTTGCCCGAGTGGGTGCAAACTCTGGTAAATCATACTGATACAATTTCGATGACAAAAACCTTTTTTAATCCACTATTTAATATAATTTTAATAGTCGTGTAATGATGCCTTTCTCATATTATTTATATACTTTTTCAATCTTGAATAAAATGCGCACTAAATGATTAAACGCACTTGACCCTATAGTTCTGGAACCGGAAGTTGGACCCGGATGAAAATAAACTACAACCTACGACTATAGTTAGTGGAAATCGATCAAATTATCTCTAAGAAAATTGAGTGAGTCTCGTTTTAGAGTTTTTGACCACTATTTCCGGTACTACTGGAACCGGGAACCGGTATAGCCGAAATCGGTTCTTTTCTTAAGTAACTTATATAGCCTAGAAATTAAATCAGTTCTGAGCCAAATTTAGAAGAAATTTACTTTAGGGGCTGGGGTCCACTAGGAGATTGATAGTACCTATTAGCTCTCTCCGGACTGTACCAGCCTAGATGCCGTGTGGAATCCGGCGGAAAAAAATGAACCAAGAATAGATCCACTGGGTTCCTGCTTCCATGTCGTAAAAGGCGACAATTGCAGGAGTTTCTTTTTCCTTTCAGTTATCAGATATTTTCAATGTTTTACTTCTGATTACTCTATTTTACTAAATCATTCATCTCTTTATTCAACCTATCAATTTCCGTCTAGCTTCGTAGAAAAGTTTTATTAGGAATGATTTCTTCTTCCATGTTATTGATTGTCTTTCAGGATTATAAAATGAATGATAAAAATCAACCATTGCGCAAATCCGTTTATATTACAAAGTTAATAACAGAGATAACATATATCGGTATATTGAATACATAGTAAAAAACACTTGATATTAATATTTCAAACAGTAAATTAATATTTTTCTCGGTAGCCGGCTGCCCAGATCAACTAATATAACCAATTAATAATTTCAATAAATAATTAAAATAATAAAGCGGAAATAATAAAGAATCAAGAAGCGCGTGAAATCTGTTGACCTTTGTTTGGTGATTTAAAATGATTTTATAATAACTGTTTAGAATATTTCAATGCAATGAATCAACTTTTTTGTCTAAATCCTATTCGCTCGTTTATTTTGTATCACGTAGTTTCATTTATAAAAACGTGCTTAATCCACCTAGCAGTGAGATGATACCTTTTTTTATCAATCCGCATGTGCTCTAAATTTAGAAGAAATTTACTTTACCCTTTTTGCATCGTTGCACAGTGATTCGAATCAATAAAAACGTGGACATAAGTCAGTAGCTACCAAACCGTTCTTTTAATGCATATAGTTGCTTTTAAGAAATTATTTAAAAATATATACCGCGTAATTTGACTCTATCCCAAATTATTCATGGCCTACTTTGACAAAAATATAACCATAACTTTTTTTCTGAAGTGATAGAAATATTTTTTCTTCTACAAAGTTTTAGAACTATTAAAAATATTTTACTTTGTCAAATATACCAAAAGTCTAGGTCGCACCGTTCCAGTTATACAAAGCGTTTTTATGGCAAACCCCTAAAAATCAGTTTTTTATTCATAACTTGTTCCGATTTATTTTGATCTGCCTACTTTGTTTGGAATAATTGAAGAAAATAAAAAATCCCATATTTTTGTTGACGGTAGTGCATAGGTTTGTTCTTTTCTGGCAAAGTTATACAACAAATTACCTTTTTTTACTTGTGATAAAACCTTGCACCGAAGCGAAATATGCAACTTTATGCAGCGCATTTTTACAAAATTTATAGAAAAAGATATACCCAATACTATAAAAAAATCAAAGTTGAACTCGATGGAATCTTTTTTAGGCCTTTTCAAAGTTAGTTTTAGTTATTGAATTATGGCAACCCCCTTAAAACTAGTTTTTAAATCATAACTTGTTTCGAGTTATTTTTTATGCATACTTTGTTTGAAATAATTGTAGAAAATATAAAATCCCATAATTTTGTAGAAGGGAATGCATAGGTTTATACTTTTCTACAAAAGTTATACATCATTTTACCTTTTTTACCTAGGAAACCTTGTACCGAAGCGAAATATGCAACTTAATGCAGCAAACTTTTACAATATTTATAGGAAAATATATTCCCAATCCAATTTATTTTCCAATGAGAATATCTTGAGTACTATTCGTGCTGAAACCATGAATGGTTAAGAAACGGAGGGCGTCTGCTATTTCTGTAACTCACATTTGCAGTGAGCGTCGCACGATCGACATCTCGCCTTAAAAATCGTGTTGCTTCGCGATAACTCAATTTATTTACACGTCTAAACATGGAATCTCTTTGTAAAAGTTTGTACTTTTACAGTACTTTATCATATTTTGTTTAGAAAACATTTTTCCATTTTTTTAAATATGTGTTGAGGTTTTGCTAATTTTTCGGATGCTCAATAATTAAAACTAACCTTGAAAAGGTCTAAAAAAATTGCATCGAGTTCCACTTAGATTTTTTCGAATATTGTTAATTGTGAAAAAGTAAACAAAATAAAAATCGCAACAATTTGCTTAAGCTGCGCACGTGCAAGCATGAGCTTGTTTATGCGTGTTAACGCGCGTCCAGACTGGTAGTCGCTGGTTTCACTCCTCCTCGGAAATCGGATAGAAATATCTTTCATTGAATTGCATACATGCATAGCATGTATAGTAAATATCTATATACATTATTATCTTGTTATACACTATATTAATTTGAAATTAATTTGGTAGAACTTACAACAGAACAAGAAAATACAGAGCAAGAAATTAGCGACACAGAAAACTCGGATGACAGCGTGACTGATACTGATTTATAGAATGCAACGCGACTAAGCAATGATTCAATAGGTAACATTAATTAACTAATTGATTGATTAGGTTGTGAAAAGTATTTTTCCCATTTTTTCTCATTTAAATGCTATCTAAAACTTTGCAGTAGATACTTAGGTAATAGAGCTAGATTCTACGTAGACAAATTCAAAAAAACTGTTTTTAAAATAAATCGAATATATCTCAAAATATAATTTTTCTACATTATTTATATCTTCAGCAAAAATACTTCAAATGTTTTTTTCTTCAAGAGGAGGTAGAAAAATTTTTTTTTGTGAAAAATAGATTGTGTTAATTCGAAATTGGTACTGCCCCCTTAACAAAAATTGAGGTATTACTTTCAAAAGAAGCGTTATATTATCTTGTAAAACTTCTTCGAAGACACGTTAGCTTTTAAAAATCAGCGAAAGTCAGTACATACTTTTGACCGTCTTTTTTCAGTTTCGGACCACTGTGCGTCGCCTTAAGGGGAGGGTAGGGTCTGAACGATGAAAAAAAATCATCATTTTTGCGATTTTTTTCCAGAATTATCGTTCAACAAAATAAATTCAATTGTTTTGCATGATAAAAAGCATCATTCGAACAACATTTTGTAATTTTTTCGTGGAAAAATTTTTGAGGACGCTTCCTAAAAATCATGATTTGCGGTGTCCAGCGCAGAGTAACCACAAGCGAACAAATAAACGCAGCATAGTTAGAGTAGAAGTTTTTCTAGACCACAAAGGTTCTGTTTGATTTTTTTTTTAATTTTTGGTAGTTGTTCAAAGTTAAAACTACGATTTTTCACGAAAAAATCCGCCATTTTGTAGCTGTTAGACCCCCCCAAAGTAACAAACAACGAAAAGGAAAACGTTGGGATCTAGTTTTTATATGTATTTATATGTGCAAAATTTGAAAAAAAATTGGTGCAGTAGTTTTTGAATGACGTCGGTGCTTTCGGAAGCGGAAACCGGAGACTAGTAGTCCCAAAAGTAGTTTTATATATTCACTAACTAACAAGATCTGCCAACTAGATGAATGTCTTTGCACTGTAATACCTGAACCGGATCTGGATCAACTTTTCGTGGACTTTCTTAAGAATTTCAAGACCTTTGATTTGCATCTTATTTTGTGAAAATCGGTTGGGTAGTTTCCGAAATAATTCAGTTCGCATTTTCTCCTAAATTTGCACATATTACCTGGAAACCGGAATTCAGATCGGGATAAAAATTCAATGGCAGTATATGGGACCATCGGATATTTCAGTGGACTTTGAGTTTGTAAAAATCGGTTCAGCCATCTCTTAGAAAATTGATTGACATTATTTGTCACATACACACACAGATATTTTGTGATCTCGACGAACTGAGTCAAATGGTATATGACACTCGGCCCTCTGAGCCTACGTTTGAAAATCGGTTTTTACAGTGATTGTATAGTCTTCCTATAAGAGAAAGGCAAAAAGAGTAAGAGTACGTCATTTTGTATTATGTAGGTATGTAAAAACTACCGCTTCTTACATTTTAGTCTTTTTACCTATTTTTTTAAATTTAAAACATCGGTAAAGCATTCGCTCAAACTTTGGAAAACTTTGTCGGGGCCCGAAAGGCTGAGAGTTATATACCAACACCAATACTAATCAAACAAGCCAAGAATCCATTCAATATTAACGGAGATATCGATATTTTTGTTTGGGCGATCCAATCCAATATCGTTCTTTAGTAATCGGAATACAGTACTCTTCAGTATATTATATTGTTTGTTTTTAGCACGGTTCCGTTTTGCCAACATAAATGTTCGAGAAATCTATTTATATAAAGAAGGATATTAGTTTGTATGTTTGTAACGGCATAATTCCGGAACTACACGGAACCACCCGCGATCCCATTTCAACCAGAATATTAGTTGATTTTCTGAATTCGATTGGTTAAAATTTGGTACAACTAATCGATTGTTGTTTTAACTAAACTGTCATTTTTGTTTTTCGATTAGTAGAAACGATGGTTGAAACAACTAATTTAATTGTTAGAAAAAAAAATGCTGTCAATTAGTGAGGACACATACCTTTCAATTTCAACAAATATTTTAGTTGAAATAACTGGCGTTGTTATTGAAACAAAATTCTGTTAGTTGAAAAACAAGTCGGTTTTAGTTGTTTTCGACATTCCAATTAATTGAATCAACTCGAACAACGTTATTGATTTGCGATACTTATCAAAATATACTTACGTATATCAGTCACGATCTATTTGAAATAAGTATCGTTGTTCCAATATAAACAGTATTTTATATTGACAAGTAATATCATTAGTTATTAACAGGGCTGGGAAAACCACCAATCACTGCTGATCTTAAGATCACTGATCTCGCACATTAAAAATCACTACTGATTTCATCACAAGTGATCTTAACCAAGGAATAAATTATCGTTACGAAATCACAACTGATCTGATCTATGAGTGATTTTGGTTTTTGTACGATTTTTGTAACACCAAATCAGTAAACGTTTTCTAATTTGTATCCAAACCTTTTTCAGCTCAAACAAGGTTAACTTTATCGCAACACCGCTGTTCGATAAACACTTGTCATGGAATCATAATTTTCTTCAAATCGAACGAACACAATTTTCCCAAACGCTTTAAGCATCGATGTTGTTTTCATTGACATTTTGAAGCGACGCGAACAGATTTCAACTAAAAAATGTTGATTTTCCATTGCGATTATTGTTTTGCTTTTCCATTGCGGCATTTGACAGCATTCAAAGCAACACATTTTTTAACTACTTGAATATACGCAAGTCAAAAACCATATTGGTTGAATCAAAAAGAAATTAGTTGAGTCAACTATCGCAAAAATCAAAAACTGCGATATCGCAATTTTATGATCGGAGGGTTCTCCGTGTACTAAACGCGTTACCATAAAATTTGGCATATGTATTTCTTGCTATTCAGAGATTGTCATAAGTGTATTTTTATAGGGAAGAGAGCGAAGCAAGTGTAATTAACATGGGGGGAGGGCTTCATTAAAATTCTTATAATTTGACTAGAATCGATACTTTTTGAAGACCATAGGAAACAAGGAGGAGGTCAAGAAAAAAATCATATATTTTGACGAGAAACAATACTTTTTTGAAACCATAGGAACATTTTACATACCTTAGATATGACTATATGGAGGTGGATGTAGCAAGTGCCATTAAAAAGAGGGGTGTTATGTTTGTAACGGCATTACTCCGAAACTACTGAACAGATTGCCATCAAACTTGGTATTTTTATAGCAAGTGTCCTTAACAGGGGGTCATTACAAAATTTATCTATTTTGACGAGAGTCGATATTTTTATAAGATCATAGCTATTTTTTGCTCAACTTAGATATGATTAAGGAGTGTATCGAAAATAAGCTATCCACAATTTTTTCTTCCAAATTATGATAAAAAACGATATTTTATTCAAACTAAAAATTGATCCTTTATTGTACGAGGTTAAACTTGAGCATAATGAAAACCGGATGAAATTTATGTTATTCCTTCACGATTTTTCGAACTTTTGATCGAACGCTCTTCATCAAGTTCCGGACAAGTGTTGCATCGCATTTTTTGGACGCTTGAGCCCAATTTTTTTTAACTCCTGCATGTTCTCAGTTGCCTTACCAGTCTTCTTGAAGACCCTCTTCACGATTGCCCAGTAACGTTCGATGGGTCGAAGCTGAGGGCAATTTGGAGAATTGATATTTTTCTCAATGATATTTATACCCTTTTCCGCAAGCCAATTGAGAGTGGTTTTGGCATAGTGAGCCGACGCTAAATCCGGCCATAACAGTGGTGGTGTGCTATGCTTCTTATGTAAAGGCACCAATCTCTTCTGAAGACACTCAGATGGATAGATTTCTGCCTTTATAGTTCCGGTAGTGTAAAAACTGGTTGACTTCAAACCACAGGAACATATTGCTTGCCATACCAGTACTTTAATTTCCACTCCGAAAACTCTAATTTCCACTTCCTTTTCAATACGCGACATTTTGAAAACGCAGAATTTCAACCGCACAAACAAGTAAAGAATCGAAAGCTGACAGCCAAACGCACAGCATGCTGTGATCTGAGCAATAAAAACCATCACAAATACATGCGTACAACACAAATGTATGTGGATAGCTTATTTTCGATACACTCCTTATACGGGTATTCTTGTAGTAAATGACTCAGTATTTTCAGGGGGGTGAGTGAGTAATAAGTGTCCTTAAGATGGGAAGAGAGGCAGTGACAAAATTTATATAATTTGAAGAGAATCGATACTTTTTGTATGTATCATGCATACTTTTTAAAGAATTTAAATATAGTCTTAAGGGTATTTTTTAGGGGTTGAATATAATGAGTGCCTCTGAAAAAAGAAGTTGATGCGAAGTTGATGGAATTTTTCAAAAACCGATACTTCTTGCTAAGTACAGATATTATTTACACTTGAGGAGATCCTAATACAAAGATGGGGGCGTAGTAAGTGTTTTATAACAGGGGGAATTTGAGGCAAAATGTTTCGAATTTAGGGAAAATCTATTTTTTTCGACAGGCACAGTTGTTTATATTAACATAGAGATGGTCGTAAGGATATTTATACGCGTGAAAGGACAGCAAGTGTCACTAATAAAGATACTGGAAGCCAATTTGTTGCTTAACAACTTAGTAAATTATCACCAAACTTGGCACAGGTACTAGGAATCGATACTTTTTGATAAGCTCAGATACTACTCAGAGGCGGTCATAAGGGTAATCATGGAAGAGAGCTGTAGTAATTTCATTAAAAGAAAGGGAGTTCAATATAAATTTAATTCTACGAGAAACGATGCTTTTCGACAAATACAGATAAAACTTTTATATCAATGGAGATTGTTAGGTTATTTTAAGGAGTAGAGAGTGTAGCAAATGCCCCAAATATTGGAAGTGTACGATGAAATTGATCGAATTCTACGAAAAACGTAAAAATATAAAACTAACCCGATTTGATGAAAATACTGTGAGAATTATGATTATTGTGAGATCTGAGATGGGACACCAGCCGTGAGTAATTTGAACATGTACGGAGTATTGTTCAATTTGGTTGCCGTCTAAATTGCCTTACATTCAGAGTATTTTAATAGGCAGAACAATTTCTAGATATTTTTGCCTTCACGAAACATTTCCGAGCAACACCGGGTAATTCTGCTAGTTACGTATATTTAACAGTGCCAAATATTCTTAAACTTATTTCAAAACTAGCTGAAAAGTTACTTTTTCTACAAATTGAGTTGCACGGTTGCATAATGCGTTTATAAGATTATTCAAATAGTAGATAATCTTATTTTGTAACTTGAACAGAACTTCAAGATTCAAATTCAAATAAATCGTCGAAATGACATTGCAATTTCCATGCAATAAGGGATATCTGCACAACAAAGCAAATTTCATTTCGGGCAAAATATTTTCCTAAACAAGCCTTCTCCTAATGATGTTCACTCTACCAGTCCTGTTCTGGCAATTGACGAGAACAAACGACCACCCGGATCAGTGATGGCTAGCAAACCCAAACAATGCATTCTCGTTCGAAGCAATTAATTTTAATCACCAACAGGGACATATTTCTTATTATTTTACGCTTCCAATATTGCATTATCGCCATTTCTTCATGCCCTCTGATCCGCGTCGTTTCCGTACTTTCAATCCCGAAACCTAGAATAAATATTTTGACTTGCACCACCTTTCCTTTTCATTCTCAGCATCCTTCGGTGGTGGTCTACATGTTTCAAAATCGTTGCACGGATTTTTACTTGCTTTCGAACTGGGCATCAGCTAAACGAGGACTTGCGTCTTGTTCTATTCCCAGAACTTACTCATCTCGTCAGGAAATCCATTGGCAATTCGTTTGCCTGACTCGGTGTGGTTTCCCTTCTCAACGCAAAGCGCAAGGAAGATTGGTGGTACGCGATAGGAGTGAAAGGCACAAGATTGGAAGGTTCTCGTTTTTTTTTGTTGTTTCCCTTTTCCTACGACACCTATTTACAGTGGTATCGCAAGGCAAAGATACCATCGCAATCGGCTGAATTTCTCCAGTTTCGTAACATTCCTACCGGGCCGGTATCTCGCTTGTTCCATTCAGAACACTTTCGAACCAACAACCCATAGAGGCCCATCGGATTCTCATTTGGGACCGGACAGTGAAACGTTATATTGTGACAGATGTAATCTGGGTTCTGGCATTTGTCTGTCTGTGTGTGTGTGTGGCTCTCTGTTTATGTTGTGTGCAGGAGTTCTATTTTTGCTTCTTTGTTCGCTATCAGCCTCCTTTCAATTGAAGTTTTGTGGAGTGTTAAATTTGTCCTATTTCTTGGAATGATGTAGTATGACAAAAGCTGGAGAGAGCCATTCGAAGCGTAAGGTAATGGGAATACATGTGATGCCCCTTTACGGAACAGTTTCTCGATCTTGAGTATGCTTGATGTGACGATTTCGCGGATTCGTTAGTCAGAACTGCAGAGATATATTTTTTTTTCGCTAAGATTCGTCGATTGTCACAAAATAATAATTTGATTTGATTCAAAAGAGTTGCAAAATTCGAAAGAGAAACTATTGAAATTGTCAAATAGTTTTCACATCTAGTTACAAATGTATTGGCACGGATTTTTTCAAGTAAAATGTTGAAAGCATTCAATTCCCGTTAAAACATCATTTTTCCTCTCAGTGCCATTCCATCGCGCCACGTGAGGTAGTTGTCCTAGTGAATCAAAGATTGTTCTGTTTTGTCATGGATATTCTTTCGATGCCGTTTCCAGCGTTGTTTGCTTTTCATGCTAAGTTCTGGGATGAAAGCATTGCGCTCCCTATGGGAAGGGGAGCGGGAATGGACGGAGGGGCGAAATGTTTGCTACCTGGCAAGCAATAAAGATATCAAATCCTGCACGGTTGGTGGTGATAACAATACACGAAATCATACTTTTCGAATGAACTCCTGGCACAATAATGATTTGCAGGAATAATAGAGCGTGTAATTAAATAATGGCCAAATTTTACGCTCCGCTTTGCTCAATTGGATTTGCGATGGAGGTACGGAAATGAGAGGCATAATTCAATTTCCGCAAACAGATGTCCCACAGAAGATGCCGCTTTACGTCACACTCTTGTTGGGTTGATTTTCTGGATCAGAATTGTAACGTTTACGTTAGCGTTTTATTTGATTTCAAAACTTTTCGTAGAAAATTTTTCTTCATATTGAAAACATTGAAAATTCGCCTAAAATATCACAAAACCAAGAAAAAATAATTTTTGTGTCTGATGTCTTAAAACTTCGCGAGACGTCAAGGTCTGGTGTTACCTCGAAATTTTTTTTTGAAATTTTCGTAATCGAACAATTTTTCTGTGCCAAATATTTGAGAATTGTATTTGTATTGAGGAGAGGCATTTTCATTAGTATTCAGCGAATGAGGGGGGAGAAGTGGCTCGCTATTCACGCTCCCGTCCATTGGTTCGGTGTCTCTATTGGCGTTCGTTATTGCTTATGTTTGTCCAGGCGTTGGGTGCGTGCTTAGCTGTATCTGGAGTACCTTGTCGTACAGTTGGGTTCGTTGAGGATGTGTCATTGTTTTTGATGGCTGGTGTGAAGGGAAATCTGATTTGAAAACGGTTCAAATTGAACTGTTTAGGTTCGCAATAAGCAGTTCAATTTGAACTGCTCTGCACTGACAAATCTGAGACGAAACGCAAAGAATAGTTCAGTGAAATTTGATTTTTGTTTTTTGGTATATGTAACAGTTCGGCTGAAAAGTTCGTATCGTTTAATAGAAACACACATTTTTTTGCCAAAATTCGTTTTTATTATTCAACATAATTGCGATACAGCGATTATAGCGATCTTCCAACTTTTCGATACCATTTTTGTAGTACGATTTGTCCTTTGCCTCAAAATAGGCCTCAGTTTCAGCGATTACCTCTTCATTGCTTCTAAATTTTTTACCAGCGAGCATTCTCTTGAGGTCTGAGAACAGGAAAAAGTCACTGGGCGCCAAATCTGGAGAATACGGTGGATGAGGGAGCAATTCGAAGCCCAATTCGTTCAATTTCAGCATGGTTTTCATCGACTTGTGACACGGTGCATTGTCTTGATGAAACAAAACTTTTTCTTCTTCAAATGAGGCCGTTTTTTTGAAATTTCGTCCTTCAAACGCTCTAATAATGCTATATAATAGTCACTGTTGATGATTTTTCCCTTTTCAACATAGTCGATGAAAATTATACCATGCGAATCCCAAAATACAGACATCATAACCTTAGCGGCCGATTGTTGAGTCTTTCCACGCTTTGGGTTCGGTTCATCGCGTGCAGTCCACTAAGCTGACTGTCGATTGGATTCCGGAGTGAAGTGATGGAGCCATGTTTCGTCCATTGTTATATATCGACGAAAAAAATCGGTTTTATTTCGATATAACAGCTCCAAACACTGCTCAGAATCATCAATTCGTTGTTGTTTTTGATCGATTGTGAGCTCACGCGGAACCCATTTTGCACAAAGCTTTCTCATATCCAAATATTCGTGAATAATATGTCCAACACGTTCCTTTGATATCTTTAGGGTGTCAGCTATCTCGATCAACTTCACTTTACGGTCATTGAAAATCATTTTGTGAATTTTTTTCACGTTTTCATCGGTAACAGCCTCTTTTGGACGTCCACTGCGTTCATCGTCTTCGGTGCTCATATGACCAGAACGAAATTTTGCAAACCACTTACGAATTGTTGCTTCGCCCGGTGCAAAGTCTGGATAACACTCATCAAGCCATTTTTTGGTATCGGCGGCACTTTTTTTCATCAAAAAGTAGTGTTTCATCAACACACGAAATTCCTTTTTTTCCATTTTTTTCACAATAACAAAAGTAGCTTCAATCAAAATGCAATATCTCACAAACTAATAATCAGACAGCTGTCAAATGTATACACGTATCTTTTGAAGGTTGGTACTAACTGAAAATGGTATGGATTTAATTCTAGTGGCGCTCTCTCATAGAAATTATACGAACTTTTCAGCCGATCTGTTAGAATTTATTCCACCTTTTTGTAGAATATTTATTGCGAATAACGCGAATAACGTTGTTTTGAAGTCAAGATTGTATGTGGGTTATTTTTGTAGAATATGTTAAAATTTTAGTGTTGTTCTTTAGACAAAAAAAAAACAAACTGATTTTGTCAGTTGAATCAATGGTGAGAGTTTGGCATTTTTGAGGTATTGACTTCGTAGCAATGTAATTCATAGTTCAGCAAACTATATGTTTTTCTACTCCAAATTCATCATCTTCAGCGCGTTATCTGGACTGTATGAACCATTGCTTAATTTTCTGAACGGTAACATTTTTTCTGATGGATATCACTTCAGAGCATTGATAGCAGTGTACATGCATAATGAAAAAGCTTATTTAATCCACCTAGTGGTGTAATGATGCCTTTCTCATATCAATCATTCTATCATATATTAAACTGTAGTATTTTTAATACGCTTTACACACTCATATTTCCGGATCCGGATGAAATTCAGAACTACAGTACCTTTAATTTGAACCTAAGTTTGTGAGAAGCGGTCGCGCCATTTTTGAGAAAAGTTAGATCACATATTTTCATTTTTTTTGCGCATTTTACCTCATAACTTCGGAACCGGAAGTCAGATCCAAATAAAAATCAGAAATTTATCATGGGATCTAAAGAGCTTTCATTTGAATCTAAGTTTGTAAAAATCGGATTATTCATCTCCGAAAAAGTTTGTGCACCTATTTTCACATTTTTTGCACATTTTACCCCATAACGCAGGAATCGGAACTCAGATCCAAATGAAATTCGGGAATTAAGCATGAAAACATAAGACACACACAGACAGACATTTGGCGTACTCAACGAACTGAGTCGAATGGTATATTGCATAACCTTTCTATATGAGAAAGGCAAAAAAAGCACCATGAGTTTTTTAAGGTCATTTTAAATCAATCGCTGTGTTTGAGAATCCTCATTCAGAACCAAATTCACTTTCTTTGTCACTAACCGTTGAATTCTACTGTCCACTGTCACGTCACTTCACCATAGCTAAGGTGTGATAATTACAATGCAGATATCAATTTCGAATTACTTTTTGTAGTCTTTATTATTGTATCTGTTTTATTAGTTTGCTAGTATCGATGAATTAATACTGCAAACAGGAGTTTAAAATACGTATCAGTATTGTAAGTTTAAAACCTTAGTGAAAGTGTAGTGGCGTGACAGTGTATCTTAAAATTCTAGAATTTGATTGATTCAAAATTCTACTAACAGGCTAATGCAAGAAAGTGATTTATTATGTAATTTATCTATTCAACATGAGTTTCTCTGCCGTTGATACACAGATAAAAATGTTTACATCTATTTTTATGCACATATTTGAAGCAGGAAATTGGACATAAAAATACTTCTCAGCTCTTTACTTTTCGATATACTTTAAAAGCAAAAGTAAGCGTAAATTAAATTTGGTTGTATATTTCTTTGAAAAATCAAGGCATTTATTTTAATTTTACATCGATGATAGGTTTCAATCAATTTTTGATTTTATTGATGTTTTTTTCAATGTATCGTTGAATTATATGTCGTGTAAACTCCATTATTTTTTGCTATGTAGTCAGGCAGATTTAACGTTGCAGATGATAATTTGTCTCTCCGTATATTGCTTTCGTTTGTCCAGACACGACTTTTTGTTAAATTGATTTAAGGATGACTTAAGAAACATGTATGCTATTCCTTTGATGCCCATACTCAATGAGACACGAGGCTCGAAATAGAGGAGCACTTGGATCAAGTAGGCTCAGTAAAGTTTCCACACAAAACAGCTCCTTGCGCTCCAAACATGATATTCTCCATTTTCACGATAAGTTTTCCTTATTATTTAAATGCTATATTATTGGGAAAGTCAAGGTGATCATTCTTGATACTTGATTCTTGAAAGAAGAGTCGAAATCGCTTTGTTTGGCCGTCTACTGATAATGACTAACGAGTGGAGTAGTTCTGATAGCAGTTTAGAAAATTGTTTACGTATTTTGTATCACCGCTTTAAGGGCTGAGGACAGTACCGTAAAGTGGTAGTTTTTTTCTATTTTCCCGTTTCAAATTAAATTTTCTTGGAATATAGAAAAACCCACCTGACAATGTCTTCGAAATTTAGTTGAGAATATTCTGTGAAGTTTTCAGAATGATTCATTGAGTTTAGCGGTCGTGTTGTATTTTTTTCTGACTGAAGAACTGCTGAAAATTGGAACGCTCTGAATTTGCGAAATCGAAATTTTTTTTGCCAAAGGTCTTAGAATTGGATGAAACGTCAAGATTTAGTGTAATTCCAAAAAAAATTTTTTTAGGTCAACTTTTTGGGAATCAAAATTTTAAAACCATTTCGCCGAAAGCCGTTTCGCCGAAAGCCATTGAGCTGAAAAGATTCTTTCGCTGAATGTCAATTTGCCGAAAGGGTAATTTCGCCGATTCTTCAATAGTCTTCATATCGTGATTAAAATTGATTTGAAATAAAGACAAATGAAAAATGATAATTTTTATTCCCATTTTGTTGAACTACAATCGTACTTCTAAAATAATCCAGAAAGACTTGAATGATTTTTTTATTTTATTTTTATTTCATAATCTTCCGAACGGAATTAATAATAAAAACCCTTCTTAATCCACCTAGTGGTGTGATAATGCTTTTCTTTTTTTCCATAAAAGTCTCATGAAAATATATTTCATACTTATAATAAATAATTTCGGATACCAATTTTGACACCAATTGATTCAGATTGATTCGAGTAATTCACAAAAGCATGCTTATGTCACACAGTCAGCATCATTTTTCCAAACTAGTGCTTGACATTTGCGTTGCCTATTTGTATGAGAACAGTGATGCTAATCTAAAAAACCCTTCTTAATCCACCTAGTGGTGTGATAATGCCTTTCTCTTCTTTCATAACAGTCTCATGAAAATATGCTTCATACTTTTTTTAAATAAATTTGGATACTAATTTTGACACCAATTGATTCAGATTGATTCGTAGTTCACAAAAGCATGCTTCAGTGTTTATGTCACACAGTCAGCATCATTTTTCCAAACTAGTGCTTGACATTTGCGTTGCCTATTTGTAATCAGTGATGCTAATCTAAAAAAAAGCATTCTTAGTCCACTTAGTGGAATTTTCATATATCTTGAAAAATCACCATAGGGGGGAGTACATGAAATTTTCGAAATCGAAAAAAAATTTTGATGCCAAAAGGCTTAGAATTGCATGAAACGTCGAGATTTAGTGTCATCTCGAAAAAATTTTTTTTGAAAAAATCGACTTTTTGGGACTTAGGAAAAATATCAAAATTTTCCCCAGAAAGTTGATTTTTTCAAAATAAAAAAATTTTTTTTAGATGACACTAAATTTCGATGTTTTATGCAGTTTCAAGAGTTTTGGCATCAAAAAAAATTTTCGATTTTGGAAATTTCATGTACTCCTCCCTATGGTGCTTTTTCAAGATCGAAAATTGTCAAACCTTTAACACCGGGCAGCACTCCTTACGCATGTTCGATTTAGCTCAAATTTCGCATGAAGGCTTTTTTCGAGGTGCTTGAACTTTTGAGCACTAGAACTTAACGAAAATAGAGGTCATCCCAAAATTTTGGCACCCTTATATACATAAGAGCGGTAAAAATCAACGTGTTTTGTCGGTTACGTCACATATACCATCATATATCTGGTACCAAAAGTCACAGCCATTTGATCTTCGAACTTGCCTTCGAACGAGCCCAAGTTTGTTAAAATCGGTTCCGCCATCTCTGAGAAAATTGAGCGCGTTCTAATATCTTCGAAAAGTGCACACACATACACACACATACATACACACACACATACACACACAGACATTTTCCGATCTCGTCGAACTGAGTCGAATGGTATATAACACTATGGGTCTCCGAGGTTCCGTTCGAAAGTCGGTTTCTCCAGCAATTCTAATACCTTTCTATAGAGAAAGGCAAAACTTGTAGACTTTATTACAGTATCTAGCAGTCAATTGTTTGCGGTTCTTCCCGATAACTAAGTGCAAATGGAAATAAAGTCGAATGCGGGTTCGTCACATCATTTTGTTCGTATACTATCCGACCTCGCTATTCTTCTGAATTTGCCAGTTCACAATTCCCGGTTTTGGCAGTCCCGGAAATACCTAACTCTCTTCATTTTCTCAAAGACGGCTAAAGTAAGATGGCTGAACCGATTTTGACAAACTTGGATTCAAATGAAAGGTCTCGTAGTCCCATACGGAATTCCTGAATTTCATCCGGATCCGACTTCCGGTTCCGAAGTTATAGGGTAAAGTGTGTTCAATATTGTACACCGTCACTTAAACCGGCGAAACAAAAAACGTAAAAAAAATTCCTTAACTGGTCTCAAAACTACACAAATCGATAGTCATTATCAGTAGGCAACTAAACAAACCGATTCCGGCTATGCTGGTTCCCGGTATCCGGTTTCGGAAGTACAAATAGAATACCACAATATTATATGTACATGAGAAAGGCATCATTACACCACTAGGTGGATTAAAACTGGTTTTTATATGGCTTCATGATCAAAGAGAATAATTTGCATTTTTCACTCTAGTCATAGTTTTGAGAATGACCCAAGCAAAAATTCCTCTAATGGTTCGATTGCGCACCCTAATATCCCACAATACCAATGTCCAAGGATATAATCTTATAAATGTTATAACGAGATTATTGAACTGACAAGAAAAAGACATTATTACACCTCTAGGCGGGTTGGAAAGGGTTCTGCCTTTCTCCATAGGAAGGTAATAGGAATGCTTGAGAAACCGAATTTTGAAAGATGCTCCGGTTTCCCATAGTATTGTAAATCATTCGACTCAGCTTGAAGTATGTATTCCTTTTCGCGATTATTTTTTCACGATCACTTTTCTTGCAGATGGCTAAACCGCTTGGGTTCGTTTTAAGTTAAGCTCGAGGATCAAATGGCTGACACTTCTTGTTCCGGAGATATGATCGTAGAAGTGACGCAACCGATGAAGAGCACTATTTTCTATCCGCACAATTTTATCAGATTTAACCAATTATCTAGTTTTAATGTATTATTTTCTATACATTTTGTTTGAATAATGTTGCCGAATATGGGACGGAAGCGCTGAAGCACACTTTCGTTTTCTACCCGGATTAATCTGATTTGGATAAAAAAAAGTTCTAGTAAGACTGTATGAATGACAAGAGAAAGGCATTACCACACTACAGGCTCTGATACACTGAAAGCAACACAAACAATGAATCACCATATATTTATCAAATGTTATCCAAATATCATTTAAAAAAGGCACAAATCTCCAAATATCAAGGGGAACGTGCCATTTGAGCCAATGTGTTCTGATACGTATGATGCATATTTATAGCAAAATAATTAGATTTATCTGGGTTGTCCTCCCCATGAGTACAATTTCAAAAAGTGATTGAACCATACAATTGCCTTAATAAGTGGCAGTAGATTGTGATTTGGTAAAATTTACAATTTAATTTTATATTCAGTCTCTGATTGTTGTCGCATGAGTAAATCTTAATTGAATAAGAACATAAGTTTAAACAAAACATTACTTTGGTGTAGGCAAACTAATGTGGTCATTTGGGGGTTTGGTACCTCGTGGGTAACCAGCTTGAACAAAGTGCACAGTTTAACATAATCTGCTGATGTACTGATGAGTCGAAGACGAAACGTAGAAAAATGAAACTAATGTGATTAGCGGTGCGAATGTTTGGATCTTACTTGTCCTCGCTAGATTCAAAAGGCCCTGTGTGATATCCGGTAAGGAAGAAGGAGTATGAAATACATTCCGCAAGTAACGCTTCTATCGACTATGATACATTTTCATGCCAAAAGAGTTATTGCTCAAGATGTAAATCATTTCGGGTGCGGAATCAAGATTTGTAGGCCAGATTTCATGAGATATCTCATGTTCTTTCCACATTTCACATCTTTCCTTTTGATACAGCATAACTTTCCTATATCTCCTATGAGTACGCATTTTTTTTTATTGAATTCCTAAATATCTGATACATCTATCTATACATTTTCATATGCCAACATAATCTTGGCTTCGAAGCCACGGAAAATGGTTTATGAGTTCTGATGTATTTTAAAGTTGTGTTCCTGCTGCAAGAAATTCTTCATCCGTTTAGTTGATCTCATTTCAGCAGACTTAATCATGATGTCGATTTACTACGCATTGTTTGCAGTGAAAATCACACACATTGGCGTATTTTTTCACCCAAGTACCCTTTAGATCAAACTGATTTATTGACCAACACAAGAGCGATGATGGCAATACCCCCCTCCCCACCATCTCCGACTGTATCCATCAACGACAAATGCAAGCATACCCTTAGTCAACCAATCAGAAAAAATAATAAATAATCAAACTTTATTCGGTCAATTAAACTGGTCGACAGGCGAAGGTGCAGTTGATGGAAGGTTTATTTTACCGGCGGAGCATAACATACCGTGGTGTGTTGGTGCCCTGCTACACATCAGTCTGCTTCGTACCACACACTCGTCGTTATGTAAAGCAAACATAGATTTTTTGCCTAGTCAGCTTAGAGTACATATCTCACAGGCAAGATCTGCATCCAGAGGGGATGTTTTCGTGAAAAGCAATTGACAAAAATAAATATAAGATTTGAGGCTCTCGAGCAAAGCTCTTATTTTTATTTCTGCTATTTTGATTTAGTCAAGTGGGACAGCTTTTCCTGCATGGAGATAACGATTTTTTTACCTACCTACTAAGTAAACAATTTTTTAGTTTTGAAGAATAACTCATTTTTCTGCAGTCGTCATTCAAGCCGCTCTTCAGCAACTCGGTCCAGTCCAGTCCAAGCCAGTCCATTGGCATCGCTTTGAAACGCGTTGAAAAGGGTAAGAATTGAAGCACTCGAGGAGAGCCCACATCACTATCGAGTGGCACCAAGGAAAACATCTTTCCGGAACCGCAGCTCATACCGCATCTGAAATGTAACAGAATTTATGAAGGTTTTATGGAATCGGCCCTCATCTATTCGATCTCTTCACCGTAGCATTTCGTAATGCTTGAGCGCTGGAATGCTTTTCACTTTTATATAAACTGTAGTTGATATTGCTTCAGCATACGGTAATGGTTCCACAGCTGCTGTTCCATTTTCTCCTGTTTGCTTTCATAATACAATAAATTTTCATCTGCTTCATCATTTTCTTCAAAGAACACATATATTATCGAAACCGGGAAACCTCTCGAAAATAGGAGAAAAAATACACGAATTGGAAAATGGTTCTTTTCAGGGCTGATAATGGCCCCACTGCTAGGCAGTTCGGTGGTTTGAATAGACACTCGTGGATTCTACAAGGCCATCCACTCAACCCGAAGAGTGAACATTTTATCATAAGTGATGACGGTATTCAAAGACCTCTGCTCCTTCGAAGATAGATTCAGGCACAATCTACTGCCTTTGGCATGTCGATTCCTTGAGTACTCAGCGTTTATTCAGTGTAAAATAAAGTGCTGCTTCTTTACGCTCAGGCTGCTCCAATCCATCCTTTCGACGGCAAACTTGCACTGTTGATTCAGAAATGAGGCTCACATGTATGTGAATACATTGCTAGAAAGAACGAACGAAAAGTGTGAATGCGTTTAAAATAAATTGATGGTTCAAACGTATACTGATGAGATCTGTGTGCTATAAAACTGATGTGGATTCACTTTGAGGAGCGTGTGCTAGTCAGATATCAGAAATGAAAAGCGTATAAATTCCAAGCGAGGCTTCAAGTAACATGGATGTTAAACTCATAGCGTCATTCAATCATTAACTTGCGAGGTGAAGAAAGTGTTAACGAAGCATCAAAAACCTTCAGTACACCATAATACACATTCCTTCGCCCACCGAAGCAATCGGTTCGACATTCATCATCTTATATGAATAACAAAAAAAAAAAGAATTCTAATCTGTTATACATTTTCGATCATCGTAGGTACAAATGGTAGATCTAAAATGGGTGTCTGATATATAAAATATAATACAAAATGAGAGTGAATAATGTCAGAGACATAACCTAATTGACATGAATACAAATAAAACTGACATATTTCCTTCACACTTTCCAATATTAATAGTATTATTTTTTGTTTATTTTACTAGCTTTTTTCCCATCATGCATCACAGAAAGAGGTTGTTTGTTATTAAATTAACAAATATAATTATTACGATTTTATTGCTCTGAGTAGCCGGCTACCGAAAATACGTGGAAATTTTGAGTAAATATGTGTTTCTTACTAAAATCCAATCATAAAACGACTACCCTCCGAAACATGTGAAAATCCGTACAGTCGACCATCGGGAGGGAATTGATTGAACATTCCACGGATAATCGGCTGAGTTTAGTCTAATAAGGAAAAAAATGAAGTATCTTGTCAGAATGATCTCACCAGTGTCCTGTTTCTTATTTTGCATAGCTGTTAGCAAAATATGGTGACCGCAAGTTGCCTCACAACTGCTGAAAAGACTAACCACTCGCGATTGGGTTTGCTGCAGAACAATTTAAGATTTTCAATCGGAATCATAGGATTGACTCGCAATGTTCACGCATTCCATTCGATTAAATTATCTTTAGAATTAACTGTATCGGCACGATGACCGCAATCATATTTTCGTTATGCTTGAATATGATAACACCAACAATGGTATGCAGATGGCACTTCAATCGATTAAAATCGTTTAAATTCGGGCGGTAAATTATCAGTGTCCGCCAGTTGAATTTTTTAAGTTTCGTGAATGCAAGAAAATCAAACATACTTGTCAAAGCTGCCCTATCACTCAGAATGACTCTAACGACTGTTGGTTTATTTTTCTGTAAGTATTTTGATACGCATTAGATCTTTTTTTAATCTAGGATATTACTTCTGCGTTTGTAAGACGAGTCATCGGTTTCACGTTTAAGTGCCTGTAATTCATAATAATCAGAATATCATCAGAAATACATTGTGATAAATTTTTTTTTTTCAAAGAATTTTTAAAAGTACCTTCTTTAATCTTGGCGTCGCACAGTGGTTTGAATCAATAAAAAGGTGGACATAAATCAGTAGCTGTCAAACCGTTCTTTTAATGCATAGAGTTGCTTTTAAGAAATTTTTTACAAATATATACCGCTTAATTTGATTCTATCCCTAATTGTTCATGGCCTACTTTGACAAAAATTATAACCATAACTTTTTTTTCTGAAGAGATAGAAATTTTTTTTTTACAAAGTTTTAGAACTATTGAAAATAATTTACTTTGTCAAAAATACCAAAAGTCTAGGTTGCACCGTTTCGGATATACAAAAAGTTTTCATGGCAACCCCCCTAAAAACAGTTTTTTATTCATAACTTGTTTCGAGTTATTTTTTATGCATACTTTATTTGAAATAATTGAAGATAATAAAAAATCCCATTTTTTAAGGTAGTGAATAGGTTTGTTGTTTCCTGGCAAAGTAATACATCATTTTACCTTTTTTCTACCTATGATAAAACCTTACACCGAAGCGAAATATGCAACTTTATGCAGCTGATTTTTAAAAAATTTATAGGAAAAGATATGCTCAATGCTATAAAAAAATCTTAGTGGAACTCGATTTGTTTATGCCTTTTCAAAGTTAGTTTTAGTTATTGAATTTTGACTACCCCCTTAAAACTAGTTTTCTTATCATAACTTGTTTCAAGTTAGTTTTTTATACATACTTTATTTGAAATAATGGTAGAAAATAGAAAATCCCATAATTTTGTAGAAGGTAATGAATAGGTTTATTCTTTTCTGGAAAAGTTTTACATCATTTTACCTATTTTTACCTAGGAAACCTTGTACTGAAGCGAAATATGCAACTTAATGTAGCAAACTTTTACAATACTTATAGGAAAATATATTCCTAATCCAATTTATTTTCCAATGAGAATATCCTGAGTACTATTCGTGTGACTCATTTTCACTATGGCCATGCTGAAACCATGAATGGTTAAGAAACGGAGGGCGTCAAGCGTCTGCTATTTCTGTAACTCACTTTTGCAGTGAACGTAGAGATGGACAATTCGTTCCTGAGCTATTCCAGTGAATCGAATATTTAAAGTGAGCTGATAGCTCACAGCTCTTTTTAAAAGAACCGCAGCTCATCAGTTCACCGCACTGGTAAGCAGGGATGACAGGTTCACAGAACCATCTGTGTGTCACAGATTTTCAACCTTTTGCACGGATTTCAAAAATGGCACAGATTTCTGAAAATAGTCACGGATTTACACAGATTCTGTAATCGATCATAGATTTTTAAAATTGATTACAGTTTAGCACCAAAAATTACAGAGCGGTAGGAAATAGTGAGAGTTTTTGGATGGTCACAGATTTTTGAAAAAATGACCTGGCATCCCAGCTGGTAAGGTGAAAACAAGCTACGAGCTGAACGGATCTAGAAATGTGTATATGAGCTATTGTTCGTTCTTCCAAATGTGTATCTATCCTTCTTTAATAGATTAAATGAGCCATTGTCAATAAGAAATCTAACCTCTCACTCAGTAGGCTTAGGTACATTCAGGGATGCTACTTTTGCAGATATTGACAAATATGACATAATAATAATTCGCAGACAAGTTAGTTCGCATAGCATTGTTCTTTGTGCATCAATGATTTCGATCATGCATATGAAAGAAAAACGGAGTAAGAAAAACGGCGCCCGAAACAAACCTTCAGTTCAATCTTAATGAGCTGATGAGCTGATACATTGAATCAATTCCCTTTAGTGAGCTGATCGGTTCGGAGCTACTCACCGGTATGAGCTGCTTCGCACATCTCTAAGTGAGCGACGAACGATCAACATATCGTCTTAAAAAACGTGTTGCTTCGCGATAACTCACTTTATTTACACGTTTAAAAATTAAATCTCTTCGTAAAGGTTTGTACTTTTACAATACTTTTTCATATTTTGTTTGGAAAACATTTTTTCATTTTTTTTTAATATGTGTTGGACTGTTGATAATTTTTCGGATTTTCAATATTTAAAACTAACTTTGAAAAGGCCTAAAAATTGCATCGAGTTCCACTTAGATTTTTTCTAATATTGTTAATTGTCAAAAAGTAAACAAAATAAAAATCACAACAATTATCTTAAGCTGCGCGTGCAAGCATGAGCTTGTTTATGAGTATTTATGCGCACTTTGTAGTAGATACTTAGGTAATAGAGGTAGGTTCTACGTAGATAAATAAAAAAAACTGTTTTTAAAGTAAAGTGAATACATCTCAAAAAATATTTTTTTACATTATTTATATCTTCAGCAAAAAAACTTCAAATGGTTTTTTCATAAACATTTTTTTTTCAAAATTGTACTACACCCTGTAGAAAAGCCTCATTGTTCTTGTCAAGTCGTTTAACAAACTGTTTCATGTATCCCAATCTCAACTGTAATGGCGGCAAAATGATATTATTAGTCTTTACTAATGGAAGAACATTTTTTTGCCTATTTGAAATAACTTTCTCGGAGGCCAGTTGTAACTCAATTCACAGAAATAAGATGATTTTTGTGGTATGGCTTTCCTGCATTCCAAGTAGACTTGTTAGGACTTCCACGTCTGGGACAATTTTCCAACAAAATTTAAAAAAAAATGGCGGAAACCAATGTACCAAAAAATGGCCAAAATAGGAAATTTTTAAATCGGTTGAGAAAAACTTATGTAGAAATTTTAAATAAAAAAATACCGAAACACAGTTTTAAATAAACATAGATTTTAAGGGTGTTACAAACATTTCTAACATGGTTTTGTGTTATGTTCGACCAGATAGTAAATCTCTACTATGTCACTTTAGAAGCATATAAACAACAAATAAAATCGTTGTGTGCAATATTGTCTACACCTGCAGAAACTCATTGCAAGTTATACTAAGTGTAAGGACCAGCTGTAATGTATGGAGGAAAGGTTAGATAATATGCGAATTAAAATAGATGAGCAATTCCAGGAATGAGTAGACGAGAAAGTGACAAAATCAGAATCGATCTTCTCCGATTTGGATGTAACTTTGCACATGGCTTCAGTATGGCAAACCATAAGTTTTGAATCGATGGAGAGGTCAATCCGACTCACGACTGATTTTTAAAAAGGGCGCATGTATTTTTGCATTTCACAAAAAATGCCTTTTTCAAATCGTTGTAACTCGGAAACCGTTAATTGTATCAGGTGTACAACTTTGCTTCCGCCGTTTTCCGATAGGTGGCTGTACCGGCTGAGGCTGGTCAAAATACATAGATGATAATGCCTTTAAAGTAAGTGTGTACAGTGCCTAACGAATTGTCATCGCCGTTTCAGTGACAGTAGT
This sequence comes from Malaya genurostris, assembly GCF_030247185.1. Classification (NCBI taxonomy): domain Eukaryota; kingdom Metazoa; phylum Arthropoda; class Insecta; order Diptera; family Culicidae; genus Malaya; species Malaya genurostris. The sequence goes on along the minus strand of NC_080572.1, from coordinate 92,202,480 downwards.
TCTTGTTTTCGTATTATTCACGCTCGAAAATGTCTGTTTATGTGCCCAATTCTCGCCATTTGCGGGAAGTTTTACTTTTCTGTTACAATTCGAAAAAACCTGTTTTAATCCACCTAGTGGTGTAATGATGCCTTTCTCATATCAATCATACTATCATATATAATATTGTGGTATTCTTAAAAATAATTCTCTGCGATTCTTGAAAGAATAACCGAAATCGGTTTATTTGACCGCCTACTGATAAAAACTATCAATTGAAAAAGATTTGAGGTCGATTTAGAAAATTTTCTAATGTTTTTCCCCATTTTCAGTGATGGTATACAATTTGTAACCCACTTTACCCTATATTTTCGGATCCGGAAGTCGGATCCGCGTGAAATTCAGGAATTACGTATCGGACCACAGAACCTTTTATTTGAACCTAGGTTTGTGAAAATCAGTCGCGCCATCTATGAGAAAAGCTAGAACACATATTATCTTTTTTTTGAACATTTTACCCCATAACTCCCGAACCGGAAGTTAGATCCAAATAATATTTAGGAATTTTTTTTGGGACCTCAAAACCTCTCATTTGAACCTAAGTTTGGGAAAAATCGGTTCAGCCATCTCCGAGAAAAGTTAGTGCAAAAAAACGTTACATACACACATACACACATCGACGAGCTGAGTCGAATGGTATATGAAACTCGGCCTCGGTTCAAAAGTCGGTTTTCACAGTGATTGCATAACCTTTCTATATGACGCGCATCGAATAATCTCATAAACTTACGGTGATGCTGCTCTGAGTAAAAAAAACGTGTCGGGAGTGGTTTCAACGTTTTAAAAATGGTGATTTCGATGTCGAAGACAAACATGGTGGGGGAAAAGAAAAAACCTTCAAAGATGAACAACTAGAAGCATTGCTTGATGAAGATTCGTGCCAAGCCCAAGAAGAGCTAGCCGAATCATTGGGAGTGAATCAGCAAGCCATTTCAAAACGTCTCAAGGCCCTGGGCATGATTCAGAAGGAAATTGGGTGCCGCACGAGTTGAAACCGAGGGACATCGAGCGTCGTCGATTTGTATGTGAGCAACTGCTTCAAAGACAAAATCTTAACCGGTGTTGAAAAGTGGGTTCGATACGATAATCCTAAACGCAGAAAATCATGCGGATAGCCCGGGCATGCTACTTCGTCGAAGGCAAAACCGAATATTCACGGCGCCAAGGTTATTATTTGTATTTGGTGGGATCAGCTCGGTGTGATTTACTACGAGCTCTTGAAACCGGTTGAAACCATCACATGAGATCGCTACCGAACGCAACTGATGCGCCTTAGTCGCGCGCTAAAAAAAAAGCGGCCACAATATCAAGAGCGACATGACAAAGTCATACTCCAACTATGCTCGGCCTAACATCGCAAAAGTGGTCAAAAAGTACCAGGAAACGCTGAAATCAGAAGTCTTACCCCACCCGCCGTATTCCCCAGATTTCGCCCCTTCTGACTTCCACATATTCCGTTCGATGGCACACGGCCTGGTAGATCAACATTTTCATTCCTTCGAAAGGTTGGAAAAATGGATTGCTTCATGGATAGCGTCAAAATAGGACTCCTTTTTTCGAGCCGGGATCCGAAAATTGTTAGAAAGATGGGAGAAAGTTGTCGCTAGCGACGGACAATACTTTGAATAATACATCTGTAAGAACTTTTTCGCAATAAAGCGTTTAATTTAAAAAAAAAAACAGCGGAAGCAAAGTTGTATACCTAATACAAAAATGGCGTTCAGGAAGAAGTTGTAGGGAATCGATTGGACACTCTAAAAAAAAATATACACTGAAAATTTTTTTTGATTTTTTTCTCAATAATTTCAAATATTTTTTTTTTATAAATTTTATTTTAAAGCTGTTATTAAAATCTACAGATTGATGAATCCGTGAATTTTGAAAAATGATATATTCGAAATTTCAAGTTCTCGTTGAAAGATAATCATTTCAGTTTTTAAATAAAAATTATCAAAAAAAAAAATTTTTTTTCAGTGTGTAATTTTTTTAGGGTGCCCAATCGTTCCCCTACAACTTCTTCCTGAACGCCATTTTTGTACAATTAATTTGAAAAAGGCAATTCTTGTGAAATGCAAAAACACATACGCCCTTTTTAAAAATCAATCGTGAGTCGGATTGACCTCTCCATCGGTTCAAAAGTTATAGTTTGCCATACTGAAGCCATGTGCAAAGTTTCATCCAATTCGGAGATGGTCGATTCTTATTTTGTCACTTTTTCGGCTACTCATTCCTGGAATTGCTCAGCTGTAACTTCTTCATATTTTAAAAGGCACGGATGGGATAGCCATAAATCTGTAGGTTTCAATAACAGCTTTAAAATAAAAATTTTCAAAAAAAAAATTAAAACCCTGATTTTTTTTATTTATCTTTTTCGGATTATTTAGTAATTATTGAGGAAAAAATCAAATATTTTGTTCAGTGTACATGTTTTAGAGTGCCCCATCGATTCCCTACAACTTTTTCCTGAACGCCATTTTTGTACAAAATCAGTCGTGAGTCGGATTGACCTATCCATCGGTACAAAACTTATGGTTAGCCATACTGAAGCCATGTGCAAAGTTTCATCCAAATCGGAGAAGGTCGAGTCTGATGATCTGCTGAGCATTTCTGGAATTGCTCAGTTTGTTTTCTCTATGAGTGCTAGAATGCTGGAGAAGATTATTTTCATTTTAATTAAACAAAACTTATGTCTAATAGTTATCCAATCAAGTTTTGTTAATTATTTCAATACCACACTAGTGAATCTTTCGAGTCATGTTTGTTTACCCAAAAGCTATGTGTACCTACAATTTTTGTTACCTGGCTAGTCAACGACTAACTGTGACTAGTCTCACTAACATTAAATTGGTTTGAGTAGTTGACAACGACGCATTTTTGAATGATATTAATAAATGAATTACCTGTGACCAAATTCTAATAATAATTTAAGCACTGAATACGCATTATCAGCTGACAGCATTGTGGCAAGAAATGATATTATTTTTACGTTTCGTCTTTGACTGATCAGTGCAGAGCAGTTCAAATTGAACTGCTTAGTGCTAAACTCGGCAGTTCAATTTGAACCGCTAAGCAGACGTAAAGTTTCTGCTACTTACAGAATACTTTTTGTTTTGCAACGAAGTGCAATGTCTTTTCTGACGTGCCGAACGAAAACGTGTTTTCGACTATTTCTGGCCGATGCAGGTATGGTCATTTAGGGGTTAGCCAAATTTTGTGCTAGGGCACATAACCGTTTTCATTATTTTTACGTTTCGTCTAAGAAAAAATAATGAAAACGGTTATGTGCCCTAGCACAAAATTTGGCTAACCCCTAAATGACCATACCTGCATCGGCCAGAAATAGTCGAAAACACGTTTTCGTTCGGCACGTCAGAAAAGACATTGCACTTCGTTGCAAAACAAAAAGTGTTCTGTAAGTAGCAGAAACTTTAAGTCTGCACTAAGCAGTTCAATTTGAACTGCTCTGCACTGATGAGTCAAAGACGAAACGTAAAAATATTGAAAACGGTTATGTGCCCTAGCAAAAAATTTGGCTAACCCCTAAATGAAGAAATGATAGTTGAATGTAAACAATTTCATAGATCCTTTAGATTCAGATTCATTATCGTCAAATAATCACCCGGGTATTGTAAAACAAAAAAAAATGGACTCTGGCCAATTTACGAGTAATCACGTAAATTGTACAACCTTTGATTTTTCACCCTCCGAACAGGATGCAACAGTAAATTTCAATCATCAGCAGGTGTCAAGACCGAGGAGAACTTTGTACCTTCAATGGTTTCAATTCATTCTCTCGCTTCACCTTCACCGAGCGACTAATTTACGACTACTTCGAATCAATTCATAGCCGGGAGTGAATCCGCTTCTGCTTTCCAATGAAGGTTGGGGCAATGATACTCAATCAGTTCTTTTTTTTTTGTTTGATTGCTGCCTCCAGACACAATCAAGGGAAGAATGAATCGATGAATGGTAAGCTTGATGATAATAGCGCTGCAGTTCGGGAAAAGGAAATGTGGGACTAGCAGCAAGGTTTAATGATTATTGGTCCTTTTAAATGGTTGAAACTTGAAAGCTGTTGGTCATTCTGCCATTTAAAACAAGTGCCGTAATAATTGACTTTAGAATTAGAAATCACCAGAGAGTTTAATAAAATCAACAGATGGGAGTCTTCAGAAAACAGTTCGTTTGTTTTCTAAAGTGCAGTAGATGGATTTCTTGTGTTATTATCTGCTGATCAGTAAATGGTGATACTGAAATCCCTATGCGTCAAAGTCATGCATGCAAACATGTGACCAATATTGCATCACAGTAAGACTGAATAATTACATTGTCGAAAGGCTTAGTATTGTGCTGAGCCTGTTGCGTAAGCGGCACACATCGATACAGGGCCACACGACGCCATCGGTAAGAGAGCAGATTCCGAAGCAGCTTCATGCCTACGCAAAACTTGTTAAGCGCCTAATAAATATTCATAGCAGAATTAAAATTCATTCCCATGTCAAAGCATTTAAGACTAGGAAAATATGTAACTCGTTTCGTCCGGGAACTTGTTGATCGATTCGAATATGGCACGTTGAGACATTTGCCAAATCCTTACACTCTGAAGATGTTAACTGTAGGAATAGGTAACAGTTTAAGATTACGTGTCTCGTAAAGTCAGGTTGATTCCGCAGCGAAGTAAATCATCTTGTTATTCACCTTTGGTCTTGGTCAGCCCACCATGTGCGAAAAAGATGAACACATCCAAGAGTTTAACATCGTCAGCTCAACCGAAGTAATAAAATGCGTTTATAATCGAGCAATACTGAAAGAGAGTTTGAAAATAACTTCATCTGTCTTGAATTTCAATGCAGATGGTATCTGGCAGAAAATTTCCCTTGAACAAATACACAAGGTTTCAAGCAGCAGAATAGGGTTACCAACTCGGATATGAATCCCTCGCCTGGCAGCTATTTTGTTTGAAAAAAACCTAAAACTTGATATGCTGGAAATTCAAATGAATTCAAGCTTCGCCTCCTACGCTTTTTGGATTACATAGCAGATTATAATGCACGTTTCTATACCTTCAACTTGTTCGATGAATTTCTTTCATACAGGGCGCTCCATCTTTCATGTCGGTAGGTAAGCATTGTAAAACTTTGAGAACAAACAACCGATTTCTATGAGTGATGTATTTTTGTTCAGTTCTGCTCCTTACATTTTTGTTTTTTGAAAACAATATCAATTTAGTGGCCACCTTTATTAGCAAATTACAAAATGACTCCTTTTTTCTGCGTTTGCCATCACCTTTTTTAGGAATCTGGGGTGTTATAGCGTCAATTTCAGCACGAGCTCGTCAATAGTTCGAGGCTAGTGACCACACAAAAAGAAGTCCGGGGGGGTTAAGTCAGGTGATTGTCTAATATTATTTCCGATACGCACGTTGAGTAAACACAATGGAACGACTGATTTCGTTGTAAACTGTCACTATTTCGGCGCGTTCTGTCGGTGTGAAACGATACATGACAAAAATGTACTGAATTGACGTTTCCAAAACATATCTGATACAATCGCTCAGTTAGTAAATGTGAAAGTTATTCATTTTTTTCATACCGACATCAAAGATGGATCAGTTCGTTTTCGCATCTCATCCAAGTCAGTCGATAAAACAAAATCGCTTACGTTGAGGACAGAAGAAACCAAGTACAGTATTGTGTAGTGAACAATAGACCTCGAAAATGAGTGAACCAAACGAACAAAAGCTACCGCCGACACGAAAGAATACAATTTTTGTTGACTTCAAGCAGCGCAAAATTCGACCTTCGATACGAGAACTTGAAGGTTTGCTTAAGGAGCAAATGTATCTCGACATTAAACGTGTGCATTTAGTTCAATGCAATAAGACCAATAATTTTGTTTATATCCACTTCTATAAAGAGTTGGATTCAATTCGCTAAAGACAATAATAATGTGCACTATGTGGAGCATGAAAATATCAAGTACAACATTCCAGTATATATGGAAGATAGTGCTATAGAAGTGCGTGTGCATGATCTTCCCTCAAGCGTCATCGATCCTTATATTCGCAAAACTATGTCCCAATACGGAGAGATTCTTTCTATCGAAAAAGAAAAGTGGAAGAATTTTTACACCGGTATTCTGAATGGCGTACGTTTGTTACGCGTGCGCTTGAGGAGGCCTATACCTTCTTATGTGACATTCGGTCAGGATTCAAGAATCCCGTGCAAATCACTTGTTACCTATGACAATCAGATGGTCACATGTCAATATTGCCAAAAAGCTGTTCACTACGGTAAGCCATGTGATAAACTAGACAAGGAAACAACCACACCAAAGGACAATGGTGCTTCCTTCACAACAACCCCAAGCAACCCCAGTACACCTGTGACAGTCACCAACAGTGAAGCATCCCCTTCAACGAAACCATCCAACGTATCCCCTATAAACCAAAGTACACCAGCTGCAGTTAACAACTTACCATCCAACCTGCAAACTGCAACTGCAAACAATGTACAACAAGACGCATCTACAGCAACTAGCAACAAAATCCACAACAATACCACCAATGCGGCATGGGATGACGATACGAACCGCGAACAAACTGCTCCTCAATCCTCGCAGGAGGGAAATGGAAGCTTCTCCCCCCTAGAAAAAGGGTGACAACGAGATCCAATTCAAAAAAAATTATCTAAAAACTCAACTCAATCGGCCACGTAAAGCTTGTACGCAAATAGGCCTGAATAAAATATCTTTCAAATAAAAAATAAATAGAAGATGGAGCACTCTGTATATGTTATCAATATTGAAGTGTAACAAAGTGTGCTACTTGAGTTGTGATGTAATAGCCTATAAGCTCCATTAAAAATTCTCGAATTCCATTTAGATCCGACTTCTGCTGCCGAAATAATTTGGCGATAAGTGGAAAATTCAAATTTGAAGAGCATTTTTTCTAAAGTGAGGTACAAATTCCATGAAACTGATTGATATATCTAGTTGACTAGTTTTTGACTATATAAACTAATTTCAGTACTGGTCGTCAAATGGTGAGATAACTAAGTCCTCACAAGTCCCTATCTCATGCCTCCCCGAGCGTCTATGATGACATTTGGTCAATAGAACGGCGTCGACTGGGTGCTATCGCCTTCTGCGTTAGTAGCAGAATGAGAGGGTGCGAAATGGCTTGTAGGTTGAAGCCCATCCTAAAGTGCAGTGTTTATCATAGTATATTACTACATATAATTGTGTTGTTTATTACATCATGTATTATTATTATTATTATTATTATTATTATTATTATTATTATTATTATTATTATTATTATTATTATTATTATTATTATTATTATTATTATTATTATTATTATTATTATTATTAGAAGAGCGTAACTTACACTGCGACATTACCTGTTATATTGTATCATAGCATATTATTTCATATATTATCGTCTTACCCTATTTTATGTTATTAAATACTATGTTGTATGGTATTATACTGCATTGTATTATATCATATTATATTGTATTATATTATATTATATTTTATTATATTATGTTATATTATATTTCTATTATGTTATGTTATATTGTATCGCATTATGTTGTATTATATTATATTATATTGTAGGGTTTATTATGAGTAGTACTACGTACCTCTGCGCAAAATATAAATTTGTTTTCCTTATAAGTTATCATTTTTAAAGTAACTTTCAACTAAATATCAAGGTCGTCACAAGGTGAGCTTGGTCCTCACTGGTTCCTGTTTCATGCCTACCCGTGTGTCTGTGGTGACAAAAGGTCGATGGAATGCGTTGATGGCAGAATGAGTAATATAATATCATAGCATATCGCAACATATCATTTTATTTATTCTATTATTTATTATATAATTCATTGTACTATATTATATTGTTTTTTGTTGTTATCTTCATTATTATATTGATTGTTATTATTATTAATTTGTCATCAATAATAATAACATATATTATTTTTATAGATGTGGATATTATTATTGTTATTAGAAGAGAAATATTCTACTTCCTGCAGTATTGCGAAGATAGAAGAGCATAACTGACTCTCTACATTGACTGTTATTTTATATCATGTTTTATAATATATTATATTATATTGTATGACATTGTATTATATTATTTTGTAATCTATTATATCATTTTATGTTATATTAATTTCATTACACTATGTTTCATTGTATTTATCAATATAAAACATTTTGCACGGGGGCGTAAAGGGGAGGGAGCATCAGGGCATCGGACGAATTGATGACTGGACGAGGGATTGTGGATAGCCAGCCCAAGTCACTTGAAGGAAACTTGTTTCCTTCTGAAGGTTTGAAATGAGTCTGACGCGCCCTTCTCAAACAAACCATCAGGCGGGTTCAAGCATGTATAGCGATATGCTTCATCCATGCACTGGATATTATGGTTGGAAGAGCATCTTTTATTCCCGCGGAATACGAGTAAGTGACTCTACTTACGTATCCGCCCAACCCTTTTCGTTCGCTTTTCGGTAACAGCTATAGTAAGAAGGTGAATGGATGAGTCATATCGGGGCTACTGTAAGTCTACCCGCATCCACTGGCAAGTCCTTGAACTGATGGTGGCTTCACTTCACAACAATCACATCATCACATCATATAAACTAATTTCAGTACTATCAGTACCCCGATTTCCGGTTCCGAAAATATCGGAAGTTGTAGTTGAAACCTCAAAAATCATTTCGGTACCTCAGCGATGGCTGAACCGAATCTGTTGTGAAATTTTACTTAGATCTGACTTTCGGCTTCGGAATTACAGGGTGATAAGTGTCAACAATCTCAAACTGTCAAACAAAGTGAGCCACGTTAAAATTTTTCGAAACTATGCAAAACTGCCCCGAATAAGAGTTTTTGTTTAAGGATGACAAAATGATCTTTATCGGCTTTACCGGTCTCAAGTTTACGGGTACAGAAATATCGGAAGTAGTAATCGAATACTCCTAAATAGAATTCATATTGAGGTCTCAAAGATGATTTAGCTGATTTTGACAACATTAAGATCAAATCAAAGGTTTTACGATCTCATAGACTTTTGTTTAATTTTGTTCGGATTCGCCTTCCGGCTTCGGAATCATAGAGTTATGAGTGTTAAAATAGCAAGTCCTCTGCAAAAAAAATCCTACAAAACTGATTTAAATTGTGAATTTAGTTAGCTGACACTCATTCAAATTGACCTCGTCTATACTCGTTCCAGTCATGGAAAATGGAACTCTAAAAAAACTTTTCACTTTCGCGTAAAACGGTTATGAGAAAGGCACCATTGCATCCCTAGGTAAATTAAAACACATTTTTCAGAATAAATCTGTACCAAATGCTAGAACTTTCTTGTAGATACTTTGTGAATCATCGTCCTTTTTCTAGAAGCGAATTTCTTCAGTTCAGTTTAAGTTTCGTTTTTGTTTTAGGTAACTCTCTTACAATCATTTAATCACGTTTTCTTTCCAATAAATTTTTTTTATTTATTTTTTTCAATCCCCTTAGGAATGTCTACAAAAACAATAAGAAATAGAGTTCAACGAATGTATAGTGACAATTGATTCAAAGACAAAAGGATGTACCAAATAACCATAAAGGCTGACTAAAAATAAAGAAGACCAGCAATTTGTGATTCAATAAGTTTACTTCACAGTAATAGAAATGGACACGAAATCAACTCATTCCTTCCATTTAGCCCATATTTTCTAGATGTTCTTGACTGTCCCGCCATTTCATCGAAGTCGCTGCTTTGAAGTTGTACAGTATTTTTCGATTGGTCGAAACTCCGGGCAGTTCGTAGGATTCATTAGTTTGGGGAAAAATCAATCTTGTTGTATGCAAGAACCACCATAAAGTAGTAACAGCTGGCCTAATTGGATCAATGTTCAAATTCATTCATAAATTGAAAAATTCACAACACATCGTTTAAGCTATCTAGCATTTTTAAATTTAAGTTAGAATTTAATATGCTACATAGTTAGTTTCTGTTTTACTAGTGAACAAAACATGTTGTAAGCCCACTGCATTCGACCACTGAAAAAATTCCAAATTTATATGCGTCGGTTTTGAACGATACGCTTTGTGCGATGATTCGTTCAATTCATGTGATTTAAATTTTGCGTGCCTTATTTTGGCACTGAATTTTACCTTAATGCTCGTCCATATCAAACAAAGAGGAAAACTTCAATTTTCAGTTATTTGTGGTTATCGCATACCACCGAAAATTTTATCACCATATGTTCGATGATATGGTGCAAAATTTATGTTGCTGCGTTAAATACAACAGGAGATGTTCGGGATGAAGTTGACCGATTGAGCCATAGAAGCTTGGCGGGTAAGTGGTGCGTATAAATTCATATGCGGGATTCGGTCACCTGCAAAATTTAAATTTGTTTGGTGAGTGGATGGAAGGCAATACATGCTTTTTCAGGTATTCATCGATGGAAGTTTGGGATGTCATCGTCGAGAATGTGATGGATGATTTCGTTTTGTGGTTCCAACTGCAAATCGCTTACCAAACCATGGCCTTCATCGAGAACTTGTCTCGTAAGCTGAAACATAAATCTCCACGTCTTGTCGCGTCTTCAACCAAGAAGCTGCCCAAAATCAAATTTGACTTATGATTGGTCATCTATCACATTGCAGCCCTTGTGTTTCGGCCACGTAGCATGCTTTTTGGCCACGTAATTGTGACATAATAAGTGACTTGTATCCTTGTAACTCCTGACCACATCTCAGATCGAAAGATCGGGATTGGCTCTAACGTACCATAGAAGCTCACTGCGCAACTGACAATCTCTGGTTCTAGTTTTTCTGTTATTTCGTTAGTTTTGACGTTATTTCTGAATACGATTAGCTACTTTGGTCAAACCAGTAGTTTTTTAAAGACGTTTGAACGAAGTATTTTCAAATAATTTCGTTGTCCAATAATAAAGGCATGTCAGCGACACGAGGATGGTGTACCAATAGTTCCAATCAACCTTTATACATGTAATCAAGAAATAAAACCTGTTCACGTTTAATTTCGGAAATGTTTCTTCAAGTGTGGAGTAGAAGTTACTTCTCGGAACACAGAATCGTTTCACTTATATGGCTATTATTTGTCAGAAGCCACTATTCTCCCGCCCTGTTTTGGCTTGTTTTGTCCACTTGTCACTATGCGGCTTTCGCTTGGGAATGATATAAGGTGAAATAGGTCAAACACTTGGTCTTGTCCGCATAAGCGCTCGTTCAAAAAGTCTTTCATTTCGAGAAGAATGATGCGGAACCAGAACCTCTCTTCGCCAAAATAAATTTACACCATTTTTTCTAAGTGTGTAGAACTTATTGACATCCAGAATACAAAACCTGTTCTAATCCACCTAGTGGTGTAATGATGCCTTTCTCATATCAATCATACTATCCTATATAATACTGTGGTATTCTTCAAAATAATTTTCTTCGATTATTAAAACAATAATCGAAATCGGTTTTTTTTACCGTCTACTGATAAAAACTATCAATTGGAGAAGTTTTGAGGTCGATTTAAAAACTTTTTATGGTTTTTCGCCCTTTTCAGTGTTGGTATACAATTTTTAACCCACTTTACCTTGTATTTCCGGATCCGGAAGCCGGATCCGTATGAAATTAAGGAATTACGCATGGAACCACATAACCTTTCATTTGAACCTAAGCTGGTGAAAATCGGTCGCGCCATCTATGAGAAAAGTTAAAACAAATATTTTTTTTTTACTCATTTTACCCCATAACTTCCGAACCGGAAATCGGATCTAAATAATATTCAGGAATTTAGTATGGGACCACCTTTCATTTGAATCTAAGTTTGTGAAAATCGGTTCAGCCATCTCCAAGAAAAGTTTGTGCAAAAAAACGTTACTTACACACAAACGCACACATACACACAAACACACACAGAGACATTTTGCGTACTCGACGAACTGAGTCGAATGGTACATGAAACTCGGTTCATAAGTCGGTTTTCACAGTGATTGCATAACCTTTCTTTATGAGAAAGGCAAAAATGATAAAAAACAATTGACATTTATGTTTCAACGCAACAAAGCTGATTATACAGAAATGACAACGAATCACAAAAAATAAATTTTGTAAATCTTGCAGACTTTTGCAAGAAGAGCATTTATTTCAAACCGATTAGTTATTGTTCACTTGGCTGAAATATGATCTTAAAATGGTTTTCAGTTGGCCATTGTAGAGTTTACAGTTTCAATGTAAAGTTTCTGATGCAACACTCGACATATCTGGTAGTACTCATTGAATTAAAAAACTACAAGGACCAGCCCCATGGGGTTGCTCGAGCCATTGATGTGGAACAAGGCAACCAAAATTTTTAATTATCGACATTTTCAATTAATCGTCACACTTTTGAATCCGCAAATGCACGAGAGTGTGCTTAGATTTATTTTTATTAGGAACCAACACCGAACACGCGAACGCAACGCAATTATATGTTTGTACTTGCTTGCAATACAGATATCGATATTGAAGCTTCTTTACGCCAAGCTTGTGTTCAAGTTTTGTATGCAATCAGTTATTTTTATAGCGTTTCTATACCATTACTACCATTCTGCGATTTCGATTGAAGCGATAAACTTTTTCTCATTATTAATCGAGATCATCCTATATAAATTAGCAATTAATCTTAAGTACTCAAAATTTACCCTTGGGTAGTTGCAAATTTCTCAGGCGAAAACGAGATAAGATGGAATTTCATCCGATATTGTATGACACAAGATCAGAGCATACCAATTAAAGCTTCAAATCGTTATATGGCACTTTTTGTCTTGCTGTCTAGCTACAACCTACCTCTAGAATGCTACACGTAGGACTGAAACGTTAGCTATAATTTTGCTTATATTTATAGTTTCGCGTGCTTCCAACAGCTTCGCCTTTGCATCGATTGACCAATCAGAGCGATGCTTTTCCTTTGATGTATCGCTTACTCCTTCAAAACCGTCGACTATGGCAGGGAAATCCGGTATGCCGGAGATTTTTTGCAGACAAAATAGGACACTCCTCTTTCCTAACTTTCTACCACGCCGAAGACCGCCGAAAACATACGGACAATTTCAGCCGGTCGCTTATACATCGTTATGTATTTTTACAATTCTTTTACCCTAAAAAAATAATTTTTATTTGAAAAATCTAATCGTAAAAAAACATTATTGCTTTCCGTAGACTTAAGGAACCAGGACACTACCGGGTCAAGCTCGTGCAGGTGGCAACCCTACAACATAAACAGTATCTGCACAAAAAAAAATCGCGATGACTACTCAGCATCGAAGGTAATTGGCTGCATTTATGAAACGTTTATTCAAGATGAATAATAATAATTATCGATTTTCGTGGTTTCTGTTTACTCTTCAACGGTTTGTGTGCCTCTGAGCAAAGCGTTCGAACGCTGCAATCTTTTGACTCCACTGTCCATGAGCAAAACTTGATGAGACCCGTGCATTGTGGGTTGCTATTTTTTGTTCGATTGCGCTATTCTTTAAAGTTTAGATTAATATTGTTTATTTTTTGTGATTTTCGTAAATTTGAAGACGTCATTCTCAGAGAAAGAAATATCCCGATGAATACTTCCTCTTGAAAACGATGTATCCAAAAGTTGAGAATAAATAGGAATTATTACAAAGAATGTTTTAGATGACAGATTTCTCTTCTTAGAAGCCTAATAGAATCGGTTCCCTGAAGAATAACTATGACAAACTATGTAGAATCGTCGAATAAGATGATAATTACCGATAGTGCAAGTTTTTGTGTAGCTACAAAGGTCGTGATCCTCGCAACCGTTGTGCTGTTTAAATTCTTCCCGTAGCAATTTTACACCTATTACCTACCTCCGCCATTTCCTATCGGCCGATGCTCGCTCGTTCGAAGCAAATTATTTTAATAATGTAATTATCTTGTTTAGACTCCAAAAAGCTACTGGGTTTTGGTGCTGAAAGACTTTACCTTGCGCACACGGCTTCAATGCAACAGAAGCCATGCCCCAATGAAAGGAAATCCCGCGAGTCATTGCCATTCACGTGGAATTTCTTTGACTGGTAGTTTGCTTCGAAGCTCTGTCCCGCAGGTCGGATCCCACACAGCACCTCCTCCGGTTAAGGATTCATATGGGAAGGTAGGTTTTGTTTGCCAACATCACCTTCATCATCTGGCCATGTTGTTACGGGCGATTGCCTCCACATAAGCTAAACATACATCATCATCATCATCACCATCGTCATTCCTGTGCGCGAGGGAGCAAATGCTAAACGAACAACCAAAATGCCAAAATGAGGAGGCAGCACAACAACAAACAAAAAAACTAGCGTTTGTTCGAATTATCACGCCGATTATCGCTCCCAGACGAGGTTCGGAAGAAAGTTATGACCGGTTGATTGAATTTGATGAGCCCAATCGGTTTCTCGATGGCAATTAAGTCTTCATAAAGCGAGGCATGAAATTCGATTTTGATTGTAGGAAATTTTTCTGCGCATTGCTTAATTGGATGTAATCGGTAGGTGCTGGATGACTTACTCGGCTGGACCGCGTGCAGGACGTTTCCCGGATTATTTCATCGGTCCCTGTATGTGCGATTGGTGGATAGATTGTTATTTGTAATTGGTTCTTAAATAATTTGTTGTGAATTAGAATTATCAGAAGGCAGACATATCGAAACAGCGTTCTATAATTGCATGATGATGAAAACTAATCACCGTCTAAAACATTGTTTAAAACACTTAGCGACCAATTTGAATGCCAAAGTTGGAAGAGAACAAGAAACAATATATCCGCAAACTACTCGGAAATTGATCATTTTCCATATGTTCTATAATTACTCTAATACAGGAGCTTCAATTTTTATATAAACTATTTACTACCAACGAACAGAACGGTTCTACCGTCCTGAGGGAAGATAATTTGAGAACAAAAATTTATTACTCATATATTCATCTGAAAGATTCGTAGAACATAATCACTCCGAAACCTTTTATTCAAAAGACGTAGGTGGAAACATATAGGAAGCAGAAAACGTTCACAATGCAGATAATAGAAAAAATATTCGTTTTCACGGGATTGTGAAAGTTTACAAAAAAAAACTTTCAAAACAACTTAATTAAATAGCTTTGACAAACGAAAACTTTGACATTCAATTGGGAGTCATTTTGCGAAAATCGATGATCACCCATTTCCCATACACCCCGTAATAAGTGATCATAGAATTTCAAAAAATAATCAATATCCTCACTCTTCAAAACAACGAAGTTCCAGCGAGTAGACGTTTCTAAAAATAAATCAACAGCGTAATGTCAATGTGACGTGTTTACGAATAGCTCGCTGAAACTCAAACTGTGCCCTTATAATGGTCGATATCAACTCACAATTTTTTTCTCATCTAATCGACACGCGTTTTTTTATTTCAATATGGTACGTGAAATTTTCCATATATGATTTTTTAAAGTTTCGCGTTTACAAAAAAGAGCCTTTTCTAGCAGCCTATACCGTTAAATCTAATAAAGATACAAAAATTCGTCCACGACATGAAATGAGCGATTCCATGAAACAACCTTCATAGTTTAAAGTTGAAAAATAATAAACAAAAAAGAAAATTTTCAACTCGGGTCAATTTTTTTCTTTTTTTAATTGAAAAAAGAAGCCTTAGAGATTTAACTCAATCTTGGCTAAGTTTCAAAGTGGAGAGATTAATACTTTCATAACAGTGAATTTTATAATCACGACCCGCACGCGCAGTGCGTACCGCAGGGATCAGGGTCATTTCGCCGAAAACCATTTCGCCGAAAGACGTTTCGCCGAAAGGGTTATTTCGTCGAATGACATTCCGCCGAATGGGTCACTTCGCCGAATGCCATTTCGCCGGATCCTGAAAACATCTTGAAATCGTAATTAGAATTGATTTATATTAAAAACAAACGAAAGATGATAGCGTTAACTTTCGTTTTGTGAACCTACCATTGTACTTCTTGAAAAATGATTGATTGTTGTACTCTTGAATAAAGATTGATTCACGAACCTCAGAAAGTAGTTCCCACGAAAACTTGTTGACTATTAGCTACTAAGCATCTAAGCAATTGCATAGGTGTATCTACCAGGCAGGTATTTTCCGTTTATTAAGAGAAAATGAAAATATATGGTAGGTGGTATTTTCCGTTTATTAAGAGAAAATGAAAAAATATCTACCGCTCGTTCGGATCTAGCTAAAGCAAAGAAACCTAGCTTTGAGTAGACCGGGCAAACGAGGCGGTTACAGGTTTGTATGCAAGAGGCCGCCGCTTCCGACGGCGGGTCGGCGGCCGACTCATCTTGGCTTCGGTTATGTGGCTACGCCACATCAGTTATACAGAAGACATAACATGTAGAAGATATGACCCTTTCGGCGAAATAACCCTTTCGGTAAAATGACCCTTTCGGCGAAATGACCCTTTCGGCGAAATGACCCTTTCGGCGAAACGACTTTCGGCGAAATGGCATTCGGCGAAACGACTTTCGGCGAAATGGCTTTCGGCGACATGACCCGCTCCCTACCGCAGCGCAACACGCTCAAATACGGGCTTAACTTGTCGACACATGTCGCGCTACTGATCGAATCCTAACTTTGAAAGTTTATTGTTAGCAACGTTTTAGCTAAGATCGCGAATTTAAACATCAAAAATCGCCACTGCAATCCGTTTAACTTAAAGACTCATTTTAGCAAAAATAAAAAAAAAAAACATTCGTTGCGTCGGGTTTCTTCTTCGCACATTCCATGTCTTGGACGAAGTTTTGTATCTTTATTAGATTTTACAGTGTTAAAAAAGGCTCTTTTTTGTAAACGCGAAACTTCAAGAAATCTTATCTAGAAAATTCCACGTACCATATTGAAATAAAAAACCTGTTTTAATCCACCTAGTGGTGTAATGATGCCTTTCTCATATCAATCAAACTATCATATATAATACTGTGGTATTCTTCAAAATTATTTTTCTTCGATTCTTAAAAGAATAATCGAAATAGATTTGTTTGACCGTCCACTGATAAAAACAATCAATTGGAAAAGATTTGAGGTCGATTTAGAAAACTTTTTACGGTTTCTCGCTCTTTTCAGTGATGGTATAAAATTTTTAACACACTTTACCCTATATTTCCGGATCCGGAAGTCGGATCCGGATGAAATTCAGGAATTACGTATGGGACCACAGGACCTTTCATTTGAACCTAAGTTTGTGGAAATCGGTCGCGCCATCTATGAGAAAAGTTAGAACACATATTTTCATTTTTTTGCACATTTTACCCCATAAAGCTAGTGCAAAAAACGTTACATACACAAATACGCACATACACACACACACACACACACACACAAACACACACACAGACACTTTGCGTACTCGACGAACTGAGTCGAATGGTATATGACACTCGGCCCTCCGGGCCTCGGTTCAAACGTTCAAACGGTTTTCACAGTGATTGCATAACCTTTCTATATGAGAAAGGCGAAAAAAAAAATTTTCTTCGATTCTTAAAAGAATAACCGAAATCGGTTTGTTTGACCGTCTACTCATAAAAACCATCAAATTGGAAAAGATTTGAGGTCGATTTAGAAATTTTTTTAAGGTTTTTCCCCATTTTCAGTGATGGTGTACAATTTTTAACACACTTTACCCTATATTTCCGGATCCGGAAGTCGGATCCGCATGAAATTCAGGAATAATGCATGGGACCACAGGATCTTTCATTTGAATCTAAGTTTGTGAAAATCGGTCGCGCCATTTATGAGAAAAGTTAAAACACATATTTTCTTTTATTTGCACATTTTACCCCATAACTCTCGAACCGGAAGTCAGATCTAAATAATATTCAGGAATTTTGTATGGGACCACAAGACCTTTCTTTTGAATCTAAGTTTGTGAAAATCGGTTCAGCCATCTCCGAGAAAAGTTAGTGCAAAAAAAACGTTACATACACACATACGCACATACACACACACACATACACACACACACAGACATTTTGCGTACTCGACGAACTGAGTCGGGCCTCGGTTCAAAAGTCCGAGCCTCGGTTCAAAAGTCGGTTTTCACAGTGATTGCATAACCTTTCTATATGAGAAAGGCAAAAACACCTGTCGAATACTTTCGAGTTCTTTACCGAAAAAAGATAGTTAGATGAAAAAAAAATAGGTGGCTGATTTTGCGTGGAATGCCCCATATATAACAATAATAAGTCGCATATTAAATCAAGTATGATGACACATAACGGAATTAAAGGAATTAATACAAATAGTTCTTCATAATAATGCATGTGCTATCAAATATAATAAACATTTCTAGAACCTAGAAACGCGACATCTACCATTATTATAATTTGCTTAATGTTTGATTACAGCACCGCAATCTCAAGTACTCTGTAACTGTTTAATAGTCTAACATGATTAAAATGGATGTGGATGTTAGCATCCATCAGAACCTCATAAATTAAAACTCGAAGAACGCAATTTTCGTTGATTACGTCAATGAAGATATCACGTTAGGGTGTAATCATAGTGTTGCTCAAGTGAAATTAAATTTCATCACAGGGCACCAGGTTTCTTCATCGGCCGGGACTTAAAAGTAGTTGAGTACATAAAGAAAAACCCATCGGCGTCGAGGCGGGATTTGGCCAAGCAGTTCAACACCAGCATCGGGATGATTCAACGGATCAAAGTTCGGAACTCCCTGAAAACGCACAAGAAACAGAAGGTGCCGAAAAAGTCCCTGGTACAGCAAATTCAGGCCAAAACAAGAGCGCGAAAACTGTATAACCGGATTCTACAGAATAAAGACGGATACGAAATCGGTGTACCAGGACCTGGACGACGATGACACCACGGTGGCGATGGAAAAGTTTGGGCAGAAGGTATTGGTCTGGCAAGCAATTTGTACCTGTGGTATGCGGTCGTCGATTTTTTTCACGAAGGGCACATTTAACGCCAAGGTGTACGAGGAAGAACAGAGAATGCTGCCACTGCACAGAAAGCACAAGGCTCCTCCTCTCTTCTGGATGGATTTGGCTTCAGCCCACTACGCCAACTCCGTTCTACAGTGGTTGTCAAAAAATAATGTACAATTCGTGGAAAAGGACATCAACCCACCGAACTGCCCGGATCTTCGGCCAATTGAAAGGTGTTGGGAAATTGTCAAGCGGCACTTCCGGAAGGAAGGTACAGTGTCCCAAAACATGCAGGAGTTAAAAAAAACTGGACAGCTGCCACCAGGAAAGTCACAAAAGTAACTGTGCAGAATTTAATGAAGAATGTCAAGTCCAAAGTGCGAGCGTTTCACAGAAACTAGGATTTTCTTCAATATAATCAGTGAAATTCATAAAAATGTAATTTTTCTATAATATATTGAAAACTGATGTCAAAATATGTTTGTTTTCGCTTCTTTATTCAATAATCAATGTTGCTAACTACTTTTCGATACACTCCTTACGTAATTTTCAGGAGTCTCGATTGTTTATGAGTTTCTTGTTTGTTAAATTGATTGTGCAAACTATAAAACAAATTACAACGCGATCCCGTTAAACCTAATATTAATGTTTTGTTATTCGAAGCCTCTTCGCAGTATGAAATTAGAGCTTGAGCTTGACCGACCACCCCTGGTTGCTACTCCGTTACTGATCGGGATTAGCTGAAATTGTACAGAGAATTTCTAGATGATCCGACCTGGGACTGGTAAATCATTCTTCAATGTACATCTTCTGGTAGCCCCAGAATTCATTGATCAGTACCGGCGCCGGCCAGGCTCGAACGTAGATCGTCTGAGGAATGGGAAAGGATGTTAGTCCAACACTTATATATTACCATATATATACTACTGCGTACTCCACAAGTGTCACGGGAGAAGGATATTTGTTAGTATAAATTTCAGTAATGGTAGTATTCGCGCGCGAGCTAGTATGTTTCGGTTCAAGATCCTCGGATGCACCACTAAAATCACTGACTTACCAAGTAAACGTTTCAACAATATCCAACACTGAAGTCCCGTGAAGTCGTGATTCACAGTTCTTATTCGTGAAAACTACAATTTGAAATACTATCGCGTAACGAATAAAAACTTCCCTCATTTTTGCCTTTCTCATATACTGTGAAAACCGACTTTTGACCCAAGGCCCGGAGGGCCGAGTGTCATATACCATTCGACTCAGTTCGTCGAGTACGCAAAATGTCTGTGTGTGTGTATGTGCGTATATGTGCATGTAACGTTTTTTTGCACTAACTTTTCTCGGAGATGGCTGAACCAATTTTCACAAACTTAGATTCAAATGGAAGCACTTTAGGTCCATACTAAATTCCTGAATATTATTTCGATCTGACTTCCGGTTCCGGAGATACGGAGTAAAATGTGCGAAAAAATGAAAATATGTATTCTAACTTTTCTCATAGATGGCGCTATCGATTTTCACAAATTTAGATTCAAATGAAAGGTCCTGTAGTTCCGGATCCGGAAATATAGGGTAAAGTGTGTTAAAAATTTTATACCATCACTAAAAAGGGCGAAAAGCCGTGGAAAAATTCTAAATCGCCCTAAAATTTTCTGCGATTGATAGTTTTTATCAGTAGACGGTCAAACAAACTGATTTCGGTTATTCTTTTACGAATCGAAGAAAAATATTTTGAAGAATACCGCAGTATTATATATGATGGTATGATTGATATGAGAAAGGCATCATTACACCACTAGGTGGTTTAAAACAGTTTTTTTCTAAATGAAATTATCTGCTACAAAATAAACGAGTGAATAGTATTTAGACAAAATAGTTGATTCATTGTAGTGACATACTCTAAAAAGTTTTTGTAAAATCATTTCAATTCACCAGACAAAGATCAACAGATTTCACGCGTATTTCCGCTTCATTATTTTAATTATTTATTAAAATTATTATTTGGTTTTATTAATTTATCAAACAAACAAGTATTTTATTACAATTTATGAAATATGCCGATATAAGTTATCTCTGTTATTAACTTTGTAATATTAATGGATTTGCACAATAGTTGATTTTTATCATTCAATTTATAATCTTGAAAAACATGCACTGACATGGAAGAAGAAAACATACTTTCTCCGCAGCTAACCTGAAATTGATAAGTTGAATGGAGTTGAATGAAAAGATAATTTAGTAAAATGGAGTAATCAGAAGTGAAACATTGAAAAAATCTGGTAGCTGAAAAGAAGAAGAAACTCCTGCAATTGTCGCCTTTTACGACATGGAAGCAGGAATTTAGTGGATCTATTCTTGGCTCATTTTTTCCGCCTGATTCCACACGGCATCTAGGCATCTGGTACTGTCCGGAGAGAGATAATATGTACTATAAATCTCCTAGTGGACCCCAGTCCCTCCACAAATATGAACGTATAGCGCGATGAAAAAGTATTTTAGACTCCACTTTCGAATCAATATCAAGTTAAAATGGGACAAATCGGCCATTGAGAGAAAAATAAATGGATTTTCTAGTAAAAGTTTGGAGTGTAACACGAAACCTAATTAAAGATATACTATCTGTTATCAGGAGGGAGATAATTACTCATATCTAGTGTTTTCCCTTTTCTTCGCAGTATGAAATTAGAACAGATAAAGGTCCATAGCTTCCAAAGTTTTGTTAAGACAGGGTAGTGAATTTGACAAAATACATATAAGGAAATACAGCCCTCCGTTTTCCGATGGCGTGTTCTGTGAAATTGAACAAATTATGGTACATTGCGTATAAGATAAAGGTTTTAAGTGCTTTAAAAAAACACATTTTACTACTTTAATAATTTTTGAAAAAGTATTCAACTTTTTTTCACAGTGTATTTATTTTTTTAAGAGTGTCCGATCGATTTCATACAACTTCTTCTTGGACACCATTTTTGAACAATTCATGATTTCCGAGCTATCACGATTTCAAGAAAGTGCATATGCGCTTTTTAAAAATTAGTCTTGAGTCGAATTGGTCTCTGAAAATTCGACAAAAATGGATTCCATGCATCGACAAAAACGGATTCCATGAATCAATTCGTTTTTTATTAGTTAGTAAGTTAGTTCCTTTGCCCCATTAAACATCACAAGTATTTTTCCAATTTTCCCTACAAAAAAACACAGATTTGCGGAAGCAAATGATATCTTAATGTTAATAACCCAATCAAGTTTTCTAATTGGGCTGAAAATCCACGACTTGTGACTGAACACTCAACTAAATTCATAACAATTTAAATTTAATGCATATTGCAATACGTCAAAAACGACCAAGAGTTCTTGGGCCCTCCCCCGCAGACCAGCGAGGGGTATGTTCGGGAATGTATGTCGCAGTACGGTGAAGTTCTTTCCATCGAAAGGGAAGTATGGCGGATTTTTTTTCCGGGTATCCGGAATGGCGTGCGAGTAGTAAGTATGCAACTACGTAAAGCAATTCCATCTTACATCATTTGTGACCAAGACGGGATACATCCGTGTAAAACGCTGATTACGTATGAAAATCAACTGGTTACATGTCAGTTTTGTGAACAACCTGCACACTACGGCAAACCTTTTACTGAAACTGCAAAAAGGACATCTTTAAACAAAAATAAGGACAACCGCCCAACAACGGAAACCAGTGAGCGCAGTACTTCTGTTGTACCATCAAACCCACCAACAACTGCAATTAATGCACAACAAGGCGCGTCTACAGCAACTAACAACCAACCCAAGAATGCGAATTACAAGGAAAACGAAGAAAAAACGGAAACCAACAACGATACCACCGATGCGGCAATGGAGGACGAGACGAGCCACGAACAAAGTGCCCCTCACTCATCGCAAGATAAAAATGGAAGCTCCTCTCCCCCTAGCAAAAGGGTGACAACGAGATCCAACGGTAAAAAAATTATTTTATCTAATAAAAACATGGCTCATTCGGCCACGTAAAGCTTGTACGCAAATTGGCCTGAATAAAAAAATTTTTATTAAAAAAAAAGAGTTCTTGGGTTTCTCTTTAGTAAGGAAGTAGAATTGCTGGATTAACAAACTGTTGACCGGAGCCTTGGATACCACTAGTGTGATATACTATTGGACTCAGGTCGACGAGACCGGAGAACGTATGAGTGTATGTATTTATGTATGTGTATGTATGTCTATATATGTATGTATGAATGTATGTGTGTGTATTTGTTTTCTGTCTGAGGAACTTTTAACATAATTTACTAAAAAACTGAAGAGTCAGGAAAATGTGAAACAAAATTAAATTGGTTATGCATACTTTGCATAAAGTTTGGATTGATTTTTTAACCCTTGAATGACCACAATCTGTACGGTCAGTAAACCAAACCGAGCTTCGTTCGAGACGTATAATCAAATCAATATAGTCGAAAAAAAAATACAATGAATCTGCATTCTAATTATCTAGCAAAAAACGTGATTAATCCACCTAGCAGTGAGATGATATCTTTTTTTTTATCAATCCGCATGTGTTTTTTGCATGAATATTCTTCGGTGTTTAAGTTTTCATGACATTATTTTAATGACCGTTGTTTCAAGCGACAATTTGAGATTTTAATCACTCATTACTCTGTAATGTCGAAACTGCAAATCGGATCGAATTCGAATCTAAAAGTGTGATAATCGATTAAACATGCCATGATATGTCGAAGTAATTTCCACTTTAGAGTTTAAGGTAATTTAAGGTACTTCCAGAGCCGGTATTCAGGAACCAGCATAACCCAAACCGATTCGTATGGCCATATGACGAATAAATTACAACAGTTTTGAGTCCATTTTTGAAGCATAATTGGATAAAATTAATTAATTTTTGTATGTATGTATAAAACTAATTATTTTGTGTATAAGTTTATTTTAATTTGAATTTTTGTTTCTGAAATTTGATTAGGATTTTTTTGAGAAAACGATTGAGCTTTGAGAAACGATTTTATACTGGAACCGGAATTCTAAAATAGGTATGGCCGAAGTCAGATATATTCACCTGAATAGCTGTATAGTTTACATTTGTTTCAAAATATTTGAAAATCAGTGAAGACATCTTTGAGAAATCATAACACGAATTAAATTTTTCGGTGCCTTCTGAATCGACAACTGAATACCACTAAAACTGAAAAAAGTTAATATTTTTTATCGACTATCCAAATCTGCTAACCCGATAAACCTGATTAATTTATGTGGAATAGACATTTTTATACCAATCACCCTGTATCCCCGAAACCGGAAGTTGGATCTGATTGAAGAGCAAGATGTTTTATAGAATCTTGAAACTTTTCATTTGAATCTTAGATCGGTTCAGCCATCTACGAGAAGAATGAGTTACACAATTTTGATTTCGTTTCATATATCATCCTGTAGTTCCGGAACCAGAGATCGGAACCAAACATAACTCAGGAACTTTGTTTGGGAGCATACGACTTTTCGTATGAATCTGAATTTGTAGAAAAGAAATTTTCAGAGAAAATTGAGTGAAATTATTTGTCACACACGCATTTGCTGATCTCGACGAACTGATTCGAATGGTATATGGATGTTATGTTCTTCCAGCATTTCTTGCTGTAAGTAGTTTAAAACAATATAATTAAAAAAAAATCTTCCATCATCTGGTTTATATATGTCATATTCGAACGATTATGTTGCCAAAAACGAGCCGTGCTAAAATCGGTCCGAGGCAAATTGTCATGAAAAAGGATGCTGTACACAGTCTTTTTGGTACTTAGAAACAATTGAATGTAACAGAATAAAAAATCGTGTTTTCCGTTGCTCACAAGCATTGCTTTGTCATACAGCGCTCAAAACTCCTACTGCTGGAATAGGGGGAAAAGTCGTTTACACAAAAATTTCGATATCTCCGTTAAAAATGGACGGATTTTAACAATCTATGGCTTGTTGAATAGGTATTATCGTGCGGAATCTAAGTCTGGAAACATATTCTGTTTTCAAGGTCAATTGTGACAGATACTGTCAAAAAACTGAAAATTTTGACATAAAACTTCGAATAACTCAAAAAGTAAACATCCGATCTCAAAACCATTCAATAGCGTTTTGGGTGACGGGGAGACCTTTCATTTGCGACTAGTTTGATCAAAATCGGTCCTGCCATCTCTGGGATCTCGACCTCTTAGTTGACAACACACATACAAACCCCAACCCCGCACATAGGGTCAGAACGATTTTCTGGTCCGAAGAGGCGAATGACCTAAGATGTTAAAGCCTCTATAATTGAAACAAAAAAAAAAAAACACACATACAGACACACACATACACACACACACACACAGACATTTGCTCAGTTCGTCGAGCTGAATCGATTGGTATATGTCATTCGGCCCTCCGGGCCTCGGAAAAATTTTCGAAAGTTTGAGCGAATTCTATACCTATTTTTTATATATATAAAAAAAGGTAAAAAACAAAATTTAATTTGATAAATGGAAATCTAAGCTTACAAAAAAACAAAACAAATAGTGACTAATTCTAGGAATTGTATTCGTGTTAACTATGACCAAATTGGTTTACCTAATTTCATCAAATGTAATTGTACTGATCAGTCCACTTCTTCGAAAGTTAAACCAACTGGAGTAGAAGGTTCAAATTTTGATGCAGTTAGCAGGAGAATCCAGGACCGGCGAAAGAGGTGGATACGATAGGTAGTACTACCCACCCGAAAATTGCAAAGGCGGGTAATTAGCCACACACACACACACACACACACACACACACACACACACACACACACACACACACACACCCAGAGAGAGAGAGAGAGATATATATATATATATATATATATATATATATATATATATATATATATATATATATATATATATATATATATATATATATATATATATATATATATATATATATATATATATATATATATATATATATATATATATATATATATATATATATATATATATATATATATATATATATATATATATATATATATATATATATATATAGAGAGAGAGAGAGAGAGAGAGAGAGAGAGGGAGAGAGAGAGAGAGACATTGCTCAGCTCGATGAACTGAGTCGAATGGTATATGACAATTTTTACAATTTTTACAATTTTTACTAGTCGGTCGGTTTTTCAAGTGATTGCATAACCTTTCTATATGAGAAAGGCAAAAACAACTTTTCTTGTGTAAACAGTTTTCTTTCAACATGATCACCTTCAAATGCAATACAATCGTTCTAACTTCTCAAAGCCATACTTTTAGAATGATTTGTCCATGACCTCAGAATAGGCTTCAGTTGCGGTGATGACTCTTTCATTCGAACCAAATATTTTCCCTCGGAGTATCTTATTGAGATCCGCAGTCGCTGGGGGCTAGGTTATTGAGACTGTGGTGGGTGAGGAAACAGATCGGAGTCTGATTCGTTTAATTTGTCCATTGTTTTCATTGACTTGAGGCACGGTGCATTGTCTTGGTTAAAGATGATTTTTTTTCCTTCATATGAGGCCATTATTTTTCGATTTAGAACTTCAAACAAATCAATAACTGAACGTAATAATCATTTTTGATGTTATTTCCTGTTCAAGGTAGTCGATGTTAATTATATCTTGAACATCTAAAAACTTACGCCATGATTGTTCCAGCTACCTGTAGCGTTTTTGGACGGTTTTCCCTGTTTGAATACTATTATGACTCCGAAGAAAAATGGTGGATCCATGATTCGTCCACTGTTCCATACCAACGCAAGAAATCCATATTATTGCAACGAAACAGTGCCGAACAGTTCTCTGGCTCATTAATGCGTTGTTGCTTTTGTTCGATTATGAGCGAACGAGGCCCCGATGTGGAAAAGACCTTTTTCATGCTCAGATTTTTGCGTAAGATCGTAAAAGCACTTTCAGTTGATGTGCTAACCATCTCAACACATCTAGTCACACGAACTTTGATTTTGCGTCCATCCATCACGAATATAAAAACTTGCTTAATATTTTTGGATGACTGCTTTATTTGGCCACATTTTAAATCAGAATATCACAAATCTTTGTTTTTTCTTGAAAACCGGGTGCGGGTAACACTTCTCAAACCATTACTGGGCTGGCGCGGATTTTTGCCTTTAAAAAGTAATGTTTGATCAATGCACGAAATTCGTTTTTTCACATTTTTTTTAAATAAATGATTCAGTAATGCCACTTATATGCCGGTAAGATTGACGTGAAAATTTGACACATGCCATCTTAAGGTTGGTGCTTTCAAAAATGAGCTTAGTTTAGCTCTTGGTCTCCCGTCCTGGAATTTTTTGAGCATTTGAGCATGTCATGCACATCAGCGACTGGACTGCTTCTGGATTTGTTTTGTGCGCCGTTCGATTCGCACGAAACACATTTTGATCGAGAAACTGTTTTTTCGTCATATTCGAAGAAATGCAGGATTACTAAGATCATGAAGTACTGGATGAACGAGTTCAAGACCTTTAATTATCATTAAATCTCAACAAACTAAACGGTAAGGGTATCCAAAATTCTCAAAGAATTGAAGACACAAAAGACTGCTGCACTAGTTGGATAGCTCTACGTCAACAGATCGAACAACCCTACAGTAATTTTATATTGTATTTAGCCCTTTAATGCTTTAATCTTTTAAAGGATAAATATCATTTCCATTGGAATTGAATAATACTTAAAAAAATGGATTTTTTTCCTGGTACGAAAAATAACCCACCTGGGCTTAACATGTTTCACTGGCCCTGGGAGAATCATTAATGATTGAGTTTTTTTCCATGATGTCGAGATTTGCTAATCAAGAACATTTTCAAGCAGCTTTATTGGGCCATGCTGCATAACCCAACAGGAAGCTCTTTGCCACGCCAAAAATCGGTGGTAATTTATCTCAAAAAACTATCTCAATGCCAATGCCAAAATAAATCTTCGCGACATGTTACTAAATTGGAATCTTATTCATTGAAAATCTACCAATCGAATCACGCGGATGTTGGTGGGTTGTTGAGTTAAGCGGACTATTTAGTTAATCGTTTCTTTCAACATGACTTGCAGAATCACGTAATGAAAATGTCAAAATAGCTGAAAATAAATATAAACTTCCCCTTTTATCTTGTCACTTTCTAACCGACAGAAATTTGATTCCTAATTGGCAGCTGAGGAACGAGGCAGAGCAAATCAATTATCTAGCCGGGAGTGGGCAGTGAGAAGGCAAAACGAACCGAAACAAAGCAAAAGGGACGCGAGCACATATTTGAATTAAATATACATGGTGGATTTTATTTTTGACCACATTTCTCGGAGAAAAAGTCGCCAAGAATTAGCCTTCCGTCGGGCGGTGCGACTCTGTCAGCCATCGAAGTTAATCTGTTGTGATGGAAAACAAGTTGTCGGTGGTTTTGGCTTGTTCTACTTTGAGATACTGTCTTTAGTTGCCACACCGCTTGGGACTAAACATGGACAAATCTGACGGTTGTTTGACATTCGTTTTTACAGCCTCATCCGCACCATCAGCCAGTTCCAATCACTACGCGTGCTTCCTACGCTTTCGACAAGGTACTCGGTCTGCTTAATCGTCGATCAACGGTAGAAAATAAATAATAATTTGTAAGCTTTTTGATGCAGAGTGCATTCACAGACTAACGTGTTCCACTTCATTATTGAATTTTTAATTTTCGGATTTTTTCTAGTGTTCAGTTCTGTTCAGAGGTAACCTCTCTGGAAAAAAATCAAAAGTTATTTCGAACATCCAAAGCGTTTCAATTGCGGTGATGAATAATTTATTGAACGCATAAAATTCCATGTCACTCTTGACGTGGGCACATACTTCAACGGCTCTTCACAGAAGCACGTTCCTTCAGTCTTCCCCACTTCCATCCGGATATGGGCAACAGTCTGAATGGATCTGTAAAAGGTTGGACAGCATGTACGACATCGTGGTATCCGTTCCAGCCGTCGTAATCATTTTCCAACGGATTCCATTTCATAGTTCAGTTGTTACAGCCTTCATCGGTTCAACCTCATGAAGATCACGAAGCGCTCTCCTCTGCTGCTCTACGCCACTACATTGCTGGTAGGTCGTAATCTCCGGCTCATAAATTCAAATCAAATCATAACGCGAATTTACCACCCGCGGTGCATAATGATCCAGAAATGGCACTCTACTGCTGCTGTTGGTGAACAATTCGCTTTCCCTCACGTTCTCGCAATGCTTGGCGCTGTCTGAAACGTAACTAGGCTCTGGTGACGAGATGCGATTGCAACCGACGTGCAGTTATTCGAACAAATGAATCGGGTTCGGTGAAGCTGTGTGTAAGCAGTGAAGCAGAGTGATGGAGTTCTAGATTCGATTGTTTGGGCAGTCGTGAATGTGCGAAAAATATTCGATAATCGTATCATCATAAACGCTTGAATCCTTGGAGCAAATCAGTTACCGATCCCAAAAATGATCCTGGTATGAATCATAATCCATACCGTTGCCGATAGGGAATGTCTGTTGAATATGATTTCGGAAGTACCGACACATATTCAATCCATCCATCAGCAGGGCGACACCTCTTGATGATCCGGGGGCGCGTGACCCTTTTTATGATGAATTAACGAGCGGTTCGAGATCCGACCGGATTAGAGAGTAAATTGTTGATGCTGAGTTCAATGATTCAATAGTCGTTAGCAGAGGGAAAAATCACGTCTGGCGGTAGAACAAGGGGTGCGCTACAAGTGATTGTGCAATTTCATCGGTACACAAAGACTGAAAGTGGGAGATTTGTACGAAGTGTTATTATCGAAAGTGTGAAGGGTTCAAATAACATTATGATGCGATGCGTACCGAGCTCAATAAGATATGCTGTCATTAAGAAGTAAAAACGGGACATAAGAACTCAATTTGCGTCTGTTGCCATTTGTGGTGTGAATAAATTCAATACATGTATTACTGAGCACATAGATCAAATTAAATTCAAATCATAGATAAATTGAATACGTAATATAGCGATTGCACGACAGCACTTGCAGAAGGGCAGCCGTTTTTCTATTCAATTTTTTTTTCTTTTCTCATATAGAAAGGTTGTGATAAAGAGTTAGCATCACTGGGAGTACGACGTGATGCCTACGTGCTGTTCTCTAAAAAAAGTCTAATTTCAATGTGAATCAACCAACTGATCAGTGAAAAGTGTAAAAAGTGTTATTTATTGAATAATGCGGATTGGCGAAACTAAAAAATGTTCAAGCGACGGATTAAACGAAAAAAAATTATCGCAAAAATTAAACGATGTCAACGGATTGAAGTGCCATCTGCATATCATTGTCATTGTTATCTGATTTATATAATCAGATTTATATGGAATGTGCAAAATTACAAGTCAATCGTGAGACTCAAGCTGAAAATTTAAAATTGGTCTGCAGCAAACCCATTCACGATTGCCTATTTCATTTTATGTTTCCAATAGTAGTGTGTCATCTCGCGTTGTTTACAGTAATGCGAACAGGGGAAACAGGGTGCTGGTGAGATCGTTCCATAGAGATGTTTTACATTTTTCTTATGTAATGTCTTATTATATTTCTCCTTACTAAACATCATGCTAGACTAAACTCCATCGATTATTCGACGAACGTTTGATCAATGGATCTATTTTATTTCGGGTTAAATATTAAGTTTAAGACGCGCACGTGAAGTTTTTAACCGTACAGATATTCCTTGCGACCGTGCTGTGAAGAGGATCCATTTGATATTTTATTATTTTGGCTTGGAAGTCGACATTACTTGTTATCGCGTAAGGCGTTGTTGTTCGGAGTTCTACGAGTTTCGCAACAAATTTCGTATTTAAGTAGGAAGCACATATTAATACAAAACGCGATAAAATTGCAACATTATATAATCTATCAAAAATTTATTACCCCTTACTGTGATGCATGTGAAAGGTGGATTAAAACAGGCTTCTATTTGTATTCTATTTATAGTTTGTTTAAAAATATATTTCACAGATTCCAATAGAATTTTAACGGGAAGAGGCATATTGAGACGGAATAGGAATGTCGAAGGACACGATGGATCAATCCAGACAAAACAATATTTTCTCAACGTCTTCATCACATCCGAAAGTGATGAACGTCTTCATCACATCCGAAGATGAAAACCAA
This sequence comes from Malaya genurostris, assembly GCF_030247185.1. Lineage (NCBI taxonomy): Eukaryota > Metazoa > Arthropoda > Insecta > Diptera > Culicidae > Malaya > Malaya genurostris. The sequence continues at coordinate 92,171,321 of NC_080572.1, read as the reverse complement.
TAAACTAAATTTTCCGGAATTTTTCGAAGACACTAAACTCGAAGAGACTAAAATAACATCCAGGAAGAGAATGATCAATGAAGCCTTAACGGGTTTAACGAAACTTATACAGAGGTGATCGAAAAGAAGAAAAAACAGCTAAGGCTGAAAATAATTATAATTCTGTTACTCTGATTTCGATTTTTCAAAATGATATTAGTCTTCGTATTAGGAACATAAATAGATGAAACTATATGTAAATTATATTAGTTCATTATTAAAAAGGAAAAAGCTGTTGTGTACTCCATATGTAAACTAAAAATCATTAATCTTTTCTACTTACTGGCAGCACGGTCATCAGTGATTATCGAAATTATAACGATCTGCGCTCGTTCAATTGTATTTGATCCTTACTCCAGAGCATTTACCTTTTATATAATCACCGGAAGTTTCTCAATTGTATTCATTTAAGGAGTTTACTTACTTTTGTATTATTACTGGGATTCATTTACTGATCGGATATTCACGGTGGAATTTTCCTCTTGGCTAAACAACCATTGTTTCTTCGAATATTAAACCTATGAGCAGAGATTTTTAAGCGGAAGATGTTTGGAACAAGGGCAACAGTAAAATATTGTATTTGAAAAAAAGCATAGCACATATATCGATGAGCCAAATGTAAACATTCTAGTTTCCGATGAGCGTCGAATCGACCGGCCACTACCTAGCAACGAGCCTGCACGTCCCTCAGAATTAGAAGTCGAACTCAACATGAAAATGCAAATAAAAAAATTTAAAAAAAGTTACTCACACGTTAATCTTGGTCCAGTTAGTCACAAAGCATCAAATTATCAAATTATCATTATCAAATTAAAACACCAATTGTCTTTATGAAATGATAAAGAAGTTTCATGTATGAAAGGTCATGATAAGCAAGAATGTCGCGAACTGGGATATTTGATAGTCTACCTTGGGTACGCAAGGAATTTATTAGTTGAGATCTGACATCACGACCCTCCACGCATGTCCAAACGACATGATCAATATCCCGATACCCTTCGCCACAAGCACAATGATTAGTCTCGGAAAGTCTGATTCGAAGGAGATGTGCATCTAACGTGTAGTGATTGGACATGAGTCGGGATATCACACAAATGAAATCCCTACTCACATCCAGTCCCCTGAACCATGCCTTTGTCGATATTTTAGGAATAATTGAGTGCATCCACCGACCCAGATCATCTTAATACCAAGAAGCTTGCCAGCTGGCAAGTGTTCTTTGGCGAGACGCGCTATAGAATTCGTTGAAAGCAATCGGTCTCTCATAAATTTCACCCTCAATAGCACCACGTTTGGCTAAAATATCGGCTCTTTCATTACCTGGAATGGAGCAATGAGCCGGGACCCAAACTATTGTAATTTGATAATTATTATTCAATATGACGTTCAGTCACTGTTTTATTTTGCCCAAGAAAAATGGTTCATTTTTGCCAGCAGCGTTTGAGCGAATGGCTTCAATTGCGCTCAGACTATCTGTGAAGAGATAATAATGGTTTGGAGATAATGTGACGATTACTCTCAAACTATAATGAACTGCTGCTAACTCTGATATATAAACAGATGCAGGTTCTTGAAGCTTGAATGAGGTCGAAACATTATTGTTGAACATACCAAACCCTGTCGCTTCTTCAATTCGCGATCCGTCCGTATAAAACATTTTCTCAGAGTCAATATGCCTGAACTTACTTGAAAATATTTTTGGGATTTCCATAGAGCGTAGGTGATCCGGGATTCCACGAACTTCGCGTTGCATGGATATGTCGAAAAATAAAGTTGAGTCAGGGACATTTAGGAGGCTGACACGGATAGGAATATATCTTGAAGGGTTTATTTCCTGGGACATATGGTTAAAATATACTGTCATGAATTTTGTTTGAGATTGAAGCTCGACTAGCCTTTCGAAGTTATTAATAACCAGGGGATTCAGTACCTCACGTAAATTTAATATAATGGGTATTAAATTATGAACAATATTTTGCCAATTTTCGGTCGTTAGTATTGAATGGGAAAAACAGCAACAAATTGTAACATGACATGAGCTTATATTTTCTGTTTCATTGTGACTGATGCGCGCGCTGAATCAAATCAAATATTCGTTACTGAGAAGTTGTTTGGCAACCCTTGGTAAGTAGCACAAGCTCCGCCTGAAACCTGACCTGAAACTGAACTGAATTAACATCGATCACTAGTAGCAACAAGTGTCGAACTAACATTCTTGTATCATGTAATATGCAATTTCAACTGGTTTCTAATCAATCACGGGAAACTCACGGACATTCATCTAAGCGAAGCTTTCTCATATAGAAAGGTTTTACAAATACTGTGGAAACCAAGGGGAGGACGCTTAGAACAATGTGCCAATCACACATTAACACAATGCGTTGGCGCATTTATCAATATTGGCACTTTCGTTTTGATACAGTTGCACAGTTGCGGCACACAAAGGGCTCAGTTTTGACAAATACCTGTTTCATGGGGAACAGCGTGGCACACTTAGATTCACAGTATATCACGTGTTTTTTTAGAGGCACAATATAGTTTGTGTTAAGCGACTCTCCCCTTGGTGGAAACCGATTTTTGAAGCGAGGCCCGAAATGTCGAGCTTCATATACCATTCGAGTTCGTCAAGTTTGCAAAATGTCTGTGTGTGCATGTAGATGTATATGTAACGTTTATTTTGCACTAACTTTTCTCGGAAATGGCTGGATCGATTTTCACAAACCTAGATTCAATTGAAAGGTCTTGTGATCCCATACAATCCTTGATTTTGTTTGAATCTGACTTCCGGTTCCGGAGCTATAGGATATATAAATGTCCTATAGAATTCGACTCAGCACGACGAACTGAGCAAATGTGTGTGTGTGTGTATGTAACAAAAATATGCACTCACTTTTCTCGAAGATGGCTGAACCGATTTTCACAAACTTGGATTTGAATGAAAGGTCTTATGTTCCCATAGTCCGCTATTGAATTTCATCCGGATCGGACTTCCTGTCCCGGAGATATAGAGTGAAATGTACCAAAAATATGGGAAAAACATACACTTACTTTTTTCAGAGCGTGCTTTTGAATTTCATTTAGATCCAACTTCCGGTTCCGAAGTTATATGGTAAAATGTGAAAATTAGAAAAATTGTGGGCACTCAATTTTCTCTGAAACGGCTAAACCGATTTTCACAAACCAAGATTGAAATGAAAGGTCTTATAGTTTTCTAAAAAATTGTAGAACATTTTATTAGAATCCGACTTCCGGTTTCGGAACTAAAGCGTGATAACTGAAAAATTAACAATTTCATTCGTATATTTCCACGAACGATGGTCAAAAAGGCTCCGCAAGATTTGAAAACCCGTTTTCAGTTTCCAAAGGTGGGACATCAATGGCCGTTTTAAGCATTTCTGGAAAAGGGGGTGTTTTACTGATGTCAATTTTAATGCAGTATACAAAAAAGCAAAACCAATCTCGAGAGAAAACATCACGGTTGAAGACAATTGTTTCCACTACTCCTCAGCGCATCTACCTAGAAATAAGAAGACCATTGTCAGAATATATTAACAGCAGAGTTTTTTATTTCACTTATCTTTTCAAGAAAAATATTAATCTCTTACCTTCTTCCAATATATATTATTTTCCCGCTCCACCAGCAATGGCTACGTGGTGTTTCGCACATTCGACAAGAGACATTAAATGACAAGTGTTTCACCGACTTTCAGTAAAAACTAACACATTGTTCGAAATCTCGGCAAACGGATTTGCTGATTTTGGTATATTTGTTGTTTACTGACAAGCTCAGCATAATATTTTTCCATACTTCGAGAAAAGAACGCGCTTTACCGAGATATCAGAATATTACATTAACGAATTTTGGAAAAGAGCAACGGATTACTGAATAATCAGTAAAATGTCGTGTATGAAAAGTACATTTAAAACATGTGTGGCATATAGCATAAAGTGAGAGAAAAACCCTGTTTTAATCCACCTAGTGGTGTAATGATGCCTTCCTCATATCAATCGTACTATCATATATAATACTGTGGTATTCTTCAAAATAATTTTCCTCGATTCTTAAAAGAATAACCGAAACCGGTTTGTTCGAGTTCGATAAAAACTATCAATTGGAGAAGATTTGAGGTCGATTTAGAAAACTTTTTACGGTTTTTCGTCATTTTCAGTGATGGTATAAAATTGCAGCCATCTCCGAGAAAAGTTAGTGCACTTAATTTCACAAATTTTTGCACATTTTACCCCATAATTCCAGAACCGGAAGTCGGATCCAAATAATATTCAGGAATTTTGTATGGGACCGCAAGACCTTTCATTTGAATCTAAGTTTGTGAAAATCGGTTCAGCCATCTCCGAGAAAAGTTAGTGCAAAAAAACGTAACATACACACATACGCACATACACACACATACATACACACAGACATTTTGCATACTCGACGAACTGAGTCGAATGGTATATGACACTCGGCCTTCCGGGCCTCGGGTCAAAAGTCGGTTTTCACAGTGATTCCATGACCTTTCTATATGAGAAAGGCAGAACACATGAATGCATCCGAAAAGAGATTATTGGTGGCCATTATGGTTCATTATATACGAGAGTAGAGCAAACCTATTGTGTACATTACCTGTTTTCTTAAAATTTCTTCAAATACTATAATAGCTTATAGTCCATCAAATAAAAATAATATCGTTGTGGATGCCGCGGCGAAGAAAAACTTGTGCATATTGCCTATGAAATAAACGTATTTATGAAAAAAAAAATATATCCGAAATCATTTAGGGGTTAGCCAAATTTTGTGCTAGGGCACATAACTGTTTTCATTATTTTTACGTTTCGTCTTTGACTCATCAGTGCAGAGCAGTTCAAATTGAACTGCTTAGTGCTAAACTCGGCAGTTCAGTTTGAACCGCTAAGCAGACGTAAAGTTTCTGCTACTTACAGAACACTTTTTGTTTTCCAAAATTCTTTCAATGATAAATTTACGGTTTGATATATGGTTGATGCGAAGAATATTTGATATAGGATAACGTTTTATTTACTCTTTACTATAGAGCAATTCCAGAAATGCTTAACAGAAAAAGGGTGAATGTATTTTTGCATATCACGAAAATTGCCTTTTTCAAATCGCTGTAACTCGGAAACCGTTAATTGTACAAAAATTGCGTTCAGGAAGAAGTCGATTGGGCACTCTAAAAAAATATACACTGAAAAAGAAATTTAATTTTTTTTCTAAATAATTTTAAAATGAACCAAACAAATTGATTTTGATTTTTTTTTCTCAATAATTACAAAATAATCCGAATAAGTTAAATAAAAAAAAGCATGGTTTAATTTTTTGCTGATAATTTTTATTTTAAAGCTTTTATTAAAACCTACAGATTGATGGCTATCCCATCCGTGCCTTTTGAAAAATGAAGAAGTTACAGCTAAAACAGTTTACGTGTCCCGTTGTAATTCGGAAACCGTTCATCGTACAAAAATGGCGTCCAGGAAGAAGTTGTAGGGAATTAATAGGGCACTCTAAAAAAATATACACTGAAAAAAAAATTTGATTTTTTCTCAATCATTTCAAAATAAATCAAAAAAGTTAAATTTAAAAAAATCAGGGTTTCGATTTTTTGTGATAATTTTTATTTTAAAACTCCTAATAAAGCCTGCAGTTTGATGGCTATCCCATCCGTGCCTTTTGAAATATGAAGATGTTACAGCTAAAACAATTTACAGAAATATTCGAAATTTCAAGTTCAATCAATCTGTAGGTTTCAAAAAGCGCTTTAAAATAAAAATTATCAAAAAAAAATCGAAACCCAGATTTTGTTTAATTTAATTTTTTTTGTTCATTTTGAAATTATTGAGAAAAAACAAATTTCTTTTTCAGTGTATATATTTTTAGAGTTCCCAATAGATTCCCTACAACTTCTTCCTGAACGCCATTTTTGTACAATTAACGATTTCCGAGTTACGATTTGAAAAAGGCAATTTTCGTGATATGCAAAAATACTTACGCCCTTTTTAAAAATCAGTCGTGAGTCGGATTAACCTTTCAATCGATTCAAAACTTATGGTTTGCCATACTGAAGCCATGTGCAAAGTTTCATCCAATTCGGTGAAGGTCTATTTTGATTTTGTCACTTTTTCGTCTACTCGTTCCTGGAATTGCTCTATATGGTAAAATACAGAAGTATAATAGATATAGTTCACCTTCTGTTGAAGAATCATCCTAGCAATCTTATTTACTATTTAAATGGAGTATAAACTAACTATTTCGGCTTTCACTCGTTGACCTTCAACATTTTTGTATGGTATCGTTACTTAACAGACTATTAAGTATATGGGAAAAACTGTTTAAACCATCAGTGGAATGGTCAATATGATTTGTCGTAGCGTTGGTTTATTGTTACATTAACGATTATAATCCGACAACCAGTATAGTAATCATATGTATATAGTTTCGAATTATTCGTGTCGTGAGTTCCCAAACCATGGTCGGAGTTCTGGTGATGTATTCACTGTCATCACCAACTTTACATCTCTCGAGTTCTTTTATGCTGAATAATCCTATATTCATATACAACCACTGTTATAGAAGAACATTTTTAGCGCAGGTCTTCAGTAAAGTGCAAATTGTCATCAACACAAACCGCAATTTTCCACAAAAAATAGTCGTTTTGCACACTCAATGAACTTCTTTTGGCTCTATGTTACAATGGACAGTTGAATACCCTTCAGAACTGGACAATGAGAAACTCTTGCCTGACGTAACTAACGCATCAATCCCATATGCAGTCCCTACTAGTCATCACCCAATATCACTGGCAGAAGACCTATGGTATGCAAACTCTGTATGCCGACCACATGCAAATCTCACTCTGCAACTCTTTCGGACGAGGAAACGGAACTGAACATGGAAAACCAGTGAAAATTGCATGCAGTAAGCGAAACACTGTCACTAACTGCATCATTTTCTACCTACACTGACTGAATCTCCATCTGCGATTTCCGCTGCCGAATCGAATAAATATGAAACAGACACACCAATTAAATATTTGACGTACATGACTAAAATATATTTCAACATCCAGACCTTCGATTACTAGCCTGTGAAATGCTGCTGTGAAATAAAGCGGACTCGGTGACGGGACAATGCCTACATCAACGGGTAACACACGACAGGGCTAGGATTTCACGTCCTTTTAGCGACAGAATTGTCCGCCACCAGATGCAATAAAACACAATGGGCGATGATGATGATGATGATGATGACTTTGAGAGATGAGTATCCACGTGGAATTGAAAAAAGAGTATAAACCGTCCATCCAACCAACCATCCATCCTTTTTGTATGCACATTGCAGTTTGATTTCCATAAGACAACATTTGGGACGGATGGTACGGTTGCCGCATACGTAATTTTCGCAGTCCACCAACCGAAGCAGGATTCACTTTTCCAATAATGAACGTTTTAGTTACACTAAATCTGCACCCTTGCACCCGGTGGCAAGTGTTCAAATATTGAACGGCATTTCAGTTCAGTAATGGTTTGTTTGAGCAGTTAGATTTTACGCTAGAGAGAGTTGAACTGAATTGAGTTTGTTGACAAGTGTCACGCAGCGTGCATGTCCATAATGCGGCTGTTCAACCAAACCTAACCTCAATAATGATCCCCATTTTCTTCGTGACAAAATACCCAAATATGCAAACTTTATCACTCGCAACTAATTTATCACAAATTTGATCCTATCTTCAGTAAATTCTAGCTTCTATCGAGCCATCTTGTTTCGCTTGGGTCACAGGCTTAAAAAAAAACACTGAATAACAGCAGGAGATTCAACGGTGGGACAAACATTTCACTAAATAGAAGACATTAATCATGTGCCTCCAAATGGCGGTGCCGGTCATTCGATCTTGTTGCTAGTTTGACTTTTACATCCAACTAGATATGTTTTTTTTTTGTTCATTTCACATCCAGTAATCAGTGAGCATTTTCGCCTGCCGATTGAATCGAACGAATCCACGTCCAACATGGGCTTGGAGCATTTCACCTCGTTATTCCACCGACAGAGGGAAAATTAATATGTAAATCAATGTTTGGGGACGCATTTTTTGTTTTGTTTTATCTCCCGTCCGAATCAGGCTAACCGATTGTTGTGATCAAATCCGTTCAACCCGGAGTGATAAGCGACTTCTTCAGTGCGGTACGGTTTGGCGAAAGATCATCATTCCATTTTGGGTTTTCTTTTGGTTACTAGACAGATTCTTGTTATTTATGCGCCATTGGGTTGATATTTATTGGCCTGATATTCATCTTTTCGGAATTAAATCTAATCCGAATGATACTGGTTTTTACATATTTCACAATATTTCACAAAAGAGTTTGTTTCTCTTCACTTTCTAAATTAGTTTTCTGGATAATTATGAACACAGCTAATGCTGAAGTAACGTTTACAAATCACTTAATTTCAGTCTGCTTTGGATGAATGATAATTTCACTATTATGAAAGCTTGTTGGTAGTTTGGTTGGACGGAAAGAAGCCATACCAAAATTTATTTAATTAACCATTTTCAGATTGGTCTGCGACTCGAAAAAAACGGTATTCTGTTAGGTATGAAAATAAGTTTCCAGCGTTTAACAAAATATGACACCACACAGATAAAAAGGGTGTAGCAAGGTTTTCATATAAAAAACTGCCCTCAAACAGATTAAAAATTGGTATAGGCTGTTTGAAAAGGATTATATTGAAGATGATTTTCCCAAAATTTTAACCCTTTAACCGCCATATTGGTGGAGTTAGGGAGGTTATTCTGATTTTCATTTTTTTTAAATTTTTCAAAAACCTCTTTAGCAAAGAAAGATGAAAAAGATCAGGAATATTTTAGGAATTATGGGAAACCTTTCTGATTCTTTTCTGATTTTCTCAAAATTTATTTCATGTGAAAAAAATTTCACACATTTTCGAATTTTTTTAAATCGCACTTGCAATTTTGGTACCACTCTAGATTTTACATAAAAAATAAATCATTCATGAGTACATACGCTGCATTTTTGTCAGATTTTTAAAAAATGTGGACGGGTATAATATCAGACTTTAAAAAAATAAATCAATCGGAAAACCATGCGAACCGATGGAGACGCATGGTATTTAGTTCTAAAATCATATATCACATGCCCTTAGAACTAAATTACACGCGTTTCCATCTACAACTTGAGCTCAGGTCTTGAATATTGACGTAATTAATAATGATAAAAGAATTTGATTCCTCATGCTATTTACACACGCCCGTACGCCTATACGGTCGATTTACCAAGCAATTATGTAGGGAATGCATTAGTGAACATGCGTGCCAACGGACGGTTGTAATTCGTTTCTAACTTGCGGTATAGTCTGGAGGTTTCGAGGTTAGCTATTAGCAGTTCTAGGAAATACTATAAACCACATAAAAATCATGTCGAAGCGCCTACAGCAAGTCCCGAAGACCCAAAAAGAACGTATTAATTCGCATCGTCGATTTTCTATACAAATAACATGTTCTTTTGAACTTAATATTTTCAGTTTTTTGCTATTTCCTGAAGAGGACCTCTTTATTACTTTTCTTGTATCCTTACCGCGGTCATAAATGATTGAATACACGAATTCATGAACTACCACGATATCGTCGCCACGCACCATTATTCGAGTGCGAAGATGTTATATTTTAAAACCTTTCCCTCTCATACATTTTGTTTCGACGAATTTGCTGTCAGTTCGATCTCAGCTTGATTAATCCGTCTTTATGAGCTTAAACCGTTTGAACTTAGCTGTATTGTTGAGCAGTTTCAGGCAACTCCTACCATGTGGTACAGAACGTCGACGACCATTTTACCTTAAAACTGATAGTTTTTTAGATTTCGCTTGGTTTCGAATTTTCCTTTGATTTTGCGCTTGGTATCTAGGAATACTTTTCTCCGCAAAAGAACTATAATTTAATTGTCCTTCTGAATTTTTACTAAATATAGTTATTATTTGATTTGAATACAATAAATGTAAAATAAATGTAAAATGACTTATCAGTTCATGAATAAAAACTTTAAACCGTATATTAAAACCTAAATATTTTTCAATTCATTAGTTTTGATTCATGTTTCTCTCACTGATCCTTCCTTATGAAAATTCTTTCTTAAGCCCTGAACTCAAGTTGTAGATGGAAACGCATGGTATTTAGTTCTAAGGGTATGTGATATATGATCTTAGAACTAAATACCATGCATCTCCATCGGATGATGACAATTTGATGGAAACGCATGGCTCTCCGAATGATTTATTTTTTCAAAGTTTGATATTATACCCGTCTACATTTTTTTAAAATCCGAAAAATATACAGCGTAATGTACTCATAAATGACATACATCAAAAATATGATGTAAAATCTAGAGTCGCACCAAAATTGTAAGTGCGATTAAAAAATATTGAAAACTTTCAACATTTTTTTCCACATGAAATAAATTTTGAAAAACTTAGAAAAAACAGAAAGGTTTTCCATAATTCCTAAAATAATCCTGATTTTTTTCAATTTTTTTGCTAAAGAGATTTTTTAAAAATTTAAATAAAATGAAAATCAGAAGAACCACCCTAACTACTCCAATATGGAAGTTAAAGGATTAAAATTTTAGGAATATCATCTCCAATATAAACCTTTTCAAACAGCGTATATCAATTTTTTTCTGTTTGGGGGCAGTTTTTATATGAAAACCCGGCTACACCCTTTATTGCCAGTGCCATGATTAAAAGTCAAGAAATCATGAAACATGTCTTTTCATGATATCATGCCTCATTATTCATGGTTTTATGAGCAACATGATTGAACAATAACCCATCTCCCAAGAAAATTTTCATTATATGAATCAGTTTGCTCATGAAATTTCATGAGAAGACATATTTCATGATTTCATGATTTCTAATCATGGCACCGGCAATGGATTTTTATAAGTGCATTAGTATAATTTCCAATGTCAATTTGAAAGCTTACACATATGTCAAGAACATCACTGCTCATCAAATTTTACCCTAAATAAGAATCATTTGCATTACGTACTGCATTTATCAGGCTTTGTCTGTTAGATGCAAGAATAGCTACATCATTGAACGTTACATAAAATACATTTTACTGGGGCTTACAAACAACGTTATTCATCGAAAAGCTTGAATATTGTTAATGTAGGAAACCGACAGATTTCGAAAGATGACGTCGTTATTTCAAAGTGTTCAAAGATGTTGTAGACAGAGTCATGTTCTGCATATGTTTCGTGTAAGCACAAACATGGGTTAACTCCTAAATAACCAATTCTCTTAATATCTGGACACAGTGGTTATTCTTACACGGGCAAAATACTGATTCTATGAATGAGCAAAATGAGTCATGATTTGAGGAAAAGAGTGTATTTTCATGTTATGATAATACACCATGGTTAAAAGTTTTCGGATCATGAACCCTTTGGATTGGATCAATTTCGCTGAAATTTAAGCGTAACGTACCTTACACTGATGGGTATTACTTCAGACGTATCTGATACAATGGTGATCTTTTCAACATAAATTCAGACGTTCAGAATATAAAGATTTCAAATATGAATTAAATGATATGGTTTGATGATCGGATTTTTTACGCGATTTGTTCATTTTTAAATTTTTTGATAATAACTTATATCTCAAATGCTAACATCGTGAAAAGCACATAGCGAACGTCCTTTGAAGAATAATTTAATTAATTTAATCTAAATCTTTTTAATTTTCAATTGAAATATAGCATTTTTAAAGAACGACAACGCTTAAAATACCGTAATTTCTACGCAGTTTTAAGTTAATTGCTCCAAGTTTAATTTCGCATTTGAGAATTCACTTCAACGAAACTCTCTTTTGTTCTTTTGATTAAACCGCGGAATGATTTTTCGTTTTTTTTATCGTTTAAAACCCAACCCTATTCAAAATATTTAGTTGGATCAATTCAGCCTGTGCTGTTATAATATCTATAGAACAAACTCAAAAAAGTAGATAAACAGATATTTTTTTCTACGTTTCATTGCATGGTGTTCGAAATTGTTCTGGATACAACAGTAAATGCAAAATGAATAAAACTGAATGTATATTGCATGTATGCAATCCTTAACATCGCTTGAGGCAAAAGATTCACAGTGATATCCGTTTAGAAAATTGGAGTTATGAATGAAATACATTCCTCAAGGAACACATTTTAAAAATCATGATTTATTTCATGGGAGGAAACTCAATGCTCATGATTTTGGTTTCAACTCATAATCAAAAAATCTTGAAAAATCATAATGGCTTCATGAAAGTTTAAAATGATTGGTTTCATGATTTTTTAATTATGACAGAAGCAACGGATTTCTGTCCGTGCCTAAAGTGCTCATAGTTGTATTTTGACAGCAGATTAATTACATACTAGAAAATAGTTACATGCGTTAAGGTACTATGGAATTTTTTCCGATTGTAGGGCTTTGACCGTTAAGGTCATTCTCCTCTTCAGGTTAGGAAAACTATCTGACCCTAAGTGCTGGGTTGGAAATCGAACTCAGGCGGGTTGCATGAAAGGTAACGATTTACCCATCACGCTATACCCGTCCGTAATATGAAAAAAATGTGCTTCCGTTTCACTCGATATAATCATGAAATGGGAAGCGTTACGTTAAGTTAAAGAAGCTAGAAACCGTTAAAAGGGTTAGATTCTGGCGGTACATGCGTTACTTTTTAGTAAGTTATAAGCGTTACGAAGCGTTACTTTTTTGTAAGTCATAGTCGTTACGAATCGTTGCATGTGTTACTTTTACGAAGCGTTACGTTTTCGTAAGTTATAGATATTACGAAGCTATAGATGCGTAACTATTTTGTAAGTTATGAACGTTACATGCGTTACTTTTTTGGAAGTTAAAGGCGTCACATGTGTTACTTTTTAGTAAGTTATAGGCGTTACAAAACGTTATATGCGTTACTTTTTATTAAATTTTAAACGTTACGAAACGTTACATGCGTTACTTGTTTTGTGAGTTGCAGGCCTCTACGTGCGTTACACTTCTGTGAATTACAGGCGTATCGAAGTGTTACATGCGTTACTTTTTGTTAGTCACGGACATTACAAAGCGTTACAAGCGTTACTATTCAGTAAGTTATAAGCGTTACAAAACGTTACATGCGATTCTTTTTTGTCTCTCATAGGCATTATGAAGTGTTACATGCGTTACTTTTTAGAAAGTTACGAAGCGTCACAAGCGTACCATTGTTGTGAGTTATAGGCGTTGCGAATCGTTACATGTGTAACTTTTTTTTGTAAGTTTCAGATGTTACAAAACGTTACATGTGCTACATTTCTGAAAGGTACAAGCGTTACGAGGTGTTACATCCGTTATTCTTTTGTAAGTTTTGTGTTCTACGAAGCGTTATATGTGTTTCTTTTTGTAAGCTATAGATGTTAAAAAGGGTCACAAGAGTTTTGGCTTCTCAATTTTAAAATATTGAAGAGTCACTGTCAAAGAGAGGAATGTCAAAATTATGACATGATTAGAAATGATCCTATAACGACATAGAATACACTAATCAAAATTAGCACGATGACATAGCTTATCGAAACGAAAACTTGTGAATTATATTATTCAAATGAATTAATTATTCTATTCAATCCATGAAAGAATCATTAGTTCTTTCCTTAATATGAGAATATTCAGTAAATTGAAATGTTATAAATGTTACCGTTATTTAATATTTTAAATGTTACCGACAACCACGTACCCAGAGAGGGAAGGGGCTGGGCGAAGGATCATGACCCCTCCCAAATCAGAAACAGAGATAGAGGTTTTGAGAGTAACGTTATAGTCAAAACACCACTGTCGATGAAGCCCACAGTGGCAGGTCCTACGAAGGAGAACAGAGTCAAAACCACATTAAATGGAGGATGAAACCGTGGTTAAATTAATGGCAATACTGATAGTACATAAAATTGTACTGGACGACCGAAACAAGAAAGTGCAAAAGCATGCCTTAATTGAGCAAGATTCTGCAGATGAGAAAGATATCCTGCCGCTGGATCCCGCAAATACTCTTTTAGGACTAGAAAGACGAACGCAAGCGCACTTTGAGTACATATTTGGCTGAATCCATTATCATACGCCAGAGAACATAATGATCACCCAACAATAGAGCAAAGTCAGCACGAGTGTTTCGAAGCGACACGAGTGCCTCAATGGACGGAAAGATCACAAAGTCGGTTTTCTGGGATCGATATAGTATACTTTTGGAGGGTAACCTCAAATCAGAAAAAAGCCAATATAAGCGTACATTAATGATGCGATTGAAGACCGAAATCGTTTTGAAATGGATGACTTGGCTTCTTCGTACTATTACCTGTACTCAGACGTTAGTTTATCTCTGCGAAATTTATGTGAGTTTCGTTTTGGAATTTCAGATCATTACTTCCGGAACCTGAATCCGAAACCAGTATAGCCAAAGTAAATTTGTATGGTCTATAAATTTAGAACATGTTTTCCGTTCTCCACGAATCGACTGCGCAACTCTATGCAGTGAATTGTCGTCATTTGAAGTAGGAATGTAAATGATCTCAAAATATATGGCATCATCACAAGTCTCGAGGATTGTTGTGCTATATAAATATTTAGAAGGTCTTGAACAAGTTTTACAGAAATAACATGACAGTAAACGTAAATAAGATTTATATCGTGTTAAACGTAAAGAAATGTAATACAATAGCATTCTCTCGGACACAGTCACAAATTTTATCTGAATACATTTTGGAGATTTTAATCACAATTATTGCTACTTCTGAAAGCAGGAACCGAATTTACTACTTTTAATATTGGCACGTATTAAAACAGGCTCTTGAAGTTGAAGCTTTGCACTCATCACCCTAAAATTCTGAAACCGGACATTGAATCCGGCAAAAATCAATAACGTTCTATGAGACTTCGAGACTTTTCATATGAATTTAAGCTTTCTAAACTCGGTAGGCAGTTGTCCTTATTCCACTGCACATTTTAGTTTTCAAAGAAATAGAAATACAAAACTTTCGAATTATCTTCACTGGAGACCATCATGAAAGCATTTTATATTGCATGTTTAGCAAGTGCATTATGTGCCCGCAGTAGTTCTGTAATTGATCAGTAAACACATGGTCCGGGCGAGTGTTGCCAAACTTGTCTCCTTCCGTCTACATCACTCACCGATGAGGGTGACTGGAGAAGAAAGATATTGGCAAAACAATCCATCATCCTGTCAGGCTGCAAAAGAACGCTACCGATTAGAGCCGACGTTGTTGCTTCGCGTCGGGGGTTGCCAACCTTGCGTGCCAGTGCCGAACCAACATCGTACGGGCAGTTGGGCCAGGTGGTGAATCTCTGGCAAAATATCGATCCCTTCTGTCGCTGAACTTCGCTCACTCCGTTTGCGAAAGCAAAAAATGACCGGCTGCTGCGCAGTCGCTCCAAGAGCCAGCCATGTTTGCACGCCGACCGCGGGCAGACAAACTGTGATAAATACAACTGAATGAAAGTTAGTTCTGTAGGAACACTTTTTTAATCTAGACGTACGCAGGAATCCCTTACGTTACTCGTATGGCCAGCCGAAGTGAACCTCGAAATACCGGTTCAGTACATTGTATTTCTCTCGTGCTCTCAGTGAAATACATTGAGCTATAGAAAACCCTCTCCATAAAAATTGCAGCGAGAAAATGTGTGGTATTATGTTTTGATAGAACTGATTCCCCGGTTTTAATAAAAACTATTATTGAAAAAAAAAGTTCTTTTCGCAACAATATATTGACAGTGTCGTGATTAATCATTGTTAATTTAGTCCAGTGATCAGCTATTCTCGATAGGAGTCACCTAACTCCTGTTAGTTTATAATAGAACGACAATCAACATAGACATTCAAAATCTACCACCGACTACTAGTCCGCCAATTGGTGATTGATGTTTATAAACAAAAGATCTGCAGGAATGTGAGGGGAATGTGAAGTGCCTACAATGTTGAATCATCTGGGGTCTCTGTCAGAAACTAACAACTCTAGCGGGTGTCATTGTGTTGTATCATTTTTCCAGAAAGTTTGCACAACTGCTAAAATCAAAGCTGTTTGCTTGTAAGTGGATCAACGAAGTGTTCTCGAAATAAACAATCGATTCTCGTGTTGAGTAAACAAGTTGAAAGGTCCTTATCGAATTGATTTTCCTGAATCAATTCTTTTAGCGCGAGACAGCGTTCTCAATTTTTTCTCCACCACCCACCTACGAATAACTTATTCCTGAATCGATTTCCCCCCTCGAGTTCAGAAACAAGCCACATTAGTAGTTGTGCCAGTGGAAATAGCCGGCAATACTTGTGTACAGGATTCCCAAGAGAATTTGGAGCTCTCTCCGTTGAAGAAAAGGGGGACAAAAAGGGAAGGAAAATTCAGTGTTGATGCTTACTCTGCCCCTATCGCCCGGTCCAACAGGCAACAAAGACAAACGGTGAGTGAAAGTGTGAAAAAAGCTGCCTCATCAGGGATATGTTTGAAAGAAAAATTATTGTGTTATGGAAAAGGCCTACGGAGCCGCACCAACACATGAACCGAGCCGTGGTATGAACCCCCATCCGTAGATGTATGCGTGTTTTGTTGATGTTTTGCACGCAATCCCTTTTGTCAGACTCTTTCGTAGTCCGGAAGAGACACGAAATGCTGAGATTTCCTCGGTAATGTTACGGGAAAAGCGTGTATAATAGAACAGCGAGCGTACGTGGTAAGATTTACGAGGGGATTTTATCGCACTCTTTCGCAATACGGCTCCAACAGTCGTGGTACGCATCCTCCACCAGCGAAACTGAAACGGAAGAAAGCCGGTGTTTGTGACAGCCGCGAGTGTTTTGCTATTCGAAGTGGTGTGAATGAATGGATGATACTGGCCTGTGGAACTGAAGCACGATAACGCAACAAACGACGGTCAATGAAGAAATTCAATTAAAAGTAGAATAAATCGGGAAAGTTTGGCGATTTCGAGGGTGTCGTTTTCTTTTTTTTTTTTGGGTACGTTGAACCAAACATTTCATTAAATGCTGTATAATTTGTCAGCTGAAGCCGACACCAGCAGGTAAGAAAAACTTTAGGTGGAGATTAATTAACAGAACATCTATTCTTTATATATTGATATAAACTTTATATACTGACAATTTCTAGCATTCTTTGAGAGTTATGATAAACCAGCCTCGTACTAAAATGCACACATTGGATTACATGTATTTATTTTTGAATTTTAACGAGCTGTAAAAAGCCATTCTGTCAAGAGCCGGTTCTTAAAATGTGTTATAACACTTAGTGAGCCGTTTTACCGAATCATCTATTACACCGAATGAACTATTTGATCGAAAATACATTCACTGAATTTGTTGTTTCGTCGAAAGCATTATCCTCAATATTAAGTACTGGAATTGTAATATTGTTTTGCTTACACAAACACACCAGGGCTCTTCATTATTTGTACTTTTTTTAAAAAAGAGTTAGGATGAACCGGATTGCAAAAATGTACTCGGTAGTGGTTGGTTCAAGCTGTGTTTTGACAGTAAACAGACAGATTTATTAAGTAACCTCTCCTCATTTAATAACAAAAGTTTTATTTTGATTCATAAAAATATGAAGAGTGGTACTATACAGACCTTAAAAAAGAAATTAATTTGAAGCCCTATTTTAATCAAATTCAAAATCGTTTTTATTGATATGCACATATAAACACACACACATAAAAGATTCTGACCACAGCAGATTTTTATATATTTTTTTCTTTGCTCATACAGAAAATTTATGCAATCACTGTGAAAACCAACTTTTGAACCAAGGCCCGGAGGGCCGAGTGCCATAAACCATTCGACTCAACTTTTCTCGGAGATTGCTGAACCGATTTTCACATTCACTTCTGGTTTCGGAACTACAGGGTGATTAAAGACTGTCCCAGAAAGTATGGACGCACTTTGATTTCGCTGTAGATAATTCACAAGTGTTAGATATTCAAATTTTATTCTATATACTGAAAATATTAGACTACAACAACAGAATATTATTATCAACATTTGCTACTTAGCCATTGTAGACTAGCTGGCGCACCTTTTTGCGAACGTTCCTTATTAAATTCCGTACGACTTCTTGGCGACAAGTTTTGACACTTTTTTCCAATCTTTTTCGAACTGTTGAATGGTTTCGGCTGCCGAGACATGTTTCTATACTACTATTCTACCCTTGATTTCGAGTAGTGGCAAGAAGCAAGATCTGGTCAGAAGACAACAGGATCCTTGTGGCTTCGAATCATGGGTAGAAGTCGTTTTTGAAAACATTCCTTGAAGTATATTTCGCTGTTCATTGAAGCAGTGGTGATGAAGGGTTTCGAAATCTTACCACAGCTACAAATTGCTTGCCAGACCATAGCTTTCTTATAAAATTTTTCGACTTCTATCGATGTTTCGGACTGGTTTAACACTTGCCCCTTTGGACCGTATAATATTGTGGTCCCGGCAAGGATTTATAATCGAGTTTCACGTAGGTTTCGTCGTCCATGATTATGCAGTTCAAATTTCCAGCAAGAATCGTATTGTACAGCTTTCGAACCCTCGGCCTGATCGATGCTTCTTGTTTCGGACTACGTTTTGGTTGTTTCTGCTTCTTATAGGTTCGAAGATTCAAACGTTCTTTAGCACGAAGAACATTTGACTTCAAAATGCCCACTTGTTTGGCCACATCCCGAACTGAAACCTCCTTCTTTTGCTCGAACGCCTTCAGTATACGTTTATCCAACTGAGGGTTAGCAAGACCTTTTTTTCGACCCGTTTTCGGTTTATCGTCAAAGGTGTTATCCTCACCGAACATCCTGATTGCATTTCGCACGGCTTTTTCACTTACTCCTTCCATGTTTGCTATCTTTCTCAGTGACAGTTCCGCGTTCTGTGCACCATTTGTACACAATTTTTCGACGTTGTTCTGCTGAAAGTCCACACATTTCGAAACAAACTAATGAAAACGAATAAACAACTGCACAAATGGTTAGAGAAGAGTGTAAACAACAGGACACAGCCATAAAAATTGACAGATTCTGAACCATTGCGAAATGGCAGCGGTATTTGGTATCGTCCATACTTTCTGGGACAGTCTTTAGTGCAAAATCTCCAATTTCAAGTTAGTAATTACCTACTAACTTTCCTCAGAGATGGCATGACCGATTTTTACAAACTTGGATTCAAATGAATGGTCTTGTGATCCTATGCAAAACTACTGAGTTTCATCTGGATTCAACTTCCGATTCCGGAATAACAGGATAATGAGTGTTGAACATTTCAAGCAGTTATACAGATCAGTGATGCAAAATACGAGAATAGTGTTTTAATCGACCTAACAGTGAGATGATACCTTTTTTTATTAATCCGCATGTGTTTTTTGCAAGAGTATTCTTCGGCGTACTTAGGATTCATGAAATTATTTTAAGATCATCATTTCAAATGACAAAGTTTGAAATTTCGAACACTCATTACCCTGTAATTTACGTACTGCAAGTTGGATCGAAAAGAATAATTGTATGAATCCATAAAATTAATTCTGTGAATCTAAACGTGTGAAAATCGAATTGGAATTCTATGAGACGTCGCAGTGAGATCCGCTGGTTTTTTTTGGTCATTTTGATGAGGGTTTTTGGTCATTTTTTACGGTACTTCCTGAACCGAAATTCAGGGACCGAAAAGCAAAGCCAATGCATTAAATTCCTTTTGTAGAATTTGGCCTTTATGTTTCAACAGACTTTGCAAACGATTCTTAACGTACAAAATCATTGAATGACTAGTTCTACGATCCTACACTTACACTAAGAATCCTTTCAGCATAAGCTAAAACTATTCGTATGGCCATGTATTAACACGACGACTAGATTGGAATAGTTTTGAGCTCAATAACGGTTTGAATTTAAAAAAAAAAACTCATCACCCTGTAATTCCAGAATTGGCAGTCGAAATCGGATAAAAACTATCAATTTTGTATGGATCCATTGATCTTTCAATTGGATTTTTTGTTTATGAAATTCGATATGGTCTTTTTTGAGAAAACGATTGAGCTATTCCCGAAGCTTTCGGTACTGGGATTCGGAAATCTGAAACATTTCATTTGATGTTTTTTGCCATCTTTAAGAAATCGTAGTGCATTCCAAATAAAATTTTGGGGTACATTCCGGGATCGAAAACCGAAGACTGGTTGAAACATAAATAAGTTTATTTTGTCATCGACCTTTAAAATCTTCAAACTCGATTAATTTATGTGATATTAGGATTTTTACACTAATCACCCTGTATCTCCGGAACCAGCGGTAGGATCTGATTAAAATCAAAAAGTATTTATAGAATTCTAAGACATATCATTTAAACGTTATATGAAGAAAATCGGTTATGCCATCTCCGATATAATTTAGTGAAATTATTTGTCACGCACTTTTGCTGAAATTGACGAACTAATTCGAATTGTATATGGGTGTAAGAAGTTATATTCTTTCAGCAAACATTGCTGCAAACAGTTTAAATCAATATAAATGTGAAATTGTTTTTAAATCGGATATAAATGTGAACTTGTTTTTAAACCGATTATATTGCCAAAACCGAACCGAGCTAAAATCGAAACGATGCAAAATGTCATGAATAAGAATGATTAGAAACAATTTCTTACACCATTGCAATACCGTATTTCGCTTTGCTCCCAACAATCGCATTATCATACTTCTGGTATAGGAAGAAATGTCGCTTGAGCTGAAATATCGATATCACCGTTAAAAATGGAAGTATTTCAACAATCTATGGAGACCTTTTGTTACCGACTAGCTTGATCAAAATCGGTCCAACTATCACTGAGATCTTGACCTCTTTGTTAAGAGTTTACCTTTTTGATTTTTTTCGCGCATTTTACCCCTTTACTCCAGAACCCCAAGTCGGATCCTAATAAAAATCCCTAAGAAAGTATAAGATTTTAATTTGAATTTTATCGGTTAAGCGGTCTCTGAAAAACTTGCGAAATTTCATGCACATGAAAATCAATAGCAGTCACTAGGATTAAGATATCCTTCATTTGAATCTAAGTTTGTGAGAATTCGTATAACCAACTCCGAGAAAAGCGGCTACGCATTTTGTACACATACCTTCAAACTGACATTAGCTAGTCTCGGAGAACTGATTCGAATGGTATATGATGATCGTTTCGGAAGTATCTTTTCTCAGTGATTGCATAACCATTATACATAAGAACAGCAAACAGGATTCAGCTCACTGCATAAAATGTTATGAAAACGATGCTGTACACTGCCTTTTAAGTTGTATCAACAGTTTTTCAAATGCATATTGAAATCGTGTTTCACTTTGCTTCCAGAAATCGATTTATCATGAAACGCTCAAAACTGCTTTCACTGGGATAGAAAGGAAAAGTCAAAAGGACGGATTTCAACAAATTATGGCTTGTTTGAATGGTATTATCACGAACATTTCTAAATTTTGGAATCTGTTTTGTTTTATGATTTCAATTGTGATAGATATTGTAAAAAAAATTGCAATTTTTCACCTAAAACTTTGTATAACTCTAAAAGTAGCGTTCTGGCTGATAAAAACCCCTATCACTTGCAACCAGTCCGATCAAAATCGATTCTCTATTCGTAGACTTTCTGAAGAACAACAAAAGTATCGCAACAAGGATTGTAGAAATCATTCATGCTACTTCTTTTGTCTTATGATTCCGTAGTAACTAAGTGGAGAAAACTATAGAAAACACAATGAAGTTCCTTTCACCGGATGCGAGATGGTTTTTGAGTTGCAATGATAAGTGTAAGCATTCATCACGGTAGTTATAGCATTCGTACCTGTAGTTTAAACCTTTAAGAAGATGACAGAATTTTTTGAACTTGTATACCTTATCTTATGTTACTTTTATTGATGTTTAAGAAAATAGTGAAATACGTAAAGTCCATAAATCTAATATACATCAGAAATATACATTCGCTCATAAATTTCTAGGATACAATCGGATACAAACCATTTTTTCAAGGTTTTGATGTGAATTAAAAGTATTTTTAAACTAGTGTTTCGGGGATTCGATTTGCATCTTTTCGCAATCTTTTAAAAGAAATAAGTACGAAATAGGACCATTTCTATTTTTTTTCGTAACTATTTCAAAAATTATCATAGAGCATTGAAATTCTCTACAACTTTGCGTATTTTTACAAAATCTAATACTTTGTTGAACAAACTATTTCGCTAGAATTACAGTGAAGAAAGTTAGAATGAAAAACAACTGATTTTTTTAACCATTTAGTAATACTACCGAATAATGAATTGACGGTTATAGTTAGCGAAATGTTTTCTTCAGCAAAGTTACCAGTAATTGTGATGGCTACAATATTATCGAAGATGAAAACTGTCTACCTACCCCAGTAAAAACTACAAGGATCAGCCCCATGGGGTTGTTCGAGCCATTGATGTGGAACAAGGCAACCAAAATTTCTAATGATCGACATTTTCAATTAATCGTCACACTTTTGAATCCGCAAATGCACGAGAGTCTGCTTAGTCTTTATTATGAACCAACACCGAACACGCGAACCCAGAATATAGACTATATTTGTCATGATTTGTATTTGTTTTTTAGCCGACGAAATTACATCAATAGCCCAAATGTATGCAATTATATGTTTGTACATGCTTGCGATACAGATATCGATATTTAAGCTTCTTTTCGCCAAGCTTGTGTTCAAGTTATGTATGCCAGCAGTTATTTTTATAGCGTTTCTCTACCATTACTAACATTCTGTGATTTCGGTTGAAGCGATAAACTTTTTCTCATTATCAATCGAGTTCATCTTATATAATTAAAAAATTTATCTTATGCATTCAAAATTTACCCTGGGGTAGTTGTCAATTTCTCAGACGAAACGACATAACATGGGATTTCATCCAATCTTTCATGACACAAGATCAGGGCATAGCAATTAAAGCTTCAAATCGTTTAATGGCACTTTTTGTCTTGCTGTCTAGCAACAACCCACCTCTAGCAAGCTACGTGTAGGACTGGAACGTTAGCTATAATTTTGCCTCTATTTATAGCTTCGCGTGCTTCCAACAGCTTCGCTTTTGCATCGATTGACCAATCAGAGCGATGCTTTCCCTTTGATATATCGCTTACTCCTTCAAAACCGTTGACTATGGCAGGGAAATCCGCTATGCCGGAGATTTTTTACAGACAAAATAGGACACTGCTAGCTTTTAATCAACATTTCAATGATATACAATTAAAAATACAATCAAATGGTGACATAATTTTAATATTTGATACAAAATTGACTGAGCTGTAATTGTTAAAAACCTGACCACATTTCTACGTGTATTTTTCTTGAGTTTCTAGTTTACACCCCTATATAGAAAACAAAAATGTGTTCCACATTGAAAGTTAATTTTTATATCTGTCTTTAGACACTCGCTGGAATATGGTCGTTCATTTCCATAAGATCGCGTCAAAAACCTCGACAGCTTTGCAAAAGACACCACCAAGGAAAAGTTCACGATGAGGCCGTCAAATAATTAGAGGCATGAAATTGCAGTTTTGAACCACTGTGCGGTGATGTAGTGATGGTAATGAAAACTGTAATTGATATATACTGTGACCAAAATTGATTAAAATCCAATCACAAAGCAAGTTTCATGCTACTGATTAAAAAATAATACCATTTTCAGCTTGAATTTCAAAAAAGGGTGGTCTTCCTTGGAATCGATAGAACGATCAAACAAAAACGAACTTGTTTGACAAAGACACAAGGCACGATTCACTCGCAATCTGCCGAAAACAGTGTTGCCAAGGGGATAGGTATAGCGTGATGGGTAAGTCAATGCCTTTCACGCAGCGCACCTGGGTTCGATTCCCATCCCCGCACATAGGGTCAGAAAATTTTCCGGGCCCGAAGAGGTGAATGACCTTAAGATTAAAACCTCTATAATCTAAAACCAAGAAAAAAACCTTCCTAATTCACCAAGTGGTGTGATAATGTTCTTTTCTTTCTTCAAAACAGTCTCATAAAAATATTTTTTTATCTTTTTATTAATAAATTTGTGACACTAATTTGGGCTCATTTTTGACAAAAATTGATTCAGATTGAATCGAGTAGTTCACAATAGAATTTTCAGTGTATATATCACGTAGTAGGCATCATTTTTTCAACCAAGCGCTTGACATTTGCGTTGCCTATTTCTTTGAGAAGAGTGATGCTAATCTAAAAAACCCTTCTTAATCCACCTTTCTCTTCTTTCATAACAGTCTCATGAAAATATATTTCATGCTTTTATTATATAATTTCGAATACTAATGTTGACACCAATTGATTCAGATTGATTCGAGTAGTTCACAAAAGTATGCTTCAGTGTTTATGTCACACAGTCAGCATCATTTTTCAAAACTAGTGCTTACATTTGCGTTGCCTATTTGTATGAGAAGAGTGATGCTAATCTAAAAAAACCGTTGTTCATCCCCCCCCCCTCCCAACGTACATGAAATTTCCGAAATCAAAAAAAAAATTTGATGCCAAAAGGCTTAGAATTGCATGAAATGTCGAGATTTAGTATCATGTCGAAAAAAAATTTTTTTTCGGAAAATTGATTTTCGATTTTTTTATAAAAAAAATTTTTTTTTTATATATGTCACTAAATCTCGATGTTTCATGCAATTTCAAGACGTTCGACATCAAAAAAAAAATTTGATTTCGGAAGTCTCATGTCCCCCCTATGGTAATTTTTCAAGATCGAAAATTTTCAAACCTTAACCGCTGGGTGGCACCCCTTACCTATGTCCGATTTAGCTCAAATTTTGCATGGGGAAGTTTTTTCGAGGTATTTAAGCTTTTGAACGCTTAACTGAATAAAAGGTGATCCCAAAATATTGGCACCCTTTTTTTTTTTTTATATTCAATAATATAATTATTTTTTAAGGCACACTGCTTAAGCTCTAAGGTGCCAAGGACTTTTTCTAATTTTATTAACGACTAACTCAAAACTAGGATAGTATGATTGGATAATGTTGTATTGGGGTCGCAGTGGTCGACTTTGGCAGATCTAACCTTCAGCTGGCGATCGGCACCGGCCGGTGGATGGAATATATCATGAGTCTTCCAGATGAAGTTGGCCGCATCACTCGGTCCGTGTGGGTCCGCGGGAAACACCCCCAGGCTACGAACACCCGGCGGGTGGCCCGCATGACTAGAGCGGCCTTCCGTGGGCGATGATGGTGATGTTACATAAGAGAACGAAAAAATATAGAGAAGTAAATATTGCGGAAAACGAAGTAAAATGGGGATATGGGAACGAAATGACTAAGAACGACAGAGATCTAATTAGTTGACATCGAGATGGTGAAGAGACGGGGAGGGGGGAAGCGAAAAGGTTAGTGACAGCAAAAAGATCTTGTTAGTTCCGATGAAGATGGTGGACAGATGAGGAATCGGGATAATCGGCGGAAGTTAGTGTCGAACCTGCAGGTGAAAATTATTCTTAGCCACAGTTGAAATAACGTCGATAAATAGGAGGAACTTTCTAAGCAAGATGTAACAGATTACACTTGTATATTAATGTGTTTGAGGAACTGGTATATCAGAAGCATATATGAACTATCCCGACTCGCCAACACATCCCGAACCGGAACCTCAGTCGGTCTACCTCGGGCCCTGAGGGATTCCAATAGCTCCGATCTGGCGTCACGATACTCTACGCACGACCACACGACATGCTCGATGTCCTGATAACCGTCGCCACAGGTGCAGAGACCGCTCTCCGCAAGCCCAACACGCCGGAGATGTGCGTTGAATGTATAGTGATTTGACATGAGTCGTGACATAACGCGAATGAAATCACGACTCACGTTCATCCCCTTGAACCAAGGTTTCGTCGATACCTTAGGGATAATGGAGTGTAGCCATCGTCCCAGTTCGTCATTCGTCCATGAAGTTTGCCAACTTTCGAGAGTTTTCTGACGAGAAATACTGAAAAATTCATTGAAGCAGATTGGTCTTTCATAAATATCACCTTGTAATGCGCCCACCTTAGCCAATGAGTCTGCCTTTTCATTGCCCGGAATGGAACAATGCGAAGGGACCCAGACTAACGATATTGAATAAGACCGTTCAGATAAAGTTCGCAAGTGTTCCCGTATTTTCCCCAGGAAATATGGGGGATACTTTCCTGGCTTCATTGCCCGGAGAGCTTCTATTGAACTTAGACTGTCCGTGACAATGAAGTAATGGTCTTTGGGCAATGTTTCAATGATCTCAAGGGTGTACTGAATAGCAGCTAATTCTGCGACGTAAACTGAAGCCGGATCACTGAGTTTGTAAGAAGCGGTGATGTTTTGATTGAAGATGCCGAAGCCTGTGGACCTGTCGATGTTTGATCCATCAGTGTAAAACACCTTTTCACAGTTGACTGTTCTAAATTTATTATAAAATATATTAGGGGCCACTCGAGGGCGTACGTGATCTGGAATTCCACGAATCTCTTCTCTCATGGATGTGTCGAAAAACACAGTAGAATCAGAAGTATCCAAGAAATGAGCACGGTTGGAAGCAAACGAAGAAGGATTAATATTCTGAGCCATGTAATCAAAATACAAGGACATAAAACGGGTTTGAGAATTAAGCTCAACTAACCTTTCGAAGTCACCAGAGGATTCAAAATGTCGCATCGAATGAGCAAACGATATGAGAGATCCCAGAACCGGTTTTTCAACGGTAAGACGCCCGCCAACACTTCAAGACTCATCGTATGAGTTGATTGCATGCAACCCAAGGCAATACGCAAACAACGATACTGAATTCTTTCCAGCTTAATGAAATGGGTGTTCGCGGCGGATCGGAAGCAGAAGCATCCATATTCCATAACGGACAATATCGTTGTTTGGTACAGCCTGATCAGATCTCCTGGGTGGGCACCCCACCATGATCCAGTTATTGTACGAAGAAAATTGATTCTCTGCTGGCATTTTTGTTTCAGATACCTAATGTGACATCCCCAGGTGCCTTTGGAGTCGAACCAGACCCCGAGATATTTGAATGTGAAGACCTGAGCTATGTTTTCACCCCCTAGTTGAAGCTGTAGTTGTGCTGGTTCTCGCTTCCTTGAAAATACAACCAACTCAGTTTTCTCCGTAGAGAACTCGATACCCATTTGAAGAGCCCATGTGGATAAGTTGGCAAGAGTATCTTGTAACGGCCCTTGCAGATCGCCAGCTTTGGGTCCTATAATGGACACAACGCTGTCGTCGGCGAGTTGTCTCAGCGTGCAAGATGTGTTGATACATTTATCGATGTCGTTTACGTAAAAATTGTATAAAAGGGGGCTTAAGCATGAGCCCTGAGGAAGACCCATGTAACTGAATCGTATTGTCGACAAATCACCATGCGCGAAATACATGTATTTCTCGGACAATAGATTGTACAAAAAGTTATTCAAAATTGGTGAAAGACCATGCTGATGCAACTTCTCAGATAGGATATTTATAGAAACTGAGTCAAAAGCCCCCTTGATGTCTAGGAAAACTGACGCCATTTGTTCCTTACGAGCAAATGCCATTTGAATTTCGGTTGAGAGCAACGCAAGACAATCGTTCGTTCCTTTGCCCCTGCGGAAACCAAATTGTGTATCTGAAAGTAAGCCATTAGTCTCGACCCAATTGTTTAGACGAAACAGAATCATTTTTTCGAACAATTTCCGGATACAGGAAAGCATAGCAATCGGCCGATACGAATTGTGATAGGAGGCTGGTTTTCCTGGTTTTTGAATGGATATCACTTTCACTTGTCTCCAGTCATGTGGAACAATGTTGTCCTCAAGGAACTTATTGAATAAACTCAGCAAGCGCCTTTTGGCGGGGTCAGGCAGATTTTTCAACAAGTTGAATTTTATTCTGTCTAATCCCGGTGCTTTATTGTTACATGACAAGAGCGCAAGTGAGAGCTCTACCATCGAAAACGGTGTTTCGTTTGTATTTGGTGTCGCGGCGCGGGTGATCTTCTGTTCCGGAACAGAGTCTGGACATACTTTTTTAGCGAAATCGAATATCCAGCGGTTGGAATATTCCTCGCTTTCATTCGTTGTGTTATGATTGCGCATTCGTCGGGCTGTGTTCCAAAGAGTGCTCATAGATGTTTCTTTTGTTAGGCCGTCTACGAACCGACGCCAGTAACCGCGTTTCTTAGCTCTAATCAAGTTCTTAATTTTAACGTCTAACGCCGCGTAATTCCGGTAATTATCAGGTGTTCCATTTTTTCTGAATATTTTATACGCGGAGGCTTTCTCCGCGTTTAAATTTGTGCACTCTTTGTCCCACCACGGGTTGGGAGGACGGATGTTAGTTTTCGCGCCGGGTACACGTTTCGTCTGAGCTTGAGTCGCGGTGTCGAGAATCAAGCCAGCCAAAAACGTGTACTCTTCCTCCGGAGGAAGTTGTTGAGTTCTTTCAAGTTTCTCAGATATCGCGGTCGCAAAGCTATTCCAATCAATATTTCGTGTGAGGTCATACGAAACATTGATTGTCTTCGATGGTTTTGAGCCGCTGGTGATTGATATTACGATCGGTAGATGATCGCTACCGTGGGGATCAGGAATTACCTCTCACGTGCAATCCAACCGTAGCGATGTCGAGCAAAGGGATAAATCCAGCGCACTTGGTCTTGCTGGTGGTGCAGGAATCCGTGTCATTTCTCCCGTATTCAAAATTGTCATATTGAAGTTGTCGCAGATATCATGGATCATAGCTGATCTGTTATCGTCGTGAAGACAGCCCCATCCCGTACCGTGTGAGTTAAAGTCTCCTAAAACCAACGTCGGTGCGGGAAGGAGCTTAATGATATCACTGAGCCGCCGATGCCCAACCGAGGCTCTTGGGGGAATATAGATTGAAGCAATGCAAAGATCCTTGCCTTTGATTGTAACATGACATGCGACAGTTTCAATACCTGATATCGAGGGGAGGTTAATTCGATAAAAAGAATAGCACTTTTTGATCCCCAAAAGTACTCCTCCGTAGGGATCATCTCGATCCAGGCGAATAATGTTAAATTCGTGAAAGTTTAAGGGTATTTCAGAAGTTAGCCAAGTTTCGCACAATGCAAATGCGTCACATTTCAGATTGTTTACTAGAAATTTAAATGAATCTATTTTTGGGATGATACTTCTGCAATTCCACTGTAAAACAGTGATTAAATCCGTGACCTCGATGGATGATTTAGCCATCGAAGGATACAATCGCTGAGAGAAGGGGCCAATTTGCAGTCAACTGCTTTAAATATGTTTTTACTGTTGGCATGAAAGCAATTAAAATGCTTTTAAGAGGGTCAGAAATATTAAAAGTTGTAAAAATCCAGTCCACAACATCAGAGAAATTGATAAGTCCAGCACCTAGTTGGTTCTCTGATAGAGTTTCAGGGACGTTTGGGGATTTTGTTGTCCCGGGAAGTGGTGGGAATTCCATCTCGGAACTAAGTTTTCCGAGACCAGGAGCCTTTTGCTTCGGTGGTTTGTCCCGATTCCCGTTAGCTGTAACTTTTCGAAGCCCTTCGGAAGACACCTTCGAACCCTTACTAGGTAGCTTATGAGAGGATTTATTCATTCTTTTCCTACAGCTATGAGGGACCGCCGATGATGGACCTTCCAAAGGGTCGTCAGAATCGCTCTCGTCAGTTGACAAGCAGGCATATGGGTTCGTTGTCAGTTTAGGAGGGGTGGCACTCTTAAGCATCTCGGCAAAGGAACGCTTGGAGTGTTCCTTCAGGGATCGGCGATCGATACTGAATGCAATCGCTTGCAGTCCAGTATCTTGACGTTCTTAAGTGAGGGGTCCTTAAAACAGCCCTCTCCGTACTTAAGAACGTCCTCGCAAGTCACACTCGAATCGGTGATCACACCGTCGATTTCTACTTCGCGAGCTGGCACGTAGACGCGGTACTCCCGCGTAAAATGATCATTTTGAACGAGCTCATTAGCCTGCTTTGAGCTGGTGAGCAGAACCCTGAGCTTATCTGGGCGTATTTTATCAATACTTTTTATAGTATTGTATCGCGAGTTCAGATCCCGCGATATTTTCAAAATATTCAATTTATTTTCTTTAGCCTTGGTCCGGAAATAAACCGAGTAAGGCCCGGCCGAGAGTGCAAGCCCATCGGGATAACTCTTTATGCGAGACTTACTGCTGCCAACAGAAGTCTCCATCTGATCATCAAGAACGGAGGGGTCGGGATTCGAATTTGACATGTCGCGGAGCTACCTCCGCGCAGAAAAGAATGATTCGGAGGGGGGGTGGGGTGGGGGGGGGGTGTAATGAACTGTCGAATGAAGAAAAAAAAATATACAAAATAATGGTACTTAACTTTTAATCCAACGGGGGCCACCAAGGCCAAGCCCTCGTCGATCGGCGTATCGCCGCTTCGAGGGTGTGCAAAAAACCTCCGAGAGGAAAAAGCACACGCACTTGTAATCCGCACAGTATAACCACAATGGCCACTGAAATCTGGCCTTGATCGATCAAACAATCACCGGCTAACGGTACTGTTTCGATCATCCGCTCACAACAATGCACTGCTTCAGTGTATAATGTGCAAAAAACCTCTCACAGAAAAAAGCACTATTGTCTATTACACAATAGCGATATAATCTAGTTTTGATCGCCCGGTCACGTTATCACACACGGCACTGGTTTTCAACGCTTTCGCAGTAAACACAAAGCACGTCCGTTCGCTCGGAAGGTTGAAACGGCAATGATTGGCACCCTTATTTACATTAGAGCGATACAAAACAACTTGTTTTGTCGATTACGTCACTTATACCATCATATCTTTGGAACCCAAAGTCGCAATCATTTGATCTTCGAACTTGATCAATGGCCTAACAGTAGCTTTCAAGTGGACCTAGACTTATTAAAATCGGTTCAGCCATCTCCGAGAAACTTGCGTGGTAAAAAAAACAACACGTTTTGTCGGTTACGTCATTTATACCCTCCGGAACCAGAAGTCACAACCATCTGATTTTCGAACACACACACATACACACATACACAGACATACACACATATGCACACAAACACACACACGCACACGCACACACAAACACACACATACAAACACACACACATCCAATTAACCAATCAACCTTTTCAAAAGTAACAGAAGTGCAGAATCTCGCTTGGACCATTTGTTTTCGAATAATTGGTTTAATCAAAATAGAGAGTTTAATCGAATTGCATGTGAGTAGTGATTTTGTTCGTGTGATGTCCAGACTCATGTCCAATAACTATACGTTGGATGCACATTTGCTTCGAATTGGACTCTCTGAGACTAATCATTGTGCTTGTCGCGAAGGTTATCGGAATATCAATCATGTGGTTTGGACATGCGTGGAGTATCGTGATGTCAGCTCTCTACTAATAAATTCTTTGCGTGGTAGACAATCTAATGTCCCAGTTCGCGACATTCTCGCTTGTCGATACCTTCCTAACATGAAACTTCTTTATCATTTCATTAAGACCATTGGAGTTTCAATTTAATTTTTATTTCTTTTTATGTACGCTTCCTTCATTTTCCATGAGTTCAACTAATAGCCAAGACTCTCCCAAGACATTACAATCCCGACAAAAGCACCGCCTGGGAAACCTGTATAAGCGCAGCCAAACCGAACACAAAAATAGATCCGAATGGACAAAACACGACCTCAGACGGTCTACAAATAAATCCGGAGCACGTAGGTTCTGCAAATACATGGAAATTTTTCTTGAGTGCTTTGAATCCGACAAAAAATACAAATTATATTTTCACATATTTTTTATATGTATCTATACAAAATTGGTATTTGATTTTGCACAACCACATAAAAATATCCGCGAAAATAATAACAATGAAACCTGAAGCAGACCGCAATATCAGGATATCACATAAAACATTCACAACAAAAAAGTTTGAAGAAAATGTTGGTCATTTCAACCTCGAATATTGATAGAATCAAATCAAAAACTCGTTACCTTTCGTGCAGCTGATAAAAGGTCAAAACAAGATAAACTCAACAATTTCATCAACCATTTTGCGTGTAGTACAGCTTCGCGCAAAAATCTGCCAAACATTGTTCACATTTTTGCTGAATATCGAATGAAGCAGAGGAAAAACTTTCGTAATTGGTAAACGCTTTCTACAAATTAGTACGAACAAAGCACAAACTTCTCCCACAATTTCTAACGACTGCACATTATCATCACTGTCATCGTTCAGCAGTTTCCCTTAAGATTCTATCCCGCACCAGGCGGTTTTTAAAATCCCATTACGACTCTCGTACCGTGCCATCCTGCCACCAACACAAATTCACAAGTTTCAGACGCGGAGCTTTTTCCGATAAAAAAATCGCGATCGTTGGTTCGTGTAAAAATTAATTAAGCTCATTGTAACAAGCAGAAAAACTTTGCCAAGTCGCCTCCGGTGCACTGGATTATTTTGATCGGAGTCGAACGCGCTTATCGCATCACGGGAACGCAAGGATAACTGGCATACCTGGCCCGATGAACATTCCTGCGCTACCACTCAGCGGTGCAACTAGCTAAAAGGAAATGATTCGAGTAATTCCATTGGATAGGTAAGCTTATTAAACGTTCCCGGTGGAAAAAGTTTCCGTGCTGTCTTGGGATGCTTTCAACTTATCCTTGGGGAAGGGGATTCGTCTGCGTCAGCAAAGCAACGCAGCGGAAAGTGTAATAAAATTCCTCTGTCGCACCGCACAACAGGAATTCCAATGTTCATCCAACAGCCGGAAGATAATCTTTAATCGATGGTCGTGAAAAGAAAACCAATAAAACTGAGATCGTGCTTTGGCTGAGTTACGAGAATGACGGAAGACACACTTGAAAATCAATTACTTGCACTGTTTGCGTAAAGCACCGTGCGTCTCCGTTCATCATTCACCGAGCGAAGAGGAAATTTCATTATTGAACCAACCACCCAACCAGGCAGCTATAGATGGCTAAGAAAAAGCGCTCTAATAAGCCATCTCCCTTCGCAACTGGCAGCGTAAAATTGTACACTTCTTTGGCGAAGGGTAGAGAGTTGTGCTTCCGTTACAATTCCGCGTTTCCCCACTGCTGCAGCCGAGAAAGTTTCACATTTGCGCAGAAACCTGATCACACAAACACGGTTGCTCAAATAATTTTTCCTGAAGAAAACAAATATTTGAAGATTGCACCTGATTTTATATGTTGATCAAATTTACCCATGAAAATCTTCTACTACGTCATACTTGAAAAACTGTTTAAATTAGTCCCTGTTTCAAAGACACACTCCAAACGGAAATATTTTAACGAAACCGGAGGTCAGTTTGATCTGATTTTATGAATATCAAAAACGAACTCGGAGCAAAAACTGAGTTTACTATCAAAAACTAAATAAGTGTTGATAGAAGTCGATGGAGATGAAATGGTATGATTCTGAAAGATAAAACACTAGAGTTGTATGTTACAGTTAATTTTTACCTGGTTTTCCATGCGTCCAATTTCTCTCTCATAGCCCTAGTGTTCCCTGTAAATAACAAGTAAAATAAATGAAATAATATGTTTGGATTGAGATTTAAAGCTTATTATCAAGTTGAATTTATCTATTTTATATTTTCCCATATATGAAGCTAACGAAGGCTTCACCATCTCCGATCGTTTCAACTGAAATCTCCTGGATCTTCTGTAATGGACCACTTGAACTTCAGAACCGACAAAATATTATGAAAAAACATCACCCACCAAGACCCGTTCCAGCAGAGACAAGGCGTTATCTGAATCATTTCATCGCTTCCGACAGTATCCCGGTCCCAGACGGAGCGGAAATATGTTAAGAAAAATGGAATTTTCCCCTGTTCAGGTAGCACACATTCTTTCATCTATCCTCATGAACATCCTTCAACTAGGTTCCCTTTTGCTAGGTCCCCCCTCATTGTACCAGCATTTTCATCCGGAACGATATTCCAAACTTTGCCAGCAAGCGAGGCACCGGACGTTCTTTCAAAACAAGTGACAGAAAACCATTTCTCTCAACGCTTGCTCTTTGTTCTACACTTTCACCTGCCACCATCAGTCAGTACGTTTAGGTGCCTGCTGTCGCTACACGCATTACCAGCACCGGCCCGAGGGGAGAGAAACGTCAGAATAAATCGTTCTAACCCTCCGTGCGTCGTTCGGGGGCCCAAACGGTACGCAAGTCAGCCCGGAAGCAAAGAAAAGGACTTTCCATCCTTCGGTTGGCGCTTTGAATGTTCAATTTCAAAGATGAGGCCTGCAACCGCAAGCTGCCTGCGAAAGGGAGGAGATGTTTTCGAATCTTTTTTTTTTTTTTTGTTACTTTCCGTAGACTAGTGAAAGTGTTCAAGTTCAATCCCCCTTGATTAAAGAGCACAATTCAATGTAAAGTGTAGCATGATACTACCGCAAAGTCGTTGATAAAAAGAGTAAACTGTTACTGT
Organism: Malaya genurostris; assembly: GCF_030247185.1. Lineage (NCBI taxonomy): Eukaryota > Metazoa > Arthropoda > Insecta > Diptera > Culicidae > Malaya > Malaya genurostris. Next base: position 92,136,736 of record NC_080572.1, on the reverse strand, counting down.
TTATCAAAGAAGTTGTGGATGAAAATGCAATGGGTTGATGTACTATGTTCTGATAAGAGCAATTTCAGAAATTAACAGAAGGAATCTGGCAAAATCAGAATCGACTTCTTTCAATTTAACCGAAACTTGACACACGTTTTTGGAATGGCGAACTATTAGTTTCGCACAAAGGAAGAGATCGATTCAGCCCAAAGCTGATTTTTCGAAAAAGCGTTAGCATTTTGCATGCACTTTCTTGATAACTCGGAAACGGTAATATGAACAAAAAGCGGTGTCTATGAAGAAGTTGTAGGAAATCGATTGGGCACTGTTAGAAAATATATGCACACTGTGATAAACAGTTTAATACTTTTTCAAGAATGTGTTAGTGTGAATTGAAAAATGACGAAGTTACAGAAAAAAACAATTTACCAACATTTGCAAAACTTCAAGTTTTCATAAACATATCATTTAGACCCCAGAATATGATTCTACATATATATTAGCTCATAATAATCCTTCTTCTAGAAGCAGCCGTTCTCGAGATATTTCTATGTGTAAAAACCTGTTTTAATCCACCTAGTGGTGTAATGATGCCTTTCTCATATCACTCATACTATCATATATGATACAGAGGTAGTTTTCAAAAAAAGTACTTCGATTTTTGGAAGAATAAGAATAATTCGATTTTTGGAAGAATAAGAATAACCGGAATCAGTTTGTTTGAGGCCGATTTAGAAAAATTTTCATGTCATATTTTTCGCCCCTTTGAGTGATGGTCTTAACACACTTTGCCTTACAATTCCGGAACCGGAAGTCGGGTCCAAATGAAATTCAGAAGAACCATAAGATCATTCATTTGAGAATAAGTTTGTAAAAATCGGAGACGCCATCTCTGAGAATAGTGATGAAATAATTCGAAATTAGAATTTTTACACTAATCACACTGTAACTCCGAAACCGGAAGTCGGCCAATATTGAAATTCAGGAGTTTTCTATGAAACCATAAAACCTTTCATTAGAATCTGATTTTGTGGAAATCGGTTCAGTTATCTCCGTCAGTACATATATAAAGTTCTATTCTTATGCTCGTTTTACCCCATAACTCTAGAACCGAAAATCAAATTCAAACAAAATTCAGGAATTTTGTATGGAACCGCTTGACCTAGAGTTTGTGAGAATCGGTTCAGTCATTTCCGAGAAAAGTTAGTAAACTTATTTTCACATTTTTTTGCACATTTTCCCTCGGCATTCCGGGACCGGAAGTCGGGTTCAAATATTATTTAGAAATATTGTATGGGACCGCAAGACCTTTCGTTTGAATCTAAGTTTGTGCAAATAAAATGTTCCTTACACACATACACACATGTACGCACACATACACACACACAAACATTTTGCGTACTCGTCGAATACTGATTCGAGCTCAAGGCCTCGGTTCAAAATTCGGTTTATCAAAGTGATTGCATAACCTTTGTATATGAGAATTCCAGTTTTTTTTAATTTAATTTTTTTGATTCATTTTGAAATTACTGAGAAAAAAAATCAAAATTTTTTTCAGTGTATATTTATTTTTAGAGTGTCCTATTGATTCCCTACAACTTCTTCCTGGACGTCATTTTTGTACGATTAACGGTTTTCGAATTACAACGAGAAGAACTTGATCATTTGCATGCACCCGTAAATTGTTTTAGCTGTAACTTCTTCATTTTTCAGAAGAAACAAGACCACGCGACTATATTCCCCATTGTTTTCTATCATAAATTGAACAGCAAAGTCGATCATAAAACATTAGTAATTATTTCTGATTGCAAGAAACATGACGCAATAGAGCCATTCCAGAAATGCTTAGCAGATCATCAGACTCGACCTTCTCCGTTTTGGATGAAACTTTGCACATGTCTTCAGTATGACAAACCATAAGTTTTGAACCAGATTTTTAAAAAGGGTGTATGTATTTTTGCATTTCACAAAAATTGTCTTTTTCAAATAGTTGTAACTCGGAAACCGTTATTTGTACAAAAATGGCGCTCAGGAAGAAGTTGTAGGGAATCGATTGGGCACTCTAAAAAAAATATACACAGAAAAAAAAATTTGATTTTGTTTTTCTCAATAATTACACAATAATCCGAAGAAGTTGAATTAAAAAAATCAGAGTTTCAAGAGTCACTCTTCAAGTTTTTTTTTCACATTTTGAAAATATGAAGTTTGTTTTCGAGCAATGAAGGAATGCATGTGCAGCTCAGCCATAACCATTGAAGCAGAAAAAAATTCAACGCCGGAGAGCTCGGATCGGTCGGATCGGCATAATGCGGATAGACTTTTAAGACCGTATCCAAGCGAATTGCGCTGCGGTACGCTCCGCGTGTGCGGGTCGTAATTGAAAAATTCACTGCTCCGAAAGCATTGATCTTTCCACTCTGGAACTTTGCCAAGATTGAGTTATATCCCTAAGGCTTCTTTTTTTCAACAAAAAAAGAAAAAAAATTAGGCCCAACTTTGAATTTTTTTATTTGTTTATTATTTTTAACTTTTTTCATTATACTAATTTTAAAGGTTGTTTTATGGAATCGCTTATTTGAAAGCTAAGGAAAAGACGCAAATTTAATGCCTTGGACGAATTTTTGTATCTTTACTAGATTTTACAGTATAGGCTGTTGAAAAAAGGTATCTTTACATCTTCAAAATTTCATGTACCACATCGAAATAAAAAAATACGTGTCGAATATTTTCGAGTTCTTTACCTAAAAAGAATAGTTAGATGAAAAAAAAATTGTGGGTGGCTGATTTTGCGTGGAATGCCCCATATGTATATTAAAAAGGATGTAAGTTTGTATGTTTGGAACGGCATAACTCCGGAACTCCTGAACGAATTTCCACCAAACTTGGCACAGATACTTTTAGCTCTTCAAAGTTGATCATAAATGTATTTCTAGGAGGAAGGGAACGTAGCAAGAGTGTTTAACAGGGGGCTCATAACTTAATTTATCTAATTTGACGAAAATCGATACTTTTCAAAGACCATAGATGCTTTTTGCACAATTTATATATGATTATAAGGGTATTTGTGGAGGTTGGATGTAGTTAGGGCTTCTGAAAGGGAAGTGTAATGTATGTAACTCCAAAACTACTGAGTGGATTGCCACCCAACTTAGCACAGGTACTTCTTACTCTTCAGAGCTGGTCATAAGAGTATTGTTATTGGGAAAGGAGCGTAGTAAGTGACATTACAGAGGGAGGTCATGACAAAATTTATCTAATTTGACAAGAATCGATATTTTTGAAGATCATAGCTACTTCTGCCCAACTAAGATATGATTGTGCCTCTACATTTTCAAGGGGGAGTAGCAATTTTTTGTGGTAAAGGACCATTTGAAAATTTATTCTAACTACAAGAACATTCGTTCATAACTGCCGAACAATTATATGGGTGGGCTCGGCAGAGACGTCGAGACTCAATCACGGCTATGCCTTTTTGTTAAGTGTTACAATAAGAATACGACCTGGGTGTGACCGAGTAGAGTTGCGCTTATCAAAGAAAAAAAAAAAAGAAAAGTTGCATACTTAAATAGGAGATGGGGGGCAAAGCGGGTACATCTTTGTTTAGTGATTATTTTCGCTAGACATTTATTATGTATGAAAATTTGCATTGTCCTTAGTAATCAATAAACCGAGTTTATACAATTAGTTTATTATAACTATTTTTATCGTAAATATTCGTTACGTTATGTAATTGTTCAGAATGCTCTTAAAACAGTTTTGTACCCCACTTTTTGTAGGGGGCGAAGCGAGGTACTTTATAACATCTCACGATAATGCCTTTCACATTAACAAATATTTATAAATATTAAAAAAAAAACAATATTCCATCAACAATTGATGAAAATTATCACAATGAATGTAAAGTAAATTAAATTCTTGTATGCGCATCAAAATTGTATCAGTATGATTACCAATACCTGACTTTGCAGTAATTAATTTTCTGTTTCAAAAAACTTCGCAACCGATTCTAATACCGTTTTCGTTTATTGATCAGAGCAGTCCGAGAGCTGACCCAGAGTCGCCCAAACAACTTTTGATGTGTCTGTTTTAGCAACCTGGGGTCGCTCTAGATCGGAATCCAATCGCGTAATTTCGCTCTGAAAATTTTCTCGGGTGGCACTACGCATTCATACGAGTTTGTTTATTTTTTCTTTTTTTTTTTCATGAGTTCCCAAGTAACAATTCGAATGCCTTATGGTTTTGATTATAATTTATAGGAGTTTTGTAATTGATTTTTCAATCACTACATGTTTTATGACAACAATAATAAGTGTTTCTTTTAACCAGTAATATCATAGTTTTTAAAGCTTCTATAAAACCCTTTACCTACACTAACAACAGAACTAAAAATAAAACAATTTGTACTAGAATAAAACCATGCAAACACTCTTAATATTGCTTTCAAACATTTTCTTTAAAGCATTATTGTCCGTTAAATTCTTTCATAAATCTAGTTTTGTGTGTGTGCGTGTTCATTGGATGACAATTTCACTCAGAGAAAATTTGAGGGTTTTAAAGTACATTTATGACACAATAGTTGTAGGCTATTTGATTTATTGCTTCTTAGGTTAAGTGTGATTTGCATTAAAGGAAATTTCATGGTCGTCATTATGATGTGCTATACCGTAGCATTTATTGACATCAAATAAATTTCGAAATGCAAAAACGAGGGAATATGATGGACTTTCATGATTCGTTTTCAGAATGTATGCACAAGTTTTAACGCCACGAAATAGTTTTATACAAAAATGACGATGAATCACAAAAAATAATTTTCATAAATCATGAAGACTTTCGCAAAAACCGCATTTATTTCAAGGCGATTAGTTATAATTCTTATTTTTATCCTCACATTCACGATAAAAATAAAAGCGCATGAAGTTTTTACGTTCGGAAAAAGCTTCAAAGTCGTACAAAAGAGTCTAATATATTCTTACTGATTGCATTCAAAGTAGACATGATACACACATAGTCAAGAAAAATATTATCAAAACGTCAGTTTATTCATAGCGGAATTCATTCTATCCAAATAAATTTAATTTTTTTTTTTTCATAAATACGTTTATTTCTTAAGGCAGTTTACATAAGTTTTTCTTCGCCGTAGCATCACTTTTACATAATATTCTTATCCTAATTTAATTCTAACATAGTCACAACGTTTTGCATTTATTAAAACATATTCTCTTATTACTTAAATATCATCTTAGGTAACTCGTCATTAATTATGAAATCTACTCGGAAATATTATTTGAACCAAACGATTAACTTCTATAAATCATAAAATAAGCTGTTATTTTCAGACATTTTGTTAATAATTTCATAAACTGTTTCGAGTTTGTTTGTATCATTACATTATTTTTATTCTAATTTAGCTATTGGTTGAACTCATGGACGCAGCTGGGATCAGAACTAAGTCTTGAAAGGGGCCTTTATTAAATTGAAACTCCAGTTTTCTTCATGAAATGATAAATAAGTTTCATGTATGAAAGGTCACGACAAGCAAGAATGTCTCGAACTGGGATATTGGATAGTCTACCTTGGGTACGCAAAGAATTTATTAGTTGAGATCTGACATCACGATACTCCACGCATGTCCAAACGACATGATCAATATCTCGATAACCTTCGCCACAAGCACAATGATTAGTCTCGGAGAGCCCAATTCGAAGGAGATGTGCATCTAACGTGTAGTGATTGGACATGAGTCTGGACATCACACGAATGAAATCTCTACTCACATCCAGTCCCCTGAACCATGCCTTTGTCGATATTTTCGGAATAATTGAGTGCATCCACCGACCCAGATCATCTTTATCCCAAGAAGCTTGCCAGCTGGCAAGTGTTCTTTGGCGAGACGAGCTATAGAATTCGTTGAAAGCAATTGGTCTCTCATAAATTTCACCCTCAATAGCACCACGTTTGGCTAAAATATCGGCTCTTTCATTGCCAGGAATGGAGCAATGAGCCGGGACCCAGACTATAGTGATTAGATAATTATTGTTCAATATGTCGTTCAGGCACTGTTTTATTTTGCCCAGGAAAAACGGTTCAGTCTTGCCAGTCATGTTTGAGCGAATGGCTTCAATTGCACTCAGACTATCTGTGAAGAGGAAATAATGGTTTGGAATTAATGTGACGATTACACTCAAACTATAATGAACTGCTGCTAGCTCTGCTATATAAACAGATGCAGGTTCTTGAAGCCTAAATGAGGCCGAAACATTATTGTTGAACATACCAAACCCTGTCGCTTCTTCAATTCGCGATCCGTCCGTGTAAAACATTTTCTCAGAGTCAATATGCCTGAACTTACTTGAAAATATTTTTGGGATTTCCGTCGAACGTAGATGATCCGGGATTCCACGCACTTCGCGCTGCATGGATGTATCGAAAAATAAAGTTGAGTCAGGGACATTTAGGAGGCTGACACGGATAGGAATATATCTTGAAGGGTTGATTTCCTGTGACATATGGTTAAAATATACTGTCATGAATTTTGTTTGAGATCGAAGCTCGACTAGTCGTTCGAAATTATTAATTACCATGGGATTCAGCACCTCACATCTTATTAGCAAGCGTGATGAAAGCTCCCAAAATCGATCTTTTAATGGAAGAACTCCCGCCAGAACTTCAAGACTCATTGTATGTGTCGAATGCATGCACCCTAAAGCAATTCGCAAACAACGATACTGAATTCGCTCCAATTTGATAATATGAGAGTTTGCAGCGGAACGAAAGCAAACGCATCCATATTCCATCACTGAAAGTATCGTTGTCTGATACAATTTTATTAGATCTTCCGGATGAGCACCCCACCAAGATCCTGTTATTGTTCGAAGAAAATTTACTCTTTGTTGGCATTTTGTTATCAGAAACCTAATGTGTTCTCCCCACGTGCATTTGGAATCGAACCACACCCCGAGGTATTTAAAAGTTAAAACCTGTTGGATCATTCTTCCCATCATATGGAGCTGAAGCTGCGCGGGATCATGCTTTCTTGAAAAGACGACTAACTCTGTTTTCTCCGCAGAGAATTCGATACCAAGATGAACAGCCCAATCGGACAAGTTATCTAAGGTATCTTGCAATGGTTTATGCAGATCAATAGCTTTGGGTCCAGTAACTGAAACCACGCCATCATCTGCCAATTGTCTTAGTGTACATGGGGTTACTAGACAGCTGTCAATGTCATTTACGTAAAAATTATAGAGGAGCGGACTGAGGCATGAGCCTTGCGGGAGACCCATGTAACTATTTCTGAGTGTTGCCAAATCGCCATGTGAAAAATGCATGTGTTTCTCTGACAAAAGGTTGTGCAAATAATTATTTATAACCGCTGGGAGTCCATTTTGGTGAAGCTTGTCTGAAAGAACATCAATGGAAACTGAATCAAATGCTCCTTTAATGTCTAAAAATACAGATGCCATTTGTTGCTTTTGAGCGAAGGCAATTTGGATGTCAGACGAAAGTAATGCAAGGCAATCATTCGTCCCTTTATTTCTACGGAAGCCAAACTGAGTATCTGACAACAAACCGTTCGTCTCGACCCAAGTGTCGAGACGTCGTAGAATAATTTTTTCGAACAGTTTTCTGATGCAGGACAACATCGCAATGGGTCTATATGAGTTGTGATTGGAAGCTGGTTTCCCCGATTTTTGAATGGCGATAACTTTCACTTGTCTCCAGTCAGGTGGAACAATATTTTGCTCAAGAAACTTGTTGAACAATTCCAACAAACGTCTTTTTGCGAGGTTGGGCAGATTCTTCACCAAGTTGAATTTAATTCTGTCCAACCCTGGAGCGTTATTGTTACAAGACAAGAGTGCTATAGAAAATTCCATCATTGAGAATGGGTTATTAATAAAACCATTATTTGGAGGAGATTCCCGTATAATGCTCTGCGTAGGAACAGAATCTGGGCAAACTTTCCTAGCAAAGTCAAATATCCATCGGTTCGAGTATTCATCACTCTCATTGCCCACGTTACGATTCCTCATTCGTCTGGCCGTGTTCCAAAGAGTGCTCATTGAGGTATCTCTTGACAAACCTTCGACAAAATGTCTCCAATAGCTACATTTTTTGGCTCGAAGTATGCTCTTGTACTTGGTTTCTAAAACCATAAGTTTTTCAAAATTCTGAGGAGTTCCTCCTCCCCGTTTTAGAAACGTCTTGCAAGCATTTTGTTTTGCGAGTTTAGCCTCTGAGCACTCTTTGTCCCACCAGGGGTTGGGAGGCCTTCTGTTAGTCGTTGGCCCAGGAAAGCGTTTAGTTTGGGATTTTTTTTTTTTTTTTTATTCAAGAATATAATGTTTAAGGCACACTGCTTAAGCTCTAAGATGCCAAGGGCTTTTACTAATTTAAAATTTACGACTAACTTAAAACTAGGGTTGTATCATTAAGTAATGTCATATTTGGGTCGCAGTGGTTGACTTTGGCAGATCCAGCCTTCATGTGGTGATCGGCCGGTGAATTGAATATTTCATGAGAGTCTTCCATATGGCGTTGGTGAATATTCATGTTGGCCGCATTCTTCGGTCCGTGTGGGTCCGCGGGAAACACCCCCAGGTTACGAATACCCGGCGGGTGGCCCGCATGCTGTTGATAAGTTTCCGTGGGCGATGATGGTGTTGTTACAGAAGAAAATGAAAAAAAAAAATATAGCGAAGTAAATATTGCGGAATAGTTTGGGATTGTTCTGCTGCCTCCAGAATCGAACAAATGAGGAAGTCATATTCTTCAAGTGGAGGGAGCTCTTCCATTGAATTCAAAATACTAGAGATACTACTTTGGTATTTAATCCAGTCGATATTTTTTGCCAAATCATATGGAATACTAGCGGAAGTAGCAATGCAATTGCTACTGCTAATTGAGATGATGATTGGTAAATGATCGCTACCGTGTAAATCAGGCAGTATTTTCCAGGTGCAATCTAGTCGAATTGATGTTGAGCAAAGAGATAGATCTAATGCACTTGGGCGTGCCGGAGGTCTTGGGATCCGTGTCATGCTACCCATATTTAATACCGTCATGCTAAAATTGTCACAAATGTTTTGTATTAAAGATGATCTGCTATCATTGTAAACGGAACCCCACATAATACCGTGCGAATTTAAATCCCCCAGAATCAATCGTGGTGCAGAAAGGGCTTCAACCATTTCATTAAGCTGTTGCTGTCCAACTTGTGCTTTTGGAGGAATATAAACCGAAGCTATGCAAATATCTTTGCCTTTAATGTTTATTTGGCAAGCAACAACTTCTATACTAGAAGTTGAAGGGATGTTTAATCTATAAAAGGAATAGCATTTCTTAATTCCCAAAAGCACTCCACCATACGGAGAGTCTCTATCGAGACGTATAATGTTAAAATCATTAAAATTTAAAGCTATGTTTGAAGTAAGCCATGTTTCGCATAAAGCAAATACATCACATTTTTGACTATGCAATAATATTTTAAATGAATCAAGTTTTGGCATGATGCTTCGACAATTCCACTGCAGGACAGTGATTGTATCATTTGCGACGGGTGATAAATTATCCATCAAAAGATACAAAACCTGAGACAATTGGCCATTGAGCTGATAACTGCTTCAAAAAGGTTCTAGCTATTGGAAGGAATGCCATTATGAGGGTCTTTAAGGGTTCAGATATATTGAATGCTGAGAAAATCCATTCAACAATTTCCGAAAACTTCAGTAATCCTGTTGGTGGCTGTGAAATGGAGCCCACTGGATTATTATCTTTTTCTGTACTAGATCCTGGATTGGTTTGTGAATTTGACAAACCAGGAGGCACAGTCTTTGGTTTTGACTTTTTTTGTTTAACACGGGGATCTTTTTTTGAAGATGAAATTTTAGGTGTCTCTTTTGGTAATTTGGAAGAAGACTTCTTTCTCTTAACTGACCCTTGGGTAGTGATAAACGAATTACCTTCACTATTTTCGTCAGAGTCAGAGTCCTCTGGTTCCTCTAGATTTGAAAACCCGTTTTCGGTTTCCAAAGGGGGGACATCAATGACCGTTTTAAGCATTTCTGCATATGTGCGCTTAGACCGTGCTTTTAAAGAAAGCTTAATTTTGTCTTTGTGCACTTTAAATGCAGTGCATACTGAAATATCATCATGAGGACTATTCCCACAATAAATACATTTTTCAATTTCCTTGTTGCAATCATTATCTTTATGAGGCCCTTCACACTTAATACATTTTGGTTTATTACTACAGTAAGTAGCTGTGTGGCCGAATTTTTTGCAGTTCGTACAATTCATTACATTTGGAACAAAAAGCCGAACAGGGAGGCGAATTTTATCGACATAGACATGGGACGGCAACGCAGACCCGGCAAATGTCACTCGAAACGAGTCTGATGGGCGATAAACTTTTTTTTCCTCTTCATGAACTACTGAGTACAGTTGTTTGCACTCCAGTATTTTCACACCCTCAAGCATAGAGTTCTTGAAACGACCAACACCATGCTTGATTAAATCATCTACCGAAAGACTCGCTTCGGTAACAACACCGTCAATTTCGACATCTTTGGAGGGTATGTAAACTTTATACTCTTTATTGAAATGTTCCGAAGAGACAATATCATTCGCGTGTTTCAAATTATTTACCACAACACGAATTTTATCGTTATTTACTTTTATGATCTCTTTGATTGAAGAGAATCGTGATGTCAAACCTTTAGAAATTTGGTAAATGTTTAATGGCTTTGATATACGTCTAAAAAGACTATCCAAGGCCCAGAAGAGCCCTCCTGATATTTTTTCGTTCGTGGGGGTATAGGATTCATGCTAGGATTTACGTCCATGGATTCATCCATCACATTAAAATTTTTAATCAAACTTTAAAGTAAAAAATGAAACCAACACTACACAGTACTCAATCAAAAGGAAAAGAAAAAACTTCTACCTTGAAATTGTTGTCTATCTCCGTTGCACTGCCGTGTAGATCCTCGTTGCTCTAGATGTTCTTGTTGGATGTATCTGGACGTTGATACAATGCTGAAGCTCACTGTAGCGATAGAATATGATGTGATGCTACTGCTACCTGACATCCAGCACCACTCGAATTCCGATTTGCTTTCGTCTTCGCCAGCTGTAACCAGCGCAGGTCACCGGTGTATACCTGCGTGTTGTATGGCAGTGGAAAGACCGAGTTGTCTTGTCTCCTTCTTCCTTGTGCTCCGCACCGATATGCTTCTGCACCGAAGTGCCTTCGCACCGGTGTGCCTTTGCACTCTCCTGCTTCTATGTGCCTTTGCACTCTTCCTCTTCGATGTGCCTTTGCACTCTCCTGCTCAGCACTTGTAGCTGTATATTGCGGCCTGGGTAGAGTTTGGGAAACGCCCTTTGTTGTTTCCTTCACCAGCTTGGCCCAGCACTAGGGCTCTCTTATGCAGCACGACTATACGTTTTAACGGCTGCTGCCAACAGGTCTCTACCTGTAGTTCAACCGTTGTCGTATTTAACGCGTGTAAACCAACCAGCGTTATTAAACTGTACGCTTCTATACACAACCTTCTCGGTTGAACGGCTATTACTGAATGAATAAATTTAATGTTGATCGTAAAGCTGGTTTCAAAATTTTCTTGAATTTGGAGTTTTAAAGCAGATTTATGCTGATTCTTCATTTTGATTTATAAACCTTATGAAGAATGGTCCACTTGGCAGGAACATGCTCTTATAGAGGTTTTCAGTAGGCTTTCGTGGAGTTTAAAGTTTTATTGCAAGATTTATTATGTAGCATTGAAGACAGCTACAAGTATTTATTAGTATTAAAAATGTTGCTTGGGTTGTTTAGGGCGCGTACCACGTGTTCGTTTTATTCGGAATCAGAGTCACCCGGGTGTAGGTTCAAAAACGAAAATGGTATAAGCATACAGGAGCATTGCATGGCCTACTACCACTAATAATACATACCAGTTTTTTAATAACTGACAGTATGTCGCATAAAATTGTATATTTCATCAGAAATAACTTTCATGTCCAAATATTCCGAGAACGGTTGCTTCTAATAGAAAGGTTACTATAAGCATATCTATTTCTTTTAATCTGTAAAATTATACTCCGGCGAATAAATTACTGTTTTATTTAAACTGGAAATTTTGCAAATGTTGGTAAAATGTTTTAGCTGTAGTTTCGTCATTTTTCAAATAAAACTAACCAAATTCGCATCAAAATGTCGGCTTGAAGTTGAAGTTTAAAATGAAATAATTTGAAAAAAATATCAATGGGAAGCTTTTTTATTGTAATTATAGTTTTTTCGGTTGGTTTTCTCATTTTAGAAAAATTATGAAACTTATTTTCACAGTAAATATTTTTCTAAAAGTGTCCAATTGATTTTCTACATTTTTTTCTTGGACACCATCTTTGCACAATTTACTATTTCCGAGTTACCACGATTTGAAGAAAGGGCATGCAAAAATACAGTCTTTTTTTAAAAAATCATTCTCGAGTCGATTTGGATGCAAAATAAAAGTTTTGTCGTACTGAAAACGTGTGCAAAATTTCATCCGAATCAGAGGATTAGAATTCTGATGACCTGCTAATCATTTCTGAAATTGCTCATGAGCATCTAAACGACTTTTATTGCTACAGAATTGGCACGCTATCTTTCGTGTATATGACAATTTTGCTGTTAGTAATAAGGTTTGTCTAACAGCCCGAATTCTAAAACAGATAATTGTTTTTGAAAATTCCCCATGGAAGGTAATTATTTAAGTTTACTTGCAAAACAAAAATTCTACACCCTTCCGAGCGGTCTTCCTACAGTTAACCAAAACATTCGCAATGGCGAACGAAAATATATTTTTTGAATTCTTGCTTCGTTTAGTTTTCAAATCCTTCTCAGTTTTCGCGATAAAATTGTTGGAGTAGATCTTACGCTTCAGGTTAGTCCTGATGGAACGCAGCTGGGAAACATGCTTCAAGTAGTGGGTCGATGCCAGATCCTGCCCGAAAATCGCAGGCTTCGCCCTTATGGAATTCATTCAAAAAACGACACAACTTCCGGCAGGCATTTCAATCTATAAATTTCCCCAGCTTTGACGTATATCCCCTTCTCGCTGATTGTCAGCCACAGTAACCTTACCCCTTCTTGAGTAACTTGGTACGTGAAATGAACTTCACCTCGGAACTCACTTCCTTCGTGAAGGAAGTAAAATACGAAGTGCCCTGCCAGTCGTTGCCATCCAGGGTGAGATAAGTCTCGTTGTCCATCACCACCGCCATCTCATGATTCGCCGAGAAAATCGAGTTGACCACATGATTCAGCCGCTGCCGCTGCGTCATTTCCTGCAGCTCCGAAACCAGTGGACGCGACTTCGCGTACCCGGTGTCCACAAAGTGCCGCGCGACGCGGTGGGGTGCCGTTCTTTGAACGCGTACACTTTTGAACGGAGTTGATTCACTATTTTTGCCATCACGGTTAGAGTTCGACTGCTGACTTTTGTCTGCTGGCTCATGCGTTACTATGATTGATGTTCCAAGTGTATTTCGATTCAATACACAATGAACCTAATGCCGTTTTTGTTTTTAGCACTGCACCGGTGTAGTGTAACAGTGACTATATTTGCTCCAATTTGGGTGTAATCAAGGTATCCTTTTTTTCCCTACACGGGTGTAGTGCCACCGTTAAAAACGAAAATGCCATAAATGAATACAAGAAAAACTGACATCACTGATGCTATATGATATCAACACAAAGCACAAAACTAACGGTGTGTAAGGTCAGAAACAATACTGCAGGTTTGACGAGGATACACAATATATTGTATAAGTATTGCTTACTAGTTCATAAAACTGGAACTAATTTACCTAATATCCATGTTGTATCATGTTCAATCTGATAGGACATTGCTCGTTTCACTACGTTCCTACGATCACTCATCGAAAGACGAATCAAACAATACCCAATGCCTCATAAAAAGTGTACACGGATATCCCCTTCTTAAAGCAAAAAAAAAATACGAAAAATGAATTTGCTTCCCGCCTACACTTTTTTCATCGACGGTCTCTCTGTTGGCATGACAGCTTAGCTACAGTGCCATTCATTCTAACTTCCGCTTTGGTGGAGTGTTGCAAACGTGTTGCCGTGTTCCTTGCGGGGGATTGCCGTTTCGAGACTGCCATTTGCTCCGGTTCGCCTTATCGTCATTGCTAATCTTCATTCATATTGCATACATACCAACCGATTCTGGCTGGCTCGTCCACTATTAGAATACTGCCGGCAAAAAAATCGAAATCCTTCGACGAACGTTTCGATCCGCCGAGACAGCAACCTCCCAGTCAGGCAATCAAACACGAACCCAACGTCAGACAGCAGCGGCTCGTGAAGGGGCTCTGTTTTTTGTTGTTTGTAGGCAAATCCTTCGTTCACAGCTGATCGGCAAAGGATTCAAACAATTTCATACGCGTGACGAATCCTGAGGGAAATTCTTGTGGGTTGAAAAGTTCGATTTTTTTCAGGCTGCTTTGTCGGTGAAGGCACGTGTGCTGGCGTGACTAGAAAATGTAATCGCGTGATTGGTGTAACTGTTGTTTTGCTGTCCGGTAATAACACCGCCAGGTCATGATTGCCAAACGGTTTATGGCTGTTGAACAGGAGTGTTCTTCGCTGAAATATGGAAATGGTGATTTTGAACGATTTTGGTTCTTGTGTTGCATGCTAAACATTGTTATTCAAAATAAGGAAAAGTTGGATCAGTCCTATCATTTTTGATAGGGATAGGAATAGGCATGTATGACGATTTTCCATCACATTCGATAAGAATCAAAACGAGAAGCTAAGAAACGACTGAACAAAGTGCTGTTAGTGACTAGTTTCTCTGATTTACAGCGGTGTTTTGAGGTATCAGTATGTCCTGAGAAGGACAAACTAAAAACTTACCTTGAAAAAAATCAGCTGGGTTGAAACCTGCATTCATACGCATAGCGTTTTAAATTTCACCTTTTCACGTTAATTTACAACTCTTCACGTCAAACTTCTGAAACTATATAAATTATTGTAGCGAAACTTGCCAGCATTAATGTAAGACATAAAAGTACTTCAATGATGGATTGTGGATAAAATTATACTAATGTAAACTTTTGGGTGAACTGAAGAACACTTTATTTGCCGATAGATTCCTTAAAGCCACGGAATACACCCCATTCGCCGTGCCCCTGTCACATTCCTTTTTTCGCCTTTCAGCAGCCAATAACTGTCACATAATGAAGTGTTTTTCATTCTAATGGACTAGCATTATCTTTGACAGCAATTCCCGCATCCAATCCTTCTAACTGTCTGAGCCAGGCTGTTTGCCCAACCAAAGAATGAGAACAATTTTAATCAATAGCAAGCTGTTAAAGAGAATTTTCATCATTACGCTGTCAATGCGTCGTCGAGATGCCAGTCCCATCGTTTGCATTGGAACCGTCGTAGCTCGGAAACTACCACCGATGGAGGCAGTGGGGTGACACAAAATAAGACTATTTTCCTCTTTGACGAGGAAGCATATGCCATTCCGGAATACGATATCTGAACGCTAGAGGTGTCAACAGTTCAAAAATGTAGAAATGGTTCAAGGATGATTCGAACCAGTTTGAACATTCCTAACCAGCCATTCATCCCGTATCAAACATTCTTCATTTACCAATAGACCGACTCGACACGCCGTATAGTCGGATACGTTTTGGATTGCAATGCGATGGTGTCCGTTTGTTTGAGATGTGAACAGCTGAAAGTAATCACACATTCGTTTATTCCCCTCGAATTCGATTTGACGCCTATCGCCGAGTATCACATTCGGTCTGAACTGTACAAAAACCTCACATAGACTAGGGCATGGACACTTGCCGATCCTTGCGAGTCGATACGTGCACTTTTGTTTTTAACAAATCGAATCTGCATGAGCAGAAAAAAAACGATACGGTTCGTTTGTGATTTAGATAGAAGGAAATACAAAAACTTTAAATACGTATAAAAAAGAAACGAATGTAATTACTTTTAAATAGATACCAGTTGGGGTAACCTTACTTACCCAGCTATAGTACTGGGGTGTCCTTTGCTGTATCAAGCATACGTCTCCACATAACTCGGTCCATGGCTGATCGTCGCCAGCCACCCAAGACACGGATGCTTCGGAGATCACCCTCCACTTGATCGATCCTTCTTGCTCGCTGCGCTCCTCTTCTTTTTGTACCAGTCGGATTTGTTTCAAGAATCATTTTCACTGGGCTATTGTCCGACATCCTTATGACATGCCCAGCCAATCGTAGACGTCTACGATGGCTGGTTCTCCTAGCAGCTGTTGCAACTCGTGATTCCTACGCCGTCTCCACCTTCCGTCTTCCATCTGCACTTCGCCATAGATGGTCCTCAGTACCTTTCTTTCGAAAACACTAAGGGCGCGTTGGTCCTCTGCCAACATAGTCTAGGTCTCGTGACCATAAAGAACAACCGGTCTAACGAGCGTTTTGTAGATGGTCAATTTCGTGCGGTGGCGTACTTTTCTCGATCGAAGGTGTCATTATCGGCGGTCATCAGTGAGCCCATATATACGAACTCGTCAACCACCTCGATATCGTCACCGTCTATCAATGTTCGTGGTGGGAGGCGTAGTGTTTCTTCTCTAGAGCCTCTTTCTCGCATGTATATTGTTTTTGACGCATATATGGCCAGTCCGATACGCCTAGCTTCAGCTTTCAGTTCAATGCACGATTCCATCATCTTCTCAAAGTTACGTGTCACAATATCAATATCGTCAGCGAAGCCAAAAAGTTGTACGGACTTTCGGAAGATCGTGCCACTCGTGTCGATCCTCACTCTTCGAATCACACCTTCTAAGGCAATATTGAACAAGATACAAAAGAGTCCATCACCTTGCCGTAGCCCTCTCCGAGATTCGAAGGGACTCGAGAGCGTCCCAGATACTCGGACGTAGCACATCACTCCATCCATCGTTACTTTGACCAATCGCGTCAATTTATTAGGGAAACCGTATTCGTGCATGATCTGCCATAGCTGTTCTCGATCGATTGTGTCGTATGCCGCTTTGAAGTCAATGAATAGGTGATGCGTGGGTACGTTGTATTCACGACACTTCTGGAGTACTTGTCTTATCGCGAATATGTGATCCGTAGTGGCGCGGTCTCCAATAAATCCCGCTTGGTACGGCCCTACGAACTCCTTAGCTATTGGTGATAGACGACGGCAAAGGATTTGGGAGAGTACCTTGTAGGCGGCATTCAGCAATGTGATTGCGCGGTAATTGCAACAGTCGAGCTTATCGCCCTTTTTGTAGACGGGACATACCACTTCATCCATCCATTCCTGCGGTAGAATCTCCTCCTCCCAAATCCTAGAAATGATCCAGTGCAGCGCTTTAGCCAGTGCCTCTCCTCCATGTTTGAGCAGCTCGCCTGGTAACTGGTCATTGCCCGCGGCTTTGTTGTTCTTCAGCTTGCCGATCTCCTCACTTATCTCTGACAGATCAGGTGCGGGGAATCTGTCGTCGGCTGAGTATGCACCCAGGTTGATTCCTGTGTCGTTCTCTGTATCTTGTGCTTCGCCATTCAGATGCTCGTCATAGTACTGCTTCCACCTGTTGATCACCTCATGTTTGTTCGTGAGAAGATTACCACCGGTATCTCGGCTATTTCGGCCTGTGGCGTGTAGCTTCTACGTGAGCGGTTCACCTTCTCATAGAACTTCCGTGTGTCATTTGCGTCTGTATCGTTCCTCGTTCGCTCTCGTGCGGTGTTGCACCATCCTCGCCCTTACTGCATTCTTCTCTTCGACCAACTGCTGACATTCGCCGTCAAACCAGTCATTTCCTCGATTCGATAACCTCGTACCTAGAACGGTTGCAGCAGTGCTACTCACGGCGGACCTTATGTTCCTCCAGCCGTCTTCAAGAGTCGTCGCGCCAAGCTGCTCTTCCGTTGGTAGCACTAGCTCCAGTTGTTGCGCGTATTCCTCTGCAGTACGAACGCTACGTAGCTGCTCGAGATTAAGTCCCAGCGTTCCTGTACGACGAGTGTTGTGCACCGTCGATAGTTTTGAGCGTATAAAAATCGCAACAAGAATCAATGTTGGCACTGCGGTAAGTGCGGACATTGATGACGTCAGAGAAGAATGACCCGTCGATGAGAACGTGGTCGATTTGTTTTTCCGTATGTTGGTCAGGTGATCTCCAGGTGGCTTTGTGGATATCTTTGCAAGGGAAGAAGGTGCTTCGAACCACAATTCCTGCTTGGAAACAAAAAAAAAGATTTTTTACATTTATTTCAAGGCCAATATACTTATTTCAGCGCTTTTCCAAAATTTTGATCCCGTCCAAATTGTTATTCTCTGGAAGGTCTGCAAAATAATTTTCTGCGGCGTGAATGATTGTCTAAAAAATGGTTAGGACTACCGTTAGGACCTAAAGTATTACTTGAGCCGATTTCTTTGAAAATCGGTCTCTGAAAAAATTTTAGAAGCATTATTTGATACATACCTACACGAATATGAGTATATATAAACACACTGACATTGGTTAACTCGACGATCTGAGTCGATTGGTATGTTACCTTGATCAAAAAGTTCCCGGAATTTTATTCAGAAAATTAAACATACAAGATTATTCAACAAAATCGATACTGTCCCCTTCAAAATACTCCCCATCGACTGCAATACACTTATGCCAGTGATTGGATCGAAAAATTTAATATATTCAGTTTTCGGCATGGCCATCAGAGGCATCCGCGATTTTGCCATAATCTCATCTCGGGTACTGAAATGCGTTCCACGGAGCGGTTTCATGAGTCGACCGAATAGGAAAAAACCGCAGGGAGCCGAATCAGGTGAATTCGGCGATTGCTGAATGGTATTCGTTTCGTCGATCTACGAGTTGTTCGCCCACAAATCTAGTCTTTTCCGGCGAATTGCTTCACGCAAACGTCTCATAACGCCTAAATAATACTCTTTGTTGACGGTCTGGCCTTTTGGAAGGAATTCATCATACACAACACCCTTGTAATCAATAAAAACTCTGAACATCTTTTTCGACTGAAAACTCTCTCACCATCATTCACAGACTCACGGCCACTTCTATAACGTTCGTATCGTTGCTACAACACTCTTCTAATATTTGCAATGTCGTCGCACCATTGAAACCGTTTTCAACGTACTCATTGTTGCAATTTTAATTTCATTTTGAAAATTGTACAAAATCGAGGACACGCACAATCGCAGATGTACTCAAACAGCGTAACTTTTTACAAATGTCCAGGTATCAAGCTGAAAATTTGATAGAATATCAATGACAGATGTGGCAACTTAAAAAAATTTAATCGGGTGACTGAGAGCACCACGCGGTGGTGATTCCGGGAACTTTTTGATCAAGGTAGTATAACACAATTTTCACTAGTCGAATTTTCAAGTTCAAGACTGCATATCCTTTCAATTTCAGAGAGTCCGAAAAAAATTTGTTTCGGTTCTTGTGAGACCGTTTTGCAGTGTTTTTGGCCTTCAATAGTTTCAATAATACTTGCTGCTGATGAATTTTCATTTTTTATATTCATATTCATGAAAAGTATGACTTATCCAATAAGCCGCTTCAGAACAGTCATGCCCGCTTTAGTCTTTGCTAGGCACTGTCGTTTCTGGGCTGTAGTTGTGGATCCAAGTTCCGTTTACTACATCCTGTGATTTTACATCTTATTAGATGTACGTAAATGGTGCATAGCAATTCACGCTAATTTACATGGAAGAACATTCAATATTGTGTTTTTAAATTCCATGACATGAAATATACTAAAACAAAAAAAATTAATCCTTATCGCTACCGCCGCGACTTGAACCGAGAATCATTGTATAACAAAGTACGTCTGTTAATCGACTGAGCTACAGAAGCACACATCTGCTAGGCTGGTATGTATTTGAATGCATACAGTCGCACCTGTTATCAGAATGCAAGTTACAGTCGAAACCAGTAAAATTCATTAAGTCATTGCAAATTAAATTCGACAAATTAGGTCTTTATGAATTACATCGTATGAGGGATTATGTCACCTGTAATATTCAATTTTTTTATGTGTGGTCTTAGGAATCAATTGTCGTATGTTCTAGCCCCAGCTATTCAATGCTTTTGTGGGCTATGAGCCGGCTGCGAAGTATGTTGAAACAGGAGCTCAAAAGCTCAGTTCCGAGTTGGCATTTACAAACACGATGCCGAAATGCACTAGTGTTCGTATAAGAAAACCATACGATTTTTGGTGAAAAAACTATCAAAAACTTCGCAGCGATAATTGCAGTATAGTTCAAAATAATTTTTTTTGTTTCAATTATAGAGGCTTTAACATCTTAGGTCATTCGCCTCTTCGGACCAGAAAATCTTTCTGACCCTATGTGCGGGGTTGGGGATCGAACCCCGAACCTGCCTGTTAGACCTTTGAAGACAGTTGTTGAAAAAGTTTGTCAAGAAAAACCGACACAAGGTCCGAACAATAGCTCATTCCTTAATATATCTAGCATCACTACTGTTAGTGATCGTAATATGATGTGACTTTCTTTTAATGTGCTATAACGGTTGATCTGAGTTATTTGAGATCTTCACGATAGTTACTCAGCTTAGCATAAAGAATCTTTTAAGTGACCAACCATGGTCCAAAACTTACTGTAAAGACACAGAAAAGTCATGTAGATTAATATTTTGTTTGCAGAAAATAGTATCGTATATTGAAAAGTCAGACTTTGTTATATCTTTACAATGAGTTTTGGATAATGGCTTATCACTCAAAAAGAATCTTCATACTAAGCTGAATAACCGCCATGAAGACATCAAACCACTCAGATCAACAGTTATATCATAATGAACGAAAATGAAATTATATTACGGCCACTACCAGTAGTGGTGCTAGATATATTGGTATAATAAAATTTTTATTCTGGCCATTTTGGGTAAAAGCTTTACGTGTTGGGTTTTTGCAATGACTGAGCGGAAATATATATTGGAGAAGCCAAGTGAAAGAAAAACTAACAGAAAAGATGAATTTTTGGAAAAAGATACGCTCAGAGACAGGACTCGAACCTGCGTTCTTATGCATTCCGTGCATACGCGCTACCATTTCGCCACTCTGATCTTGTTTTAGCCACTCTAAAACTCGAAACAGACATAGTAGCAACGTACATCGAACATGGTCTACATCCTGGCCGTCACCCGACGGATATCTTACATCCAAACATCCTCTCTGTTCATCAAACACTAGTCCTCTCGCTTTATACCTTTACGTGGCCGATTGGCTAACATTTTTGTTACTTAAATTTTATTTTTTTTTTGCTATTGGATCTCGTTGTCACCCTTTTTCTAGGGGGAGATGAGCTTCCATTTCCATCCAACGAGGATCGGAGGTCACATTGTCCGCGGCTTATCTCATCATCCATTGCTTCATCGTCGGTGTTGTGTGTGATTTCCGTTTTCTTTTCGTTTTCCTTGTTGATCGTAGTCTCGTTGAGAGTTGCTGTAGATGCTCCTTGTTGTACATTGGTTGCAGTTGCTGCTTGGTTGGAGAGTAAGTTGTTAACCGCAGCTGGTGTACTTTGTTTTATAGGGGATACTGATCGTTTCGTTGAAGGGGATGCTTCATTGTTGTTGGTGGCTATCACAGATGTACTGGGGTTGCTTGGGGTTGGTGTGAAGGAAGCACCGTTGTCCTTTGGTATGGATGTCTCCTTGTCCAGTTTATCACATGGTTTACCGTAGTGAACACTTTTTTGGGGAAAAAGTTCTTCCACTTTTCATTTTCGATAGAAAGAATCTCGCCGTATTGGGACATAGTTTTGCGAATATATGAATCGGTAACGCTTGAGGGAAGATCATGCACACGCACTTCTATAGCACTATCTCCCATATATACTGGAATGTTGTACTTAATGTTCTCGT
Source organism: Malaya genurostris (assembly GCF_030247185.1). Taxonomy (NCBI): domain Eukaryota; kingdom Metazoa; phylum Arthropoda; class Insecta; order Diptera; family Culicidae; genus Malaya; species Malaya genurostris. The sequence continues at coordinate 92,114,810 of NC_080572.1, read as the reverse complement.
GCTCCACATAGTGCACATTGTTATTGTCTTTTGCGAATTGAATTGCATCCAACTCTTTATAAAACTGGATGTAAACAACATTATTTGTCTTATTTCGTTGAAGTAAATGCACACGTTTAATGTCAAGATGCATTTGCTCCTTAAACAAACCTTCAAGTTCTCGTATCGAAGGTCGAATTTTGCACTGCCTAAAGTCAACAACAATTGTGTTCTTTCGTGTCGGCGGTAGCTTTTGTTCGTTTGGTTCACTCATTTCTAGGTCGTTCTATTGTTCACTACACAATACTGTACTTGTTTTTTTCCGTCCCGAACATAAGCGGTTTTGTTATATCGTCTGACTTGGATGAGATGTGAAAGCGAACTGTGCTAGATATATGTTCGGACCTTGTATCGGATTTCCTTTGATAACTTTTTCTACAAATGTCGACATGTTTTGAGATCTTTGAAGGTTTTCTTTCTCGTTAAATTACCTACAAAAATAATATAAGCACTGATTTTTAGAGTTTAAAGATTGATCTCCGACCGATTTTTTGTACAAAAAAAAAAACGATTTCTTTATACTAAATCCCATATAAACTTTAAACCTTGTTGAATGATTCGTTACTTCAATTAAACAGTAGTACGTATAGTTGATGGAAAAACAAAGTCAGATCTTATTTTAACCTAACACGGCTTTGTATGGATGTGAGTGATTTTAGATTCAGGGGTGAATTTCACAAACAATTACCAGGGGCGCCAATGGGTAATCCGCTCTCCCCTTTTTTATGTGAGTTATTTATGGTAATTATGGTTATTTATGGGATTATTACTCAACAGCTGATGGAGATACGTTGAGGATATATTTTGCATCATCAAACGTAAAAAATTTAGAAACTTCCTAGAAACAATTAATAATTTACATAAAAAAATTAAACTCACCTGTGAGAGGGAGAAAACAATAGTTTACTTTTCTTACCTACGGGAGGTAACAACTTCATCTTTCTAAGTATATAGGACGAGTACAGTGATACCAAATACTTCTAACCATTCCCACCAACACAAAATGGCAGCATTTCATCACATGTTTCATAGAATAATGCTAACCTTGCAAAAAAGAGAAAATGTGGTAAAGAAGAGAAAAATTTTAACTTCGAAATTGGAAAGCTTAATGGATATCCGGAGCGCTCAAACCAAGCAATCCTCGATAAAATAAACTAAGATCGTTGAAATAACAATCACTTACAATTTTGATCCCTCTATCAGAAAATTCGAAAAGAATAACGATAGACTACAATTCAAACATGGCACATCCAATTAAAACTTAGATTTAGTATTCAGTAATAATAATTACCAATTGAAAACTTTACTAGGTTCTACTAAAGATCCTAAATTTAAAAATCTGGTTTAACATATACAAAATTTCGTGATCTCATTGTGATAAAATATACATTGGACAAACAAAAAGAACTTCAAATAACCGTTTCAAGGAACACATCGCAGAAATAGGAAAAGCATCCAAGGAATTGGAAAAGGGATTATCACAACATTTCAAGTCAAAAGTAGCAGAGCATGCCATTTCCGAAAACCATGATTTTACTATCATATATGAAATAAAAATCTTAAGACCAATTTCCAACTCATGGAAATTATTCTATACTAAACCGAGATCAAGGAAACAAACACACAGAACACTCTTCCTATCCTAACTAATAATTCTTCAAGGTATTCTACCGGCTGATAGCAATTTGCCATCAATTCTTTCAATAACCTAGAAATCTGCTACACCGATGATGAATACGTAACTGTGTATTCGAAATACACATGATATGAAACCCATCAGGAACACGATGAGACCCATCAGGAATTTGATAATTTATTATTGTCGGAATTGGAAGGGACAATGTATGGAACACTTGTAGAACTATTTTGATACTATTATTCTGCTGAAGGAAGTATGTTGATACGTCAAGCCGTTTATGAGTAATGCAATGTTTTTGAGTTTTTTGAAGGTATTTTTAAAACTAATTTAAATAAGTTAAAAAATAACACCCTTCCAATTTTCTATTAAATTTTTACTCATATAATGACCTTTCAGGAACCGCATAGAATACATTGTGAGTTCAACGACTCTTCTGAAGACAACTTTTTCGTAGAACGTTTCACAAAAAAGTTGGAATACAAAAAAATCTAAATGAGGACCATCCTAGTAACTTTTTTCATCAAATTAGCGCCATTTGATTACCAACAACTTTTGTCTACAAAAAACTAATTTTTAATAGTGAAAATATTTTTGTCTCTCTGATTTCCCGTTTCGGATTATAGTGCATTGTTTTACAAATTAACAATTATATGCCATCTGAACTTCTTGTTTTCCGAAACAAAATTTAACCTGCCCAGTTCGTATTCACGCTTCATCCAACACAGTCAGAAATCGCTTACGAACGAGAAGGCAGAAACAAAGTCAATAAGGTGTAGTGAACAGTAGAGTATACGAAATGGGCAAATACGATTTACAAAAGCCTGTAACTTGGCCTTCAAGACCAAATTCAATTTGAATTGATTTCAAGCGCTGCAAAGCTAGACTAACAGTAAACGAGACTGAAATTTTGCTAAAAGACCGAATGCATCTTGACGCTAATGATGTAAGTGAGATTCAATTCATCAAGGCTTCTAACTCTGTGTACTTTATGTTTAAATGTGAACGACTTGCAATTGCATTCGTTTCGGTTATTAACGAACTGCAGAGTGTCGAGTATGACAACGTTAAATACAAAATCCCTGTGTATGTGGTGGACGGTGCAATAGAAGTGCGTGTACATGACCTTTCCCCGTAGGCCAGTGATCATATCGTTCAAGAAAATATGTCACAGTACGGAAAAATTCTTTCCATAGAAAGGGAAGTATGGCGGTTTTTTTCACCGGTATGCAAAATGGCGGGCGAGTGTTATGTATGCGACTGAATGAAGCAGTTCCATCTTTTGTAATTTGTGCTCAAGGCGGAAGGCATCCTTGTAAATCGCTGGTTACCTAGGAGAATCGGCTGATTATATGTCAGTTTTGTGAACAACCTTCACATTTTGGTAAACCCCGCTCTGAAACTGCGAAAAGGACATCTTGAACCAAAGACAAGGACAACTGTTCAGCAACGGTAACTAGTGAACTCAGTACTCTTGTTGCTAAAATGCCTTCTCGTACAAAAACGCTTTCATCTTCGAACCTACTAGCAACTGCAATCGATGGATAATAAAACGAACCACGAACAAAGTGCCTCTTAATCATCATTGGATGGAAATGGATGTTCGCTCCCCTAAAAAAAAGGGTGACAACGAGATTAAATAATAAAACTATTAGTTTGGCAAACAAAAAAAACATATCAATCGGTACTTGTAGCTTGTACTCAAACAGACCTAAATACCATTGTGTATGTACACCAACTGTAACCTATAGATTTTAATTTGGATAGTTTGTTCACAAATCCCTGAGTTGTTTATAACAATGGATTGAATTTTGTTTTTTTTTTTTAAATATATATATTCCGGAAATTATAAATACAATAGAGATAAATTGAGTCGTCACAATACATTTTGTACCCCAATACAATTTTTTCTGCTTCATAATCAATTTTAAAATTTTTACTGCTCATCTTTTTTCCGATTGCAGTGCATTTAGCAGTCATGGAGGTTACTTTTTCACCCCAACTCGTATCTGTTACTTGATGGAGTGAAAGGCGCATATCATATTTCATGAAAAAAAAAATCGATGATACCTACTTTGTAACTGATGAATTTCGACATACTGCACTGTATCGCGACTTTATCCAAGATATTATTCGATGAAACGATCAACGAATTGATTGATGGAAATGATCGACGTTGGTCGATAAAAAAATACCGAATATGATATACCAGTGCACTGGATTTTGTGGAAGCATCTTCTGATTTCAGCACATAGCTTCTATGGTGATAATAGACTTAGCTGTAACAATTTTATAACAGCTCTATATTTGAAAGGTGCAAACAACTTTGCTCTACAAATTGGTCCTATTGTTAGGACAAATTTGAACTACCGCAAAACGATTTGTTGATCATTATCAAACAATCCTCTATTCCTAAAAGCCATGCTTTGACTAGTAGATTCAAGCACCTCTCACTTTGTCACTATATTGCTTTTACTTCAACTAAAATGGATCGTAAATAATTACCCCATCGAAATTTTAGTTGCCATTAAGAAGGCTGCTTACATATTACTTAAACGGCAAGTACTGACATCCTCCCGGCAGCTCTCATTGCATGCAATAAATATCCATCTGTCTTTGCACTCCGAGCCATGAAACTGCATAATTAGTCCGCTTCATGAGACTGCCGTTTGTTTCATAGACCTTGCGTAGGTGAGAGTGGGTAACACTTTTCAGTCGTAAATAAATACCTTTCACTTGGATGGGTTTGTGGTTGCTGGTGTTACAGAAGCGATGTCGTAGAATGACTCCGGTAACGTTTTGAGTCATCTTCCAAGGGATAAATTACATCCTAGTGTACAGACAACGGTCTGAGTAATGAGCAATATGTGGTTGGTTTGATATAAGGAATGTAATAAATATATCAGTTGAACAGACAAATGTCCTGAATTCCATTGTTGACAAATGGAACAGTGAATTATGTAGCTTCGGTCGACCACAGCTTGAGAATACAGTAAATGTGTGTAGTGCAACTCACTGGTTCTGTAGTACGTTTTTCTTAATTCATTCTTGACTTTTCTAGTGAACAAGTGGAAATGTGTTGAATTTAACCTACACCACACAACCTCATTTTTACACAAACTCGCCGTACAAAATTCTTAAGAATAAAAAAAAATAATGGTCAGTATGCAAGACACGACCGAGCACGATTACATTAAAAATGAAATAATTCTAAGGTACCCGTAATAAATACAAAAATAAAGATGATGGTGGATGAAATAAACTGTGACAAATTACAAACTTACTCTACTATAAGCGCATAGATTTTTTTCCGAATGATCAAATTGACAATTAGATTCTTTCAGAACAATTGATTCTATTCTATTTTAATTCCTTCCACAAATTTGCATATTTTAAAGTTTTTGAAAAATATCCTTTAAATGGAAGTCAATTATGATGATTTCAAAGTTACTTAAAGATCAATATTGGATACGAACAACTTAAACCTTAACAAATACATTTTGATAAAAAAACGCGAACGTGAAAAATGTGAATAACCGAATCAATATCAATAAACTCAGTAATAGTATAATTTTAACGACCCTTCGTTAAAAAGCGTCGACAATCTGAAAAGTATGTGAAAATACTATGGCAACAATACAAGGAAGAAAACATGTGAAAGAGTCCACACAAAAATTTTGTTACTTTTTTTAATAACTATTTCATGGAATATAAGTTAAAATTAAATTATTAGGATTTAAATTGGGTGGTCAGCCACAAGTGGTGACTTTTCAGCCCTATTGTATACATGATTTGGTTATTACCATGAGGACATCATTTGCTTCCGCAATTCTGAGATTTTTGTGTAGGGAAAATTCTAAACCTACTTGTATTGTGTAATGGGGAAAAGGAACTTAAATACTAACTTACTAACTAATACAGAGAGCGAATCGATTCAATTGAAGATTGCATCGATTTTTGTCGGAATTTGCTTATAATATTATGTGACATTACATCTAATGGTTCTATATTTGTGAGTCTGTGTAACTCTTTTGTACTAAACCAGGGAGCATGCTTCAAAATTTTATTCTGAATCCTTTGAAGCGTTTACTTCCTGGTGGAACAACAACTTGACCAAATCGGTACTGCATAAGGCATGGCTGGTCTGAAAAATTGTTTATAAATTAATGATTTGTTTTTGAGACAGAGCTTAAAATTTCTATTTATGAGAGGATATGGACATTTAATATATTTATTACACTTGCAGATTTATTTGATTTGATTTTTTCACGGAAGAGAAACAAGTCGGATTACAAGGATGAAGAACTGTGAAGTAACCAGCTGTGAGTTGATTATGATGTATTTTACCATTAGTGTTATTTTGCTAAAATTCCACTAGACATGCTTAGCATTTAAGTCCCCTATTACAAAAAATTTCGGTCGATATCTTGTGAGTTTTTGTGAATCGCCTTTAAAAAAATTTAATTGTTCACCGGTGCTTTGGAATGGCAAATATGCTCCAGCGATGAAATAAATTCCATGAATGGTTTCAACTTCGATTCCCAAGCTTTAAACTTTAGTAATAAAAGAAGGTAAAATTGGATGTTTAATTTGCCGTTGGACAAAAATGGCCACTTCACCTCCTGTTCCAGTAAACCTGTCAAATCGATGAACCACATAATGTGGATTGCTTTTCAATTTGACATTTGGTTAAAGAAAAGTTTTTGTCACAATGGCAATATGAATTTTGTGAACTGTGAGAAAATTATAAAATTCATCTTCACTCGATTTTAGAGATCGAGCATTCCAATTTAAAATATTCAAATAATTATTTAACACTGTTAAATTTCAAATTCATTATAATATTATTTGCAAATTGCCATCCAATTTGAGTTGCTTCAAAAAGGTGATGAAGTCGAATTCATTCGGATGACCATTTGAAAAAGTTGATCTTGTGGGTAGATCATTTTATTTTCCGTTATATCGCCTAAATCGACTTCGTTTAAAGAAGCGAATGGCATTGAATGAACATTGGTAGGTAGATGTCTACCTGTTACACTAGTGTAACTGCCATTAAAAGATGATGATTTGGCCGATCTACCTTTTAATAAATTGTTTTCGTTAGAAGATGAACTGGAAGGCGTTCCTGTGTTTTGATAATTTACATTAGAAGAATTAAGAGGTAGTTGTCTACCTGTTACCAAAGCGTAACTGTCATTAGAAGAAGATGATCTACCTGTCAATAAATTGTTTTCGTTACAAGACGAATTGGAAGGCGTACCTGGTTTTTTGTTTTAAATTCGAAGAAATAAGTGCGTGGCATTGGTAACGGTTTTTTGATTTTCAGGTATGTTCTGTAAATTTAAGGTCGTATGACAATTTTTGGTTAAGTTTGCAATACTTTATAATGTTCCCAATGAATTTTAATGTTGGAAATGGAACGTACTTTTTCTTAAGTTTTCAAATTGTTTACATCACTTTGATTGAAGTGTATTAGATAAAGTTCATGGGAAATTCCAGAGTGTGGTTTAGAAGTACCATTCGCACTTTTTTCAGCACTTTGGGAAGGGACAAACCCAAACAATTCTTTTAGTTAATTTTAAATTTCATCAGTACTTTGATCATTTGATAAGCCTTTCATAACAGCCTCTCTGTCTGATTTTATATCATATGAATAAAATTTATGAAATTTATCGGACAAATGTGGGATTAGACGTTCTTCCAGTCCATCAACCAAGACCCGACATTCTCCTCTTCGTCCGATTTGAAATGAGACTTTTACTTCCGGGAGAAAAGTAGAAAGCTCAGTACGGAATGCTTTGAAGTCGGAAATCATCACCGTCACTGGAGACATAGATTGTTGTTTCTTCCCAGAACGACAAGCGTCAATTTTTGGAATTTTCGAAGAATTTTCTTCTATGTCGCTACAATCGGATTCAGGAAGAATCTCGTAAATATTGTTAGACGGCATAGAATCAACGGAATGGAAATCCGTCCGTTGTCTTTTATTTTTACATTCAGATTCTATAAGATCGTGAATGTTATTAGAAAAATGTTGAATAACGGATTGTGATTTATTCCGTATTGAATTATTTTTCGCCTAAGGCTTGTTGCTTTTCCGGTTGGAGGCAGGCATTTTTGAAATGAATGAAATTTGAAATTAAATTAACTAGGCTAAATTAGTCTTCGATTAGACTCCTAGTTTGGAAAAGTCTTGATAAAGACTGATTTTGTGGTAGTATTAATAAAGACTGATTAGTTCGAAGAATAGTTCTTTGAATAGTTAACCTTAAAACAGGCTGATTAATTTCTTAGTCTAGAAAAAGACTGATTATATTAGAATATCATATAGCCTTGAGAAAGGCTGACTAATTGGTAATCTTTAAAAAGACTGTTAGTGATTCAAGTAGCCTTGAAAAATACTGAAGCCTTGAATCAATGAAACTCTAGGTAGCCAGAAAATTTTTCCAGGAGTCAAGAGCCATACGCGTGCGGTGCGAACGACTGAAAAGATGCACACGTTTGATGTCAAGATGCATTTGCTCTTTAAACAAACCTTCAAGTTCTCGTACCGAAGGTCGAATTTTGCATTGCCTGAAGTCAACAATAATTGTATTCTCTCGTACCGGCGGTAGCTTTTGTTCGTTTGGTTCACTCATTTCGAGGTCGTTCTTTTGTTTACTACACAATACTGTACTTGGTTTCTTCCGTCGCGAACGTAAGCGGTTTTTTTAATCGACTGACTTGGATGAGATGTGAAAGCGAACTGAAAGCGCAAGAAGTTGGACTTTGTCCATTGACTTTATGAAATATTTGTGTAAAGATTTGAGTTTGGTGCCATACAAAATTCAATTGGTACGACACGACCATCGTATGTGCCGTCAACAAGCAAAATTGTCGTATTTGGAGTAAAGGTAATCCACACGCTTATCAAAAACTACCGAAGCGTCCGGGTGAATAAACTGTTTGATGTGGTCTACGGGCTGGTGGAATCATTGGTTCTTATTTCTTTAAAAATTAGGGAAGGACGACGCGTTACCATGAATGGAAATCAATACAAAACCATGTTCAAAAAATTTTGCTTGCCAAATTATCAAGATATGGATGTGGATGAAATGTGGTTTCAACGCGATGGTGCCACTTGTCATACTGCGGCCGAAACAAGCGACCCTTGTGAAAAATAGTCGTGGCGGCTATATGTCTGAAATCACATTTAAATGTTAAATGCCAAGAAATTATCTAACTAATAAAAGTAAAAGTAGCCCATTTCATAATTTGGCATGTATTTTATTTAAATTTAAAATAAGCAAGTTCTTAAAAAACAACCTTTATGTAAAAATCTATTTAGCCATCCACTAAAATATTAAACGGATGGAACTAAAAATGCAGCTTATCGGTTACGTAACCATTTTATCTTCGGAACGTTAACATAGATCGAAATCGATCACTGAACTAATAGACGTTTTCAAACAAGCCTCCGATAGTTGAAATCGGTCCAGCAATATCTAAGAAAACTGAATAAAATAGTGCGGTTTGTCGGTTACAACACTTCTACGATTATATCTCTGGAACCTGATGTGTCAGTAATGTCAAAACTGAGAAGATAGAAAAGAGTGCGGTTTGTCGGATACGTCACTTATACCATTATCTTCTTTGTATCCGAAAGTCTCAAATATTTGATATTTGAATGTAATTAATGATTTTTCGAGTACGAATGTCGAATGTCATTTATCAAGCAACTTTTTAAAAAGAATGGTAGAACCATTATTTTTGCTGCGTAAGATGTATAACAGTTGAAATATAATACGGTTTCATGCAGAGATCTTATCTAACACGATCTGATCTTATTAAGGAATACCACCCAGCCCTCGAAAATTGCACTCTTTCAATATCAAAAGACTCTATATTTTCAGAACCGTTAAGCAAAAATATCGCAACTCAATCATAATAAATGAAACTTATCAGTAATGTGATACACATTTTTTTCATTTTAACAAATTTATTGAGCTTTTATAGAAGTATACATATAGATGGCTATGGTATCAATCGCATTGGTAGAATCAATCTGGTATTTTGCGTATTACTCGACAATCTATCAAAAATCGGATACAATATCTTCGCATCGATACTAAGAAGCAAGTCTCACAGAAAAGATAACTCGACAAATGTTCAATAATGCTGTTATAGCGACGCAGAAAATTCGAAGCAAATTTATGACGTAAATGACGTTACTTTATTATGGAACACTTTTTCCAAATTCACCCTTAGGAAGAATAAGCAGAGCTTAATCGTGAATATCTCGCGTTGTACTTAACGCAACAACATTATTCTTTCTCCATGTCATCAGAAATAAAAAGGATGATTTTTTAAGAGGTGTAGGATTTCACTTTAGATGGCTCATGCGCAAGGTTAAATTTTGGCATACTCCCTCCAACATATCGGCCGGTTTTCACAAATAATGCTACCGGCCCATAATCAAACAGTGCCCTTTTTTTGGGGTGCATTGGTAGCTCTTGCAATGCTTCTGGCTGTTCTTCACTTCAGATGCGGTAATTTGGCTTGTTGACGTATTAGCTCAACCAGCAATGAGCTTCGTCGTTGACCACAATTTGTCGATAAAAATATAAATCTTCCTCCAACTTTACCATCGCCCATTCATGTTTAAATTATCGACCAAACTGAACAAGTTTGACAATGACACAAGACACGATTCACGCGTGATCTGTCAAATAACAGTGTTGCCAAAAAGATATCAGCAAAATAATTAACCAATTAAGATTAAATTTAATTTAATTTCACAATACAGGATCAAAAGTTAAAACTTAGACTCTGGAGCTGGTTCTAGAACTAGAGTTTCTTGACTAGACTTTGGGGCTGGCTTTAGTGCCCTAATTCAAGTTCGGAGTTCAAATCCAGAATTCTCATTATGGAACAGCAAAGTTCAATATCGGAACTCTAGATCTGAATTCCGAAACAAAATTGTACATCTGAGCTCCGAACTATATACTGACTTCTGAGCCTGAAATCAATTTCAAAATTTATTTACTAAATTCAGTCAAAGAATTTAGTTCCTAAATTTAGTTTCTGAGCTCATTTTCAGAATTCAAATTAAGCATGCTGGAATTGAATTCGGAACTTAGGTTTTGGAACTAGATTTTGGAATTGAATTCAGGATGCTCAGTTCCAGAATTCTAAGCTGAATTCAACTAAATTCAGGAATTGAATCGTTGATTTTGAAAAAGAATTTAATTAATTCTTTATTTCGATTCAGTCATACTTTAGTACAGATGCACCTTTCTAATTCTGGAAGCAAAGCAGTAATAGTTGCAAATGTCGCACAATCAATCAACTAATACGAACGATTATTGATATTCGGAAGTGTGAAAGAAGCATGTCACTTTTTGCTCGTATTCACGTTATTCAGTTATGACTCTGACACTACCCACTCACGTTTTTATTTTACTCTTAAAGCTAAATAATCAGACAGAGATAAGATGAATAGAGGTACCGTTTCCCTACGAAAAATATTAAAAAAAAATTTCTTTTGAATTTCTGGAATTCCTGGAACCCAGCCACGTAATGCTTTCTGTTTTTTTTTCAGTAACCAAATTGCACTATGACTTCTAAAATAAACAACGTGCTTTTCTGAAACGTAAACTACCAATCTATTACAAAGAAACAGGAACGCAAAGAGAAATAGAACTCGTTCGATTGTACAATAAAAGGAAATAAACGCTCAGACATTTATCAGGCACCAAACACGAATTTGGTAGTATCCCTATCCCTATCGGATCTGGTCCAGGCCCGTACCCAGGATTCCGTTTCGGGAGGGGCCCAAAGATGTTTTTAACAGACACTTTAAACTTTTCCACTAGAACTGTTATTGTATTAGATTTCTTTACGTTTACCGTCTTGTTATTTCTGTAACAGATGTCTGAGACCTTCTAAATAATTATATATCTGTTTTTGATTTCGGGCCCCCCCTCTGGGTACGTGACTGATTCGGTCGGACCGGAAACTTTTCTAATGTACGCCAAGTCGAAGCTCTTGTGCTTCAGCGTAGAACACTGGCAGCATGGATTCAGGAAAAACGGACACCCACAAGTATGTACATCCGGAAAGGAGCTAGTGGCTGGGAAATCGTGGTTGGGGTGTCGAGACGACGAGTGAAAGTTTTTCGGGTCACTTGGTCTCGTATACGCTAAAAAGCATGTCGCGACGAGAAGGGAAATTCTTCTTTATTTATTTTGTTCTAATGCCACAAAATCCGGAAATTCGATGTAAGGCGGAGCTTTCGCTCCGAATGGGAATGGTCGATAGAGAAGATAATTTTATTTATATTGCAAATATAAAATCAATTTTCTACGGCTTGACGTGTAACCTTTATTTATGCCGTTTAGTGTTATTCGCACCGGAAGTGAGAGAAAACGCTGGTTGGTATAATCAGTATAGTATAGTAGTAAACACAACGGTAGATAGTGGCGTTACTCATTCAGTTTGTTGGTTTGTCTTTTCTGCATGCCGTTGAACTCGTACAGTACAATTTGAAACATTGACGAAATTTGAATTCTGCCTGAAACTACACTAGTTAAAATTCTTATCGTATGAAGTGAAAGGTTTCATTGTCGGACTTTTAAGAAATTGTCGGACTGCCGGACCACAGTTCGAACAACGAATTTTAAAGAATTATACCGTTTCATTCGTTATGACGTACAGTCATAACTAACTTATTTGAATTATTAATCAATACTCAACGAAAGCCTTATTGGAAAATACAATATGTTGAATAAGTATTACGAGAATGAAAAAGTTTTTTTTTCAGAGACAGGATTTGAATCTACTTACTTTGAATCTACAACTCTCCCCTCAATTGAACTGTCCTGGGTTATGATAAATCACATCTCGTAAGGTTGACGACCGAAAGAATTCATGATACACAACCAGTGGCATATCTAGGGCGTGGGGGTGAAGGGTCCGTCCGCCCCGGGCGTAACAATTTTAGGGGGGCCGCAAAGTAATCCTTGGGAAATAATCCTTTTTTTTTTGCTCGTCCAAGTCAGCTTTCCGGAGAAGAAGTTCAGCTTTGTTTTTTGCTCACTAAACCAACGATGAGGGCGCAAATCTCTTATTTTGCCCCGAACGCCAAATTTCCTCGATACGCCACTGTACACAACATCCTTGTAATCAATGAATACTGTGAGCATCGCCTTCTTTTTGGACTGAACACGACGTGGACTTCACGGCCACTTCTGAAACTTTCGTGGCGGAATGTTACTATGAATGACGAGCGCTACCGAGTGATGATTGACAATGGAAGAATTGGATATGCCTGACATGTGGTTTCAACAAGACGGTGCCACATACCACACGATACGCGAAACTATGACCAAAGTAAGAGCCGCATTCAGTGAACAGGATCGTTTTTGGGACCATCAACTGGCCGCCTAGATCATATGATTAAACGCCTTTGGACTATTTATTGTGGGGCCATGTTAAGTCTCGTGTCTACAAGGATAAACCAGCAAAAATTGACGCTCTAGAAGTCAATATGGAAGCATTTATTCGGGAAATACCGGCCGATATGTTGAACCGACTTTTTAACCGAAGCCCGGATGGCCGAATGTCATATACCATTCGACTCAGCTCGACGAACTAAGCAAATATCTGTGTATGTATGTATGTATGTATGTTTTTGTGTGTGTGTGTGTGTGTGTGATTCAAATGATAGTTCTCATGGTTCCATAGCCTGCTATTGAATTTCGTTTGGATCCTACTTCTGGTTCCGAAATTACATGGTAATATGTGAAAATTGGAGAAGAAATGTGCACACAATTTTCTCTGAAACGGTTTAACTGATTTTCACAAACTAAAAATCAAATGAAAGGCCTTATAGTTTCCTGGAAAATTTAAGAGCATTTTATCCGGATCCGACTTTCGGTTCCGCAACTAATGCGTGAAAAGTGGAAAATTACCAATTTCATGAGTTTTTTTTCACGAAAAATGTCCAAAAACTGGTACAAAACCCAAAAAGCTGTCTGATAAATTCTTTTAGTTGGCAGAGCTTGTTAGTTTGTGGGTATAAAAATTTAATGAGGCACTACTGATCCCTCCTTTTCCTGTTCCGAAAACACCGAAAGTGGTAAAAAAGCTCCAAAAATATAACCCACTTTGATTTCTCTGCGATGCATGAACCGATTTTTACAAATCTTCATTTAAATGAAAGCTCATATTATCTTTAAAGCTACAGGGCGTTGAGTGTCGAAGATTTTCTAATCGCCATATAGAATGACAAAATGTACAACACCGGTACTTGCAACATGGAAGAAGAAAACACAAAACGAACGATGGATGCTTTTGTACACACTATATAGAAAACGAAACGGTTATAGATGTGTGCTACTAGTGTGTGATATTGGTAAAAGATTAAACTTTTAGCTGTTTTACAAGAATCCTTTGAAAATATGTTGCGCAAGTGAACTTTTGGATAAAATAGTGAAAGTATTCCAACTCGAGCCTTGAACTGAAAAATATCGATTTATAAAATTTAAAGTCGATTATCAATAAAATGCCATTTTTAATATTGATGAAATTTTGTCCGCAGGCAAATGAAATGGACTGCGAAAAACAGTTTTTCGCAGGATTATTATCGAAAAAATGAACTAAATTGAAGGCATATTTATCCGATAATCCAATGAAACTCAATTCGTGAAGAAATTTCACAGAATACTATAGCTAAAGAGTGTCTGCTGTCCGATGTTTGCAAAATATATCAGTACCAAGAATACCAAGAAAATAAAATCAGTTGGAAAAACTTTTTTCTGTAAAAGTTCCCATCGTAAATATATGCACGTTGGGTAGGCCACATATTTACCTATCTTGGGACAAATTTCGCCCAAATCGAGATTGGAGTTTTGATTTAAAATTTTGAAAATGGAATTTTTTTCAGTGTATTAGTTCGATATTCAATTAGAAGTTTCTCAAAGAAATCCCATAGTAATATTTGTGACATGAGTAGTAAAAGATAGACATTATTACAAGATTAGGTGAATTAGGTAGTTTTTATTGTTGCTGTAGTTAAGTTCAAAGGAGTGTGTTAGTAAGCCGACTAACTGAACTCTAGACAGTATGCATTGAAAACTATAGTGGCAAGACTTTCTGATTGTAGCATTGGAATATTATGTGGCAGAATTTGATTAGTTGCTGTTTTGAGTAGTTTTATCGAAATAAAGTACAACATACTTTGTTTACATTTTGGCAACTCCATCCTTTTGAAATATATTTAAATATTCATTTGTCGTTTGAGTACTGTGAGCTGAATTACTGAGCATACAGGGTGGTTTTCTTGCTGGTATTTTTCTGGCAACACTATTTTTGACAGATCACGCGTGAATCGTGTCTTGAGTCAGACTTGTTCAGTTTGGGCTATAATTCAATCATGAATCGTCGTTTGGTCTAGAATATAATCACGAATGGGCAAAATTGGAGGAAAATCCACTTCTTTATCGAAAAGTTGTGTCAACAAGCAAAATTGTTGCATCTGTAGTGAATACCAGCAAGTATCATTGCAAGAGCTACCAATGCATTATAAAAAAGTCACTGTTTAGTGTCGATTATGGACCGGTGGCATTATTTGTGAAAACTGGTCGATATGTTGGAGAGAGTGTACCAAAAGTGGACCTTGCGCATGGGCCATCTATAGCGGAGCCGCGGTCAAAACATTCATGAAATCATCTTTAAACATTAAATTATATTGATCGTTCTATCGATTTCATCATTTTGATCAATGCTTTTTGTTTTGAAAATCAAATCCTATACCTCTTAAAAATCACCTTTCAGTAGCTAAGAGAAAAATCTTCTATTTCGGAATGCAGAACCGTGCGAGATATGCATCTGAGATTCATACAGTTATATCAGTTTTGAAAAGCTGTTTTTCTTAAAACTGTTCAGTAAATTCTTCTAGTTGACAATGTCTGTTAGTTGATAATTACACTGACACACTACGACTATAGAGGATCCGGTTCTGGATGGTCCGGATATATTAGTCAAATGCCCCAGATGGAAACTTTGGTTTCTCAGATATGGCGGATTTGAACAAACTTAGACTCGAATCAACAGACTTATGGTGTACAAGTTCCTGTTAAATTTCATCCGGATCCAACTTTTGGTTCCGAAAAGTGATGAGAGTTGTGGAGCACATAAAAACGTACATTATATTCAGAACTGGTCAATGGTGAAGAATCCCCCACTAATGTAGACACTTATGAAAAGGGTATCATTAATAGCACATTTTTCAAATAACAAATTCTGTAGCCGATTTGAACTCTTCTGAATCTGATTACAAACTGATTTTCCAACACTGTGTCAATAAGCGGAACCGCAATATTTCAGCTCAATGTTGTGGAGGTCCTTTTTGTTTAATTGGAGTAATCTTTAGTTACACCAAATTATTGATACATGCACTTCGTATTGAAATATCTCAGAGTAGTTGTCATTTCTTTGGTCCATAATAAGCTTTAAGTAATCAGCGTATTTGAGAACTATCTGCTGAAGTAGGAAATAAACTTTACATTAGAATAAAATATAAATGACAAGCCTGGTGAAAACCTGAAACAATTTCAATCGATTCAGTATATGTATTTTTACCGTTTTAGAAATTTCTTATCTAAACTAAATCTCAATAGTCAGTTTATTATCGCTGTACGTCATAACATCATCTCACTTTTCATAATATATAATAAAGAGACTGTAATCATAACTGAAATATTCAAGCGAACTGCGGTTTTCTCTTCTTTTTAGCAGCTAACAAAAATAACGGATTGTACTATTTTCATTATAATCAGTCTGAACTCGTTCCTTTCTCTCGATTGGCCATCTGTGCTCAAACAAGGCAGTTCCCGGAATTCTGCTTGTTTTCCCTTTTGCGAAACAGAAAAGTCATAAATTAATGGATGAAGCTACAACATGTACATATATGTAGCAGGAGCAATGATCTACATTGTCGCACAAGCAACATGTCTCTTTTATATCAGAGAAAACCTGACACAACTGATTCCGAGAAATCTCTCATTCTGTCTCGTCGCGGATGGAAACCTGTCCCGGGGCGTTCTGGTGGCTGCCGGTCTTGATGGCCTGTCATGTAAACTGGCGTATTGACATACCAGTTTACTGTCGCTTGCCTCATTTTTTTTTATCTCCTCACTCTCAACCCTCAAGCTCTCCCAGAATGGGTCATACTCGAGAGGTTCCACGGCCGGTGGCTGCTTCAAGTTGGTACTTTGGGTATCTTCAATGCAGACTGCATTGACGTTTGCGACAGACCTGTTGTGTAGTAGTCCATCATCGCACATCAGTGCTCGGAGAAAAAAAAAGTCATCTTTCTTGATTCCATTTTCGCCAACAGTTCTTGCGAAATCGGGTTGTGGAAAAAGTTATAGCGATGGGCTGTCCGCTAGTCTCGATATGTTTTTTTAAAGCGAAGTTTTGCGTTGTTGCTAGTAAATGTTGTATCATTGCTCATTTTCTCTTCACGAAAGTCCTTTCAGAATTGAAATAAAACAGATTTGATTTACCACCGGTTAGTGGAATGAACTGATTTTGAAAGAAACATGAAAATGAAATTTTTAACTTTACCAAGCCGAATGAGCATAACAAGTTTATAAGGATGGGGAAGAAAATTGCTGGCATATCTAAGGATGTTACTTTTTTGGAAAAATGTAGTAGATTTCGATTCTGTTTCTAAAAACATTCGTTACAAAACCCTAAATGAAATTAGAAAAAAGAAAATTAAGTAGCTTTATAGCTATCTGAACGTGAAAACTCTAGAATGCTATAATCTTCATCTGAAATTAACCCAAAAATTGATTTTATAACTTTCCTGAGTAAAGTAAAATTTGCATTAGAGTGCGAATCCGAACGGAAACGGATTCTCTTTCAAAAAAATCGAAAATTTACGTGTCAACCAGTTTAAAGACCGACCACCAAAACCTGCCATCCAGATTTTTGATGACTTCTTTGTCAATCGTTCAACTTCACCGACAAACAAAGAGAATTACTCAACCATGGGTTCTCTAACAAGTTTTTGTAGACGTAGAAACCGATCTAAATAACTGTAATCTACTCTTTTCACAAATTAACTACGCCAGAACGATTGTCGCTGAAGTCATTAAAAATGTTCTAATAAAGGAACAAAATTCGAAAGAAAAAGTATTAATAAAAGAAATTCAACAGTATAATAAACTATGTGTTCATCAAGTTGTCATTCCAAATAACCAGTCAACCATTCCTCACGAGGAGGATAGCTCACATAGCATGTTTTGAAAGGAAAACTGCATGTGAGAGTTAGGTTACTAGGAGCTAGTAAATACTCATCCCCATGATTTTCCAAAAGCTCGTCTGCATTGACCGAAAGTCATGCAAGCTCTTTCAATCCTGAAGTCAATGTGAGCAGACCAATTCAGTTTTGAATCAAGAATAACCCCGACGTATTTAACTTGATCAACCACAGTGACCTCTGAACTGTAACGGACGAGCTACTGTGATTATCCTACGATGAGTGAAAAGCACGATTGATGTTTTGCCCAGATTTACAGATAATCTAAACTGACAACACCATTGTTCAACAGATCGCAGGGCTTGCTGCATTAAATCAAAGAGAGTGTTAAGATCTGAGGACAGAGGGTCGCGTGTTGAGTTTTAAATCGACCACGTAGCTCGCTCAATTCCCTTTGCGCATCGTATTTCTCTTGTACTCTCTCATATATGAGCAAACTGAATGAGAAGTTTTATCACATTAATCTATCGTATGGGTTGGACATTACATGGATTCCAATGAACAATGAAAAAATATTCAACTTTCACAAAGATAGAATGTCTGTGTGTTTGGCAGCCTTGTCGAGCCAATTTTATTTCTCTCTCCTTTTTCAGAATGCTATCAGGAAACCAAAGCGAAAAAAAATTGCGGATGCATTGAAACTGACTTTGTTTCACAGAAAAATGCAAGACGTTATTTTTATCGCGATAACATATATGTTTTTATGTACTAATCGCATCTAATCTAAATTATCTATCCATACAACCCTCTAATTTTTTTCTGACTGAAGAACTGCAGAAAATGGAACGCTCGGAAATGCATACCTCTACTTGTTCATCGAATATCTCGGCTTTGAAGGTTTGTATCTTAAATCTACCGTGACAAAGTAGATTTAGGATACAAACCTTCAAAGCCGAGATATTCGATGAACAAGTAGAGGTATGCATTTCCGAGCGTTCCATTTTCTGCAGTTCTTCAGTCAGAAAAAAATTAGAGGGTTGTATGCCAGACACGACCGATCACGATTACATTAAAAATTCTTAGGTACCCATAATAAATATAAAAATAAAGATGATGATGCACTAAAAGTCACAAATTACAAACTTGCTCTACTTTTAGTGTTTACATTTTTGGCGAATGATCAAAATGACAATTAGATTCTTTCATAACAATTGATTTTACTCTATTTTGATGCCTTCAACAATTTTTTACATTTGAAATTTTTGGGAAAATATCTTTTAAATGAAATTCTATTATGATGATTTCAAAGTTACTTAAAAGATCAATTTTAGATACCAACATCTCAAGATATAAATCTGGAAAAATGAGACGATTTTATATCATAATAATTTTCAAGACAGAGAACGTACAAACTCAATCATTTTATAAACAGAGATTAGAGAAGATTTAAAATATTTTGATCGAAAAATGTGACTATGAAAAATTTGAATAACCGTCAACCAATAAACTCAGTAATAGTGTAATTTTAATGATACTTCGTTAAGAAGGCAGCAATACAAGGAAGAAAATAAGTGACACAGTCCGCAGAACATATTTTGTTACTTTAATTGATTTTCACTTTTGCATATTAAAAAACCAATGCATGCGCAACCAAATTCCTTAATTTTATTCATATTGTGACCTAATTTTATTAATGCATGAACGAATTTGTCATTGTTACAACGCATGTAGTGATAAGACACTTGTCGTTTCGATGTAAATGATAATTTAGCTGAAACTGGCGGTAACCCGAGTTTAGTAAGGATTTAAATGATACATGTAAAATCGCAGATCAGCTTGTCTTGAGTTTATCTCTAATACTGTATTTTATTGTATCTGATAATTCTATATATGTGAGTCTGTGCAACTTATTTGTACTAAGTTCCGAATCTTTTGAAGCGTTTTATTCCTGACAACAGCAAATCGATACTGCATAACGATTTTCATTGCATTATTTTTACTACACTTAGTCCGGATCCCTTCTATAAGATTCTTGGAAGCAAGAATCGACCAAAATATTAACATTATACTTCAATTAGATTACACGATTAGTGTTTGATTTAATGATAGGGTCTGAGGGATTAAGCTGAAGGATAGTTCTTTGTATTTATCAACATTTAATGAAAAAGAATTATCTATGATTATCAGCATAACACAACTTTATATTGAATTTATTTGCGTTTTGAATGGAGATTTCAGTATGCAAACTACCCGTTGACAAATTAAAACATTTTTAAACTGTTTCGAATCAAGTTAAATGAGGAAAATTTATCAATAAATCACAGAGATACAAGCGCTTCAAATTAGGTTCGAAAAATCTATCGCCGATAATTCTAAGTTGGCCTGCTAGTAACCGGAGAATTAAGATAAGCCATGGGTAAACTGAAGCAGAAATGTGTTCGGGCATATATTTATAGATTCCCTTTTGTGCTATAGTTCATACTGCGCCAATCGGACGAGAGTTTGACATCATTCACTGAGACTGTCATTGGCTCGTGAAAACATAGGTCAATTCAATCCAATCTTTCAATGGTATGCAATTGAAATACTTAAATCACGTTACCGCATAAGTTTAAGTTAAATGTTTTCGAATCGATTGGTAGTTGAATTATATAAATTCATCAACGAATGACTGAGTTCTAAGCGTTCAAAATTATGATAGAAAAAGGTTACGCGGTTTTTTAGCATTTCTTCAAATTGACACCCAAGCCTCGTACAGTGAAGATTTAGCAAAAGCGACAATCCAACGAGCGAACGCATATACAATCTATTCATCACCTCACTGGACGAGCTACTTGTATCATTCACAGTCAAGCATCAACTGAAAACAAGAAATGATTTGCAGCATATATTTATAGATTCCTCTTCGAACTACGCAGAATGATGCGGTGTTTTTATGCATGACGCAAAGCCTCCTATGCCGAACAAGAAAATGACGTCAACTTGGTCAGCTGGGATTGGTGGATGAAAACATAGGTCAATTCTAACCATTTTTTCAATAGCGTGCTATTGAAATACTGAAACGACGTTGCCATACATGTTTAAGCAAAAAGTTTCCGAATCGATTGGTTGTTAAATTATATCAATCCATCAACAAATGACTGAGTTATTACCGTTCAAAATTATGACGGAAAAAGGTTACGCGGCTATTTTTGAAACTTTTAATTGACACCCGGCCCCGTATAGTGAAGAGTAAGGCATTTTTAATGCCAAAATACAACACGACCGCTAAACTCAATGAATCATTCTGAAAATTTCACAGAATATTCTCAACTAAATTTCGAAGACATTGTCAGGTTGGTTTTTTTCTACATTCTGCACCTTTTCCAAGAAAATTTAATTTGAAACGGGAAAATAGCAAAAAACCTTCCACTTTACGGTACTGTTCTCAGCCCTTAAGGGGAAATTTTCAGATTGATTCATTGAGTTTAGCGGTCGTGTAGTATTTTTTTCTGACTGAAGAACTGCAGAAAATGGAACGCTCGGAAATGCGTACCTCTACTTGTTCATCGAAGATCTCGGCTTTGAAGGTTTATATCATAAATCTACCGTGACAAAGGCTAGATAATTTAGATTAGATGCGATTAGTACATAAAACATATAAGTTATCGCGATAAAAATAACGTCTTGCATTTTTCCGTGAAACAAAGTCAGTTTCAATGCATCCGCCATTTTTTTCGCTTTGGTTTCCTGATAGCATTCTGAAAAAGGAGAGAGAAATAAATTTGGCTTGACAAGGCTGCCAAACACACAGACATTCAATCTTTGTGAAAGTTGAATATTTTTTCATTGTTCATTGGAATCCATGTAATGTCCAACCCATACGATAGATTAATGTGATAAAACTTCTCATTAAAATAATAAAATGTATGCTGGCAACCCGGTACAGTTTGCTCATATACGAGAGAGTACAAGAGAAATACGATGCGCAAAGGGAATTGAGCGAGCCACGTGGTCGATTTAAAACTCAACACGTGGCCCTCTGTACTCAGACCTTAATGCTTATACCGGTCATCAATATATGATAATCGTCGGCAAAACCATAAGTTGGAAATCCTAGGTTATTGAGTTTCCTTAACAGACCATCAGCGATTAGGTTCCATAAAAGTGGGGATAGTACACCACCTTGAGGACACCCACAGACACTTAGCTTTCTAATCTCTGCTTACCGAAGCGATGAACAAAAAAGTCGATTGCTAAGCATTGCGATTTTCTAATTGTTCATAATTAGGTATGGAAAAAACACCGATAAAAAGGTTGAATATTCCAAACGTAATCCACGCCTACTGTGTTATTTTTATATCTATTTGGACCTCCCCAAGTAGCAGATAACTTGTCGATAAATACCAATTAAATTTACGTAACACTGGCCATTCGTGCTTAGCGTACAATTTGTCATGCCCATTTATGTTAACTTGAACTCGTTCATAAACGATGTGAACAATAACTCAGCTCTCAGATAGTGAGAAACTCTGTTTGTCTCGTGCTGTCGTATATGAATACAATCTGATCCCAAATTGGAGGAACCTGTGAGTATACTTACTTAGTTGTGGCGACTTTATTGCAACGTATTGGTTAAAAGACCTTTCTCAAAATTCTGGCAGCTGTTTTACAAAGTAGTAGTTTTTCGTTTTTGTTAGAGCAACGTTGAGCACACATTTTTCTATTTTTTATAATTCGATTGTTAGTTTGAAAATCATCATCTCTGAATGCCCAGCAATTTAAATGAGATGCTCTCCTTTGTTTACTCGCAAAAGAATCTTCTGATTACTTCAATGCTAACAATTTTTCAGCAATTTTGATCGTAAATATAAATTGAATAAAACTGTAAAACGTAGCAAAAGCAAGCTTTTTTTTCGTTCTCTCGAATTCCAGCAGTTTCTGGCCGCCCAGAGCGGAACTCGGACAAACCTGGAGCAGAGTATGAATGGTGTTGAATGATCAACCCAACGTGTCTCAATTAAGTAATTTTATCAAATTCTACAATTCCACTGTTGCGTACTGTGGAATTTTCACTCGCTCTTTGCGGTGGTATTTCTGCTCTGTTCTCATGTTTTTTTTTGGGCTTCCTTCAAGACCGTGGCGGTCGCGTAAAAAAGCGCTGGCATTGTTAAGCTGGTTATTATTTTTTTTCGTTATCTTTTGACGTTACAGTGCAAGCTAACTAGTTTTTTGTTTGTATCAAACATAAAACAACATTTCTCTGCACTGTCGTTTCCATACAGAGAGCTAATTTGGTGGAATATTCGAAATGTTTTATGTTTTACTTTTTTTTTGCTGAATCATGCATATTAATTTTGTGGTGAGCGTGAATTGAACAACACGCAATAACAGGTCATAACTGTGTAATGCAATTAGGTCCATTCCAGGAAGCTTCGACACTTACCAAAACACTCAAGTGTCAACGGGAGCTGTTCGAAATGATGAGTTTGTTTTGAGTTTAGCATTGTTACATGAATAATACAAAATAAAAACATTCGGTTCTAAGCAACAGCCAAGCATGTTTATAAACCTCTTACAATGGAGTAAGCTATCAGTTGGTTCCCCAAGCACTTCCCTAGCCTTTATCCAGCTTTGGTATCTTAATAACTCTCACCCAGCATGAGTTATGAAAAGATAATTAATTAACTTCCAAACGAACTGAGCGTCGTGCATGCCACGTTCTCCAGCAAACAATGAACTGGTATGTTTTTCTTCATTATGAAGCATAACTGTTCGTCTCCCACCCAACTCCACGATGAGCTCTTGTTTTAGTAGCTTTTGCTTCTTCACTTGTTTCTCCTCCCCATTCATATTACTGGCTTGAGATGATGGGCAAAACACTTTCGCCAAATCGACTGGCAATGAACTGCACTGGTGATACGTCTTCCTTTCAGTTGTAAACAAGTGGAAAATTCATTAGCTCTCCAAAAATTGAAACTAGTATCACTGTACCAAGCTTGTTCGAATAGCGGAATTGTTTTTGCTTGCTTGTCTGCTTGGTTCCATCTGATAAACTGGGTGCTGCTACCAATGCCGTCTATTCTATGGGGATTTTATGATGTAAGTCGTTCAGCAAAGAGTAAATATATACTAGAATAAACAAAATCTTTTTAGAACTATGTTTTTGAAATCTATTCGTGAGTAGCATTTACAAATTGAATAATTCAAGGGAAAGTGTGTTATGTCATTTTCGTTTTGCCTTTCTCTATAGAAAGGTATTAGAATTGCTGGAAAAACCGACTTTCGAACGGAGCCTCGGAGACCCATAGTGTTATATACCATTCGACTCAGTTCGTCGAGATCTGAAAATGTCTGTGTGTGTGTGTGTGTGTGTATGTGCACTTTTCGAAGATATTTGAACGCGCTCAATTTTCTCAGAGATGGCTGAACCGATTTTAACAGACTTGGGCTCGTTTGAAAGCTACTGTCGGACCATTGATCAAGTTCGAAGATCAAATGGCTGTGACTTTTGGTTCCGGAGATATGATTGTATAAGTGACGTAACCGACAAAAAGCGTTGTATTTGAACGCGCTCAATTTTCTCAGAGATGGCTAAACCGATTTTAACAAACTTGGGCTCGTTTGAAAGCTACTATCGGACCATTGATCAAGTTCGAAGATCAAATGGCTGTGACTTTTGGTTCCGGAGATATGATTGTATAAGTGACGTAACCGACAAAAAGCGTTGTATTTGAACGCGCTCAATTTTCTCAGAGACGGCTGATTCGATTTTAACAAACTTGGGCTCATTTGAAAGCTACTATCGGACCATTGATCAAGTTCGAAGATCAAATGGCTGTGACTTTTGGTTCCGGAGATATGATTGTATAAGTGACGTAACCGACAAAAAGCGTTGTATTTGAACGCGCTCAATTTTCTCAGAGACGGCTGATCCGATTTTAACAAACTTGGGCTCGTTTGAAAGCTACTATCGGACCATTGATCAAGTTCGAAGATCAAATGGCTGTGACTTTTGGTTCCGGAGATATGATTGTATAAGTGACGTAACCGACAAAAAGCGTTGTATTTGAACGCGCTCAATTTTCTCAGAGACGGCTGATCCGATTTTAACAAACTTGGGCTCGTTTGAAAGCTACTATCGGACCATTGATCAAGTTCGAAGATCAAATGGCTGTGACTTTTGGTTCCGGAGATATGATTGTATAAGTGACGTAACCGACAAAAAGCGTTGTATTTGAACGCGCTCAATTTTCTCAGAGACGGCTGATCCGATTTTAACAAACTTGGGCTCGTTTGAAAGCTACTATCGGACCATTGATCAAGTTCGAAGATCAAATGGCTGTGACTTTTGGTTCCGGAGATATGATTGTATAAGTGACGTAACCGACAAAAAGCGTTGTATTTGAACGCGCTCAATTTTCTCAGAGACGGCTGATTCGATTTTAACAAACTTGGGCTCATTTGAAAGCTACTATCGGACCATTGATCAAGTTCGAAAATCAAATGGCTGTGACTTTTGGTTCCGGAGATATGATTGTATAAGTGACGTAACCGACAAAAAGCGTTGTATTTGAACGCGCTCAATTTTCTCAGAGACGGCTGATCCGATTTTAACAAACTTGGGCTCGTTTGAAAGCTACTATCGGACCATTGATCAAGTTCGAAGATCAAATGGCTGTGACTTTTGGTTCCGGAGATATGATTGTATAAGTGACGTAACCGACAAAAAGCGTTGTATTTGAACGCGCTCAATTTTCTCAGAGACGGCTGATCCGATTTTAACAAACTTGGGCTCGTTTGAAAGCTACTATCGGACCATTGATCAAGTTCGAAGATCAAATGGCTGTGACTTTTGGTTCCGGAGATATGATTGTATAAGTGACGTAACCGACAAAAAGCGTTGTATTTGAACGCGCTCAATTTTCTCAGAGACGGCTGATCCGATTTTAACAAACTTGGGCTCGTTTGAAAGCTACTATCGGACCATTGATCAAGTTCGAAGATCAAATGGCTGTGACTTTTGGTTCCGGAGATATGATTGTATAAGTGACGTAACCGACAAAAAGCGTTGTATTTGAACGCGCTCAATTTTCTCAGAGACGGCTGATCCAATTTTAACAAACTTGGGCTCGTTTGAAAGCTACTATCGGACCATTGATCAAGTTCGAAGATCAAATGGCTGTGACTTTTGGTTCCGTAGATATGATTGTATAAGTGACGTAACCGACAAAAAGCGTTGTATTTGAACGCGCTCAATTTTCTCAGAGACGGCTGATCCGATTTTAACAAACTTGGGCTCGTTTGAAAGCTACTATCGGACCATTGATCAAGTTCGAAGATCAAATGGCTGTGACTTTTGGTTCCGGAGATATGATTGTATAAGTGACGTAACCGACAAAAAGCGTTGTATTTGAACGCGCTCAATTTTCTCAGAGACGGCTGATCCGATTTTAACAAACTTGGGCTCGTTTGAAAGCTACTATCGGACCATTGATCAAGTTCGAAGATCAAATGGCTGTGACTTTTGGTTCCGGAGATATGATTGTATAAGTGACGTAACCGACAAAAAGCGTTGTATTTGAACGCGCTCAATTTTCTCAGAGACGGCTGATCCGATTTTAACAAACTTGGGCTCGTTTGAAAGCTACTATCGGACCATTGATCAAGTTCGAAGATCAAATGGCTGTGACTTTTGGTTCCGGAGATATGATTGTATAAGTGACGTAACCGACAAAAAGCGTTGTATTTGAACGCGCTCAATTTTCTCAGAGACGGCTGATCCGATTTTAACAAACTTGGGCTCGTTTGGAAGCTACTATCGGACCATTGATCAAGTTCGAAGATCAAATGGCTGTGACTTTTGGTTCCGGAGATATGATTGTATAAGTGACGTAACCGACAAAAAGCGTTGTATTTGAACGCGCTCAATTTTCTCCGAGACGGCTGATCCGATTTTAACAAACTTGGGCTCGTTTGAAAGCTACTATCGAACCATTGATCAAGTTCGAAGATCAAATGGCTGTGACTTTTGGTTCCGGAGATATGATTGTATAAGTGACGTAACCGACAAAAAGCGTTGTATTTGAACGCGCTCAATTTTCTCAGAGACGGCTGATCCGATTTTAACAAACTTGGGCTCGTTTGAAAGCTACTATCGGACCATTGATCAAGTTCGAAGATCAAATGGCTGTGACTTTTGGTTCCGGAGATATGATTGTATAAGTGACGTAACCGACAAAAAGCGTTGTATTTGAACGCGCTCAATTTTCTCAGAGATGGCTGAACCGATTTTAACAAACTTGGGCTCGTTTGAAAGCTACTATCGGACCATTGATCAAGTTCGAAGATCAAATGGCTGTGACTTTTGGTTCCGGAGATATGATTGTATAAGTGACGTAACCGACAAAAAGCGTTGTATTTGAACGCGCTCAATTTTCTCCGAGACGGCTGATTCGATTTTAACAAACTTGGGCTCATTTGAAAGCTACTATCGGACCATTGATCAAGTTCGAAAATCAAATGGCTGTGACTTTTGGTTCCGGAGATATGATTGTATAAGTGACGTAACCGACAAAAAGCGTTGTATTTGAACGCGCTCAATTTTCTCAGAGACGGCTGATCCGATTTTAACAAACTTGGGCTCGTTTGAAAGCTACTATCGGACCATTGATCAAGTTCGAAGATCAAATGGCTGTGACTTTTGGTTCCGGAGATATGATTGTATAAGTGACGTAACCGACAAAAAGCGTTGTATTAGAACGCGCTCAATTTTCTCAGAGACGGCTGATTCGATTTTAACAAACTTGGGCTCATTTGAAAGCTACTATCGGACCATTGATCAAGTTCGAAGATCAAATGGCTGTGACTTTTGGTTCCGGAGATATGATTGTATAAGTGACGTAACCGACAAAAAGCGTTGTATTTGAACGCGCTCAATTTTCTCAGAGACGGCTGATCCGATTTTAACAAACTTGGACTCGTTTGAAAGCTACTGTCGGGCCATTGATCAAGTTCGAAGATCAAATGGTTGTGACTTTTGGTTCCCAAAAGTCCCAAAAAGTGGATTTTTTCAAAAAAAATTTTTTTCGAGATGACACTAAATCTCGACGTTTCATGCAATTCTAAGCCTTTTGGCATCAAAAATTTTTTTTCGATTTCGAAAATTTCATGTACTCCCCCCTATGGTGATTTTTCAAGATATATGAAAATTTCACTAAGTGGACTAAGATGGCTTTTTTTAGATTAGCATCACTGTTCTCATACAAATAGGCAACGCAAATGTCAGGCACTAGTTTGGAAATATGATGCTGACTGTGTGACATAAACACTGAAGCATGCTTTTGTGAACTACTCGAATCAATCTGAATCAATTGGTGTCATAATTAGTATCCGAAATTATTTAATAAAAGTATGAAATATGTTTTCATGAGACTGTTATGAAAGAAGAGAAAGGCCACTAGGTGGATTAAGAAGGGTTTTTTAATTTGCAAAACACCGGTGCAGTGCTACACTGAGGCATGAATAAACGAACAAAAATGACGAAAACATAAACAGTAACCATTGACTACAATAAACGATTCCATTGCACAGAGCTACACCAAACGTTTGATGAGTGCTACAACACAACAGTGGTATCAGTGCAGAAAAAGTGTAGCACTGGTGTAGTGCAATTGGTAAAAACGAACGGTTTCAGTGCAGCTTTCGCTACACCAGTGTAGTGCAATTAAAAAACGAAAACGACATTAATATGACGATTCTAAAAGGTGAACACGAGATTACAATTAATACTATCAATACAATACTCGTTTTTACGTTTCGTCATCGATTGATCAGCGCGTTAGCAGTTTATATTGAACTGGTAGCGCGACTTAGCCGTCAAACATAAACCGCTAAGCGGACGAAAATTTGATGCTATTTGAAAAACAATTTACACATTTTCACCGAATTTCAACGTCTAAATTGAAGTCTCGGACGGAATTCAGCGGTTTATGTTGAACGACTAAGTCGCGCTAGCAGTTCGAGATAAACTGTTAATGCACTGATAAATTAAAGACGAAATGTGAAACAAGTAAAACTGAGTACGTGCACCTATCTCAAATTTTTAGCGTTTATCTTTAACCCCTAGATTTCCGCTTTCAACTTGTTAGGACTTTTCTTCAACTATCCAGACATTTCTCAGTTGGTTTTTAGCATGTATCATTCAGAATACTGGCAAAAAAAACGTTACTTTTCGATTTATAGAATCACGCCGTATTGCAACATTGTTTTCGAAAAAAATCATCGTTAGCGGCTGAAGGTAAATCTTGCTCTTTTACTAAAGCATTATCTTCCAAATAAATGAATGTGTTATTTTATGTTTTCATGCTCTTTTATCAGTTTTGTTGGCATAATATTAATTTGTTTGCATTCCCCATAGATGCATCATTTTCAATTCATCTAGTTGTAGAAAATGCACAAGCTTCAAATCGAAATGCATTTGCTTCCTTGGCAAAGTTTCAAGCCGCTGAGTGGAAGGTAGAATTTAACACTTTTCGAACAGTCAACAGGGATTGTTTCAGGTTTCCTCATTGTGAAATCGTTCACAGTAGGTTGAAAGTGATTTGAAGATAACTTTGATTGATTTCTTGCCTATAGTTGGCAACAGAGGCTGTATTGATTCTATATTATTTACAGTATGAGTATATACAAGTAGAATATGGAGCTTGTTTATAACAGCTAGTCGATTTTTAAACTTAATTCATGTTTATTCCAATCTAGGATATGACTGCTTTGAACTATCTTTTACTTTTAAGTAAATTATATTTGAGAAGAACGAAAAACAAATGCTCGTTCAAACTGATTATTACATGTCAATGAAAGTTATGGTATTGGTAGTTGGTTATTTATATCTTGATTCAATTCCGTTTTACCTTTAGGGGAGAGTCTTCAGCCTTGAGCCACAATTGACAGAATATAAGTTTTTTCTTCAATTTTGCAGCAAATAATAAAACTCCGTATCAGAGAACATGATTTCATAGATAGCTGACAAACGTTAATATCTCCTACTTCTCTCATTCTTCTTCCTCTCATTTCCTTTTCGTAGTAAAGTAAACAGAATGATATGTAAAGACTCTCCCTTCACCCTCTCCATTCACCCTCTCACTTCTCTCTTTCTCTTTATCATAAATAGAAAATAAGGAACAAAATGAAATAATAGTTTAACGTTGTGCAAACATACCCCCCTTTCCCTTCCCAAAACCCCCTTTCCACCCTTTGATACAACACCCGGCGAACCACCGAATAGGTTAAAGACGGGTAGAAATAAATGGTATTAATAATAATAATAACAATTTTATAAATTTCGTAGAAATTCGAATATTGCAAACAATCATTTGGGGGTTTGGAATCTCTTGGGTTCCAGTTTGTGCTAAAGTGCACATGACTAAATTGAATTATTTACGTTTCGCATTCAGCTCATCAATGCATTAGCAGATTATGTTGATCTACTAATGCCACCTCGCCACCAAACTGGAACCCAAGAGATTCCAAACCCCCAAATGACTACTATCTGTTGGCGGCCAGCATTGCCGTCAATTGGTTTCGTTACTTTCGGCACGTCAGAATAGACATTGCACAATTAGTGTAAAATAAGTGCGTTGTAAGTAGCAACGACTTTACGTCTGCTTAGCGGATTATGTTGATCCGCGAGGTGGCATTAGTAGATCAACATAATCTGCTAAGGCACTGATCAGCTGAATGCGAAACGTAAGTAATTTAATTGCAAACAATGTTTCATAAATAAAGATCTTAGAATACGCAATCGGGTGCCTTGGGCCACTGCTCACGATTAGAGAAAAAAAAACCTTCTTAATCCACCTAGTGGTATGATAATTCCTTTCTCTTCTATCGTAACAGTCTCATGAAAATATATTTCATATTTTTATTAAATAATTTCGGATACTAATTTTGACACCAATTGATTCAGAATGATTCAGGTAGTTCACAAAAGCATGCTTTAGTGTTTATGTCACACAGTCAGCATCATTTTTCCAAACTAGTGCTTGACATTTGCGTTGCCTATTTGTATGAGAAGAGTGATGCTAATCTAAAAAACCTGTTTTAATCCACCTAGTGGTGTAATGATACCTTTCTCATATCAATCATACCATCATATATAATACTGTGGTATTCTTCAAAATAATTTTCTTCGATTCCTAAAAAGAATAACCGATATCGGTTTGTTTGACCGTCTACTGATAAATACTATTAATTGGAGAAGATTTGAGGTCGATTTAGAAAATTTTTTACGGTTTTTCGCCCTTTTCAGTGATGGTAAAATTTTTTAAACACACTTCACCTTATATTTCCGGATTCGGAAGTCGGATCCAGATAAAATTCAGGAATTACGTATGGGACCACAGGACCTTTCATTTGAATGAAAATCGGTTGCGCCATCTATGTGAAAAGTTACAAGGCATATTTCATTTGAATCTAAGACATATTTCATTTGAATCTAAGACATATTTCATTTGAATCTAAGTTTGTGAAAATCGGTTCAGCCATCTCTGAGAAAAGTTAGTGCACTTATTTTCACATTTTTTTGCACATTTTACTCCATAATTCCGGAACCGGAAGTCGGATTCAAATAATATTCAGGAATTTTGTATGGAACTACAAGACCTTTCATTTGAATCTAAGTTTGTGAAAATCGGTTCAGCCATCACCGAGAAAAGTTAGTGCAAAAAAACGTTACATACACACATAAGCACATACACACACACACATACACACAGACATTTTGCGTACTCGACGAACTGAGTCGAATGGTATATGACACTAGGCCCTCCGGGCCTCGCACGGAGAACCCTTTGATCATAAAATTGCGATATCGCAGTTTTTGATTTTTGCGATAGTTGATTTAACTAATTTCTTTTTGATTCAACCAATATAGTTTTTGATTTGCATATATTCAAGTAGTTGAAAAATATGTTGTTTTGAATGCTGTCAAATGCCGGAGACAGTTGAAAATAAAACAATAATCGCAATGCAAAATCAACAACTTTTTTAGTTGAAATCTGTTTGATTATTTTGATTTTGATTTTTTTCGCAAATCAATAACATTGTTCGAGTTGATTCAACTATTTGCAATGTCTAAAACAAATAAAACCGATTTATTTTTCAACTAACAGAATTTTGTTTCAATAACAACACCAGTTATTTCAACTAAAATATTTGTTGAAATTGAAAGGTATGTGTCCTCACTAATTGACAGCATTTTTTTTTCAACAGTTAACTTAGTTGTTTCAACCATCGTTTCTGCTAATCGAAAAACAAAAATGACAGTTTAGAGAAAGAGAGAGAGAGAGAGAGAGAGAAAGAGAGAGACATTTTCCGATCTCGTCGAACTGAGTCGAATGGTATATAACACTATGGGTCTCCGAGGCTCCGTTCGAAAGCCGGTTTTTCCAGCAATTCTAATACCTTTCTATAGAGAAAGGCAAAACGGCTTTATTTCATTATACTGAAATGATATCGGCAAAGTATGTTTAAGAAAATTGTGTAGTTTTTGATAATGAAAAACTTTCAATAACATGAAAAACTCATAGAAATTAAAAATATTTACGTTTTATTACAAAAACTTGTTTTAGAACACCCTTTTCAGAAAATACATTATATCATGAATTCTACTCAAGTTACGGGAATAAAGCTTGCTTCATTTAGAATTGGAATAAACTTTTGCTCATATTGTGGCGCTCCTGATGGACGGATTTAGAAGTTCTTGGCGCCCACGTGTCGGGAATTTTGTCAGCTTCACGTATGATTTTTGAGATTCAGCCAATCGACTGTACTTTGTAAACAATCAACATGGAAGCCGAAAGAAGGGAACAAATTGTGAACAGTTATTTGGAAAATCCATTGTGGTCTGCATCTAGGCTAGCTAAACAGCTGAAATTGCCCAGAAATACCGTATGGCGCGTTATCAAACGGTATAAAGAAACATTGACGACGATTCCCTGAAGCCAATCGTCGGAGTGGAACTGTCGACCGGAAACTGCGTGGTAAGATTTTGAAGACGATTAAGAGGAATTCAAATCTGTCGGACCGTGATTGGTCAGAAAATTCGGTGCTACCCATAGTATCGTGAGGAGAACTCGACTCCGGGAAGGAATCAAGTCGTATCTAACTAGCAAATCGAACCATAAATCAGAATAGTGTGGTCAAAATTCGTGCTCGGAAACTATATGACCAGGTGCTGACCAAGTTCGACGGGTGTCTTCTGATGGACGATGAAACCTATGTCAAGGCTGACTTCGGGCAAATCCCAGGTCAAAAGTTTTACTTGGTAACGGCTCGGGGGGATGTTCCAGCCAAATTTAAATTTGTTTTTGCCGACAAATTTGCAAGAAAATTTGTGATTTGGCACGGCATTTGCAGCTGTGGCAAAAAACCAAGGTTTTCGTTACAAATAAGACAATGACATCGGAACTATACCAAAAAGAGTGTCTCCAAAAACGAATTTTGCCGTTCATTCGATCCCACGACCATCCCGTAATGTTTTGGCCAGATTTGGCAAGTTGTCATTACAGCAAAGTCGTTCAAGAATGGTATGCAGAGAAAGGGGTCCAGTTTGTTCCGAAAAACCTTAACCCACCCAACTGCCCTCAGTTCTTCCCTATTGAGAAATACTGGGTAATCATAAAGAGGAGACACAAGGCAAAGGGAAAGGTTGTCAAAAACATCAATCAGAAGACGACTTGGAGGAATAAGATAGCTAAAACGATGGACGAAGAAGGTGTGCTCCGCCTAATGAGCCGTGTTACAGGAAGAATTCGAGAATTTCTTCGAAACCGTGACGAATAATTTTATCCGTATTTTTTCTTAAAAGTATGAAGAAAACGCTACATTTGTATAAAAAAAGGCGGGTGGGTAATGTCAGAGACAAAACTGGACGTCGTGAATACGAAAACAACTGATATGTTCCTTAACACATCCGAATATCAATTAGTTGATCAATTGTATGAATTATGCAAGTATTCCCCTTTTGCACATTTTTCGCAAAAACAAAGAAGGCTTCATACAGAATTTTAATGTCGATTATTTCATTTCGGATTTGCATATTTATTGATAGAAACTATCAATATGCTGTAGGGATTCGTTTCTAGCATTCAGAAGTACCAAATTGAGGAACTCACTACGATATACACCACTTTTCGAAACATTTTTCGTTCAACATTTGTTGTACAGCAGCAGATATTTTGTTCTCTTCCTCAGAACGCGTTCTGATTGGTTGGTGTTGACATGGGTCAATTGAAACAGGTTTTTCAATAGTGTACTATTGAAATTCTTCAATGCTTTTGCTATACACGTTTAAGTTGAAAAATTTCGATTCTATTGGTAGTTAGATTATATAAATTCCTTCACAGATCACTGAGCTATGAGCTTTAAAAATACGAGAAAAGCAAACGCGCCTTATGAATTATCCTCTTTGATACTCGTTTATACCCAACATTTCAGAAAAGTTTAATTTTGAATTATTTGAGATTATGTCACACAACTGAAAATTTTATCATAAAATTGTGATCATATTACCGATGGCATGTAGCAAAAATTATCTTGATTAGTTAGATACAACAAGAGATATTCACGATCTAAAACTTATCACTCTCTCAGAGGGTAAATTTTGAAAAGGCACCCCATAGTAAAGTAAGTCGTATTCACGACAAAAAGATCTAGAATTCAATAATAAATAACTGAAATACAGGCAATTGTCTTTGTTTCAACTTTATCTGAAGCAAGCTTTAGTACCATCTGCAAATTGGTTTGAAATGACTTTCTACACAACTTTGTTGAAGCCACTTAGTCCCTGTGTTGACCCTGAGCTAGAACAATATATTTATCTCACTTTTATGAGGATTAATCACATAAATAATTTTTTTTTAAGATGGTGCCTATCATTTTGTGCAGCTTTGCAGAAGATACCGTTCCTCGAAACCACGTTTTAACGTGTTATCAATTAAAAGCGTAAAATTGAACTTTTGAATCACTGTGCGCTGTAGCAAATCAAAACCATTACTTGAAGTCAATAGTCTGTTATTGCGTTTGCTGTGCGGCATATGAAACCATTTTGGGAAAGCAGATTTTTTTGAGACGTTTCTATGCATTTCCGGTAACACATTCTGATTCGTACGTGATGATTCGTGCAGACAATGACAGACGAGACTCATTTCGTCTTTCTTTGGAAATTGCCAAAATCCTGCTATTGTTAATACAGCTAGACTATTTCAGTGTGTTATCATTGTGTCTGTCAACACACTGAATCAAAGTTGATTGAATGAGGCCAAGTGGTCGATTAGTATTGTGTTAAGTGTCTATTGTCTCGTTTCAGACTTTAGTATCTCGCATAAGGTTTCTATCGAATTGTATCAATTCATCTAAATTTAAAAACAATAATTTACTTACAGAAATAAATGTATGGTAGGTCATACCATATAGCTACGATTGCTACTATCACGCCATTGTTGTTAATGGAGCTCATATTGAACATCATACAGAACCATAATTTATGATAAATTATTGCTCACATTTGTCATGAACGATGATTTATACAAAATTTTATACAGTTCATGAAAATTATGCTCATTTGCTAATGTAAAAGTGGATAAATATATAAATCGAAATGCATTTTGAACCCATTCCGCCCCAAATTTTCAGTTGCCCTTGCTGAGATTTAAATGACAGTCTCCACACTGGCAAAATCCATTCTGTAAAATTTGTCGTTTGGTGTTGCCGTGCCAAAAGTACACCACAAATTATTCCACTGCCCACAGCAGAATCCTACAAAAATATATGATGAAACGGAAACCGTTGGGTATCGGCTATTATTGACTTGACAACCGCCAACCACCCAACGAGCATGGCCGTAGCGTCACTCTGCGGGCGATGAACCGTGTAAAAAAAAAATCAACAAGCACTCCAAGATTTATGACAATCATAAATTAGCATAATCGTGATGTTGCAGCTGAAACAACACCGTGACCGAAAATGGATTTCATGCGTTAATCCAACTGGCCAGCCGTACTTACCAATACGCAGTCAACCGTCGGCAGTCCATGGTTCGGTGACATATTTCAGCACACCAAAAAATAAAAATACAGCATAGCGCCCTGTATCGACGTAATCGACAAGTGCTGCCACAGGTTTTCGATGAATTTTTAATCGACTGGCTCCAGTTGGTATAAAATTTGGGAAAACAATTATTGGAACCGAGAAGGGTGGGGGGAGGCGGGCGGTGTTGGTTTCCATTAATGTGTGTGATTTAGTGGAAACTGACCTAACCGCGACGCGGTGGGAGCTTGTGATTTAATGGAAATTGGTATGTTTGCTGGGTCGATTACAATCCGATAGAAATCACAATTTTTATATTTTGAATTACAAAAATTGACGACTTACTGATAAATGTAAATGACTACACAAGAAATTTACACTGATAATCCTAGTGTAACATTGATAGAGAATCACATCGGTCCACTTAAAAACATGTTTGATTGGGATTTTTGTTTTTTATTTTGACTCATAATATGAGTTAAGACCATCTTCAATTATTGAGAGACGATTAATTCAATGCGAATATAACTCTTGGAAATCAGTTATCAATTAGGTATGTAGTAAAAAGCTAAAGCTCAATCAATCCCGCCGCAGCTTGCCACTCAAACCAATCGTTAAACTGTCAATATCAATCTCTATTAAATTCAATCATACAAATTATAGTATGCTACTTTAAGCGGACTAACAAACAGCATCAAACATCTACACCTGTCGACAAGTGTGAGTTAAAACCAACGAACCGCTTTACGCTGCTCACTCACTTCTTGACGTAATTGCCTTTGGAAGAAAGATTGCGCATATCCGTCCCCAAGGGGTCAGGATTCTTCTCAAAATAGCGCCTGAGGCATGAACAGTCGTAGCCGAAGCCTAGTCGTTTCAGCTCAACCAGTCAGTCGGTCAGCATAAAGCGTTTCTTGACAACGGAATATTAAGGCGAAAGTTAAACCATTAAGGGGGCAATTATCCGTCGAGAGAGTATGAGAGGTCGATCCTCGAGATTGGCATGTACGGTAGCGCAATGTTATTTACATAAGTACTCTACATCAGCTGCCTTCTTGTATTTCACGCCGGTTTCAAGCGGTGGCACTGATAATAGCCCAGCAATTTAAATCTATCGACCGGTAACTGTTCACCGAACCATATGCAGTCGATAACAGACGCCAGGTAATTATAACCGTCGAGTTCAGTCGGCTTGTGCCGCTGCTTGTTCGGCAATACCCGAAGGTCGTGATTGTATCGAGAAAAGGACCCAAACAGGTTACGAAATCATATTCCTATTACTAGCTTTTGTAGTTTGCTTCACAAATCGGAGCATGGTCTTCTGCAATTCGAATTGACTTTCATTCGACACCCACCTTCAGATGAATGCAATGGTCAGATTACCATGTACCTACAGCGTAATCTCCACAGGAAACGACACCGTCCAATGGTGAAACGTCTGTCATAAAACACCACGTGCGCCCACATCCTCAGCCCGGCATGACTCGGTTTCCTCTGGGTGCCATAAATTAATGCCAACATCAACCAGTCAACTGGCAAAATGAGCATACGACGACTACAACAACAACAACTGAAACGTCGTTGGGCCCAATCTCCCGAAGCCAAGTACTCAATCGATGAAAATAGGAACAAAATTTATGGCTAATTTCAGTACTGCCAGTCGCAAATAATATATTTACGATAACTGATCGAAAATGTGACGCATGATGGAAGTGAATGCATTTCTGGGCAGCTTGACACAACTGATTGAGTTGTGTGTTGCGTTGTGACAGTCTGTCCGATCGAACATCAACGAGACGGGATAAGTCTGGGATCTACAACGCGTAAAGTTTATCCATTCGACTCCTAATGAGCTTTTAGTCACTCAGGGGTGCATTCAATAAGGGTCATTGCTTGAAAGTTTACTTCATTTGAAAATATCGGCGTTTAGCAAAAGGTGTGAACAGAATGCTTGGTGCATTTTTGTTCGCGAAAAAAAGATATCCTTGAAACGTGCGTTTTGGTTGCACATGCCACGTAAGATCTTATGTATTGTCATTGAGGACTAAATCAGGGCTATGTGGTGGATAAGTAGTTTATTTGACGCGATTTACTGTGGTCCAAAACTGGAAATAACGACACTGGCTTTCACTGATTTTCGTCTTCGAAGAAGTTTTACGAGATTATATGACGCTTCTTTTGAAAGTGGCAGCTTAATTCTTGTTAAGGGGGTAGTACCGATTTCGAAGAATAAAAATATTTTTTTTTCACTGTCTTATTTAAAAGAAATAAACATTTGAAGTATTTTTGCTGAAGATATGAATAAAGAAAAAAAATTTTTTGAGATATATTCGCTTTATTTTAAAAACAGTTTTTTTTGGATTTATCTACGTAGAATTTACCTCTATTACCTAAGTATCTACTACAAAGTTATAGAGAGCATTTAAATGAGTAACCTTTCCCAATATTTTTCACAACCTAATCAATCAACTGGTAATCAATGTTACCTAATAAATCATTACAACGCGATTATTGCATTCGATCAATCAGTATTGGTCGCTAATTTCTTGTTATGTTTTTTTTTCTGTTGTTCTAGTTCTAGCACATCAATTGATTCCAGTGAGAATTTCTTTCCAGCTCTCGAACTAATATAGTGTATAACAAGATAATAATGTATATAGATTATTACTATACATGCTATGTATGTATGAAAATATATGAAAGATATTTCTATCCGATTTCCGAGGAGGAGTGAAACCAGCGACTACCAGTCGGAACAAGCTCATTCATTAACAATATTAGAAAAAAATCTAAGTGGAACTTGATGCAATTTTTTAGGCCTTTTCAAAGTTAGTATTAATTTTTTTAAATCCGACAAATTATCAAAAGTTCAACACATATTTAAAACCTATTTTAATCCACCTAGTGGTGTAATGATGCCTTTCTCATATTACTCAAAACATCAAAAATATTACTGTCGAATTCGCAAAAAAAAACAACCGTTCATTGAATAGAAATAGGAAAGTTTGTTCGGACTTAATCTAACAAACTCCGCAAATCCTGTTTACCCTGTAGTTCCAAAACTGGAAATAGTATCCAAAACAAATTTAGAAAATCCTATTTTTACACACTAGTAGCAGCCATCCGTAACCGTTTCGATTTCTTCATAGCGTGTACGGATTAGAACAAAGCATGCATCGTTTGTTTCGTGTTTTCTTCTTCTTTCGGTGTGGTACATATTGTCATTCTATATGACGATATGTAAACTTTGACACTCATCGCCCTGTAACAGCGGAATCGGAAGTCGGATCCGGATGAAATTTCACACTAGCTTTAAAGATAATATGAGCTTTAATTCAAATCAAGATATGTGGAATCCGTTCGCAGAGAAATCGAAATGAGTTCTATTTTTTAAGTTTTCTGCACCACTTTCGGTGCTTCCGGAACAGGAAAAGGGGGAGCCAGTAGTGCCGAATTAAGCTTTTATGCCCACATACTAACAAGTTCTGCAAACTAGAAGAATTTATCGAACAGTTTTATGGGATTTTTACCTGTTTTTGACCATCGTTTGTGAAAAAATACTAAAAAAAATTGTAATTTTCCACTTATCGCGCTTTATTTCCGGAACCGAAAGTCGGATCTGGATAAAATGTTCTAGAAATTTTTAGAAAACTATAAGACCTTTCATTTGAATCTTAGTTTGTGAAAATCGGTTGAGATGTTTCAGAGCAGATTTAATACACATTATTTCTTTAATTTTCTCATATTACCATGTAACTCTGGAACCGGAATTCAGATCTAAATCTAATTCAATAAAAGGCTATGGGGCCATAAGACCTTTTATTTGAATCTTAGTTTGTGAAAATCGGTTCAGCCATCTCCGAGACGTTTATTATACATGTTTAAAGTACTGGGATATACATAGTGAATCTGTATAGTAACGTGATATATAGTAGAAATCGATGGTGTTAAAATATTATTATAGTAAAATTATTCTACTAAACAATACAGGGTCCGGCACTCGAAGTGTAACCAATTAAAAAGGCCATAAATTCAGTTTGGAAAATTACTTTTACTTAATTCAAAGTACAAAATGTGTAAAAATAATACAAAATTCAGAATCAATTTACTTTTGCTCGATATGACCACCTTTTGCCTTGACTTGATGACTTGAGAGAGCGAAGGAGTTGCTTCGTTTGGCCGAATGTGACTTGCAGGTATTTTGGCCCACTCGCGGACAATAACTTTTTTCAGCGCCTCGAGACTGGTGTATCTTTTAGTTCGGACTTTGCTCTGCAAAATGGCCCAAAGACAATAATCCATTGGATTCGCATCTGGTGAATTCGAGAGCCATTGTGTGGACGTGATGAAGTTCGGAACGTTGTTTTTCAGCCATTCTTGGTTCACTCGAGCTTTGTGAGACGGTGCCGAGTCCGGCTGAAACGTCCATGGTCTGCCACCAAAATGTCTGTCTGCCCACGGCTTCAAAGCAACCTCCAGAATACTTTCCCGATAATATGTCGCATTTACCTTGACGCCAGGATCGATGAAAACGATTGGAGAGCGCCCATCTGCGGTTACAGCGGCCCAAACCATTATCTGTTGCGGGTGCTGCCTCCTAGTGGCCAATCGATGACTCAAATTCTCGTATGAACGGTCGGTCAAGTAAACCCTATCGTTTTGAGAGTTTACGAATTGCTCAATTGGAAAAATTTTCTCGTCAGAAAATACAATGTTCGGAAATTGACCGCTTTCGGCCAAACGAAGCAACTCCTTCGCTCTCTCAAGTCATCAAGTCAAGGCAAAAGGTGGTCATATCGAGCAAAAGTGAATTGATTCTGAATTTTGTATTATTTTTACACATTTTGTACTTTGAATTAAGTAAAAGTAATTTTCCAAACTGAATTAATGGCCTTTTTAATTGGTTACACTTCGAGTGCCGGACCCTGTATGTCCTTCGAACTTTTGAGATTACTCCAGCCATTAGGGTCTGTGCAGACTTCTCAGCAACCGATTCAGCTGCATTTATTCTGAATTTTCGAAATTCGTCACCCTGAATGCTATTGAATGGTATTGAGATCGGATGTTTACTTTTTGAGTTATACGAAGTTTTATGTCAAAATCACACTTGACTTTGAAAACAGAATATGTTTCCATACTTAGATTCCACAAGGTAATAGCTATCCAACAAGCCATAGATTATTAAAATCCATCCATTTTCAACGGAGATATCGACATTTTTGTATAAGCGACTTTTCCCCCTATTCCAGCAGTAGGAGTTTTGAGCGCTGTAGGACAAAGTAATGCTTGGGAGCAACGTGAAACGCGATTTTTTATACTGTTACATACAATTGTTTCCACGTACCAAAAAGACTGTTTACAGCATCTTTTTAATGACATTTTGCCTCGGACCGATTTTGGCACGGTTCGTTTTTGGCAACATAATCGTTCGAATATGGCATACGTAAACCAGATGATATCAGCATTTTCGAGTTGAAAGTAATTCCATAATTATATTATAAACTACTTACAGCAATAAATCCTGGAAGAACATAACTTCCATATACCATACAACTCAGCTCGTCGAGATCAGCAAATGCGTATGTGATAAACCGTTTTCTACAAACTCAGATTCATATGAAAAGTAGTATACTCCAAAACAAGGTTACTGAATTACGTTTGGATCCGACTTCTGATTGCGGAACCACAGGATGATATGTGAAACGAAATTAAAATAATGCAATTCATTTTTCTCGTAGATGACTGAACCGATCTAAGATTCAAATGAGAGGTCTTAAAATCCTATAAAACATTTTACTTTTTAGTCAGATCCGACTCGGGTTTAGGAGATATAGGGTGATTAGCATAAAAATGTCCATTTCACATAAATTAATCAGGTTTATCGGGTTTGCAGATTTGGATAGTCGATTACCAAATAAATTTATTTCAGTTTAAGCGGTATTCGTTCTTGGATTCGGAATGTACCACCAAATTTTAATTCGCACTACAATTTCTCAAAGATGTCTACACACTCCTCAGGTGAATTTAACTGATTTCGGCTACACCGATTTTAGAATTCCGGTTCCAGTATCGAATCGTTTCTCAAAGCTCAATCATTTCCTCAAAAAGGCGAAATAGAGCTTCAAAAACAAAAATTCAAATTAAAGGACTTAAGATACAAAATTGAGTGATTAAAATCTCAATTTGCCGTTTAAAACGACGATAATAAAAATATTGAGAACAAAAACACCTAAGAATATCCATGCAAAAAACATATGCGGATTGATAAAAAAGGTATCATATCACTGCTAGGTGGATTAATCACGTTTTTGATCGATGCTTTTATTTGTCTGAAAATCACTTGTGAAAAATTTCAGTAGCGATATTCGAGACTTTGATTTTTCTCAACTCTGCATATGAGCAATCCGCGACACCCGTGTTTTGAAACGGAGTACACCATAAGTTCAGCGAAAACTGAACTCATTTATTTCTGGAAATTTCTTAGTCTTCACAATGATTTCCCACTATTTGCTAAACTAAATAATTAACCAAAATTTTTGACAAGTTTTGATTTCGTCATTGAGCGTTTTCTAACAAAATCGACAACAATTCCAATTATCCATTTGTTCAAAAATCTCATCCCTAAAAACTTATTGATATTAAATTTTGGTTCAAACATTTAGTAAAAAAAGTTTGGAATTTTAGCTACATCAAATCCTAGGAACTCCAGAACCTCTGAAACAACTGAACAACAATACAACTAGTAAGAAGGTAAAGCAAGTCCATAAATACGTTTCTAATAGTAACAACAACAGTATAACCTCAATGATTTGTTTTAGTCTTGTTAAGACGTAGAGTCGTTCTGAGCTAGTTTTAAATTTGATCAGTATCTAATGGAGAAAACAGATTGGAAAACTGACATGCGAATGCAATTATGTAATGAAAAACGCGAAAATGTTACCGTTGAGACGGGAGTCGAACCCGTAGTTAACTCCAAACCGGAGAAATTGTTTTACCAATTAAACTATCGTCCATATGAATATACATGAAGATATAGCCCCCAATTAATTAGAAAAAACTAAGCATTCTTCGCTGTACTTGGTCACTACGGCGTTCACTTGCAACCTATTGGAAAAGTTTTTAATGTGAGGATCCTTCTGGTACTCAGAATCGCAAACGGTATAAGTAGACGTTGAACATGAACTCCCCAACCATATATTCTGGAGATGATTTCAACCCTGACCAGACGTAGCGCAAATATCTCCAACGAGAATCGTAAATAACCCACACGGAATGGTGACAAGCGAACAAATACAAATTTTATTTATTTTTAAAGTGATGGAAAGATCGACAGTAAATGAAATTAAATAAATAATACTTTTTATACTACGCCATGCATTGTGAGAGCAAACATGAATATTCATTATCAATCATGTCTCTTCGAGTGACTCTATTTACCGTCT
This sequence comes from Malaya genurostris, assembly GCF_030247185.1. Taxonomy (NCBI): domain Eukaryota; kingdom Metazoa; phylum Arthropoda; class Insecta; order Diptera; family Culicidae; genus Malaya; species Malaya genurostris. Next base: position 92,071,378 of record NC_080572.1, on the reverse strand, counting down.
TCAACCATTTACAATGTTGTCTCAGTAAACTGTCGGATCATACCAAGCTAAGCGGGGGAACCCACATCAGCAACCAACCAAGCTTTCGAACAATACTTATTCAAACCATAGCGACAGTAGTTGAATAAAGCATGTAAGCAATTCTAGTGGCTTACCGCGCAGCATAGCTGGAAATTAATTAAGTCAAACACTGTAAAAGATGTAAGCTATTCATTGACAATTGCAGTGAGAATGAAAAAATCGGAAACAAATTTGCTAAATGGGTGAACATTGCAACGAAAAATATTCGATTAGTTTCATACTCTACTTGAGTCGCTCATTTACCTGGACATTTCGTTTGTCTTACATCTAAACCACACATTAATTATTTCCGAGAGAACTGCAAACTGCGTTCAACAGCCACATCGTGTACGCTTAGTAAATATTTAATTAGCCGAGCGGTTAAACACATGTTTAGAGTTTTCTCGTTGGTATTGGCACCTATCTATTACGGGGCTCCCGCAGTAGGACACCCAACGCAACACTTTCGAAAAGCCCCATTCCTAGCCGGAGCTGAGCGTGTCGTGTACTTGCTCCAATATTTATGAGTGTTATAACAGCATGTCAGTGCAACATATGAGACAGGATGGAATTTGATATTATTCAGCATGTTCTGCATTCGATCCGGGTGCGTCCGATGGTCATCGGATCGAGCAACCAGAGTACCCTTGGCGATGGCGATAAGAAAAATCGGGTTGTCGTTTGCAGGCTGGCACAGTTTGTAACGAATATATGAGCAAAACCTGTTGACGTCCAGTTTCTTGCATAGATTTAGAGTACCGGTGGCAGAATGAAAAACTAGGACCGATAAATAGATGACGTTTACGGTATTCCTATCAGCACTATAAAAATTAATTAACACAGCTAACTCTCCGGTTGTGGTTGGAACTGCGTGATTTAAAACATACCACGCCATCGCTTCAATAATTCATGAATCTTGTTAGTTCAATGCATATATAATAACTAAAGCAAACATCACTAATGAACTGTTTCCTCTCTGCTTTCAGGATGTACTTGATTGGCTAATGAGTGACGGTAAGTTGTTTTTTTTTGTCGAATCTCAATGGATTCACTGTCACTATCAAGTGAAAAAGCCGTAAATAAATATTGATATACTGATTCCAAATTCAAAACTGTAGCGCTTTTCGTTATCCTGGATAAATTTTAAATGTTCTTCAAATTGCAAATACGTTGATAGCAGTTGGCAGATTTTGAAATTTTTACCATAGCAAAAACGGCCTCATTTGGGAATGGCTCATTTCGTCGACCACAGTATTAGTCTAGGTGTCGAGCATGACTCATTTTTTTACCACTTCCGTCATGGGAAAAAGCAGTGTTCATACACTCAAATCGCGATAAGAAATCGTACTTGTCAACCAACCGTTATTGATTTATTGTTTACACTCTCTATATAATCCATCATTCCAGCATTATGCGTGTTGCGTCTTTCCTTCTGGAAATTTGGTTAATAATTATTTATATTGTTGATAATAGTATTCGGAAATTTTGACAAAACTAAAAATGCAATTTTATATTTAAGTAGCTTCGAAACAAGTTACGCCAAAGTTTACCCTTATTTTGCCTTTCCATAGTACCTTACCTAACAGCTATAGGCCTGGGGTGTCCTTTGCTGTATCAAGCATACGTCTCCACATAACTCGGTCCATGGCTGCTCGTCGCCAGCCACTCAAGGCAAGGATGCTTCTGAGATCACCCTCCACTTGATCGATCCACCTTGCTCGCTGCGCTCCTCTTCTTCTTGTACCAATCGGATTAGATTCAAGAACCATTTTCACTGGGCTGTCGTCAGACATCCTTATGACATGCCCAGCCCATCGTAGACGTCCGATTTTAGCTGTCCGTACGATAGGTGGTTCTCCTAGCAGTTGTTGCAATTCGTGATTCATACGCCGTCTCCACGTTCCGTCTTCCATCTGCACTCCGCCATAGATGATACTCAGTACCTTTCTTTCGAAAACACTGAGGGAGCGTTGGTCCTCTGCCAACATAGTCTAGGTCTCGTGTCCATAAAGAACAACCGGTCTAATGAGCGTTTTGTAGATGGTCAATTTCGTGCGGTGGCGTACTTTTCTCGATCGGAGGGTTTTTCTGAGTCCAAAGTACGCACGATTCCCTGCCAAAATACGTCTATGAATTTCTCTGCTGGTGTCATTATCGGCGGTCACCAGTGAGCCCAAATACACGAACTCGTCAACCACCTCGATATCGTCACCGTCTATCAATATTCATGGTGGGAGGCGTAGTGTTTCTTCTCTAGAGCCTCTTCCTCTCATATATTTTGTTTTCGACGCATTTATGGCCAGTCCGATACGCCTAGCTTCGGCTTTCAGTCCGATGTAGGTTTCCGTCATCTTCTCAAGGTTACGTGTCATAATACCAATATTGTCAGTGAAGCCAAAAAGTTGTACGGACTTTCGGAAGATCGTGCCACTCGTGTCGATCCTCGCTCTTCGAATCACACCTTCCAAGGCAATATTGAACAAGATACAAAAAAGTCCATCATCTTGCCGTAGCCCTCTCCGAGATTCGAAGGGACTCGAGAGCGTCCCAGATACTCGGACGTAGCACATCACTCTATCCATCGTTGCTTTGATCAATCGTGTCAGTTTATCCGGGAAACCATATTCGTGCATTATCTGCCATAGCTGTTCTCGATCGATTGTGTCGTATGCCGCTTCGAAGTCAATGAATAGGTGATGCGTGGGTACGTTGTATTCACGACACTTCTGGAGTACTTGTCTTATCGCAAATATGTGATCCGTAGTGGCGCGGGCTCCAGTAAATCCCTCTTGGTACGGCCCTACGAATTCCTTAGCTATTGGTGATAGACGACGGCAAAGGATTTGGGAGAGTACCTTGTAGGCGGCATTCAGCAATGTGATTGCGCGGTAATTTCAACAGTCTAGCTTATCGCCCTTTTTGTAGACGGGACATACCACTCCATCCATCCATTCCTGCGGTAGAATTTCCTCCTCCCAAATCCTATAAATCATCCAGTGCAGCGCTCTAGCCAGTGCCTCTCCTCCATGTTTGAGCAGCTCGCCTGGTAACTGGTCATCGCCCGCGGCTTTGTTGTTCCTCAGCTTGCCGATCTCCTCACTTATCTCCGACAGATCAGGTGCTGGGAATCTGTCGTCGGCTGAGCGTGCACCCAGATTGATTCCTGCACCGTTCTCTGTATCTTGTGCTTCGCCATTCAGATGCTCGTCATAGTACTGCTTCCACCTGTCGATCACCTCACGTTCGTTCGTGAGAAGGTTACCACTAGTATCTCTGCACATTTCGGCCTGTGGCGTGTAGCCTCTACGTGAGCGGTTCACCTTTTCATAGAACTTCCGTGTGTCATTTGCGCGGTACAGCTGTTCCATCGCTTCGCGATCTTGGTCTTCCTGGTGGCGCTTTTTCCTCCGAAAAACAGTGTTCTGTGCGAGACGAGTATTGTGCACCGTCGATAGTTTTGAGCGCATACAGAATCAATACGCATACAGAATCAATATTGGCACTGCGGTAAGTGCGGACATTGATGACGTCGGAGAAGAATCGCTCGTCGATGAGAACGTGGTCGATTTGATTTTCCGTATGTTGATCCGGTGATCTCCAGCTGGCTTTGTGGATACCTTTGCGGGGAAAGAAATTGCTTCGAACTACCATTCCTCGGGAGGCTGCAAAGTTTACGCATCGTTGACCGTTGTCGTTTGTTACCGCGTGCAGGCTCTCCAGCCCGATCACGGGCCTGTACATTGCCTCTCGGCCTACCTGAGCATTCATGTCGCCGATGACGAGTTTTACATCCAGCCGTGGACAGCTGTCGTAGGTTCATTCCAGCTGCGCGTAGAATGCTTCCTTCTCGTCATCGGGGCAGTGCAGGTGGATGATGCTGTAATTGAAGAAACGGCCCTTGATCTTCAATACGCACATTCTATCACTGACTGGTTGCCCCCCAATCACGCGCTGGCGCATCTTGCCCAACACTACAAATCCCGTTCCTAGAACGTTGGTTGTGCCACAGCTCTGGTAGAAGGTAGCCGCTCGATGCCCACTTCTCCACACCTTCTGTCCCGTCCCACAAAGTTCCTGCAGTGCTACGACATCGAAGCCGCGGATTTGAAGCTCATCATGCAGCATTCGGTCGTATCCTGGGAAGCCAATCGATTTGCAGTTTCATGTGCCAAGCTCCCAATCGTAGTCCTTTGTTCGTTGCGTAAGTCTTTGCCGATTATTCCAAGTCGTATTTCCTTCTTGATCGTACGTAACCTATGTTTTCCGGGCGGCTTGTTAGGCCTGCACCAACCTCCTGTCTTGCCGGAGGGCCATCGTGTCAGCACTGTTTAGAGTCCCACACTGACACAAGGACGGTAATCAGCCGCTCCTAACTTGGAGAACAGACGCTGTTTCGAGCCGCCCCAACATGGGGAACAGACGCTCGGGTAGGCTCGCTCTTTGTAAAGAGAAGGCAAGCCCCCCCCTTCCCTATCAGCATACGACCAAGGTCCCACCGGGGATGGTTAACCGATCTTTCCTATGGTTACTCGTACCCCAGCCGGCTAAGAACCACATTGGGGCCTGAATTGCGCATTGTCCAGTCGTTTACTTTGCCTTTCCATAGTCTCATTGGAAATTTTCTTGTGATCAGGATTCAAAAATTTAGAAAGCAGAGTGCCCTACAAAATGTTACCTAGGCACTTGATCAACTCCTGGGGAGCACCCGGAATTAATAAGCTCTGTTCCAAATAAGCCACTACTGATAGTAATGAACCGATGCATTCAGTATCTTCTAAGTATGTCGTAGTAGTCGGTAATACCGCGTCGCTAAGAACTTTGTTATTTTCAATAAACAATCATTCTATTGTTATATTCCAAACCAACCAGGCGGTTTTACTTTTAACTCTGCAATTGAGTAAACAGAAAATATTGAACACCAAATTAAAACATCTAAGATCGAATTAAAGAGAAGATGAGAAATACATTATAAAGAATTGTGTTCCATAGCACTATCTTCAGCACGAAAGTATATTAATTATAAAACTATCCAGACATCAACAGATAAGTAGTAATCTACGATTATATTTAAACTAACATATTTTCAGGAAAAACACTTAATATTCGAAAAGCTGTTGAGCTCCGCGTTTATTGTTTCCAGCAGAACGAGGAATGCCTCGTGTACGCCAGACACGCTGTACCAAATACGAGCCCTGTTCGAAAAAATTGTTTTATTCCACGTAAGTAAAGCAAATTCTTGGCATTACATTCCTTTTGTGGAAATTGGCCTTTCTGTTTCAACTGACTTCGCAGCCGATTGTCAGCGTAAAGCATCATTGAATGGATAGTACAACGATCTAAATCTAAGTAAGGTCTAAATGATGAAAAAAATTATAATTTTTGCGATTTATTTTCAGAATTTTCGTTTAACAGAATAAATTCAAATGTTTTGCATGACAAAAAGCATCCTTCGAACAACATTTTGTAATTTTTTCTTGGAAAAATATTGAGAAATAAGAAATCCACTGTATCTCAGCGCAGGCTAATCAGAAGTGAACAAACGATCGCAGCATAGTTAGAGTAGAAGTTGGGTTTTGTTTGATTTTTTTTAAATTTTTTTTAAATTTTGGTGGTTGTGAAAACTACGATTTTCACAAAAAATTCGCCATTTTGAAGCTGTAAAACCACCCCAATGTAACAAACAACAAAAAGGAAAAAGTTGGGGTCTGGATTTGAAGAAAATTGGTGCAGTAGTTTTTGAATGACGATGGACACGGACTTTTAAAACCTGCTTTCGAGCAAAAAGAGTTTAAAGTGTTTTGTTTATAAAATCAATGGAAACAATTTATTACTCAAGGGAGCCCGTAGGGTCAAATATTTTCAAAAAATCATATTTTTTCTTTTATAATGTGTTGTAATGAAACATTTCAAGAATGTTTCGTCAAGTTTTTAAGTCAATCGAAGCAGAAGTCTTGGGCCTATGTATCGAGCTCTTACTTCTTCGCAGTATGAGATAAGCAAAGATAAAAGCCCATAACTTGCAGAGTTTTGTTCCGATATTCTTGAAAATTTCACAGAATATTTTTGAAATGTTTTACTATAAGAAAATATGAAGAAAAAATAAATGATTTTTCAAAAGTGTTAGACCCTACCCCCCTTAAATGAGTCCAGCTTCAGAGCTTTTCGTATATATTTTCGGTACTTCCGGAACGGGGAACTGGAAACAGGTTTAGCCGTGTCGGTTCATGTGGCCAGCAACCAACAGAGCCTACATATTGAAATAGTTTTGAACCAAATTTAGAAAAAAAATTCCATTTTTTCATTGCGTTAAATACAACTGTTTGAAATTTTAAATTGTAACTCCGGAACCGGAAGTTGGATCGAGATGAAATTCAATTGCAACCTATTCATATGCCCTTTAATTTGAGTATTAGCTTGTGAAAATCTTTGAGAAAAATGAGAGACATTATTTGACTTTTCAAGAGATTTAATAACCTTTTACACCTATGAGAAAGACAAAAAAGTCATTTTTCCGTAAACAGAATTACGTTATGAATCGAACTTCCGGAACCGGGAGCTGGGAACCGGTGTAGCCGACGTCAGTTATTTTAGTAAGTAACTAACATATCAATCTGCTTCTGATTTTATTTTCTGAATAGATGGAAAGATGATGGCCTAGGTCATAATGTAAGATAGTAAAACGAACTGAAAAATAATGTTAAGATAGTAAAACGAACAAAAAATAGTAAGACTTTTTTCATAAATTTAAAATTCTTCATTCACTCTCCCAAATCTATTTCGTCCCCATCAAAGTAATCCCCAGTACACTTTTGTCAACGTTTTTTTTTTCTCCAATCCTCGAAACAGTTGTTAAAGTCAATTTCCGGAATATGCGCGTAGCGATTCACGTTCGATGTCTTCAATTGACTTAAAATAGCTTCCCTGAAGCGGTCGTTTGAGTTTGCTGAATAGTCAGAAGTCACACGGAACTGAATCAGGCGAAAACGGTGGTTGTTGAACGATATTTGTTTGAATTTTTGGAGAAAAAATCATGAAGAATCAATGCAGAATTCGACGGTGCAAAAAAACCAAAAGTTGTCGAACCATAATTCCAGCCTCGTTTTATGAATATCTTTGCGCAAATGACGCATAACACTTAAATAATATTCCGTTTGGCTGGTCGGAAGGAATTCAAAGTGCACCACACCTCGATAATAAAGGAAAGCTGTCAACATTACCTCGATTTTTGACTGGCTTTGACGTTTTTTTCGGCCCTCTTTGAACAGTTTATACCAATCAAAAACACTTGCTCGCGACATACAATTATCACCGAAAGCCTTTTACAACAACATTCAGAACGGTTTCTAAAATTTTACACAGGTGTACTCCTTAACAAACTATCATTCTAAATTTTTTATTATCGTCATGGTAGCAGTGCGAATATGAATAAATATTGTTTGTCATTTCCTTTATCAAGAATCGGATGTTTTTCTTTTATCTGTGTCAAAAGATATAAATTAAGGACTGACAAATGTCTAAATCCAGTCAAAATAACTCAATTCGAAAGAATACATAACCGAGAGCTGATGAAATTGAACGATCATAGCATCATTTTCGACTCAGAACGTGACATTTTATTTTGTCGGACATTCCAAGCGTATCGAAGCAAATACTAAGATGATACTGACACCATAACACTGAGTTTCAATAGACCTGCAAATTGCAAATATTGCCAAAAATAGAATCCACTCGCAACGTTGCTCAGAGGGTTCTTGATCATCAGCGTTTCTATGAAATGAAAAAAAAGAAGCAATTCACATGTTTTCTAAATGAAAGGAATATTCAAATCAGCTCTCGACGAAAACGAAACAAAACCAATAACGAAAACGGTGGCAGTCGGTCGTGATTGGACATCGGCAAAGGCGCAGTATAGCTTCATTAGACTCGCTACCCGCGGGTATCGCGAAGTTTCAGCCGTTGAAGTGTGTCGGACCGCGGGCACGGTAGCCGAGAGCCGGGAGCCCCGTGGCATCGCACATTGTGTGGATGATAGCATTGACACACGATGACTTTTAACACCATTCGCTGCTGGCTGATCGGTTAAGCGTCAGTGTGTGGGGCGAGACAGCCGGATCGGAGAATGTGTGACCGCTTTCCGATAAGATAAGAGGTGTGTCCCAAACACTTTTGGGAGTATTATTATTATTTTTTTTTCGTTCTGTCACGGCTGTCGACATCACAAGCCTCACCAGAAGCATGGACGGACGCGACGCGGCTTAATGGGCTACGATGCAGAACGGTAGAGCACACTGCACAATCGATAGGCGAACAAAGGTGTCATTTTGTTGAGTTTGATTTATGGGTTGCGGATTAAATTTGATCGATTCGATATTTTGTTTATTCGGGCTGTCAAGTGATGCCTATGTGTTGGTTTCGCGCGAGAAAGTGTTGTGTTTCCATTTCGGAATGCGAGAATAGACTGGCTCGGGGTGGTTCTCAGCTATTGGCGTTTGTTGAATAGTTTTCTGGCTGAATCTGATTAAGTCCGGTTTGAAACATAAAGATGTTAACTGAAATAAAAATATTGTGTTGGTGGTTGAAAATGGTAGCTGTAAAAATCACGTAAATTCGTTTCTTATGGCGTTTTCGTTTTTAATTTGCACTACACCGGTGCAGTGCTACACTGAGGCATGAATAAACGAACAAAAATGACGAAAACATAAACAGTAACCATTGACTACAATAAACGATTCCATTGCACAGAGCTACACCAAACTTTTGACGAGTGCTACACCAGTGGTATCGGTGCAGAAAAAGTGTAGCACTGGTGTAGTGCAATTGATAAAAACGAACGGTTTCAGTGCAGCTTTCGCTACACCAGTGTAGTGCAATTTAAAAACGAAAACGACATTAGTTATAACATAGCACTATGGCAGAGTGCTCGAGAGAATGCATATTTTTCAGCGCTTTCTTTATAAATAACAGTAGTGAAGCAAACTATCCTACCAATTAGAAGTTTTTTTTAACCATTTGAGAATATTATAATAGACGAATTTCGCGTTAACTCGAACAAATGTTTGTAATACCCTTTCAGCTTTTACCTTCTTTTTTTTTCATAAATACGTTTATTTCATAGGCAATATACATAAGTTTTTCTTCGCCGTGACATCCACAATACATAGTAGTTTAAACCTAATACATTTCGAATATCATACTAATGTTGGTACTCATTAGTTAATCTAAACACTGTTTTTATCAAGCGAGTTGCTATTTTAAATTACATTATATAAAATACATTTATTTTGTACATGATCTTATAACTATTTCAGGTTTGTTTGTATCAGTTCACCACATATATTCAATATACTATAGTTGGCTATTGATTGAACTCATGGAAGAGAAAACAGTCTAACATAAAATAAAATTTAAATTGGAACTCCAATGGATTTAATGAAATGATAAAGAAGTTTCATGTATGGAAGGTCACGACAAGCAAGAATGTCGCGAACTGGGACATTGGATAGTCTACCTTGGGTACGCAAGGAATTTATAAGTTGAGATCTGACATCACGAAACTCCACGCATGTCCAAACAACATGGTCAATATCGCGGTAACCTTCGCCGCAAGCACAATTATTAGTCTCGGAAAGTCCAATTCGAAGGAGATGTGCATCTAACGTGTAGTGATTGGACATGAGTCTGGACATCACACGAATGAAATCTCTACTCACATCCAGTCCCCTGAACCATGCCTTTGTCGATATTTTAGGAATAATTGAGTGCATCCACCGACCCAGATCATCTTTATCCCAAGAAGCTTGCCAGCTGGCAAGTGTTCTTTGGCGAGACGCGCTATAGAATTCGTTGAAAGCAATCGGTCTCTCATAAATTTCACCCTCAATAGCACCACGTTTGGCTAAAATATCGGCTCTTTCATTGCCTGGAATGGAGCAATGAGCCGGAACCCAAACTATTGTGATTTGATAATTATTATTCAATATGACGTTCAGGCACTGTTTTATTTTGCCTAAGAAAAAAGGTTCATTTTTGCAAGCAGCGTTTGAGCGAATAGCTTCAATTGCACTCAGACTATCTGTGAAAAGAAAATAATGGTTTGGAGATAATGTAACGATTACACTCAAACTATAATGAACTGCTGCTAACTCTGCTATATAAACAGATGCAGGTTCTTGAAGCTTAAATGAGACCGAAACATTATTGTTGAATATACCAAACCCAGTAGCCTCTTCAATTCGTGATCCGTCCGTGTAAAATATTTTCTCAGAATCAATATGCCTGAACTTACTTGTAAATATTTTTGGGATTTCCATCGAGCGTAGGTGTTCCGGGATTCCACACACTTCGCGCTGCATGGATGTGTCGAAAAATAAAGTTGAGTCAGGGACATTTAGGGGGCTGACACGGATAGGAATATATCTTGATGGGTTGATTTCCTGTGACATATGGTTAAAATATACTGTCATGAATCTTGTTTGAGATTGAAGCTCAACTAGCCTTTCGAAGTTATTAATAACCAGGGGATTCAGTACCTCACATCTTATTAGCAGTCGCGATGAAAGCTCCCAAAAACGATCTTTCAATGGAAGAACTCCCGCCAGAACTTCAAGACTCATTGTATGTGTCGAATGCATGCAGCCTAAAGCAATTCGCAAACAACGGTACTGAATTCGCTCTAATTTGATAATATGAGAGTTTGAAGCGGAACGAAAGCAAACGCATCCATATTCCATCACTGAAAGTATCGTTGTCTGATACAATTTTATTAGATCTTCCGGATGAGCACCCCACCAAGATCCTGTTATTGTTCGAAGAAAATTTACTCTTTGTTGGCATTTTGTTATCAGAAACCTAATGTGTCCTCCCCACGTGCATTTGGAATCAAACCACACCCCAAGGTATTTGAAAGTCAAAACCTGTTGGATCATTCTTCCCATCATATGAAGCTGAAGCTGCGCGGGATCATGCTTTCTTGAAAAGACGACCAGCTCTGTTTTCTCCGCAGAGAATTCGATACCCAGATGAACAGCCCAAACGGACAAGTTATCTAAGGTATCTTGCAATGGTTTTTGCAGAACAATAGCTTTGGGTCCAGTAACTGAAACTACGCCATCATCTGCCAATTGTCTTAGTGTACATGGGGTTACTAGACAGCTGTCAATGTCATTCACGTAAAAATTATAAAAGAGCGGACTGAGGCATGAGCCTTGCGGTAGACCCATGTAGCTAATTCTGAATGTTGCCAAATCGCCATGTGAAAAATGCATGCGTTTCTCTGACAAAAGGTTGTGCAAACAATTATTTATAACCGGTGGAAGTCCATGGTGGTGGAGCTTGTCTGAAAGTACATCAATGGAAACTGAATCAAATGCTCCTTTAATGTCTAAAAATACAGATGCCATTTGTTGCTTTTGAGCGAGGGCAATTTGGATGTCAAAAGAAAGTAATGCAAGGCAGTCATTCGTCCCTTTATTTCTACAGAAGCCAAACTGAGTATCAGACAACAACCCGTTCGTCTCGACCCAAGTGTCGAGACGTCGTAGAATAATTTTTTCGAACAATTTTCTGATGCAGGACAACATCGCAATGGGTCTATATGAGTTGTGATTGGAAGCTGGTTTCCCCGGCTTTTGAATGGCGATAACTTTCACTTGCCTCCAGTCAGGTGGAACAATATTTTGCTCAAGAAACTTGTTAAATAATTTCAACAAACGTCTTTTTGCGAGGTCGGGCAGATTCTTCACCAAGTTGAATTTAATTCTGTCCAACCCAGGAGCGTTATTGTTACAAGACATGAGTGCTATGGAAAAATCCATCATTGAAAAGGGGCTATCAATGGAACCATTATTTGGAAAAGATTCCCTTATAATGCTATGCGTAGGAACAGAATCTGGACAAACTTTCCTCGCAAAATCAAATATCCATCGGTTCGAGTATTCCTCACTCTCATTTCCTACGTTACGATTCCTCATTCGTCTGGCCGTATTCCAAAGAGTGCTCATTGAGGTTTCTCTTGACAAACTTTCGACAAAATGTCTCCAATAGCTACATTTCTTGGCCCGAAGTATGCTCTTGTACTTGGTTTCTAAAGTCAAGAAATTTTCAAAATTCTGAGGAGTTCCTCCTCCTCGTTTTGAAAACGTCTTGAAAGCATTTTGTTTCGCGTGTTTAGCATCTGAGCACTCTTTGTCCCACCAAGGGTTTGGAGGCCTTCTGTTAGACGATGGACCAAGAAATCGTTTGGTTTGGGCTTGTTCTGCGGCCTCCAGAATCGAACAAACGAGAAAGTCATATTCTTCAAGTGGGGGGAGCTCTTCCATTGAAGTTAAGACACTTGAAATATTACTTTGGTATTTAATCCAGTCAATATTTTTTGTCAAATCATATGGAATATTAACTGAATTAGCAATGCCTTTGTTACTGCTAATTGAGATGATGATTGGTAAATGATTGCTACCATGTAAATCAGGAAATACTTTCCAGGTGCAATCTAGTCGAATTGAAGTCGAACAAAGAGATAAATCTAATGCACTTGGACGTGCAGGAGGTCTTGGGATCCGTGTCATGCTACCCATATTTAGTACCGTCATGCTAAAATTGTCGCAAATATTATATATTAGAGATGATCTGCTATCATTGTAAACGGAACCCCACATCATTCCGTGCGAATTGAAATCTCCTAAAATCAAACGTGGAGCAGGAAGGGCTTCGACAATTTCATTAAGCTGTCGTTGTCCAACTTGAGCTCTTGGAGGAATATATACCGAAGCAATGCAAATGTCCTTTCCTTTAATGTTTATTTGACAAGCAACAACTTCTATACTAGAAGTCGAAGGAATGTTTAATCTATAAAAGGAATAACATTTCTTAATTCCTAAAAGCACTCCACCATACGGGGAGTCTCTATCGAGACGTATAATATTAAAGTCATTAAAATTTAAGGCTATGTTTGATGTAAGCCATGTTTCGCACAAAGCAAATACATCATATTTTTGACTATGCAACAAAACTTTAAATGAATCAAGTTTTGGCATGATGCTTCGACAATTCCACTGCAGGACAGTGAATGAATCATTTGCGGCGGGTGATAAATTATCCATCAAATGATACAAAACCTGAAAGAGCTGGCCATTGAGCTGATAACTGTTTCAAAAAAGTTCTAGCTATTGGAAGGAATGCTGTTATGATGGTCTTTAGAGGTTCAGAAATATTGAATGCAGCGAAAATCCATTCTACAATTTCCGAAAATTTCAGTAATCCTGTTGGTGAATGTGAAATGGAGCCCACTGGATTATTGTCCTTCCTTGAACTAGTTCCTGGATTGGTTTGTGAGTTTGACAACCCAGGAGGCACAGTTTTTGGTTTTAAATTTGGCTTTTTAGCTTTAACACGGGAATCTTTTTTTGAAGGTGTAATTTTAGGTGTCTTTTTTGGTATTTTATGGTTTGGTAATCTCCTCTTAACAGACCCCTGAGGAGTGACAAACGAGGTATCTTCACTATTTCCGTCAGAGTCAAATTCCTCTGGCTCCGCAAGATTTGAAAAACCGTTTACGGTTTCCAAAGGGGAGACATGTATGACCGTTGTTACGTTTTGTTTATTGGAATTAGAGAAACCATGCCATCAACGATACGATTCATAAGAAATGTCGCAAAATGAAATTGGAACAGAAACATCCAACTCGAATATTGCCATCAACCGTCAATTTGAATCCTCTCGCAAATGCGAATAATCAACCGCAAAGCGACGCGTAAAACAACGCACCGCTGTGAACAAGAAAAACGCGACGATAGCACTGGTCTCAACTGTCAAATGCACTTCCTCACAAATTTGCATATCGCTCAGCGGAACGGACGAATTTGGTGTGAGGCACGCTACGCTTATCACACTTATTGGTTCCTTATTTAACACGAAGAGCACTCCGATATCACGAACTGCCAAGGAATTAATCGGACGGAATAACAGTGAGTAATTCTATATTTGGAAGCCACTGCGAGGGAAATTGTCGGTACTGACAAAGATCCGGAGTGAGCAAGGTGGTCATAACTCACGGAGTAAAATAAACCACAACGAAGACCATTCGACATCATCACGCGTTAGAGTGAAAATGTGAATCAGGTAATTCAGAGCGGGTGCTCATCTCGAACGATTGTCACTAATTCACAAAGGTTTCACAGAAATCACACAATTGCGGAAGGCGAGGTTGACGTCACGAGATCAGTCGCTAGGAAAAAATTCACGTGTCGCACTCCCGCACGGATTGCAGTGACAGACAAATACGAAGGGGATCACACAGTGAGTAGGACATCCTGTGTAAAAGAAGAATTCCACTGAGCGAAGGCACCCCGACAGGGCCCCCTAATTTTTCAGATTGCAAATCAGCACATCATCGCATTGTCTAGCGTCGTGTGACGTCATCATTCACCGTATTGCAAGAGTATCGAAAGCGATCTTAAGTCAGTTGCTGACATTGTGGAGCGAGAAAAGTCACACCGTGCAATGGTGCGGATCTGGTCCAGCGGATGGCATGAGTAAGCGAAGAGCTGGTTAGTTTTGCATGCTGGCATTTAGGAAGGTGAGCGGCAGTGAGGCGGAGGTTGGATCATAGGCTGGCGTATATGAATAGAGTCGGGATGGCGATGGCATGAGTAAGTGAAGAGCGGGAGAGAAATGCATGCAGGAACATAAGGTTAGTGAACGGTACCGAGGAGGATGTTAGAGGCTAAGGAATAAATAGTAATGAAAGTAAATGAAAATGCATGTTAGAATTAGGTAATAGTAAGAGGAGGAAGAAATAAGTTGAGGGAGAAAATTAGGAGAGAGAAGGAGAAGATGGAATGTCGGGGGATAGCATGTAGGATTGAATACATTATCATGTGACAGTATCGTAACACCTTTTTATTTGAGTTGGTGCACATTGCCCTTAGTGTTTGTGTTTTGGTCCACTTTTGGTAGTTCTGCTCTACCCACAGCTAAAACATTGTAACACCGTTTTGATCATTTCTGCATATGTGCGCTTAGACCGTGCTTTTAAAGAAAGCTTCATTTTGTCTTTACGCAGCTTAAATGCAGCGCACACTGAAAGATCATCATGAGGACTTTCCCCACAATAAACACATTTTTCAACATCTTTATCGCAAAGATTATCCTTATGAGGCCCTTGACATTTGATACATTTGGACTTATTACTACAGTAAGTAGCTGTATGTCCGAATTTTTTACAGTTCGTGCAATTCATAACATGCGGTACGAAAAGCCGAACAGGAAGACGAATTTTATCGATATAGACATGGCTAGGCAATGCAGATCCGGCAAATGTTACGCGAAACGAATCTGAGGGACGATAAGACTTTTTTCCAACGACAATAGATGCTGAGTACAATTGTTTGCACTCGAGTATCTTAACTCCCTCAAGCATGGAGTTTTTAAAACGGCCAACTCCATTTTTAAGTAAATCATCTGCTGTCAGACTTGCTTCAGTCACAACACCGTCAATTTCCACCTCCTTCGATTGAATGTAAACTCGATATTCAACAGCAAATAATTTACAGGTTACAATATCGTTTGCCTGTTTCAAGTCGTTAACAACAACTCGAATTTTATCTCTATTAACCTTACAGATTTCTTTAACTTCAGAGAAATGTGATGTCAAATCCTTTGTAATTTGCATCAAGTTTAAAATCTTTTCTTTTTTTCGAAGATAGACTATCCATGGCCCAGTGGTACTGTATGGGCCGCAGACTGTAAACCTACAACTTCGATCGGCCTTTGGGAAAATTCCGAGCGGAACTTTATCGTTCTTTTGTAATTGAGATACAAACACAACATATTCTAAACATTAGTGAACTATATTAACATTAATTGTAAATCACTTCATAAAATAGCACAACCGATGCGAAGCTTAGCTCTTTCCCTCCTTAACTAAAAATCTCGCGCGTCCAGGAAACAAAAAGGCGGAATCATTAGCGCCATTGCTTGACAAGCGACGTTTTTTCTGTCATCGAAGTAAGCTGTGCAGTGGTGCTAAATTTTCATTACCAATTCATTCTTTGAGCTGTCAAGATCAGCTCGAACATTCTCCCCCGGGCGAACGCTGGAACTAGAAGAACTTGAAGGCGAAACATTGTCAAAAATGGGAAGCAATGCAAGCTTGTGAACAGGACGTCGAAGAATTCCTGCCCTTGTCCGGACATCCACAACTCGCACCAAACCATCTCTACCAGGAAAAGCTTCTTCAATTCTCCCCAGTTTCCAAGAACAGGCTGGTAAATTATCTTCCTTTATAATCACCATCATTCCGCTTCGTACATTGACCACCTTCCGTGTCCATTTTGACCTGGTCTGTAGCTCCATCAGATATTCACTTGACCAGCGTCTCCAGAAATTATTTCGAAGCTGCTGTACATACTGTAGACGAGACAACCTGTTTTCCGGAACCCCATCGTACTTCGGCTCTGGAATGGCTGTCACGACACGATCGATCATCAAATGCCCTGGAGTGAGAGGCTCAAGGTCCATGGCATCTCCCGAATGGGCATACAATGGACGTGAATTCAAAATTGCCTCAATCTGGCAGAGCAGGGTTGAGAACTCGACCAGGTTGAGGGACGTGGTTTGGCATATCTTCTTCAAGATGGATTTGGCGCTTTTCACTCCTGCCTCCCATATTCCTCCCATATGGGGGGCGCTTGGAGGAATCATTTTCCATTTGATCCTTCGTGGTTGGCAGAATTCAAACAATTTTTGTTCCATAAGTTGCTGTTTGAAAAGTAGGTAAAGCTCCCGCAGTTGGTTTTTTGCACCCACAAAATTGGTGCCATTATCCGAATAAATGTACTCGGGAACACCTCGTCGAGATATAAATCGGAGCAGCGCCGCAATGAATGAATCAGTGGATAATCCTTCAACGACTTCTAGATGGATACCCTTTGTCACCATACACACAAAGACACAGATATAGCCCTTTACCATCATGCCCTTCCGACCAGTCTGCTTCAAGAGGATTGGACCCGCAAAATCAAGACCAACCCTTTCAAACGCCAGAGCTCGATCACAACGGCTCGCTGGAAGATCTCCCATGAACTGACCTACTGTCTTTGGTTTGGTCTTAAAACACTGAACACATTTAGACGTAACCTTTCGAACTGCAGAACGACCCTTAGGAATCCAAAATTCACGACGAATTGTTGCAAGGAGGGCGGTTGGTCCAATATGCAGATTTTCCCGATGAAGTGCGGTAATTAGGCTGTCAACTACAGGATGGTGATTCGGCAGAATCCATTGATGCTTATTCGGAAATGGTAATTTGGAATGACGCAGACGACCACCAACTCGTAACATGCCGTCGTAGAGTTTTTTTTTTTATTCAATATTATAATATAATTTTAAGGCACACTGCTTAAGCTCTAAGATGCCAAGGATATTTACTAATCTTAATTACGACTATATTAAAACTAGAATAGTATCATTATGTAATGCCGGTGAATTGGATATTGCATGAGGGTCTTCCATATGGCGTTTGCAAATATCCATGTTGGCCGCATCCTTCGGTCCGTGTGGGTCCGCGGGAAACACCCCCAGGCTACGAAGGCCTGGCGGGTGGCCCGCATGCTGGTTTTCGACTGGAGCGGTCTTCCCTGGACGATGATGGTGATGTTACGGAAGAGATGAAGAAAAAAAAAGTAAATATTGTGGAAACGGGGTAAAACAGGGGATGTGGGGACAAAATGTCTGAAAACGATAGAGATCTAATTAGTTGCCATCGAGATGGTGAAGAGACAGGGAAGGGGGAACGAAAAAGTTAGTGACAAAAAAAAGATCTTGTTAGTTCCAATGAAGATGGTGGACAGGGACGGGGATCGAGAGAATCGGGCGGATGTTAGTGTCGAACCTGTAGGTGGAGTTTATACTTTCTGAACGAGGATAAACACATTACACTTGTATATCAATGTGTTTAAGGTACTGGTATATGAGAAGCATATATGAACTATCCCGACTCGCCAACACATCCCGAACCGGAACCTCAGGCGGTCTACCTCGGGCCCTAAGGGATTCCAGTAGCTTCGACCTGGCGTCACGATACTCTACGCACGACCACACGACATGCTCGATGTCCTGATAACCGTCGCCACAGGTGCAGAGACCGCTCTCCGCAAGCCCAACACGCCGGAGATGTGCGTTGAAGGTGTAGTGATTTGACATGAGCCGCGACATAACACGAATGAAATCGCGACTCACGTTCATCCCCATGAACCAAGGTTTCGTCGATACCCTAGGGATAATGGAATGTAGCCATCGTCCCAGTTCGCCATTGCTCCATGAAGTTTGCCAACTTTCGAGAGTTTTCTGACGAGAGATACTGAAAAATTCATTGAAGCAGATTGGTCTTTCATAAATATCACCTTCCAATGCGCCCACTTTAGCCAATGAGTCTTCGTCGTAGAGTTCAGGATTCATCGCGGACAATCTCTTGCAAGGTTCACTAGACTGAACCCGGACGATTTCCTCTCCAAACTCCTGGTACTGGATTACTCGGACAATCACTTTCATAGATTCGTTTAACTCATTCACTGTAGGAAAACGCTGCAAAACACGCTCATTCTGGCTCTTTTTTGACGCGTTCTTGCAGAAACGCGACACATACGCAATAACACGTTGTAACTTTCTAAAGGACTCGAATTTTGTAAATACAGGTAATTTTTCAAGATACACTACTGTATAAACAACGGCAACACGTTTCATTTCTGGAATCTCTCCATCGCAGAGTGGGGGAGGAATATCTCTTTCATACGAATCACTTCGCAAGAACAATGGGCCATTCCACCACAAATCGTTCTTCGCTAACTTGGTGGCAGACTGACCTCGCGATATAACATCAGCTGGATTCTCGTTGGTTCGTACATATCGCCATTCAAATTCCTCCTTCGTAGAGGTAATTTCACTTACACGATTTCCAACAAAAGTGTCTAACATGCTCGGTTTTTTCTTCAGCCATGCTAAAACCACCTGACTGTCTGACCACAGTACAATAGAATGGAAGCACAAGTCCATCGCAGACACAGTTTTTCGCACAAGACGATGGAGAAGTAAAGCAGCAACTAGCTCCTTGCGGGGAATAGTTAGAGCTGCCTTTTGAACTACCTTGGACTTTCCACACAGAAGACGAACAATTGCCTCTTCACCACAAACCACAGATCGGATATAAACACAAGCACCCAACGCCCTTTGGGATGCGTCAGCAAACCCATGCAGCTCGAACCTGGGGGCACTTGTCACTACTACTTGACGTGGTATACGCAGTAAATTGATTCCGACTATCGCTGCAAGGAAATGTCCCCATTCTTGAAGTAGCTCTCCCTTGATCTGTTCATCCCAATCGATGTCTTCCTTCCAGGTTAGCTGCATCACAATTTTTCCTATGACAACCACTGGAGACACCAATCCTAAGGGGTCAAACATTCTAGCAATAAGCGATAGGACTTGTCGTTTGGTTGGTATCGTGATGTCACAGGAGGGCATAGACACGAATAGCAATTCGTCAGTCGTAGGGTCCCACATCAATCCCAGCATGCTTATTACTTCATTCGCTCCCGATTGTGCAAAGCTGACCAGCTGCTCTCGGTCCGCTTCAGGAATGGCACGTAACAGCTCCAAACTATTCGATGACCATTTATGCAAGTGGAACCCACCCGCCTTGAGCAATTGAATCAACTGTATTTGGGCTTCGTATGCTTGAGATATTTCATCATAGCCAAACAGAGCATTGTCGACGTAAAAGCTCCTTTCGACTACTTCAGATGCCATTGGGAATTTTTCTTTCTCGTCGATGGCAAGTTGGTTGAGTGCTCTAGTTGCTAGGAAAGGAGCACAAGAAGTACCGTAGGTGACGGTTGTCAATTCTAAAACACGGATGGGAGCAGATGAATCCTTTCGCCAGAATACTCGTTGCAAAGGAGAGTGACAGTTGTCCACAACCACCTGTCTGTACATTTTCTCTACGTCCGTAGTCATCACATAACGAGGCTTGCGGAAGCGCAAGACGATCGATTGCAAATCACTTTGGGTAATAGCACCTACTTTCATGACGTCATTCAAGGACAGACCAGAAATCTTTGCAGAGGCATCGAATACAACACGACACTTTGTAGTGGTATTCGACGGACGGATTACAGCATGATGCGGTAGGTACCACTTGTTGATATCAGGCTTATCGTGGCATTCAAACACCTCCTTGCAGTGTCCAAGTTCTTCATATTCCGTCATAAATTCGATATATTGTCGCTGCAGATCCGGATGTTTGGTCAACCTTCCTTCTAAAGCGTAAAATCGTCGAAGTGCCATAACTCTGGAATCACCAAGCTTGCTGGAACACTCTTTGAGTGGTAGCTGCACCACATATCTCCCAGATGCATCTCGTCGATGGGTGGACATGAAATGTTGCTCACATTCTATTTCTTCACTGGATCTTTGGTTTGGACTGGAAATTTCTTCTAACTCCCAGAATCGACGAATCAGCTTATCCAAATCGTCGACGGTTACGGAATGGGAATAAATAACCATCTCGGATGTCGTATTTCCCATGTAACTACCACCTATGACCCAGCCAAACTGAGTCTCCTTGAGGATTGGGAGATTTTCAGTCAACGATATCTCCCCGGGGAGCAGCAGCTTCAGGAACCATTGGCTTCCAATTAGCATGTCGATTTCGTCAGATTGATTGAAAGTCGGGTCGGCTAATTTAACACCTGCTGGAAGAATCCAGTTGCTGACATCGAAGCTTGACGAGGGTAAACTTGCTGTCACTCTATCAGTCACTAAGCATTGAACGCTGGCTCGGAAGTCGGAGTAGTAGGATCGGATCTCTACCACGCTGCTAGTCGATGAATGAGTACTGGTACAATTTACACCCTTCACGGTGACATTCGACGGAAGCTCCTTTAATCCTAACTTGTTCATCATTGATCGAGAAATGAGATTGGCTTGGGATGCGCTATCCAACAAGATTCTACACTGGTGGGGCTTGTAGTGTCTGTCCATGATTTCTACCACGGCGGTAAGAAGCAGAACGGACTGCATTGAAAATTCATTGGAGCAGGATGCAGTAGTCAGTTGCACTGGTTGATCTACTTTCTCTGGTGTATTTTTGGTCTGGACAGATTCGGATTCACTCATCGGTTTCCTTTCTTCTACAGGCGGATTTTTCTTCTCCTCGAAGTGAATAAGACTGTGATGTCGTCGTTTGCACTTAAAGCAGGTTTTGTCGGATGGGCACTTGCTGCTACGATGTCCCTTTCTCATGCAGTTGAAACAGACGTTCCGTTCTCGAACTTTGGCCAGCCTTTGCTGCGTTGTTAGAGCCTTAAACTCAGGACACGTGTAATTCTGGTGACCTTTACCACAGAAATCACATTGAAGCTCGTTTTCTGATGAAGCCTGTTACGTTTTGTTTATTGGAATTAGAGAAACCATGCCATCAACGATACGATTCATAAGAAATGTCGCAAAATGAAATTGGAACAGAAACATCCAACTCGAAGATTGCCATCAACCGTCAATTTGAATCCTCTCGCAAATGCGAATAATCAACCGCAAAGCGACGCGTAAAACAACGCACCGCTGTGAACAAGAAAAACGCGACGATAACACTGGTCTCAACTGTCAAATGCACTTCCTCACAAATTTGCATATCGCTCAGCGGAACGGACGAATTTGGTGTGAGGCACGCTACGCTTATCACACTTATTGGTTCCTTATTTAACACGAAGAGCACTCCGATATCACGAACTGCCAAGGAATTAATCGGACGGAATAACAGTGAGTAATTCTATATTTGGAAGCCACTGCGAGGGAAATTGTCGGTACTGACAAAGATCCGGAGTGAGCAAGGTGGTCATAACTCACGGAGTAAAATAAACCACAACGAAGACCATTCGACATCATCACGCGTTAGAGTGAAAGTGTGAATCAGGTAATTCAGAGCGGGTGCTCATCTCGAACGATTGTCACTAATTCACAAAGGTTTCACAGAAATCACACAATTGCGGAAGGCGAGGTTGACGTCACGAGATCAGTCGCTAGGAAAAAATTCACGTGTCGCACTCCCGCACGGATTGCAGTGACAGACAAATACGAAGGGGATCACACAGTGAGTAGGACATCCTGTGTAAAAGAAGAATTCCACTGATCGAAGGCACCCCGACAGGGCCCCCTTATTTTTCAGATTGCAAATCAGCACATCATCGCATTGTCTAGCGTCGTGTGACGTCATCATTCACCGTATTGCAAGAGTATCGAAAGCGATCTTAAGTCAGTTGCTGACATTGTGGAGCGAGAAAAGTCACACCGTGCAATGGTGCGGATCTGGTCCAGCGGATGGCATGAGTAAGCGAAGAGCTGGTTAGTTTTGCATGCTGGCATTTAGGAAGGTGAGCGGCAGTGAGGCGGAGGTTGGATCATAGGCTGGCGTATATGAATAGAGTCGGGATGGCGATGGCATGAGTAAGTGAAGAGCGGGAGAGAAATGCATGCAGGAACATAAGGTTAGTGAACGGTACCGAGGAGGATGTTAGAGGCTAAGGAATAAATAGTAATGAAAGTAAATGAAAATGCATGTTAGAATTAGGTAATAGTAAGAGGAGGAAGAAATAAGTTGAGGGAGAAAATTAGGAGAGAGAAGGAGAAGATGGAATGTCGGGGGATAGCATGTAGGATTGAATACATTATCATGTGACAGTATCGTAACACCTTTTTATTTGAGTTGGTGCACATTGCCCTTAGTGTTTGTGTTTTGGTCCACTTTTGGTAGTTCTGCTCTACCCACAGCTAAAACATTGTAACACTGGCGCCCAACCAAAAATCCACAAAATTTGAACTACCGTTAGCAATTGTTTTATTTGGTTTGTAATATATTTGGCTTTGTGAGTTGAAACACTGTAAGGTATTTGGAAATTTAACTTTTACGCAAAAATTCGACATGGATCACTCACACCTAACGAGTGAAGAAGTAGATTACGAACTAGCTCTACGCCATGTGCTAAATTTAAGTCGCACCACACATCGTGGTAAGGTAATTCGTCTTAAAGCGCTCATAGAGCAAGAGTCGTTAAGTGACATGAAACCGACTAGCTCCGAGCATGTTATGAGTGCACTGGACAACATTAACGTTTGCCAGACACAGTTAGATCAGCTCCACCTTCAGACGGAGGCAGCGATCCTCGCAGTCAATACCGCGGACATGTATGAATTAAGATCCCGAATAATTCATTATCAAAACCGTTTACGTTTGATAAATCCACCAGTAGAACTGAACGACACATATACACTTCTCGTCTTCAACGTGGAAGACTTATATAAAAAAGTTTGTGACGCGTTATCAGTAAATAGTGATCAAAATGACAGTGCGAAACACTCTCTCCCAAAGAGTACAGGTACAAGAAGAAAATCCACGAGCCCAGAAGACGGAGCAGCAGGAGGATTCGATACATCAGATATCAGCCCATTTCCACCTACGGACACACCAGAATCTCATCAACGGTTAGCTAATAATGGAGGACGAGGGCGTGGACGAAAACTGGTTACACCAAACTCGCCGGAAGGTCATCATTCCATATTATTCGGAAACAATAGGTCGACGTTACAACAGGAGCATCAGGCACAGCAAGATAGAAGCAGAGCGAACCAGGATTCAACCGATTATCATAGGCTGCGCGATGGGCTATTGAATCATCTGCTGCAGATAGTACGAGTTCCCCCAGCGCGAGCAGACGAAAGGAGGATGCTGAAAGCTGTACACAACTGGCCATTTAAATTCCGAGGAGAAAAAGACACCACGTCACTCAACGTATTCCTAGATCGTGTGGAAACGTTCGCTAGATCAGAGGGTATGAATGATGAAACGCTGTTGAGCAGCATCAAACATCTACTACATGAAGACGCTCTCGAATGGTACGCCCGAGCAACGTTACAGAACCGACTACTGTCTTGGCGCGCTTTCAAGCAAGAAATTCGGAAAGAATTCCTTCCTAGCGGATACTCACAGATTCTTAGATTAGAGGCCAGCTTTCGATTTCAGGGCGTTAATGAGTCATTTGCTAAGTACTACCGAGATATTTCGGCATTGTTTCGATTCGTAGAACCACCCATTCCAGAAAATGAAAAGCTCTTTACAGTAAAAAAAAATATGAATGCGGACTACGCAGCCATTGTGACAGCGGCAAGACCGCAAACACTAGATGAGTTGGTAGATATATGTACAAGCTACGACGAGACTAGGATGCTCTTGAACAGACAACGGAGAGTTCCGATCCCGCACACGGCGCTACTCGAACCGAACTTTGCAACACCGATGCCTACTACCAAACCAACGTTCGCCCAACAGCAGTCTCATCGTCTCAACAGGGTGCACGCCGTCGAAAAAGAAGAGTTCATGGATGAGGAATTGTCTCCGCTACAACAGGTCTCGGAATCGCAAAAAAATACAGTGCACTGGAAGGAAGAAGTTTGGCAGAACCAAATGGATGAACTCCTTGAGCAGGTCAATGCTCTAAAAATGAGTTTCGATAAAAAGAACCAGAGATCAGACACAGCGACACAGAGTAATCACAATTCTCGAGTCGTCAACAGTTTCAGTCGTTCGGAAACGGACAAATATCAGCAGTTTCATCATCAACCGAGAGAGCCAGCTACTTTTTCGCAACTACAGTGGACACAACGCGAAACAATTCAAGAACAACTTCCAGTGAGCCAACAACGAGGCCGACAGAGTTGGCACGCCGATCGAATCAACCCAACTGCAAGAGGAAAAGAAAACATAGTTGAACGAAGGCATGACACGCAACAACCGTATGAACATCATCTACCACCTTCATCAGAGGCGTATTGCGGGATACAACGAACTGTACAAGACCATCAACGACACGTGATGACTTGTTGGAACTGTGACGAGGAGGGACACCGATTCATGGACTGTCCGAAACCACAGGCAATCTTATTCTGCTATCGATGTGGAAGGAAAGGTTACTCGTTACGTAGTTGCTTCACGTGCCGGACAGACGCGGGAAACCAGCTGGCGGAGAACGAACAATAGAGAGGACCAGCTCTCCGCAATGTTTCGAAAACCTCTCAGATATCCCAGAATTCAGAAATCTACATTCAATAATCATTGACCCAGGAAAAGACAATCGTCCGCACGCCGTTATATCAGTGCTAGGGAAAGAAGTTAAAGCTTTACTGGACAGTGGAGCAAATTGCTCTTTGCTTGGTGGCAGACAAGTACAGTTAGCGCGTGACTGCAAGCTGAAGAAAGGGAAGCTTTCTGGCGGGATAAAAACAGCGGACGGCACACGACACTCCATTACCGATTTTGTGTATTTACCCATCGTATATAACAACCGAAACGATGTACTTCCAGTCCTGTTAGTTCCTTCGATTCCAGACTGTGTTATACTGGGAATGAATTTTTGGAACAAGTTCGGAGTGAAGGCAGTGTGTTGCTTGGTCGAAACGGAAAGTACATCGATCCACAGTGAAGAAAAAATGAAGGCGCTTACGTTGGAACAGAAAAAGCGCTTGGAGCAAACAGTAGCGAAATTTCCAAAAGCTCAAGATGGGAAACTAGGTCGTACCAACATATATGAACACCGTATCGAAATGGGAGATGTGCAGCCAAAAAAGCAACGACATTATCCGATGTCGCCCTACGTGCTTCAGGAGGTAAACCGAGAAATAGATCGCATGATAAGCTTAAACGTTATTGAGGAAGCACGGTTCTCACCTTGGAACAATCCGTTAGTTGCGGTCAAGAAGAAAACGGGCCAGTACCGCGTATGCTTGGACGCCCGATACTTGAACTCCATCATGGTAAATGAGGGCTTCCCGATTCCACAGATAGCGTCAATCACGAACAACCTGCGAAGCTGTAAATTCATCTCTTCGATCGATCTCAAGGATGCGTTCTGGCAACTCCCTCTTCATCGAGATTCTAGACCACTTACAGCATTTACCGTTCCATCCAGGGGCCACTTTCAATTTAAAGTAGTGCCTTTTGGATTATGCACGGCAAGTCAGGCTCTCGCGCGTCTCATGACACACATCTTTGCGGATATGGAACCACAAGTTTTCCACTACCTAGACGACATCATCGTTTGCTCGGAAACCTTCGAGGAACATATAGTTTTGCTCGAAGAAGTGGCTCGTCGACTTCAAAAAGCAAATCTTACAATCTCATCCGAGAAATCTCTTTTCTGTAGGAAAAGGATGAACTATCTCGGCTACGTAATCGATGAGCAAGGTTGGCGAGTAGACGAAGCAAAGATTGAGGCAATAGTACAGTTCCCTACACCCACCACAAGAAAAGAAGTTCAACGTTTCTTGGGCGTGTGCAATTGGTACAGGCGATTCATTGCAGGATTCTCGCAGATAGCAGCACCTCTGACGGATCTCACCCGTGCGAAAACCAAATTTCGGTGGACAACAGAAGCGGAAACATCATTCCTGAGATTGAAAGCGGCGCTAGTCTCAGCTCCAGTTCTGGCAATGCCGGACTACAGTAAACCGTTCGCAATAGCATGCGATGCAAGCGATACAGCGATAGGAGCGGTGCTCACGCAAGACACGAACGGAGAGGAACACCCGATTAGCTACTACTCACAGAAACTATCAACATCAGAGAGAAAGTATTCGGTGACCGAACGGGAGTGTCTGGCAGTGATTCGGGCAATAGAGAAATTCAGGGGTTATGTAGAAGGCGTTAAATTCGTTGTACACTGCGATCACGCGGCTCTAAGCTATTTAAAATCCATGAAAAATCCCACCGCTTTGATGAGTCGTTGGCTATTACGACTAAATGCATTTGACTTCGAAATCAAATACAGGAGAGGATCGATAAACGTCGTACCAGATGCCCTGTCGAGGATAGTGTCGGAAGCAGTGTTCACCGCAGATAAAATTGAAGACACATGGTACGCAAATCTCGTCGCAAAAGTAAGGGCCGAAGGAGAACGATTTCCGGACTTTCGCGTCGTCAATGACACGCTCTTCAAAAATTGTCGGGCTAAGAACGAAGTCGGCGCAGTCGTCCACGTATGGAAGCAAGTTGTTCCAAAAGAAGCAAGAATACAGTTGATTCGCAGATTTCATGACGAGCCTACAGCAGCACACTTAGGACTGTATAAAACATGGCATAAGATACAAGCTCATTACTATTGGCCTAGAATGCAACAGGAAATAGCCAATTACGTCAAAGAATGTTCCGTTTGCAAGGCGTGCAAGGTCCCTCGTATGAGAATGATGCCGAAGATGGGCAGCCTTAAACCCGCCAAGATTCCGTGGGAAATGATATCGGTTGATTTCGTAGGGCCATTGCCAAGATCCAGACAAGGAAACACAGTACTACTTGTTGTTGTTGATTGGGTTAGCAAGTATGTGATCACCAAGCCTTTACGATCAGCGGATTCTAAACAGACGGTTGAGTTTCTGGAACAAGAGGTTTGCCTGAAATTCTCACGACCACGGGTAATACTCTCGGACAATGGCAAGCAGTTCGATTCGATGATTTTTAAAACTTGGACAGCTCGGCACAATATCGTGCACATGAAGACAGCTTATTACTGCCCGCAAGTCAACAATGCAGAACGGGTCAACCGTGTCCTAGTCACCTGTGTACGATCGCTGTTAGAGACTGACCATAGAGCATGGGACGAGAATTTAGCCGCTATCACTGCAGCAATCAACTCGGCTAGATACGAAGTCACGGGAGTGAGTCCGCACGAAGCAAACTTTGGGCGAAACTTGTTGCTACACACGGATTTGTATACACAACAGGAACTAAACACGATTAAAGATTCCACGGTTGCTCAAGATCTGAGAATGTCGACGATACGACGAATACAGGAGCTAATCACACAACGCATCAAAAACTGTCACGAACGATCGAAACAACGGTATAACCTCCGGAAGCGATCGGTAACATTCAAAACGGGAGATTTAGTATGGCGTCGTTCATTCACACTTTCGTCAAAGATCAATCAAGTCAACAGTAAACTGGAACCGAAGTTCATCCCCGCGATCGTGAGGAACGTGCTGGGAACAAACCTTTACGAGTTAGAAGACATCTTGAGCGGTAAAAAGGGCAGATATCATGCAAAAGATATCAAAGCAGACTAAATAAGTCCAATTCAGCTAAGTCAGCAGACTCAATCTGCCAACCATACTCACTTCATTCGCACAAACGAGCAAAAAACCGAATCAGATGTGAGGAGAAACACTTTTTAGGAGCTATAGCATTCAGAATATGTCATCACAAAACACAGCGGTATACAAACACAAAAAGCACCGCGTGCCGTTCACGAACCGGGAGAAATCGTATCGGACAATCCAAAACGATTGTATAAACGAGCTATGAGTTGCATTAACTACGATAATTTTAAAACACGAAATCGGAATTACAAAGCGTAGTCTGGATTAGTGCAAGCACTACTCATGAAGTGTTTCCAGAAAGTCGAAAGCGTTTCCAAAAGTTAACACCTGAGGATCGTCATGAATTTGTCATCCAGAAGTAACGCGATTCAGGGCGCGGTAAAACCCTTCTCTGTGGGCTCATGACGATTCAGTTGAGGAAATGCTTCTATCTCAGGTATACCTAACAAACCAAAACAAACCAATTTCGTCACTGTAGATCATTATAAAAGTAAAGATGTTAAGATTTGTTTGTGATTGAGCCTATTTTAGTTATTACAATGGGCTAGAATCCACGTAGTAGACTTGCACCATAGCAGGTGAAATTCGAAGTAGGACAAGGATCTTGGTCATTGATGATTTGAGAGGTCTAAGGGATTTGAGTCAGAGAATTCTGACGTATTTTGATAGATATGTATTATGCAGTATGAATTAGGCGATGTGAATATGCAGTTTAGAATTCAATTCAGAAAAGATTTGGCGGGTAACGGATACCTGCGTGATATTTATGATTTGGGAAAAACACTGTAAATAATCTGAGGTTTGCTCAGGAGATTAGAGGACCGACTCGTTTTTGACCATGATCTTTCGGAACAAAGTATTTGTTCAGAATTTTTTATGAATCGTTTGATCATCGATTCATAAAAAATTTTTTGCAATGGTAGGATTGTGTTACGTTTTGTTTATTGGAATTAGAGAAACCATGCCATCAACGATACGATTCATAAGAAATGTCGCAAAATGAAATTGGAACAGAAACATCCAACTCGAATATTGCCATCGACCGTCAATTTGAATCCTCTCGCAAATGCGAATAATCAACCGCAAAGCGACGCGTAAAACAACGCACCGCTGTGAACAAGAAAAACGCGACGATAGCACTGGTCTCAACTGTCAAATGCACTTCCTCACAAATTTGCATATCGCTCAGCGGAACGGACGAATTTGGTGTGAGGCACGCTACGCTTATCACACTTATTGGTTCCTTATTTAACACGAAGAGCACTCCGATATCACGAACTGCCAAGGAATTAATCGGACGGAATAACAGTGAGTAATTCTATATTTGGAAGCCACTGCGAGGGAAATTGTCGGTACTGACAAAGATCCGGAGTGAGCAAGGTGGTCATAACTCACGGAGTAAAATAAACCACAACGAAGACCATTCGACATCATCACGCGTTAGAGTGAAAGTGTGAATCAGGTAATTCAGAGCGGGTGCTCATCTCGAACGATTGTCACTAATTCACAAAGGTTTCACAGAAATCACACAATTGCGGAAGGCGAGGTTGACGTCACGAGATCAGTCGCTAGGAAAAAATTCACGTGTCGCACTCCCGCACGGATTGCAGTGACAGACAAATACGAAGGGGATCACACAGTGAGTAGGACATCCTGTGTAAAAGAAGAATTCCACTGAGCGAAGGCACCCCGACAGGGCCCCCTTATTTTTCAGATTGCAAATCAGCACATCATCGCATTGTCTAGCGTCGTGTGACGTCATCATTCACCGTATTGCAAGAGTATCGAAAGCGATCTTAAGTCAGTTGCTGACATTGTGGAGCGAGAAAAGTCACACCGTGCAATGGTGCGGATCTGGTCCAGCGGATGGCATGAGTAAGCGAAGAGCTGGTTAGTTTTGCATGCTGGCATTTAGGAAGGTGAGCGGCAGTGAGGCGGAGGTTGGATCATAGGCTGGCGTATATGAATAGAGTCGGGATGGCGATGGCATGAGTAAGTGAAGAGCGGGAGAGAAATGCATGCAGGAACATAAGGTTAGTGAACGGTACCGCGGAGGATGTTAGAGGCTAAGGAATAAATAGTAATGAAAGTAAATGAAAATGCATGTTAGAATTAGGTAATAGTAAGAGGAGGAAGAAATAAGTTGAGGGAGAAAATTAGGAGAGAGAAGGAGAAGATGGAATGTCGGGGGATAGCATGTAGGATTGAATACATTATCATGTGACAGTATCGTATCACCTTTTTATTTGAGTTGGTGCACATTGCCCTTAGTGTTTGTGTTTTGGTCCACTTTTGGTAGTTCTGCTCTACCCACAGCTAAAACATTGTAACAAGCCACGGTTGCGTGGGACTTAGCAAATGCCTTATTCGATGTGACGGTTTGCTTGATTTGATATTGCGTCTGTTTAGGGTTGGTATATTCGCATCTTTCCAAAACGAAACACTGATCTTTCAGGAATTTCAGCATGATGTCATATCCTGGAAGTTCGCCATGCTTGACGGTCGACTCCCAACGCCTTCTGGTCTCCTTATCCAATGCTGCTGCAAGCAAATGAACTACGATCTGCTCAGACACTCCTATAAACGGTTGCTCAAGAAATTTCAAGCCTTCGACGTTCCTGGTACACTCATCTACCAAATTTCGGAGCTCGACATGGTTTTCCTTGGTCATCTTGGTTAGGTGCAATAATCCATTGATGTGTGCATCGATTGCGTGGCGCTTGTTTTCGTACCTTTCCTCAAGAATTTCCCACGCGTGGGCGTAGTTACCTTCATTGATGGTCTTTGCATCTATCAAGCCAGCTGCACTACCCACTAATGCTTTATCAAGATGGTATAGTTTTACAGCTGGTGGGTCGGGGGCCTTGTCGACCAGATCTAAGAACATGGCCTTGAATTTAGGCCAGCTCTCATACCTTCCATCGAATGTTGGGATTGGCATTCTAAGAGGTTGGTGCACTACTAAAGGAGCAGAAGCGTTTTGTCGTGCAACGACTGCCTGGATTGGAATAGTTTGCATTTCAGCACGTTCTTCTAGCATGATGGCAACCGTGTCACAAAGCTTGTCGAAGTCTTCAAAATGCCCATCATGATTAGTCATGTCCTCGGCGGACACTACGGACAAAATCTTCTCGTGTAAATCTTCATACTCTCTTTTAACAGAATCAAGCTTCTTGGTGAAGACTTTGATCTGGGCTTGGCTTAACACGGGAACTTCCTCTTCTTCTTGTGGTATAATGGTATAATAAATCTTGGTCACCTTACCTTTGGCCAATCCGCGGCGGTGAACAAGCGTATCAAGTTGCGCCATTGTTTGCAACCTTTCTTCGAGCTTTACCTTCTTCTTCTGCTTCCTTCTCTTTGGAGTGGAACGATCTGATGTAGACTGCCCAAGTGCAGAACTAACAGCAGCCCTTTCCACTGGATTACCTGGATGGACGGATAAAACAGGATCAGACTCCCGCATTAGGACCAAAGCGGAAATATTTCAAGCCTTATGCTTGAAACAGGAACTATCTTCCTCCTATCAGGAACTTCACACACTTTCACTTTTCTTAGTTCTTTTTATAGCGGCGACCCACAGCTTGTACTGATGGCGTCTTCCGCAGGCTCACTTTTTCATTTACACAACGACACGTTCGCACTTTTCACAAATTGGCAACGGCAACTCGAGTGCATTTTTAAGTTCACTATTTTCAGTGTTTGCCTTCAATCACTCACGACATTTGCGGAACTTCCGAATTCGATTCCCGTTCTTCACTGAATCGCATATCCGGCTCGAAGGACCAATTTTATGTATGGGCCGCAGACTGTAAACCTACAACTTCGATCGGCCTTTGGGAAAATTCCGAGCGGAACTTTATCGTTCTTTTGTAATTGAGATACAAACACAACACATTCTTAACATTAGTGAACTTTATTAACATTAATTGTAAATCACTTCATAAAATAGCACAACCGATGCGAAGCTTAGCTCTTTCCCTCCTTAACTAAAAATCTCGCGCGTCCAGGAAACAAGAAGGCGGAATCATTAGCGCCATTGCTTGACAAGCGACGTTTTTTCTGTCATCGAAGTAAGCTGTGCAGTGGTGCTAAATTTTCATTACCAATTCATTCTTTGAGCTGTCAAGATCAGCTCGAACAGGTACCCTGTGGATAATGTTTAGCCCTTGGAGTATTTAAACTCTTACTAGTATCCGGAATCGGATTCGGATGATCTTCCATGAGATCATCCATTACATTAATTTTTTTTGTAAATTAATAATACCAAAATAAAAACTTATGTTTAGTAAAATTTCAGATATAAGAAATAAAAAATAAATTAAATTAAATCTACCTTGTAGCTGATGTCTTTGTTCCTTTATCGTGAAGAACGACGTGAAGCTCTTCCAACGATTTCCAATTGGCAGTCTTCTGCTGTTTCCAATTGGCAGTCTTCTGTCGTTTACTGCTATCTCAGTTGCTCTGCCGTCGTTGTGAACACCACTGCACTTGCTGTGCTGCCTGTACCTGACCACAGGTACAGTGCTTTTGCTCTTGGTGGCGATCAAATGCGATGCTTGCAGTGTAGCACCTCGCGATATATGCCGTCTCTTTTGATCCTACGCAGCGTACAAATTCTGGTACCTGGTAGATCAGCACTGGGTTGCTTTAGCACCTCTGTGCCTTTGCACCCCTTTGTCTTCGCACCTTAATGCGATGGCACCTCTGTGACTCGTCACTTCTATGCTCTCGCACCTCTGTGTCTCTACACCTCTGTGCGTATGAACGGGATGGCCTTCGTTGCTAGCCTTTCAGTCGGGAAACGCCCCGAATATTGCGTTTGCTATGGTTAGTTTAACTACCTGAAGCTTAGAATTGTCTCGGTAGCAGCCGTTAAATCACGAGCCAGTACAATCGAAACACAACCTCTTCACTTGAATGGTTTTTACTGAATGAATGAGCTTTTACCTTCTGTCCATGAAGACTTTGTCACAAAAAGCCGCTTTGCACAAATAGTTTTTTTTTTTCAAAATTGATCTAGTCTGTCTTTTGTAAATGGTCAAACCATTGTTTTTAGTATGTTTTACAAATTTCTATAATTGACATAATAACAAATCTTACAAAAATCATTGTGATAGCGTTGTATTAAAAAATCGTGATCGACTCCTACAATTAAAAAAATCGATTTTTAAGTCGATTTGCTAAAAACCCCAATTTTTTATTTGGATGAAATTTTGTTCTGAGATAGGTAATTATGATCCCTATCTACCGTCAAAGATTCAAGTTATTAGAAAAAGGAAAAAAAAGTAATTAAAAAAAATCTGTTCCTTGTCCTAACTGACCCTTTTTCAGTGTATTTTCATCGCTAGCTAAACCAATCAAAGTCTCAATCATCTCAGAATCCAGTGGAATTCTATTTGTGTGGGAGTTTCACAGGTTTCTGAACCGCCAGATGCGTGATACATGTCAAATGTATCAGTAACTAATTTGGTATAGACAAATTTCACGCCTAATCGTTTTCGGAGTTAGCAGCTTTCATATTTCAATTTAACTTGTTTATTATTCACAATATATTTAATATGGCACACTGTCTTAGCTCTATGATACCGAGGGTATTTCTTAACAATACTTAAGATTAGGATAATTTCTTGAATTATAACGCTATCCTATTTGGTTTCATATTGTCGTGTGCTGATCACCGCAAATCTGGGAGATCCAGTCTTGGTTGGTTGGATCTTACATAGGGATTGTCCAAATGGCGTGGGTACTTCGATGGTGGTCGTATCCTTTTGTTTTTGTGGGTCGGCAGGAAACACGAAGTTTTTCTTCGCCATAGCATCCACAATACATAGTAGTTTAAACCTAATACATTTAGAATATCATATTAGTATGTCGAAATTCATTAGTTAATCTAAATACTGTTATCAAGCGATTTACTATTATAAATTACATTAAAAATAAACCTTTATTTTGTACATGATCTTATAACTGTTTCAGGTTTGTTAGTATCAGTTTATCACTTTTATTCAATGTAAAATAGCTGTTTATAGGTTGAACTCATGGAAAAGGAAGTAGTCTAGCATAAAATTAAAATTAAATTAGGACTCCAATGATTAATGAAATGAAATGATAAAGAACTTTCATGCAAGAATGTCGCGAACTAGAACATAGGATAGTCTACCTTGGGTACGCCAGGAATTTAGTAGTTCAAGTGCATGTCCAAAAGACATGATCAATATCGTGGTAACCTTCACCACAAGCACAATGATTAGTCTTGGAAAGTCCAATTCGAAGGAGATGTGCATCTAACGTGTAGTGATTGGACATGAGTCTGGACATCACACGAATGAAGTCCCTACTCACATCCAGCCCCCTGAAGCAAGCGATGATGGTGATATTACGGAAGAGAATGAAAGAAACATAGACAATTAAATGTTTTGAAAAAATGGGGTAAAAAGGAGGTACGGAAACGAAATGACGACAAATATCTAATTAGTTCACATCGAGCTGGTGAAGAGACAGGTGAAGTAGGATCGAAAAAGTTAGTGACAGCAAAAGATCTTGTTAGTTCCAATAAAGATGGTGGACAGGGGATAGGGAAGACTATCTTTTGAAAAGGGTCAAAGGTTTTTTACCTCTTTCTTCCTATGAGTAATTTTAACAAAATTAGTCAAGTTTTCGAAAAAAAAATTGAATTGTGCTATGAAAAAATCGATATTTGAAAATTTAAGGTCGATTTAAAAAACACAGATTTTGATTTGGATGAAATGTTGTTCCTAGATAAGGAATTTTGTTTCCTGACTACTGTCCAAAATTCAAGTTGGGCACTTCTAAGTAAAAAAGTTTTTTGTAAAACAAAACGTTTCCTCAATAAAACTGACTTTTTTCAGTTTATTTTTATCTATAACTTAAACAATGAAAGTCGTAATCATCTTAGAATGCAATGAAACTCAATTTGTACGAGGATGTTGCCTAAATTAACAACGAAACATATTTTTATCAATTGAAAATTTCATTCCAAAGAGTTTCTGTGAACAAACAAATAATTCAAAAATACTCATTTGTTTTTCATCTTTAGTTCTGACTAAGTAAATGTAAACTGAACTATACTCAAATATTTATCTATACATAAGGGAGAGTGTTCGGTTACCGGCACCCTTTTCTTTTTAGCTCATAACTTCTAACTTAGTGCACATTATGCGGATATCTATACATCAATGGAGAGCTAAAGTCCCTGGCTAACAACTGATTAAGAAACTAAGTTGATTCATTTGAATGAAAAAAAATTGTTATCAATTTTGTAAAGCGATAAATTTTGACCATTTTAAAAAAGATGTTCGGTTACCGGCACCCCGAGAAATTTCGCTAGAAATTGAAAAATATAAGTAAAGACTGCAGCTATTCAAAGAAAAAACAGAATTTATTCTTTTTGGAAGCGTTTTTGACAAAAGTCTTCATTGTCTGATTGTGACTTCGCCTTGGCTCTCTTGGTCGAATATTTGGATGGTGGCGCCTTTGATATTAATTTGGCTGGTCTTCAACGTTTTTTCTTAGCCGGAGCATCTGCTGTATGAGCAACTAGATGTTTGTCTCGACAGCAGCCTGTCGAAAAAAAATTGGGTGCCGGTAACAAGTGCTTTCAAGCGGACTAGTAAGTCACAATGGGTCAGCAAAGTCATGGTGTCGGTTTCTAAGATTTACATGCGACACTTTTCGTTGAAAAACCTTCAACAGCAAGTATTATTTTAGTTTTACACGAGAATGCAATGCAATTGCTTCGCCGTCAATCATTTTCACCCGACTTGGCACCCGTGGGTTACAGAAAATTACTTTATGAATGCGATCAAAAAGCTAGTAAATCATCGAAATAAAATTAATCCCCTAGAAAACCCTTTTTTTTCGTTTTCAAGAAGGTTTCTTTGCTTCCCTACCAGTAATTTGATTTTTATCCACTATCACACGAAATGTCCAAATTATTTTGTGTTCTCAACGAGGACTTTGAAATGAAAATTTCTTTGAGCTATTATTATCCTTAATATCATTTATTTTGCCCCGTAAGTCGTATGAGTTTTTCTGAATATTGTTACTTGATGAAATGAAAAGTCCCTGGCCTCGCGCAGCAAAGACATGAATTGTTTCGAATCGTGCATATTTTGGTTGCGAACAAGCCTCTAGATGGCCCAATACCGAATTTCATGACAATCTATCCACTAGTGTTTGAATAACAGCTGCTATGGAGAAAGACGAGTTTCGCGTCTTGATAAAACAACAACGGTGAAATTGAATGATTTGCGGTACGGATTGGATCACCATCCCCCTATTCTCCAAACCTGGCCCCCAGCGACTATTATATATTTCCAAACTTGAAAAGGTTTCTCCAAAGAAAGAAATTTTCGTCGAAAGCTGAGGTCATTGCGCAAACGGTAGCCTACTGAAGTATAAAAGTTCTTAAGGTAAAAAAAAAAGATTTTACTAAAGAATAAAAGTTTTCTCGGTAAAAAATTCGACATTTTCTTTGGTAAGCCTGGGACTGCTCATTCCATTGTAGTAGTTTCAATATATCGATTATTCAAAACAACCACCCTACCAGCAACACCGTTCGATGCGATACCGAGCTGGTACCGGGGCGTGACAGAAACGATGAAATGTCTCGAGAATTTATGGCAGGGATTTCATTCGGAATCGATAATATTTGTATGTGCACAGGAGAATCGTCCGATTAGCGTCACAATCGGTCTGAAAACGGGTCAATTTGGTTAAGATCCGATTGGCACTCTAGGGATAAATAATAATACGACAAAATCCTTCGCATTGTACCGAAACGGAACCATTCCGGGTGGCGTACTGACGCGAATTCGCAACGACTCGACACCAACGCATGAATGGACGAAAGCAACTCAATTACTTTGATAGGCGATCGTTCGTAACCACACACTTTAGGTGATAAGCTCGCGCTCAATCGCAATAATACAGCACATTATGAAGCAATCAGCAGCGCAGTATACAATCGTAGTAACCATATAACTATGTTTGTCGAGTGAAGACACCGTGTTCGTCGGACGAATCAGTTCAATCAGCATGCTATGGAAGCAACTAACAGTGGCATCGGTAGCAAACCACCGGGAGATAGGGAAGAAACGTGACTCTGAATGTCACATAAACGTCCATAAAAGAAATTTATGTACCGAAACACTCAATTAGCCATATATTCATATACGAAAATAAAAACGCCAGTAATCGTTCCCCAACATCATCATCGCCATCGTCATCTCCTACGGCTTCATTGCTTCGATGACGCTGGATAGATGATAACGACACCAAATGGCCATAATATCTCAGTAGTTTATTTATGATGGAAGATTTCACTGCCGTCTCAATACAATAATGTATGTAATAAAACTTATGCACTTGACTTTGCCTATAATGGATCTGAGCATATTCAGGGTGGCTTAGAGTAACACAGAATCGAAGAATCTACTTGTATACAGATTAATTATTTTGATATTATTTTGTTGCAGTGCCCAGTTGGATGAACAAAAAAAAGGCCCAGTATAGAAGGTAAACATGGGAAAACATGGAATGCCTTTCAACCCCTTAACGCTCAAGGGAAATATGTTTCCCTTCTATTAAAATCGTTATAGATACTTCAACTACTATTAAATCGATGTTTTTTTTTTTACTGAATGTTAAAGAAAACTTATTTCCATGGCGAAAAATGTATCTCTGAACGAATAACTAAAAAGAGCTTTATCTTCAATCTTTATTGCACTAAAAAAGTTTGTAAAAAATGACCTATAGAAAATAGAACACGTAATAAATGTGTTGTGTGTAACGTCCACAAGTACATGAAATCGTTTCGTAGAATGCCATAACTAACTATTTATTTCACTATTCTGATAATTAAAGCAATAAAAGCAATAAATTAAATTACGATATAGTAAACCCAACTCTCCTTTAATTTATTTCTAAGAATCATAGGGGAAAAAATTATCCATGGAATTATAGGAAAATTATGCTCCCTGCTATGTTTTTCTAGTGATATTCTCTTAATTTACACCCCTAATAGCTAAAATATTGTCTTGTACTGACTTATTTCGTCCTGCACATCTTATGGGTTAAAGCAGCTGGCGCGAGTGAAACACATTCTCTTCGCATGAATCGCTCTCACTCGTTCTTGCCTAATTACATGAATCGCTCTCACGCGTTTTCGCTTAAATACACCCAAGTGACCACTGGTGCGTGCTATTGAGCGAACACTTCTGTGATTTAATTTTAAATTTTTAGAAGGTGGCTTTGCTATGACAATCTTTTTCGCAGCAAGAAAAAACTAAATTTTAACGATAAACTGCGCTTTTGCTGAATATGCGTTCCCCACACTTTTCTTATGCGAACCGTACACCAGAGTCCTCACCGGCATGCACACTTCGGAGAAAATATCTTCATCCACCTCAGAGAATTTCAGAGCTCTGCTCTAGCAATTTGGTGCGATCCAGAGCTAGAGTTGAAAGAAAATAAATACTCGCTCTCTTTTTTTGCATTAATATCTGTTTATTAATCTTATTTTTGTGTATTATATCAACGTTTTACAGTACAAGTGTTTTGACCCTTTGGTCTTTCATCTTTGTTGTTCATACGATTCGTTATTAATAATAGGTGTTTTAGTTACTCTTGTTTCACATATTAATGTTTAATCATAATATTTATTTTTATTCTTAATAAAATATCTACCTACTTATAACTATCCCTAACCTAATAAGTACACGTTTTGAATTATTTGTATTACAGAGATTGAGCACCTCTTTTCAAATTTCGTGCAATATTGTTCAAATTTTTGTTCTAGTAAATCCAGGGAGGCCATCTCATGTACTTCACTAGTCCTTGTCCAAGGGGGTAGATTTAGAATCATTTTTGAGATCTTACTTTGAATGCGCTGAAGCCTAAGTTTGTGCGTTCGTGCACAGCCCCGCCAAACAGGAACTGCATATTCAATTGCGGGGTAGATGATTTGTTTATAGACAGCCATCTGACATTTTGCCTCGGGCCAATTTTAGCACGGTTCGTTTTTGGCAACATAATCGTTCGAATATGACATATGTAAACTAGATGATGGCAGCATTTAGTTGTTGATAGCAATTCCATAATTATATTGTTTTAAACTACTTACAACAATAAATGCTGGAAGAACATAACACCCATATACCATTCGAATCAGTTCGTCGAGATCAGCAAATGCGTGTGTGACAAATAATTTCACTCAATTTTCTCGGAGATGACTCAACCGTGTTCTACAAACTCAGATTCATATGAAAAGTCGGTTTTCTCACAAACAAGGTTCCTGAATTACATTTGGATCCGATTTCTGGTTTCGGAACTACAGGAGAATATGTGAAACGAAATTAAAATAATGCGACTCATTTTTCTCGTAGATGGCTGTATCCTATAAAAAATCTTACTCTTTGGTCAGATTCAACTTCCGGTTTCGGAGATACAGGGTGATTAGTATAAAAATGTCTATTTCACATAAATTAATCAGGTTTATTGGGTTTGCAGATTTGGATAGTCGATAACCAAATAAACTTATTTCAGTTTTAGTGGTATTCAGTTTTCGATTCGAAAGACACCCAAAAATTTAATTGGTACTGCGATTTCTCAAAGATATCTACACTGATTTTCAAACATTATGAAACATATGTAGACTATACAGCTACTCAGGTGAATTTATCTGACTTTGGCTACATCGATTTTCGAATTCCGGTTCCAGTATCGAATCGTTTCTCAAAGCTCAATCGTTTTCTAAAAAAAAACCAAACCGAATTTTAGAGACAAAAATTCAAATTAAAATTAACTTATAGTCCCATACAAAATTATTTAATTTTATCCAATTTCGACTTCCGATTCTGGAATTACAGGATGATGAATTTTAAAAATTTAAACCAATATAGAAGATGACAATCCCGAAAAGCTTTAAAGTTGGGCTCAAAACTTGTTGTCCCGCAGATCAGAAGGATCAATGCGCTATTGCCCCTAGTCCCTGGTCAGAGCCACGGGGACCGTCTGGGGTGGGCTCCAAAGGCCTCTTTTGCTGGCGAGCTCGAGCGTAAGGTTCGGAGGCTTAAGGTCGGCTCTATACAGGGTACCCAATCAGAAGCTCAAACACGGTCTCAACTTCTTTCGTCTTTTTATTTCTACTTACAATTGGTTAGTGTATGTGTGTGTGTCTCGACGGTATTCGGCCGGCCGGCTGGATCTGGGTGGCGCTGGGAAACTCTTATCTGGTTGACTGGAAAGCTCGGTGGTTTCTCGCGGAGCATTGCAGCATTCGGGGGGATTATCAGTCGTACGTTGCTAATTTGGCTGTCGGCATTAATGTCCATTTGCCAGCGTTGCCAGGGGTACTTCTCGGACATTTAGCTACTCCGATGGCATTAGGGTACAATCTGCTGCTCTCTCACGAATAGAGAGAGAGCGGTAGGTGCTATTGGCCTTGTTGAAGCTGAGGTTTCTTACCTGATTCCTTATTTTTGAATTTCACTGTAAATAAGATGTGGTTTACAATGACTTTGGATCACAACCTTTCTAGTGTCTCTGATTTTATTCATTTAATCTGCTCGGTTCGACGTGCGAGTCCAAAATGTCAGTCCGGCTTAGATTTGCCAAGAACTACTCTCTCTCTCCCTCTATCTCCTTCTCTCTCTCACACAAACTTTTCAACTTTCTAGTCAAAGACTTCTCATATGGTTTCCGGTTTCCGCCAACTGTGTTTGAAGTGTATTTTGTATATTTTGTGTACGTGCTTTTACATTTTCATTTTACATTTAGTTGTAGACCGAAATATTAAAATTCCTAGTTATATTCAATTCTACCACAATACATATTCTATTCCTGTCTATATCTGTTATAAATAATATTATGAAAAATTGACGTGATTTTAGACCAAAGATATACATATATATTTATATAAATGTAGTTTGCCATAATTTTTATGGGTAACTATGATAGCAGACTTGTCTCTCGCCATTCTCAGTTGTTCGCTCAGTACTGGCACACAGGGGGAAAAAGTACCTTAAATTACCGTAAACTCTAAAGCGAAACTTACTTCGATATACCATGGAATGTTCAATCGATTGTCACACTTTTGGATTCAAATTCGATCCGATTTGCAGAGCAATGAGTGATTAAAATCTCAAATTGCCGCTTAAAACGACGGTCATAAAAAAAATGTCATGAAAACTGAAACACCGAAGAATATTTATCCAAAAACACATGCGGATTGATAAAAAAAGGTATCATCTCACTGCTAGATGGATTAGGCACGTTTAACTTTATATATATATATATATATATATATATATATATATATATATATATATATATATATATATATATATATATATATATATATATATATATATATATATATATATATATATATATATAATAGGTATAGAACTCGCTCAAACTTTAAAAAAATTTTCCGAAAAAAACTCAAAACGCTATTCAAAATTTTTAGTTTTTTGACAGTATCTGTCAAACTTGACCTTGGAAACAGAATATGTTTCTATACTTAGATTCCGAAAGGTGATAGCTATCCAACATGCCATAGATTGTTAAAATCCATCCATTTTCAACGGAGATATCGACATTTTTGTATCAGCGACTTTTCCCCCTATTCCAGCATTAGGAGTTTTGAGCGCTATATAATAAAGCAATGCTTGGGAGCAACGTGAAACGCAATTTTTTATACTGTTACATACAATTGTTTCTAA
This sequence comes from Malaya genurostris, assembly GCF_030247185.1. Taxonomy (NCBI): domain Eukaryota; kingdom Metazoa; phylum Arthropoda; class Insecta; order Diptera; family Culicidae; genus Malaya; species Malaya genurostris. The sequence goes on along the minus strand of NC_080572.1, from coordinate 92,029,379 downwards.
GTACCAAAAAGACTGTGTACAGCATCTTTTTTATGACATTTTGCCTCGGACCGATTTTAGCACGGTTCGTTTTTGGCAACATAATTTTCGAATATGACATATGTAAACCAGATGATGGCAGCATTTTCGAGTTGAAAGTAATTCCATAATTATATTGATTTAAACTACTTACAGCTAAATGCTGGAAGAACATAACTTCCATATACCATACGACTCAGTTCGTCGATATCAGCAAATGCGTGTGTGACAAATAAGTTCGCTCAATTTTCTCGGAGATGGCTAAACCGTTTTCTACAAACTCAGATTCATATGAAAAGTAGTATACTCCCAAACAAGGTTCTTGAATTACGTTTGAATCCGACTTCTGATTGCTGAACCCACGATGATATGTGAAACGAAATTAAAATAATTCAATTCATTTTACTCGTAGATGACTGAACCGATCCAAGATTCAAATGAAATCTAAGAATCATCTATGATTCAAATGAGAGGTCTTAAAATCCTATAATACATCTTACTTTTTAGTCAGATCCGACTTCTGGTTTAGGAGATACAGGGTGATTAGTATAAAAATGTCCATTTCACATAAATTAATCAGGTTTATCGGGTTTGCAGATTTGGATAGTCGATAACCAAATAAACTTATTTCAGTTTTAGTGGTATTCAGTTTTCGATTCGGAAGGCATCCAAAAATTTAATTCGTACTACGATTTCTCAAAGATATCTACACACTCCTCAGGTTAATTTAACTGATTTCGGCTACACCGAATTTAGAATCCCGGTTATAGTATCGAATCGTTTCTCAAAGCTCAACCATTTTCTCAAAAAGGCCAAATCGAACTTCAAAAACAAAAATTCAAATTAAAGGACTTAAGGTCCCATACAAAATTGATTAATTTTATCCGATTCTGGAATTACAGAAGACGAGTTTTTAAAATTCATACCGATATATAATATGTAAATTGTTTGCCGTATTAATTTATGGCCATTCGAATCATTTTTGGTTATGCTAGTTCCTGAATACCAGCTCTGGAAGTACCATAAATAATGACGAAAAACTCTAAAGTGGAACTTACTTCGACATCTCATGGAATGTTCAATCGATTGTCACACGTTAAGATTGAAATTCGATACGATTTGCAGTTTCGACATTAAATGGTAATGAGTGATTAAAATCTCAATTCAAAATAATGTCATGAGAACTAAAACATCTAAGAATATCCATGCAAAAAAACATATGCGGATTGATAAAAAAGGTATCATCTCACTGCTAGGTGGATTAATCACGTTTTTCTTTTATAATTTGTTATAATGAAACATTTCAAGAATGTTTTTGTCAAGTTTTTAAGTCGCTCGAAGCAAAAATCTTGAGCCGAGCTCTTACTTCTTCACAATATGATATAAGCAAAGATAAAGGCCCATAACTTGCTTAGTTTTGTTCCGATAGCCTTGAAAATTTTACAGAATATTCTTATTATGTTTTACTATAAGATAATACAAATAAAATAATAAATGATTTTTCAAAAGTGTTAGACCCTACCCGCCCCTTAAATTGTGGATCCATTAGAAGGAATTTTTTTCCACTGGAACTAAGAACGTTATGAACAGTGCTTTCAGGAAACCCAAGCTTTTAAATAAAAATAACCTGTTTTAATCTACTTAAAGGTGTAATCATGCCTTTCTCATATCAATCATATTATCATATATTATACTGTGGTATTCTTCAAAATAATTTTCTTCGATTCTCAAAAGAAAAACCGAAATCGGTTTATTTGAAATTCTACTGATGAAAACTATTAATTGGAGAATATTTGAGGTCGATTTAGAAAATTTTTACGGGTTTTCGCTCTTTTCAGTGATGGTACAAAATTTTTAACACACTTTACCATATATGTCCGGATCCGGAAGTCGGATTCGGATGAAAGTCAGGAATTACGTATGAGACCACAGGACCTTTCATTTGAACCTAAGTTTGTTAAAACCGGTTTAGCCATCTCCGAGAAAAGTTAGTGCAAAAAAACATTACATACACACATACGCACATACATACACATACACACACAAACATTTTGCGTACTCGACGAACTGTGTCGAATGGTATATGACACTCCGGGCCTCGGTTCAAGAGTCGGTTTTCACAGTGATTGCATATACTTTCTATATGAGAAAGGCGAAAAGTAAATGATATAAAAAACATTGCGACCGCACACAATTACTTTTCGCACATGTTCTACTTTCAATACTATTTTCTATCTAAAAGCTTGTAATATCATGGAAAATTGATTTTTCACAATGAGAACACTTACGCTCATCAGTCAGTGAAAAATTTCACGCGTTGATGAAGTATTTCCAGAAATTTACATAGTTAGGTGTATCCAGATTTTGGCGAGAATAAACCTTGATAGTGATCTATGTGGGTTGAGAAACATTGTAGTTCAAAAAAATCATTTGGAGTAACCCCGAAGGAAGTATATTATGAAATGCGCGAATTAAATTCATGTAGAAAATTAACTCCAATCCATAAACAATAATCATTTCAGTCGCAGCAGTTTTCTAGAAATTTAGCTGTGCCTCTTCAGCAGGACTGCATAGTAATCTTATATCGGAAACATTCACAGATAGTCTATAGTAGAGTTCATTTATGCCTGTTTGAAGCAAGCAAAGTTGATTCCAAATATAATTTTTCAACGAGGACACAAGTGCGGAGACAGACGCACATCGCAAATGAACGCACCCGATCCTGAACAATAAGCACGGAACGGTTTGGAGTTGACATTCTATCACTAGGCCCTAATCCACGAGTGTTTGGTCATCCTCTCTGTCAGTCATCGTTAGCTCGAAACTCTCCAGCGTCAACAGCTGCGCCGTACTGCGACGCGACGTGATTTGCGGAGATGATTTAATCAGCAGACCCTTGCCCGACGCCGGATGACCGGACGCGGTCGACTGGGTGATGCAGAGATACGAGGCAATTGTTTATTTTACTGTTGAGATGCAAAAAACAACACCACATCGAAACACGTCAAGTTGCGAATGACTTGTGGGACGACTCACCCGGCACCGTCGCGCCGGCACTCCACACACCACAGCGCCCCGTCCCTTCGGCGGATCGTTTGCGGGATTCGAGTGGAGAGTCATCCGATTTGACTTGATAGTGCTTAATAAATGTGCGCCCTCTTCTCGCATCCTCGCCGTTGGAGCGAACTGCACACGGACAGCCATCAGCAATGGTCTTGAGCGGTGTTACTGAGACCTATCCAAAAAAACGAGTTCACCAACAGAGATGAGCGATAGAGCCGTGAAGTGGAGCCACTTCATCTTTATTCGTTGCCCGGAGTTGTGGGTTAAGTGTAGTTAAATGCCTCTTTCATGAGGCTTAAAATAATCCAGGATCTGTGAGCGAGCTACGAGCGAAAGGTTCGTCCACTCCACCAGCAAGCAATGTGATGACAGGATGCGAGCGGATATAGTAATGAACCAACATCGGGGAAGCGGGAAAGGTAGCAGACATGAACAAGGGCAAGGAGAGTTTTTAAACAGGAAGTAGACGATGCTAATATATACCAAGTGATGCAAATTGAAGTTTTGTAAAAGTTTCCGATGCAATCCACTGCATCGGGTACACTGGCACTGACTGAGGAGAAGTTGTTTCGAGCGGAGATAAATCAAACTGAGCTACGTCTGTCTAGGGCGAACGTTGATCTGATCCGACTTGGGGGATGAGTAATTGAAGCTTCGCGGCAGACGAAAAGCAATGCCTAAATTGTTCCTGAACTTTAATGTGCAAATTATTGCTTTAATGTGATTACCATTAATATCATTTTTGCCAACTTATTCTTAGCCAAATCAAACTTTCGTTCTCCGGAGCGAAGTGGTTTTGTCTTTGACTTGACCTGACACCGAAGAATTCAAAACGGGCGGAAAATTTTACCTTCTATTTTATTTATAATTCTATTGAAATATTCCTTAATTTCCTTCTAAAGGAAACTCCCAAAACGGTGTACACCATAAATAGAAATAGTACTAAGATAAATATGGGGATGGTTGCCCCCGATATAATCAGACAAGAAGCACCGTGCACCACTGGGCTAGCACTGGTATTAGTAGACAACCGGGACTGCCGTCTGAGCAACTCAAAGCATAAAATGGTAATAACTTATATGAAGTCACATTTTCCACTGTCTCCTTGTGCTGAACTTTTTTCTATCCACATTTATATGTAGGTATACGGTTTCCCCAAAGCGGGTTTGACATGGGACACAAAACGAACTACAGCTAAATGTTTCTCCAACTGTGTTGGTCGTTCCACAGAAAAAAGACTGCTTAAGTGGAAAGCGTCAAGCAGAAAGAAAACTTTCATCAAGCAAAAGCGTCAGTAAGGAAAAGTCGAAGAAAAATTTTATTTTACGCTGAGTCAGCGGGAAAGCAAAGCCAGCGAGTGCTTTTTTTTGCCTCCCACCCATCTCATCGTCACCATCTTCAGCCATGAGTTGTGGAAATTTATCGACTACGTTTCCGGGTCTAAAAGATTCCCAATCACAGTCTCGCTTTCGGTGCTGATTTTTTTTTGCAGCATTGTGCTGTTCCTCTACCACAAACAGAGTAAAGAAAAACTGAACCAATATTTGCTAGAATGTGTCGGCTTGGGTTGTCCTGTCGAGTATGTGTAACTGCCAAAAGCAGAGCCGAAGATTGATTTTACCATTGTCAATGGGAAATGGCAACGACCATCCAGAAACTCCCCCTCGGTACAAACTTCGGTTGGCCAAGATGACATCCTACTTTGGTAGATTTCGCGGTTGTGAAACAAGTTTTTGACTTCTCTTAAGTACAACCTAAATTCCTTCGTTCCGGGTTATCGGTAGAAGCATTTATTGAATTATCAATTAGCAAAGTTTATCTTGCAGCCGGAATTCTAGACGAAAATCTTTGCGGTTTATTCGGTATCGAGAAGCAAGTTGGTCTTTCGAGCATTTTTAAGGGTTATGAAATTGCATAGTTAGGATAGAATTAATTTCACATCTACTGTTCGGGAAAAGAAATTCCTTGGATCCAGAATACTATTGAACAAGTGAACCAACCTCCCACTAGGTTTGAATAGTCAAAACAGCAAATGTTTGGACTGTCCAACCCTTCCAACTGTCCCAGTAGTTCAATCTGACAACTGGCAACAATATTCAGTTTATATCAATCCATATTCAACACAACAACCAACTATTTCACTGTACTGAAAATGTCGAATTTTGTGCCAATAAACTACGATCTGCGGACATCAACGGTGGTGTGGCATCGATGAATTTCCCAAGAAATGGGAAAATGCGTAGCTAGCAATGGTGACAACTTTGAAAAATAAAACTGTATAGTCATTTTCTCGAAATGAACGTGTTTTTGGCAAAAAAGACGGTTTCTTATTTGTACACCTGGTAGATAATTGTACTTAAAGTTGACATTGAAAAATTGTAATATGTCCTTTCACCTTGCGTCCAATGATCGGACAATTATTAAATATGGAAAAAAATACAAAATTGAAGTATTTTCGATTTTTCCAAGTGTCGTTAACCAATCTGAATTCCATCAATTCGAATTCCATCAATTCGAAATCTTGCTCATGTAATCCCCAAAAAATGTCATGAAAAATCTTCAAACATTGCCTGGATGGTATTAAACCAGTAAAAGTAGATTACTGAAATACCGTTTGAAGCGGCTATTCCCAACCTGGGCCCCTGGGGAGTTGGAGGATCGAAGTCAGGCTAAGAAAAAGTACCTAATGATCTAAGCATGACCCATGATGTTTTTTTTAAACAGTTTTTTATAAGATACTCAGAATCGATAGCGATGGACCACAAAACATACATAGACAAAATTAGAGGGTTGTATGCAAGACACGACCGATCACGATTAAATTAAAAATGAAAAATACCCATAATACATACAAAAATAAAGAAATTACAAACTGCTTCAGAACAATTGATTCTACTCTATTTTGATGTCTTCAACAAATTTTTACATTTGAGAATTTTTGGAAAATATCCTTTAAATGAAAGTCAATTATGATGATTTCAAAGTTATTTAAAAGATCAATTTTGTATACGAACAACCTCAAGATATAAATCTGGACAAATGAAACGATTTTAAATCATAATAATTTTCAAGACAGAAAACATACAAATTTAATCATTTTATGAACAGCGATTGAAGAAGATTTTAAATATTTTGATCGAAAAATGTGAAAAATTTGAATAACCGTCAACCAATAAACTCAGTAATAGTGTAATTTTAATGATCCTTCGTTAAAAAACGTCGATAATCGTCGATAATTGCATACGCAACCAAATTACTTAATTTTGTTCATATTGTAACTTGGTTTTATTAATACATGAACGAATTTGTCATTGTTACAACACGCATGTAGTTATAAGACACTTGTTGTTTTGATGTAAATGATAATTTAACTGAAACTGACGGTAACCCGAGTTTAGTAAGGATTTAAATGATACATGTAAAATCGCAGATCTTGAGTTTATCTCTAATACTGTATTTTATTGTATCTGATAATTCTATATATGTGAGTCTGTGCAACTTATTTGTACTAGTCCCGAATCTTTTGAAGCGTTTTATTCCGGATGGTACAACAACAAATCGATACTGCATAACGATTTTCATTGCATTATTTTTGCTTCACTTAGTCTTGATCCTTTCAATAAGATTCTTGGAAGCAAGATTAGACCAAAATATTATGCTTTATACGACTAATTTAAATTCTAACTATTCAATTAGGTTACACGATTATTGTTTGGTTTAATAATAGGGTCTGAGGGATTATGCTGAGAGATAGTTCTTTGTGTTTAGCCACATTTAATGAAAAAGAATTGTCTATGATTATCATCATGACACAACTTTATCAACTACACGCGCCACCGTGTTGTTCGTATGTAAATGGAGATTTCAGTATGCAAACAACCCGTTGACAAATTAAAAATTATTTAAACTGTTTCGAATGAAGTTAAACGAGGAAAATTTATCAATAAATCACAGAGATACAAGCGCTTCAAATTAGGTTCGATAAATCTATTGCCGATAATTCTAAGTTGGCCTGCTAGTTACCGGAGAATCAAGATAAGCCATGGGTAAACTAAAGCAGAAATGAATTCGGGCATATATTTATAGATTCCCTTTTTTGCTATAGTTCATACTGCGCAAATCGGACGAGAGTTTGACATCATTCACTGAGACTGTCACTGGCTCGTGGAAACGTAGGTCAATTCAAACCAATTTTTCAATGGTATGCAAGTGAAATACGACGTTACCGCATAAGTTTAAGTTAAATGTTTTCGAATCGATTGGTAGTTAAATAATATAAATTCGTCAACAAATGACTGAGTTCTAAGCGTTCAAACTTATGATAGAAAAAGATTACGCGGTTATTTTTGCATTGTTTTTTTTTTAAATTGGCACCCAGCCTCGTACAGTGAAGATTCAGCAAAAGCGACAATCCAACGAGCGAACGCATATACAATCTAGTCATCACCTCAATGGACGAACTACTTGTTTCATTCACAGTCAAGCATCCACTGAAGTCAAGAAATGATTTGCAGTATATAGTTATAGATTCCTCTTAGAAATACGCAAAATGATGCGGTGTTTTTATGCATGACGCCTCCTATGCCGAACAAGAAAATGACGTCAATTTGGTCAGCTGGGATTGGTGGATGAAAACATAGGTCAATTCTAACCATTTTTTTTAACAGTATGCTATTGAAATACTGAAACGTCGTTGCCATATTTGCTTAAGTTAAAAGTTTCCGAATCGATTGGTTGTTAAATTATATCAATCCATCAACAAATGACTGAGTTATTAACGTTCAAAATTATGACGAAAAAGGTTACGCGGCTATTTCTGAAACTTTTAATTGACCCCCGGCCCCGTATAGTGAAGAGTGAAGCATTTTAATGCCAAAAAAATGTCATTTTTGACGCTCGAATACATCGGTCTTAGTAGATGTAAATTAACACGATTTTTCCAAGGTGTATAGTCCTGAGTTGCACCACAAGCTAATTATTTCTTCAAAAATTTTATTTGGCAATTAATTTACAACAGCAGACATATAACTCAAACATTCGTTATAAATGAATTGAAGAGCCTGATGCTTAGAGTACCTAAAAATAGGATATTTAGACTTGTAGGGGTAGATGGGGTAAAACGCACCCCCTGAGGAAATGTTGCTATATCTTAACTATAGAGAATAACACGGAAAAGTTTCATGCATGACTATCTTCCGTAATCATTATTTCTCAAAAATACGTACAAATACTCGCTGAATGCATTGAAAAATACATGAAATATCTTATTTTCCAAAACCCTTCAAAAATTTCTATTGAAATATATGCGGGGCATGTTGCCCGATCGTGGAAAACCTGGAAAATATACAATTTAAATTACACGAAGTGCGATTATCTGAACATAGAGGCAGGATGATCTTAAACAACGGGATCCATCAAAACAACGAATTAAAGCTCATGACAACCACGGGGCAATATGCACCCTCATAAAGCTTCTTCTTCTTCTTTAAAGAAAGCTTTAGACTTTTCGTTGACGAAATATTTGCCAGGTGGAAGATTGTTCACTATTATTCATTAAATTGATAACTTATGGATAATTTTTGTAAGCGATTTCTTGAGCATTTTGCCTCACACAATTCGGGCCATTTTGACCCCAAAAATATGAGACGATTTTTCTATAAAATTGCAAATACATCGTCTGTATTAGAACTAATTTTAGAAACCAGAATGATTGGCAAAGAAGTTCACTGGTTACGAAATTAAAATCGTCTTCCTCACCCTAGAAAATTACTATGGAATGAACATCAAAAATTACTTATAACAGAGACATAATTTTTTTTTCATTTTTTTTTCAGATATGATTGAACCATCGCTACCAAAGTTTTATAGTAATCTGTTATTATAGCGAGTTTCATTAAAATTTCAGTGAAAAAAATTGGTAACTTTTGAGAAAAGCAAAAGGTGCATTATGCCTCGGGGGTGCGTTTAACCCCATCTTCCCCTAACTCGTAAAATCGCTAAGAAAAAAAGGAATAATTTAATTTTTAGTTCAAATATCGAAAATGCGATTCTATTTCATCGTTAAAATGACGTTCCAAAAGAAACATTTAGATTTTTTTCTGAAAGTTATTGTAAAATTTATATCAATACTTTTCATAATTCTTTTATCCAATTTGTATAAACAATCGATTTTTGTCATCTTCTGGGCCTTTGAAGAATCAGACCAGCAATTAAGTTAAAACTTATGACGAAAAGAATGACTAGCGGCATGGTACTTTTGCACGCGCTAGTGTTACGGATCGGGTAGTGTAGAAAAACTGACAAAAAATCTTCTTTCATAATTATCTTAATGTTTCGTTTCGCAAGTCATTTTAATGATCGAATAGAACCAAATTATCAATATTTGGAAAATGAATTTTGCACGTCTAGATTTATAGAGAGGGCATTCTTCGATGTCTGAGTATCTCGATAAGATAAGATAAGATAACTTTGAGTTCAAATTTACTGCTCTTGAGCTGTAAAATCATATTCTGGTATTTGAACAACTCATTTGCATAAAGAATTTTAGGTTTTGCAAGTACCTATTAATTACGTAACGAATAACTTCTTCAATTTTAAAAGAAAACTTTGCATATGAAAAATGTCTTTAAGTGTTTATATATATACTTGAAATTTTCGGTGATGGGTGTTGCGATTTTTCGAACATAAATTCATATAAAAGGTTCATTTTCCACTGGGAAGCTATTGAATTTTATCCGAATCCAAATTTTGGTTCTTGAATCACAATCTAAATTCTGATTACTGAGCAAAAAATATGCACTAAATTTTCTCATAGATGGCAGTACCGACTAAACAAACGTAGATTCATATGAAAGGTCTTACAATTCCATAAATCGTTGTTGAATATCAATTCATGCAATGGTTTGTAACACTGGAGATGTGTACAAAGTTTCATCCAAATCGGAGCTAATTGATCCTGATTTTCAAACTTTTCTTGCTATTGATTATTACAATTTACTAAATTGTTCAGTTTTTTAGAATTTAGTTAAGATCTTGGGTATCGAAGAATTCTCTGGAAAAAAGAAACGCACTTTGACTTTTGCAGGAGTATTGCGATAATAATGTGATCAGCGAAAATTCTTACTCACTCAGAAACTCTTCAGAATATAGGCCTTAACGGGGGGTCTCTACCTTGAGGGGGCGAGATCATGTCATTTCATGTAGATTTCTTTTAACGTTGTATGAAAAGTACGCAGCTGAAATTTTGCACAATCATTAGACAAGGTATATTTATAAAATGTATTTTTTTTGAGAGTCTAACACGAAAATTAGTGTAGGCTAGGCATTTAAAAATGGCGACCCGTCAGCGATAACTGTTCATGCTGATGGAAGTTCTACAAAGCGCAATAATTCAGCAATAACTACACGCAAAAAAAATTTAATAAAAAATAACTTTTTTTAACCGGTGCCATGATTTTTGCCATTCTAATATAGAAAGGCTATGCAATCACTGTGAAAATCAACTTTTTAACCGAGGCCCGGAGAGCCGAATGTCATATACCATTCGACTCAGCTCGACAAACTGAGCAAATGTCTATGTATATGTCCGTCCGTGTGTGTGTGTGTGTGTGTGTGTGTATGTGTGTATGTATGTAACAAAAATATGCACTCATTTTTTTCAGAGATGGCTGAACCGATTTTCACAAACTAAGATTCAAATAAAAGGTATTATGGTCCCATAACTTGCTATTGAATTTCATTTGAATATGACTTCCGGATCCGGAGTTAAATGATAATATGTGAAAATTTGAGAATCAATTATCTCTAAAACAACTCAACCGATTTTCGCAAACTAAGATACAAATAAAAGGTCTTATAATATTCTAAAAATTCGTAGAACATTTTATCTGAATCTGACTTTCGGTTCCGGAACTAAAGGATGATAAGTGGAAAATTACCAATTTTATTAGTATTTTTCCACGAACGATGGTTAAAAACAGGTACAAATCCCATGAAACTGTCTGATAAATTCTTCTAGATTGCTGATCATGTTAGTTTGTGGACATGAAAACTTAATTCGGCACTACTGGTCCCCTTTTTTCCTGTTCCGATTCTCAGAAATCTTGATTTGAATTAAAGTTTATACTGTCTTTAAAGCTACTGTGAAATTTCATCCGGATCCGACTTCCGGTTCCGCAGTTACAGCGCGATGAGAGTCAAAGTTTTCAAATCGCCATATAGAGTGACAATATGTACAACACCGAAAGAAGAAGAAAACACAAAACGAACAAGACGTGCTTTGTTCTATTTCGTACACGTTGTGTAGTGATGTCAATAATAATAATAATAATAATAATAATAAATTAATAAAATAATAATAATCGATTTTCACAAACTTATAGGTGCCAAATCGATTTTCACAAACTTATAGGTTCAAAAGAAAAATCTTACAGTTTCATACGGAATTCCTTAATTTGTTGTGGATACTACTTTCGGTTCCGGAGCTACAGGGTAAACAGGATTTATAGAGTTTATTTATATAGTTGAATTTTCCTATATCTATTCAATGAACAGTTGTTTTTGCGAATTTCACGGTTATATTTATGATGTAATGAGTAATATGAGTAAGGCATCATTACAGCACTAGGTAGATTAAAATAGGTTTTAATCATGAAATCATGAACCGTGCCTTCTCATGAAATTTCATAAGCAAAATGATTGATATCATGAAATTTTCATGAAAAGTGTGTTATTGTGCATGAGACCAATCAATTTGCTCATGGATTTTTACCCGTGTATGATATTTAGAACACATGTTTAGTAAAACTCGTAATTATAGATTTTTGTTTGTAATTGATAGATTTGATAAACATATGTTCAAAATTTCAAGGCTCAGCGTGTAAAACGCTGATTACGTATGAAAATCAACTGGTTACATGTCAGTTTTGTGAACAACCTGCACACTACGCAAACCTTGCACTGGAACTGCGAAAACAAACAAAACAAACAAAAACAAGGACAACCGTCCAACAACGGAAACTAGTAAACGCAGTGCTTCTGTTTCAAAAACACCTTGTTTATTTGTTTATTTGTTTGGAGCCGGGAAAAGCCCGCTGGAGCTGAGGTTCTTTAAACCTCTTTCTCCAACAGGCATAAAACCTTCTCGTCTTTTGCATCTACAGATTACAAATATCCCACAGGTACATTTTTTGGCTTAAAAAAACAACTATCACTAATCTTTATCTCAACATAACAAATTAAAAAAAATAAATAAATAAATAAAGTAACATGAAAACTCTAACTGTGCCTGTCTCTGAGATCGTAGATAGAATTAAAGCTAACTAGAGAGAGTATTCCGGAAACGTTTTTTTGCAGTAGTACGCGACAAGTGGAAATCGAAAACATCAGAACAGCGATTGAAAAGGCGACACATGCTGAGGAAAGGTTCGTTATATGCATAATTTGTTCTAGCACGAGGTAACCTCAGAAATGGCTGGTATCGAAGGCTGCGTTGATGGATGTTGAAATTAATTTTTGTAACAGATCTGTTGAGCGTTTACGAGAGAATGAGATAACGACACATTTGGTTGCGTTCAATAACATCCTATTCACGTCACACCACATAGTAAAATTATCCAACTCTCTCTGCAAGAATACTGTGTCTTCAGAATCTTCAGGAACAGTTTAAAATCGTCGGCGAAAGATAGTTTTAGGCACTTCAGCGATAAGTTTAGATCGTTCAAATAAAGTAGAAATATGAAGGGACCGAGATGACTGCCTTGAGGTACACCGGAGCTCACTTGGAAAGACGTGGTAATACAGGCACCAATTTTTACTGCCATGTCACGATTTGTTAGGTAAGACTGAAACCAGGCCAAAAGTGCGGCATTGAATCCAAGTCTTGCTAATTTAGCAACGGCTATTTGATGATTTATTTTGTCAAAAGCGGCTGAGAAATCCGTGTATATAGCGTCGACCTGTAGTCGCGCTTGTAATGACTGGATGATAAATGATGTGTAAGACACTAGATTTGAAGATGTAGATCGTTTAGGCATAAAACCGTGCTGAGTTGAAGAAATGTAGTTAGAGCAGTTATAAGTGATGAAGTCGAGAACGATTATTTCGAATAACTTAGAAACTGCACACAGCGCAGCTATTCCGCTGTAGTTGGATATTTGTCGCTTGTCGCCTTTTTTGAACACAGGAAAGATAAATGATGAAAGATAAATGATTTTGGGGACGGGTATAGCGTGATGGGTAAGTCGATACCTTTCACGCAGCCCGCCTGGGTTCGATTCCCAACCCCGCACATAGGGTCAGAAAGTTTTTCTGGTCCGAAGAGGCGAATGACCTTAAGGTTAAAACCTCTATAATCGAAACAAACAAAAAATAAATGATTTTTTCCATACTCCGGTACGTAGAGAGGTATTGTACATTATTGATAACCTTCACCATCTAGCCAACCAGCAACTGCAAACAATGTACAACAAGGTGCATTTACAGCAACTAGCAACGAAAAGAAGACGGAAATCGACAACGATACTATCGATACGGCAATGGATGACGAGACGAGCCACGAACAAAGTGCTCCTCAATTTTTGCAGGAGGGAAATGGAAGCTCCTCTCCCCCTAGAAAAAAGGTGACAACGAGATCGAGCACAAAAAAAAATTATTTAAAAAATCGGCTCAATCGGCCACTTAAAGCTTGTACGCAAATAGGCCAGAATAAAAATGACTTTTAAATAAAAAAATACAATTTTTCAACTTTTACGCAAATAATGCCACGAGAATATTGGTGTCAAAAAACATCTCTGGGAGGCATTGGATAAATTGGCGATCATCGGTACCACGTTTGTCTGAAGCAGGTCAATCTGAATAGTGGCTTTGGCATTCCCATCTCGCTGATCGTCTGCCGTAGAAGAAGCTTATTTCAGAATTTGATATGAGAAATATATTTGACGTCATCGATTTCCTTCTAGATACGTGAAGTATCCGATCCTGTAACATTTTTTGCGTTCAGTTGAAAAAAAAAATGTTTCGATATTTGTAATCATACGACGTCGCGAAGTTCATTCCAAAGTTTTTAGACCATTATTTTCAGTGCATCCAAAAATCGGGGACCTGGATGGTGAAAATAATCTACTCGCCAAACCCGTTCTGAAAATATCCATAACTTTATATCCAACAGTATGGAAAAAATCATGGTTTACGAAGTTCGAACATCGAACATTGAATGTCTCAGAAGTCAGAACCTAGAACTTATTCTTCATAAAACTTATGACTTATAGGAGCCGCCAAGAAAATATATGTTCAATTTGTCTATTCCTAAGTAGTCCACAAACTGTGTCGAAGACACTCTTCAAAACAATTCTCATTCCTAGTTATAAATGCTTAGAACTTCATATACTCACTAACGCTAGATACTATGAGAAGTAATTTATCAATCATCTAATAAATCTTGGAACTTTAATACACTTTTCCAAAGAAACCGTCTAACTAAATCTGCATAATTTTGAGTTACAGGACTAATTCTGCTTCAAACGATCGTAAATTATAAGTCTACACAAGAACTAAACATTTACTGATTTTATGGTTCTATCTGTGGTCAGAGGCGAGATAATCGCTCATTGTCCCAATTAGTCAAAAAAAATTTCAAAGTGATTACATGTGCGAGTTGTGTGAGATCAAGTAGATAACTCAATTTAATGTTATAATGTTGGAATGCTACAGCTTTGGATATGAGAAGGACAAAGAGAACATTTTCATACTGTGATCAAATAGCCACACTGCTATTCACGGTGGATGCGGGATGGAAGCGACGCAACGAATTTGCATTGACAGAAACTACCTGTATACAACTTTATGTAACAACACTGCTTGTCACATGACCGAACATTTTCTATCTCCTTATAGCTAGCACTTACAGTCCATAGCAATCGCAAAAAGTTCGCATTCCAAATCACCACCTAAGTTCGAAACCGGATTCTCTCCGTAGTGGGCAGGGATGCCAGGTCGATTTTTCAAAAATCTGTGATCAAGCCAAACACCAGTAAACTTCACATTCTAACACACAACCTTCGCTGTCACACCGAATGGGCATCATCCCGTCCTCCATTCGTTTCTCTTACTACCGAAGCTTAGTTTAATCTCCGTCAGTTTATCTCTTAAAGGAGATTAAAACCGAAATAAATAATAATAATAATAATATCTCTTAAAGTAACAAAATATCTCTTACAATTGAATGAAGAAATGGCCTTCAAGTGAGGTTTATGTAAACATTCGAATTAATCCAAGATAATGGATTAAAGGTAAACCAGTCATGATAACTGAATTATCAATTACAAAATAAACATAAAATAATTTACTTTTCTTTACGTTTCGTCTTAGACTCGTCAGTGCAGAGCAGTTCAAATTGAACTGCTTATTGCAAACTTAAACAGTTCAACTTGAACCGCTAAGCAGACGTAAAGTTAATGCTACTTGCAAAACACTTATCATTTGGTACCGAAGTACCACGTCTTTCCTGACGTGCCGAACGAAAACGTTGTTTTCGGCATATACTGGCCGATGCAGGTATGGTCATTTAGGGGTTAGCCTATGACCATACCTGCATCGGCCAGTATATGCCGAAAACAACGTTTTCGTTCGGCACGTCAGGAAAGACGTGGTACTTCGGTACCAAATGATAAGTGTTTTGCAAGTAGCATTAACTTTACGTCTGCTTAGCGGTTCAAGTTGAACTGTTTAGGTTTGCAATAAGCAGTTCAATTTGAACTGCTCTGCACTGACGAGTTTAAGACGAAACGTAAAGAAAAGTAAAAACGGTTATGTGCCCTAAGCACAAACATAGGCTAACCCCTAAATGATAAAATAATTGTTCCCTCTTTCAGTTTTCATTTTCAATATTTCGAAACACATCTCAAGACATTTCTAACAGTCGAAACACAAATTAGAAAACACACAAATTAGAACCGCCACCCTCTATTTATCATTATGGTCGGAGAGAGTTTTGTGTTAACGAGTTCGCACTTGCTCACAACCCACAGTGAAGACAAGGAATACAATGAAACACTACAAACTGAGCAAGCAAAACTTCCAGTGACTAGGAACGGTTATTCAATTGACGATGAATTCTGGGAGCTTCGGCAACAAAAGTAAAATTAATGAGAAGGGATATGCTGACAGTCGACGTTCATAAATTTCATTTTCATCTAATAATAATCGACTGAAATGAAGTTCTACGTCACTGCTGCCGATTGCTCGTGTAGAAGATTGAATCTTAAGACATGTTTTCAATAAACTTCCTGGACGACAGAGAACATCTCTGGAACAGATCGAAATAGACAGGTTAGCAATTGAAACAACGCGTAATTTTACTTGCGCGTCCCTGGCTCTGCCCATAAATTGAGGTTTCAGTGTATGTTTATAATTTTCAAGTTTCTCTAAAACACCTCCACATACACCTGTAGCTTGTGGACTGAATCTGTGAATCTAAGCATCATCCAGTCAAACAACGACGAACTGATCATGCCAGCGCCGATTTTCACGGAAAAATATTCCGCGAATATTTTATAGCACTTTGCACACATTTGTAGAAACCAGCCACATCAGCCAATTTGTATTTAATGTCCATTTAACCACACATTCCATACCATAAATTACGAATGTCTCTATTCTGCGTCTCAATCATTCTGCAGCATCAATCGGAAACACGTTCCGCGTGTTCTTACATCTTTGCCATAAATTATATTCATCATTGCTCCGTGTGGAGTCGAGCGTATCCAGTTTCCAGTTTGTTGGTTGAACCACCAAAAGGCCATCCCCTTTCGGAACAAGTAATCACTTAGCCACATGCACACGGTTGACTCTCGAGTGGCGTTCCGAGAGTAAGGGACTGTCAACCGCATGCGGTCCCGACCGATCGTCTGCACTAGAGCTTCGAATATTTTACGATCGCCATAAAATAAAATTTGATACATATTTCTCTTTTCGTCGTGTCGAAGAACTCGCGAACCATTCACAGACGACCGAAGCGATCCGGTCGGTGTTTAGTGTGGTCCTCGTCGGATCATCCACATCATGGGGCCGATATCGATTTCGAGCCCGCGCACAAATGGCCGGATACTGGCAATAGACAGGAGGACATCATTGATAATGTACATTCACTGGCATTGGCTCCATCATATAGATTCGGAGGAAAGGGGACGATTCCATTTGTATCAGTAACACTCTATTTTTACGAGAACAACCATCGTGACTTTTTAGGAAGACCGTGAACATTTGTGGTAGTAAACGCCTCCGCAAATTTAACGAATGAGCATACTTCGAAAAAATTGCTCACAAACGCGAGTTTTCGATAAATAGCACGATTGAATTGAATGTTGAATCACTAATTGTAAACCCCATATCTAAAACTATCGAAAGTTTGGACAACATATTTCAACTGTAAAGAACAGTAAGTACTGGGGTGGAAAATTTATTTGATTACACCGAAACCTCCATTTACGAACTAAACGGGGGTTCGTAAAAAGAGGTAGTTCGTAAAAAAAGTTTACGTTATTTGGGATTTGGTTCGTAAAAAGAGGTACGTAAAAAGAGGTGACGTATAAAAAGTGTTCGTAAACGGAGGTTTGGGTGTACATCAGTTCCATTAAAAACCTTGTAAAGTAACATGACGTACAAACGCTACTAGTTTTTATTCAAATTTTGAAGATTTTATACAGTTTTGCCATCGCACTCTAAATGACGATTTAAATGTTTGTTGTATCCGAAAATATGCAGTAATCTTTGGTAGGATCAAAAGACCTTTCATTTGAACCTAAGATTGGGAATAACGGTTTTGAGTCCAGTTTACAACATTTTTTAAGGTTTTTGTTTCGCCGGTTTAAGTGACGGTGTACAATATTGAGCACACTTTACCCTATAACTCCGGAACGGGAAGGCGGATCCAGATGAAATTCAGAAATTCCGTACGGGACCGGAAGACCTTTCAACTTTTTTTTCTGCTTAACTTGAATGGACGGAGCTCTGCCGCGCAACTCCGTGCGATCTGTCAAGTTTCGCATCGCTTGTCGCTTTCTCTCTGGCTTCACCCTTAGGGTGATTTCAAAGTGAGCACAGAACGCTTCGCTTCGGTCCGCGTTCCGCGCTCACTCTGACATCAACCTTAGGCTGGAATATATCGTAGAAAATAACGTGGCTGCGTTAAGTAGATGAATACACACACATTGACACAACAGGATGATATGTACCAAAAAGGTGAAAATAATGTTACTAACTTTTCTCGGAGATGGCTGAACCGATTTTCACAAACTTAGATTCAAATAAAAAGTCTTATGGTTCCATACAACGTTCCGGATTATCATTTGGATCAGACTTCCGCTTCCGGGATTACAGGATAATATGCACCAAAAATGTGAAATACTCAAGTTTCTCAAAGATGGTTGAACCGAGTTTCACAAACTTAGATTCAAATTATAGGTCTCATGATCCCATACAAAGTTTCAAAATCTCATTTCAATTCAACTTCCGATTCTGGAATTACAGGATGATATGCACCAAAAATGTGAAATTAATGTCACTCAATTTTCTCAAAGATGGTTGAACCGAGTTTCACAAACTTGGGTTCAGTTTATAGCTCCCATGGTCCCATACAAAGTTCCAAAATCTCATTTCGATTCAACTTCCGGTTCCGGGATTACAGGGTTATATGCACCAAAATGTGGAAGTAATGCATTAAAAATTTAAAAAAAAATGTCACTCACTTTTCTCGGAGATGGCTGAACCGATTTTTACAAATTTAGATTCAAATGGAAGGTCTCATGATTTCGTACGAAGATCCGGAATTTCATTTGGATTCGACTTCCAGTTTCGTGACTACAGGATGATATGAAACAAAATTGTGAAAATAATGCACCGAGACTGTAAAAATAACGTCCCCCACATTCCCAGGACATGGCTTAATCGATTTTCAAAAACTCTAATGAAAGGCTTTACGGTCCCATACAAAGTTCTTGAATTTCAACTGAATCCGACTTTCGGTTCCGGAGATACAGGGTGATATGCACCAAAAATGTGGAATAATGTCACTCATTTTTCTCGAAGATAACTGAACCGATTTCCACAAACTTAAATTCAAATGAAATGTCTTAAGATACCATAGAAATATTCCAATTTTCATTCGACTTAAACATCTGCTTCCAGAGCACAGTGGTTTGAATCGACAAAAACGTGAACTTAATTCTCTATCTGCTAAACCGTTGATCCGATATACATAGTTCGTTTGGAGAACTCATTCACAAAAATATACCTCGTGATTTGATCACAAAAAAAATGTGCAAAGCCTACTACGATAAAAGTTCATTTCAACAACTTTTTTCCCTTAAAAGATAGAAAAATGATGTTTACTACGAAATTTAAGAATTTCTAACGAAAAAAAACTTTGCCGAAAAAGCTATAGGTCTAACACATATAGTTTCGGATATATGAAGCATGTTCGTTTGAAACCCCTTAAAATCAATTTTTTGTACATAACTTTTTTCGCAATGATTTTTAGTGTCTACTATGTTCGAAACAATTACTAAAAACGTAAAATTACACATTTCTTTGAAGACTGTGCACGGTTTGGCCTTTTCCCTAAAAAGTTATTTAACATTTAAACTTTTATATACCCTAACTTTAACTACTAATAGGAAGCATATACTTTTTGGAAAGCTTAAATCAAACATATACTTTTTGGAAAGCTTAAATCATAAATAACTTAAATCGTAGCGTGGCCTATTTAAATTGTGTGAATGAGACAAGAAAATATAGAGTGCTTTTTTGCAGTATATATAAAAGTTTAAATGTTAAATAACTTTTTAGGGAAAAGGCCAAACCGTGCACAGTCTTCAAAAAAAATGTATAATTTTACGTTTTTACTAATTGTCTCTAATACAGTAGACACTGAAAATAATTGCGAAAAAAGTTATGCACAAAAAATTGATTTTAAGTTGTTTCAAACCAAAATGCTTCATATATCAGAAACTAATATGCGTTAGACCTTTAACTTTTTCGGCAAAATTTTTTTTCGTTAGAAGCTCTAAAACATTGTAGAAACCATCGTTTCTCTATCTCTTAAGGGAAAAAAGTAGTTGAAATGAACTTTTATCGTAGTAGGCTTTGCACATTTTTTTTGTGATCAAATCACGAAGTATATTTTTGTGAATGAGTTCCCCATAGGAACTATGTATATTGGATCAACGGTTTAGCAGCTAGAGAATTAAGTTCACATTTTTGTCGATTCAAACCACTGTGCAGAGGTAGGATGCTTAGTGTAAAAATGTCAGTTTCAAAAAAAAATTCAAAGGCTATCTCTTTATATTTGCTAGTTAATTTCCCTAGTTTGCCGGCCATGAGAGTCCTATATAGAAAGTCTCAGGTTGACAGTTCAACGCAGAGGGTGCTGATCTTTCAATCCAACTGTCGTATGTTTGAGCCCCGATCTGGAAGGATTCTTAGTGTCAGAATGATCATAGTACCAGCCATACAAGTGTTCGGTACGCTATGAATCGGTAGCAAAGTCTGTTGAAAGAGAAGGTTAAGTAATTTCAAGACTTTGCTTTGCTAAATAGAAAACAAAGACGTAGTCCTACGTCAAAAGATGCAATACCAGTGCAGTGAATAGTAGTACAACTGTAGCCGACCAATTATACGATCGTGAAAAAAATTTTTGAGACATTTTTGACTCCAAAACAGATTAGGGAAACAGACTTTCCCGTGACCATGAGCTAAAATGGGCCAAGTCCAACAAGAAGAACGCTATACCTTCCGAACTTCTCAAAATGACCGACTACACGATGCATTCCACTAAGGAATCCGGATGATCCAGGAAACAAAATTTAGATAAATTTCATGCAATTTTACAGCAACAAAATACATTCATTTAGAATAAATAGACCGTACCGTATGTCAAAAAACAACGGCGCAATTGAATCGATATTGAGTTTTCAATCAACATTTTAGGCCATGGTCCATTGTACCCATTGTGTGTTGTTTAGAAAAAATCATTGCCTCGTTAAAATCCACTTGTAAACTATTATCTGTCGGCAAATTTCATCGCTCTGATCGCTCTCAACGATGATAGATTAATTAAGGCTAATTGGATACAGTTCTGTAAACAATTTTAATTTTCACGCACAAATTCAATTGAGATTCTCGCACATCACAGTATTTCACTCGCGTGCCACACAGTCGTGATTCAATGAGCCGGCTAACAAACTGGCTAAATGGATGGATGTGGTACGGATGGTTGGCAAGTTTCCTCCTATCGAAATCCCATTCCGGGAAGTAGTGGCAGTTTTCCAAACCGTCGCAGTACGTGAAACACGAGTCTGTTCCTTTCGGGAATATTTTTTCCGCAATCGTGCAATGGTGCCATCAAATGTGTTTTGAGTAAAAATATTTAGACAGCATGATGAATGCGTGTGATTTAATTTTAGCTCAATCGAATATCTTTCGCTTCGCAGCATCGGACGGAATCCACTAATTCTTCGATTTCCTTCGTTCCGCTTTTTTCACTGTTTTTTTTCTCTTCTCCTCACTTCTCCCCATTGCAGATCTACATCGTCTGGGCAACGTCAGCGTCGCTTTCGAACCGGGAACTGCTTGAAAGGTACGTGCGTTCAATTATTTCAACAAGTCATCGGTAACTCGGTTAGCATGGCGAAATGAGCACTATTTGAAGCGTTGTTCCCGTCGGGTACACAACATGAATTGAGTCATCGCTCGACATGTAATCGGGTGCAGAGCCCTTCGCCCTGCGCGTAACGAATGAAAGGACGCATCGAGATATCGAGGTCAACATGTCAATGCCTGTCAGCGGTGATGAGTATTCGCTTCTTTCATCACTCTGAAATGTGTCACCATAAAGTTGTTGGATGCCGAGTCGAGATGCGGGTACTTATGTCGATGATAAACTACATGCATTAATTGAAAAGACTCATTCTTTCCATGCTAAATCCAGACTTGTTGCAAAAAATAAACACAAATTGGTATGATACTAGAAGCTCAAAACTTCGGCATGTTTGTATTGTTGGAAAAAGAATACATTTGAAATGATTTATCCGCAGTTAGTGATTGGGAAAATAATAAGTCTTTCCGTAAAAATAATAATACTAAGAAATTTCTACGACTGTCTAAGAAACCGCCCGTGTGTTGCTACTCCGCTATTGGTCAAAACCAATTAAGCTTGCAAAATGTTTTATCTGAAACAACTTGATTCTTGCATGCTGATCAATACCGATCGATGCCGGTCACGTCCGAATGCAGATCTACTTGGGCAAAAAGGATTGTTAGTTCAATGAATGTTGCTACTAAATACCAAGGAATCCTTTTCATTTCCACATGCATCACAAGAAGGGTTTGTTTGTTCGTAAGTTTTCGTGTAATATTATCATGTGTGTATTATACGTTGTAACATTATTGCGTTTCGTATTAATATGTGCTTCCTACTAAAATACGAAATTTCTTTGTCGAGAGCTTCGCTATCAATTCATACGTTTAATTTATTGTGTTCTGTTTTTTTTCAATAGACAGCCGTAATACTGGCAAAATACCCAAGTAGCACGTTAAGTTGCTGTCCTATAATTTTCTTCAGATTGTTCAATTTATCAAACTAGTTTTAGCGTTTCGCGTTGTGCATCTTCAAGTTATTCCGTTGCCACGAACATTTATTCACAATTATTGTGCAACTGATCCAAAACTCATACATCAAACCCATTACAAATGCATCAATTAAATCAACGAAAATACAATTGTATAAACGTAATGTAAACCAGAATTGAATTGATGTTTATAAAAACATACCAAACATTTGATTTTCAATACAACTGCTCGTAACACAAACGGGAGCGGGTCATTTCGCCGAAAGCCGTTTCGCTGAAAGCCATTTCACCGAAAGTCGTTTCGCCGAAAGGGGCATTTCGCCGAAAGAGTCATTTCGCCGGAAGTGCCATTTTGCCGAAAGGGTCATTTCGCCGAAAGGGTCATGTCTCCTGTATAACTAATGTGGCGCAGCCACAAAACAGAAGCCAAGATGGCCGCCAGCTGAGTCGACCGCCGACCCGCCGTCGGAAGCGGCGGCCTCATGCATACAAACCTGTAACCGCCTCGTTTGCCCGGTCTACTCAAAGCTAGGATTCTTTGCTTTAGTTAAGTCCGAACGAGCGGTTGCGAGGTCGGACAGCACATGAACCAAAACGATGTGGCGTAGCCGCATTAGATTTTTTTTTTCATTTTCACTTAATAAACGGAAAATAACACATACTTTTTCCTTGTAGATACTATGCAATTGCCTTGATGCTTAGTAGCTTATAGTCAACAAGTTTTCTTGGGAACTCCGTTCTGAGGTTCATGAATCAATCTTTATTCAAGAGTACAAGAATCAATCAAAAAGTACAATTGTCTGTCAGCAAAACGGGCGTTAACGCTATCATCTTTCATTTGTATTTATTTTAAATCAATTTCACGATTTTTTAGATTCGGCGAAATTACCCTTTCGGCAAAGTGGCCAATTCGGCGAAATGGCTTTCGGCGAAATGACCCTGATCCGTCTGAGTTTATATTGAAACTAACCTTCGTCAATATCAATTTCAAAAATAGCATATAAGTTCTATCACTGATCAATTCCTCAGAACTAGTCACAAGGTGATGATTACAATACATCCTGTATATTAAATATGCGATTATGTGATGCAAACCCAAATTTTGATATTTTCTTCATACTTCTTTTTAATCGGGTATGTTGCATGAACATAAGTGTTCGCACGCAAATTATTGACTCCATACAGTACTGCAAGCTACGTAAATATTTTTGGGCCATAAGTAAACTCAATTATCATATCTTGGTAGGTCAGAGGAACAACTCTGTATTCATACATGAGGGCTCAAGATTTTTTACTTGTCGTGTAATAATATCCCTGATAGTCTGAAACTGTAATACGAAGTGTTGTCCTAGAAAAAGTCCAATTACAATGTGTATCAAACAACTTATAGTGATTAGTGAAATTAAAAAATGCTCAAGCGACGGAAACTGCGAATTTACCGTCCAAAATTTAACGACGTTAACCGATCGAAGCGCCATCTGCATATCATTGTCGATGTTATCAGATTTAGATGGAATGTGTGAAAATTTACAAGTAAATAGAGTTATACAAACTGAAAATCAAAAATTGGTCTGCAGCAAACCCATCCGCGAGTGTTTATTTCGTTCTATTTTTTTTCAGTAGTGGTGTGTCATCTCGCGTTGTTTTCACCAATGCGAGTAGGAGAAGCACTGGTGAGTTCCTTAGAGATATTTTTTCTTATTTACAATTTTGTTATATTTCTTGTTACTAAAAATCGGGCTAGACTAAACTCCGTTGGTTATTCGAGGAACGTTTCATCCATGGTTCTTCGGGTTAAATGCTAAGTTTAAGATGCGCGTGTGAAGTTTATAATTGCGCAGAAATTCAATGAGGCCGTGCTTGACAAGGTTACACGGTTAAATATAGTTTAGACTGCGAGGAGGATCCATTTGTTTTTTTTATTTTATTTTTTTTTCGGTTAGAGAGTAGATATCGACATTACTTTGTATCGCGTAAGACGTTGTTGTCCCATTGATGACGATCGAGTGATACCGAAGCAGCTAATGTAACTTATTGAATTTTCAAGAGGTTCTACAATTATTTTAGAATTGTTTTTTATGTTTGATATGTTCAGAAAAATTTTTAAATATATTAAAATCCGTTGCGAGACTTATCACTGTTAAATTTACAATACTACCGAAAAAATCACTATAGAACAATTTAAAGTACATCTAAAACAATTGTGCAGCAAATCACCAATTTGCAAACGTTGCACTAGTAGTTATAAAAGCTCTGGAAAAAATTTCACATCGTCGTGTAAAAACGAAGTAACTAAAACAATTGTTCAACTTATCAAAAGTTTTACAAATGGCTGTCATAATTGTATCGGACTCAATATATGCCGAAATGGCTGTACATCTCTTAAGAAGAAGAAAGAGTGATAATATGCTCTACGCAAGGCAAAAAATGATAAGCCGAATTGAAAACCTCACAGTTAAACCAGATTTGCTGCCGAATCCGCATAGTCTTGCCTGTCTCATGAAATTTAAGGTCAGTGTGTGCAGTTTTCTTCATTTTTAGAACAACAATTCGAAACTTGCAAATGAGTTGTTCCAGATTTATCTGCTTGATATAAACGCAAAACTTGCCGACATGAAAATATTATCATAAAAGTTTCAGAAATACGGCATTACATGAGCAATGAAAACAAAAATCAATCAGATAATTTGCATTCGGTTTTCATCTCGCAAAAAAAATTAACAGACCTGACATCACCTTTTAAAGATATTGAACGAACAGTTAAGTTCATCATAGTTATATATTACCGCTTGAGCAACTACAGCACATGGGCCCACCAAAATAATACCTACAGTGCGTATCACAAATGGCGGGTTCACTAAGATGAATGACTAAACTGTATTAGAATTAGAAGAAGAATAAGAATTAGAGACCGCCCGTGTGTTGCTACTCCGTTATTGATCTGGACCAATTGAGATTGCAAAATGATTTTTTGAAGTAACATGTTTGGGAATAACACATTGTTTCACACTGTGCAAACTGTATTGAACCATGCATGCTGATCAATACCGACGCCGGCCACGTCCGAATGCAGATCTACTTGGGAGGGAAAGGATTGTTAGTTCGATGCATGTTGCTACTAAGAACCGAGGAATCCTCTGCATTCCCACATTCATCACAGGAGAGGATACTTTGTTAGTAAATGTTTTAATAATGTTATCATGTGTTTATTGCTCTGGGTAGCCGGCTACCAAGAATGTTTTAAAGTATTATCGTTTTATGTGTTACTTTGTGCTGGCAATATAATGCACGAAACAGTCAATATCCGAAATTGACAAAACTCCGGACAGCCGGCTGTCGAGTATGCAGTCACTCGTTTATGCATCTACCTTTCGCGTTTTTTTTAGTCATGCAAAAAAAACACATTCGGATTGATAAAAAAAGGTATTATCTCACTGCTCGGTGGATTAAGCACGTTTTTATAAATGAAAGTACGTGACACAAAATAAACGAGCGAATAGGATTTAGACAA
Organism: Malaya genurostris; assembly: GCF_030247185.1. NCBI lineage: Eukaryota > Metazoa > Arthropoda > Insecta > Diptera > Culicidae > Malaya > Malaya genurostris. The sequence continues at coordinate 92,003,165 of NC_080572.1, read as the reverse complement.
AAAAGTTGATTCATTGCATTCAATATTCTAAACAGTTATTATAAAATCATTTTAAATCACCAAACAAAGGTCAACAGATTTCACACGCGTCTTGATTTCTTATTACTTCCGCTCTACTATTCCAATTATTTATTAAAATTATTAATTGGTTATATTAGTTGATCTGGGCATCCGGCTACCGAGAAAAATATTAATTTACTGTTTGAAATATTAATATCAAGTGTTTTTTACTATGTATTCAATATACCGATACATGTTATCTCTGTTATTAACTTTGTAGTATAAACGGATTTGCGCAATGGTTGATTTTTATCATTCATTTTATAATCCTGAAAGACAATCAATAACATGGAAGAAGAAATCATTCCTAATAAAACTTTTCTACGAAGCTAGACGGAAATTGATAGGTTGAATAAAGAGATGATTTAGTAAAATAGAGTAATCAGAAGTAAAACATTGAAAATATCTGATAACTGAAAGGAAAAAGAAACTCCTGCAATTGTCGCCTTTTACGACATGGAAGCAGGAACCCAGTGGATCTATTCTTGGTTCATTTTTTTCCGCCGGATTCCACACGGCATCTAGGCTGGTACAGTCCGGAGAGAGCTAATAGGTACTATCAATCTCCTAGTGGACCCCAGCCCCTACTAAGATGAATGACTAAACTGTATTGTTGTTTAAGTCAACTAGTTTGATAAAAATAAAAATCACTATTTTAATAAAAATTAAATTTCTCTTTTAAAAAATTACATATTATATGAACATATTTCCTTTTATTTAGGTGAACCTTTTTTTTTCAACACACTGTTATTCTCGATGCCATGTATTGGAAAATATTGAAGAAAAATTCATTTCAAGACTTTTCAGATTAGTTGAAATATCAATATGATTAAAAGCGTCTGAAAAGGTTATGAACGTTTAATAGCTTTCTCATACATATTTTAAACACTATTCCGATCATATTCATTGAAAAGAATAGATTGTTATTTTCATAGAAATTGATGTAAAAGCAAAGCAAAGTCTTGGCATTACATACCTTTTGTGGAATTTGGCCTTTCTGTTTCAACAGACTTCGCAGCCGATTCATATAGCGTTCAGAATCATTGCATGGCTAGTGCTATGGATCCTACTGACGCTAAGAATCCTTCCAGGTCGGGGCTCGAACATACAACAACTGGCTTGTAAGACCAGCGTCCTATGCATTGAACCACCAACCCGGGACCGAACGAAATTGATGTGCAATCATCAAAACGGATCAGGGTCATTTCGCCGAAAGCCGTTTCGCCGAAAGCCATTACGCCGAAAGGGTTATTTCGCCGAATGACAATTCGCCGAATGGGTCACTTCGCCGAATGCCATTTCGCCGAATGCCATTTCGCCGAATGCAATTTCGCCGAATCCTGAAATCGTCTTAAAATCTTAATTAGAATTCATTTGAATTAAAGACAAATGAAAGATGATAGCGTTAACACCCGTTTTGTAGACCTACCATTGTACTTCTTGAATAATGATTGATTGTTGTACTCTTGAATACAGATTGATTCATGAACCTCAGAAAGTAGTTCCCAAGAAAACTTGTTGACTATTAAGCTATTAAGCATCAAAGCAATTGCATAGGTGTATCTACCAGGCAAATGTATGTGGTATTTTCCGTTTATTAAGTGAAAATGAAAAAATATCTAATGCGGCTACACCACATCGTTTTGGTTCATGTGCTGTCCGACATCGCTACCGCTCGTTCGGACCTAATTAAACCAAAAAAAAACTAGCTTTGAGTAGACCGGGCATACGAGGCGGTTACAGGTTTGTATGCAAGAGGCCGCTGCTTCCATCTTGGCTTCGGTTATGTGGCTGCGCCACATCTGTTATACAAGAGACATAATATGCAGGAGATATGACTCTTTCGGCGAAATGACCCTTTCGGCAAAATGCCCCTTTCGGTGGAACGACTTTCGGCGAAATGACCTATTCGGCGAAACGACTTTCGGCTAAATGGCATTCGGCGAAACGACTTTCGGCGATATGACCTGCTCCCAGCCAAGATTATGCGTATACGGCAGCAAATCTGTTTTAACTGTGAGGTTTTCAAATCGGCTTATCATTTTTTGCCTTGCGTAGAGCATATTATCACTCTTTCTTCTTCTTAATAGATGTACAGCCATTTCGGCATATATTGAGTCCGATACAATTATGACAGCCATTTGTAAAACTTCTGATAAGTTGAACAATTGTTTTAGTTACTTCGTTTTTACACGACGATGTGAAATTTTTTCCAGAGCTTCTATAACTACTAGTGCAACGTTTGCAAATTGTTTTAGATGTACTTTAAATTGTTCTATAGTGATTTTTTCGGAAGTATTGTAAACTTAACAGTGATAAGATTTACAACGGATTTTAATATATTTAGAAATCTTTCTGAAAATATCTATCATAAAAAACAATTCTAAAATAATTGTAGAACCTCTTGAAATCTCAATAAGTCAAATTTGCTGCAGTCTAAACTATATCTAACCTTGTAAGCTTGTCAAGCACGGCCCATAAAATTTCTGCGCGGTTATAAACTTCACACGCGCATCTTAAACTTAGCGTTTAACCCGAAGAACTATAGATGGAACGTTCTCCGATTTTTAGTAACGAGAAATTTAACAAGATTCGGTACCAAATATATAAGTGTTTAGCAAATAGCATTAACTTTACGTCTGCTTAGCGGTTCAATTTGAACTGTTTAAGTTTGCAATAAGCAGTTCAATTTGAACTGCTCTGCACTGACGAGTCTAAGACGAAACGTAAAGAACAGTAAAAACGGTTATGTGCCCTAAGCACAAACATAGGCTAACCCCTAAATGACCATAACAAGATTGTAAATAAAAAAAATATCTCTAAGGAACGATGTCACCAGTATCCTGCTTCTCCTACTCGCATTGCTGAAAACAACGCTAGATGACACACCACTACTGAAAAAAATAAAATGAAATAAACACTCGCGGATGGGTTTGCTGCAGACCAATTTTTGATTTTCAGTTTTAATAACACTATTTACTTGTAAATTTTCACACATTCCATCTAAATCTGATAACATCGACAATGATATGCAGATGGCGCTTCGATCGGTTGACGTCGTTAAATTTTGGACGGTAAATTCGCAGTTTCTGTCGCTTGAGCATTCTTTAGTTTCGCCAATCAGCAATATTCAATAATAACACTTTCTACTTACAGCTGCAGTTTGATACACATTGTAATTGGACTTTTTCTAGGACAACACTTCGTATTACAGTTTCAGACTATCATGGATATTATTACACGACAAGTAACAAATCTTGAACCCTCATGTCAGAGTTGCTCCTCTGACCTACCAAGATGATAATTGAGTTTATTTATGGCCCAAAAACATTTACGTAGCTTGCAGTACTGTATGGAGTCAATAATTTGCGTGCGAACACTTATGTTCATGCAACATACCCGATTAAAAAGAAGTATGAAGAAAATATCAAAATTTGGGCTTGCATCACATAATCGCATATTTAATACACAGGATGTATTGTAATCATCACCTTGTGACTAGTTCTGAGGAATTGATCATTGATAGAACTTATATGCTATTTTTGAAATTGATATTGACGTAAGTTAGTTTCAATATAAACTCAGACGAATCTTAATATTTTATCTATCCAGGTTAAAAGCATACGATGCATAGTAGTGCAACAAAAATTATTTTGCTATTTACATTATCCTAGAAAAATCAACATTTCAACAATCACTTTTCGAGAGTTTTAAGCCACTGAAAACGCTCTGATACAGATTTTCAATCTGTATTCGTTCTCGGTCCCTACTGAAAATGAGAATATTGATCATAATAAATCTTCATCGGTTACCTCGATGTATAATTAAGTAGTATTTCAAATTATCAAAATCATACAAGGGCGGCAATTGTCCAATACAAGCTGTATTACCACCATGGGAGGAAAGATTTCCATAAAAACAAACACAAATTGATTTTGAATACAAGCTTCACATCGATACAACGGAGCCGAATCGCACATTGCAACATTACAGAGCATGCTGATGCCTGCTGGTGCTTGCGAAGAAATCCGCACAAAATTATTCATAATACAAACAAAAAGCTGAGAAATGAACAGCAGGCGGTCGCCAAAGTATCGGCGCACCACGTCAAGGAGGAGAGCGATCTTCTTGTGTGGTATCAGCAATGTGATTAATCAGGCTGTTTCGGGAGCAGTGAGGTCACGGGTAAGCCGGGCAGGAAACAAGCACCAATAACAAGACGCCATCGTTTCGGACTGGTTTGACGTGACGTGCCTCGATACGACGAACGAGGACATAATTGTTGCTGGCAGTGGTTCTCCGGTACGTTTTCGGTACACGGGGTAAAGCGAAAACGAAGCTGAGGATTGCAATCTCCACTGTATTGTTTTTGCGATTGTTTGGTTAAGAAGTTTGGTAACATATCAATTGCCTTTGAAGGAGATTGGATACAGGTTGTTGAGAATGCGCTTTTGTAAATTATAGGTTATTACTTCTGGGCAAGTCCAATGATGAGAAAACATTGAATGTTAATTCAAATCACCAAGGTTTTCTTTTTATTTGTATATCAAACCAATCTTTCGGAACATCAGTAAAGACAGTGTATTACGGTACAATTAGGGTACAAGGGTTTTTTTTTTAACTAGAGTCAAATTTACTTTCGCAAAGCAGATTATATTTAACTGATATAAGGCACAAGCAGTTCAATATACACTGCTGTGTACTGACGTCTAAGACTTAAAAAATGTCAATCCAACTTCTGCTTGAATTGCTATGCATAATTTAAGAAGTCATTTTTTTCTCATAATTTTTTACCTGTGTATTCAAAATAAACGGGGTATTCAAAGGGTATGAATTTGACATTTGACTGCAAATCAATAGCAGTTACGAACGTGTAGCTTTCATCTGTATCGAACATTCGGAAGAGATAAAAAAAAAAAATAAAATTTTCAAAAAAATTGGAAGAGATGGTGGGTAAACAAATTCTCAAAGCCAGACCCGATCCGTACCCGATTGAAAATAAAATACCCGAGCCTGACTCGATCCCGTCAGGTTCGTTTTCGGGTTCGGTTTAGAGTTTCCCCTTGGATTCAACGCAACCCATAAAATCCTATGCCATCTTTCTTTCATCTACTCTTTTTTTAAATCTTTCTCGGTTTTGAAGAATTTTTCGGTTTACCGAAACTTGCCCTTCATATTCACCCAGAATTTCTGTATCTGATGAGGAAAAATGTTCTTGTGTCTTTCGGCACAAAATCAATATCCTTGGCTTCGTAACACTCCATTTTCGGTTCACGAAATGGCACGATGCCAGTTTCCGCCAAACCAAGGTTTCACCATTGTGGAACTGCAGGAGTATACGCTCCTGGAGGTATTCTATTTCATATTTGGCCGATGATTGTTTGCTTATTATTCCGCATTCACAGATCGCTTGCTACACCAAGTACTCCCGGCAAATTATCGACCTTCTTCTTCCTGAACATCAAGGTGGGATTTACCGACGAAAAACTCTAGATCGGGGATCTTAGGAAAGACTTTGCACCTAGATGCAAATCATATAAGTATATTGCAAGTATCAATAACTCAACGTCTGCTAAGCGATTCATGTTGAATTGCAGATGGCATAACAGTTCAACAGAAACTGTTATGCACTGACGAGTGTAAGACCAAATGTGAAGCTAATATTATACAAACTTATTCAAACATTGACCGTTTGCCTCAATCCAGATGCGAGAAGAGGAATAACAAAAATGTCAACAATGTAGGTTATACTTCATTTCGAGAGTACAACTCGAAAACAATAACCTTTTAATTCAATTTGTCTTTTAAAATTAAAATGGCTTGAGCAAAAGTTTTCCAACATAAATCATCATAAAATCTTTACTGAATTAAAAAACAAACACAATAAATCATTGTTTTTTTTAAGAATCTCTTGAGAGAAGAAGTGATCAAGCTTCTCTTGAAGTGAATTCTCTATTTTAACGTTTTTATACCAGATTAAATTTTAAATATGGGTTGCCATGATTCCAAGCTCTATGGGACTTTACTACAACCGCAATAGAAAAATGGAGTTGGTACGACTAGACCCTGAATATAGTTTACTACCGACTTATAACAGTCTAAAAAGAGCTCCAGCGTAACAAAACACAATATTGACATGACATAAAACCACGACGAATTTACATTGCTTCTTCTGTGTAGAAACAAATGGAAGAAATAACCATAACAGATCGGCTGAAAAGTTCGTATCGTTTCTATGAGAGGGTGCCACTAGAATTAAATCCATACCATTTTCAGTTAGTACCAACCTTCAAAAGATACGTGTATAAATTTGACAGCTGTCTGATTATTAGTTTGTGAGATATTGCATTTTGAGTGAAGCTACTTTTGTTATTGTGAAAAAATGGAAAAAAAAGGAATTTCGTGTGTTGATGAAACACTACTTTTTGATGAAAAAAAGTGCCGCCGATACCAAAAAATGGCTTGATGAGTGTTATCCAGACTCTGCACCGGGCGAAGCAACAATTCGTAAGTGGTTTGCAAAATTTCGTACTGGTCATGTGAGCACCGAAGACGATGAACGCAGTGGACGTCCAAAAGAGGCTGTTACCGATGAAAACGTGAAAAAAATCCACAAAATGATTTTCAATGACCGTAAAGTGAAGTTGAGAAAGCTTTGTGCAAAATGGGTGCCGCGTGAGCTCACAATCGATCAAAAACACCAACGAATTGATGATTGAAAACCATGCTGAAATTGAACGAATTGGGCTTCGAATTGCTCCCTCATCCACCGTATTCTCCAGATTTGGCCCCCAGTGACTTTTTCCTGTTCTCAGACCTCAAGAGAATGCTCGCTGGTAAAAAATTTAGAAGCAATGAAGAGGTAATCGCTGAAACTGAGGCCTATTTTGAGGCAAAGGACAAATCGTACTACAAAAATGGTATCGAAAAGTTAGAAGATCGCTATAATCGCTGTATCGCCTCTGATGGCAATTATGTTGAATAATAAAAACGAATTTTGGCAAAAAAATGTGTGTTTATATTAAACGATACGAACTTTTCAGCCGAACTGTTATACTTGTAGACAGGTTTAAAAAAAATTATATGTGCATATATGTGCACAAAATCTTAATCACTATTCTTCCGACTTCACGAGTTATGAGTTCCACATATTTTAAATATCGTTGTTGAGAGCATACAAAGGGTCAGCTTTTTAAAACTTACTTATCTATTGATAGATTTCGATGATTATACATTTATTTAAAAGGTTGATTCATGAAATTTATTTATAAAAAATGTTTGGTTTCAACAGGACGGCGCTACGTGCCACACAGCCAACGAAACATTCGATGTTCTGCGAACAATCTTTGAACATCGAAAAATCATCAGAAATGATGATGTGAGGCCAATCTCCAAGAAGCTGCTCTTTGACGCCGCTGGACTATTTTCTTTGGGAAACAATTGAAGACCTCAAGCACGAAATTCAAGTTGCTATTGATGACAATTGAAAATGTACTCAAGCTGTGGGGGTCATTTGAACGAAATTATTTTTCATACAAATTTCAATAATCAATCTTGCAAACAACTGTATAATCATTGAAATCCATCCAACCGTTTTATTTATAATTGCATTGGAATTTTTTCGTGAGACGCCCTGTATTTATCTTTGTCCTATACTATCAACGTCAGAAAAAGATATGGGAATTTTATAAGGATTAGTCTGGACGCAATATGGAATATAAATTTTCAAGATCACAATTCTGAATGCCGAATGTTAGTTCAAACCTAGTAAAATTGAAAGAAAACTTCCAGAAAATTACGGTGAAGATCGGAAAGTTCGAACTCAGAAAATTTAATCAATTAGAATAGCGGAAATCATTGGTACCCCAGTCAGTCATCAGTTGTCAACAAACGTACAAATCGATTTAAATTTGATCAGCATCTAACAGAGAAAACATTAGAGATTAGAAAAACTAACACACGAATATGACTATGTAATAAAAACCGTGAAAATATTACCGAAGAGATGGGACTCGAACTCGTAGCTAGCAATCAAGAGGGCTGTGGCGACCAAGTAAAGCGAAGCATACTTGGTTCTTCTAGTCAATTGGACTTTCTCTTCATGTGTTTTCATATGGAGAGTAGCTTAGTTGGAAAAAAAATTCTCGATTAGGAGCTAGCTACGGGCTCGAGTCCCGTGTCTGTGGTAAAATTTTCGCGGTTTTCATTACATATTAGCAATCGCATGTTATTTTTTCAATCTCTTTTTCCCCGTTCGATACTGATCAAATTTAAAACTAGCTCCAGACGGATCTATTAAAACAAATCATTACAAATCGATGTAATTTAGTACATTTTTTTAAAGATTTGCTATAAATCAAATGTCCAAGAATCGTTAACTTTACGTTTGCTGAGCAGTTTATGCTGAACCGTTAAGTTGCGTTAGCAATTACACATAAACTGCTAACGCACTGATCAGTCAAAGATGAAACGTAAAAATACACTGAGGTCTTTTTTACTCGTTTTGCCTTTCTCATATAGAAAAGTTATGCAATCACTGTGAAAACCGACTTTTGAACCGAGGCCCGGAGGCCCGAGTGTCATATACCATTCGACTCAGTTCGTCGAGTACGCAAAATGTCTGTGTGTGTGTATGTGCGTATGTGTGTATGTAACGTTTTTTTGCACTAATTTTTCTCGGAGATGGCTGAACCGATTTTCACAAACTTAGATTCAAATGAAAGGTCTTGTAGTCCCATACAAAATTCCTGAATATTGTTTGGATCCGACTTCCGGTTCCGGAGTTATGGGGTAAAATGTGAAAAAAATTAAAATATGTTTTCTAGCTTTTCTCATAGATGGCGCGACCGATTTTCATAAACTTAGATTCAAATGAAAGGTCCTGTGGTCCCATACGGAATTCCTGAATTTCATCTGGATCCGACTTCCGGATCCGGAAATATAGGGTAATGTGAATCCAGATTTCTGATTGTGAATCCAGATTTCTGATTGTGAATAAAAAAACCGAACACCGTGAATTACAAAACTGGGTAACAAAACTAAAATTGAGATTATTTTTTTTCAAATTGTGAGGATTGTATATTACACAGAGTAACAGCAGACCTTATGCATATGCGCTCTTTTTGTTGCGCTGAGACAAATTTGTTCTCATTCTCAGAAGACAACATTGCGCAGGCGCAGCGCTTTAGCTGCTCTCACAAAAACTCGTTCGCGCATTTATGTACAGCGGCAGGAATGGATGTACAACGCTTCGTTCACTCTCGGCGCATTTAGCCAAGAACGAGGTACGAGTGCTCCAGTTTAATAAAACTTATACAATTTTGTAAGAATATTAAACCCTACATTTTTTGTCAGTGTTTTCTGAGACTTGTTTAATTACTTTTCTTGGCGTAAGGCACAATTGTTAATAATTAGGTTTTCAAAAGCGGGAAAAAGTATCTGTAACTATTCAATCATTCTAAAGCTTTTTTATCTACTTCTTGAACTTCCTTGTGCGATCTTGCTCAACATCACCTTAAGATTTATTTAAAATGATTGGCGTGGTCATACATAAAAACTATTCAAATACGATCAAGAATTAAATATAGTATTCTCGTTAGTAATTTCAATTATAAAAAACTACTTCTTGAACCTGATATTATCGAAAATTAGTATAACTTTTTACACTTGAATGATTTTTTGTTCCGAAAAATATTTCAATTGACATATATTATCAAATATTGAATTTCTTTAAAATGAAGGGTTCGTAATCAATTTCCAGTATTAACAAATCTTTTAGATTTCAAACAACTTGTTGGTTAAATAGTGGGTTGCAAGCGCATACGCATTTAATACATCAAACGAGTTAGATAAAATACATAACATTGGAATGCATACCGCAGCCGAGGGAAACACGTAGGAAGTTTTCATGCAAAAATCAACACATTTGCTCTGAAAGTTGGTTGTTGCACTAAAAATGACTTTAAGCGCTTTCTGCTCTGGAAAGTTTCAGTCCGTTTTTGGCATATAAAATATTAATTCGGTTTTCGTATTCAAAACTACTTATAGGGGCCAACCCGGCGAACGACCAAAATTAGGTTTAAGCCGGATAAAAATAAAAGATATAAAAGAAACTTGAAGGATTTTGACGATAAGTTGTACTTATTAGCTATTCCCATAACGCTCAATCACTTTTTGAAATTTGCTATGTTTCAAACAGTATGACACACAGGGATTTTTTGATAAAAAGCTTTAAAAGTAGATGTTTCATTCATGTCTATTCATGTTAACTTGAATATATGTATTAGGCCGCAGAAAACATTTTTGTTGTTGTCGCTCATTTGAATCACGATGTAAAAATTCAAAATTATAGTTTTCTATACCTCCAAAATGGAATTGGCATCGAACGATTTTCACGAACTTAGATTCAAAGTTTGAATGGTGCGTTTGAATTGGTGTAGAAAAATCCTGCACTCCTGTTACTTCTGTATATTGTATATTCAAGCTTAACAGAGTAATATTAATCAGATGCATCGCACGCACAAAGATTGTACATGTTTTATTTATTATTATAATTATTATTCATCGCAGTATGTATTAGCTGTTTTTATTGATGATATTACTCCACCACGACGGTATTGCTGACGCATGGAATTTCGATGCGACCGACGAAATAAACTCACCCAACGAGCCCAAAAATATTGATATCCGATAGAATTGAGTGATAATCAGCTTTGACACTTACGTCACTTATACCATTATATCACCGGAGTGACAGCCATTTAAACTTCAAACCTGTTCAATGAGCACAGAGTAGCATTAAAACGAGCCTAACATTGTTGAAATGTTGATTCCGAATCAGATAACGATCATACATTTTTAAATTTTAAGAAAACCCAGAATTTATCTTATCAAATATAATTTGGTTCCAAATTCATTTTAATATCTGCAATAAATATGTAATATTAAAAGATAATACTGACTATTTTTATATACTGTGAATCAAAAAAATTGTTTATTTCCACACCTGATCTGAATGTAAGTTTGTGAAAATCGGTTCAACTCCGGAACCGGAAGTCAGGTTCAAACGAAATTCAGAAATTTTGTATGGGACCTAAAGATCTTTCATTTTAATCTAAGTTTATGAAAACACACACACACACACCGGAAGTTGGATCCGAATAAAATTCATGAATTCCGTACCTTTCATTTGAATCTAAGTTTGTGGAAATCGGTCAAACCATCACTGAGAAAGGTGAGTGAGATCTATTTTGGAATATATGACCACTATTTCCGGTGCTTCCGGAATCGGAGACCGGGAACCAGGATAGCCGAAATCGGTGTGTTTAGTTACCTACTGATAAAGGCTATCGATTTGTGTAGTTTTGAGAACAGTTTAGTTTTTACGTATTTTGTTTCGCCGGTTCATGTGACGGCGTACAATATTTAACACACTTTACCCTATAATTCCGGAACCGAAAGTCGGATCCAGATGAAGTTCAGACCGTATAAGACTTTTCATTTGAATCAAAGTTTAATTCAATTATGGTTGTTTGTTGATTTTTTTCGGTAAGAATTGAAACACTGTTCTTAACGTTTTTTGTTCAGCATAACGTTTCGGCTTACTATGCTTCAGCCATCGTCGGACGCATTCAACAAAACTTTTACATGCGTCCGACGATGGCTGAAGCATAGTAAGCCGAAACGTTATGCTGAACAAAAAACGTTAAGAACAGTGTTTCAATTCTCACCGAAAAAAATCAACAAACAACCATAATTTAACAAAGTTGCGGTGACCAGAACAAAAAAAGATTAATCAAAGTTTGTCAAAACCGGTTCAGCCATTTCCGAGAAAACCTAGTGAGATTTTTTGACACATACATACACATACACACATACACGCAGACGAATGATATATGACACTTGTCCCTCCGAGCAAATTTCTACTAGTCGGTTTTTCAAGTGATTGCATAACCTTTCTATATGAGAAAGGTAAAAATGTTTACTTTCTTGTATATATTTTTGGGATTTCGTTACAGAAACAACTAATTTGAATCTCAATGTTTTTTTTTTAAAGGAAGTACACCCAAACCTCCATTTACGAACCTCATATATGTATGTATGTATGTATGCTTACACACTCACCCGTCTGCATATATGTGTATATATTTATGCATATAAATGACCGCTTTTACTTCACCAATATTTATATGTATTAAGAAATACAAATCCTTGCTCACATGCGTACGTATAGGAATACAAATATACATATATAAAGTACGTAAATGGAGGTTTGGGTGTATTATCAGTAGAATTATTTGTCCTCCACCATTTGTGTGAACTATACTAGGCTAAAAAATAAATAAAGGTATAAAATATCAGCTAGTGTTCTAGTAAAGCTGCCAGGTTTACACATTTATAGTAAGCATGTATTCAAAGATATTTAGTTTTGTGTATGTTTATCCATATATCATACGCTAGAATATAATGGGTCAAAAGCTTTTTTGCTACTACTTCTATTTATACCTAAATTCTACTATATCTGTATGCTCTACCTCTTCGTTTGAACCGAATTGCCGAGATAGCAAGACGCCAAATCAGATCAAAACAACGCAAAGCTTGTCTGTTACTGAAAAAATGGTAGTAATCGTTTCTGCAGGTACTTGTTGATGTAAATTTATCGATCAATTGCACCTTTAGTTATGAAAGTTTTGCTCTTCAGCTTACAACTTCAAGTAGCCTGCCGAACCAACTAATTTTGGGAGAACTTCGACAACCTTTTATTTGACCTCAAGGTCGGGAAGCTTGACATTTGTTTCTTCATCCAAAATCACGAAGTACAGCTAGGCGTTTGAAACCGTTCACACACACTAAGTTATAGTAGGTGGTGTCAGGCCCGTACCCAGGATTTCGTTTCGGGAGGGGCCCAAAGATAAAAAAAATAATGTTACTTAAGATTGCTGATGTACTTAATTCTCGGCGTGCCTTTTACGAGTGTTTTTAACAGACAATTTAAACTTTTCCACTGGAACTGATATTGTATTACATTTCTTTAGGTTTACAGTTTTGTTATTTCTGTAAGACATGCCTGAGACCTTCTAAATAATTATACATCTGTTTTTGATTTCGGGAGGTGCCAGGGCCCCTCGGCCCCCCCTCTGGGTACGTGACTGGGTGGTGTCTTTTTATATGGGAAATAGAAAAAAATGTGGCTAATGTACAATGCTCCGGAGATCTATTTGGCTAAATTTTGCTGTACGTATACCTTAGTGTTCATTCAATCTAATAATCATGCACTTGGAAGCATTATTTTGAACACAAATTAAAATTATAAGCGAAGGTTTCTATATGGAATGAGTCAAAGTTCATACAAAATAGTTCTCATTACAATTTTCCTTAGATTAAACTCAACAGCCTCCGGGTGCAATTTGCGATTGACACAGCAACTCTTTCAAGGCGAATCAACTGTAATAACCATGACCAATCGTGCTGTTGCCCTTGGATCGTTGCTTCGACCCAGCGATGTTGTAGTTCATTAACTGTACGGTTTTCCAGACGGCGTGCAATGACAATTACGCGGTAAACGGTAGCAATCCGCGGAGAGCATCCTCGGTCGCACGACCGGAGAGTGTTGTGATAATGCAAAGTAGTTATATAGGATAATGAGCATTTCTATGAGCGACGGTTCGCATGGATAAATAAACATCATCTTGCGCGACGGAACTGGCTGCATAAATTTTGCTTCAAGTAGCCGCTACTAAATTCGCCGCAGAATCAACACCAGCGCCTCGCTTCAAGAGATGAGTCAAGTGAGTGACGACGAGTGATGCCGCTGCGATGCACTTGATTTCAGTTACTCACTACTCTCGCTCCGACCGAACCGCGCACTTCGACTGGCTGGTCCCAGTGCAGTGCATTTAGTAAGAAATGTTTAATTATTCCTTACTTAAACGAGTGCTTGTTACTTGCCGTGGATGATTTATTTTTCTGTTCCACCACCACGGTATAGCCCCTCCCCCTTCCCATCCCATAATCGACGCTAAATGAGACCCGACGAGATTCTGCTAGCTGGTAGATTTTTTTTCAATTCATATACCAGCATAATCAGGCTACGTTTCCAACGCTTTGAGCGCTTCATTACGTATGCATTTAAAACATGTTCTGGTCTTTTTTCTGCAATTAAAGTCAACAAGTGCAGTGTGCTCTCCTGAGATCCAGCTCCACATTCCTATTGAGTGCAGCTTGTAAGGATACGGAAGTAGGCAGACTATTTTATGACCACTTTAAGTCTTTAACTACATTCAGACTCACTATTTTCTAGATTGAGCTTTCAGTAGAACTAATGAAATTGTTATCGTACACGCATGTGATTGTAGTTGTACATTCAGATCAATTATTGATATTTTCGTTGGAGAGTATTATTATTTCACTATTGTCTTATTTATCAAGTCACTTGTAATTGATTGACACAAAGTAGCTTCTGAATCAATTCATTGGCATTCGGTTCAAAATGTTGCACCGAAATACAGAATGTAAGCTTGTAATAATATTTGTCGACCTGGTAAAAAAGTAATGACAATTTCGACCATTCATTAATTTCATTCATTCTCAATTATTCTTATGCATCCTTCAATTAATTATGCTCACAGCACACACACACACCCTTTAAAACACGCACGAAATTCCTAGCAAGTAAGTGGCCATATAACCGAAGATAAGCTCCACTCGCTGTTAGATGATACTCCACTAACAAGCTTGTTTAGCGTTTGTCGGACCGCCAGAACGAAGAGATCAAAGATACCGGCACGCTGTGGCGGCGGTTTCCCTCCCAAACACTCCCCGGCATTTTTCACTAGCAAAGGCCGCGTCGAAACATTTGTAAAACAACCTCCCGGTGGGACCGCACTGCTCCTTTAGGACCAGTCCGGCAGTCTATCTTGCCTCTAATAGTTTACCATTTTGGCGAAGCCGCACCTTTTCGCTCGGTCGACTCCCGATAGGCCGCCGATCGATCGCCACGGTGTATTTCCGCACCGGAGCCATTCCAAATTTGGTATCATCATTCGATCCGGGATGAAAGCGACGGTATAGACAAAATAGCATTCCAGTTGGCGGATCGCACGGTGGGGGTCACCGTGGAGCCGATAAACAGCGAAAAATCGTCTTCACCGGCCGAGCATTACCGTCAAATATCGCATTATATTCCTATTTTACACACGATATTAATGTCGCATTCAATGACCGATTGATGGAAAGTGATCAATCGATCTGACGAACACATCGTGGACTTTTACTGCCAATCAATGCAATGTCTTTTTTCCACGAATTACAAAAGGCTATCCTCGACTGGTCTATAAAAAAGGCCAGTTCGTGTCAACAATGTTAACTTCAGCAAATCTGCTTTTCGTTACTTTTCATTTTCACGCTCTTTGGCAAACAATTTGACTTTTTATTGGTTTTTGGTTTGGTTAGCAACTTTGCTTTGTAGAATATTTCAAAGGCGGTGATCCGTCACTGTGTCAACAGGTGAAATCGTTTCTTTTGAAATCACAAACTAAATGTTTCCATAGCAAATTCCAAATTAATGTAGTACACACAACGTTTCAGCATTCGTGCACAACTGTTTTTATTTCTTTTTTTATTTTTAGTAATATAAAACCGCTTTTTAATTCGCCTTTCTCTTGTCATTCATACAGTTTTATGATAACATTTTATCATCAATCTTTACCGTCTTCAAATTTTTTCATCAATCTAAACCGCTTTTGACACCAATCCAGGCAAACTCAATACTTTACTAATTTTTTAGAGGAATTCACAAAAGTGTGTCCGAACGTTTATGTCGCTTATTCGGTAACATTTTCGGACACAAAAGTATCAGCAATAATACATTTGAACTTGATTATTCTCTCCTCTAAAAAAAAAATCCCGACACACTAAATTATGATTAGCCGAGCTGGAATTTCAACAAATGCATCCAGCGAAAACCCAGGACTGAGGACAGTACCGTAAAGTGGTAGGTTTTTTTTGTAATTTTCCCGTTTGAAATTAAATTTTCTTGGAAACGGTGCAGAGTATAGAAACCCACCTGACAATGTCTTCGAAATTTAGTTGAGAATATTCTGTGAATTTTTCAGAATGATTCATTGAGTTTAGCGGTCGTGTTGTATTTTTTTCTGACTAAAGAACTGCTGAAAATTGGAACGCTCGGAAATGCATACCTCTACTTGTTCATCGAATATTTCGGCTTTGAAAGATAGTATCATAAATCTACCGTGACAAAGTCTAGATAATTTAGTTTAGATGCGATTAGTACCTAAAAACATGTATGATATCGCGATATTTTTCTGTGAAACAAAGTCAGTTCCAATGTATCCGCCATTTTTTTCGCTTAAGTTTCCTGATAGCATTCTGAAAAACCCCTTTTAATCCACCTAGTGGTGTAATAATACCTTTCTCTTTTTTCATAACAATCTAATGAAAAAATTTTTCATACTTTTATTAAATAATTTTGGATACTAATTCTGACACCAATTGATTCAGATTGATTCGAGTAGTTCACAAAAGCATGTTTCAGTGTTTATGTCACACAGTCAGCATCAGTTTTCCAAAATAGTGCTTGACATTTTCGTTGCCTATTTGTATGAGAACAGTGATGCTAATCTAAAAAAACCCTTCTTAATCCACCTAGTGGTGTGATAATGCCTTTCTCTTCTTTCATAACAGTCTCATGAAAATATGTTTCATACATTTATAAAATAATTTTAGACGCCGATTGATTCAGATTGATTCGAGTAGTTCACAAAAGCATGCTTCAGTGTTTATGTCACACAGTCAGCATCATTTTTCCAAACTATTGCTTGACATTTGCGATGCCTATTTGTATAAGAACAGTGATGCTAATCTAAAAAAAGCCTTCTTAGTCCACTTAGTGAAATTTTCATATATCTTGAAATATCACCATAGGGGGGAGTACATGAAATTTTCGAAATCGAAAAAAAATTTTTGATGCCAAAAGGCTTAGAATTGCATGAAACATCGAGATTTAGTGTCATCTCGAAAAAAAAATTTTTTGAAAAAATCGACTTTTTGGGACTTAGAAAAAATATGAAAATATGTCCCAGAAAGTTGATTCTTTCAAAAAAAATTTTTTTTGAGATGACACTAAATTTCGATGTTTTATGCAGTTTTAAGAGTTTCGGCATCAAAAAAAATTTTCGATTTTGGAAATTTCATGTACTCCCCCCTATGGTGCTTTTTCAAGATCGAAAATTGTCAAACCTTTACCACCGGGCAGCACCCCTTAAGCATGTCCGATTTAGGTCAAATTTTGCATGAAGGCTTTTTTCGAGGTGCTTAAACTTTTGAGCACTAGAACTTAACGAAAATAGAGGTGATCCCAAAATTTTGGCACCCTTATATATATAAGAGCGGTTAAAATCAACGTGTTTTGTCGGTTACGTCACTTATACAATCATATATCAGGAACCAAAAGTCACAACCATTTGATCTTCGAACTTGATCAATGGCCCGACAGTAGCTTTCAAACGAGCCCAAGTTTGTTAAAATCGGATCAGCCATCTCTGAGAAAATTGAGCGCGTTCAAATACAACGCTTTTTGTCGGTTACGTCTCTTATACAATCATATCTCCGGAACTAAAAGTCACAGCCATTTGATCTTCGAACTTGATCAATGGTCCGATAGTAGCTTTCAAACGAGCCCAAGTTTGTTAAAATCGGTTCAGCCATCTCTGAGAAAATTGAGCGCGTTCAAATACAACGCTTTTTGTCGGTTTCGTCACTTATACAAGGTGAGATGAAAAAACTGCAACCAACTTCAGACTGCTGCCATTTCTAAACCGCTCGTCCCACAGCTGTCAGATTTATTCTAGTGACAGCTCATTATATTATTTACAAGCGCACAAAAGCATTTTGGTGGGAATTTTTCAGAAAAAAAGTTATTTGTGATGGAATTCAAGTGTGATAGTGTGATTGCTTTGCATTTGGCTGGAAAACCACAAGTGGCTATCGTTAGAGCCCTCCAGCATTTAAAAGTGAATAAATCTTTTGTGTCTCGTACCATCGCTCGTTACCGTGATACTGGTAGCGTAGCCCGACGTCAAGGAAGTGGACGAAAAAAAACAGCAACATCGGCAGAAATGGTTCGAAAAGTGAAGAAGCGAATTGAACGAAATCCGCGTCGCAGTGGCCGAAAAATGGCTCGTGAGCTGAACATATCGCAATATGCCATTCGGCAAATATTGAAAAATGAGCTTGGACTAAAGCCATTGAAGTTCCAAAAAGTGCAAGATCTTACTGATGCGCAAAAAAAAGTTAGACTCGAAAAAGCTAAAGAGTTGCTTCGCTTGGCCGAAAGTGGTGAACTGCCGAATTTGGTTTTCTCCGATGAGAAACCATTCGTTATCCAGCAGTTTGTAAACAAACAAAATGATCGTGTTTACTTGCCAGAGAGGTCAGCTGAAAATTTGCAACTTCGGTTGGCCACCAGAACTCAAAAGCCGGCCATGGTGATGGTGTGGGCCGCCATAACAGCCGATGGTTGCTCGCCGCTCGTATTCATCGACCGTGGGGTCAAAATAAATGCGCAAATCTATCGCGAAAATATTTTGGAGGGAGTTCTGAAGCCCTGGGCACGCAAACATTTCGGCCGCAGACCTTGGACATTCCAACAGGACTCAGCACCATCGCACTCAGCACGCGCCACCCAAGAATGGTTAAGAAATGAGGTTCCTCGCTTCATTTCCACCGCACAATGGCCACCAAAATCTCCGGATGCCAATCCGTTGGACTATTGTGCCTGGGGTATTTTGGAAAGCAAGGTTGGCACTAAAAAATACCAAAGTGTCGATCATCTCAAGCAAGCGCTTCGCCGAGAATGGGACAAAATACCGCAGAGCCACTTTCGGGCAGCGTGTGATGGTTTCATTGGCCGTTTGAAGGCCATAGTTCGTGCCAAAGGTGGCCAATTCGAACAAATCTAAACCGATTCTCAAATTTGATGTTATTTCCGACATTTTTTGCTTTCATTCAATAAAATTTAAAAAAAAATGAAAAAATTATGGCGTTTTACTTTGTTGCAGTTTTTTCATCTCACCTTGTACAATCATATCTCCGGAACCAAAAGTCACAGCCATTTGATCTTCGAACTTGATCAATGTCCCGACAGTAGCTTTCAAACGAGCCCAGGTTTGTTCAAATCGGTTCAGCCATCTCTGAGAAAATTGAGCGCGTTCAAATATCTTCGAAAAGTGCACACACATACACACATACACACACACATACACACACACACACACACACACACACACACACACACACACACACACACACACACACACACACACACACACACACACACACACACACACACACACACACACACACACACACACACACACACACACACACACACACACACACACACACACACACACAGACATTTTCCGATCTCGACGAACTGAGTCGAATGGTATATAACACTATGGGTCTCCGAGGCTCCGTTCGAAAGTCGGGTTTTCCAGCAATTCTAATACCTTTCTATAGAGAAAGGCAAAAACCCTTCTCAGTCCTTTTTCATATATCTTGAAAAATCACCACCGAAATCGAAAAATAATTTTTGATGCCAAAAGGCTTAGAATTACATGAAACGTCGAGATTTAGTGTCATCTCGAAAAAAAAATTTTTTTTTTTTGAGCATATCGACTTTTTGGGACTTTTTTCCCAGAAAGTTGATATTTTCAAAAAAAGTTTGTTAAAATCGGTTCAGTCATCTCTGAGAAAATTGAGCGCGTTCAAATACAACGCTTTTTGTCGGTTACGTCACTTATACAATCATATCTCCGGAACCAAAAGTCACAGCCATTTGATCTTCGAACTTGATCAATGGCCCGACAGTAGCTTTCAAACGATCCCAAGTTTGTTAAAATCGGTTCTGTCATCTCTGAGAAAATTGAGCGCGTTCAAATACAACGCTTTTTGTCGGTTACGTCACTTACGAGGTCTGTTCAAAAAGTACCCGGAATTCTCATTTTTCTAAAAAAATATTTATTTATTCGTCTACATCTATATGGTCCCCTTCAAAGTAATCCCCCCTAGATATAATACACTTATGCCAGCGTTTTTTCCAGTCTTCGAAACAGCCCTGATAGTCACTTTTTGTAATGCTCTGTAGCACTCTCAGCGATTCTGCCTTTATCTCTTCAATCGATGAAAAACACTGTCCTTTCAACTTCAACTTTGGGAACAGGAAAAAATCACACGGAGCGATATCTGGTGAATAAGGAGGTTGGGGCATGGTAATGCGTTTGTTTTTTTGATCAAAATTCAGCAGTTTCAGAACGAATTTTGCTGCCACTCGTTTCATGCCCAAAACATTTGAAAAAATATGATGGCATGAGCCAACTGATATGCCAACTTCATCAACAACTTCTCTAATAGTGATTCGGTGATCATCCATAATCATTTTTTCCACTTTTCCCACATTTTCATCGATTATTGACGTGCTGGGTCGACCGGAGCGTTCGTCGTCTTCAACGTCTTCGCGGCCATCTTGGAAACGCTTATACCACTCGTAAACACTTGTTTTTTTCATAGCAGACTCTCCGTAGGCTCTCTGTAACATTTCGCACACTTGGTTACACTTTATTTCATTTTTCACGCAAAATTAAATACAAATTCTTTGACTCTTCAATTCTTCCATTGTTTAAACTAACAAAAATCGCCGAGCTCAAAAAAACACGTCTACACCAGCCGCTACAAAACAGAATGTAAACAATGAATACAGCTGAAAATTTCACCATACATTAGGGACATATGTACCAACACAATAAAAAAAAATTTAACCACCGGACTCTCCAAACGCGCGCAATTAAAAAATTCCGGGAACTTTTTGAACAGACCTCGTATACAATCATATCTCCGGAGCCAAAAGTCACAGCCATTTGGTCTTCGAACTTGATCAATGGCCCGATAGTAGCTTTCAAACGAGCCCAAGTTTGTTAAAATCGGGCTGAACCGATCTCTGAGAAAATTGAGCGCGTTCAAATATCTTCTAAAAGTGCACACATACACACATACACACAGACATTTTCCGATCTCGTCGAACTGAGTCGAATGGTATATAACACTATGGGTCTCCGAGGCTCCGTTCGAAAGTCGGTTTTTCCAGCAATTCTAATACCTTTCTATAGAGAAAGGCAAAAAGGAGAGAGAAATAAAATTGGCTAGACAAGGCTGCCAAACACACAGACGTTTCATTGTATATAACAACATTTTTTGTTTCATTCAATCTTTGTGAAAGTTGAATATTTTTTCATTGTTTTTTGGAATCCATGTAATGTCCAACCCATACGGTAGATTTATGTGATAAAACTTCTCAGCAAAATAATAAAATGTATGCTGGCAACCCGGTACAGTTTGCTCACATACGAGAGAGTACAAGAGAAATATGATGCGCAAAGGGAATCGAGCAAGCCACGTGGTCAATTTAAAACTCAAAACGCGACCCTCTGTCCTCAGAACTTAATCCACCTAGTGGTGAGATAGTGCATTTCTCTCCACATTTAAATAATTTCATTAATCATTTGTAAGACTCCATTCTCGGCCATTAGTATTGTGAGCTTAACAAATAACCTGATAATAGGTTTCAAGCGAGTCTTTCAAAATTTAATCTTTCATCTCCGAGAATTTTTTTTTTGCAAGATTACATCTCTCGAATCGGATATGCTCGCAATAATTCTTTAAAATTTAATTGACATTGTCTCAGTCAAATAAGCCTAAGTTTATCAAAATTCGTTGAGAAATTTCAGTTGAAAAAAATATTTGCGGTTAGTCGGTTACGTCCGTTATACTGTTATATATTCCGAACTGAAAGTGACAACCATTTTATTATTTAACTTTATCCAAAGTTCAGTAGTAACTTTCAAACGAGTCTAGATTTGTTAAAATCTACTAAACCATCTCTGAAAAAATTGAGCAGTAAAAAAACAACGCGTTTTGTCGCTTACGTCACTTATACCATTATATCTCCGGAACTGGAATCTTGATCTTCGAACTTGATCAATGGCCCAATAGTAGCTTCCAAACGAGCATAGGCTTGTTGAAATCGGTATCTATACAGCCATCATGATCTGAAATCTTACAACCGTCCGCTAAAATTTCCAGAAACCGACGGTCGGTTGCACTAGGAGAATGATATACAACTGAGAACTGGGCGTGATTTACAAAAACATAAGATTGGTTACACTGGAAACCGTTATACCATTGTATAAAGTTTCGAACACCCTTTTCAGCGGTACCACGTTTTTGAAAATATTATGTAAATTGATTCGCGTTACATTGAAATTAAGTCGGTGCACATGGGACCTCGCACTCTACCAAAATCACTATAGATGTCGCCACTGTACATAAAAGACAGTTTATACAGAGTCCGCCATCTAACTTGTTTTAACTAGCGGATATTTCGACATTGGTAACCTTAATGTCACTTCTGATTTGACAGAAACTTAGTTTTATCCTTCCGCTGAACGAAAATGGTTGTGTATATGCTTGAGGAACGCGTGAAAATAGTGCAGTTTTACTTTTAAAATCAGCTTGAAGAAGACATCGATTTTGGCGATCTTCTCGGATGAGGCACATTTTCATCTCGGCGGGTATGTTAATAAGCAAAATTGTCGCATCTGGGGGACGGAAAACCCGAACGTTATCATGGAGAAGCCGATGCACCCTAAGAGAGTGACGGTTTGGTGCGGATTTTGGTCTAGCGGCATCATTGGGCCATTTTTCTTCGAAAATGAGGCAGGAGCCGCCGCTACGGTCAATGGCGAGCGCTACCGCGCCAGGATTAGCGCTTGGTTCTTTCCGTTACTTGAAGAGGAAGACTTGGACACCATTTGGTTCCAACAAGACGGCGCTCCGTGTCACACAGCCAACGCTACGATCGATATTCTGCGCACAGTCTTGGAGATCGAATTATCAGTCGAAATTCGGATGTCGTTTGGCCGCATCGGAGCTGTGATTTGACACCGTTAGACTATTATCTTTGGGGGCTGTCAAAGATAAGTGATATGTGGACAAGCCAGAGACAATTCAAGCCTTGAAGGACAACATTCGTGCAGCCATAGCTGAAATAAAGCTGCATGCAATCGAAAATGTACTAGAAAACTGGACCGACCGTATGGCGTACTGCAAGGCCAGCCGAGGCAGCCATTTAAATGAAATTATATTCCACAACTAACCGGAAGGATTGTACTTTAAAATATAATAATATAAAAATTTTAAAATCGGATGAACCGTTTGTGTTTTTTTTAACCGTTTGTGTTTTATTGCATGTTTAAAAAAATGTTACATGGCGGACCCTGTAAAAGACACTCGGCCAACTTGCCTTGTTGGTCAACTAACCACGATTTCGTCTACTTTGAGGATAAGAATCTGTCACTTCACACCAAATACAATTTAAATTCAGGAATTGTACAATTCCTGACGTGAAAAACACCAGAACTCGTGCTGGACGATCGCAAAAAGTCGTGCCCGGAAGCTAAATGAAACCACACTGCTGCGTAATGGATAACGAGGCATACAGGAAGGCGCATTTCAACCAAAGTCCAGGGAACCTATATATGGCAGCCAAGGATAAGTGTGATGTTCTAGACCTCCAAACACAGAAGTTGTCGAATTTTGATGATTTGACCTTGAATGGACTGGTGCATTTGAAAATGTATCTCTAAAACCGGTTTCTGTCTCTCCTGGACACTCACAGCGGTTCGGTGAATTTTCTGGTAGGAGTTTGCATCATGCCACTACACGAAGGACGTGCTAGAGTGGTGTAAGGCGAATGATGTCGATTGACCGAAACACTCCGGATTTGCGCCCAATAGAAAAATATGGGGCCACTATTAAGAAGAATCCTCTATAATAACCTGAAGTAGTGGAAAATATGCACGAAATAAAAACAGTAGGGGAGAGTGTTCGGTTACCGGCACCCTTTTCTTTTGCGCTTATAACTTTTGACTAAGTGCACATTATGCGGACATATATACATCGATGGAAAGCTAAAGTCCCTAGCTAACAACTGAATAAGAAATTAAGTTGATTGAATCGATTAAAAAATTTTATTATAAATTTAGTAAAGCGATAAATTTTGGCCATTTCAAGAAAGGGGTTCGGTTACCGGCACCCCAAAAAATTTCGCTAATAATGGAAAAAATCTATACTTAAAGACTGCAATTATTCAAAGAAAACACGGAATTTATTCTTTTCGGAGGCGTTTTGGACCAAAGTCTTTATTGTCTGATGATAGCTTCGCATTGGCTCAGACAAGTTTGCAGACTTGACATCTCTGCATATCATTGACAATTTTTCGCGATTTGTCTAAAAAAATGGGATGCCGGTAATCGAACACCTTGGGGTTCCGGTAAACGAAATCGGTAGACATTTCGAAAATGACGAAAAAAACTTTGGTTGTGAAAATTTTGATAGCATCTGGTATTAAATCACGAAATAGATCGATTTCATCCCATAAATATTCAACTCACCCACCTTTTCGATTGATGCTTTTCAATTTATGATACTTTAAAAATGTCATAAAATACTTTTGTGTTGATTTTCACGCAATTTAAATTTGTTTTAAACGCAGCAAAAAGTACAAGCATCTGTTTGCTTTAGTATTCGGCACAAAAAGAACGTACTGCTATTACACACACATGACATTTGTCGGAATGGCACTATCTGCTTTCTGTCAAAAGTTACGGCGGGTGCCGTCGACCAAACACTGCCGGCAACTGAACATCTTCCCCTATAGTTTCATATGCAAAAAACTGTCTATTTTGAGGTCGTGCAGAAACTTATAGCAAGGGGTAAAGCCATACGATAATCGGATAGAAACTCGAATTTTGAGAATGAATTTATAAACGGTAAACGCTTTAGATCGCGACGATATAATCTATATATATATATAAAATAATAGCGGAAAAAGTGTGTGTAGCTAATGTTCTCTGGTATGTGTGGACAGATCTACAAATGATTTTTTTTGTTCAAAAGGTGTTGTTTATGCGGAGGTTTTAGGCTATATTACATAAGGAAAATCCATTCGGAAAATGAAGAAGATCTAGAAAATTGTTCTGTATGGAATGGGAAATTTTCCACTCAATGCATGCTAGATCTTTGATGATTGTTTGGTGCGTATCGAGTTGTGCAATGCTTGCCCGCTGGAGTGCAAAATATGAATACTAGATTATTAATTAAATCGTATGGCGCCAATCTAGCTGATTTGTGTTTAAATTTTACCTACTTGATTCGTGTGTTTCTTTATTTTCAACCACATGTTCAATTAAGTATAGGCGTTTCCTTAGAATTTCAGATATATGAATTTCTATCTTCACTATGGATACCATTATTAATTTCACTATGCGTTGAAACTTCATTCAAAGTCAACAGGGTTGATATGTGCAAACCGTTTACTCTCAACCTTATGAAAGAATTCCATTTTAATTAAAACGATATTTTTTGTTATTTTTCGGGTTAAATTTTGCATAAGCTTTATCTATTTCCGAAAAGTAAGATTTTTATCATCAGTTGTAGTCATAAACTGTTGGTACAAAATGAACTTCTTCAACTTCATTACATAAACCCAGACACAGTTGTGTTATACAAAGCACATTCAATCAATAAATGAAAATAAAAATATTGTGAAATGCAAATATAATCAGGTATAAAGGATCATAATCGCTGTTGCTAGAAAGCGAGATTTGTTTCAAATATTGTTTCATTGGATCAACTAGACTTAATAGCAAATCCATTCACTTTCAGTATCAGTAATGTCTTGATACCTACGGAGGCAGCTTTGGACGAAATTTTGTGCGTATGTTTCTCAAAGCGACCTCCAAAATTTGTGAATTGTTTCAAATTGTAAGTTCGGTTAGTCATTTGTCCCGAACGTCTTCAATTGGCCAGCACGATCCATATTCGATAGGTTTTTGGGCATATTCTCTCAACATCGGTTTTGGCTGAGTATATCGAAATTTCAAATTATTTTCGGTGTTTTATACAATACAAGTAGGTTTACAATTTTCCCTACACAAAAATCACAGAATTGCGGAAGCAAATGATGTCTTCATGGTAATAACCAAATCATGTAGACAATAGAGCGTACAAGTCACTTGTGGCTGAACACCAATTTAAATCTGAATAATTTAATTTTAACTCTTATTCCAATAAATATTTATTAAAAAAAATATTTTCGGTTATTGTTGCGGTGGCTATGAATCGTTTCGTCCGATATACTCGCACCATCCCTTTTTAAGAAATCGCATGGATGAAACCAAGATTTGAGAGCTCATCGACATGTTCTACCTCTTCGAAACGATTCACTTCCTTGCTCACAAGCTGTTTCGATTTTGGGATGTGTTTTGCTTGCCATCATTGTCAGATGACTCGTTTTGACGGAACATTAGGAAGTGAGAAAAATACTTATACCATTCTACTTCACTGATCGCATGCAATCATGACCACGATCTTCTGAATCCGACTTACAAATAATTTCCATCGAAAGATAATTTATGAGTGGTACAAAGTTCGCAGGCACAGCTACAGGTACAGAAATAAGAAGAGCAAGTACAGGAAAAAGTGTAGCAGATACAGTAACAGGTGAAGAAAGTGCAAAAAGTAGAGAAAAATACAGAAAGTGCAGGAACAAATGCCGAAAGTACAAGAACAAGTAAAAAAATGAGAGAAACAAGTACAGAAAGTAGTGGATTAAAAAGTGCAGGAGCAGGTTCATAAAATTTGGAGTACAGCAAGAAGAGAAATTATAGAGGTAAGTGCAGAAAATACAAATACAGAAAAGAAGTCTAAAGTTTGAAAAATAATGGCAAATGTTATCGAGGTAACAAATTGACAGGCAAATTCAAAGATGGAAAAGTTATTATTATTATATCGTTTATTTATACCCGTCGTTCACCGGGTTATGAAAAGTTTGTATTCCATACATTCCGATTACTGAAATGTCATTTGCATTTATACGTCCATTTTCCATCAATTTGGCTTTTCTGCTACCGTCAATTAAGCTCAATGGCAAAAGTTAGAAGTTTGTGGTGTGAATTTGAAGTTCTTTTTTCACATGGACAATTGTCCGTTTCCTGTACAGAAAAATTACCCAAATAAACCTAAAACATTGCAGCAGATACCAAATCGATCGGATCCACCGTTTTAGAAATATAAATTTTTGAAAATTTTCAAGGGATTCTTTCTTAGTCCCTTCTCAAAAGTAAGACTAGATTAAAAGTGGCAAACTTGTGATTCAAATTATCTCTTTTGATCATAAAGAATGCATATTCAAAATTTGAGCAAATCAAAAAATACAAGAACAAAACAAAGCAGCAATTTCGAATGCAAAACCGGATAAAACCATTTGTCTCGAAAGAAATGGTGTTTGCATTCTGCGTGTTCAGTTTTTGGTCGATTCTTGCAAAATATATGTTTCCAAACCTGCATTCAGCCGTTCATCAGCTGATTTCAACTAATTTGAGACGTAAGTTGGTTGCATAACATAACGTTCAACCAAAAATGATACCTTATTTTAGAAACTAAACCGATGAGAATTTCATTTAATTACATTCCTATTTTTGCCTTTTATACATATACAACTTATGAAGTTGCGTAAAAATTCAACTGGTGAGATGGATGTGCCGATTTTCACGAACCAAGATTTATATTCCATGCGGAATACCTGAGTTGTATCAGGAGCCGAACTCCAGTTCCGGAACTACAGTGCAAAAACCAGAAGCGCACTTGTAGAAAATATTCTAAATTTCGAAACGTCATTAAGAGCGACAACACACCGGAAAAGTAGTCCCAATAGTTCTTAGAGATGGTTTAGCCAATTTTCGAAAATGTAGATCTAAATAAAAGATCTTATGGTCCCATAATTCCTGACTTTGAGCCGAACCCAATTACTGAGAGATGAGCGTTCAAGTCTTCATTTTGGGCGACAATGCTCAAACAGTGAAAAATCTTCCAAATTGGGTCATCAAACTAGTAGGTCGTGAGCTGCACACTACCTCTGTACCGATCTCCGGATTCCGGTTCCGCAAGTACCGGAAGTAGTGACCGAAAACTCCAAAATGGAAGTCAACTCGTTTTCACAGAGATAGCTTAATCAAGGCCCTTATTACCGTTCTCACTTTCACTTTCACATTCACTTCACTTACATGTCACTTCACTTTATTTTACCTATTACCAGTATCACGCATAGTGAAGTGATCACTGTAGTGGAAAAACTCATTTTTTCAACAAAATGTTGGTGGCGTGATGTTCATAATGACATCAAGTTCATTCAAATAATTACTTTTGTCTTTGAAGCGATTTCCGTGCTAAGGACCTAAATTCACTTCACTCGATTTTCATCGTGAAGTGATACCGATAATAAGGGTCCCAATCACTTCACTTGGCTTTCACCGTGTAGCGATACCCGTAATAAGGGCCATTGTCATTGAATGATATTCGGATCCAACTTGCGACTTCGAAATTATAGGATGATTCTCCTATAATAGACTTGAAACTGTTTAAATTTGTAGATTACGCTAGTTAATGCCTTAATGAATATTTTCATACCGTTTGGAAATCATAATTTTGGTGAAATAACAGACATAAGAACACCATAACTTTCGATGTTTTGAGACAGGTCCAACAAAAACCAATACGTTGGAAAAATAGAACACAAAGAAGTTCTCGATTATGTAAAAGCAAAAATCCGATACATAACCTCTACATGCCAATCGAAATCAATTTTATTTAAAATTTGAAAAAAATATCAAACAAATCCCACAAATCTGGCTTCGGTGAGTGATATTGCACGAACCCAATTGTTTTCAATCAATTGGTTTCCCCTGCTCAATCACTGACACCATGTGTATAACCATTTAAGTGAATACACACACCCAGACAGCCAGTTTCGAGTCAACCTTAGCAAGCAGGAAAAAAAGTGTCAAAAAATAATTAAATTTAATTGATTGATCACCAAATTATTTATTCTTAAACATCTGTATCATTCAATGTCCATGGGTGGGGTTGGGCCGCATAAAGCAGCCGTTTGGTTTCCCATCGCCGATGCCAACTTTTATTGAAATATTCTCGCTCACTTCTGGATGTTCCACACCCCTTTCCGACCGCCACGGATGATTGGCCCACCAAAACAAACTTGTCAGTTGCACAAAATACTCAATCTTGTGCGATGTCCGGATTTCTCTCTCTCTCTCTCGGTCACAGTGAGTTGCTCGTCCGCGTTGGCTGTTACTTGCAGGAACTTTTGTTTGACTCTGATAAGTTTGATACAGGCTGGGAATTACATGCAATTTATCATCATCATCGGTAGCACATGGAAGGCTGGATGGATGGACAGATAGAACTCCTTACTTGGCGGGAACCAGAAGCGCACTGGTAGAAAGTTTGAGTAATATTCACTGATAAGGAGTGAGCTATGACGGCTCGATTGGTTATGAGTTTTTAACGTTTTAAGAGATATGCAAATAGAAATGGCTGCCGAAGACTTAAAAGTTGAAAAACGTAATTCACCAATTAGGATTTACTGTTTAATAGAATGATGATTGGTATATGCTTTGAATAACAGATCCTGACTCCAGATTTCATGAATTAATTAAACTTTCAATATTCTCAAACCGTTGAAATTTTTGACTATAATTATTTTACGTTACCTCTTTTTACGTAACTCTTTTTACGAACAAAATCCCAAATAACGTAATCTTTTTTTACGAACCAAGTCCCAAATAACAAAAACTTTTTTTTACGAACCTACTTCGTAAAAAGAGGTTTTTTCATATAATGAAAATTATTTCCGCCTCATGGTCGTCAAATGGTGAGATAACTAAGTCCTCACAAGTTCCGATCTCATGCCTCCCCGAGCGTCTATGATGACATTTGGTCAATAGAACGGCGTCGACTGAGTGCTATCGCCTTCTGCGTTAGTAGCAGAATGAGAGGGTCCGAAACGGCTTGTAGGTTGAAACCCATTCCAAAGTGCAATATTTATCATAGTATATTGCAACATGTGGTTCTGTTGTTTGTTGCATTATTTGTTTTATATTGAAAATGAATTATAGTACATTGTATGATATGTTGTTGTTATTATTATTGTTATTATTATTATTATTATTATTATTATTATTATTATTATTATTATTATTATTATTATTATTATTATTATTATTATTATTATTATTATTAATATTAATATTATTATTATTATTATTATTATTATTATTATTATTATTATTATTATTATTATTATTATTATTATTATTATTATTATTATTATTATTATTATTATTATTATTATTATTATTATTATTATTATTAAAAAAGAAAAATTATGTTTCCTGCAATACTGCGACGAAAGAAGAGCATAACTTACACTGCGACGTCAACTGTTATATATTGTATCATAGCATATTACTTCATATATTATCGTCTTATATTATACTTTGTTATGTAATAAAGACTGTCTCAGAAAGTATGGACGCAACCAAAAACCGCTGCCATTTCGCAATGGTTCAGAATCTGTCAATTTTCATGGCTGCGTCCTGTTGTTTACACTCTTCTCTAACCACGTTTGCAGTTTTTTATTCATTTTCATTAGTTTGTTTCGAAATGCGTGGACTTTCAGCAGAACAACGTCGAAAAATTGTGTACAAATGGTGCACAGAACGCGGACTGTCACTGAGAAAGATAGCAAAAATCGAAGGAGTAAGTGAAAAAGCCGTGCGAAATGCAATCAGGAAGTTCGGTGAGGATAACACCTTTGAGGATAAACCGAAAACGGGTCGAAAAAAAGGTCCTGCTAACCCTCAGTTGGATAAACGTATACTGAAGGCGTTCGAGCAAAAGAAGGCGGTTTCAGTTCGGGATGTGGCCAAAAAAGTGGGCACTTCGAAGTCAAATGTTCTTCGTGCTAAAGAACGTTTGAATCTTCGAACCTATAAGAAGCAGAAACAACCAAAACGTAGTCCGAAACAAGAAGCATCGATCAGGCTGAGTGTTCGAAAGCTGTACAATACGATTCTTGATGGAAATTTGAACTGCATAATCATGGACGACGAAATTTACGTGAAACTCGATTACAAATCCTTGTCGGAACCACAATATTATACGGTGCGAGAAGGGCAAGTGTTAAACCAGTCCGAGACATCGATTGAAGTCGAAAAACTTGGTAAGAAAGCTATAGTCTGACAAGCAGTTTGTAGCTGCGGTAAGATTTTGAAACCCTTCATCACCACTGCTTCAATGAACAGCGAAATATACATCAAGGAATGTTTACAATAATGACTTCTACCCATGATTCGAAGCCACAAGGAACCTGTTGTCTTCTGGCCTGATCTTGCTTCTTGCCACTACTCGAAATCAACGGTAGAATATTTTACTACCAAAAATGTCACTTTCGTCCCAAAAGACATGAATCCATAAAATTGCCCACAACTTCGACCAATTGAAGATTTTTGGACATTAACGAAGGCACATCTTAGGAAACATGTCTCGGCTGCCGAAGCCATTCAACAGCTCGAAAAAGATTTTAAAAAAAAGTGTCAAAACTTGTCGCCAAGAAGTCTGTACGGAATTTAATGAGGAACTTTGCTATATTATATTATATTATGTTGTATTTTATTATATTATATTATTTTATATTATGTTATTTCACTGAGGACAGATATTCAACAGCCATTCATGCGTGCAAAGTTGTGTGCAACGGTGATTTTTAACGAATTTTCACATGTATGCTTTACACAGTTTTTTAAAAATGGTAATGGTAATGCCTTAAACTGATGGTGGCTTCACATATACATACATATATACATAAATAATTAAAATTATTTCCGCCTCATTAATATTCCGTGGAAATTACTACATTATGGGTATTTTCTGAATGAGTTTGATGAGTAAATGTCGGAAAACGATGTTTGAAGTGGTTCTGAATTCCAAGATGGGGACTTCCGGTTTATTGATATTCCTTGAAAACCCTTACAATATGGGTATTTTCGGAACGAGGACGTTCCAAAATCCAAAAAGGCGGCTTCCGGCTATTCCTCGAAAACCTCACAATTTTTGTCGATATAACTTGAAGTGCTCGAATATCTTCACGATATGCATATTTTCGGAACGGTTTTCATAAGTAGGCGCTTACATTTTTGAATATCTGCAACAGATCTAAATTATTACCAGATCTAGTAAAACCAAGACTAAAATACCAGTCAGATCAGTTTCAGACTACCAGGACTGATGAAGCTGCTGAAAGTGCCCTAAATAAAGTGAAATTCTGGATATAAAGAACTGGAGCAGATGGTTATGTCATCTTGGAATTCAGATCCACCTTAAACATGGTTTTCCGACATCTACTCATCAAATCCGTTCGGAAAATACCCGTATTCTGATGGTTTGTATCGAATATCGATGAACCGGAAGTCGCCATCTTGGAAATTGATGCTACTTAGAACATCCTTTTCCTGCAAATACTGATCATTTTCGTTCCATAATTATTCAATAAATTATACATATCCAAAAATACATATACATGAGGAAAACTTTGTTTACGTTGAAAATTCCAAATAAACTTAAACGTAAATTCGATTTACGAACCCCCGATTATTACGTAAATGGAGGTTTGGGTGTATATTGCTCACGTTTAGTTACCTTCAGCATGATTTGAAAACTGAACCTATAACATTATCACGTGAAAATACTTCTTCTATTGCTAGTATTGAATATTTTTTTCCAACTCACATCATAGCAGACTCGTTCGACGGGAAATCGATCTTGGCAGTATGCATTCCATCCAAGACCATGAAAGCAGCTACCAGAAACCTTCGCATCGAAGCGCAACCTGAGGAACAAAGGGATATTAAATTCAATCGCCACGCGAAATGGCAGTTGTAATGGCGTTTCATTGCCGTCGCGCCAAAGCAATCAATAAGACCATCATAAACGCTTCATTGAGCTCAACAAACGCGCGCATCGATCAGCAGCAGACGTACTTTCGAAGCTATTCATCTTATTGCTTCTGTCAGATCCCCAACCAAAGAGGAAAATAGTGAAACGATTCTGTGTTTGGCGGTTGATCCTTCGGTATGGAGGGAAACAAGTTTGGCTGTAGCTAGCTGATGACACACGCCCGCTTGATGATAAGGATGTGGGGATAATCCAGATGTGTAGGCAGGATAACAGAAAATAAAATAGATGAACGATAGCTTCTGCGATGATGGAGAAGGATGAGCTAGGAAATCCTTATTCATCATATTTCACCGGATAGCTTGATGGATCCGTCAACTGCCTTGCGTGGAAACTGGAGCAGCGTGTTCCGTTTTATGGATGTGATTCGATTCGGTGAATGATCGTTGGCAAAGAAATTTAACATGGAAGATTTTTTTTCACATTGCTGTTTGTTGATGAGCTCTCTTTGAACTCCTTCACGATTCGTTAGCTCGCTCAGTGTGCTTACCAGCTGCAGTTGAACATAGAAGTGTAATCAATCAACGACAAACGTTTTACTGGTTGCTGGCTACTGCCTCAATGACTGCGCGGCTACGAATAGTAATGCTCATTCGCTCATAGATTTTCAACTGCCTACAAATTTTTCTTTGCGAGTATTGATTTCATGGACCAGTTATTCCGTTGCTATTATATTCAATTAGTATGAGAAACGTCACCCCTTTTGCTAACACCATATTTTCTACAATAATCGCTCCGAAATGTCAAAGCGGTCCGACCGAGTGACGCTCGAAACGACACAGCATCCTAAATCTTCCTAGGTTTGATTATGATGAATGAGCATTGAGCATCAAACTTCGCCGAGCGAACGCACGACATTTTCCGTCGTATCGTTAATCCTTTCATTTTATCCCTACGGTGTGACCTTTTCAAGCCTTTGGACTACGCGTCTGCGATACAGTATTCATGCGAATGGGGAAACGCGCATTGATGATGGATCAAGAGTGATTAGAATAGAAAGTGTCATTCACGATGCAGATTGGTGCAAGCATAATCCCGTTATGGTTTTGTGAGCAGCTGCCGACTAATGGAAGGGTAGGATTAGAGACACATCTCGATGATATTTTGGCTGGGAGTGGATCTCATTTATAGGAATTCAATATTTGTTTCAGATTGTGGGATTGGAATAGAGACAACAGAGTCAATCAAACGATTGTCAAAACAGATATGAATAATATCACCTTATTGGACTGTCTTTCGCATATGTAAAACACTACGTAAATATTTCAACCTTTTAAATCAAAAATGGTTTTTGGGTAAATTGCTTTCTTGTAGAAACAGTTGTTTCGCATAACCGGCCAACATTTCGAAGATTATACATTCATCTTCAGATGTCTAGTATGGTGTAACATCTAAAATAGTAAATTAGTAAACGGCTGCTTTACTACAGCACTTTCGAACAGTCGTATATATATTTATAGTTATTTTAAAAAGCCTTAAATTGAATTAAATTTGCTTAAATATTAAGGTATAGCCTTTGAAACGTTTGTCGTTAACGCAAAAGAAATGTTTTGACGAGAAACCAATTAACTCAAAAGCCATTTTTGATTTGAAAATACATGACCTAGTCACTGCTGCATTCGAATGAAATAATTCAACCTAAAACTGATACTTCAATTATTGAATCCAATTGAACAGTTGAAAATAATATTTTTTCCCCTTCAAATTACCACAATTCATTACCTTTTTTCAGAAGATATTTGCGAATTTTAAAATCTTTTCTACCGAAAAGAGAAATTTAGACGAAATAAAATAATAAATTCAAATAAAATGTTAGTGGCGGTAAGAAGACTGAGAAGCCCTAAAACGACGAATGAATGAATGAAACCCTGTATACTAAACCATTTATTTGGTGAGGCAGTATTTTTCCATGCATATTTTTCGCATCGTTGTAAAACAAACCCAGTAAATGATGTTCAAGTAAAACTATATACACTGATGGACTAGGTGAACGCTTTTACAAGAATCTAAAAATAAACCGAAAAACCTGTTTTAATCCACCTAGTGGTGTAATAATGCCTTTCTCATGTATAATACTGTGGTATTCTATTTAAAAAATTTCTCTTCGATTTTTGAGAAAACAAGGGATTGCTTGTGCATGAACTAGTATAACATACACACTTTAAAAAAAAAACCCTGTGATTTTACATCTTATTAGATGCACATAAATGGAGCGTCGCAGCTCACGCAAATTTACGTGGAAGAACATTTAATATTGTGTCTAAAACTCCATACATGAAATTCATTGAAAAAAAGAATAAAGAGTGTATCGAAAAGTAGTTAGCAACATTGATTATTGAATAATAAAGCGAAATAAAAACATATTTTGAAATCAGTTTTCGATATATTGTAGAAAAATAACATTACATATTGAAGAAAATCCTAGTTTCTGTGAATCGCTCGCACTTTGGACTTTACATTCTTCATTAAATTCTGCACAGTTACTGTCCAGTTTTTTTTGAACTCCTGCATGTTTTGGGACACTGTACCTTCCTTCCTAAAGTGCCGCTTGACAATTGCCCAATACCTTTCAATTGGCCGAAGATCCGACAGTTCGGTGGGTTGATGTCCTTTTCCACGAATTGTACATTATTTTTTGACAACTACTGTAGAACGGAGTTGGCGTAGTGGGCTGAAGCCAAATCCGGCCAGAAAAGAGGAGGAGCCTTATGCTTTCTGTACAGTGGCAGCATTCTCTTCTTCAAACATTCTTCCTCGTACACCTTGGCGTTAATTGTGCCCTTCATGATGAAAATCGACGACCGCAAACCACAGGTACAAATTGCTTGCCAGACCAACACCTTCTGCCCAAACTTTTCCATCGCCACCGTGGTGTCAGCGTCGTCCAGGTCCTGGTACACCGATTTCGTATAATATTGCGGTCCGGGCAGCGCTCGAGAGTCTTCCTTGTTATACAGTTTTCGCGCTCTTGTTTCGGCCTGAACTTGCTGTACCAGGGACTTTTTCGGCACCTTCTGTTTCTTGTACGTTTTCAGGAAGTTCCGAACTTTGATCCGATGAATCATCCCGATGCTGGTGTTGAACTGCTTGGCCAAATCCCGCGTCGACGCCGATGGGTTTTTCCTGGTGTACACAACCACTTTTAAGCCGGGCTGGCTGGGACCCGTTTTCCTACCGGATCGGGGCAAATCCTTCATGGAAAGGGTCTTACCGAACTTCTCGATAATATTTTTGACACTGGTGTGGTGCACTTTCACCCGTTTTGCAATTTCGTTGCACGTGACACCACTTTCTGAGCCCCAAGTGTGCAGAATTTTCTTTCACGTTTCCGGATCAATTCGACTCATCATTGAAACGATAAACCGTACCGAAACCAATCGATTGCGCAGCTGTTATTGACATGTAAACAAACATGTCACCGCAAAACACGCTGCAAAAATTAAGCCATTTCAGAGTAATAACTGTTTGAATGTTGCTAACTACTTATCGATACACTGCTTACTGAGAGCAACCGTCGCGACTTGAACCGAGAACCATTGGATCGCAAGTACGCCTGTTAATCGACCGAGCCACAGAAGCATACATCTGCTTTGCTGGTAGAAGGTGCATTTAAATTCATTCAGTCGCTCCTGCTAGCAGAACGCAAGTTACAGTCGAATCCAGTAAAATTCAAGCTCATCTAGCATTAAGTCATTACAAATGAGATTTTCCGTCATTTGACAAATTAGGTCTTTATAAATTACATCGTATGAGGGATTAAGACACCTGTAAAATTCTTTTTTCGTGTGTGCATAATGAAACAATACTTTGCTCGCGTAAGTTAATCTTAAAAAACGTGCTTAATCCACCTAGCAGTGAGATGATACCTTTTTTTATCAATCCGCATGTGTTTTTTGCATGAATATTCTTCGGTGTTTAAGTTTTCATGACATTATTTTAATGACCGTTGTTTCAAGCGACAATTTGAGATTTTAATCACTCATTACTCTGTAATGTCGCAACTGCAAATCGGATCGAATTCGAATCTAAAAGTGTGATAATCGATTAAACATGCCATGATATGTCGAAGTAATTTCCACTTTAGAGTTTAAGGTAATTTAAGGTACTTCCAGAGCCGGTATTCAGGAACCAGCATAACCCAAACCGATTCGTATGGCCATATGACGAATAAATTACAACAGTTTTGAGTCCAACTTTGAAGCATAATTGGATAAAATTAATTAATTTTTTGTATGTTTGTATAAAACTAATTATTTTGTATATAAGTTTATTTTAATTTGAATTTTTGTTTCTGAAATTTGATAAGGCTTTTTTTGAGAAAACGATTGAGCTTTGAGAAACGATTTTATACTGGAACCGGAATTCTAAAATCGGTATGGCCGAAGTCAGATAAATTCACCTGAGTAGCTGTATAGTTTACATCTGTTTCAAAATATTTGAAAATCAGTGAAGATATCTTTGAGAATTCATAGCACGAATTAAATTTTTAGGTGCCTTCTGAATCGAAAACTGAATATTACTAAAACTGAAAAAAATTAATTTTTTTATCAACTATCCAAATCTGCTAACCCGATAAACCTGATTAATTTATGTGGAATATACATTTTTATACCAATCACCCTGTATCCCCGGAACCGGATGTTGGATCTGACTGAAGAGCAAGATGTTTTATAGAATCTAGAAAATTTTCATTTGAATCTTAGATGATTCTTAAATTTCATTTGAATCTTAGATCGGTTCGGCCATCGACGAGAAGAATGAGTTACACAATTTTGATTTCGTTTCACATATCATCCTGTAGTTCCGGAACCAGAGGTTGGAACCAAACATAATTCAGGAACTTTGTTTGGGAGCATACGACTTTTCTTATGAATCTGAATTTGCAAAAAAAGAAATTTTCCGAGAAAATTAAGTGAAATTATTTGTCACACACGCATTTGCTGATCTCGACGAACTGATTCGAATGGTATATGGATGTTATATTCTTTCAGCATTTATTTCTAAGTAGTTTAAAACAATATAATTAAAAGTATCTCCCATCATCTGGTTTATATATGTCATATTCGAACGATTATGTTGCCAAAAACGAGCCGTGCTAAAATCGGTCCGAGGTTAAATGTCATGAAAAAGGATGCTGTTCACAGTCTTTTTGGTACTTAGAAACAATTGTATATAACAGTATAAAAAATCGTATTTTCCGTTGCTCCCAAGCATTTCTTTGTCATACAGCGCTCAAAACTCCTACTGCTGGAATAGGGGGAAAAGTCGTTTACACAAAAATTTCGATATCCCCGTTAAAAATGGACGGATTTTAACAATCTATGGCTTGTTGGATAGCTATTACCGTGCCGAATCTAAGTCTGAAAACATATTCTATTTTCAAGGTCAATTGTGACAGATACTGTCAAAAAACTGAAAATTTGACATAAAACTTCGTATAACTCAAAAAGTAAACATCCGATCTCAAAACCATTCAATAGCGTTTTCGGTGACGGGGAGACCTTTCATTTGCGACTAGTTAGTTTTAACAGCCATCTCTGAGATCTCGACCTCTTAGTTGACAACACACATACACACACACACACACACACACACACACACACACACACACACACACACACACACACACACACACACACACACACACACACACACACACACACACACACACACACACACACACACACACACACACACACACACACACACACACGGACATTTGCTCAGTTCGTCGAGCTGAATCGATTGGTATATGTCATTCGGCCCTCCGGGCCTCGGCAAAATTTTCGAAAGTTTGAGCGAATTACCTATTTTTTATATATATAAAAAAAGATAAAAAGGAAGTGGGTTCACTATTATATGCACTTCCGGCACCGGAACCCGAGAATCGGTGTAATCGAAGTCGGCTCGTACGGCCACCAACTAACATGACGTACAAACTCTACTAGTTTTTGTTCAAATTTTGAAGATTTTATACAATTTTACCATCGCACTCTAAATGACGATTTAAATGTTTGTTGTATCCGAAAATAAGCAGTAATTTTTGGTAGGACCATAAGACCTTTCATTTCAGCCTAAGATTGGGAATAAGGGTTTTGAGCCCAGTTTACAACATTTTTTACGGTTTTGTTCCGCCAGTTTAAGTGACGGTGTACAATATTCAACACACTTTACCATATAACCTCTAAATCGAAAGTTGCATCAGGATGAAAATCAGGAATTCAGGATGAAGTTGGATCGGGAAGAAAATCAGGAATTCCGTATGAGACCGTGAGACCTTTCATTTGATTCCAAGTTTGTGGAAATCGGTCAAACCATCCCTAAGAAAAGTAAGTGATATCCATTTTGTTATATATGACCACTATTTCCGGTGCCTCCGGAACCGGATACCGGGAGCCAGGATGGCCGAAATCACCTTGTTTAGTTGCCAACTTATAATGACTATCGATTTCTGTAGTTTTGAGACCAGTTTAGAATTTTTTTACGTTTTTTGTTTCGCCGGTTTAAGTGATGGTGTACAATATTGAACACACTTTACCCTATAGCTCCGGAACCGAAAGTCGGATCCGGGTGAAACTCAGGAATTCCATATGGCACCATAAGACCTTTCATTTGAATCTAAGTTTGTCAAAATCGGTTCTGCCATCTCCGAGAAAACCTAGTGAGATTACCCAAGTAGCAATCAGCAACTAGTTCTGATACGACAAAGTCCAAACTATGTTGCAACAAAAGCACGAATATGTGTTTTATGTTATACTGGTTAAAACATGGTGACAGCAATGTTTCATCATAACATAACTAGTTACGAAATAGTTATTTAGGTTTCCAATCACAACATCTTTGTGTCATATTGAATTAAATATAATTTATAAGCTATCGTTACTTAATCCAAACATATTTTTAATCACAACAATACTTCTAGCCGCTAGTTGAAAATAAGTTTATTTGACTTCAACAGTAGCAACCCGTAACTAGTTTTGATACCACCTAACCCAACTGTGTTGCAACAAGATCACGAACATGTTTTTTATGTTATACTGGTTAAAACAAGATGACAGCAGTGTTTCTTTATAACGTAAACATTAAACTAACTACCATCTGTAAGTTATCGTTACTTGATTCTAACATATCTTTAATCACAGCTATGTTTTTAGCTACTAGTTGAAAAAGGGTTTATTTTCCGTTGCGAAACCATTATAAATACGTTAACGTATATGTGAATCGTTACTGTGAATTGATATAGCAATAACTTAGATTTTATTAGATTATAACATACAATTTCTTTATTGATTCAGATAGTTATCGGTAAGTTTTCCCAACGTTATGATAACTGAAATGCAAACAAAACAACCTTTGTTGGCTTGAATATGGCGAATACAATATGGAGTCTCAAGAAGTGTATGAAACGTAAATAAAACCAGGATATTACTTTTTTCAGAACTACTTTTTGTCGAAAATAGTGAAAGGCAGAATAGTCATTTTTGTTCTATGCACTGTCTTAAACACGAAGAAAATAATATAGGGATTGAACAACGATTGTGATAATATTATAATTCTCATGATATATGAATTTAAAATGATGAGAAATCACTCTGCTTGGAATATTTTTGAGCATTCTGAACATAGGTTTATTTTGTTGTTTATTTTTTATATCTTTATAAACAGATTTTGATTGAAGGCGCATAAAAAACAGTTGAGTAGAATTGAATTCCGCTCGACAGTTTTAAAACCGTTGTGAAATTTATACCTTGTATCAAGTTTGTGATTTAAAGTACTCTTCTGCTTTTTTTATTGATGATAGAAAAGTATTCTGGTTTCACAAACAAGCTAGCGTAACAAAAATTGTTACTTGGGTATTTGACACATACATACACACGCACAAAATAAAACTAAAAATTAAACACATCCTAAATGTTCAATTGTGATGTTTTAAATTGGCACCTATTTTTGAATCAAACATTTGATGTTAATATGATTAGTGTCTTTTTGAAAACGAATATGTTGCAGCTAAAACAATTTATAAGGTGTTAGCAAAACTTTATGTTTTGGTTGAAAAATTGTCTAAATGACTAACTCTAATAATAATAATAAAATTGCTCATAGTGACTTTTCTCCTAGAAGTAGCCGTTCGGAAGATATTTAGATATGAAATTCAAAGCATTCATATTTTTGTTGGACTGAGAAGATATTTAAAAGATATAGGCATAAAAAAGAAAACAAGAATAGTGAATAGATATCATTTCTTTTTGGCTAAGTTATCTTGGCTTGGTGAAAAAACAAATCATTTCGCACAGAAATAGATGCAACATCGAAAAAAAACTAACCAAAAAAAATGTTTTTCCACCAACGTTTTTCTAAACTCTTATTTCCAGTTTCCACTGTACTGCACGATCTTAACATAAACATTGTAGCCTCCAAAAATGCATCAGACGTAGCGCCCTGCAGGTTCAAGATTTTATGTGTATGTTATTCTTTTGCTGCTGTTGTTGCCGCTTCCTACGCGTTTCTTGACTTGAACCCTTCCAAACAAGTAATTCCGTGCCAGACTTCCTTACGTCGAGGTAAAGAAAGTAAGAGAGAGAGACAGAGATGGGACATGCATATATAGTCTTGATAATCTGTTTGACTTACAGCTCAGCATGGGCCAATAGATTACTGTGCATCGACCGGAGAAATCTGACTTTGGAATAACAGACAGAAGAGCGAAGGTGGAGCTGAGTGCCGGCAGTTCCTGAGAAGCAGGCAGCCCCGATTGTTGATTTATGGACTCTGGAGAAGCCCCGGAAAAGCAGACTGGTAGATGATTTAGGAGGTCGAATGGACTCACTGTATTGGACGTTTGTAGGAAGCTTTTATGCAGGTTTTACTGCAAAATTTTCAATAACAAAAAGACCTACAATCCTATGATTTGTTATTGTTTTTATTTAGATGGAGGAAGACATTTCTCAATGCCATGTCCAATTGTCCGTTATTATCGTTAGCAAATAGAGAGGGTAGTGAAATGTTAAATAGGCTTCTTGATTGTATCTCGAAATCATTCACATTCCTCACAAGCAGCTTATGTGCATCGATTATGTCCGCAAACGTTATTAGAACTCCTTGATATTCAAAATAATGCTTTGAGAGAAAATTTTTTTCTAATAAATTCATTATCCAGCGTTTTTTGCTGAACTAGAAACATTGCATAAAATCGCTCGTTTCGATTTCTCACTTTTCTAATCATACTTCTCTGAAGTTTTTCCTTGGCGATGATTGCAGAGAAACTGTGTATATCCCGAAGATACACGCCAGAGCAAAGACTATATCCTGATGCTACTTCCGCCACCATTAATCCAAAACCCAGAAGTCGCACAAACATAACTTTTCATGTCCCCTAGATTCTAATGAAGTTCGCAGTTACTCAAGCTAAGACTTGATCCCCACAGGCAGAAAAAAAAACAGTTCCGAATAGGACGATGGAAAATAGATTGCCAATTCAAAAGTCAGCTATCCGTGCGTCTCGTATGTCGCCTCAATACCTCGCCATTGCCTTGATCTTCCAGACAGATGGACAGTTAGATAGCCAGACAGTCGCTTCGGCAGAGAAAAAAAACCAGACACTCACAGAAGTCCGACCAGAGGCCGTTAGTGTGAATGTTGTTCTTTATGGATCTCAAAAATGAATGGTGTTCTCGGGCAATGAGGGTTTTAGTCGTTCGAAATAAGTTATTTATTCGAGTAGAAAGGAGAAATCTTTTATGTTTTACATTTGCTATAAAAATTAAAAATGAAACAAAAAATTACCACGTTGAACTTTCCCATATAAAGTATTCACATATAAAGAATGATTTATTTAATTTCTTTCATTGCGACGAAATAACGTCACCAAAGTATACACAACAGAAGTAGAAAAACAGTAGACAAGAATTTACCTACCGAATGATAACAAAAATGGTCAATCCATCTTTAAAAAAATGATGTTCGAATACTGGACTTCTTTGCCTTTCCATTCATTAATCATCATTCAGTCTTATTGTTGGGGTTTAGTGAAAGTGTGTAGTCATGAGCATTTGAACAAGGCCCGAATAGTCGGTACTCATTCACCATCTAATTCAATTCGTCGGGATAGCAAAATGTCTGCAAGATGTGAAACAGATGAAAATGGTGAAAAACCCCCCTTTCACTCTGAAATAGGCAAACCGATGTTTATGTACTTAGGCTTAATTGAAAAGACACCAACGGTTATCCAGATTCATTCTGAAAAGAGAACTCCGCGAGATTGACAACCTCATTACTGTTTCCAAATATCAACAGTTAACAAAACACTAAACACTTTTTAAGTACTGTGGGTAACTATTAATAGCTCTAGTTGTGGGTTAGGAGTAGAGAGCTATTAATAGTGGGTAACTATTAATAGCTCTCTACTTCTAACCCACAACAGTAATGGGAAACGATCGCTAATAGTGTTGTGTAATAAGTCAAAATCGAACACATTCGAATAATCATTAAAAAAATTAAACATATCTACTTGAGAAAGGTTAGTTGTAATCAGTGGCGTATCTAGAAGGGAGGGGGGCGGTTTTTCCAAAGAGGTGCAACGTTTTAGGGGGCGGCAAAAAAATCCTTGGAATCGTTTTTTGACGACCACGTCATCTTTCCGGAAATGGAGTTCACCTTTTATTTGTTCACTAACCCAATGATGGAAGTGGCATATCTTTTTTCTCCCAGGGCGCCAAATTTCCTCGGTACGCAAAAAAATCAAAAGATTTTAATGACAAACATAGATAAAGAATCGATGTTGTTTTCTCGGAACTGCAGTTTCCGATTGACAATGTTTTGCTCCGCAACGCGGCATAACTTATTGTAACTTCGATTTTTTTCATCGATAATTTATTGTTATTTCGCGTGCAAAATTATTCAGGAGCATGGACAAACAATGAAGTGCATAAAATCCCTAAAGGTTCGACATTCTCAACAAAATATGTATAATTTGGTAGCCGTCCATGAGTCAGAAAACCAAATTTCATGCAAAAATTTATAAGAGTTTAAACTTATAGTTTTGTTTCTTAATCTCTAGACAGCCGGTTACCGAAAGAGAAATATGCAGTTATTTTAACTGAAGGTCGATTAGTCCTAAGCTGAGGTGCTATGATAATAATAAAATAAGACGATGAATAGCTTCTTTGAATTTATATGGGAAGGTAGGGCAAAGCGTGCGGCACTTGGGGTCGAAAAGTAAATAATTTAATAAAACGATAACAATGAATATATAGTGAATTGAACTCATTTTGACGCATAAAGTTTATATTAGAGAGATTTACCAGAGTTTGCACCCATTCGAGCAGAGTAGGGTTACATGTCGCTGAGTGCTGTGCAATACCCCACTTTGGCCACAGAAAGCATTTTCTTCAGAATCGTAACGAAC
This sequence comes from Malaya genurostris, assembly GCF_030247185.1. Taxonomy (NCBI): domain Eukaryota; kingdom Metazoa; phylum Arthropoda; class Insecta; order Diptera; family Culicidae; genus Malaya; species Malaya genurostris. The sequence goes on along the minus strand of NC_080572.1, from coordinate 91,958,698 downwards.
ACAACAATGCTCGGAAACGATTGGTTATTTGATATTGAATTATTTTCTCATTTTATTATGCACTATAGCTACTCTCAATTCTAACAGTTCAAAGACAAATTTTGAACTCGTCCCGATTGCCTAACTCATATCTGGTTATCACAGTAGATACCTAGACAGTTCATCTAATTCAACTAAAAATATCAGAGACAACCAAGACATCTGAACCAAAAAGAATTCAGACCTGGTCATTCGATGGATCCGAGATTTATTGCTGACGAATCGCCATATTCGAAAAAAAGACTAAGGACGCGGACAAATTGGGCTCTCCGCCATATTGACGGCATAGAACATGCATAAATAAGTTAAATTCAAATTTTATGTTAGTAAAAGAAGCGCGCACAATAAATAAAACTGAAAAGTAACTTAGCGAAACACTTTCAACGAAAGTTCCGCTAACGAATCACCACATACGAATAAACGATGAGGAACACGTATGAATTGAGTTCACCGCAACCTATAGTTGTGAAGAACGATAAATAACATGGAAGAATAAGAATACTTCTTCCTGATTAGACTACTCTTAAAAGCTCTCTAGAATCGATAAGTAAACATTGTCTTGAAAAATTAGGAATATATTGAAACAACTTATACAATTGTGGCCTTTTACGACGTGGAAATAAGAATCCAATGGATCCACTCCTGTCCTGTCAGTAGAAAGATAATAGGTACTATCAATCTCCCATTTGACGCCAGCTCCTTTGATTGATTAAAATTTTGTTCAATCGATTATTTGCTGGATTTTCTGAACTATAATTTATGTGTTCAAAACAAGAGAATTTGAATCGAAAATATATAATCCAGTAATATTTTCTATGCTGGTATCTTACAATCTACAATCAAATAGATTGAAACAATTATTGTAGATGTTTATTCTACAAATTGTATGAGTTGAAGTTGATTTGCATGAGTTTTATGCTGAGTCGAACAATCTAATACCGTTTTCGTTTTTGAACCTACACGCGGGTGACTCTGACTCCGAGTAAAATGAACACGTGGTACGCGCTCTAAACAACAACTCATAAAAAAAGAAAAAAATAAACAAACTCGCATGGATGTCACGACACCACGGTGCGACTCGAGAAAATTTTATGAGCGAAACTACGCGATTAGGGTTCAATCTAGAGCGACCCCAGGTTGCTAACACAAACATCTCAAAAGTTGTTTGGGCGACTCTGGGTCAGCTCGCGGGCTGCTCTGATCAATAAACGAAAACGGTATAAAACATCTACGAAGAGAGCTGGAGCAAGAAACAAAAAGTAAATATATTAATGCTGGTAGCAATCATATATTTCCTTAAAGTTAACTGCCACATTCACAGCACAAATCAAATTCTCTATTACGTGGTGTGCGGAACTGTACTTATTTCCTAAAATTCTAATCTTGAGATTAGCTACATTTTGTGCTTTGGGCATATAACAGTTTTCAATTTTCAATAAGTTTCGCCTTCGACTCATCAGTGCGTAACAGTTTATGTTGAGATGTTATTCCACACTGGCAAGTTATGCACGTACGGGTCGAAGACGAATCGTTAAGAAAATTGAAAACGGTTATAGTTATAATGTAAAAAAAAAGGCTAACCCCTAGATGACCTATCTACAGGGTGGGTCATTTAACGTGGATGAATTTGTTTCTGAACAAAATATATAAAAATAATGTTTTCATAAATGGCCTACGAATAGCACCACGAAAAAAAATCCGGTGGTGTCAAATCGGGTGATCTCGGGAGCCAGTCGAAATAATCGTTTTTTTTTTTATACGACTCGTCCGGGGAACAATGGTCGTAACAAATTGATTGTAAGTCGAACTGTATGGCATGAACGCACATAACCATATGGACGCACTTTGATTTCGCTGTAAACAATTCGCAATTGTTAGATATTCAAATTTTTTTCGATATACTGATAATATTAAACTACAACAACAGAATATTATTATCAACATTTGCTACTTAGCCATTGTAGCCTAGCTGACGCACCTTCTTACGAACGTTCCTCATTAAATTTAATCAGTACAGACTTCTTGGCGACAAGTTTTGACACTTTTTTCCTATTTTTTTCGAACTGTTGAACGGTTTCGGTTGCCGAGACATGTTTCCTAAGGTTTGCCTTCGTTGATGTCCAAAATTCCTCATTTGGTCGAAGTTGTGGGCAATTTAATGGATTCATGTCTTTTGGGACGAAAGTGACATTTTTGGTAGTATACCATTCTACCGTTGATTTCGAGTAGTGGCAAGAAGCAAGATCTAGCCAGAATACAACAGGTAAAAGTCGTTTTTGTAAACGTATATTTCGCTGTTCATTGAAGCAGTAGTGATGAAGGGTTTCTAAATCTTACCGCAGCTACAAATTGCTTGCCAGACCATAGCTTTCTTACCAAACTTTTCGACTTGAATCGATGTCTCGGACTGGTTTAACACTATTGTGGTCCCGACAGGGATTTGTAATCGAGTTTCACGTAGGTTTCGTCGTCCATGATTATGCAGTTAAAATTTCCAGCAAGAATCGTATTGTACAGCTTTCGAACCCTCGGCCTGATCGATGCTTCTTGTTTCGGACTACGTTTTGGTTGTTTCTGCTTCTTATAGGTTCGAAGATTCAAACGTTCTTTAGCACGAAGAACATTTGACTTCAAAGTGCCCACTTTTTTGGCCACATTCCGAACTGAAACCTCCTCCTTTTGCTCGAACGCCTTCAGTATACGTTCATCCAACTGAGGGTTAGCAGGACCTTTTTTTCGACCCGTTTTCAGTTTATCCTGAAAGGAGTTATCCTCACCGAACTTCCTGATTGCATTTCGCACGGCTTTTTCACTTACTCCTTCCGTTTTTGCTATCTTTCTCAGTGACAGTTCGCGTTCTGTGCCCCATTTGTACACCATTTTTCGATGTTATTCTGCTGCAAGTCCACGCATTTCGAAACAAACTAATGAAAACGAATAAACAACTGCACAAGTGGTTAGAGAAGAGTGTAAACGACAGGACGCAGCCATAAAAATGGACAGATTCTGAACCATTGCGAAATGGTAGCGGTTTTTGGTTGCGTCCATACTTTCTGGGACAGTTTTTACATGTTTAAGTTAAATGTTTCCGAATCGAAAGCCAAAGCCTTGGGATTACATTCCTGTAGTGGAATTTGACCTTCTGTTTCAACAGACTTCGCAGCCGATTCAGAGTGTACAGAACCATTGCATGGCTAGTGCTACGATTCTACTGACACTACGAATCCTTCCAGGTCGGGGCTCGAACATACGATAACTGGTTTGTAAGACCAGCGCCCTATGCATTGAACCGTCAACCCGGGACATTTTTTTATAATATCATAATAGTCATTTGTTTATGGATTGATATAATTTAACAACCAATCGTTTCCGGTTCGATTGGTTGTTAAATTATATCAATTCGTAAACAAATGACTATTATAATATTATTAAAAAACTGTTTCAATCCACCTAATGGTGCAATGGGATTGTTTGAGCATTAGCTAGTATAACATAGAGAATGAAACAGTTCTCTTTTCGATAAGGCCATCCATTAGAAAACGAAGTGGGGTCACTATTATATGTACTTCCAGCACCGGAACCCGAGAACCGGTATAATTGAAGTCGGTTCGTACGGCCACCAACTAACATAACGTACAAACTCTACTAGTTTTTATCTAAATTTAGAAGATTTTATACGATTTTGCCATCGTACTCTAAACGACGATTTAATTTTTGTTATATCAGAAAATATGCAGTATATTTTGGTAGGACCATAACACCTTTCATTTTACCCTAAGATTGGGTATAACGGTTTTGAGTTCAGTTTAGAAATTTTTTTACTGTTTTTGTTTCGCCGGTTTTAGTGACGGTGTACAGTATTGAACACACTTTCCCCTATAACTCCGGAGCCCACAGTCGGATTCGGGTGAAATTCAGGAGCTCCGTATGGGAGACCGTGAGTCCTTTCATTTGAATCCAAGTTTGACACACACACATCGGCAGACATTGCTCAGCTCTATGAACTAAGTCGAATGGTAAATGAAACATGGCCGTCCGGGCCAATTTTTACTAGTCGGTTTTTCAAGTGATTGCATAACCTTTCTATATGAGAAAGGCAAAAAAAGGTTAGGCAGCTTTTAATTGATACCCGACCCCATATAGTAAAGAGCGAGGCATGTTGGACATTTACCATATGTAGATATATAGGAGAACAAAATTTTTATTGGTTAACCATTTCAAAACCGAGTTACAATACAATAAATTAATTAGTATCTAATATAATGAGGGTGGAATTTTCAATTTTTTTGTGAAACCTCCGATTTCTGTTCCTATCTAGGCTTCAATGTATGTATCTGGTTCATCCGAAGTTATATTTTTCGTTTGGTAGTATTGAGCTTCCTAATGAGTAAGATAACTTTACGAAGAATTTCAGATCAGGGAAAAATGCGAATAAACATTTTCCATTACATTCTTGGGTTCAATCTTACTTTCGAAATTTTCAAACATTAATTTCCACTACTCATCTGCCTTTCTTGGTACGAAAAAAAAATTCTGTATCACATATCCGTTAGCAGTGCGATTCGTTTCGCCATTCGGTGATCAAATTTCACCGACTTGTAAAGTGACACCCCGTTTATGGGCATGCGTACATCCCAGTACAGTACAACAAACACTACCTTCTTGGTCTGGTTATTTTGCAGTCGCGGCCAGAGTGCGCTGTTACCGAGAACATGTTATGTTGCGTACTCTGCGCCTCTAACGGCTACCGTACTCTGTTCGAACTTCGAAGAAGGAAAATCCAATAAATTTCCTTCCGTCAGCACGCCATCCGTCGCCGATGAGCCGCTGTGTGTTTGTGTGCTCAAACCCGTTACGTTTTACTTTCCATTTCCTTTGGTAAACAACGCAATGTCCTACGGCTGCGGAGAGCCAGTTGAGAAGTAGCAAGTACCCGGATGAACGTCTAGCGTGCGTAGTTAGTACACAATGACGGGTTGGAGTCAATTTAAATGTAAACAGAGTACGTATCACCGGACCGGCAGAACGCATCAGGCTACCCATCGTTCGATATTGCATGCCGCACTGTAATGTAATAACACACAGCCTACGAACGATAGGCGAACTCCGACAGACGTTCGAACAAACCGTCTGCTTCGGATATGCGAGCGGATCGGTGGAAGGTAAAAGTTTGTCTTCTAGGTGCTACGAAAATAACAACAACTCACGGGCAACAGTAGCCAATTATCTTTTGCTTCTTTTTTTAGTGAGTTAGGTGTTCAAACAGAGTTGATCTATATTACCGGATTACCAGAGGGCTGAGTTCGGTATCACGATTCACGTGTTTTATTGAAATAATCTGTAGGAAATCGAACCTACGACATCCGACCGTTTATGTAAAATAATCAACATCCTGAAACAAACATCAGTCAGCATCGATTTATTTAATGTTAACAACCTTGTTCTCCCAGTATCTCAATTTTGTAGATACGCGAAAAGATGCTGGTAGAACATGATACTGTAGACTGATCTCAAAATGTAACAATCAGACAAATTTATTCTCTTGGGTTGCACTGCAGCACGACTGTAAGTCATACTTGATGTTGTTGCGTTTTGCTTTTTCGCACCGACCACTACATTTCGTCATCATTACATCTTCTGTTAGTTTTATATTTGTATGTTTTTTGACCACTAAGCCAACATTCACACGAAATTTGATATTGAGAGGAAAATTAACACCCAATTCGATCAAGAGAACCGTTGAAGGCGAGTAAACTAAAGACATCTCGTTACTAAATACTGACTACACCACTGGTGCCGCAATAAAACTCAAACATCGCATCGGCTGGAGAGCGGTAGCACGAGTAGCTATGCAAAAAAAAGAAAAGAAATAATAACATTGTGCACATTTTATCTTTGCGCAATGAAGAAACCTCTTGCAGACACCTCCCCCCACAGGTCATTGCTTGTCCCAAGCATGGAAACGTAAATAGCAAACTGCAAACTAGTGTTTCCTGCGTGTACGTTTGAATTTGCTACTATAAAAATGTACTTTGCAATGCAAAGCGTATCATATTTGCGGAACGGGGTAGCTCTTAAAGATAATGAACGATATGCAAATCTATCATTTTATATTTGAGGTATGGCATTCTATTTATAAAGGTACAACAGTAGAGAAAACCAACCTTTGACTGCACGATCAAATATTCAGCATATCTTAAGGGGTTTCATACTAAGTTGAGGATAAAATAAAATTTTTATTGCATAGTCTGAAAGTACATACTTTCTAAAATATGTGAGTAAAATTTGATCAAAATCGAAGCACTAGAATTATAATAACAGCAGATCGTTGAGCGGTGGCTCCATTCATGAGCATATGGCGAGCAATCCTTGAAACATGATAGCTTACACACTGAGATTATATTCCGTTGTTCGGAATTTCTTTTAGCGATAAATTTCGGTAATCATTAGATATAACCGATGTTTCTCAGTTCGTGCTCGCATCTCATCCGACACAGTCGACAATTGCTTACGGTCGAGGCGATAGAAACAAAGACAATACAGTTTAGTGAACAAAAGAGTGTACGAAATGGGCAAATACGATTTAACAAAGCCTGAAACTTGGCCTACAAATTGGTCAAATTCAATTTATATTGATTTCAAGCGCTGCAAAGTTAGACCAGTAGCAACCGAAATTGAAATCTCTAGTCTATTTCCAAAAAGAAAACTATTTTTGATTTGGATAAAATATTGTTACATGATAGGTGATTATGTTCCCTAACTACAGTCAAAGTTGAGCACTTCTTAGGAAATTTAAAGGTATTTAAAAAAAACTGTTTTTTAGTCCAAGCTGATTTTTTTTTCAGTGTAATTTTATTAAAAACTAAACAATCGAAAGTCATAATTATCTCAGAATTGAATAAAAGTTGAAGTTTGCGAGAAGAATCTGGTCTAAATGATGGTCTAAATGGTGAATTGTCTGAATGATGAAAAAAATCATCATTTTTGCGACTTTTTTTTTCAGAATTATCGTTCAACAAAACAAATTCAATTTGCATGTAAAAAAGCATCATTTGAACAACATTTTGTTAATTTCTCGTGGAAAAATATTGAGAAATAAGTCGGTGAAGAGGTATTTTTGAGGACACTTTTTAAAAATCATGATTTGCGGTGATCACTGTATCTCAGCGCAGACTAATCAGAAGTGAACAAATCAAATCAGCATAGTTTGAGTAGAAGTTTCTTTAGACCCCAACGTTTCTGTTTGATTTTTTTTTCTTTTTTTTTTCATTTTTGGTGGTTGTTCAAAGTCACCAGCCAACGAAAATATTTAAAAGTTCCTGGAGTCGAGCACAGTGACAGTGTACAATTTTGAACTTTCCTCTCCCTGTAATTCCGGCACGGGAAGACGGATCTGGACGAAATTCTGGAATTCTATATGGTACCATAACATCTTTCATCTGAATTAGTAAAAGTTATTTGACACAGAGAGAAAGAGAGATACTCACACAGACAGGACGTGCTCAGTTCGACGATCAGGGTCTAATGGCATATGATACTCGGCTTCCGGGACTTGCTTCAAAAGTCTGTTTCCACTGTTATATATGAGAAAGGCAAAATATATGAAAACCGGGTTAGCCTTCCTGAAAAAATGAAGTGAGTTCCACTTTGGAGCATTTGATTACTACTTTCGGTACTTTCGGAACCGGAGACTGCCAAACTTAGTAGAATTTACCGGTTTGAGATTTTAAACACAGTTCACTCTGTAGTTTCTAAAACGTAGTTCAGGTCCAAAGGTTTTTTCACATTGCATACAACAACGTCAATCTGGCAGATGATGCTATAAGAACTCGTTGCCTCTCAATGCATGAACCTTGCGAGAATTTTTCTACATTTTTTCGCTCCACCTCATACTCTAAGTATTTCACGGCCCTTACCAAAATTTACAGAATCGCAAGTTGTCAATTATCGCAGAAAATCAAATCGATGATTCGCACACTAAGTTGCAATGTTTCAAAACCTTTGTATGGAAGAATTTTCATAGACACACCTTATACAAAGGTTACATGCACATAGTTAGAATAAGCGGCAATAGTAAAATAATTCTATCGCAATTATCAACTGCCTGCATAGAATCGGATCGCAAAACGAGAATGAGCGACCGTTTGTTGCTTCAGAGCGAATCCCCACAGCAGTGTGCTAACCCGTGATGCTCAGACGAGTCATCGAGAGAAATCCGCTCTCGCACAGGTGTCCATTCTATGTTAAATGAACCATGCCGGGTTTTTGTTGCTGAGATGATATCCGTTTTTCTTTGATGGCACTGATAGAATCGAGTGAAGAGTTGCTAGAGAGCGTTCTTTGATACGATAAAAGTTATCCTTGAATGCAGGTTATATAATATAATATAAGAAAGACAAAAAGATATTCTCTCACCTATCTTCGTAATGTTATATTCGATTTAAGCAAACTTAGATTCAAATGAAAGATCTTACTGTCTCACACATAGTTCCTAAGTCGATTGGTGAAAATCAGTGCTTCCATCTCCGAGAAGAATTAGGGCATATACATTTCATTTTTTTGCACTAATTATCCTGCGATTCCGGAACCGAAAGCCGCATCCGGATAAAATTGAAGAATTTGATGTGGGACTACACGACCTTCAATTCAAACTTCAGTTTGTGGTAATTGACACAGCACACAAAAATGATGCATAAACACGGATATTTTGAACACGTTTCGTCTTCGACTCATCAGTGCATAACAGTTCAAATTGAACTGCTCAACGTAAAACTTGGCAGAACACTTTTTTCTTTGCATCGAAATGATGAGTCGAAGATGAAACGTAAACATTTCAAAATCGGTTATGTACCGTAACGCAAAATTTAGCTAACCCCTGAATGACAGATATTTTGCTTTCTCGACGAACTGATTCCAATGGTAAATCATACTCGGACCTGTGGGTCTCAGGTTCAACATTCGTTTTTCTCAGTAACTGTATAACCTGTCTTTATGGGCAAATCATCACCATTACTACCCAAGTGATAATTTTTTTTGAGGATTTCTTTTCCTAACCAATTGGCTACAAGAAAATCTAATATTTTATGTTGCAAACTGGTTTTGCGTAACACAATTTGCTACTTGGGTAATACATAACTTGTACATTCTTGAAATTCCTATATAAGGAGATCACGATTTGATCTCGAACAGACTTTAAGTCTCTGCGGTCCAAATTGATAAACTAGACAAGACAAGACAAGACAAGCTACGAACAAATGTCATATCAAGTGATCACACCATGAATATTGTAAAAAATGAAAATGTAGAGCGGATTAGCATGTTAAACTTTGCTCTCTATATTCCATAAAATTACTATATTTCGCTAATTATTTTATGATTCGTTCGTAGAAATGGTTATAACTAGAAGATTTTCAGTGTTATACGGTGCACTCTCTTCTTAATGCAGTGGTGCAAACTGAAATAATGAGAATTTTTCTTTGAATAATACCACTGATGAGACATTTTGAACCAAATGGATTCAAATGCAATGTTTTCCATTTAACAATCCAGCTAACAAGTCAAAGTGCAATCGGCGGATGTTCAACATGACCTCAATCTATGAAACACTGCGTTACCTGATAACACTTTCTCACGAGCACTTGAAGCGCTGACTTCGACTCTGGATGTGTTGTTGCACTTGCACAAAATTACGAAGCTCGAAGTAATTTGCTGACAGCGAGTGACAACTTGATTAACTCTCAGTTGACGTAGTGCAAATTTCCACCCAACTTTTCGCCATCGTTACGCTATCAGAATCCTCGACAACTCGGTACATGCGGCCCACGTGGATGACACATGGCCAAGAGGGAGAGTGTGTTAACCAACCCGGACAGAACAAACAGAAGTGTTTTCCGGCGTTCCTCTTGATGATGGCGGGCGGATAGGTTGATGTTCTGCCACTGACACTGTTCACCGACAGCAGTCTAGTCTCGTTGATGAATGATAGGCGAGTGGAGAAATCGGGTCAAAACTGTTGTGTTTGGTAGTATTCAAGCACTGAAACGAAAACAAAAACAAAATAAGGCGAACCGTGGAAAAAACATCCATCGTAACATTCTAATGCTCTTTACTGAATGCCCTGGTGCGTGGCCTATTAGTTGCCATTTGAAAACTATTATTTTTAATTAATTTCGACTTCACCCGGAATCACATCACTGTCACTTCTAAGATCGAATTAATTATAACGTTTTATTATTAAGTGCATTTCGTTGCTAGTGCTGCTGTTGCTGCTGCTACTGTCTATCCTTGTTGCTTACATCATAGACTGTGGCTGTTACTGTCGTAAGAGTGTCATCCCATTATGTCAACATATAGTTCTGGACGTGAGAAACGAGAAAATTGCATCGTGCGCAATTTCGGAAATTAATTTCAACAACTAGCAGTTGGTGGTAATACAATGTAGGACTTGGCAAGAGAACGTGCAACCCAGTAATATCGGAGATGAGACCAGACGGACGAAAGAACACACGTTCGATAGAACAACAGGACGACAAACATTCTAGTGCATGTTTGTTACAGCTGATGATATCTAGGTCGACTTAGTCGTGATTGCAACTACACTTAGAGAAGATTGAAGTATATTAGGTTGATCTGCAGAGCATACTGAGCTCTTTGTTAGGTTATTTCCATGTGTTTGAAAATTGCTGCGAAGCTCATATTTACATTGCGTTTATTTTATCAATATTAAGCATGACAACAGAATAACGTTTTGCTCAAGTGGATTTCCCACATTAAGCATTTTGGTTTATCACATAGAGCTAGTTGCACCAAGTTATAGAGCTATTGCACCAATAGTTATCTCATTAGCTGAATCGCCATATTGTATGGCCGATTATTCGACTTTCAATCAACGATATTGCGAATGGAATAACGCATGGATCAATAAGTCCCGAGACTAACAATGGAAACAACATTTTTTTGCAAATTTTTTTTTATTCATCAACATAATCACCTTTTAGGGTGATACAATGATTCCAACGTTTTATCAATTTTTCAATACCAATACCAATACCATACCAATACCAATTTATCTTTCGCTTCAAAATAAGCTTCAGTTTCAGCGATGACCTCCTCATTTGAGCCAAATCTTTTTCTCTGGAGCATTTTTCTAAGATCAACAAAGAGCCAGTAGTCACTGGGGGCTAGATTTAGCGAGTATGGGGGGTGGGGAAGCAGATCAAAGCCCAATTCGTTCAATTTCGCCATTGTTTTCATCGACTTATGGCAGGGTGCATTGTCTTGATGGGATTTTTCGCTGCATGTGCGGTCGTTTTTTTGCGATTTCCTCCTTCAAACGCATCAGTAAGTCAATATAATAATCACTGTTGATCGATTTACCTTTTTCGAGGTAGTCAATGAAAATCACGCCATGCGTATCCCAAAAAACTGACGCCATGACTTTGCCAGCTGACTGCTGCGTTTTCCGACGGCTTTCGCCAGCTGTGCGCCACTCAGATGACTGCCGCTTCGACTCTGGAGTGTAGTGATGTATCCATGTTTCGTCCATGGTCACGTAACGACGCAAGAAATCTTTTTTGTTGTGAGTAAATAGCGATAAACTGTTTTCTGAATCATCGACTCGTTGCTGTTTTTGTTCCATCGAAAGCAATCGTGGCACCCACTTAGAAAAAACCTTTTTCATGCTCAATTTTTCATGAAGGATAGTAAATACACTTCCATATAATATCTGTGTCATCTCAGCAATCTCACGGAGCTTCACTTTACGATCTTCAATTATAATTTTTGTCACTTCACTCACATTTTCCGATGTAACGGCTTCCACAGGTCTACCCGAGCGTTCCGCGTCATTTTTGTCGGTACGACCACGTTTAAACTCGGCGAACCAACGACAAATCGTTGCTTTTGATGGACAAGAGTCAGGATAACATTTTTCAATCCATTGTTTCGCTTGCACGGTGTTTTACCCATTAAAAAACAATGTTTTATCAAAACACAAAACTCGGTTTTTTCCATTTTTTAAACAAACTACAAAACGACTTTATTCCAATCTCGATAAATCATCTGTTTCTGGTCGGATCGACTTTAAATTTTGACCCGTTTCAAGCAAAGGTTAGTACTCTAGAAAGCCGTGGTTACTGGTTTACTACGAGCGCCATCTCTGCTTTGGTCTCGGGACTTATTGATCCATGTGTTAAGCTTTTCACACTAATGCCCAAGGCTGCCTCCATTTTACGGTACGTCACATGGCGATCTTCCATTATCAGCTTTTTCACGTAATATCTATATGTTTTCTGGCAAAAAAAACTGATTTTGGACGACCTTTTTCGAATTCATCGACAAGCGAACAATGACCACGATTGAATTCTTTATATCATTTTTTTACAGTCGCATAGGATGGTGCTACACTGCCAAAAGTCGAACTAAGTTGATCAAAGCACCCTTGTCTTGATAATCCACGATGGAAATCGTGATAAATCATTGCATAAAATGTTCACGATTCAATTCCATTTTTTTTTTTGCTGAGGTAAAATTTTCAACTCACTGTAAACAAAACAAATAGCACTCAAATGACAGAATGTTCTGAAGATGGTTATGGTTGAAAATGTCAAATCTGCAGGGCAACACTTAGTGTTGCCAAGGCTAAATACATAAGTACTACTACCTACGCAAAAATTCATGTATTCGCATTTGCTAGACGAACGCAAAATAGAGTCATCATTCTAATTCAACATTACGTCATTACAAATATAATTTCACATAAACTGACAACTTAGTTCTTTATGAATTGCATCGTGGGATTAGGTCACCAGTAAAACTGAAAATTTCAATATTTTTTCATGATTTAAAAAACTGTAACGGGGCAAATAAAGGGTTATTTCGCCGAATGTCATTTCGCCGAAAGGGTCATTTAGACGAATGTCATTTCGCCGAGCGCCATTTCGCCGAGTGCCATTTCGCCGAAAGGGTCAAAATGACCTCTTCGGCGACACAACTTTCGGCGACATAACCAATTCGGCGAAATAACTTCCGGTGAAATGACCCACTCCCAGCGCAGATAATGAAAATCTTCTAAATTACTACGTAACTCGACAGTGTTTTATTTATTTTAACACAACGCTTATGGACTGGGAGTAAAATAAGCAGCTTCGGGAACACCTGCAGATGTCGTCGAGATTGACATCATTTTGGGTGCAGCATTCACAATACGCAAAATTTTACAATTATATACAGCGATTCTATCCCTAATTGTTCATGGCCTACTTTGACAAAAAATATAACCATAACTTTTTTTCTGAAGAGATAGAAAATTTTTTTCATCTACAAAGTTTTGTAAATATTGAAAATAATTTACTTTGTCAAATACACCAAAAGTCTAGGTCGCACCGTTTTGGATATATAAAGCGTTTTCATGGCATTTTTTTTATTCATAACTTGTTCCGAGTTATTTGGTTATGCACACTTTGCTTGGAACAATTGTAGAAAATAAAACAATCCCATATTTTTGTTGAAGGTAGTGCATAGGTTTGTTGTTTCATAGCAAAGTTATACAACATTTTACCTTTTTACCTATTATTAAACCTTACACCGAAGCGAAATATGCAACTTTATGCAGCTGATTTTTACAAAATTTATAGGAAATACTTTAAAAAAATCTAAGTGGAACTCGATGGAACTATTTTAGGTCTTTTCAAAGTTAGTTTTAGTTATTGAATTATGACAACCCCCTTAAAACTAGTTTTCTAAACATAACTTGTTTCAAGTTAGTTTTCTATACATACTTCATTTGGAATAATTGTAGAAAATATAAAATCCCATAATTTTGTAGAAGCTAATGCATAGGTTTATTCTTTTCTGGAAAAGTTATACATCATTTTACCTATTTTTACCTAGGAAACCTTGTGCCGAAGCGAAATATGCAACTTAATGCAGCAAACTTTTACAATACTTATATGAAAATATATTCCTAATCCAATTTATTTTTCAATGAGAATATCCTGAGTACTATTCGTGTGACTCATTTTCACTATGGCCATGCTGAATAGTTAAGTAACGGAGGGCGTCACGCGTATGCTATTTCTGTAACTCACTTTTGCAGTGAGCGTAGAGATGCTCAATTCGCTCCTGAGCTATTCCAATGAATCGAATCTTTAAAGTGAGCTGGTAGCTCACAGCTCTTTTTAAAAGAACTGCAGCTCACCAGTTCACCGCGCTGGTAAGCAGGGATGCCAGGTTCACAGATTAATTTGTGTTTCACAGATTTTCAACCTTTTGCACGGATTTCCAAATTGGCACCGATTCTCACAGATTTCTAAAAATAGTCACAGATTTACACAGATTCTGAAATCGATCATAGATTTTTTAAATTGATCACAGTTTAGTACCAAAAATTACAGAGCGGTAGAAAATAGTGAGAGTTTTTGGATGGTCACAGATTTTTTAAAAAATGACCTGGCATCCCTGCTGGTAAAGTGAAAAGCTACGAGCTGAACGGATCTTCGGCTATTGAGGAGCGAGTTATAAATGAGAAAAATGTGTATATGAGCTTTTGTTCGTTCTTCCAAATGTGTATCTATCCTTCTTTAACAGATTGAATGAGCCATTGTCAATAAGAAATCTTACCTCTCACTCAGTAGGCTAAGGTACATTCAGGGATGCCACTTTTGCAGATATTCTCAAATATGACATAATAATAAATCGCAGACAAGTTAGTTCGCATAGCATTGTTCTTTGTGCATCAATGATTTCGATCATGCATATGAAAGAAAAACGTAGTAAAAAAAACGGCACTCGAAACAAACCTTTAGTTCAGTCTTAATGAGCTGATGAGCGGATACATTGAATCAATTCCCTTTAGTGTACTGATCGGTTCGGAGCTGCTCACCGGTATGAGCTGCTTCGAACATCTCTAAGTGAGCGTCGCACGATCAACACATCGTCTTAAAAAACGTGTTGCTTCGCGATAATTCTATTTATTTACACGTTTAAAAATGAAATCTCTTCGTAAAGGTTTGTACTTTTACAATACTTTTTCATATTTTGTTTGGAAAACATTTTTCCATTTTTTTAATATGTGTTGAACTTTTGATAATTTTTCTGATTTTCAATATTTAAAACTAACTTTGAAAAGGCCTAAAAAATTGCATCGAGTTCCACTTAGATTTTTTCTAATATGTTTAATTGTCAAAAAGTAAACAAAATAATAATCACAACAATTTACTTAAGCTGCGCGTGCAAGCATGAGCTTGTTTATGAGTATTTATGCGCACTTTGTAGTAGATACTTAGGTAATAGAGGTATATTCTACGTAGATAAAACCAAAAAACTGTTTTTAAAATAAAGTGAATATATCTCAAAAAATTTTTTTTACGTCTCTTATATCTTCAGCAAAAATACTTCAAATATTTTTTTCTTGAAAATGAAATAGAAAATCAAAATTTTGTGAAAAAAAATAAAAAAAATTGGTACTACCCCCTTAACAAAAATTAAGGTGCCACTTTTAAAAGAAGCGTAATATAATCTTGTAAAACTTCTTCGAAGACACGTTAGCTCTTAAAAATCAGTGAAAGTCAGTACAGACTTTTGACCGTCTTTTTCCCGTTTTGGACCACTGTGCGGCGAGCAGTATGAAACAGCTGTTCTTATTAAATAGACCGCAAAAGCCTAATGCATAATTATTGATAATAATAACAATCATCACTCCTGAAAATGCTTCATGATTTGATTTACTTCATGCGTAATTTTCATTTTCTTACGAATACAATTCTTAGCAAAGACGAATTGTCGATGTTCTTCTAGTTTTAGTGCAATTTCTCTTGAACTAGGGCTTATTCTGCAAACGGCACACAAAGTAAATCTAGTCTTATCTTTGGTATCTAAAAAACCAAAGCCATGAAGCTACTCGGTTGCAGAACTGTGAAGTTACTGATGGGAAATTAATCAATAATGGCGCTAAATGAATGAAAAAGTTCTCTTTAAATAGTGTGTCATTGCACGTTAGATGACAATAAGGCGGGATTAACGGGAACAAATAAAATGCATGGTGACAGAATTATTAGAGCTGTGCGCCGCCGCGCCACGTCGCCGCCGCCGATAATTTCGACAAGCCGCCAATTTAAGAAAAAGCTGATCAGCGCGCCGGTTATCCCATTTTAATCGTGCCACCGAAAATATTACATCAGCCGAAAAAATGATTTTATCAATGTGGAAAATTGTTTACAGTTTTCATAAAAATTCATTGAAAATTACAGTACAGTTACTTTCCTCCTACTTATACTGAAAATCAGTACTACCGTTGTCAACCGAAGCCAATGTCATTTGATTCAAAGTCTATTTTCTGTCTTTATTTAAAAGGTTTTGAGCTATTGGCACATTATCGCAACATTATCGGTCGCGACATCTGAAAATGAAAAATGGAACCAAGAAAAGGAGGGTTCTTCCGAAAAAAATAAATAATGTTAGGTTTTTTCGGATTAACATTTTTTTAGAAACCAGTGTAGTGTTGATTTCTCGGGTACTAGAATGTTTAGCGATCGAGTACCATTTATTTTGGATACTTCATTTGTTATTTCCGGGCATTCGAAAAATGGTATTGAACAAAGTTTCATGCTCCATTCTAAATAAACGTTAGTTTTCGCACAATAAATTAAGATCAACGTTACCAACTCAAAGTAAAAACATTTTCTTCTACTTCTACTATGACTTTTCAAATGAATTTACCCGTTTTTATAAGAAATCGTTACAAATGTGAAGTAATTAAAATTTGAATTTGTTAATTTGATATTATTTTTTATATCTGAATGAATTCAAGCGCCAAATCGATTTTATGTTAATTACATACGTACGAAAAAGATATACTTATTTGATAAAACGATTTTTATACATGATAATTATCAACTATGTAAAAAGCGATTTGAAAAATAGTTCCGAATAAAACTTCATATTTCTTGCTCATAATAAAAAAAACCCTTTGTATATGAATGAAATATTTATTTAAACAATAGTTAACCATTTACCATCTCTATTCACTACGTTGGCTTTAATGGATCACATAAACATTAGGATCTTTGATTGTAGGTCGACAAAACAATAAGATTGTCCTGTGTGAATCAATATTAAAATTTTTAATATGTTTATAATTGATTACGCCGAATCGCGCCGCCTCCGCCGCCGATGTTTTCAGGAAATAGCATCACGCCGATTCGCCGCCGCCGCTGGTCAAAAAGACGTTTCAGCCGCCGATGTTGACAATTTTGATCGGCGCACAGCTCTAAGAATTATATTAATACTGACACTAGCATTTCAAAGGAAAAAATATCAAATACTTATTTGGGGCAGTTTTTTTCCCATGTTTAACAAATTCAAGTGCGTGTTCCGTTAGGATATGATGTATCCGAGAAAATAAACTGAGCTCCGTATTGGTTTTTGATAACTATTTGTGGTGCTGGTGCTATTTCTGGATTGGTTTTTGATAACTATTTCAGTTTGTTTGGCCAGCAACTAATATAACTTACAAATTGAAACTGTTTGGGTCCAATTTAGTTGACTTTTTCCTTTCTTTGCATCGTCGCTCTATTTTTTTTTTTGCTCATGAATATATTTAATTCTCGAAGGAGTTTACATAAGTTTTTCGTCGTCGTAGCATCTCTTTTACATATAACCCTTAGCCTAATATAATTCAATATAGTCACAACGATTTGAATTTAATAAAATATAATCCCACTATTTGTGGATTATTATAAAAGGTATTTCTACATTTATCGATTCTACTCAATCAAGTATATTATTTTAAACGAACGATTAGCTGCTATACATGATAAAAAAATTTCTATTTAAGTATCTTCTGTTTATTATCTCTTAAACTATTTCAGGTTTGTTTATAATAATACATCATTTTTATTCAAAGTTAGTTATTGGTTCAGCTCATGAAAGAGGAAAGGGGCTAACATAACACTTTTTGTTTCAATGATAGAGGTTTCAACCTTAAGATCATTCGCCACTTCGAACCATAAAAGCATGCTGTCCCTATGCTCGAGTTTGGGGATCGAACGCAGGTGGGCTGCGTGAAAGGCATAAAATTGAATAGTGGTAATAATTGAACTGAAGCTCCAGACCGTCTCACTAAATGGCGGTTTTAAAATTAAAGTACACTTCACCCTGTAATTCTGGTACCAGTAGTCCGATTCTGATTAAATTCATAAGTAGTCTTTGATTTGAATCTGAATTTGAGAAAATCGGCTAAGCCATCTCGGAGAAAATGAAATGGGTTCCATTTTGAAGCTTTGACCACTATTTCCGGTACTGATGGTACCGGCACCTGAGAACCGATACATCTAAGACCAAACATTTCTACATAGGTTCTAACTTTCTTATCGTCTTGTAACTCCGTAACCAGAAGTCGGATCAAAATAAAATTCAATAGCGTTCTATGGAATGTAAGACCGTTCATGTAAATCTAAGTTCGTAAAAATCGGTTTGCCCGACAACTTACAACTACGAATTTTTCAACTACGAATTCCGCCATTCTGACTGCCAATCACGCATTCCCGTGGGGATGTTTAACCATTCGGATCCATTCTACTCACATTTCGGAAATTCCTGAACCCCAGTAGCTCTTGTCATTAGCTGAAAGAAAAATTCGTTGGAGTTAGTAAGAAATAAAAAAAAACACACACACACCCACACACAAATTCCAACATCAACAAAAGTAAGCAAACTCCCAGCACATCTTCGCCACGCCTTGTGCCGGACAATTAAATAGCCGTTTTCCAACCCCCTAATTCGGCCCATCAACTATTATTATGGAAACAAATATAATCGAGCAAAATTTATTAAATTTGATGATTAACGCGCGGAAGCTAATGTGGCTAATAATTCCCGGCCAGGGAGAACAACAACAAAAAATTTACAACCATCCGCAGTTAAGATAACAATGCGATGGAGGAAAACGCTGCCGGTGTACTCGGCCGGAATGCCTGCCTCGGGGAAACATCGGAAGACGCTACGCGAAAACAATTTGAACTCTATTTATAAGCATCACACACTGTTAGCATACGTGTTAATCAGGTATGTAAAACCAGCCGGAAGTGGCAATCAACCCAGTTAATTAAGCTTGTGTTCCCTTCCCGTAATTCAGAAGCTGCTGCTGCTGCTGCTGCCACTGATAGTGAAGCACCAGAAAGCGGAGGCTCTTGTTTTGCTTTCTTTTTGCTTCGAACTAATCTCGGAGAATTCCGAGCACCAATCGGAAACCCCTATTGCTATATGCAGCTATTCCGGCGTTCGTTGGAGCTTTAATTTGTTGGTTCTCTAGAAATCATTCCCAAATACCACACACTGGAGAGCATTTGGTTAGCGTCAGCAATTAGTGTTTTTTTTTTCTTCTTTCAGTTAACAACTGTCGGAAGTTAGCTGATTCGCAAGCTATGTTAAACTATGGAGCCCTCTTGCTGGGTCGAACTCCTTGGAAGGCATCCCACTCGTTCTCTACAGTGGCCATGCGTAATTGTGACCGAGGCAAATGGAACAGCAAACGAAATAATTGAAGCATGTTTGATGAATAATATAAAAAATCATATTTGTTTGGACTTATATTTAATGATTTTCCGTTTAAATTAAAGTAGTGACTTCCCGTCAAATGGTGATTATCAATAATCAAGTTTGCTCTGTTGATGAAAATTACCAGTAATAATCGAGCATCGGGATATGGTAAACCTGCTTATTTATTAATCTAGCTATTACACGTAACTCACAAAATCGATTTGTTTAAACTGAATCTCAATTAGTTCTTCTTTTAGCCCAAGGCACTTGGCTCTGCGATGCTCTATTTTTTCGACTTTTTTCAAAATATAATAGACTTTCGTAACGACAATGACCTCTTTATTTGATTCAATTTTTTCCCTAGCAGGTGATCTTTTCGGGTTTGGAAACGAAAATGAGTCACAGGATGTCAAATCTGAAGAATACGGTGATTCGGTGCATTGTCTTCGTGAATATATCTTGTTGTACATAAAGCAACAACAAAATTTCTGCTCCGTAGTACCGGAAATATCTCAAATTTCTAAGACATTTGGTATCAACAAAAATCAAAAATTTGGTATCAACAAAAATCGCATTACCTACTGGGTAATGAAAAATATGAATTTCATTAATTCCAGTCTGCACAGTTTACTAAGCAGGACGTTGCAGCCAGTGCACCATACAAATACAGTTCCAGAATACAGCTCTCGAATTCAGTTTCAGAATCCCAGTTTGGAATTATACTCTAGTCCAGAACTTTGTTTTTGAGTTCAGCTCCTCAGAATCTAGGTTCAGGATGCTTTTTAAGAGTTCATCCGAGGAAAACTAATCAATTCTTTTTAGAATCAGTAAACTTAATGATTGTACTAGAAAAAACGTGCTTAATCCACCTAGCAGTGAGATGATACCTTTTTTATCAATCCGCATGTGTTTTTTGCATGAATATTCTTCGGTGTTTCAGTTCTCATGACATTATTTAAATGACCGTCGAATTAAGCGACAGTTTGAGATTTTATTCACTCATTACTCTGTAATATCGAAACCGCAAATCGGATCGAATTTGAATCTAAAAGTGTGACAATCGATTGAACATTCCATGATATGTCGGAGTAAGTTCCACTTAGGGTTTACGGTTATTTAAGGTACTTCCAGGACCGGTATTCAGGAACCAGCATAACCCAAACCGATTCGTATGGCCATATAACGAATAAATTGCAATAATGTTGAGTCCAACTTTTAAGCTTTTCGGGATTGTCATTTTCTATACCGGTTTGAATTTAAAAAAATCATCATCCTGTAATTCCAGAATCGGAAGTCAGAATTGGATAATATTTATTAATTTTGTCTTTGTAGATCAGGCTTTTCTTTTAGAAAACGATTGAGCTTTGAAAAACCGATTCGATACTGGAACCGGAATTCGAAAATATATGTAGCCAAAGTCAGATAAATTCACCTGAGTAGTTTGCATTTGTTTTAAATTGTTCGAAAATCAGTACATCTTTGAGAAATCGTAGTGCGAATTAAATCCGAATCGAAAACTGAATACCACAAAAACTAAAATAAGTTTATTTGGTTATCGACTAACCAAATATGCAAACCCGACAAACCTGATTAATTTATGTGAAATAGACATTTTTATACTAATGACCCTGTATCCTCTAAACGGGAAGTTGAATCTGACTGAAAAGCAAGATGTTTTACATACGACTTTTCATAAGAATCTGAGTTTGTAGAAAACGGTTGAGTCATCTCTGTGAAAAATTGAGTGAAATTATTTGTCACACACGCATTTGCTGATCTCGACGAACTGATTCGAATGGTATATGGTTGTTATGTTCTTCCAGCATTTATTGCTGTAAGTAGTTTAAATCAATATAATTATGGAATTGCTTTCAACTGGAAAATGCTGCCATCATTTGGTTTACATATGTCATATTCGAACAATTATGTTGCCAAAAACGAACCGTGCTAAAATCGGTCCGAGGCAAAATGTCATGAAAAAGGATACTGTACACAGTCTTTTTGGTACTTAGAAACAATTGTATGTAACAGTAATTAAAAATCGTATTTTACGTTGCTCCCAAGCATTGCTTTGTCGTACAACGCTCAAAACTCCTACTGCTGGAATAGGGTGAAAAGTCGCTTACACAAAAATATCGATATCTCCGTTAAAAATGGATGGATTTTTTCCAATCTATGGCTTGTTGGATAGCTGTTACCGTGCGGAATCTAAGTCTGGAAACATATTCTGTTTTCAAGTTCAAATGTGACAGACAATTTTGACAAAAAACTTCGAATAACTCAAAAAGTGAACATCCGATTTCAAAACCATTCAATACCGTTCAGGGTGACGGGGAGACCTTTCATTTGCGACTAGTTTGATCAAAATCGGTCCAGCCATCACATACACACACACATACGCGCGCGCGCGGATGTATCCGGTAAAACTTCGTATACCAATTTTTTATAAAAAAAAATACAGTGCAAGCCTAGCAATGGATTGAAAATTACCAAGGAGACTCAACTCCATCAAAAACACCCATTTGTCGGTTATATGCTGGGTTTAAACGTGCTCGTACTGACACTTAAGATTCTCAACTGAGATAATTACACCGGAAACCGTGAAAAAAGTTCACGAAATCGTTTTTGAAAACCTGGATTTAAAATTGTTTGATATAGCAGTTTTGCCGGATTTTTTGCGTCAATATGCAACAATGGACGAAACCGGGATTCATAATTACACTCCGGAGTCAAAACTGTAGTCAACCTAGAGAGCCGCAAGCCAGCTGTCTTATGTTCAAGTCCCGACCTGGAAGGATTCTTAGTGTCAATAGGATCGAAGTACTAGCCAAGCAATGAATTCTGTACACTAAGAATCGGCTGTAAAGCTTTCAGACCCTATGTGCGGGGCTGGCGATCGAACCCAGGTGGCCTGCGTGATAGACAAACCTTTATTTTAAAACAACAGATACATCGTTATACAAAAAATGGCTTTTACGCTACCCATCTTCCTTACACCCTTTCATCCACACATTCTTAAAATCCCAGTTTCCTGACACTTTCCCTTAATATTTTTCTAAGTTTTTCTATTTGGGCAAGTTCTAAAGAGATCGACGAAGAAAGCGTCATACTTCAAAAAAGTCTTGCAATTTTTTCGAGTACAGTATTTTATTCCAAACAACTATAACATTTCTTTACCGCAGCTCGATATATTGCTGATTTCCTTTGAGAACCACTTGCCCATCACGCCAGATAACTTTCTAGTTATTATTCTGCCGTACACGTCGGGTTCAGATTCCGAAATCCGAAATCAGACCATCTCTAGTTTTCATAGAATCAGTGGCAAATAAATTTCAACAATATTTATCCGTCAATATTTTGCATTCAAACTCGGTGGGCATGAAAGAAATTCAACTACTCAGTTCTTGTAAGAAGCAAAAAGCGTCGCATTTAATTGTGTATTTGACTATGTTTGTATTAAATAAGTCGTACTTTACTTTACCTGGGTAAACCGTAACGATTCCGCAAGCGAAGAAGTAAACGATGCACAATCAATTCACTCAGTCAACTGACTAATGAGAACGGTATATCAATTTTTAGGCATTCGCGTCATCCTGCCATGGCATTTGGGCTAGTTGAATTTTATATATGCCGAATTTCCAGAATCAGAAATCGGATCCAGATGAAACTTCAGCACCGAAAACAGTATGTTTGGTCAACAACTAACAACTTCTGATCAATTAAAAAAAATCGTGGTTGTTTAAATGATAATTTTTAAAAACGCAATTAAAGTGGAACACTTCAATTTTACCAAGTAGTTCAGGAACCAAAATTTGGATGCAGAAAGAATAGTCTACATTTGGCAATCTCGTCTAGTTGATTCGAATAGTATATTATTGAAAAGTGGATTTCCATAGAATCTGCTCGCAAGTGACGTCAATACGTCAATCACATCCGGTATATAATGTTGGATGAGTATGAAAATACAGTAGCTGTCGCACATCTGTCGAAGTAGAAAGAATAGACGAATAGCTTCACTTGCAAACTACGTTCCTCTCTCTCCTACATACACGCATGGATTTTTTTCTAGAAGTTCAAGCTTGTGTTTATGGAAATTTCAGAACCAAATCCTTTGAAAGTTTTGAGCCCTATGGACGGGGTTGGGAATTAAACCCAAGAAGCTTGAGTGAAATGCATCATACCTCGCTATTCCCACTTGGCAATGATAAATGTTGTTGTATTAATATTAAAATTACTCACCATAATAAAATTACTAGTGACTTCATTTTAAAAATACGCTGAAGTTTTATGCCAAAATAATAAATTAATATATGAACTGGTAATGAAAATTGCCATACTAACAGAATACTACATTTTAATGAAATAATCATTATCTAACTTTTTTCTCTTCTCGTTTTCCACCTTACAGGTAAACCACCATTCCCAACTCAATGGGAAAAAATGATCGAAATTCTTCGGCAATGCGTGTACGTACCATCATCACACAATGTAATCCATTTCATTATTTCTGTTATCAATTCAATTAAATTGGAATCCGAATATCGTATTGAACGAACGAAAAAAAAATCGGATTGTAATCAACTGGTGGGGTGTAGGGCGATGCACACAAATCAATCATTGTACACAGTTTGCCGTGCCAATCGTTATGAACGTTAGTCGAATCGAATCAGTTTGTGCAACTGTATCTCGTTGATTAATGATCACTCGAATAACTAACCACTCAATCCAGAAGCATCATACTGTATGAATTGCGCGTAGTCCCTAATCAAACTGATGCTGAAAAAAAACCTCAAACTGTAATTTATCAGTGGTTGCAACCGCATCTTCATTAGTCGCAATTCCACATAGCGTCCAATCTACGCCGAGACCACACGGTTCTGTTTTATGTAGGACACACTCACTATACAGTCTAATTGCAAACAATGCTTCATCAATCTCGATTTGTGAAATTCAATAGATGAACGGGTAAAAACGAGCTTCCACCAAAATAAACTGACCGCAGGAGCACGCGGATAGCGCGGCGGCAGAGCTTACAGCTGATATCATAGACAGTGGCACTGATAAGCGTGCATCAACCCATTGGAAAAAAATTGGTTGAAATCGGGGGCCAAATTTCAATCGATGGAACGGTATGCTCCCGGAAAAAAGTATGAAACGACGACGGTTGATGTTTGCTTTATTCCACAATTTTTATTTGATAAGAGGTAATTGAAAGAAGCCCAGTTAAGAGGGCTGATAACGATTTATGATTAATGGCTGCCTACTAATCGAAATAAAAATACAGTCGTGCTGCTCTACTATTGCTTCTGATGATTAGATTTTCAAGAAAAAAAAGGTTTTTTGAAAGATAATGATATAATAGTACTTCTTCTTCATGTTACTCCAAGCTTTTCGTATAAATTCTGGATTGGAATGTGAAATGTATACACGACAAAAAAAGAAAGAAATTAGGACTCGTACACTGTTACTTTAAAAATGGTGTGAATGCGATTTTGATACGAATACTTCTTACTTTAATATTGGGTTTTTTGCTCAAATTTATCCCCCTACACAAACTGCTCACTAAGTGTGAGAATCATTGTTATTATATATATTCGGTGCTAAAGTATTCCTGCTTCCGTTTTCACATACGTAATTTTGCCAAGTGTGCCAGTTAATAATGAGCTTGAGTTTGAGCTTGAGTGGCCACCCCTGGTTGCTACTCCGTTGCTCGGGATCAGCTCATAATACACAGAAAAATTCTGGAAGATCAGACCAGAATGGCAGATGTGCAACTTATGGTAACCCCGAAGTTTATTGATCAGTACCGGCGCCGGCCAGGACCGGTTGTAGGTCCGCTTAGAGTTAGGAAGGTATGTTAGTCCAACAGTAATTGTAGTATTCGCGCGCGACTCAGTATGTTCCGGTTTCAAGATGCTCGGGTGCACCACTAAACTCACTGACTTCCCGAGTGAACGTTTCAACAATATCCGATACTGAAATCCCGGTAAGTCTTGATTCCTTGTTCTTATTCGTGAAAACTGAAGGAAAATTTAAAATACTATCGCTTAACGAACATAAATTTCCTTATTTTTTCTAAATGGAATGATCTACTACAAAATAGACGAGAGAATTGAATAGCATCCAGGCAAAATGGTCGATTTACTGTAGTGACATATTCTAAAAATTATATCAAATCATTTTAAATCACCAAACTAAGGTCTACAGAATTCACGCGCGTCTTGATTTTCTATTATTTTAATTATTTATTAAATTCATTAATAGGTTGGGCAACCGGCCAACGAGAAAAACATATTAATTTATCAAACAAACAAGTATTTTTTACTACTTGTTCAATATACCGATGTATGTTATCTCTATTATTAACCTTGTAATATTAAAGAATTTGCGCAATAGTTGATTTTTATTATTCAATTTAAAAAAACTAAAAATTCATGCAATTGTCGCCTTTTACGACATGGAAGCAGGAACATGGATCTATTCTTGGCTTATTTTTTACGCCGGATTCCACACGGCATCTAGGCTGGTTCAGTCCGGAGAAAGCTAATAGATACTATCAATCTCCTAGTGGACCCCAGCCGCTCCAGATGTGCCAGTTAATAATGCGATATTTTCGAAAAGGAAGTACATGTTAATTATAACTAATGAAGGGCTGCTGAACAAGTGCGACATCGGTGAAAACAAATGAAGGGGCCAAGTTTGGTGAGTATGACTTGTGGGGCAAAGTTCCCAAATTCAGAAATGTTGTGTTTGACCGCTTTTGTTGTGTGTGAAGGGACGTTGTCGTGCTGCGAAATGACATTCTCATGTCTTTTCAAGCTTTCTGATCGTTTTTCGAGCAATGCTTGATTCAATTCCGTAATTTGCTGTATTTACAGTTTCCCTTGGTTTGAAAAGTTTGTTGCACAAGACATCTGCGATTAGATTTCGCAGTTGATGTCGATGGTTGACCAGAGCCAAATTGCGCTGCGTTTGGGGTTCTCAAAATAAATCTAGTTTTCATATTCCGCCAAGTTCCGTTACAGAAAACAGTTAACAGTTGTGAATACAGTCAAAAATGGCTCAACGACTAACGTTTATCTTTTCCGCGATAAATTTTTGAATTTGGGCATTGCCTTCGGTTAACAATTCTTGCAATTCGACATCTTCAAAATTTTCGGGTTGGTCTGTCCATTTTTTGTCTATCACCCTGAAGTCCCTTCTTTTAAATTATTGAAGTCGATGTTGACGTAGGTTGCTTAACGTAGAAATTGTTCTACCTAAGCTCCAACAAGGATACGATAGGATTCAGCAGAACCTTTTTTTTCTATGTAATGAATCAACAGTTCCCACAAATGCTTTTACTTGGCAAGAATTTCAATAGGTTCACCTCACTGAACGTATATGATATCAACTTGCAATTGAAAAAAATGGAATGGTTTGTTTTGGAGCGTAACGTAACAACAAAAAATTATGCAATAGCTCTAACGGTAATCCATGTTTGGGGAGACATCACTTGAAAAAGTCCCGTATTGTTAAACGGCACATCTGGTATTCAAATAGTAATTCAATACAATATCTCGGAATCAGGTTTTTCGGTGACATCTTATTCTAGTTTGGCAGCTTTATTACAGTTTCAGGTCAAAAATAATTGACACACTGTATTCATTATCTATATCTTCGATTGAAATATTCGGTGGGCGTTTAAATTCTTCAAAGAAACTTCAGATGTTTCAATCCAAACAACGATTGTTTTCGGGAGCGGGTCATATCGCCGAAAGCCATTTCGCCGAAAGTCGTTTCGCCGAATGCCATTTCGCCGAAAATCGTTTCGCCGAATAGGTCATTTCGCCGAAAGTCGTTTCGCCGAAAGGGTCATTCCGCCGAAAGGGTCATCTCGCCGAAAGGGTCATTTTGCCGAAAGGGTAATTTCGCCGTAAGGGTCATATCTCCTGCATGCTATGTCTCCTGTATAACTGATGTGGCGCAGCCACATAACCGAAGCCAACATGGCTCGGCGGCACAAAGCCGCCGAGCCGACGCCAGCTGAGTCGGCCGCCGACCCGCCGTCGGAAGCGGCGGCCTCTTGCATACAAACCTGTAACCGCCTCGTTTGCCCGGTCTACTCAAAGCTAGGTTTCTTTGCTTTAGTTAGGTCCGAACGAGCGGTAGCGAGGTCGGACAGCACATGAACCAAAACGATGTGGCGTAGCCGCATTAGTATTTTTTCATTTTCACTTAATAAACGGAAAATACCACCTACATTTGTCTGGTAGATACAAACTGGTAGATACTTACTAGCTAATAGTCAACAAGTTTTTATGGGAACTACTTTCTGAGGTTCATGAATCAATCTTTATTCAAGAGTACAACAATCAATTCTAATTACGATTTCAAGACGATTTCAGGATTCGGCGAAGTGACCCATTCGGCGAAATGTCATTCGGCAAAATAACCCTTTCGGCGAAACGGCTTGATCCATTGTTTTCATGGTAGAGCTAGAGCCTCCTCTAACAAATCAATGAATAATTTTCACGCAACGCTGACCTCCCGGAGATTAGATCTTTCGATAGTTGCATAGATTTCAATGGCTTAGTCAATACGTGTGACCCCTTTCAGCATAAAGTATTGCAAAAAAAAAAAGCTTGCCGGTCATCTGCGGAAGAAACTCTAAAGGTTGTGATAAAAGTGTTTTCTAGGACAAGAGATATAGTTGATGTACTGGATGGCAATGTGTGGCAATCTATTTAATTTCAGATCCAAAATTACAATCAACATTTGAGGTTTGTCTTAACTCGAACCATACAGTCGGAATTCCTTTGTTGTAACCTTGTTCGTTAGAGTGATCGATAGTTGGATACTCGCTAATTGAAGCATGGTCCAATCTACAACCTTGAAGATATACTCTTTTTCCGATATTTAGATCTTTTGTTATGACTCATTTAAATGATTTGAATGTCATTATGAAGGGGTTTACGAATCTGATTCGAAAGTAGTATTAAATATTCGCTAGATAGAGTGCAATCATACTACAACTAACGAGTCCCGGTTGTAATTACACAGTTTTTATATGCGCCTATAATTAATATCATTGTCTTTAGCTTAGTAGAATATATCAAGAAAATCTCAGTCCAGGAATCTCCATAAAAATGAATGGCTTTTAGTTGTATTAAATGAAGTACTATCAAAAATGGCATATGAGTACATGAATTCAATGAAACATTTTATTGGATTACAAAGTTGTTACCACATATATCCAGGCTCCTACACAGATAAAAATATTTTGTGATTTTACATTTATTTTCATGCACATATTTGGAGCAGGCAATTGAATGGAAATTTACATTACAAAACGAAGCTGTTTGTAAATATACAGTCTTGTTCAATGAAAAACTAAATGATTTTTAATGTAATTTTACATCAATCATGGTTTTAAATCAGGTTTTCGTTTCAATTACACACTTTAAAAAATCTACATCTTATAAGATGCACATAAATGGACCGTCGCTGTTCACGCAAATTCACGTGGAAGAACATTTAATTCTGTGTCTAAAACTCCATGACATGAAATTCGTTGAAATAAAAAAAATACTGATAGCAACCGCCGCGACTTGAACCGAGAATCATTGGATCGTGAGTACGACTGTTATTCGACTGAGCCACAGAAGCATACATCTTCTTGGTTGGTAAAATGTGCATTTAAATTCATACAGTCGCACCTGCTAGCAGAATGCAAGTTACAGTCGAAACCAGTAAAATTCAAACTATTCTAACATTAAATCATTAAAAATGAAATTTTCCGTCATTTGAAAAATTAGGTCTTTATGAATTACATCGTATGAGGAATTAAGTCACCTGTAATATTCAAAATTTTTTGGTGTGTAATGTCTATTTCATAGTACTATCGGTTTACATGTCGTGTAAGTTTCATCTTTTCTTTCTGTGTATATGATCACTTGGAAAACCAATTTCATGTTATACTTTTAACAAACAAATGAAAAAAAATATTCAAAAATGAACCTGAACATCACACCACATTTTTTTTTGGTATTGGTTAATATCGCCATTTTTTCTTTTTATTCCTATAGAATTCAAGTATCAAATGACATGGAAATGGAAATAAAATGAGAGTTTTACATTTATAAGAATCAAATAAGAAGCGTTACCATCGTTGTAATTGAAAAGCTTCTGGTACACACTTAAAAATTTTTACATCCTATTAGATGCACATAAATGGAGCGTCGCAATTCACGCAAATTTTCGTGGAAGAACATTTAATATTGTGTCTAAAACTCCATGACATGAAATTCATTGAAATAAAAAAAGAATTTTGAAGCAACCCACCGCGACTTGAACCGAGAATCATTGGATCGCAAATTCGTCTGATAATCGACTGAGCCACAGAAGCATGCATCTACTTGGCCGGTAAAAGGTGCATTCAAATTCATACAGTCGCACCTGCTAGCAGAACGCATGTTACAGTCGAAACCAGTAAAATTCAAGCTCATCTAACATTAATTCATTACAAATGAGATTTTCCGTCATTTGACAAATTAGGTCTTTATGAATTACATCATATGAGGGATTAGGTCACCTGTAGAATTCAAAATTTTTTGGTGTGTATATACATTATCATCGTTCCGGAACATAGAGTGGACCTGTTGAGTAAATTACATTGAATGTTATCTATGTTGAAGCTGAAAACATAATTCAAAATTACATAACATTAGTCAAATTATTACAACTTCTGAAAAAAAATACTTCTAAGTGCTGCAGTCAATTCAAAAAATGTCGTACACAGCAAAAATTTTTTAATTTTACAGGAGACGCAAATCCACATATGACTTAATTCATTGGACGTAATGCGTTAAATGACTGAAATTTAACATGAATGATTTAAATATTACCCGTTCCCGGAATTTATTCAGAAAATTTAAAATACAAGATTATTCATCAAAATCGATATTGTCCCCTTCAAAGTACTCCCCATCGAATGCAACAAACTTATGCCAGCGCTTGATCCGATCCTCGAAACATTTTTTATGTTCAGTTTTTTCGGTATGGCCATCAGCACCATCTGCGATTCTTCCATAATCTCATCTTGGGTACTGAAACGCGTTCCACAAATCGGTTTCTTGAATCAACCGAATAGTAAAAAACAAGCTAGATAAGCAAAAACGCACTGATCAAAAATATTTTCGAACAGTTTGGAAGTTAAAGCGTGAAAAGTAGAAGAAATAAAACTTGATTAGGAATAATGGTGTACAGTAGCGAAGGAAAAATAGAGCAAAAATTGAGAATGCAAAAAAGAGTCATATATTATACGAAGAGTGCATAATATGAGTATATATGAATTAAATCTAACCTTAAACATTTTACGATATTTACACTTCATCAGAAAATTTTTAAATTCATATGACTAAACGATTAGATTCTTCAAAAACCCTTCTAATTCTTAGGTGAAATTTGGCATTCAGATGACTGTTAATTTATAAAAAAATGCCTTTTAAAACGGATAGAAAATTGTACAAACATGCAAACATGCGTACGTCTAGTATTTGTTATATGTTCGTATCTCTTTCGTACCCGAGCGGCAAGAGATACAATATTTCAAACCAAACAGGATGTAACAAGAGAAAATTAGGTTAACTTCGAATTGAAATCGACCCACTCTAGCCGTAGTCATCCTGCACATACAAACTTCGAAAACAATTGTGATTTTATATCTTATAAGATGACCATAAATGAAGCGTCTCAGTTTACGCAAATTCACATGAAAATATACATTCATCAAATTCATTAAATTAAAAAAAATACTGATATCAACCGCCGCGACTTGAACCGGGCTGCAAAGTACGTCCATTAATCGACTGAACCACAGAAGCACACATATGTTTGGCTGGTAAATGGTGCATATAAATTCATACACACCTGCTAGCCGAATGCAAATTACATTACAGAAAAATTCACACTAATCGAACATTAAGTCATTTTTTGTATATGGACGGAATTCTGTTCATACTCTTCTGAGGTGTGATTCACCTCATCTAGAAAAGTTCAATTGGCAGAACGATTTGTCAGTCTGTGAAAGGTGACGGATTCTAGTCCTGTTTCTGAGGTAATATATCTTTTCGCGAGTTTGCATTATTTTATTTGTCAGTCGACAATTTCCACGAACTACCTAAAGATAAAAAATGATACCTAAGGTGTGCATTATTGAAGGTACGGGTCAATTTTAATTATAAATTTCGAATTAGCACCAACAAGCTATTTTCAATCAAACTCATGAATTACCACTAAAAATCTTTCCACATTGGGACTAAAATAGCTTGTAAGAGTTGTAGTTCGAATGATTCAAACCCACCTTGCACCAAAAAGCTTTGATTAAGTCCCGTTAATCTAAAATTCTAAAATTCTCTCAACCAAATTGGCTCCCGGGATACTAAAAGCAGCCCTAAACAATGTTCACAGGCCTAGTATCAAATAAAATAGGGTGATGAGCTTAAACATACTAAACACAAACGACTATTTGCTTCATATAAATATAGATTCCCGTTAGAAAATCCAACAATAACAACGAATACAAATAACGGAATATAAAATAGTCATTATAAATCAACCATTTTATGATCATTTCAAAGTACCTGAGTTTCAAATCTGTATGTCTCGATTATGATAAATGAGAATTTTATTTATTATTTTGATGAAATATTTCCACTGGTCCCATGCTTCTGTTTTGAACAATAAATTCCGGGAAACTTCAACGAACTCTAAATTGGTGTTTTTTATTGTCTACTATCTAACATCAACACAGCCAACTTGGTAAACTTCTTCTCGGCGGTTAAAAACACAATCGATTTTATCTAATACATTTGAAAAGAAAACAACACTCAATAATCAATTATAGCGAACATGCAAGATCTGACACACCTTGTCGGTACGGAACCCAATCTGAATCCCATGTATGTCGGGGGACCACCAGCCGAGGTCATCGGTATGCCAAAACTATACAATTTTTTGACCAGCATCGTGGTATTCCGCTGCCCTCGCATGATCGCCACTCACGACTCAGCGACGCGTGTATGATTTTCCACTCACAAACAAGCTCGGACCGTCGGGTTAAAGTTACAACTTGCGTAGCTTACCTTGTTTCAATTACCTCACAATCATACAACCTTAACTTAACGATCAAAACCATGGAAGATGTAAGCAGACGAATCTAATATAAAAAAATATCATGCTGTTTCGACTATGCAACCTGACCTCCTGCGTTTATCCCTTTGTTTTTTATTTTTTGTGATCTCAAAGCTATTGTGGCATCGAGTTTATCTCCATAACTCGAAAGTCAATCCCAAACACAAGCCCCAAAAACTCACATCAGAGCCCAGCGCACACCTTGACTCCAAAATCTTTACTATCTTGTATGTTTCACACTGTTCGTACCTGTGAGTTTCTAGTTTTCCTTCTTCATCATTCCCGCCAATTCCAGCCTTCGTTTCCATACGATTCGAAAAACATTTAATATTCATCTTGTTACGATGTTTTATTTATGGAGATTAGTTTACTTCGTTTGTGTTCGCTTTTTTCCTGTTTCTCTTTCTGTTTCGGTAGTGCATGGCGTTTCTTCTGCATACCCGGCACCGGTTGCAGCAGGTTACCCGGGTAAGTGATAATGTTTGGTTAGCGAGTATCCAGTTCGTCTGCGGACTGCTCTAGGGGTGACCAAGAAGAAACCGAAATGGTTTAATTCTGCGACAGTAGCCAAGATATATCCACTCGTGTGTTTATTATTAGCTATGAAAAATTTGTTAGGTTTACTTATTTTGCATCATTTTTTTCTGTTAGCCGAAAAAAATATAATATCCTTTAACATCTACCTAAATATCCTACTCGATTAACTTCGAAGTTTTCCATCTCTCTCTCTCCCTTAACCTCTCTTAGTTTGTACGCCTCCGTGTTTTAAAATTAGAGTTATATTATAATTTCGCTAAAAAAATGGCCGTTACTAATTTCATCTCCTATAATTATGTAGTCATTAATATTTTTATAAAATATAAAATATTACCCTCTCACATAATATGATTCAAGGCTTGTATCGCTTGACAATATTTCCGAATCCATAAGTATCAACAATAACACACTGAATTTGACTATTGACCGCAGCTTTTAAATTAGTTTTTCGAAATGGTTTATTTTTTCTCTGGGAAAATAGTGTGATTCGTACGTCATTTATACGATTATTTTAAAAAACCGAGAGTCGTGTCCCCCAGAAATACAACGGAATCTGGTCCATATAATATATTGATTTGTTATCAAACTATAAAGCAAATCCTTATCGTTTATCGTTTATCGTTTATCGTTTATCGTTTATCGTTTATCGTTTATCGTTTATCGTTTATCGTTTATCGTTTATCGTTTATCGTTTATCGTTTATCGTTTATCGTTTATCGTTTATCGTTTATCGTTTATCGTTTATCGTTTATCGTTTATCGTTTATCGTTTATCGTTTATCGTTTATCGTTTATCGTTTATCGTTTATCGTTTATCTTTTATCTTTTATCGTTTATCGTTTATCGTTTATCGTTTATCGTTTATCGTTTATCGTTTATCGTTTATCGTTTATCGTTTATCGTTTATCGTTTATCGTTTATCGTTTATCGTTTATCGTTTATCGTTTATCGTTTATCGTTTATCGTTTATCGTTTATCGTTTATCGTTTATCGTTTATCGTTTATCGTTTATCGTTTATCGTTTATCGTTTATCGTTTATCGTTTATCGTTTATCGTTTATCGTTTATCGTTTATCGTTTATCGTTTATCGTTTATCGTTTATCGTTTATCGTTTATCGTTTATCGTTTATCGTTTATCGTTTATCGTTTATCGTTTATCGTTTATCGTTTATCGTTTATCGTTTATCGTTTATCGTTTATCGTTTATCGTTTATCGTTTATCGTTTATCGTTTATCGTTTATCGTTTATCGTTTATCGTTTATCGTTTATCGTTTATCGTTTATCGTTTATCGTTTATCGTTTATCGTTTATCGTTTATCGTTTATCGTTTATCGTTTATCGTTTATCGTTTATCGTTTATCGTTTATCGTTTATCGTTTATCGTTTATCGTTTATCGTTTATCGTTTATCGTTTATCGTTTATCGTTTATCGTTCATCGTTTATCGTTTATCGTTTATCGTTTATCGTTTATCGTTTATCGTTTATCGTTTATCGTTTATCGTTTATCGTTTATCGTTTATCGTTTATCGTTTATCGTTTATCGTTTATCGTTTATCGTTTATCGTTTATCGTTTATCGTTTATCGTTTATCGTTTATCGTTTATCGTTTATCGTTTATCGTTTATCGTTTATCGTTTATCGTTTATCGTTTATCGTTTATCGTTTATCGTTTATCGTTTATCGTTTATCGTTTATCGTTTATAGTTCACAATAATTTTTCCAGTGTATTTGCTAATTCACAATTCTTTTGGATCGTCCATTTAGTTACCTTGAACTTCTTTCTACAACACAATTTTGGCGCAGTTGTTTTACAAAGCTAGCAAAGTAGAGTCTTGGCATTGCATTCCTACTGTGGAATTTGGCCTTTCTGTTTCAACAGACTTCGCAGCCGATTCAAAGCGTACAGAATCTTTGCATGTTTAAACCTGATTCGAGACCGTAACTAGGTTAAAGCCGGGTATAAATAAACCAATATTAATAATAATAATAATAGTCTTTGTATGGTTAGTACTACGATCCTACTGACACTAATACCGTTTTCGTTTATTGATCAGAGCAACTAGAGAGCTGACCCACAGTCGCCCAAACAACATTTGAAATATTTATTTTAGCAACTTGGGATCGCTCTAGGTCGGGCTCCGATCGCGTAATTTCGCTATGAAAATTTTCTCAGGTCGCACCACGATATCCATGCGAGTTTGTTTATTTTTTCGATTTTTTATTAGCTGTTGTTCGGGCCACTTACCACGTGTTCGTTTCATTCGGAGCCAGAGTCGCCCGCGTGTAAGTTCAAAAACGAAAACGATATGAGGAACCTCTCAGGTCGAGACTCGAACATACGACAATTGGCTTGTAAAACCAGCGTCGTATGCATTGAACCGCCAACTTGGGTTACAATGATTTAAAAATAACGGCATAAGTGAACATTTACCGTAAATAAATTTATTAATTCCAATATGTAGAATCATATTCTTTTTTTTTTTCAGCTGTAATCTTTTACTTTCTGAAACCGCAATAATAAAATATACATCAAATAATGATTTTTCAAAGCTAGTTCAAAATAAAATGTAATTTTCAAGTACAACTTTTTCTGTTTATTTTTCAACTATTGAAAATACTTTGAACACTTTTTTCAAGTGCACAGTGTTCTACTGATTTCCTACAACTTCTTCTTGGATACCAGTTTTGTTCAAACAAAATTTTCCGAGTTACAAAGTTTTGAAGAAAGTTCATGCAAAACAGCATTAGACCTTTTTAAAACTTCATCGATCCTGATTTTGCTACTTTTTCTGCTATTATTTTTAGGACTATTCCGTCCAAATCGATTGATTTTGGGATACTTATATCCGTACACTCCAAAACAATACAATTTACCAACGCAGAACATAGTGCTCGAAGTAATGATCATCCCTAGCAATCCTCAACCGTATGTCGCCTCGCGCGCTCTACATCAAATCGATTGAGTATGCTTGAGGTTCTCCTTACTGTGGCTGTTTGAAAATTTAACTACACCAACAACACCAATCACTCTGACACCGGACGGCTGATCAAGTGCGAACTGAGGTCCGAAAAACAAACATACACTTCGGAACACACTAACTCGCACGCATACGCGCACATCCGCCAAGCCCGATTCTGCCTGAGGAGGAGCACACTCGCGATGGAAGCTGGTGCGTGGTCGTGCTCCGATGCCTTCGCCGCCGACCGGCAAGGAAGCGATGAACAGCATGACGAGATGAAATTTGGGATTTTTGTTTGTTTAATTTCGAACATGATTTTCTTCTTTGTCGTTTCGTGATTTTTTTTTCTCGTTTAGTTTGTCTGTTCAAATTGGTGTGTTTTAAACGGTTCCTTCCCGTCCTGCTTCTTCTTCCCTCCCGACGGGTGAATCGATCACCAGAAACATATATTATGTCTTATCGTGATTGTCATTATTTTTCCAAGAGCTGACGGGATGTTAATCAACTCAAGTTGTGTTTTTCTTTAATTTTTTGTTCGTTCTATCTGTTGTCTTCGATCGGTAAGCAAACTAGAAGATAAGATTACAATATTCACGCTTCATGGGTACTGAT
This sequence comes from Malaya genurostris, assembly GCF_030247185.1. Classification (NCBI taxonomy): domain Eukaryota; kingdom Metazoa; phylum Arthropoda; class Insecta; order Diptera; family Culicidae; genus Malaya; species Malaya genurostris. The sequence continues at coordinate 91,921,839 of NC_080572.1, read as the reverse complement.
CGTGACAGACTTATTAACATGGAAGCTACGGGAATCGAGCTCGGTTGCAAAATTGCATTAAAGTTTTTCTCCCGTTCAGCGCAATAAGCTTGTTTGCGTTATAACTTCAGTTATTATGTATGATGGGTTGATGAGAACAAGGCAGACAAATTTATGTTCAATTTTTTTGCGTTACTACCTTGACATGTTATTGAAAGTTTATGAGTCGAATTTTATATAGGCCTTTGCAATGTAGAATCTTTTGAAAAACTACAAGTATAAGTATCATAAGAACATAAAACACGCAGATTTGAATTCATAGCTCCCATAAAGAACGAACCGTGAAAAAACCATCCCACTATCCCTACAAAAGTCAGCCTTCGTGCAATAGTGAAAGGAAGAGCATTGTTTTATGGCAGTCATAAAACAAAGAAATCAAAACGTAAATGGAAAGTGTGGAGAAGAGGCTTTACCTAAAGTATGTTGTTCCTTATCGTTGTTGATTCCTTCGATTGGGTGAATTCTTTAAAAGTCATAAATTACGAAGGACTTTTCAACCGAGTCACAGAATAGCGAAACATATTTGTGTCTGCCTTGAACACCACAAAGTGCACTGTCCAATAATTCCCTTACCTAGGAATCCTTTGCACTATTTCCCAAAGAAATACTTTTCCAAAACATAGAAGTCGTTGCCATCCTTCCTCTACCTGGAGGTACGATAAACTTTTCAAGATGCAAAGAAACGAAAAATAACTTTGCACACCGAAACAAAGTATGATATATTTTTGTACTACTTCTACTTTGCTGGTAGTCAAGACAATATTCCATAAGTTTTGCAGATGAGTTTCCGTTTCTTGAATGCCCTTTATGCTTCTGTCCTTCCTGCTGCACTCGTAGATACACAGAGCATAGACAAAGTGTTCAAAGACTCTTATCTATCGTTTGCCAGCACGAATGTCCGTTCCACTCTGCACTGCTTCGCACTCGTCGCCACCGTCATCAGCGTCATCAAGGACTGGCGACCAGCCTTCCACAACCTACATCAGCGGGTGCTCGTATATCAAACCTTAACCAGACGGGTCATAGCTGAGTGAAACAAATGAGCAGTCTCCTGTTGATTGATTCACCTACAGAAAGAAGAAGAAATAAGGCCGTATTGATTTCATGCTTTAGGAAGCAATCAATTTGAAGTAACTTTTTGGTTGGAAGAAGATGAAACTTATTTAGATTAGCGTAGTCCAGTAAAACATTGTTTTCCAGTTATCCATGTATTGCAAATATAAACATTTTATAATAATTACTGATTTTCAAATAAATATTTAAGTATCATCTAAAAAAACAATGTGCATATTGGTGCGAAAATATGGTCTCTATTAGAAAACAACCTGCATTAAACCACCTAATAATAAATAATAAGCAGTATGAATAGAATATTTCAGATTCCAAAAACAAAATCATCAACGTTGAATTCAGTGTTAACATGAAATTTGAATTGAAACATTTACTACATGTAATATCCGTAGGGAGCCGTGAAAGGACTAAATAGTATACTTATCACATTTCTCACTGTGAAATACGACTTCTGAGCGTAGGCCGAGTGTCATATACCTTTCAAATTAATTCGTCGAGAACGCCAAATGACTGTGTGTGTATGAGCCTATGTAACATTTTTGAACACACACTTCTTCACAAACTGAGATTCAAATGAAAGGTACTGTGGTCCCACAAAAATTTTCATAATCTTTTTCCTATCTGACATCCGGTTGCGCCAAACCGCTAAACTGCAATAAAAAAAGTAAAAAAAAAGATTCGAGGAATGTGGTTAAAATTAAACAAAAAATTGAAAGCAAACGAACAATTTCGAATGAAAAAGAAACCGTTCAAGCATGTAAATACGAACAATTTAACAACACAGCTGATAAAAATCGATTAAAATTTTTTGGAGATAACTCGAAACGGTTTGAAATTCAAAACAAAATTCCTCCTGTAATGTTGGAAGCGTGTAAAATTCAACAGACCTTTCACTCCAACCTCAAGAAATCAGTTAGGCCATCTCGAAAATGAGTTAAGGAGCTGCCCACAAAAGGCGTCACGCCACACAGGGGTGGGGAGTAAGAGATATACAAAACGTGACCATATTGATGGGGGGTAAGGGGAAGGAAGAAGGTTGTTTCAATGTAACGTCCAATATTTTTAATTATCGCATTTTTGAAATACCTATCAGTTTGTTCCAAAGTTTAATTTTTTTATGTTTATCACCAGAATATTACAACTTTGAACTATTTCTTGAATAAAATTCCCACAGATTATTCCTGAGCGTCGATATAAATTGTCAATAGAAAAAAGTTTTGACTGAATCTATGTATCCTAGGTGTATGAAAACAGGTGATTTATATGTTTCGTCCATTCCAATCAAATGCATTTGTTCAAAAATAATTTCAAAGTTTTCATAGTTGTAGGGAATTTTTTAAGCTAAAGACTTTTGACAAAATAGGGCGAGAGCGTAATGTCAGTAACATAACTGGATGATGCGAATACGAATAAATCTAATATAAGCTTTTTCGACACATCCGAACATCGATAATCGCACGTACTAGTTGATTGATTGTGCCATCTAGAATGTCTACATCTGAGTTGGGAATAAATATATCATTACTTCCAATAACTTACTTGTCAATCCAGTCTCGAAAATACATATTGTATAGCGATTTGAAAGAATATCCACAAACCGAATTCAAGCATGGACTTAAAGTATCTATAATTTCTTAAAAAATGTATGATAAAGTATTACGTATTCACTTATAAACTGTTTCGATATGCACTTAAAAAAATAGATAGTTTTAGTGAGTAGATCTTACAAGCCAAAGTTGTAATTCCATATGAAAAAAGATCTTGTTTGAATATTATTCATTTCTTTTATCAAATGATACATAGTTGGAATCAGCTAGGTGAAGTATTATAATCGTGCCTAAGGTTTTGATATGTAACAAAGAATGCACAATTTCACTATAGGCGAGAAGGTAAATTATGAGCACATTTTGCTTATAAATTGAATTACCGTCTTAAACAACATGCACAAATATGTCTTCCTCATATTAGTTAATTAAAAAAGCTCATGTTTTATAACCATGCTTAGTCTGTTTTTTTGCACTCAGCCACTGAAAATATTCCGTATTTCTATGTGTCAGTCTTGCTCGATACGCTTTGTGCGATGGTTCGTTCAATTCTTCCGGTTGGAACCGTGCGCACCTTTTTTTGGTACTGAATTTCACCTAAATGCTCGTTCATACCAAACATTTTAGAAGACTGTAATTTTCAGTTAGTTTTGGTTATCTAATAGTACTGAAATTTTTATCCTGAATTTCCGAACCATATTTCCGATAGCAAGGAGAAAAAATTATGTTGTTGCGTTAAATACAACAAGAGATATTCGCGATAAATAAGGAAGCTCTACCCATTCTTGTGCAGGGTACATTTTGAAAAGACGTCCCATAGGTAAGCGATATTCACATAAAAAACGTGCTTAATCTACCTAGCAGTGAGATGATACTTTTTTATCAATCCGCATGTGTTTTTTGCATGAATATTCTTCGGTGCTTTAGTTCTCATGACCGTCGTTTCAAGCGGCAATTTAAAGTTCTATTCACTTATTACTCAGCAATGTCGAAACTGCAAATCGAATCCAATTTAAAATCTAAACGTGTAACAATCGATTGAATATTCCATGAGATGTCGAAATAAGTTCCACTTTAGAGCTTACGGTTGTTCACGGTACTACCAGAACCGGTATTCAGGAACCAGCATAACCGAAAATGATTCGTATGGCCATAAATTAGTCACCCTTATTCTGAATAACGACGTATTGATTTTTCTATCGAATGTGGTTCGGTCAAATCCTAGCTACTTTTGATTTCGCTAGCGTTATTGGGAATACAAATGTAATACGATCGAAAAATCAATACGTCGTTATTCACAATAAGGGTGAATATGACCAATAAATTGCAATAGTTTTGAGTTCAACTTTTAAGCTTTTTAGGATTGTCATCTTCTATATCGGTATGAATATCACCCTGTAATTCCAGAATCGGATAAATTTCATTAATTTTGTATTTGCAATTTCAATTTTTGTTTTGGAAATTCGATTTGGCCTTTTCTTAGAAATTGATTGAGCTTTGAGAAACGATTCGGTACTGGAACCGGAATTCGAAAGTCGTTGTAGCCGAAGTCAGTTAAATTCACCTGAGAAGCTGTATAGTTTACATTTGATTCAAAATGTTTAAAAATTAGTGTAAACATCTTTGAAAAATCGTACCGCGAATTAAATATTTAAATACCTTTCGAATCGAAAACTGAATACCACCAAAACTGAAATAAGTTTATTTAGTTATCGACTATCCAAATCTCCAAACCCGATAAACCTGTGAAATGAACATTTTCATACTAATCATCCTGTATCCCCTAAACCGGAAGTTGGATCTGACTAAAAAGCAAGATGTTTAATAAGATCTTAAGACCTTTAATTTGAATCTTAGATCGGTTTAGCCATCTACGAGAAAAATGAGTATCACTATTTTAATTTCGCTTCACATATCATCTTGTAGTTCCGGAACCAGCAGTCGGATCCAAACGTTATTCAGGAACCGTGTTAGGGCGCATGCGACTTTTCATATGAATCTGAGTTTGTAGAACACGGTTAAGTCATCTCCGAGAAAATTGAGTAAAAGTATTTGTCACACACGCATTTGTTGATCTCGACGAACTGATTCGAATGGTATTTGGGTGTTATGTTCATCCAGCATATATTGCTGTAAGTAGATTAAATCAATATAATTATGGAATTGCTTTCAACTCGAAAATTCTGTCATCATCTGGTTCACATGTGTCATATTCGAACAATTATGTTGCCAAAAACGAACCGTGCTAAAATCGGTTCGAACCAAAATTTCACGAAAAAGTATGCTGTATACAGCCTTTTTGGTACTTAGAAACAATTGTATAAAAAATCGTGTTCCACGTTGCTCCCAAACATTACTTTGTCATTCAGCGTTCAAAACTCCTACTACTGGAATAAGGCAAAAAGTCACTTACACAAAAAAAACGATATCTCCGTTAAAAATGGATGGATTCTTACAATCTATAGCTTGTTGGATAGCTATTACTTTGCGGAATCTAAGTCTAAAAACATATTCCGTTTTCAAGGTCAATTGTGACAGATATTGTCAAAAAAAATTTGACATAAAACGTTGTATAACTCAAAAAGTAAATATCCTATCTCAAAACCATTCAATAGCGTTCAGGGTGACGCTCCCCGGGCCTCGGAAAAATTTTCTAAAGTTTGAGCGAATTCTATGCCTATTTTTTATATTTATAAAAAAAGATAAAAAGTACCCATTCGTTTACATGCACGAAATTTGCAATATAACGTAGAACTAATTTTACCTAACCCGCCATCTAAGTTTCATTATTCAAACTCATATAATTTTAGTTGTTTTTTTTTCTGTTGTTGAATTTGTAGATTTGTTACACGAACTGTTCATTTTAAAATGTAAGATGTGTTGATCAATATCGAGGTTCGTAATTTGTTTCTGTTCGGTTGAGGTTATTTGGGACGCAGTAGAAATAAATAAGAGACGGTAAAAAGCTATTTCTCATCATAATATCGAATATTTGGTTAGGATTGCCCATTTGTATCACTTCAAGTCATTTCATAATGTACGTAACGGACAAAAACATTGAGGGGTTTGAGGTTTTAACCTTCAAGAGCACTTCATTTTATCCAATCTAAGTGTGGGAGAATCTGTATAGTCATTTCGGAATAAATTCAGCGTATATTGTATACATTTTTTGCACATTTATCATTGTAATTCCGGAACCGGAAATCAGATCCATATGAAAATCGAAAAATTTCTTCGGGGCTATGGTTCATTTGAGACATTACAAAATTTATCTATAACGCCATAATGGTATTCGGAGGGAGTGGATGTAAGAAGTACCTTTAAAAGGATGTTTAATGTAAAATTTATCGATTTGGACGAACAACAATACTAACGCTAACTTACGAACAGCTGAGAGGATATCTTTGCGGCTAAGAATTAATTAGTTAGAATTTATGTTCGACACTAATATTTTGAAAAGAAAAAGAGAAGAAAGTATACCAAGGTTGTGGACCTATAGAAACAAAATAGAACCATACTGATATTCAACGATATCAAATCTCGGTTGATTTTTGAAATGACCGTAATAGCAAGTGACAGTTTCTCTTTGTGTCATTTCTCTTCTATTAATTACTAAACGGTTTCCACGTTCACCACTTAACTCTTTGTATAAAATGATACCCGAAACCTTCGAAAACGAAAATTTTGTATCGCATCACAATAATCGAAAGAGAATGTAAACAAAGAGACACACAAACTGGCATTTGCTCACACGGCCCTTTGAAAAATAGACCAAGAAATACCAAAATAAAAATGATCATGGGGCGGAAATGTCCACTCACAATAATTCGAACACTATATTTCACATCCTATCGGCTAAGTCCTGTATACGTGGGCCCGAGTATTAACTACAATTGGCTTATGCTCATTTGACAAACCTTCCACTCAGTTGAGCCTCAGTAGTCGCGTTGTTGATTTCATAAAGTTCAATATTATTTTCGAGTACGTACCAACAAAATAGTCCGGAAGTCCCCAAATCTTGAACATAATCGAAAATCACAAATACAATGTTACCAACGGCGTGTGTACGTTTCTGGAACACATTCGGCTCCACAAAAGGTGAGCGAAGATTCTGAACCAACTCAAAACCAATTGCATTTTAATTAACATGCTTTTTTCTCATCATATTTTCGTTAAAAAAATCAGTAATTTTACGATGAAATCATAATTACCATATACGAAACCGCTGTAAGATATCAATAAGACCAAAAATTTTATTTACACACAATATTTGGTCATGGGTGATTGTTTCCTGCGTCAAAGTGTGACTGGCCAGTTTCGCTGCACCCATTTTGAAAATTTTGATTTCCATTTAAAATTATAAGGGAGAGTGTTCGGTTACCGCACCCTTTTCTTTTTTTGATTAAAAAAATTGTTATCAATTTCATAAAGCGATAAATTTTGGCCATTTTAAAAAAGGTGTTTGGTTACCGGCACCCCAAGAAATTTCGCTAAAAATGGAAAAATATAAGTAGAGACTGCAGCTATTCAAAGAAAAAACAGAATTTATTCTTTTTGGAAACGTTTTTGACAAAAGTCTTCATTGTCTGATTGTGACTTCGCCTTGGCTCCCTTGGTCGAATATTTGGATGGTGGCGCCTTTGGTATTAATTTGGCCGGTCTTCAACGTTTTTTCTTAGCTGTATGAGCAGCTAGATGTTTGTCTCGACGATTTGTCGAAAAAATAGGGTGGCGGTAACCGAAATTGGTAGACATTTTGAATATTACAAAAAAAATCTTTGGTTGCGAAAATTTTGATAGCATCCGGTATTAAATCACGAAATAGATCTATTTCACCTCATAAATATTCAATCCACTCACCTTTCAGATTGATGCTCTTCAATTCATGATACTCTAGAAAAAGTCAGAAAAAACTTTTGTGTTGATATTCACGTAATTAAAAGTTATTTTGAACGCAGCAAAAAGTACAAGTGACTGTTGGTTTCTCGATTCGGCACAAAAAGGTCGTGCTGCTATTACACACACATGACATTTGTCGGATTGACGCTATCTGCTTTCTGTCAAAAGTTACGGTGGGGTGCCGGCAACCGAACACCTTCCCCTACATATAGTAACGAGAAAACTGATTCCATTTTGTCTAAAATTTTAAAGTAAGAGAAAATTTATTTGCATCTTCCTAGAGATGGGCAAAACAGTTCATTACAAAGAACCGTTCAGTGATGCAGAGTTCTATTGATAGTTCGTTCGTTCTTTTCATAGCTCATTTGCCTGTTGAATGACTAACCGAGATCTCAATTAGAACTGAGGTTTCGTAGTTTCAAATTATTTTTGCGCGAGCAAAAATAACAAAAAAAAGTCGTCCACGACTTTGAACTGCAGAACTACCGTTCTAAAAAAAAAAGAACTATTGATCATTTATTCTTTCGAAAGAACTAGTTCTTTTGAACCGTTCGCGAACGAATTGCCCATCTCTACATCTTCCTCTTATAAATAGAAATAAATGCAAGGATATTTATGAATGGAAAACTTGGCGCAGATACTTCTTGAATATCGGAGATAAATCGATTTCAGGTAAAATCGATACATTTGAACGAGCACAGATACATCCGGCATAAATTAGGGACGGTCATAACGATTTATTTTTGAAGAGAAAGGATAGATCTTGATGAGTACATTTGAAAATCATACAATTAATACATGATTTTTTGTAGATCAAGATGACTGCCGGCCCAAAATGATGAGATTAAATTTACGACGACATTTGTATTAACTAAATCACTTTTCTATAGTGCAAATGTAGTTATAAATACATACAGCTCTTCGTTTTAAGGTAAAAATCTTAAACTATTGAGAGGAAATAAAGGTTTTTGATGAACTTGCCTCTCGAAGGCTGTCATAAAATATAAGTATTTTTAGCGGGACGAGAGTAGTAACAAAACTCAAAGAATATTATGTAAAATTTTAACGAAGAAATATAAAAAATATTATTGTTTAGTTAAATGATAATTTTCCTCAGGTAACGCTAAAAGGGTTCTTCGAAATTCAAAATTTTCTCTTTTTGGAACTTTTTGAAGAGGAATGCGCCATTTTTCGCGAAAAAATTATCAATTGTTTATTGTAAAACGAAACAAAACAAATTTGAAATGAACTCTCCAGCGCTTCCTTGTTGATTATGCGCAGGAATATTGTTCAAAATTTGAAATGGATCAGTGCAGTATTTAAGGGGCGGGTAGGGTCTAACACTTTTGAAAAATCATTTATTATTTTCTTTATATTTTCTTATAGTAAAACATTTGAAGAATTTTCTGTGAAATTTTCAAGCCCATTGAAACGAAACTCTGGAAGTTATGGTTTCGAAAGTCCGTGTCCATCGTCATTCAAAAACTACTGCACCAATTTTTTTCAAATTTTGCACACGTTTTCCTTTTCGTTGTTTGTTACTTTGGGGAGCAACAAAATGGCGGATTTTTTCGTGCATAATCGTAGTTTTCACTTTGAACAATCACCAAAAATTTTAAAAATTTCTAAAAAATCAAATAGAAACGTTGGGATCTAGAAATACTTCTACTCTATGCTGCGTTCATATGTTCACTTCTGATTAATCTGCGCTGAGATATAGTGGACACCGCAAATCATGATTTTCAAGAAGCGTTCTCAAAAATACCTCTTCACCGACTTATTTTTCAATATTTTTCCATGAAAAAATTACAAAATGTTGATCGAATGATGCTTTTTATCATGCAAAATATTTGAATTTATTTTGTTGAACTATAATTCTGGGAAAAAATCGTAAAAATGATGATTTTTTTTTCATCATTTAGACCCTACCATACACAATAAAATAGATTTATGCAGGTTGCGAACTTACTTTTAGTTCAACTAACAAGATCTTTGAAAATTTTGCATATATCCTGTTTCGTCATTTCCCAATTTGGTGGTTTAATGCATAGAGCGTTGCAGCGGTCAAACCAAAATGACAAACCAGTTCCCGTATGTTCGAGCCCCGACTTGGAAGGATTCTTATCGCAGTAGGATCGTAGTAGTAGCCACTCAATGATTCTGTAAGCTAAGAATCTGCCGCGAAGTCTGTTGAAACAGAAAGGCACAAAAGGAATGTAATGTCAATACTTTGCTTGTGTCGTCATTTCAAATGAAGGACTTATATTTTCAACATTTCATTTAGGCCTAGGCCTAAAACTAATATAACTGTTCTCAAGAAATCAAAGTGAGTACCGTTTTTAGACGTTTTTGATCACTCTTTCTAATACTTCCGGTAACGGATACCGAGATCCAGTACAACCAAAGCTGTTTCGTTTCAAAACTATCCTGAACTATCTATGAAAACAAATTGCTGGTACTTTGAATAGCAGCGCCAATATTTCTGATTAGTTTTTCAATTAACTAAAATTGCTGATGAGCACAACTGCTTGTATGTTTGTGTCATTTTACTTAAACAGCGAGTAACTGCTGTTTTGAACTGTAGTGGAACACAGCAAACCTTATACAATTATTTAGTCAAAGCTATTGAAACTCAATTCACCTACCAAAACAAGTTAAACTTAAAAATGTTTCAGAACCATCCGAACATTGACGAAATCAAAATTTTGGGATACGTGTGCTCCGTTCATAACCATATAACGATGAAATGATCTCACAACTGGAAGAATAAATACAAATGTATTACTCTATTGTTAGAATGAAATTTTAATCAATAAAATTACCGGGTCATTTTCGAAATTAGTATTTGTTTTAAATAGTTTTATCCCAGTTATTTTTTTTACCGATTAGTAAAATGTTAGTATCATTTTATTGTTATTTCATTTGAACGTCTAGCAATATAAAAATAATACTAATTTTATGATATATTTTATTTAACGCCGGTTTTAACCATCCAAAATTGTTCTAAAACACATTACTTGCCTTTGAACTTTATGAAATATTTAGCCAGAGATATTGTCATTTGCCTACCTGACTTTGCAGTGTGTTCCGTTGTGCTGTTTTCAATCTGAGACAATTGGCAGGTTTCGAAAAGTACTATTTGATTATAAGGAAATGAACACAAATTTTAGTAGTAACAAGTAACATTTATTTGAATCAATTTTGTCGATACGGATCGATTTCAATTTTGTAATATTGGAGCCGTTGGGTTTCCGTTTGATGTATTTACTGCATAAAAAGTAATTTTCAGTTAAAGAAGAGTTTGTCGAAACTAATCTGATCTGTTAGCGAATATAGCACTTTTCCGCGGACTCATCCGAAACTAACTCTACTTAGAGATTTTTTAGAACTTACGAACTTACGCCAGAAGCTTTTCACGTTTCAAAAGAAAATGTAAGGAATAAAGTGCTTATGATCCAACTTTTATTAATTTTATAGAGACGCATGATTCGAAAGAAAAACTACAAAGCCTATGTTGTATTCCATTCGAGAGGCTCATGAATTTATCATTAGCGATCTTCTGTGTTTCAAGTTGGTGATTACAAAAAAAAACTAGTGATCATGAAAATATGATTCCCGATTTGACTGTAATGGTGTAGTCGGAGAAATTGTACTAATTTCATTTCATGTTTATTTGTTGCACTTAAATGTGAAATTCAACTTTTTATCCTGAGTTTCATCTTATCCCATGGTTGTATCGGGGAAGTCCTAGACCTCATAGCTACCCGAACCTTCAACTTCGTGACGCCTATGGAAGAGAATGATGGGCCGTCGACTCCAAACGTCACAACGAATCGCAAAGCAATTTACATAAGTTGCTAATTGTAGCGCATTCGTTAATTACTTATGAATTCAACGATTCATTACGGCAAACTTCGAAAAAAGGTGCTTTACAACAACAAAAAAATACAAATCATTTTAGCAAATCTCGAAGTAAAGCATAACGAAAAACCATTGAATACATAAGGCGAAAAAATCAAACCAAACTCAATACCCACAACTTCTAAACGAAACAACCGTAAAACCCGTCACCAGCGCTCATAAAGCAGGCGATATTTTCTACCTGCGCCATCCCGAACTGCATGCTTATTCTGCTCTACTCCTTGTCCCACGCTATTTCTCTGCTGCATTTTCACCGGCTGCATAGGCTAAGAAAAAAAAAGATGCACATGCTGCTGTGTTGCGTACTCCAGTTTACATCGGTATATGCTAGATATGTACTTACACCTAAACGGTCATTCGATCATTGAACGAACAAGCGTGTCTGCCTGTATTCGTGTACAGAGTTTCTCTCTCAGCCAATGAAACTCGTAGTGAGAGCGGCATCCATTCTATCAGTGCGTTGCTATGAGCGAGAGAGGGAGGACGACGACACCACTACCAGTGCGCAGTGATACGATATGTTGCCATATTTTAGTTATGCGCCTCAATGGTTTATTTTCTTTGCGTTTTCTTTATACTCCATCCTACCACGGCTAGCGTAATTTATTCGTCTCTCATAGTGTCCGCTACTCCACACAGTATGTTGTCTCCTAAACAATGGATACGACCGGTGAGAGCATAAGAGAACTGTCGGATACTCGGAGAGCGGGAGAGCTGTAATGTATGACCATTCATTCGAGGGCCGTGGAACAACCAGTTCGATGTTTACGGTCATACAGTTTAGTTGAGTTTAATTCGTTGCGAAGGGTGGACGTGATTTCAACATCTGGCCGGTTCAGTGGCTGTCGTTTCTGCTAGCAATGTTCCTTGTCTTGTTGATGGTGCGACGGATTAAGAAGTGAATTCGACAATCGAAGCAAAAAAAAAACAAATCAATTCCGTACTCAGTTAACGTAGTTTCAAATAAAAAAGCAATGACGCGATAAGCGTTGATTGAGAAGAAGGTGTCAATGAGCCACTTGCTTGGCGTGTGTTGGATAAGTATTCCGAAGGTTGGAGCATTACAAAGAGAATGAAATCGTGTATGTGATTGATTTCGTATTGGAATAGGCGACATTCGCGTTCTGTGTTACTGTTCGCTAGCCGGTGCCGCTGCCTTTCCTAAGTTAGACACAGTGCAAGGCGTATTGAACGGAAAAACTAAGCATCATAGGCGTAATGTCAACAGCGTTTTGAGAAAACTTTACCTCGGAACGTAACCGTGTATTTACCATCTGCAAAGTGCGTGCGTGTAGTGAACGGTTTGCCAGCCGAAGTACGCAAGCCCTCACTGTTTTCGTGGGCTGAGAAGCACACAGCGGAATAGTGACGAAGAGAAGCAAGAAGAGATTACAACCTTGTCCCGAATATTTCGATTTTATTTCTTGTCATTCGTCTTGTTTCGGTTTCGGTTTCTGTTGTTTGGTGTAGTGCGAGGTATCATTACTTTGTATGTCTGTTTGCTCCCAGTATCGGTAATATGCAAAACACATGTGATGCCAGACGGAGCAGCGGACGGATTACGGTTACAGCGACAACGGCTAGTGCAGTCGAGTGCAATCGAGATTCCGAGTGTACGCTGTGAGTTTCATTACGTCAATATCAAGAACAAGCGGCGACCGGTGACAGCCTATCAACCGTGATAGCTGAATCAACCCTCCTCTTGAACAGGGCATTGAAAAAACAACAGTTTTGTGCATATACACACTGACTTCACATACGGAAGAGCATTTACAAACGTTCATGCAAAAAAAAAGAATAAAATAAATCGGGGTGATAAGTTCTGCTCTACGAATTCACATCGCTTTACGCGCTTTACACGCAAGTAGAAGAAAGTGGTAAGCAGCAACAGTGGTAAGCAGTCCGAAGCGGTGCGGGAAAACCATCCGGGAACGGCGAACTGAAGCGGAATGTGTACTATTTGAGGTAATCATCGGATTGAGGTTTATGGCGAATTGGATTAAATCGATTTATTGATGGGTAGCTGTTTAGGTATCGGGGGATCCAGCGAATTTCTGCGCGAAAACAGCACCGACGGGTCTGCGATAGGTGTGCTATAAAATGTTTATTCATCAAACGGTAATTGTGGTGATCCTCTCGAGCTGCAGCGCTGCGGGTCCCCGGCCGTAGCTACTGAGCTGGATTCCATAGTAATTTTAGCCGGACAATAGCGCGATAACGGCTCAGAAGGGTTTAGTTTTTATGATCTATTGACGGATTGACCGGGGTTCGCCGTATACAGGGCAGCTTGACAGTGTGCTGCGCAATGCGAGGTCATTATCTGGGGACAGTGGATTTTTTAACAATGGGAACAGATTCGACCGTAGAACAACCGGCGATGGATCGGTGTTTGTTATTATTATTTTTTTTTGCTCTATCGTGCTACCGATAAGATTATGGATATGATATCGAGTCAGAGACGATGTCGTCTTCGAGTGACAAATGTTCGAACGATTGAGTTTAAAATTTTGGCATTCACTTGATTTGTCCTGGAAAATGAAATATGATTAGTGTGTTGCTAGTCGAGAAAGGCAGTATCATTTGCGTTATTTGATTTAGAAGATACATCAAATATCTATTTAGGAAAGATTTCGTTTTCCTATGTTTTTTTCTGTTCTCTGTTTAGAGCCAAAAAAATTAATTACAGAGTATTTCTCTAACAAATAAATGAGCCTTCACTTAGAGTAAGAATAGCGAATAGTGGCTAATTTTGTTTTACAAAAATAACTCCAAATTGGGATTACTGAGCAACAATTTCTTATCAATAATCCTTTGCCAGATTCGTTATCGGTACATGTGAAGCATTTGATTTGATTAGCCATACACTAGGAGGCTCATAATCTCTCATAGTTTCATATTTCATACGTTGAACGTGAGAAGCAAATTGCAATGGTATGGTTTCAATACACTTTTCCGTTGAATCAGCAAATTGTTTTCTATCATCACATGATTTTCAAATCAATCAATCCTGATCCAATGACAGTTTTGCTTGAGACAATTGATTGACTGAACTTGTATAAAATGTTTTCTGGATACATTAAAATTCATAAATCAATCAAATTTGGATAAACCCGCAGTTCTCATTATCAGTACCGCCTTTCGATAATAGCGAATAAGTTATCGTTTTCTCCTGAATTTTCATCAATTTCTTCACAACAAATTTTGCCGCTTGAGTTGACTCTGAGAAATTTAAACTTTTCGAGTACTCAAACATTTTGTTCATAACAATAGTGATTTAATTATCCACATGTCTTATTAATTTCATATTGAATTCATGATGAGTTATTTTTTACCGTCTAGTAAAAGTAGTCTTATGTTCGGAAGTTTGCCGTTTTTCTAATAAAAAATAATCGAGTATTCAAGAAAACGGCGAAATATTTGTTGTTAAAAGTATTGACCTTCGCATTCAACACATTTTGTCCTTCACCTGGGCAATTGAGAAGATACCATTCCAACAGAAATCTTTAGTGCTACTCAGCTCGATAAAAGAGATGATAATCAGAAGGTGACAGGTCTGGTTAATATAGCGGATGTGGTTGAAGTTCACAACCAAGCGCAGAAAGTGATACTTTGAACACTATATCTGAATGTGCAGAAGCATTGTCATCGCATTGAATAATGCGTTGTTCAAATTGTGGTGGTATTAATTGTTTCGCCAGGTTTAAGAAGCTCTTAGTACATTACCCCCTTCGGCTTCCAGCACAAATATTCCATTCCATTTACTCAAAACGATTCGGTTTTGCACTCAATGTTAATGGTTGTCCTGGCCGTAACCCATGAATTTTTCGCTTCAGATTATTGCAATATATTTATTTTTCGTTACAATCCCTTTCGTGTCATAAATAGAACATTTAACACTGCGTTTCCCGCATTTCCATCGGTCGTTCGCGCAGTTTGTGTGGAACTCATTTACCAACTTTCTGAATTTTTCCCATGGCTCTCGAACTATTGAAAATGGCTTGAAGAGTGACATTCAAATGCTCCATCACCATTTGTAGTATTTGTGTATCATCTTTGTTCAATAAACACCTTTCATGCAACGTTGAAACCAGCGGTCGCTAGTTTTGAATGTTGGAAAAAGATTGCCATAAGTCTCAGTATGACTTCAATGACTTTTTAATATCATTTTTTGTGGATTGATCAAAAAAAAAAATTTCGATTGCTGCAAATGTTCTTTACTTGGCTAGAAATTCGATATGTTAAATCCGAAATGAAAATTTGTGTCTAGTTTGAACCATGTAATCAAATAAGTCAACAAAATAGTGCTTTAGGATTGCAATCGATGTTATGCGCAATCTGTTGACAGCGACATTCTATATTTACGCCCCTGGTACTGCTTATATAGCTAACTTGAGTGTTGCGTCATTAACAGATTGCGAAATGATCATTTAAACCAAGTGCTTACGAATAAGATTAATTTCTACGCGCTAATTAATGCCGACGCTGGTTCGGCCTGAGTATTTATTTCAATGTTCAATGTAGCTATCAGAAACGAACAAGTGAAATAAAAGGCCTCGGCTTCAGTCGAAATAACTTCCAATAGCATACAAAACCTTTAGAATATATCATTGCATAAAAACGTAATCAAGTACACTGACGTTCTACGCTTAATGGGACTATGTCTCTAATATTCAAATATGCTACATTTTCTACTGTAAAGGCATTACAGATTAAGATAAAAGTATGAAGAAATAAAACTTTTCCGAATCCCGGTGGATTATCTTACAGCTAGTTTATCTTAGCCGACGATTTCCAGAGTTGCACAGTTTAGCGAAATATGGCAATCTTATTAATTTCATATTGGATTCAATTTGTTTCCCATGGCAACATTTGAAAAACTTTTTCTTTTAAGGCCGTCGTCCAAGTACCATGCGCGCGGGTGGTTTAAGGAAATTTTCGATGGGAATTTTAAAAAATTTTCCAAAACCAAAAACATACAGACCTTTGAAAAACTTTTATCTATCTACAGGGTGAAAATGGCTGGAAAATTCAGAGGATTTTCCGAGTCTTATAAAAAATAGCTCTGAAAAATGAGTGTTTTTGTGATCTTCACAATTATCTGGAAAAATAATTCGATGACATAATTTTTTTTTCAAATAAACCTTATGATGGATACACAGGTTACATTCGGACACATTTTTGGAAAACATTTTCACACTTTTCATAGAAAATCCACGAAATTCAAAAATTTCCACGAAATCGGTTATATGAAATTCGTTGATTCTCCATGAAAAGCGTGAAAAGGTTTTCCAAAAATGTGTCCGAATATGATCCTTGTTGCCAGCATAAGGTTTTTTTTTGAAAAAAAAAATTTTATTCTATCGAATTTTTTTATTTTCAAATAATTGTGAAAGATTACAAAAAAGCTCAATTTTCAGTGCTATTTTTGATAAGACTCGGAAAATCCCCTGTAGATAGATAAAAGTATTTCAAAGGTCTGTATGTTTTTAGTTGGAATTCCTCATATATTAACTGAAAGTAACATAAGAAGGTATGATATTCTTAGGGCGCTCACATGAAAATGCGCCAATTCGTTCTCTGACATGGTTTTTCAAATATATTATTTGTTTGCGACTGAGTTCAAAGCAAGCAAACGTACTTTTCAAGTGCATGCACCATAAATTTGCACTTAATTTTTCCATGTTTCACATGATGTATATTGTTGTCTTCAGAAAATTCAATCACATTGTACTACTTTTAGAATCGAATGCAGACTATACTATTCGTTTTATTCAATTGAAACATTAGCACCTGTTTTGAACGAAGTACATTTGCTTCTTAAACAAAGTTTCGATCTCTAGTACCGATGGTCAAAAGTGAGCTAGAATTAAGTCAATAACGACGGTTTTTTCGTGTTCTCGACGGTCCTTTTTGATCATTAGGTTTGCTCATTTAGAAATTTACATAAAACTATTCTGTCTTTTTTTAATATTTCCGTCGCTCCGGCAGCAAGTGTTATTTTGTTGTCTGTCACGGGTGAGGTATATAATCAAAATGATATGTTAAACCTATTATACATTATTTTGGATTGAGTTTCCATCCTAACCACGTCTGTTTGTATGATTCAGAGTTAGGCAGCTGTTTTAATTCATAAATAATTCGTCGTACTATTTGAAATTAAAAACAACAAAAGTGAAATTTTGTTCAACAATCTCGGAACTCTGGGATATTAGTTCACACTAGAAGCCCGGATTTAGTATATACCTATATTGCTCAAAAGCAGTAAAATGACTGGAAGAGGAAAAGTCAAAGTTTTTTTTTATTATTCACAGTCATATAACAAGTTATGTTCTACAAAAAGTCACAGAATTTTAAGCAATTATGCCATTGTCTGTTTCTCTAAACGTAAATCAGTCAAAAAGACTTCCTTGGACAATCTTTAGTTAAATTAGTTTAGTTAAATTAGAGCTGGTCTTACAAGTCAGCTGTATGTTTTGTTGTACAAATCCAATCATACAGTGATGTTTTGCAAGTATTTCCCTTCGAAATTTCAAAAAAAGTTTGAACTTTTGTGATATTCCTAAAAATAATAACTGGTACTAAACGTGCAATTAATTTTCATACTTTCTCATTAAATGTAGTCTTAAATATTGAAAAGAACATGGAGCTCATTTCCATAAAAGGTGTTCCTATTCTCCCATTCTTTCAGAAAAAAAAACCAGTTAATTTGATTTGTACGCGAACGACAAGTTATCCTCAACAAATAATTTCTAATGTAGATGAATTTTAAACTAAACAACATTTTCATCGAAATCAGATACATTGCCATTAGGTGAAATAACCCTTTGAGTTACTCAGAACAACTTTTAACGAAATGTCTTTTTAGGAATTGGTTTGAATTTTTCGAAGGAAAAATGTGTCATCATTGTTGGTCTAAATAGCATATGCCCACGATTGATCGTTCAATTGGTAAAAGTTGCTCGAAGCTCAAACATGCGACAAGTGACTTGCGAAAACAGATCCTTACACTCCAAACCACCAACCTGGGGGAACGTTCCACTTGAGCCCTGCTTGAGCCTTGAAGTTGTCGTAAGGTGCAGCAAGAAGAAGAATAGCAAGCAAAATGGATCAAAACTTGGCATATAAACAAAAACTGTAGTTCGTCAAATTTAAACTAAAACATGTACAATTTATCATAAAATATAGTATGCTGCATACTGAATATTGTTTGAAGCTTCTATACCTGGTGAAAAGTCACTAGATACAAATAAATTTTGAACGGATATTCTCTAGCAGAAAAATACTTCGTCTCTAAAGATTGAGTGCCATTCAAATATAAAAAATTGAAACCATATAATCATTGATTGATAGATACACACACACTTGCTAACTACTGCTAAAGAATATGAACACATTAGCAAACAATATCTTGTTTTTTTTTTTGTTCTAATATCAAGATGGTGCTCGTTAGCTATCGTGAATATCACTACTTGAAACACAGTACAGGTGCGACAACCAACCACAACTTTGCACAACCACAGTGAAGTTGGTGGTTGATCTGATGCGACCTGCTCCGATCCAAGTCCCAGGGAGGAGCACCGGGATTTACCCGATTGGGCATTAGAAATTCCCAGCATTGAACAAATTTGTCATTTGTTAAGATTCTTCTCCGGCCAGCGTAAAAAGCCTCTCGACCCCAATCGAAAAGCGTACCCGACGGTATCAAACTTCGTCGCATTGTTTGCACAAACACAATCACCACTACTACCACCCACCGCTAGTGTGGGCGCTCGTGTGTATTCAGCTGTATGCATATTAGCCTGTCCCATTTCCCATCGGGGGAGCAGAAGGGCAAATTACCACCCATCATCAAGCTATGAGCAAATGGATCGGGGGGTCCTCGAAAAACAACCAACGAACCCATGCTTCGGGCCAATGTTTTCTCCATTATTGAGTTCAACTAGCTGATGGGTGTTGTTTTTTTTCTGTGTTTGTTTGACTCTTTCTCTCACTCTCCCCCTTTTGCAACTACTCCATTTAGACCCATTCGGCCGACGTTCTCTGAGTCTATCGCTTCAAAAATTTCTGTTAATTTTATTTTGCTCCACCGTTCCCAGACCCGAGCCCGACCGTTCAAGCGCTTACCGATGGAAGGTTTCGTTCTGCCAGCGGTTGATAGTCAGTGGGACTACGACGATTCCGTGCTCCAGTCCTCGATTCTGCGCGAACCCGCCTGCCTCTGTGTACGATGGATGGTGGAAGAAATCAGAGCCGATTTGCCTAGCGTGAGCGTTCTTCCATCAGCTTGAAGCTCTGTGTATTCATAAACACGGATAGACACCATTTGTAATCAAAACAGGAAACAAGCGCATGATTGAAATTAAATTAAAATATCATGAATTTGAAATTAAAAATGAATTTTCTTCCCTGTCTAGCGAAACAACGAACGGGTTGGAACTGGTGGGCAGTCCCGCAGAAGAAACGACGCTCCTCGGTGAGCCGATTCATATTTTCTAGTGTTGGGATCGAGCGAGAATCATGCAAATCGAACATTTAAAGTAAACAGGATCGAATAGGTGGTATTGGTGGGTTTTGGTGTACCTTGCAAGCCGGAAGGGCTCGATCTCGAGTCACCAAACAAGGGCCCACTCATCCACCAACACCGCGAGCCGTGGTTGGCGGAACAACACAAGAAAGAAAAGTTATAAACTATGTGCGGTTTGATCTATTTTTCGCTCGCCGTATGAGCATTATAATGGTACAATTTTCCGCTTTTATGCGGCGTCTGTTCCCGCTCGCCTAGTCATGTCTGCTGGCTGGATGCAAAAACTTCGCATTCGGAGGCAAAGCAGACAGACAAGTCTTGGCAGGCTGAATTTAGACACTGCTGCATCCATCGCCCTGCCGCCGCGTGCGGTTGGAACTGATCCACCGCTGCCGGCAGCCCTCCGCCCCCGTAGATAGACTTTGTACTCGAGTGTCCGTGCGTTTGTTCGTTTTGCTATGAATATTCATGTTGCTCTAATGTTTGTGTTTGCCATTGACGAGACTGCACACGGTAATGTTCAGGAGTGAGAAAGGAGGAGCAGGGCGCAAAAAAATACCGACGATGATCACCATGATGATGTTATGACGTGCTAGTTGTCGGTGGCTTCCCGTTTGCTTGGTAGGATTTCCCAGCACACACCATCTATTTGTTTGTACATGAGTACCTCAATCCGGTTGATATCGCTTCGGGGCTGCTAATATGGAGCTGTAGCACTCAGAATTGTGGCGATATAAGAGTGGGAAGCGAAAGCACATAGCACTAAACATTGTTACTGTTGCTGCAGTAGTAGCACTGCTGCTTATGAACTGCCGGCCATGCTGAAGAGGGAGGGCAGCGGATGATTGCTTTGCGTGTTCTATTTGCTAGATTTTCTTTTATCTTCTGAAGCATGCTAGGAAAACAGTTTGGTTTGCTGAACCCAAATTTAGTGCATTGAATGCAAATTGTTAAAACCTAGCATGTTTGATAACGAGGTCATCCGTCAATAGTCATTTCTAAAGTGTTCTTATTTTGGGCTATATTATTCCGATTCAATTCTTTCTTTCGATCACACTCATATCCGTCTACTTTATTTAGCATTCCAGTATTTTAGTTTACATGCGGTTAAATTTCATAGCAGCAAAGATGTGTGTTTTTGTCACAAATTAAATGTTTCCAAGTGGCATAAAACACTTAATCTTCTTCCTTACCGAACGACAATCGCTATAGTTTTTCAACTTTACTGTGACGAAAGACGTCACACTGCGAGTAGTCCTAATTTTCGCAATGCAGGAGCAAAATTTCGACAAATTGTCCCTACTGTTTTGGGGCCATTTTACTCAATTCATCTTTAAAATGAGATGAATGCAGATTTTTGAATGCACGATGAAATAAAATGCGTCAAGCTGCAGTTGACCAACGATTGATCGTAACGTCCATCATTTAATCGATATAATATAAATGATATTACAATTAAAAACCTGTTTTAATTCACCTAGTGGTGTGATGATTTCTTTCTCATGTTACTCATATTTTCTCAAATATTACTAAAGGATTCTTCAAAAAACTTGTCATAGAATCTTGAATAAAAACAACAGTGAAATCAGATATAGCTGAATAGGTTCGTTTGGCCAGCAACTAACATAAACTACAATTAGAAGCAGTTTTGAACCAACATTTAAAAAAAGTTTTCTGTTTTACACACCGTCGCTTTGAATGATGGAAATCGGATCCGAATAAAATTCAATAACAACTTATTGCGTTGTAAGACCTTTCATTTCTGCCTAAGTTTTCGTAAATCGTCTTAAGCATCTTTGAGAAAATGAAGTGCGTTCCGTTTTTGGTGTTTTTTTAACAACTATTTCCGGTAATTCCGGGACTGATATAGCCAACATCGGTGAATTTGACCAGCAACTGAGACAAACTGCAAGCCAATTTTAGAAAAAAAAAATCCGTATTTTGCATCATCTCTGTAAATGACGGTATGACATTTTATGGTGGGGTAGGGTCTAAACGATGGAAAAAATCATCATTTTTGCCATTTTTTCCAGAATTATCGTTCAACAAAATGGACAATGGAATTTTTCTATTGAAAAAGTCGCCAATGATTGCTAGATCAACGATTGATGTTTGGCGCGCAACGAGTTGCATAAGTGCTTGGCCGTCGAAGGAAAGAATACTAGATGTTTTATGTGGAGATTTCACATGTATACTTGATCCAGCCACGTGCTTAATTGGGTATTAAAAATTATTGCTTACTAATGTCGTTTTCGCTTGAGAAAACTGAAACTGACCCAAGGTAGTTTCATCAAACAAACGATTTTCGCGAAACTGTTATAGGCTCGAACTTAGCAACGGAGGTTTGAGAAAATCTGATATAAAACCCTGGTTCGAAACTGACTCGATTTTCAGTTCAATATCGTTGAAACTAGGTTCGAAAGTTAGGGTGGAAACTGGGTAAGGTTTGGCATTAACCGAAAACGACATAAATGACTGGCGGAATGCACTGTTCTAGAAATATCGCTGTAGGCAGAAGAAAAAGTTCTGATATCGTTCATCAGTTGATGGATTGTAATCAGATGAATAATATTGGTCATTATGAATCAATGAAAAGATTGTGCTGTAGAAGTTCTAAGATCAAACTAAGAGATTTTCCTTGCATTTTGCTTTTGAATGATTTAGATTACTCGAAGCTCGCATAATAAGTGCAATTAGATATCAACATTCGAGATGGATTGAGACTATTTCATATTCTGAGAAGCAGTGTTGGTGATTGCCGATATTTTGCAAAGAGTGGTTCGATATTTCTCTACATTGTATACAACTTCGGCAATCTGGTAGATGATGCTACCTCTCGATGCATGAACCGTGAAAGAATTTTTCTACATTTATTCGCTTCACCTCATATTCTGAGTATTTCACGGTCCTTACCAAAATAGATACAGTTTTTCAATGATCGGCGCTGTGTGGAATTTACCAAGAGAGCACGAGTCATCGAGAGAAATTCGCTCTCTCACTGGTGTCCATTCTATGTTAAATTAACCATGCCGGTTTTTCGTTGCTGAGATGATATCCGTCTCTTTTTGATGGCACTGATAGAATAGTGTAAAGCGTTGCTAGAGAGCGTTCTTTGATACTATAAAAGACATTCTTACTGAGAAAATGTAAAGCATCGTCTCTCCAAGTCACCAAAAGTTCCTTAGGGCCTGAAAATTTTCACTTTACTAGAGCTCTAAAGTACGTGTGGCACTTTTGGAGACTTGAACGTATAGAACAAGTTCTGAGAAAACTTTCTCGATGCTTAAAATCTGTACAAAGAACTGCTTCAAAGTTTGTTCTGTTGCGTCGGGTGAACATTAAAGTGTCGGTAAATCCTCAAAAACGGACTGTTCAGAATGCTTTGTATGCAGCTCGAGCCAAATCTTTTTTACGAACTCGATTTTTACCTAACTTCACATTTTCACATTAAGTTTTGGTGATGTTTCTTTTTCTGGGCTAAAGCGAATGGATGTCGAATTCCGTTTATTGTAGGTTAAGTAATCGGAAAAATATTGGAGAGAAACGTTAACCACTTAGTCGATTGACAATTCTGCTTCGAATACATACATTCGAACAAAAAAATTTTGGGCGAGACGAAGTTCGACGGGTCAGCTAGTTTTAGATAAAGATTGTGAAAATCGGTCTACATCTATCTGAGAAAATAAAGTGAATTCCACTTTAGAGTTTTCGACCACTCAATATTTTGGGTACTTCCAGAATCGGGAATCGATATTTCAGAAATAAAACCAACAAAACATGATCCTGTTATTCCAGAACCAGCCCTGTCAAAATGCAATTCATTAGCGTTCTATTGAATCGAAAGACCTTGCATTTGAAGCTTGTTAAAATCGATTCTGTTATCTCTGAGATTTTTTTGCGCATATCACTTTGCAATTCCGGAACCGGAAGTCGGATCCGAATAAAACTTAATAACGTTCTATAAGAAATGACACAAATGTAAGACTTTTCCAGAAGTGAGAAGCACACAACTTCACACGTAAAATAGCACGTAGTTTCACATTGTGTAAACTGCTTTGATTTCTGCATACTGATCAATGAAATCACAGGATTAACTTGTAAATTTCCACACATTCCATATAAAGTTTCTATTAAATATTCTTCATATTTCACTGTCTTTGCACAGCGACCACAATCTATTTTCGTTATGCTTGAACCTGATAACACCGCCAATGATATGTAGATGGCGCTTCGATCGGTTAACATAGTATAATTTTGAGCGGAAAATTCACATTTTCCGTCCCTTGAAAAATTTTTAGTTTCGCAAATCAGCATTATTCAATAAATAACACTTTTCACTAATCAACGTACACTTTTCATAGCTGCACTATCACTCAAAATACTTGTTTCGACCAATTATTTTACTATAAGTTGTTTGATACTCATTGAAATAAGACTTTTTTAAAAGCAACACTTAAAAGTTGGCATCGCATCGTACTTCCAGTGATGCCAAATCTGAGAATACAGTTTACTCTCAATTAAAGTATATCTTTCTATTGAACAGATACTCGAAAGCTCCTATGGCAAACCAGTTCATTTATGCACAGTCTACTTGATCCTTACAAAATCATTTCATATTTATTCAATTTCACTGTCTCTATGTCAAGTAAGAAATTGTTTCTGAATTTTGTTTATTGAATATTGCTACTACTACTAATACATATTGCCGTGGAATGAACTTCCGGTCGACAAGATCATTTACATTCGACATAAATCATTTCAATAACTTTTATCAGTATTCATAAAATGTTGATAAATGAAAGTATTCATAGAGAATCAATAGTACTAAGCCCCATTTTACAATATTCTAATGGCAAAACAAAATCTATAAACATGCCACTTGTAAACAACAGTGTGTCATCATCTGTTATCAGTTTCGAAATCATCTTCTCATTTAGCTCTAACAGCGGAAATCTCAATAATCGCTCTTAAACGTTGGATCATGTAAGACCGTCAGACTAACAGGACGATTATGTATGTTAAGCCGCAAATTGCAATAAAAACCTCAATCAATAAGACGTATAATATACAATAGCAATATTATGAATAATTAATTATGCAAATGAATTTCCTATTGATCTGAAAACCAAACGTGATCGCAGATCGTACCACCAACCTAGACATTTGCCTCAGCTTCCCCTTTCACCGACTGAAAACTGGTGCTGACGACAGTTCGTACTAAAATTATAGAAAATATGGATCCGAAAGTAGTGTTCTGCAAATGGTCGGCTTTTTGCTGGCTCTCAACGACCAGCACGAATTCGATGATTTGAACGGCGAACGGTTGACTAATTCGTAGCAAGAAAACAAAACGAAATACGATCCCGCCTCATGACGCACACTTACTGACCTACTGTCGCACACAGCCTAGCAGCAGCATTCCTCTCCAATTCGGCCGGCAGTCAAGAAAAATTGCATCTCAAGTCAGGCGAGAAAACGGTCCTGTCCGTTTTGATTGCTTGGGGATTGCCCTTGGAAATGGTGCAGACGATCGCGAGAGGAGTCGCCGGTGCGGTCTGGGAAATGAGATATAACACATTGTTTTCGTATTTAATTTTTTTCGCACACCCCCGCCCGATGCTGGGGCAGCTCGTTTTTAATTCGAGCCAACGACGGAAAAAATACGACGTGAATCAAGAGTGTATAAATAGACGCGTAACGTTCTTCTTTCGAAAGCAGCTCGTAAATCTTCTCCCCTGACCGAGGGAAAATTTTCCTTTCTTCCCATGGAGGTCGCGTAAAGTTGGAACTACAGACGACGCAGCGGGTGAGGCGGAGTGTCAGCAGCCACGGCCAGAAAAAACAGCGCTCATCTGATGGCTGATGGCGGTGGATTCAGTGACCGCGATGCGGAGTATTTTTTTCATAATTTACTGTTCGGAGATGTATTTGTAAAATAAACAGCAAGGCGATCACTGAAAAATTTGCAAACAACGGGGTGTTGGCTACACGGCTGATTAAAACCATAAGAATGTTGGCCTTGTTCGGTTGGATTCCGAGTACGCGTCCGGTTGATAACGCCTCGATTGGTTCCGCCACGTTGGCGCGCGCTGGCTTGAAGTAGCTCTATGGAATCCTTTGTTTTGTACGTGGCAGGAATAAAAACACGAAACTTGTGTTCTCAAGAGATCTGACACATGCCTAAACACCTCTCTCGCTAGCAAAGTTCAGTGTCAGTTTGCTGTGAATCCACGAAAACACTTCTCATTAACGTTGCCTTTTTTTCTCGTTCACTTTTTTTTTTCAGGCACTGAAAACGGCAAACAATGAGCTGAGCATATTCATCGAGTGCACACTTTCTTCAACTTTCTTTCGACCTCATCTTCTGGATCTCTTATCAAAGGTGAGATAATTATCGGGCTTGCCTCGAAATAATGCAATACAGTTTAGGTAAAATATATGAGAACCTCGTTAAGTGCTTCCCATCATGCTAATGTGATTGTGTTATGTCTTCATGAACTCCAGCTGCATCTATTAAGGTTTTGCTGTTTCGTGTCGATCTTGGAATGTTGTTGTGAATACTGTTGCCTTTCCGTGGAACAGTTTTTAATAAAAAACGGCATATGGCAGGAGATAAAAATAATGCGTTTATTGTTAATGTAAATTTGGAATTGGTTAGAAACAAATTAATGCTATGATCCATAAATGTTGTCAAACTACTTGTTCATATTATTTTTACGGTTCGTCTTTGACTCATCAGTGCAGAGCAGTTCAAATTGAACTGCTTAGTGCTAAACTCGGCAGTTCAATTTGAACCGCTAAGTAGACGTAAAGTTTCTGCTACTTACAGAACACTTTTTGTTTTGCAACGAAGTGCAATGTCTTTTCTGACGTGCCGAACGAAAACGTGTTTTCGACTATTTCTGGCCGATGCAGGTTTGATCATTTAGGGGTTAGCCAAATTTTGTGCTAGGGCACATAATCGTTTTTATTATTTTTACGTTTCGTCTTTGACTCATCAGTGCAGAGCAGTTCAAACTGAACTGCTTAGTGCTAAATTCGACAGTTCAATTTGAACCGCTAAGCAGACGTAAAGTTTCTGCTACTTACAGAACACTTTTTGTTTTGCAACGGAGTGCAATGTCTTTTCTGACTATTTGTTCTTAATTCAACCTGTTCAAATGGAATCAATTGAAACATTTTTCGTGTCAGTATGATCGAAGTACTAACCATACAATGATTCTGTACACTAAGAATCGGTTGCGAAGCCAGTTGAAACAGAAAGGTCAACGGTTTTGCTTTTTCAATGGAATCCTATATGAAAGAATTTAATCGTACTTGAAAATACAAAGTATAATATCAAAACCACTGAAATTATAAAATATGATTAGAAATTGTTAATGTTTGAAAAATTTAATTCATCTAGAAAAATATTGTTTTACCTTAAAGTTTTCAAATTTCCAAATGAAACAATCATGAGAGGGCGAAATGAAACCAATAAAGGTGCATTTTTTTAATTGACTACGCAAATTGATCGAGTAATAAGATTCGAGAATCTGTCGATCATGAAAATATCTTGAATTTAAAACTCAAAAAAAAAAGAAAAATGAAAACAAAATCAATCGGACAATTTTAAATTAACATACATTGGACCACAATTTTTCATTGAAATTTCATTACTATCATACAAATCGAATGTGGAATGTGGAACACATTTTTGTTTTCTATATAGGTGTGCAAATCAGAAAATCAAGGAAGAATACACGTAGAAACGTGGTCAGGTTTTAAACACTTACAGCTCAGTCTATTTTGTATCAATTATTAATATTATTTCATCATTTGATTGGAAATATTTCTAAGTTTCGATTTGAATGTATCAAGCCACGTATTTTCAATTATATATGATTGAAATTTTTATTAATAGCTAGCAGTTTCCTATTTTGTTTGCAAAAAATCTACGGCATACCGAATTTCCCTGCCATAGACGACGGTTTTGAAGGAGTAAGCGATATATCAAAGGGAAAGCATCGCTCTGATTGGTCAATCGATGAAAAAGCGAAGCACGCGAGTCTATAAATAGAAGCGAAATTATAGCTAACGTTTCAGTCCTACGCGTAGCATGCCGGAGGTAGGTTGTTGCTAGACAGCAAAACAAAATGTGCCATAAAACGATTTGAAGCTTTAATTGGTATGCTCTGATCTTGTGTCATGCAAGCTGGAATGATATTCCATGTTATGTCGACTCGCCTGAGAAATTGACAACTACCCCAGGATAAATTTAGAGTGCTTAAGATTAATTTCTAATTTATATAAGATGAATTCGATTGATAATGAGAAAAAGTTTATCGCTTCAACCGAAATTGCAGAATGGTAGAGAAACTTAACGCTATAAAAATAACTGCTTGCATACAAAACTTGAACACAAGCTTGGCGAAGAGAAGCTTAAATATCCAAATCGCAAGTATGTACAAAGATATAATTGCATACATTTGGGATATTGGTGTAATTTCATCGGCTATAAAACAAATACAAATCAAGACAAACGATGTTCGGTGTTGGTTCCTAATAAAGATCAATCTAAGCAGACTCTCGTGCATTTGCGGATTCAAAAGTCTGACGATTAATTGAAAATATCG
Source organism: Malaya genurostris (assembly GCF_030247185.1). Classification (NCBI taxonomy): domain Eukaryota; kingdom Metazoa; phylum Arthropoda; class Insecta; order Diptera; family Culicidae; genus Malaya; species Malaya genurostris. The sequence continues at coordinate 91,893,226 of NC_080572.1, read as the reverse complement.
ATCATTAGAAATTTTGGTTGCCTTGTTCCACATCAATGACTCGAACAACCCCATGGGGCTGATCCTTGTAGTTTTTTATTCTGTTCTAAACTTTTTGTTATTTCCATTACTAACGAAATCAAACTGTCATCAGAAATTATTACGAAAATTTATGTCTGTTTGTTATCAATTCGTCTATGTCAAACTAAGTAGGAGGAAATGGTATCACTATCTTGAACTGGCCCTCTGTGTCTCCTGATGCCAATCCTAGTAAACATGTCAAAGCCATAATAAAGAACAAACTTGTAAGAAAGCCTGTTCGCAATTTGAAGCAGCTAATTCAGAAAATGCGAAAGATTTGGCGATTTCTACCAAAACAATTGCTTTGAAATCTGAAAACATTATCAAAAACATGTTTCGATGGCATGAGGCCATTCTCAATGGTGAAGGTGTCGACTGAAGCTTGAGTCATTCAATATTTGGATACACTCTTGTAGCACTCCTAGTAGCACGGATCTGGAATGTTTTGACAGCTGTTTGTTCTCAAATGTTTCCTCTTTGAATACTAAAAATTTCGTCATGATTGTGATTTTGTTTCAAAGAACTTATACTTGATGGAAACCGCGAACCAAAAATCAACTTTAGAAATCCACTTCTAAAATCCAAAATGGTTCCGGCATACTATCTATCGACAGGATCACTTCAAGCGCCGTAGTGAAACGAAGAATCTGAAGCTGTATTTGAAGGTGTTCCCAGAGCTGTTTAATTATGATATCTCCAAGAAATTCAATACCAGCCAAAGCTCCGCCAGAAGGATTCATCTACTAGAAGGATTTCGCTCTATTCGGGCTCGAAAGCAACCAAACAGAACACCGAAACAGAAGCTAGTGGCCGAAAAACGTTCCCAGAAGTTGCACAATGAGGTTCTTACAAAATGGATGCATCCTCACGGACGACGAAACGTTCGTGAAAATGGGAAAGCTTCCCGGACAAAATTTCTATAAAACGAGTTCGAGTTCGTTTTTGCTGATAAATTCGTCACAAAACTTTTGATCTGGCAAGGTATTTGAAGCTCCGGACATACAACGCAGATTTTCATGATAAACAAGATTTTGGACTTTCAAAAGAACCAGCCAGAGATCATGAAACAGCGTATTCTTATGTAGTTCACAAGGGACCTTTAAAGTTTTGGCATGTTTGGCTAGCTGTCACTACTGTGCAAAAGTACTAGAGTGATATCGGGACAACGAGGTGAACACTCAACTACCCTCAGTTAAGAAATATTGGACAGTTGTCAAACATAAGTTAAAGTAAGATTACTCGGAATGCGATAGTGATGAAATTATCGTTGATCAAAATGGCCACTCAGGTGTTAGAAATATATCATTTAATTAACATGGTTCCGTCACTTATGTTTGCACCGAAATTTTTTAAGGTAACGGACTGTGAAGGATAATTGAAATGAAACATTATTATTTTCGAAATACTCGTATCTTGTTTTTCAAGTAACATATTGCATGCTTGTAGTAAACCCAAACATTATGTTGTTTAATTGGTTTCATTCTATGAAACCAAACCAATTCCGCACTGAGCTCGTTCTGTCCTGATACTCTACAGTGTACCAGTACCTATCAGAGTAAACGCACAGTAAATTTTTTTATTTATTAATTTGACACAGTTCGACACCCTAAAACTGGCAAATTGTTAAAAATAAACTGTTGTAATGCTTTCCTTTAAGGATAACACGTATTGGTTGCTATCCAGCGAATCAAGACAGGGGTGAGGGGTTCAATGGTTCACTATATACTCCTTAGTCACACAAGAAGGTATAACATTCTTTGAGCGCATGTGTAATGAACGTACGTCGTTGAAAATTCCTGGAAAAATTTTCGATAGAAAGAATCCCTTCGTATTGCGAATTGGTTCTTCGAATAAAATCATCTCAAGCAAAGTATTGACATTACCGGCCGTTCTGTTTCAACAGACTTCGCAACCGATTCATAGAGTACAGAATCATTGAATGGCTAGTGCTACGATCCTACTGACACTAAGAATCCTTCCAGGTCGAAGCTAGAACATACGACAACTGGCTTGTGAGACCAGTGTCTTTATGCATTGAACCGCCAAGCCGGGGGAAAAAAATCATCACAATGGAAGGCAAATAAAGCACACGTACTTTTTCGCGCGTTTCTCCATATACAATGGTATGTTGGTCATTATTATTTCATGTTCAACTATGCACTATATCGCTGTTGTTAGCGAGGTCAATTGCTTTCAACTCCCTATAGAATTGAATGTATGCAACATTGTTAGTTTCATTTAGTTGAACCTACTGCTCCTTTCTCCTCCTGGAGAATGATCCGTCTGTGGCAGTTCTTTTTTTAAGACTTCTAACAAACAAATACTTGTGTACCATTAAAAGTTGATGGAATTCGAAAATTGCCTGAGAAGTGAGAAAAAGTAGTAACTAGCGATGGACGATACCTTGATTAATCTTTGCATTTTTGTTTATTTTGAAATTAATGCATTTTTGATCCAAAAAAAAAAGTAACCGAATTGTTTTGAACTCCCAATATTCCACACACTCAAAAATACTTGTTTCTTGCAGTAAGAAAAAACATGGCACGGTTTCAAGATGAAGTTTAGCACTCAATTGATTGCTCACAGTCACAGTTCAAAGTATGAAATTTTTTAGCGGTCTAGTCTAGTGTGTCTATCAGTCTATCCACCTCTAAAGCATCGATGGGTGGTCAATTTTGAAACTCATGGCTTCCAGAGTACGACTGTTTTAATGTTTGTTTTATCAATTAGAAGTCGCTAATAGTATCGAATTATTGTTTCTTGAATTTACACGATTTAAGTGACAGTTTTTATGATTCATGAGCCATGTTTTGCTATGATATTTGAAACTTTCTGTACTCCCGGAGACCTTCTTCAGTCATCCAGGGATCACAGGGCCCAACCGAACCTTCCACTTCCCTCCACGCTCCGGTATAATCTAAATTTCACTCGAATACACGAGTTCTAACTTTCGAAAGTTGCTCGTCTCAACTAACCAAGCCCACTTCAATCACGACGCGAATGTTTTCATCGGCTTTTCTATACTGACGAACGGTGGTGCACCCGTTCTTCCATCTTCCAGTGTTGGGCTGGGCGATGCCCCCTTAGCCAGGCGAAACATTTTAGCTAACTACTTTCCTGCCAGTTGTTCGAGTAAGCGAAAGATATTAAATTAAATTGACTCCAAAGTTTGCTTTTTGCCCCAAAACGCCAAACTCTTCTTGGAAGACGCCCAGTTGGTGGCGCTGTGGCAGCCAGTGCCAAAACCAAAGCAAGCTCGCACTTGATTCGGTTGTTCGTTCATTCGTTCGTCCACCGAAACCACCGGAGAAACAGGAGCAGCCTGCAGTGTGTATGTGCTTGCTGGGGTCTGGAGGCTAATTTGCATATTTAGCGAAATTACCTCCCAGCCGCTCTACAGCCTGCTTCGGATAGCTATCTGTGATGTGTGTTTGTACGTTTGGGTGAGCATATTTGATCAGTGCTCTTCCGTCGGGCGCCTTCGTCGAGTCCGAAGTGGGAAAGGTGGAGTGATGGCAAAGCGAGGACTGTTATGCTATGTTCTTTTGTTTTTCTCTGAGACGTGTGTGATTAACTCCCAAACGTTCGCAGCCTGGGGTTCGTCAAACCCGCTTCCCCGTCGATTGGTTGCTTCTGCAAAGGGGTAGGGGATACGGCGACGGGACGGTAGTTTTCAGCTTCATTAGTCAGCGTGAAGCAGGCAGGGTCTACAAGGCAGACGGGAAACCAATCATTTGGGCAATTATTCGGGAGCAGAGTGTAATTATTTGTCGAGCTCGGTGCTATCACATTGTTTGTTTGTTTGTTTTTTTTTAATATTGATTTTCGCTTTTCGAAGCCTAAGTGAAGACAGAGCGCACGATTTTTTTTTCTGCCTGAGTTAATGCTGTTGGCAGAAATTCGGAATTGGTAATTAAACGTCTTCCGAACAACACGACAGAAGATTGATCAAGGACTTGAGTGGATTGGAGATAAGTTCGTGCACTGTTTTGAAAATTAATTATTTTCTTTGAAAAATCTGCCGTAGATCCACATGAGATGCAAGAGAAAAGGATTCGAAAATGCAACGCGTGAGTGGGCAAGGCAAACATCTTTCGACGCTCAGTTCATCGTGGGCCAGTCGCATCTCTGTTTTCGAAAACGAACTCTGAAACGAATAGTGGGTCAGTTCGAGACCGGCAGAAAATTACTAACCGTCTTTGCTCGTCGTTTTCCTGTTGGGACAGCAGATGTGGCCCAGCGCGAATTTGTACCAGGAAAGTGTGAGCTTGCGTTGTGACGATGATGGCGGGGAGGAAAGAAAAACAAACAAAGGAATGAAGAATTGGAGGAAAATTTATGATATCAGCACCCGACGATCTTCGAAAGGTTCTCACTGACAGTGAGGGCAGGGCCCCGAAGCGGAGGCGCGTCAGGTATGGGTTCCTTGAATTCCGTAAAACGTGAACCTTACCGAAGATCCGCGCAAGACATCGATAACAATAAGGCGATGCTACGGCAGCGGTGGTCAGTTGGACAATGGCATCAGGGCGGTAGTTAGGAGGAAGTCAAGTCATCAGAGCCTTCCTTTTCAACTTCTTCTTTGATACGCGATAGCAGGCGGTATCGCGTGTAGCCTTTTTTTTGCGAAGGTGGAAGTGCTCATTGATAGGCGATCTTGTTCAGCTAATGAGATGGTTTCACCAACGGAAGAATCACGAGTGAGGGTAGCTTGCGCGGTTAGGTCTTTTGAATTTAATTAGGTTAACATTTCTGGCTGGAGATTATTAATTTGATTTCATTAAAATTTCGGTTTCTTTTTCGGGTTCCGAAACTCGACACTGAAAAGTGCTCAAACAAAAAATGGTGGTGTGTAAATTAGCTAAAACTGCTTTGCTTAAGAATATAAGAAACTACGAGATAGGTTTTAGGGTTGATTGCAACCGTTTGTTTTCGTATTTTTGTGTAGCTGTCAAATACAAATTCTGTCCATCCAATACCAACTGGGTCCAGGCAACTGGACCGTCCAGAGTTGCGGTGCATTGTTATAATTCAAGAAGTTATCCTAGTCTTACGTACTGTTAATAAATGTCCCCGGCATCTTAGAGCTAAGACAGTGTGCCTTATTAAATATAACGTTGAAAAAAACTGGGCCCAGAACAAAACCATACACACTAACTAATCGGCAGCAATGATCCAGAATGAGCAATAATAAACTGCACAGCTCGGAGCAGAGAAAGAAAATCCAATTCGCATAAATTACAGCGCAACTTCATAACAACTCGAAGCTCAGAGGAAGTAGCAACAGAACAAAAAAAAAACCGCACCACTCGCGCGCATGGATAATTTCGAACAACAATATAAATACATCATTTGCGCCTTTATCTTTTGGGTTATTTGCTTTATTTGCAAACAACAAGAGCAAATGAAAATAATAATTACACGCCACTCATCACCACCTCGTTTCGCTAACTTGACGGACGGGGCCCGTCCGTCCCGGGCGCACGGTCGGACCTCCTGGAACGCGTCCCGTATGAAAGGGTGCGCGGTTATTCGCCAGATTCCTTCTCACATTGCATTCGCTACGCGTCCGCACCTTCACAACTGACGGCACCCTGACAGAGTTGAACCGTTGCTGGATTCTGCGAAACAGAGGACTTCAACCTCAGTGCGCACCTGTAACCGATGATCGAGTCTCTCAATTGGAAGCACTGTAAGAAATAATTGCTGGTTGTAGAAAATGTACGTATCATGAATTGGCTCTACTTTCCGTAACAGTGCATTTTCGACGCCTTTCAAACTCGCACACAAATTATATCAAGTATTTTAAAGATCCGTCTAAAAACCTAACAATTTAGTCAGTGAAAATATCTTCAGCTGTCTCCTACATTGGATATTTAATCGAGCGCCAATCAAACAAACGCCCGGGTGACAAACGACAACTAACTGCGTACGTTCGTGGAATTTTTGAAACTCAATCCTTCACTCGGTGTCGCACCCTGAACGCTGTGACGAGCCATCCGAGTGCCATTGGTTGAAATATATGACTTCAAGGAAATTGGAAAAACAAAAATCACTACATGATCTCTGCGTCACTGATGCCAACAAAGTTAATAGCAAGTGAGGAACATTTTTCAAAATGACAGAGCATTCCCAACCGAACCCGTAGGCCCACTTCGGTAATCAGAATAGGTAGAAAATCGTAAATTTGGTCAGAACGCGAGAGAAAGAAGGAACAGCTCAAAATCATAAACATGTTTCAATTTTCGACCCCTGCAGGCTTCGGCAGAGGAATCGAACGACCCATACGTGAAGAGAAGGTGCATGCATACCAATTGAGTCGAGGTCTGCTGATACGATTGGTGTCCCTTGCAGGGTCCATTGCACGTTTCTCCCTCACACGTGGTCCTTCGCCCGGCTAGTAACCGTTTATTCCATCGGTAGGTTACTCATTTGCCTTACAAGGTCTCTGTGATCAGAACCTGAGTGACGAAAGATACCGATCGTGGTGCTAAATTGAACCGTGAATTTTGAAAGCTATGCTTAAGGAGTGTATCGATAAGTAGTTAGCAACATTCAAACAGTTATTACTCTGAAATGGCTCATTTTTTTGCAGCGTGTTTTACGGTGACATGTTTGTTTACATGTCAATAACAGCTGCGCAATCGATTGGTTTCGGTACGGTTTATCGTTTCAATGATGAGTCGAATTGATCCGGAATTCTGCACACTTGGTGCTCAGAAAGTGGTTTCACGTACAACGAAATTGCAAAACGGGTGAAAGTGCACCACACCAGTGTCAAAAATATTATCGAGAAGTTTGGTAAGACCCTGTCCATGAAGAATTTGCCCCGATCCGGTAGGAAAACGGGGCCCAGCCAGCCCGGCCGGGATTTAAAAGTGGTTGAGTACATCAGGAAAAACCCATCGGCGTCGACGCGAGATGATTCAACGGATCAAAGTTCGGAACTTCCTGAAAACGTACAAGAAACAGAAGGTGCCGAAAAAGTCCCTGGTACAGCAAGTTCAGGCCAAAACAAGAGCGCGAAAACTGTATAACCGGATTCTACAGAATAAAGACGGATGCGAAATCGGTGTACCAGGACCAGGACGACGCTGATACCACGGTGGCGATGGAAAAGTTTGGGCAGAAGGTGTTGGTCTGGCAAGCAATTCGTACCTGTGGTTTGCGGTCGTCGATTTATTTCACGAAGGGCACAATTAACGCCAAGGTGTACGAGGAAGAATGTTTGAAGAAGAGAATGCTGCCACTGTACAGAAAGCATAAGGCTCCTCCTCTCTTCTGGCCGGATTTGGCTTCAGCCCACTACGACAACTCCGTTTCACAGTGGTTGTCAAAAAATAATGTACAATTCGTGGAAAAGGACATCAACCCACCGAACTGCCCGGATCTTCGGCCAATTGAAAGGTATTGGGCAATTGTCAAGCGGCACTTTCGGAAGGAAGGCACAGTGTCCCAAAACATGAAGGAGTTAAAAAAAACTGGACAGCTGCCACCAGGAAAGTCATAAAAGTAACTGTGCAGAATTTAATGAAGAATGTCAAGTCCAAAGTGCGAGCGTTTCACAGAAACTAGGATTTTCTTCAACATAATTAATGAAATGCATAAAAATGTAATTTTCTACAATATATCGAAAACTGATGTCAAAATATGTTTTTTTTTCGCTTTTTTATTCAATAATCAATGTTGCTAAATACTTTTCGATACACTCCTTATGCTTAGCCATGCCAATAGATGTTTTTAATTTGAAATCTTTTTGAGCCAATTATATGAGAAGTACAGTACGTAAATACAGACTCGAGAGCCAAAAACAAAATTAAACATTGATCTTCTAGTGTGGAGTTTTTTTAAGTATATAAATGCCAATTGTTTAAACTTTTCCTTTTGATTTCCAATGAAAATAGTGTAGAAATAATTTTTAGGATTCAATGAATTTTCAATTCCATGTTCAATTTACTACAGAAGCATTCTCCTTGATTACGCCCACGGAATTTTTTACTACGAATGCAAGGCACATTCTAGAAAATGACGAACTTTTGATCATCATACATTTCCTACCTACTGTCGTTTTCCATATTTCAAAAGCTGGCATTGATTTCAATGGCTGAAAAATTCGACCTATATCAAATGATATTGAAATCTTACCAAAAGAATTAATGAACCTCAACATGAAGGATGTATTGGAGGTACAGTTTAACAAAAGTTGTAACTCACTGTATATTCAATTCAAACGTGAAAGTGATGGAACAACATTCGCTTTGGGTTATAGTGACGTGGGAAGTGTTGATTACTTGAACTTTACCTTTCGATTTCCAAAGTAAGTAGTGAAGACATTGGGCCACAAAAAACAAGTTCGTACATGGAGTTAATGCTACTTTCGAATTTAAGCATTTACTGCATACCGTATCGACACAGAGCCGGAAAAGATGGCATAAGCATACATAAAGCAAGAAACGTACTTACACCTGTAAAAATCCCCCTTTTTAATTTTTGTACTTCACTTTATCAGCAAACACACGAGTAGCAACCTCTAGAGCTACCTACCGAAAATTTGTAGTAAATACTACAGTTTGTAGCATGTTTTGACAGGAACGTGATCAACACGTAGCATTTACAACCGAAATTCAAGCATGCTACGTTTTATTCATACGGCCCAATATTTCGATGTGAGTGGGAGTCAATTTTTGCATCTCACAATGTATAGAAGTTTTACCAAGTCAGTCGTTGGTGATTTTTTGTAGTTTCCAATTAAACTCACGATGTAGAAGGTATAAAGTGTAGAAATCCACCAAAAAATCGATATCGTTTGACTCGGTGTTCAGTCATGATCTCTGACCGCTTTCCGGATCGATTGTGGATTGAATTCGACTGGAGGCACTTGATATAGACGATTGTACGTCAGGTAATTTCAGACTAATTGCCTTATACCTGGAATTAGTAACCAATTCGAATTGTCTTCATGCGGTTGCGATGAATCTCGAACTAACACATTCATCTCGAACTGATCAATTTTGTTCGAAATGTGGGCTCGTTATTATCAAAAGAAGGGTAAATTGTGAACCTTAATTATTCTCTCTTACACAGAAATAGATCACTTTTGCTGACGATGAGTTGCAACTAGAAAAACGTGTCTGAAGAAATATATATCACATGGACCCTTGCTTTCACCCACACACCTTGTATTTTTTTTTTTCATAAATACGTTTATTTCTTAAGGCAGTTTACATAAGTTTTTCTTCGCCGTAGCATCACTTTTACATAATATTCTTATCCTAATTTAATTCTAACATAGTCACAACGTTTTGCATTTATTAAAACATATTCTCTTATTACTTAAATATCATCTTAGGTAACTCGTCATTAATTATGAAATCTACTCGGAAATATTATTTGAACCAAACGATTAACTTCTATAAATTATAAAATAAGCTGTTATTTTCAGACATTTTGTTAATAATTTCATAAACTGTTTCGAGTTTGTTTGTATCATTACATTATTTTTATTCTAATTTAGCTATTGGTTGAACTCATGGACGCAGCTGGGATCAGAACTAATTCTTGAAAGGGGCCTTTATTAAATTGAAACTCCAGTTTTCTTTATGAAATGATAAATAAGTTTCATGTATGAAAGGTCACGACAAGCAAGAATGTCTCGAACTGGGATATTGAATAGTCTACCTTGGGTACGCAAAGAATTTATTAGTTGAGATCTGACATCACGATACTCCACGCATGTCCAAACGACATGATCAATATCTCGATAACCTTCGCCACAAGCACAATGATTAGTCTCGGAGAGCCCAATTCGAAGGAGATGTGCATCTAACGTGTAGTGATTGGACATGAGTCTAGACATCACACGAATGAAATCTCTACTCACATCCAGTCCCCTGAACCATGCCTTTGTCGATATTTTCGGAATAATTGAGTGCATCCACCGACCCAGATCATCTTTATCCCAAGAAGCTTGCCAGCTGGCAAGTGTTCTTTGGCGAGACGAGCTATAGAATTCGTTGAAAGCAATTGGTCTCTCATAAATTTCACCCTCAATAGCACCACGTTTGGCTAAAATATCGGCTCTTTCATTGCCAGGAATGGAGCAATGAGCCGGGACCCAGACTATAGTGATTAGATAATTATTGTTCAATATGTCGTTCAGGCACTGTTTTATTTTGCCCAGGAAAAACGGTTCAGTCTTGCCAGTCATGTTTGAGCGAATGGCTTCAATTGCACTCAGACTATCTGTGAAGAGGAAATAATGGTTTGGAATTAATGTGACGATTACACTCAAACTATATTGAACTGCTGCTAGCTCTGCTATATAAACAGATGCAGGTTCTTGAAGCCTAAATGAGGCCGAAACATTATTGTTGAACATACCAAACCCTGTCGCTTCTTCAATTCGCGATCCGTCCGTGTAAAACATTTTCTCAGAGTCAATATGCCTGAACTTACTTGAAAATATTTTTGGGATTTCCGTCGAACGTAGATGATCCGGGATTCCACGCACTTCGCGCTGCATGGATGTATCGAAAAATAAAGTTGAGTCAGGGACATTTAGGAGGCTGACACGGATAGGAATATATCTTGAAGGGTTGATTTCCTGTGACATATGGTTAAAATATACTGTCATGAATTTTGTTTGAGATCGAAGCTCGACTAGTCGTTCGAAATTATTGATTACCATGGGATTCAGCACCTCACATCTTATTAGCAGGCGTGATGAAAGCTCCCAAAATCGATCTTTTAATGGAAGAACTCCCGCCAGAACTTCAAGACTCATTGTATGTGTCGAATGCATGCACCCTAAAGCAATTCGCAAACAACGATACTGAATTCGCTCCAGTTTGATAATATGAGAGTTTGCAGCGGAACGAAAGCAAACGCATCCATATTCCATCACTGAAAGTATCGTTGTCTGATACAATTTTATTAGATCTTCCGGATGAGCACCCCACCAAGATCCTGTTATTGTTCGAAGAAAATTTACTCTTTGTTGGCATTTTGTTATCAGAAACCTAATGTGTCCTCCCCACGTGCATTTGGAATCGAACCACACCCCGAGGTATTTAAAAGTTAAAACCTGTTGGATCATTCTTCCCATCATATGGAGCTGAAGCTGCGCGGGATCATGCTTTCTTGAAAAGACGACTAACTCTGTTTTCTCCGCAGAGAATTCGATACCAAGATGAACAGCCCAATCGTACAAGTTATCTAAGGTATCTTGCAATGGTTTATGCAGATCAATAGCTTTGGGTCCAGTAACTGAAACCACGCCATCATCTGCCAATTGTCTTAGTGTACATGGGGTTACTAGACAGCTGTCAATGTCATTTACGTAAAAATTATAGAGGAGCGGACTGAGGCATGAGCCTTGCGGGAGACCCATGTAACTATTTCTGAGTGTTGCCAAATCGCCATGTGAAAAATGCATGTGTTTCTCTGACAAAAGGTTGTGCAAATAATTATTTATAACCGCTGGGAGTCCATTTTGGTGAAGCTTGTCTGAAAAAACATCAATGGAAACTGAATCAAATGCTCCTTTAATGTCTAAAAATACAGATGCCATTTGTTGCTTTTGAGCGAAGGCAATTTGGATGTCAGACGAAAGTAATGCAAGGCAATCATTCGTCCCTTTATTTCTACGGAAGCCAAACTGAGTATCTGACAACAAACCGTTCGTCTCGACCCAAGTGTCGAGACGTCGTAGAATAATTTTTTCGAACAATTTTCTGATGCAGGACAACATCGCAATGGGTCTATATGAGTTGTGATTGGAAGCTGGTTTCCCCGGTTTTTGAATGGCGATAACTTTCACTTGTCTCCAGTCAGGTGGAACAATATTTTGCTCAAGAAACTTGTTGAACAATTCCAACAAACGTCTTTTTGCGAGGTTGGGCAGATTCTTCACCAAGTTGAATTTAATTCTGTCCAACCCTGGAGCGTTATTGTTACAAGACAAGAGTGCTATAGAAAATTCCATCATTGAAAATGGGTTATTAATAAAACCATTATTTGGAGGAGATTCCCGTATAATGCTCTGCGTAGGAACAGAATCTGGGCAAACTTTCCTAGCAAAGTCAAATATCCATCGGTTCGAGTATTCATCACTCTCATTGCCCACGGTACGATTCCTCATTCGTCTGGCCGTGTTCCAAAGAGTGCTCATTGAGGTATCTCTTGACAAACCTTCGACAAAATGTCTCCAATAGCTACATTTTTTGGCTCGAAGTATGCTCTTGTACTTGGTTTCTAAAACCATAAGTTTTTCAAAATTCTGAGGAGTTCCTCCTCCCCGTTTTAGAAACGTCTTGCAAGCATTTTGTTTTGCGAGTTTAGCCTCTGAGCACTCTTTGTCCCACCAGGGGTTGGGAGGCCTTCTGTTAGTCGTTGGCCCAGGAAAGCGTTTAGTTTGGGATTGTTCTGCTGCCTCCAGAATCGAACAAATGAGGAAGTCATATTCTTCAAGTGGAGGGAGCTCTTCCATTGAATTCAAAATACTAGAGATACTACTTTGGTATTTAATCCAGTCGATATTTTTTGTCAAATCATATGGAATACTAGCGGAAGTAGCAATGCAATTGCTACTGCTAATTGAGATGATGATTGGTAAATGATCGCTACCGTGTAAATCAGGCAGTATTTTCCAGGTGCAATCTAGTCGAATTGATGTTGAGCAAAGAGATAGATCTAATGCACTTGGGCGTGCCGGAGGTCTTGGGATCCGTGTCATGCTACCCATATTTAATACCGTCATGCTAAAATTGTCACAAATGTTTTGTATTAAAGATGATCTGCTATCATTGTAAACGGAACCCCACATAATACCGTGCGAATTTAAATCCCCCAGAATCAATCGTGGTGCAGGAAGGGCTTCAACCATTTCATTAAGCTGTTGCTGTCCAACTTGTGCTTTTGGAGGAATATAAACCGAAGCTATGCAAATATCTTTGCCTTTAATGTTTATTTGGCAAGCAACAACTTCTATACTAGAAGTTGAAGGGATGTTTAATCTATAAAAGGAATAGCATTTCTTAATTCCCAAAAGCACTCCACCATACGGAGAGTCTCTATCGAGACGTATAATGTTAAAATCATTAAAATTTAAAGCTATGTTTGAAGTAAGCCATGTTTCGCATAAAGCAAATACATCACATTTTTGACTATGCAATAATATTTTAAATGAATCAAGTTTTGGCATGATGCTTCGACAATTCCACTGCAGGACAGTGATTGTATCATTTGCGACGGGTGATAAATTATCCATCAAAAGATACAAAACCTGAGACAATTGGCCATTGAGCTGATAACTGCTTCAAAAAGGTTCTAGCTATTGGAAGGAATGCCATTATGAGGGTCTTTAAGGGTTCAGATATATTGAATGCTGAGAAAATCCATTCAACAATTTCCGAAAACTTCAGTAATCCTGTTGGTGGCTGTGAAATGGAGCCCACTGGATTATTATCTTTTTCTGTACTAGATCCTGGATTAGTTTGTGAATTTGACAAACCAGGAGGCACAGTCTTTGGTTTTGACTTTTTTTGTTTAACACGGGGATCTTTTTTTGAAGATGTAATTTTAGGTGTCTTTTTTGGTAATTTGGAGGAAGACTTCTTTCTCTTAACTGACCCTTGGGTAGTGATAAACGAATTACCTTCACTATTTTCGTCAGAGTCAGAGTCCTCTGGTTCCTCTAGATTTGAAAACCCGTTTTCGGTTTCCAAAGGGGGGACATCAATGACCGTTTTAAGCATTTCTGCATATGTGCGCTTAGACCGTGCTTTTAAAGAAAGCTTAATTTTGTCTTTGTGCACTTTAAATGCAGTGCATACTGAAATATCATCATGAGGACTATTCCCACAATAAATACATTTTTCAATTTCCTTGTTGCAATCATTATCTTTATGAGGCCCTTCACACTTAATACATTTTGGTTTATTACTACAGTAAGTAGCTGTGTGGCCGAATTTTTTGCAGTTCGTACAATTCATTACATTTGGAACAAAAAGCCGAACAGGGAGGCGAATTTTATCGACATAGACATGGGACGGCAACGCAGACCCGGCAAATGTCACTCGAAACGAGTCTGATGGGCGATAAACTTTTTTTTCCTCTTCATGAACTACTGAGTACAGTTGTTTGCACTCCAGTATTTTCACACCCTCAAGCATAGAGTTCTTGAAACGACCAACACCATGCTTGAGTAAATCATCTACCGAAAGACTCGCTTCGGTAACAACACCGTCAATTCCGACATCTTTGGAGGGTATGTAAACTTTATACTCTTTATTGAAATGTTCCGAAGAGACAATATCATTCGCGTGTTTCAAATTATTTACCACAACACGAATTTTATCGTTATTTACTTTTATGATCTCTTTGATTGAAGAGTATCGTGATGTCAAACCTTTATTAATTTGAAAAATGTTTAATGGCTTTGATATACGTCTAAAAAAGACTATCCAAGGCCCAGAAGAGCTCTCCTGATATTTTTTCGTTCGTGGGGGTATCGGATTCATGCTAGGATTTACGTCCATGGATTCATCCATCACATTAAAATTTTTAATCAAACTTTAAAATAAAAAATGAAACCAACACTACACAGTACTCAATCAAAAGGAAAAGAGAAAACTTCTACCTTGAAATTGTTGTCTATCTCCGTTGCACTGCCGTGTAGATCCTCGTTGCTCTAGATGTTCTTGTTGGTTGCTGATTGTTGGATGTGATGCTACTGCTACCTGACATCCAGCACCACTCGATTTCCGATTTACTTTTGTCTTCGCCAGCTGTAACCAGCGCAGGTCACCGGTGTATACCTGCGTGTTGTATGGCAGTGGAAAGACCGAGTTGTCTTGTCTCCTTCTTCCTTGTGCTCCGCACCGATATGCATCTGCACCGAAGTGCCTTCGCACCGGTGTGCCTTTGCACTCTCCTGCTTCTATGTGCCTTTGCACTCTTCCTCTTCGATGTGCCTTTGCACTCTCCTGCTCAGCACTTGTGGCTGTATATTGCGGCCTGGGTAGAGTTTGGGAAACGCCCTTTGTTGTTTCCTTCACCAGCTTGGCCCAGCACGAGGGCTCTCTTATGCAGCACGACTATACGTTTTAACGGCTACTGCCAACAGGTTTCTACCTGTAGTTCAACCGTTGTCGTATTTAACGCGTGTAAACCAACCAGCGTTATTAAACTGTACGCTTCTATACACAACCTTCTCGGTTGAACGGCTATTACTGACACCTTGTATTTTGTATGCATGATAAATATCAATGGATATGTGATTTAATAATCAATGGATATGTGATTTAATTGAAACAATTGACAAAATTATTGATTCGTAAATAATAAAGCTCAACTTAAAAGCTAACTTAAAGTAAAATTGGTACGCACATAAAGACCGGTAACTCGTTGTTCAATTAGTATAATATCATTATTGGTTGCTTTATACTATGTTCACACTGGCCGAAAATAACATGTTTTAACGATAGTAATATAAAGTTAAAACCGCACAGTTCACCTATCTGCGTTTCAACTCATAGTGTGAACATAGTATTACAGTACTTTCGTAAAACCTTCTAACTTGCAGCATTAGATGGTTACATTCCTCCAGTTCGAACGAAATCTCGAACCTGTCTCTTGAAGGAGCCCATCAGCGCCCGCACAGTAGAAACGAACACCGATTCAGTGCATTTCTTCCATATTACCATATTACTTCGTCGCAGTTGCTGCTTGACGACAAATTCGATCTTGCATACCACTCAGGAATCGCTTTGAAGTAGTGGCAATCGACCAAATCGTATCAAAAGATGGCCTTATGCTAGCGGATGCTAGCAATACACACTTTTTCATGCATTCTTCGATGTAAACTTGGAGTGCTATAGTCTACTTACGTGACTAATGGTTCGGTTTTAAGGCCACAATCGCAAATCGCTGGATAAATCACGAACTTGTCGATAAGCCTGAACTTGAACTTTGAGTATTGTCGAGTGTTCTTATCGGCATCTTCAGCACTCTAGTCATTTTGAGTGCTTGACCACAGATTATTTTCATCTTTCTAGTTTCAAAACTATACGATTCCTTACACTAGAAACGGACTTACCATTCACTATTGAACAGCTTGGGTTTAATTGACATATACGAACAATTCACAAAATTAAGAGTTATTTAAAAAAAAATAATGCTCAAAATATATTTCGATTGTACAAAAGATGAGGAAGTTTTATGCCTGCTAGAGGTTGATATTCTAGATAGTAGTTCATCTGCTACACCCACAACGTATATTGAAAAAAAAAATCGCCTGTCCTTTGTTTGCAACACCAAAGTATGTCAATTATCCACTATGTCAATCCACTATCGAGACCAGTTCGCTTGCAAAGCCCAATACTACAGCGATTCCCACGTCATTGAGGACGACCGCTCTTGTCCTGCAGCATCCGCAGCTAGCTGGTCAACGATTTACAATCTCCCACTACTCGGAAAGCGTGAGGTACGTTCGAAAAGTAAATAAAACAAGACAAGACTGTGATGAAATCAGATATCCTTAAACGCTTGCCTTTTGCTCGTACTCCGCATCGGCTGGTCTGAGCGAAAGAGGGAGAGAGATACCAACAGTCTGAACCCGGTGCATAACGAGATGTGGAATAAAGACCCACAGAAAGAATCCGAAATGAGAAGAAAAAGTGTACAACGAGCATGTCGTGTTTTTGAAAGACACAGACATCGGACGGATCTCTGCCGTGCAAGCCGAATACTGTTCAGTAACACGGAAAACCAAAACGATCGGTGGCGGCGACCTCCCGCTGTTTGTTCCCCGAATCTCGAATCTTTCTCGTTCAGGTTTCGATTGCCTGGACGGTTTGCTGTGCCTCATCTGAACGGCCGAATGACTCCGCTGGGACGTTGCTAGACGTCGCAACCGACACGGTGGTGATTCGGTGCGATGGAGGCTACACTCGCGCACGCCACCACGGCAGAGATACATTCATTTGTTTTGATTAAATATTCATAAAAATTTTGATTACATGTACGTGGTTCTGGGCGAGTCTGAAGGGGAAGCGGGCTGCTCCGGCAGATTTTTCGGTACACACTCCGGCTTGCACGAGCCAGTCCCAGTAAGATGATGTTGATGGATATGGTAAAACGGAAAAT
Organism: Malaya genurostris; assembly: GCF_030247185.1. NCBI lineage: Eukaryota > Metazoa > Arthropoda > Insecta > Diptera > Culicidae > Malaya > Malaya genurostris. The sequence continues at coordinate 91,876,021 of NC_080572.1, read as the reverse complement.
TATACTTATGGACAAGACCGTTTGCCTTGTACGTTGGTTCCTTCAGTCAAAATGTCCAGTTTTACCGTTATTTCACCCATGAAGAGTCCGACCGGAGAAGTGTAACAGGGAGCAACGAATCAGACAGACGCTATGAACCATAACTGTCTACATTGTTCGTATAGAGAATTGATTAATTGCTGACGCAAACCGTCCAACTTGAAGATGAATAGTACCTCTCTGACGACCCCCACGCTGCCAATCATGATCCAATCTGTTTCAATCAAACAAAAACATAACGCTACTCCCACAATCAAGTCTACCAGACAATCAATAATCATCTGCTGTTCATTACACAGAACGGTGGGGAAAACGACAGAAAAATAACTTTCCCGTGATCAGCAAAGACAACGAATCTTATACCGGTGTCAACCAAAACTCCGAAACTAATCTCTCACTCGATGTCTACACATCGATCTCGACCGCCCACCCCCACGAACGTGCACCAATGCATGCTACATAGTCTGGAGTAATGTTTTGAAAGATTAGCGAAACTTGTTTACAAGCTAACGAGGTTGGCACATTGAAATCGTAGGCGTGACCAGGTTTGACTGTCGAGAGGACTAACTAAATCGTCGATGACAGGCCGTTGAATTGATGGGGTTTAGGTGTGAAATGCCCCTGATGACAATTTAACCTGCTCACGGGGCTACTGGGTGGCATTTGGGAGACTTTATCTAGTTGAGTAGAAGTCTCACCACCACACTGCTGCCGTGTTCAATTTAAGTTTTGGCTCATTAGCATTCCTCGAAGTCGAAGTGGCACAATTTGCAAAATTTGTGCTGTCGCCTTTCGGTGATGCCTGTGCACTGATAAGGAAGCAAAATGTCCGGGAACGGAAGGACTCGACGAAAATCACAAACACGGTCAGAAACGTGGTTAATTAACGCTCGACGAGGGACATGTCGATATTTTACAGCAAACCGTTCAAGTGAATAGAATTGTGATGGGAAGGAAGAATCATGACTCCCAGGGTCAACATGAACGACAAACTGGCTGGCTATTGACAGTGTGCTGGTACTAGGAATTCGTGAAAACTGTTATCAGCGGATTGCAATCATATGCCCGAATCACGAGAGAACAGCGACTGCGTTTGTTTGTGGTGTTGTTCGTACGTGACGAGGTTGTACTATCACGACAAACCCGGTAGGTCCTTTGGTTAACTCAAAAGGGCAACCACCGCACAGGCTAGTGCCTTAGAATGCCACCAAATAGGAGGGGGTGGAAGTTGCAAGCGCGCTGTCATGGAACTGCATGGCACAGCACACAAGTGACATATTGTTTGTTTTGCTGACTTAACCGAACATGGTCACAGCGTGGGGCTAAGTGAGTGCCAGTACTCGAGGGTCAATTTCTCGCGCGCGAAAGTTAATCCCACACCGCAGTTCGACGACGGTTTGGTGGGTGCAAAGCAGGACGTACAAGATCGATAAGGCTCGGAAAATGACTCGACAGCGAACATGTCTTACCTTATTACAAGCAGCTCACGAAAGCCGAACCTGCATCAGCACCTTCTTCTTTGCAACGTCGAGGGAGTAAGAAAATAAATGAAAAAAAAATCCAAAAAATATGTTCTCGGACCAAGCGGGGCTTCTTGGCCGAGTAAAAGGAGATGCCACTTCGAAGATAAGGCCTGCATATAGCACAGCCTCACGCTCGTACCGAGTTCAGTAGAAACAGCAGGCGAGTCCCGGCTGGGATTCTCTATCAACCTTCTTCGTCAGATGAAACGAAAAATTCAATTGATTCTGCTGCTTCCTTACGAGAACCAGGTTTTGTGTACGTCTGCTTGTTTTATCTTCGTGCTGCCATTCGTCGGTTTTGCCTTACACGGGCCGGCACCCACGACGCTCGACTAATGCAAAGCTGTATATTTCTTCCTTGTTTTCCGCGGTAAAAATATGCCTCGGGAGACAGGAGTGTTTCTGCAACAATAATCATCTTCATATATTATTTTTTTTTTTCTCCAAATGTGATGTTTACTTTTTGCTGTCAGCCGGCTTCCTGCTGTGGCTGCCGTCTCCGGCCTTATGTTCATCATCACTCGCAGGGCACAGATATTTGAGAGTGGAAAATTGGCATTCCGTAAATGCCTCAGAGGACTGATCGATCGTCGATTCGACATCGAGGACGAGGCAATTTGAGTATTTGTTGTTATTACGATCGTTGAAGTGTACGAATCGTACACACAAACACAATTTCTGATGCATTTGCATATTTCATTGTCTAGACATCGGCAAATTTAAACTGATTGTTTATTTTTTTTTTCTTGTCTTTCCAGGTCAGTTATGAAACCCGAGATATGCTACCGTGAGTGATGTTCCTTTTTTGAATGACTAACCCTACAGTTTTAAAATTTACGGAAAGTTTTCTTGATAATTTTCATTTTCAAAGAATATTAGAGAATGCGAAAATACCGATAATGAAAGGCCGACTCATTTTGTCAAATTTTTTCAGGGCAAAGTACTCCAATGTGAATAGTTTCTTTTTCCGCACAAAATAAACGACCAACCTCGATTGAAAGATGTGAAACTCTTGTCTGGCGATGCTCCTTTTTTCATTGGGCAGAACTTTAAAGTTTTATGACGGCTCATGTCATCGTGCCTCGGTTGTACGTTGTTCGCCTTCATGACTTTTTTCCGTATTGGTAAAATGCCAAATCCGACAAAAATAGAATAGAGCAATTGTGTTGCATGAATGAGAAACTTTTCCAATCACTCCTGCACGAAATGTCCTGGCTGATGGTCCAAGCCGCGATTTAAGTGTCGCTATTTAAGCCACTGGAACAGACGGTCTCCAACGCAAGATATTTCTTAACCAAATTCGATAGCTTAATGTAATAAAATTTTGACACATTTCTCATCGGGCAACAAAGCGATTCTTACAGAAAAAAGCAACACAGATACCTTTGATATTACCTGGGAGTTCTTCATTTTTTTTAATATGAAGACAAATGCCACCGAAAGTCATTGTAATTTGATGGAAGCGCATGGTGAGCAACACTCCCAGCGACTAACGACATCCCGGATGAAAAGGTTAGAGCAGCGCTTCAAATAGTTGCCAACTCTTTTAGACAGTTTTGCGGCTTCCGATCTTCCTGACGATCGACATCCATTAGCACTTTTTGACGTTGGTGGCAATGATTTGACCACATTAAAGAAAATCGAAATCTTAGCGTACGAGTAGTTCGGATTTTCGTAATGCGCGAGCAATATTTTAACGCATTACTTCTCTGGCTTCGATACCATGCACACAGAAAAAAAGCAATGTAACATGCCTTGTTGCTACTCCTTCATCTTAAACATGAGAGATGTGCAGGTTTTTTAAATGCCGAATGAAAAGGTTGAAGAGGACCAATTTTGGATCGTAACATATATAATACTTTAAGTATTTGAATAGAACTTTTATACTTTTTTGGTGGTCTGGTATTTTACCTTATGATCAAATAAGAACTGGAATTTTATTAAAAAACGCAAAATTTCAATTTTTAATAAATTTCTTCATTATCGCCTTCAAAGTACTCTCCTCCTGCGGCAATACATGTATACCAACGCTTTCACGCAGTTCACGCAGCGAATTTTCTTTTATGGTCTCTATGGGGAAGAGGAAAAAGTCACACGGGGCCATATCTGGAGAGTACGCTGCTTGGTTGATGATATTGGTTGAGTTTTTGGCCAAAAACTGCGACACAACCAACGCTGTGTTTTTGAATGAAATTCAGCTTTTTGTCACCAGCCGAGAAGCGACGCGTTTCAAACCCAAAACATCAGTTAAAATGTGTTCGGTTGATCCATAAGAGATGCCCAACTACACAGCAATCTGTCTAATCGGTACAGAACGATTTTACAACACGATTTGCTTCGCCGATTCAATGTTTTTTTCAGTAACAGATGTTGTTGGGCGGCCAGGGATCTCATCATGATCCAAGCTTATACGACCACCTTCGAAGCGTTTATACCACTCGTATGCCTGTGTTTTTCCTAGACACGATTCACCAAAGGCCTTTTCTAACATTTTCAACGTTTCGGAACACTTAAATCCATTTGCAACACAAAATTTGATGCACGCACGTTGTTCTAAATTTTCATCTATTATAAAAATCGCCACACGAAAATTTTTCAACTTCTTTGTATAGACGCCAAAACTAATCGTACGAGGGAGCGGGTCATTGCGCCGAAAGCCATTTCGCCGAAAGTCGTTTCGCCGAATGCCATTTCGCCGAAAATCGTTTAGCCGAAAGGGTCATTTCGCCGAAAGGGTCATTTCGCCGAAAGAGTAATTTCGAATACATCAAATTATTTTTTTGTGTTATTATGCCTTCTGTATAACTGATGTGGCGCAGCCACATAACCGAAGCCAAGATGGCTCGGCGGCATAAAGCCGCCGAGGCGACGCCGGCTGAGTTGGCCGCCGACCCGCCGTCGGAAGCGGCGGCCTCTTGCATACAAACCTGTAACCGCCTCTACTCAAAACTAGGTTTCTTTGCTTTAGTTAGGTCCGAACGAGCGGTAGCGAGGTCGGACAGCACACGAATCAAATCGATGTGGCGAAGCCGCATTAGATATATCTCTATTTAGTAAACGGAAAATACCACATACTTTTGCTTGGTAGATACCTATGGAATTGCTTTGATGATTAGTGGGTAATAGTCAACAAGTTTCTTTGGGAACTCCGTTCTGAGGTTCATGAATCAATCTTTATTCAAGAAGTACAATTGTAGGTCAACAAAACGAGCGTTAACGTTATCATCTTTAATTTGTCTTTATTTTAAATCAATTCCCATTACGATTTTAAGACAATTGCAGGAATCGGCGAAACGACCCTTTCGGCGAAATGGCTTTCGGCGAAATGACATTCGGCGAAGTGGCCCATTCGGCGAAATGACATTCGGCGAAATGACATTCGGCGAAATGACATTCGGCGAAATGACCCTTTCGGCGAAATGACTTTCGGCGAAACGGCTTTCGGCGAAATGGCTTTCGGCGACATGACCCTGATCCATCGTACGATATGCGTCAAAATTTGACAGAATGTGTATAAAAATGTTGCCAACGTTGAGAGAATAAAAGTTTACCGATTGGACAAGCGCGGGAATTTTAAAATGAAAATTCCGGTTCTTTTTTGATCATAAGGTACATGTAGAAAGTGTGTGCAAAATTTGTAAAAAAATTGGTGCAGTAGTTTTTTAATGACGATGGACACGGCCTTTCAAAACCGGTTTCTTGGTTTCGGGAAAAACGCGTTTAAATTTTTTGCCTATAAAATCAATGGAAACAATTGATTACTCATGAAAAAATCATATTTTTTTCTTTTATAATTTGTTATAATGAAACATTTCAAAAATATTCTGTCAAGTTTTTAAGTGAAACGAAGCCGAAATCTTCAGCCTGTGAGCCGAGCTGTTACTTCTTCGTAGTATGAGATAAGCAAAAGTAATGGCGCATAACTTCCAGAGTTTTGTTCCGATAAACTTGAAAATTTCACAGAATATAAAAAAATTCAAAGAAAATAATAAATGATTTTTCAGAAGTGTAAGACCCTACCCGCCCCTTAAGGCGTAACATTGTTTCCTACCAGTATAAAATATCGCATATCTCAACTAAACTAGCTGAATGTGTATTAAATATTATGTCTATACAGCATTGCCTTTTCTTCAGCTTATACACAACACTAGTGAAATACGCCCTTGATGAAAGACCATAATGTTTAAAACCGGGGTTAAATAAAACCTACAACTAACTAGTCAATTACCTGTGTAAACGCTATTGTATTGAACTTTCTCAACAATTTTTAGCCGACGAAAGACAGATAAAAAACAAAATAGCAAAATAGCAAAAATGAAAACAGCCGGCAGAACTAGTCTGGATGTGATAAAACACATCTGAGAATTATCAACTTTTCCTTACTCCAACTAGTAACAGACCGGGAGGAGAGAAAGATTTAGGTGGCAGCGAAAAAACTGGAGCAGGACCGGAACCTACTTTGGTACATGTGGGAAAACTTAGTAGAAAGCAACCCGATTTCACAATGCTGAACACGCACATGATAATTTGTACGAACCGGTTGAAGTTCAAGCTCTATGCATTCATGTAGGTTGAAAATTGAAGTCCTCTGAGTGATTCTTTGTCACAAACTTCTCTCTTTTTTCTCTATTCCTGCAAGAGAATATAGTTCTAATGTCATAACACAAGCCCAAAATAAATCGTTATATAACATCATAGAAGGCAACTCAATTGAACAGAGGGTTATACCTTTTTCAAATCGAATTTCCGCTAGATGAAAATATATGAAATTCTATTGTATTCTTTCGCAGTCCGTTCTAAGGGCAATATTGAAGCCGCTACCACTTCTTAATTTCTGGTGTTAAATCTTCGAGCGATTCTAAAGGCAAAGCCACAGAACCGTACTCAATATACCCTACTACTTGATATTTATGACTTATAGTTCGTGTAGAACACGCATATCTATGAAAAATCTCGTATTTTGTTCATAAGGCATTTTTTGGTTTTTCGTTTCAAAATTGTTTTTCCGATTGATTCTGCAACATAGTCATTCGAGCAGTTTCAAATTTGATTTCAAACCGCTGAAGAAAAATTCAAGTTCCTACAATGAATTATATGGCTAGCAAGAAACGAGTATCTAACGAGTTATAATTTATGATATTTTTTTATGAACCATCACACGATTCTTCATCGAATTCTCAATACTAAAAATCGAACAATGTCTGTTTTATTGAAAAAGTCCCTTATTCCATCAATTAATTGTTTGAATTAGTGTTCTAAACAATTTATATCCCACAAAACTAGATGAACTAACGAATCCTCCATCATCTAGGAAGTTTTAAGCAGATTATGATTACTAATACTTTCCCATAATATAAATAAAACCCTAAAACGAAGATGTTAACATACGAACATTCCCAACGCAATCGAAACCGGCAATCAAATCCCAATCCATCCGTTCCGCACCGACCCGACCGATAATCACCCGTACAGCGAAGGGTTCGACCCAGGATATGCATCACCTCATTCAGCAGATGATCATAAATTTGGTAGCGAATCCCCGCGAACCCCCACCACAATCACGTTCGCTTCGCGTTAGTGCAGTCATCATCGTAAAGCTGGTTCTGCTTGTAGTTGCCCTACAAGGGGTCCCATGCCATGCAGCCAGCGGTACAAGTTGACGTATTCCTACGGTGTGCTGCCTGGTTGTGCGAAGTTTAACGCGAAAATTGTACTACTTCTTTCGCATCTTGCCGGAATCTTGTCGTCGTGGGATGTCGAATTCCTGCATCGCAACCGACTGGAGGATACACGAACATTGAAAAATGCAAACTGAACAAGATCGAGGTGGAAGATTTTCCAGTGGACTTCGCTTTCAAGTGTTGTATGTGACAAACAGCCAGTGAGAGTGTGGGTATTCCGAACTTGGGGGCGAGGTGGCATCATGGTGGAGAATGCATCACCACTGATCGTGGTGTGCGTGTGTGTTTGTTTGACTTGTCATAAATAATTAAAATTTTTTTTTTTGCTTATTTACTTACACTGGTTTTGGGTGCGAGAAGAGTAGTCCATCGTCGGGTAGTTGGTCCAGCACTTCTCGGAACTGAGTACTATGTATACCAACAGCAACACCCTGTGTACCGCCGTGTCCTCGTTGCTCGTGACAGCGCCCGGGTACGTAAGCTCCCGTCCGAGGACGGTCGCAAAGAAGAAATAAATGAGGACAGAAATGAAGCATGTTAGAATAAATTACCTTCTGCAGAGTCCGATGTTGCTCCGAACGGTATTTGTTCAAATAAAGAGTTGTTTACTTTCATTCCGCTGTGGTGTCACCCCGCAGGAAGCCACAATGTATAAACAACACAACGATGCGTAGGCTTTCGGTGGTGAGCTTTTTGCGCTGATTGAATATCATAAATTCAACTCCCAGACTCGTACTCCCGCAAATCGCTTTTACCTCGTACGGACCTGCCATACGGTGGATCCGATGTGTAAATCTTGGCACGAAGCCCTCGGTTGTCATTTAGGATCTACGACTCCGTTTCTATGAAGCGAATAAACCTCGTAGTCGGGCAATATTCACGTTTTCCAAACAAAAGAACCTCATTGCTCTTTCGCCCCCACATTATCCTTGCGCCATTGCTTTCCTGCTTGTGGCTGTCTTACTGAGATTTGTTTCGCCTTCTGATCTCTTTGTTACCGTGGAAAGGATGCCGACAAAGAAACGGGAAGGTAGAACACAATCTTTGGTCTTTCCTACCGTTCGAACTGTTCATGCTTCGGTGCTTTGATAGTGCTGTATGGGACTGAGCTTCAGACAAACACGCACACTCCAAGGACACACCGTTTTCTCCTCGCAACAATGCCGACACCGGTAGCCTGGCAGCGCAATCAATTTCATGACCTCGTTAACTCGTTTGCACACAGTAGTGCTGCACTCGCCCTCTCGCACCATCTCCCGAACAAATCGTGACTAGTGTTGACAGTAATCGCAACTTGAATCCTTGCTGCAAAAGAAATCTTTACGATAATCATAAGCCACCACATCGCAGCGCATAACGAGAACATCGGTGGCAGGTAGCGGGCAGTACGAATCATCGTACAAAAACAAATCCGAAGGGCAGAAGATTACGAAAAAAAACCGCACACACCAAAAAGAGCACCGACAATGGCCGTATGCAGAAAAAGCATCCAATAGCGATGCTTTTGTCTTTCGACACCTCTTCTACTGGTTTCCCCCCGACGGGTACGACAAGAGGAAAGTAAGTCGCGCTTCAGGGCCGAGCAATTCATCGTACAGGGTGAATGAAAAACACTGCTTACCGACGACGAACTGAACGCCACATTTGTCGCATAGTATTTTCATTCTGAAAAGCGAAACGTTCGTTTTAAGAAAACTCTTCTCGAGTACTACACAATCCGTTCTGTCTATCCTACTACCTTTAGCCTCGGTTACTGAATTTTTCGTAACTTTGAATTCGACATTCAACAATCCACGCTTTACGCTTGTCTGGAATCCAAGTTTTACGCAATTGGAAAATTACTGTGTAGTGAAATTCAAACATCATCATCTACAAACACATTTTGTTCTGATTTCCAGAATTTTCATTACAAAATCAACCATCATTGTAAAGGTACTATTCGAGTTTCAACTTAGACTAGATTTCATTGGTAGCCAACTCAGGCACAAAATTAGACTTTTTCTATGAGTATGCATTTTTTGTATCTTTTTTAAGAATGTATACTGTTGTAGGGGGTTTCTATTCTATAAAACGGGTTCGTTTTCGACCTTCTGTACACTAAGTTTTGATAGGTCACAATGACGTGTATTCGCTTCAATTGAATCAAACGAATAGTGTTTTAAAGGTTCAATTTCACAAGAAGAACAGAACAATAGAATTCGGCAGAAACAACAATATGCACTATGGGGAGTACGAGATCGTCAGATATAATTTTCTAGTGTGTATGAAGTATTTTTATAGAAGTTTGATTGCACATTGTTTTCCTATTGAAGTCTCTGCTGAAAACATTTGATAAACTTCGGTTCCTGTTCGGAGAGATTTTTTGCTATCGAATACATAAACTGAAGAAATTTTTTCCAGTTATTCTGAATGACATACGTGTATTACGCATGCGCCTAAGAAAATCTATACCTTCCCGATCAACAGAGCATAACAGGATTCTATCAAAATTATATGTGATTTAAATATTTATATCTCATTATGTTATAAATATGATTCCAAACCAGAAGCAAACATTCAGATTTTATTAAGATTATAGCAAGTCCAGATATTATATTAAGAGCCGTTATATTTCAGGTAAAACTATACTACAGACTTGAAAAAAAAAGAGTTCAAACACTTTTGTCGATCATGTTTTTGACTTTCAACCCGAAAAATAAATAGCAGTAACAAATATTTCTTCCAATTTCCAATTTCACATACCGGAAGATGCTTTTGAAAACAATAATTTGATATTTGATTTTGAAATGACAACCTAAATTTTAAATTTGAGATAGTTCCTAAGTAATTCCTACTTAAATTGTGTAAAGTTTTTATTCAAATATTAATTTTAAATTGAAAATAAATATTTTTCAAAATGATTTTGCGCTTTTTCTCTTATGAACAAAGAAAGGTAAGGCAAAAGCTTTAAAACTCGACTAACAAATATTGGAAATAGTGATATAGACTCACATTCGACTCAGTTCATTGAATCCGCAATGTTTCCTAAGAGATGATTTTCACAAGCTTGGAGTAAATTGAATGCTTAAATTCTTCAATTTTATCGGTGGCCGATTTTTGTTTCCGAAAACACAAAGTGATAAGTGTTAAAAATTTCAAAACGTCTTCAAAAGTTACGCTGCAATAAACGGAAAACAAAATCTAAACTGGGCTCAAAAACAAAATCCAAACTCAGCTCAATACTTTCTCGATTTATAGGTCTTTTAGTTGCAAATTGAAAATAGCTACTTTAGTTTAACGGACCCCGGATGTATCGAAAATAGAGAAAAAAAATTCCGTTAAAATTCGTATAGATTTATGTTTCGGTTTTTTTTTTCAAATAACTATTTATTGGAATATGAGTTAAAATTAAATTATTAAGATTTAAATTGGGTGTTCAGCCACAAGTGGTGACTTTTCAGCCCTATTATATATATATGTAATGGGGAAAAGGAACTTATATAATAACTTACTAACTAATACAGAGAGCGAATCGATTCAATTGAAGATTGCATCGATTTTAGTCGGAATTTGCTTATAATATTATGTGACCTTACATCTAATGGTTCTATATTTGTGAGTCTGTGTAACTCATTTGTACTAAACCAGGAAGGACGCTTCAAAATCATTTTCAGAATTTTATTCTGAATCCTTTGAAGCTTCTTGCTGTACTTTATACTATGTTGATCTGATGATTTTTTACATAGTTCTAAATAAACAACTTTGTTAATATTACATTAAAAAATGTTCACTTGTGGCGCTGATGATATCATTATGGCCTAACGCAAACTAAAGTTATATCGAATCACTTTCACCATTTTTGGATCAAAAATCAGTAAAATCGAAATGAGTTGGTTAGGTCATCAATTAATAAGCTCTACGAATTGCAGATATCGAATTTTACCCGTTGTCATCTATATCACTGCATGAACATTTTTACATTCATGAATCAGACAAAAACGATTTATTGCACCATTATACCTTCGATTTGAAAAGTTTAATCTATCTATAACTGATAAATTTATGATAGCCGCATTTCGTAGTATTTTGATTACTTCCAATCCGGAACCATCAGCTGGAGTTCGAAATTTGCAATGTAGAATTTAAAGCAACCGACCCGCATTATGAGACTTTCCATTTGAATCATTTTTTTGTGAGTCAATCTTGGTAGATATCAAACAATCAAACCGGAATGAAAGTTCAATTTTGATGGTTTTTGGAACAATACTTGCGGGGCTTCTTGCTGCGGATACCGCAAACTAATGTGACGAATAGGCAATTGGTTGATAATCAATCATAAAAACTTGCTATTCGAATCGATGTTATATACACTTCTGATTTTTCACTGACTTTCAAACGAATTTTTATTCTAATCTAAATTTACGAAAATCGATTCGGCCATCTCTTCTTTAGTATCAAAAAAAAGCTTGCTCATAGTTTTTAAATAGTTCCTTTGTCATTCCGTGTGGAGAGCGATAGATTATTCTTGTTGCAATATGGACTTACACTAGTTATTATATGATGCCAATATCTCCTCCCAACCTCATTTGGTTCTCATTCCCCGATGCAATCGTAGCGTATGTTGGCAACTCAAAACTTCCCGCTTCGAAACCAGTCGCTTAACTGTTCATGTTTTTTTATCGCAAATCAAATCGCCTAAAGGTATGCAATTTCATCTTACTTCGCGAAATCTATTTTTAGATTTGCACGATAAAGCCTTTCCCCACAAAAATGGGTAATAACAACTGAAAAGTCGTACTAAATTTGTAACAAATTTAGATATAATATTGATATTTACATATCTAGGTTTGTAACAATTTTGTTATCACCTAGATTAGATTGAGCTCTAATTTTTGTTATTTTAACTATTAACGAGGCCAAGATTATGACTAATTTAGACAAAAAAAAACGAAACAACCAAAGATACAATTTTGTTATCCCTTGTTGATCGGGTTCTTATCTGATTTTCGCTCAGAACACAATGTACTCAAACGCTCGCTGGTCAATAGTTTTCATAATCCCCTAGGGAAACAGGTATTTTTATTTCAATGAAAACTAAAATAAATGCACGTATTAATTATCAACCGTCAATACAATAAAGATAATTTATCCTCAATTTTTGCTAAAAATTTCACTTTCCTCTGGTTTTTCGAGGAACGGATATTTTTGACGAAAATTTCGATTTATCGTGTCATTTTTCTTTTGTTTTGAATCAACAAATTTTAATAAAATTGTTGGTGACGCGCTCTGACCAAGAATGTACAAATCTATTCGACATTTCCATTCATCCTGTTGGCTTCAACAGCTCGCCGTTTGCTGTTTACATGTATTTATATTTACTGGTGCCTAAAGCAAGACGGATTCTTTATGTTAGGAGAACCGTACCGCTAGCCTAACATAGCGTTATGTACGTCAAAAATCAGCAGCACAGTCTGTTGAAACAGGATGATCAAATTTGACAAAAAATAATCGTAATACCTAGGATTTTCTTTGATGCAAAAGATGAGGAGGTTCCATGCCTACTGAATATATATTGAAAGTTTTTTAATAACGTAATCTTGCGTAATTTTTCCCTTTTTCCGGAAATAAATAAAACATATAACGAATTAAATTATGCCTTGGGATCGAAGTAAGAGATTTTAAGTATAGAAACAGGTTGGAAAGTTTACACCAGACTTCACATACTCATATTTGAATGAAACTTGGCTTCAGCATAGCAAATCATTTTCTTTTTGCACGGTCGAAAAGACCAATTCGACTCAAGATTAACGTTTCAAAAGGGAGGATATACTTTCTGAAAATTTCTCAACCCTAAAATAAATTAATAGATGTTTAAAATACAAATAGTCAAAACCGAAATATCATCTTTTGATGAACATGTATTTTGTTAACTCCTCTTTCAATAAGTTTAAGTTAAAACGGTTGTTCAGCTTCGAAATCCGTACAGATGTATAAATGATTCTAGTTTAATTTATATTTTTGAATTCACATCAATTCTACGACTGCAAGTGCTAGCTGTTCAATCACGCAATCTGAAATGTGTCCTTGCCAAAAGTCAAATAAAAGTTGTATGAAAAAAAACAGTTTTCAACTTGGCGGCCGGCACCGCGGCTCCCCCGAGCAAGCCAGACAACGCAAATGCAATGAGCAACCCGAATGATATAACAAGCCGTAATCGAGAAAAAGTGAGAAAAGTGCACACCGTAAGCCACCATAATCTCCGTGAAATGTGATGTGTGTGCCCTCTCTGTTACCCGCCCCCTCCTCGTCGATCTGGTTGTATACACTAACCGAACGGCGCGGTATCCCGGGTTGCCCAAGTTCTCAAATGTCGCACCGTTCCGAGGACGACGACGCCCGGAAGGATTGAGGTGTCGTTTAGGCGTCAACCGAGTACCATCCGCCAGGTTGGATCGGAACGACTGGTTGGGCTCTGTGTCGGTCGGATACCTGCTGGAACTGCACCGGACGCATTCTGCCGTACCGCTTTTGGCACATTGCAGTACGAACAACGAACAACAACAGAGGCGAGATGAGATTAAATAGCAAAATGAGATTTTTTTCCATCTCCGAGCACTGTTGACTAGTATAACCTGGCATGGAGAGGGCAGCTACAGCTTGTTTGGTGTTATTTATTTTTTACCATCATCATCTGCTCTGTCGGTATACACACCACACCACCGACCGGCGAGCGAGACCACAGAAATGTACCCCGAAAGCGATGCAACCGAAGGATCAAGTGGTTTTCCGCAAGAACTGCACTTCAGGGTTTTGTGCTCTGTCGCGTTGGCAAAGAGTTTATAACATCCAGGAGTGCTGCTTTTTTTCTCCGGCTCCTTGATTCACCGGTGCTACTCCGCGCAATGGTGGCCGTTGTTTCGGTGTCTCTCCGGATTGAGTAAAAAAAAGATCAAATTTCAAAGTAAAGATGGCAAAAGTGTTAAAGAAATTAGAGTTGAATAAACAGAACGCGCGATTCAGCCGCAGTAGTGGAAGCAACAGCAGCATCATTGGATTTACCACGGGGAGGGATTTTGTGGTGGGATTATGAATTTCTGCTGAAACTGGTGTTTCGGTTCTCAAGAGGATGAGGATAGAGCTTGTCAATGGATTCGGAAAGAGAGATGAATTACTTATGCAGAGAAGGCTTGACTGGGATGGAAAATATAAAGCAGTAGCCGGCTGCATGGAGCTTGCTACTATTTACTGAAAAAAAAGCTTTTCAAACAAGCGGTCTTTTTTGATGAAAAAACGAATTTGTTTTCATTTCAAAGAAGATCAGTACTGTTTTTGTCGATAATTATAGATCAAATCGACTTCAGTTGCAGAATAAATAAAAGGTTCAAAACATTATTTCTTCGACAACCAGTCCCATGTTGATTTTCACACAATCGTTGATATTCAAATAGTCATGAAATTTAGCGGAAAAAACTGTACGTGTTTGCCAAAATTTATAGTCATGCTAATGAACCATTCAAACTTCGTCAACATCGGTAATCACGTTCACGCGGACGTTGAAAGTACTAATGAGTGTTCCAAACGTGTAAATTGTCAAACTTTGCTTAATTTTATCGGACAACGTTTCTTCGTCAAATGCGGTTCTAACTTGGCGGTATAAAAGTATCCGATCTAACAAAGATTCCATGTTTCGAATTCATTCATCATCGTATTCTTCTTGAAAAGTTACAGTTGTTTCATTGACGTTCCTATATTTCTACGCCTCTTTCCAGTATGCTTCTTTTTAAAATCTGAGAACAGAAAACAGTCGCGAGGGGATAAATCATTTCGTTTAGTGACGCCATCTGTCTATCAAACCGGGGACATATTGACAGACGTTCAAGTCACGCCGGATGATCAACCGCCCGAAACCTATGCAATCGGGAGGTTATCAATCAGTGTAAGATATTCACCTCATATGTACTATCAAACTTGCTCGAAATGTGATGTTTTCTAAACACTTCTCGTTGGAAACCGTGTTGTACTAAATCCCAATAAATAAAACATTTACAAGCACTAGATCCGCAGAAAGTTTTTAATGGTTATCTGTTTCGTCCTATCACAGCTGACGTCCAAGTAAGCCAAACAATAATTGTTTTTTCATCGAGACAACTCCAATCAATTGAGCAAAACTTTTTCGTAGCCAGGCCTGTTCTGGGAATTTTCAATCTCAACCCATGTACAGTCAGTAACGAATTCCACGCAGATAAGCACGGACTATTTTATTCATGCAAAATATCAATTCCACCGTCACCGTCGGATGCGAAAATAGAATTTGATGTATTCCGAATGTGCTATTTTGCAGTCGATAAACGAGCTCGTATTCTGCTCGTTTGCTTACTGTGCCGTGGTGGCGAAGCATGTTGAATAAATTTCCATCCAGATTGCGTGCAATTTCCTCAGATTCACGGATAGGCTTTCGAGAGGTTTTCCGCCTGTTGTAAGTACTACGTAAGAAAACATACGAACTGTGAAGCCACAGAACCGACGACGGACGCACGAATCTTCGCAATTGACAAGAATGTGTCCCCGGGCAGTGCGTGAGGGAAGATTCACCATGCACATTCGATCATGCTGTCATCAGTGTCGTAGCAGCCTAATCAAAAGTCAGCTACTTAGCATAAAAGCAGTCTGTCTCATCCTATTTTCCGATATTCGATAGAGACACAAAATCCTATTTCAAATATGCTAAAATGGCTGTTCGATGAACTGTGATTGGGAAGCATGCAATACGTAAAGAGGATATTTTATGCATATGAAATAGAATGCTTCGTACAACTGAACGTTCGCCGGCACACATTTATGCAAACATAAACCAACCTACTAGGGTAGATTAAATATTGACACAGCTTAGCCTAGCTGTTGTGTCTTTGCTAGAGTACAAACTGTCGCATGACAGCAGTTCAAATTTATCACTTGTTTACCGTTACAAAGAGAAAATGTTGTCATACCTCAAAACAGATTCTTCAAACATTTGGGAAAAATGACGCATCTTCCCAGATCTTCCGTCTGGTGACCTGTCAGCAGATATGCAACGTTCATCTCCCGTCTTTTCCTGACCACAAAATCTGCCGGCGTTGATTGATACGTCCAAAAATAATGCTGTTCGACTGAAAAATCTTAAAAGCAAATTATTTTCTCGTCATGGCGCATCGAGCGATGAACACCCCCGTCACAGATCGGATGTGTGCGTGTATGTCTGTCTACAAACATAATGGTTCCAGCGATTAATAATACTTTCGCCTCTCAACGGCTGCCTGCCAGACACCGGGTGGGTTGGAAAAACAACATAAACCGACAAAAGTGTCGACACTTTTTCCGATAGCACTGCAGCACCATCGCCTTCTTGCGATGTCGAACCATACCTTGCCGTGCACTGATGGGCCGCAAGTGTGCACCATTGTGGATGTGGGTGCGATATCCTGCCCGTGGACA
This sequence comes from Malaya genurostris, assembly GCF_030247185.1. NCBI lineage: Eukaryota > Metazoa > Arthropoda > Insecta > Diptera > Culicidae > Malaya > Malaya genurostris. The sequence goes on along the minus strand of NC_080572.1, from coordinate 91,859,328 downwards.
CCATGTGTCATCGATAAAAGCTAACGATTCCACCTAGTGAGTGGCCCGTTTTGTTTTCTACCAGAGGCGCGGTGTATCCGAATGCAGTTGAGGGATGAAGACGATTGCATAGTTGATATGCCGTTGGTAAGCGAGAAGATGGGATATGTTGTTTTTACAGGGCAAGGAGGTGAAACATTTCACCCCCTCACGCGTTTACAGCAAAATCTCACGTAAATTATTTCTTCTCTATCTAAGAATAGCTTTTAATAGGGATTAAAATGAAGGTTTGATGTTTCTACGATCTGCTTGTATAAAATTAGTGTAATCAACAACAATATTTTCAAATAGAAATTGTCGAGACATGTTTGACGAGTGTTTCCAAATCATGTTAATTTGATTAGCATATTGCATCTCGTCAAAATTAGGGCAGTAAAATGGCAAAAAAAAAATCAAAATCTGACACACCTGAATCACGCGCAAAACAGCACGACCGTGAAACGACAGCATTTTTTGAGTTGTTCGCTTACTAGTCAGCTATCAGATTACCTCATTAAGAATCTTCACAGGTATTATTAATATTTGAAATATAATTAGGGCTTAAAGTTAAATCCATTTTAAGCAAATATCTCATATAAGAAGAAGCGAGTTTTGTTTCGATTGCCCACAAATCACATGACGGACACTTTGTTCTTTTTTTTTTTTTTTGTTACCGCTAAACAACTGTTCAAAACTAATAGATTTGTAGTAATCGAGAGTTATAAGAAAGAATTCTGAATAACAGTACTACAACAAATTTTAGAAAACCAATTTACGTGACAATTGATTGTCTACAAAAGCGCATTCAAACGTGTAGATTAGCTTTCTGCAGTTGAAAACCCCTTGCCAAATCAGAAGTTTTCTGTGAAAATCAGCAAGATAAACAATCTGTGGGAATGGTTACATCTGAGCATCTGAGCATCTGAGTCATTAATCTTTAAATTCTTTTTATTTTGAAATAAATGCATTTTTAACCCAAAAAAAAACGGACCGAGTTAATTTGTGCTCCCTATAAATACGCATCATCAAAATATTTCATCATGCGGGTTTTATCTATAATTGCTTTTTTACGGTTCAATGCATAAGACGCTGGTCTTACAAAGCAGTAATCGGATGTTCGTAACCCGACCCGGGAGACATCCTAGTGCCATTAGGAACATATCACTTCACAAGCCATGCAATACTTATGTACCCTATTAATCGTATTTTGCGAAGTATTTTGAAACATACTGATCGGTTTGTACAATAGATATGTAAAATCTAGAAACCGTCAATCTGTAGTTCAAAAAAGTACACCATTTTATACAGAAACTTGAATAGAATTAGAATAGAATTCGTTCGTTAGATCTTTTTTCTTGAATATTACGGCGTTCATATTTGCCATAGTTAAAGCTCGTATCCCTACTGTATTTTACAGTATTGTACTGTATTTTCGACCCAAATACTGCGTACTACTTGTTACCCTCAAATGTGCTGTATTTTAAAATGCACTGTATTTTATACTGAAATGTACTGTATTTTTCACATTGAAAAATAAGTACAGAATATTAAGTCTAGCGCATTTCATTTCGATGTGCGGCTATACAAAACGTCAGCAGTACAACACATAGCGAATGTAAATACATCCAAACAACAAATTGTAATGTAATGTGAATGTAGACTGCATACAACATTTTTTTTCTTATTCATCCTTGCTCAAAGCGCGTCACAGCAACTGAATCAAAATCATTATCAGTAATATCCGCTTTTCAAAACATGTTTGATGATTATTTCGTGCATTTTTTAGGTTTTATCAAGCCTAATCGAGAAAAAGCTATCGCAGAGACGGGACTCGAACCCGTAGCTATGTCCTATTCGGGGAAATCGTTTTTCCAATTTAACTAGCCTACATGTGAAGCACACAAAGAAACCGATTAATTGAAGACAAAAACAGCTGGCAGAGGGGTTGTTATAGAGATATGACTACAATTGAACGGCGTAGTGCTCGAGCTGAAAATGCTCGGTTCTTCTATTCAATTAAGATGTTCCTCCCTGAGTTTCACATGCAAAATAGTTTAAAGACTGGTTCCTCCTAAACCATGTTATTTTTTTCAAATTCCACTTATTGTTTAAACAATATTTTAAAATTATACTATTTACAGATAAAAGTACATATATTAAGCTCCATAAAAATATGGCGGCTCTTTCATGGAAACCAAAAAGGCAAACCAGTTTCAAATTCTGTTTTGGAATACAAGTGACACACAGTTGAAAGACTTGGTATCTAGAAAATGTCGATTGGCCTTAATTGACGAAACGATTTTCAAGTATTGTAGCTAGTTACGGGTTCGAGTTCCACCTATGCGGTAGCTTTTTCGCGGTATTCATTTCATAGTTGTATTCGTATGTTATTTTTCCAATCTCTTTTTCTCGTTAGATACTAATCGAATTTATTGGCTTTTGTTGTTAATTCACTACTTTTAGTAAAAATGCGTACTGCAAAATGTACTGTTTTTCAAAATCGATGTACTGTATTTTCTTGATTTTTATGATAAATGTACTGTTTTTCGTCAAGAAAAATATACGAGCCTTAGCCATAGTGCAAAATGGTGATGATTTCACACTACAGTGATAAATCGCTTGCCAAACCATGATCTCTTTTTTTTCTTTCCATATTGACAAATCGCTTGTCAAACTTGTTTTTTTCTGTTTTTTTTTCTTCTCAAAAATCAACTCTTCGAATTAGACACTTTAGTTTTGCTTACTACAAAGCAATGTTGAAAAAAACAATAGTTTTTCCAATTCAAATAAATCTCGTTATTACTTTATAACTTAACAGAAATATAATAATACTTAAGTTTTGATCCTTCGGGTCATGCTTAGCGTGTTTTTTAAATTATTTTCATCCTGTTGCTGAATTCAAGAAATATACTAGAAGAACTTTAAAAAAAAATGCTAATTATTGCAAACTAAAAACAATATTTTACGTATAATATTCTACCTTTCAGTTATTCTCAAATGGGTGGCCATCGTTAAAAGTACGCGAAGCAAGTAAGAGGCAGACCACCTGCTCATGCAAATATTTGCTATTTTTCGAATACAACATTTCTCTCAATTTCAATTCCAGGCTCAAACCCAGCCAACTTGGCAAACACTGTCAGTATCAATACAAACATTTACCTTCCAATAAATTGATATTTACAAGACACGGCACGTACAGCATCAACTGGAAATACACACCCAACACCGCTGTCATCCCGATCTGCCAGAACGTCATCGCCGTTCCAATATCTTACCCAATAATCGTTACCCGTGGCCCCCGTACCCGGTTTGCGTTTCGTTTGCGGATTACGTACGCACCACGTCCCCAGGTTCCCTGGAAGTCTTAAGAAACTCCATCCGGTATTGGTCGATGGTTTGTGTGCATCATGCTGACGCTTTTTCCGCCGCTTTCCAGAAACCGCTGACACGCCAACCAAGATATCATTCGACGTTTATCCCCACTGACCGGCAGCGGCAGCATCAGCGCAATGGAAGATAAATAAAAGTGAAAATGTTTGTAGAACTTCTGGATAAACACTATTAAAATCTTAATTTCCATGGAACAATCATAACAAACTAGCAGCAGCCTTCGCTGAAGCTGTCAAACAGTACCATTGCCGGAAATAAGAAAATTTTCGACCCATTTCCGAATCTCCCAGGGGTCGCACAGCGTGGCGCTTCTTCGATCAAATTCTGGAAAATGTCTTCCCTCACCCAGTCCTGCAGTGCCGTCTATAGGTATCGATCCGACACCCCCGACCCCCATCGCACTCGGACGAGCTCGAAGTTCTCGGCCGAAATTGATTGACTTTTCGGATTAAATTACGAGCTGCCGGGAAGTGTTCTCCCTCTCTCGGGCAGCTTCAATTTGGCATACCATTTTGTCGGGGAGGCAAAAAATTCATATTTGTCACACTTTTCAACCGTCGTCAAGTTGACGCGTCACATGACACGGAGCTGTTGCCCCCCTTCCTCTATTCTGCTTCTCATCTTCACCAGTCCGCTGATGAGAGCAGCTTATTCCGAAGGCAAAAGGGACGATCGGTTGAAGTTTGCTCAAGCAACACAACTCAACGAGGGAGAACAAGGACGAGCGGAAAATTAATTGAAAATGCATTTTAGTCATCACTTTCGCCTTCTTAGAAGCAGCAGCAGCGGGCTGTGTGTCTAATGGCTGTGGGACACAATCCAGCCGGCGTGGCGTTCCATAAAAAGCCCACATTTCGGTGTCGAATATCGTTGCTCCAGTACAACATTGTATTGTAAAGTGTACAGTTTAAACAAATGAGTCTGCTGTTATATGCCATCAGAGTAGCGAACGATGAAGTGGGAAAGGGGGTGGGGGGGTTCATCTTGAACGTGGGACACCCTCATAATATTACTCGCTCGCATGAGTTTGCAAGTCTCAGAGACAGTGGAAGTAAATCTTTATGACACTCACCGATGATGCTGTGCCTTCTGCATTTATTCAGTGCCAAAGTGACCAAAGTCGCCCATTCGGTTTTTGGCGAGAACATTACTATGTACAATGTACTTGTATAACAGTGTACCATTTTTTTTGTGTTATTGAAGCCAGAAGCTTCTAACTGAAAGTGCAAGATGGTTGAGGTGTGACTTGTCAGTAATAATAACGCTATTAATATTTTAGGGGAACATAAAAATTACGCACTTCATGGAGAAGAAAATTTTTCCGTGGGATCATTAGTGTCAAGCGGTACTTACTGAAGTCGTAAATAACCCAGCTCGGGTGGTTCAGAGTAGGGGAAAAAGTTGACAGTGTTTCGAGCGGTAGTCAGCTCCACTCTGTGACTGTAGAGCGTGTTTCGTTTTTGTTGGCGATTCCCGTTTTCGGTACTGATAGTTTGTGACAAGTTTAATGGGGCAGTGCAGCTACTTTGTTGAGATATGGGACCGAGATGTCATGCAATTATGCAGCTTTTGACAGCTATTTCAACAGAGACAGTTGTGTTTTTTTTAAAAACATGACATAATGTCTGACATCTGTCGGTTTTGAACTGCACACCAATGAATGTGATTTGTCACTTTCGACAAAGGCAAAACTCAGCGATGTGGGACATTTTCTTTGTGAAAAACAAAAGACAAATCTTCGTTGCATTGTCTCACTATTTCTCCAGTGACAATCGGTATCCCTAGAGTATATAACTGACCCAGTTTTCCCAACGACAACGATACGACCAGGATAATACTGCTCCGTCGAAATTCCACCATATGTGCCACGCACCCCCTCGAAAATACCGGGAAAACGTAATTACCATCATAACCGTACGTAATATTTAGACTCTTACTTTCACGTGCGTACGCCTCACTGGGACTTTTATTGTTTCCCACTAGCCTCACAGCACTCAGTAGTCCGAGCAGTACAGCGGCTAGCACATGGTTGATAGTAAGTCCCTGCTACCCTGCCATATCCGATCTATATTTACATACCGGCACGGCAGGTCATAAACGAACGCGGGCGCATTCCAGGGGTGATCCACGTTTGCGGGAGGCTACTACTACTACGGTGGTGTATCACCATCGCACCGGATATCGCCTTCCGAATCACCATCATCATATTTCACCAGACAAACGTGTGGTGGTCGGTCGTATGCGGCACACGTGTTGGCAGTAAACCAGTGCGGGACGGAAAGTTATAGGAAAACGTGAATTGTTTTATTTGGCAATTAAAATACAATTAACCGGGATCGATCGCGGTCCAGACGCTGGGAGTGGATTCGTGTTAGGATGCTGGATATTAAACTGAACTCGAGAGATTTTCATTCACATGGACTTAGTTGAGCCAAACAGTATGAGTTTGCCTCTGATTGAATTAGTGTGTGAATCTTTTCATTTATTTTCCTTTGTTGTGCATGTAAAAAGAATACATCAGTTTATAAAATATGTGGCATATTTCACTAATGATAACTTTTTATTTCTTCCTTTTCAGGTCAGTATCAAGTTCCAAGTTCGTAAATAACCAAACAACTGAATTGTAAGTATTTCTACACTCTTCATGATCACAAATAAGATAAATGAGACTAACTAAGCTTAATTTCAATTATTTCCATCCACGGTGTTCAACATTTTTTGATTGTGAACTGTACGGCAGACATTATTGATTGACAACCGAGCATTGGGTTTATTATGGTACTTTAAGTCATATAATAGGCCAACTTAACATATCTAACTGTGAAGGAGACGCCAAGTTACCAAATCAATGCCATTTGTAAAAATGTAATAAGAACGGAGATTATCATCAAATCAACGTCTTGGCATTACATTCCTTCTGTGGGATTTTACCTTTCTGTTTCAACAGAATGTTAGCGTACAGAATCTTTGCCTGTCTATTACTACGATCCCGAATCGGACACTATGAATCCTTCCAGGTCGAGGCTAATCATAGTAATGTCAAATGATAAGCAATAGATGGTGCGCTAACGAAAAGTGAATCTTTGATGGTCTGCTCCCAAAACGACTTCTCAATGATAATGATTATATATCCTAAAAATCATACCGCTTCTATTAGCATTATCATAAGTTTAAAGTCCGTTAATGTGAGCGAAATATAGCTTGCGTTGTTTGCGTATTTATTCAACTGGAAACAAAAAATCTCTACTTATTCCACATAGTGCTGTGATAAAGCTTTTCTCTTGTAATTCAGACTCATTGAAACAAATGTTTTTTTTATTCAGAGAATTTCTGACACGAATTTGGGTTTCTTTTTGACACAAGTTCATTCTGATTGGTTCGGTTGGTTCACACAAGCGTGTTTCAGCGCTTACGTCGCATATCCGACAACGTTTTCGATGTATCAGAAATAATACATTTGAAATTGATCATTGTTCACTTTCGTGAAAAAAACGAGAGGGTAATGTCAGAAAAATAACCGGATTGACGTGAAAACGAATAATTTTCTTTAATTTATTGCATAAGTAATGAACAATAAAATGTATTACACCACTTGCATATCCTGCAAAGCTACTGGATGTTGATTTTATTTGCACTCGTTTGGGGTGAACGGCTCATCAAACTGATTATTTTCACTTCCGATTTGCATATTTCAAAAGTTGAATATTTCTTATAGCTCTTTCGTTAACATTTATAGCTCTTAGAAATACTGATCTGTACAATTTTCTCATCCGTTGTTCGCTTCTCGTTGTATTTTGCTCCGAAGCAGACGACCAGCAGGTGAATGCAGATGTGATCGCCCTTGTTTGAAGCGAAATTTACACTGTGAACTGTGCATAAAATAAATCTCATCGTATATTTCCCACATCAGAGCGAGCACTGCTACGAACAGCGTACGCAGTCAATATGTAAAAAGCCCATTTGCTAATACCAGATGAAGGAAAACTCGTAGTAATTATTTGCGCAAAATGGTGAAGGCTCTGCTAAAGAACCGATTAAGTCATTTCGATGTTGCACAAAAATAATGTCGTTTCCCTCGAATGTACAAAGCTAGAATAGCAGAATATTAACTGCTTGATTCTGTATCTGGAACTGAATACTGAACCTGGAACTATATTCAGGCACTGAATTCTTGATACTGGAACTGAACTCTGGACTTGAGCCAACCGAAATGAGGTGCTCAATATTCACTTGCTTTACTTCCTGCGCACTTAAAAAAATCCTGTGATTTTACATCTTATGAGATGCACATAAATGGAACGTCGCAGCTCACGGAAATTTACGTCGAAGAACATTTAATATTGTGTCCATGACATGAAATTCATTCAAATAAAAAAAAGAATACTGATAGCAAAACCGCCGCGACTTGAGCCGAGAATCATTGGATCGCAAGTACGTCTGTTAATCGACTGAGCCACAGAAGCATACATCTACTTGACCGGTAAAAGGTGCATTTAAATTCATACAGTCGCACCTGCTAGTAGAACGCAAGTTACAATCGAAACCAGTAAAATTCAAGCTCATCTAACATTAAGTCATTACAAATAAAATCTTCAGTCATTTGACAAATTAGGTATTTATGAATTACATCGTATGAGGGATTGAGTCACCTGTGAAATTAATTTTTTTGGAGTGTGAGAATCAACTGTGCAGGTCAGAATGAACGAAATACTTTAAGTGCTAATCTTTTATACTTACCTAGTAGGTAACTCGGAAATAATCGAGAAAATTGAGCGAAGAGGAAAAAATGCGTTATGACGGTTATGTCACTCAAACCATTATATCCTTGGAACTAAATTGACTGATCTTTATTTTTGATTTACAACCTAAAAGAAGCATTCAAACGAACCTAAGTTTGTAGAGAACAGCTCAGCCAAATTCGAGAAAATTAATGTCGTTTTCGCTTGAGAAAACTGAAACTGACCCAGGGTAGTTTCATCAAACAAACACTTTTCACGAAACTGTGTTGATTTCGCACTTAGCAACGGGGATTTGAGCAAACCTGATATAAAAACCAGGTTCGAAACTGACTCGATTTTCAGTTCAACAACGTTGAAACTAGGTTGAAAACTGGCTTCAAACAAACGGTTCGACAGCAGTTAGAGTGGAAACTGGGTTAGGTTTGGCATCAAGCGAAAACGACATAAGCGGAGGGTAAAAAAATGCGTTTTGTAGGTTACGTCTCTTAGTAACAGCCAATCGAGCTTCGAACATTATTTACAGTACAGAGTAGCTTTCAAATAAGCCCCAGCGGCGGGAATCGGTTTTGCCATCTCCGAGAAAAATGTTCTGAGAGTTAAAATTGCGTTTTGCCGGTTACGTCAAATACACCACTATATCTCGGGAATCGAAATCTTTAAACTTATTTCACAGCTAAAGAATAGCTTTCAAATTGAGTCTTAGTTTGTTACAATCGATTCAGCCATCTCCAAGATATTTGAGCGTATAGAAAAAATTTTGTATGAAACATCGGTTTTCTAATCATGAATTAATGTGAACAGTTCCAGAAATCGGTAAAAAGTTATCAAACGCAGCACACATTTTGCGTGACTGGAGCGACCAGAACTGATTTATAAAAAGGCTGGATGGAAACTGTTAATTGTACAAAAAATGTGTTCCAACAGAGGTTGCAGGAAACCGATTGGGCACTACTCAAAAACTGACACTGAATAAAAAAATTGAATGCATCTTCAATTTGTTTGAAAATATATTCATTCGGAGCCTGTTATTGAAACCAATATTGAAAGCCGAAACAATTGGAAGGCATTTGCTAAACTTTAAATCTTTGATTTAAAATAGTCATTTGAAATTTTGTCTATTTATTTATATTTCTTTGCGTTTCGCCTTCGGCTCGTCAGTGCTTAAAGCAGTTTAAATTGAACTGCCATCTCGTGCCTAGCAGTTCAACTTAAACCGCTAAGCAGACGCAAAGTTTGCACTACTTATGCAACCCTTATTATTTATATTTGTTTCGTTTATTTTACCACGGCGCTAACCTCTTTGGTCCTCCAGTGCTGGACTCTAGAATATGATTTTACAGATCAAAATCAATAAATTTGTGTAGAGAGACGTAACCATTTTCAAGATAAGCAGTCATGCAGGCTCGAAAAAACAAACCAACGAAGACCACAAAACGATCCATCGTTTGTAGAAGGAGTTACTAAACGAAAGCCGATTAGAGACCCAAAAATTGACTCAACCCAGAAAAGCAGTAAGCACCAATAATTTCAGTAAAATAGCATTTTATGAGCACCGAAAAATTTTATAGCACTATATCTGCTATCTGAAAGCTCATTTGTTGTAAATCAATCAGAATTCTGCTTTCAGTATGCACACTAATCATAAAAAGCATTATGTTTTCAATAGCCTTAATTCGGCCCTAATTCAGTCTCAAGAGCGAATAAATTAGAAATTAGCGATTATTAGGACCTTTCGTTGGAATCTAAGTTTGTGAAAATCGGTTCAGTTATCTCTGAGAAAATGGAGTGACATTATTTGTCACATACGAACAGGCATTTTGTGATCTCGAGACGAACTGAGTCGAATGACACCGTTCAACAGCCTGTTTTCACAGTGATTGCATAGCCTTTCTATATGAGAAAGGTAAAAACTTATCAACAAAGATACTAATTGACACTTATTTACCACATGCTGACAGAGTTAGTGAGGGACATTTCTTTGAAAACCGTTTCACCGAGAGCCACTTCGCCGAAAGGGTCATGTCGCTAAAAGGGTCATTTCGTGCATCAGAAATTTTATCTGTTTTAGTTGAGGAATAAAATCATGTCCATTTTAAGATTTATAGTCTTCAAAGTGGAATTTTCAGGACAGCTAGTTGACTTTATCAAATGCAAAATAAACACTTAGAAAAATTTACATCTTTATAGATGCACATAAAAAGAGCGTCGCGATTCACTTTCATTCACAATTCAAAGCATGTAAAGATAAGTCATATCATTAACTTCACAGTTCATTTTACTCAAGCTTACATCGATATAGACGCAACATTTGTTTTCACACGGTAAAAGATGTAATATTGTGTCAACACCGCAGTAATTATAGCATGCTTGAATTTACGTCAAGCGTACATTTCATTTTTTCTAACAGTGTAGCCTTTCTATATAATAAAGGCAAGAATCAAAGTAGGCCAATTTTTAAGATACTTTTCCGTCAACCGAACACAAGCGAGAAATTAGCTAATTATTTTTATTCGTGTACTGTCAGACCTCGCTTCCGCTCAAAGAAACCTTTCTTCAAATGAACCGGACAAATGCGACGATTACAGGTTTGTATGCAAGAGGGCACCACTTCCGTTTTTAACAGATCTGTATATTTGTATAGCTAGTTAAACTTCAAATAAGCTGAGGATGTACGCATTGTTGTGCTCAAGTGGGGCGGCAGTTATTCACCTAAATCTTAAATTTCTGATTTTTTTATCAAAGTCGGATTTGCTACTGAAATTTTTGAACTTAAACTTAACTGTTGATAACGTTCATCCTAACGTTCCTAACGAAACTATAGCAGATATGCTCTATCTAAAACTAATTTTCAATTGCATATTACTAAACCAAAATCATGTCATTAGCTGTTACTATAATTCTCTAAATATGTAGTGAACAGTTACATTTCCAGAAAAGTAATAGCAATACCTACCAACACGGCAGATACATTGTTTTCATGAAACCTACCTGTGCGTCGACGCACAAGTGCATGAAACTTCCAGCCGAGTGCACTTCTCCATTTACTGCGTTCTCTTTTTTCCACACTTCTGCGGCTTCAGCTGTTAGGAAAACAAACACCCCACGGGCAGCCGCTCAAAATGCCGTTCGAAGGTGTTAAAATTAGCCACTCCAATATTGGAAAGTATGCATGGCATTCCAACCGATTCCCACCTTGCTGGTCCGCACTACTGGTTAGCCAAGGTACCACAGCTCGGGATTAAATTTCGTCATAATGAAACCGTTTGGCATGATTTTTTTTGTTGCTGCTTGCTGCCGTCTCGGATGATGCGTTGCAGCACCATCATCGGCACTTGCGTTTTGCTTGCTTCTACCAACGAACCAACCATCCGTTAATGCCAAGTGGATCGCGTCTCCCGCCCCGGAGTTTATCTGCCTGTACGGTTGACCGGGAAAGTGGCTTCTCGAAAATAAACCAACGAAAAACACTGCCACGGCCACACCACCACCGGTCGGACAGAAAGAAGTACGGTAATTCAATATCTTTATTGGCACTTCTGAAACCAGCTTCAAGTCGCCGTTCGGGGTCCAGTTTAAGATTTTGACAATCCCACAGTGGAACGCAACGTGGTACGGTTTGGACAGAATTGGCCACCTTCTTCTCACTTCATTTTGCGCCTTGAATCGCAGTTGCAAACTTTGTTTTGTCTCCGAATTGTGACGAAACTTGTAGATAAAAATTGACCATCATCAACTCACTGTACGTAAATTCGGATTTGACTGATCTGAATGACTGGTAGTCTAAATAATTTCACGCTTCAACTAACCGATGAGACGTCAGTGGTGTTGCTAGTGCTGTCGATGGTTTCGTTTGGTTGCGGCAACCGTTCTTCCTTATCCCTAGTTTGCCACTCCTGACTGATCCCGCCGGTTTCAACTTGCCCCGGTCGAATCCCATCGGGGCCTTGGTGTGTGGTGTAACATCGATTTTCACACTCAACCGAGCGGTCAATCAACTTCACACCCGCTGCCAACTTCACGGTTTGTCCGCACAGTCCACAGTTTACGAACTCTGCACCCAGCATCGGTCCGGTCAGTTTTGGGTGGTACTGTAAAGTTTCGCTTTTTTATTGAGTAATTAATTTCCCATTCAACGATGTCTTGCTTCCCTATTAACTGAATTCAGGAATGGTTCCTGGTTTGGTGCGTTCAAAGCCGGCGAAGCAGGAAACGGCATCGTTCGGCGAAGGGGGTCTTCGTTACAGTCTATAAAGTCATAACGACTTCGTTGTGGATCGCATCAGTTGGACGAGCCGAAGAAATTATGAACAAATGACTTAATCCGCACTTCATGGGCGATCTCGTAAAATGCGAATAATGTATCCTCCAAGGGGACATCACATAATTAAATATCGATTCAGTAGACGATTTCCGTTCTCATAAATGCCAGCTTGATCCCAAGTTCGATGCTTCACAGTTACACTATCTATTCAAACATAAATAGTTTCGATGAAATCGTCTATCATTCCAGCTCGACCCGTTTTTATGTGAATATAAATGTTAGGCCCCGATTACGACGAAAGAATAAAATTTTATTATCTGTGAACTATTTTTATCTGAAAAGTTTACTTTGCCCCATTCTTCTACGAACACAACGCGTTCCGGAAGACGAGTACCTTCGCTTGAAGTAATACACTTCCATTTCGAAAAAAATTCCTCTCCTTCAATCACTTGTCAGCCTTGGTATCTCGAGTAGGCCGAGTGCGTTCTCTGTCTGCCGTTTCGAGATTGCTTCCACCACCCGGTACGTTACAGTGGTGGCCGAGTCGGAGGTACCACGTTACGATATACAACAGACCAGAACTGGATTGATTCGGACGAATCGTATTTGGCATATTTTGTGTGACTCTCCGTTATGCATCTAAAGATTTAAATTAAAGAATTACTAGCAGAAGAAAGTGAGAAACTGTCATTTGCTTTTGTGATTTTTTAAAATATTATCGTTGGAATGTATTTTATATACTCAAATTTTACTCTATACATAATTTAATTACACTGAAGTCTTTTTTATGCGAGTTTACGTATCGCATAAAAAAACCGCATAACTCTGAAACTTCGCATAAAAAAACCGTATAACTCTGAAACTTCGCATTTAAAAAACCGCAGAAAGGAAACCGAATAACTCTGAAAATTCGCATAAAAAACCGCATAACTCTGAAAATTCGCATAAGAAAACCACATAACTCTGAAAATTCGCATACAAAAGTCGCATAAAAAAACGCATAAAAAAAGACCTTAGTGTACTACTAACCGTTTTGTATTAAAGTGCACATAAATATAAATCATGCTCAGATTTTTAGATTTCGCCTTAGACTTATCAGTGCTTTAGCAGTTCATACTGCAGCAGCTCAATATAATATGATAAAGCAGAAATAAGTCGAAGACGAAACAAAAAAAATCTCGAACGGACCCTTTTTCAAGTGCAATTTTTATTCCCAACTTTAACAATTAAGCAATGATTCAGTTTTGTTTACACTAGAATGTTTGGTAAATCAATTCGAAAAAATTATGCTCTAGCCGATTTTAAACTTGACAATGTTAAACTAGTTAGCTCGATACATAGTTGTAGACGACTATTTCAGCTTGCTTGCGGTTTCCTGAACGGAGAGGTTCGGATTCCACATGAAAAAGGTTCAATTTCAATTGCTTAATGACAAACGTTCTCCAAGCGCTTACCTTCCTGCCAATTGAATTCGCCACATCAAACAATTTCGCTGACTTAGCGTGCGAATAGATTGAATTTTTGCGATACTCGAGCAAAAACTGACATTTTGCTTCTTCGATTTCATATTTACAACTGAGAGCAATTATCATATAGTTATAACCGTAGTAAATAATCGAACATAATAACTTTATTTATTCAATTTTGAGTTCAATTACCAAAGCGAAAATTGTAAGCAGAATAAGGAAACCTTACACACTTGAAAACAAATTTAGATTCAAGTTGAAATTACAACATATATCCCGACTTATTAGTTTTCCAATTTTACTGTTCAATGTCCCTAACAATATTTATATGACATACATGTCTCTATTTATTTTGTCCTGAATACGACTTACTTTGCAATGAGGAGCCTTTTCAAAGTTTACCCTGTACAAGAATGGGTAGAACTTAATCGTAAATATTTCTTGTTATTTTTAACCGAACAACATGTTATTTTCTCCATGCTATCGCAAATGTGATTAGGAATTTATGATAAAATTTTCAGTAGTATAAAATCACCGCAAATAACTTAAAATTGAGCAATTCCTGGAATAAGTAGATGAAAAAGTGACAGAATCAGAATCGACCATCTCCGATTTGGATGAAACTTTGCACATGGCTTCAGTATGACATACCATAAGTTTTTGAACCGATGGAGAGGTCAATCCGACTCACGACTGATTTTTAAAAAGGGCGTATGTATTTTTGCATTTAACAAAAATTAACTTTTTCAAATCGTTGTAACTCAAAAACCATTAATTGTACAAAAATGGCGTTGAGGAAGAAGTTGTAGGGAATCGATTGGGCACTCTAAAAAATACACTGAAAAAAGTTTTTGATTTTTTTCTCAATAATTACAATTACAATCCGAAAAAGTTAAATTAAAAAAATCAGGGTTTTAATTTTATTTTGATAATTTTTATTTTGAAGCTGTTACGGCTAAAACGGTTTACGGGTGCATGTAAATCATCAAGTTTTTCTCGTTGTAATTCGGAAACCGTTAATCGTACAAAAATGACGTCCAGGAAGAAGTTGTAGGGACATTCTAAAAAAATATACACCGAAAAAAAATTGTTTTTTTTTCTCAATAATTTCAAATTGAACCAAAAAAATTAAGTTAAAATAAATCAGGCTTTCGATTTTTTTGATAATTTTATTTTAAAGCTCTTATTAAAACCTACAGATTGATGGTTTTCCCAAAGTGTTGTAAACCTTTTCCTGGTTTTGTGTGTTCCGGAATTTTTTCCCAATTAACAGATACCACTATAGACTGTATTTGAATGACGATGCACGTAGTGCTCATACAATTTTCAAAAACCTAAAACCTTAAATATAATTAGGAATTATTCATGTACATGTAATAATTGTAGATACAGCAAGCAAATAAACAATTCATGGAAATATAAAAAATGGTGTTATAATTAAATATCCAAGTATCTCAAGAACAGCTACTTTTAAAAGAAAGGCTATCATGAACAAATTAATTGCCTTTAACCTGAAGAATATAATTCTACTGTTTAAATGATTATCTTTTAACGAGAACTTGAAATTTCGAATATATCTGTAAATTGTTTTAGCTGTAACTTCTTCATTTTTCAAAAAACACGGATCTGTAGGTTTTAATAACAGCTTTGAAATAAAACTTTAAAAATAAAATTAAAACTCTGATTTTTTTTATTTAACTTTTTCGAATTATTTTATAATTATTGGGAGAAAAATTTAAAAAAAATTTCAGTGTATATTTTTTTAGAGTGCCCAATCGATTCCCTACAACTTCTTCCTGAACGCTATTTTTGTACAATTAACGGTTTCCGAGTTACAACGATTTGAAAAAGGCAATTTTCGTGATATGCGAAAATACATACGCCCTTTTAAAAAATCACTCGTGAGTCGGTTTGACCTCTCCTTCGGTTTAAAACTTATGGTTTGCCATACTGAAGCCATGTGCAAAGTTTCATCTAAATCGGAGAAGGTCGAGTCTGATGATCTGGAGCATTTCTGGAATTGCTCAATTATAGTTTTTCAAAATGTTTGGTATAAATGATGCAAGTTTTGATGCAGAGAGCGACATTGCATACATTCTAGCCTGCGCAGTTGACTTTTAGTATCAGTAAATTGATTATTAAAGAAGTTTTGGATATTTTCTTCCTTTGAAATTATTGTAATTCGTACCGTGTGTTCTTTTGCAAGCGGAGAATTGTCTACTCCCACTGGAGGTGACACCTACTAAGTCTTTCTCCAGCAGGTATGAAACATCATCATCTTTTGTACCAAGAGATTGTCCAAATGATACATTAATTAATTTTAATTAATTACAAGAAACACCTCACTCTGTTTCTATGTTGACATTAACCTATTCACAAGTCAAAATAAAAACGTCCTAGTTATTTTCCTCTAAAACTACTTAATGGGAAAGATTATCGCACCCGGTGAACTCTCCAATCCTAGCTCCATCTGACTATCACTTTGTTACATCGAATGATTACTTGTAGTGCAACTCTGAAGCAGTCTAAACATGGATTGGCTCGATATAAAAAAAAGTTTTCGTTGGAATGACATCCATAATTTGTCTGGAAAATGAACGAAATAGAGAGTATCAGAAGGTTGAAACTTTCAATGAAAAGCTTTTCAAATTCTATGTTGGTTCCTAGAAATTGAGATACTACCAGGAAAATGTGTGCAAGAAATAAAGTGTATGCCATTTTGAAAAGTGATCATCTATAGACGCGTTGTTTTAGAGAAAATCTGTTCTCTGTAATGATACTACTTTCTTGTTTCTTTTTGTTTTATACTATTTGGAAAGATCAGAAACAAACGATATAAAAATAAAACGATATTTCAATATATTTTATACAGATACAAACTATGCATCTAAATTTTGCCGAAAGGACATTGTTTTCTATGACTTCAGAGATTTGGGCTTTCCGAAACCATTTTCTGGTAACACAATTTTACTTATTGATAGAAGTTTAAAGCAGACGTCCAGTTGAAAATGTTTCTTTTAGAAAACTCAAAACATCTTTCAAAATTGTTTATCAAAACTGGAATCGATATTTGATGTTGCACATCAGTAATCAATATCGAACGACGCTGAAAACAACTGAATTATTCAAACAAGTCTGACGTAAGACACACACGAAAGAATAAACGCCAATTTAAACAAAAGGTCACCGTGGTCACAAAGTCAAGTCCGCGACTGTAGGATTGACCTGACAGCGACGCTGCCATTACTGGCGGTCGTTTCAGAACAAACATAATCTCTGGCTAGTAAGCAGCCAGTAGAGTGTGTGTGTGTGCATAGAGAAAATAAAACGCACATGCCATGCATGCACTAGATTTTCTAAGTCTTCCTTCTTTTTTCCTTCCGGAGTGTGGCGAGTGGTGGGGACCTACCTCAGGACGTTGGGTGATGCACATTACTTTCGCTCGTTGTTCGGCCAGTACCAAATGGATTGGTAGTGGCTTCGGCAGTCTGACGAGAGCACCTTCACTGTGCCGGCGCGCACGGTAGGAATTACAATAATGCTGAACTCCGCCGGCCCCAGCAAAGTGCACCTTACCGCGACGAGCACTTCGCAAACAGCGCAACAAATGGTTAAGTAATTACTCTACATACAGATTTTCACGCCAGTCGTCTTCTTACCACGATATTGTAGTTGAGAGTGAGAGATTAGTAAAATCGACTCGAAACCGACCGGTAGGGCATTTCTTTTTATTGCATGTGTACTTGATTCCCGGAAAGTGGTAAACTTTTCGTTGAGTCCCCGTTTCCGCTAGTCATGTTTACATGCCAGCTTGTAGTACAATCAACGATTTTTCACAACCATGATCAATTATCCTAGGTGGCATATTTAGAGATGCTTGTAATGTAATTGCAACAGTGGATACGTAGAAACATGATGGATGAATTTGAACACACCAGTAAACAGCTCAGCTTTTTCTAAACTTGATAAAGTGGCACCGTGAGCGAATTGCTGAAAATCATAGAAAACATTTTTCTCTCGCATTTCGATATCTTTGATATCAGTCGTCCTTCCAAGGCACATTCTTGCAGCGTTTAAAAAGTGCTGAAATGGTTATTTTACTGCGACAGCAATCGCTCTCCCGATGATGATCCATTAGTTCTACGCTTCACCAAAAGCAGGAAGAACGTTGTACTCCAAACCGAATGTACCGTTGTTATTGCAACTCAACCCACAAATTACACACACCATTTGCTTCATCCTTTGCTCGGAACGATAGAATACCGATGGATTTGGTCGACCCGAAGCTTGCGGGTGTCGATATTTGCAAGCTATGGTGCTCTCTCAATCGGTAGAAAGCAATCAACAGCAGTACGCTTCTGTGGTTCATTGATCCTTTTCATCCTTCTGCAAACGGATACCCCGCCACAACAACGGGCGTCCGGGGCTTTAGCCTGATTGTTCAATGCGAGGAAGTAGACTAATACAGAGTTCTTATGTTGATTGGAACCAGCCTGTATCGCAATTCTCCCAGCAGTCAATGTACAGTATTTTGCTCGATTTAATCTTCGATCGTACATTGCACTCGCGTTCGATTCGATATCAGTGTTTTTCGAATGTCGCAAATTTCAATAGTAAAAGAAATTTTTTTCAAAGGAATGTCTCTCAAAACAAGTACCTTAACAACATTTTTTTCAAATTCTCATTTTTCACATGAAGTATTCTGGACGGAAAAATGTTTCTTCCACTGAGTCTCATAACAAAACTAGTGAATTTTTCGATATCTTCATTAGAATTGAAGCGTATGATGCGATGAGTCTGTTTCGCAAGAAAAAAGCTTTAATCCGGGTTGGCGACTCAATGCCTTACTGGTCTTACAAGCCAGTTGTCGTATGTTCGAGCCCCGACCTGGAAGGATTCTTAGTGTCAGTAGGATCGTAGTACTAGCAGTGCAATGACTCTCTACGCTAAAACTCGGCTGCGAAATCTGTTGAAACAGAATGGTCAAATTCCACAAAAGGAATGTAATGATTTCCATAAGAAAAGAGGGCGAAATTTTTGTTAGTTGATATATTTTTTCCCAATTTACTTCCCTTTGTGAGAAATATTAATTTAGCTTTTGAAGAGATTAGAGGCTTTCTATCTATGCAGTCATGCAAAAATACAGAAATTATTGGGGAAAATTTCTGAAAGACTACGAAAATTTCAAAAAATGTACGTTCGAAAACATACAGACATCAAAGAAGCGCGCGGGTAGTTATAGGAAATTTTCGATAGAAAATTTGAAAAATTGATGATCTTTCACAGTTATCTCTGATCTTTCACAATTATCTGGAAAAATAATACGATGATATAATTTTTTTCTGATGAACCTTATGATGGCTACAAGAATTACATTTGGACAAATTTTTAGAAAACCTTTGCACGCTTTTCATGGAAAATCAACGAATTTTAAAAATACATCGAAATCGGTTATATGAAATTCGTTGATTTTCCATGCCAGCATAAGATTTATTTGAAAAAAGAATTTGATATCATCGAATTTTTTTTCCAAGTAATTGTCAAAGATCACAAAAAAACCTGATTTAATCCACCTAGTGGTGTAATGATGCCTTTCTCATATCAATCATACTATCCTATATAATACTGTGGTATTCTTCTAAATAATTTTCTTCGATTCTCAAAAGAATAACCGAAATCGGTTTGTTTGACTGTCTTCTGATCAAAACTATCAATTGGAGAAGATTTGAGGCCGATTTAGAAAAATTTTCACGGTTTTTCGCCCTTTTCAGTGATGGTATAAAATGTTTAACATACTTTACCCTATATTTCCGGATCCGGAAGTTGGATCCGGAAGTCGGATCCGGATGAAATTCAGAAATTACGTATGGAACCACAGGACCACCTTCATTTGAACCTAAGTTTGTGAAAATGAGAAGTGTTAGAACACATATTTTCATTTTTGGCACATTTTACCCCATAACTCCGGTACCGGAAGTCGGATCCAAATAATATTCAGGAATTTTGTATGGGATCACAAGACCTTTCATTTGAATCAGTTTAGCCATCTCCCAGAAAAGTCCCTCCGGGCCTCGGTTCAAAAGTCGGTTTTCACAGTGATTGCATTACCTTTCTATATGAGAAAGGCAAAAACTCATATTTCGGAGCTAACAATTTTTGATAACACTCGGAAAATGTGCCCATAAGAGACTATTTTACTGCTAATATTAATGCTTAATGGTTACCTGGGTGATTAAGCCATAACCATAACAATCACCGATTTTGACCCGTTTGAACTGGTCGCTGTCGACACGCCATTTCAGCAATAAGTCTTGTATTACAATGTCGTTTTCGCTTGATGCCGAACCTAAACCAGTTTCCACTGCTGTCGGACCGCCAAAACTAGTTTTGGTTTTGCTTCGAGTAAAAACACTGTAACAGAAATGCCCAATTGTAATCATGCGAATACCATTATTCAACCTTGCTCAATATATTCATTCAAACAGATATTCAAACTTGCTCTACGACTCGTGTAATATAGTGATGGCGCCATCTTATGTTAGACACTGGAAACTTATGTCGTTTTTCAATGACCACACTCGTGGAGTGTTTTGCCCTATCCGTGCACTTTTCGTGCGGTCGAGCAATCAAAACAGGTGCACTGTGTTTCATTGATTTGCACCGCACGAAAAAAATGCACTTTCGGAGCAATTCGCGGGCAACTATTTTGCACCCGTTTTCTTTTCCGAGCAGCAAGCGTGCAAACCAAACTTTACAAAAACGTTTTACTGATCAGCTGTCAGGGTAAAACACTGGCACCGAGCGAGTAGAATCAATAAAAACATCATTAATGTTGAATCCAGTATTTGCTGAAACAGTTTCATGAGCTGTACAAATGCTTACAAAGCAAATTTTAACGAATTAAGAAAAGTTCAAAAAGGCATCCGCTAACGTCAATGTCAAATTGGGTTAAAGTAGTTTGTCATGTTCAACGAAATTCTAACGAATTCGATTCTAACTGCATTTAAAAACGTGCCTTATCCACCTGATAGTGAGATGATACCTTTCTTTATCGATTCGCATGTTTTCTGCATCAATTTTTGTTTGACTTACGAAAGTTTTGACTAGAAAGAATGGTGTTCGATTACGGTAAAAATAGGACAAAATGTTTATTAGAATAAACAGAAAAATTTGGTTTTTTCGGTGGTTGTAGTTGAGTAGTTGAAGACAGTTACAATCGATTTAGTTATATAAATGTATGGGCCATCTCTCAAAATTCGATGATAATGCAGAATTTCCAATATGACCAAGAAGGAACCGTATTAAAAACAAATCAAACCAAAATACTATGCTGAGAGTACCTAAAAACGATTGTATTGAAAATTGTGTCTAGATTAAAGATATTTAAGCGTCATTTCATCGTACTTCGTCCAAATCCCCTACTATTGAGATAAGGCATATAAAATCGAGTTCGTCAAAAAAAATTGTATAACTCGGAATGTAATCATCACATTCAAAACGGCGGGTGGGTAATGACAGAGACATAACTGGATGTCGTGATTACGAAAACAACTGACATGTTCCTTAACACTTCCGAATATCAATTAGTTGATCAATTGTATGAATTATGCAAGCATTCCCCTTTTTCACATTTTTCGCAAAAACAAAGAAGGCTTCACTTGATCTCGATTACTGTGAATTTCACACAGCCAAAAGTGCACAAATCTAATCAAACTGTTCTAGATTTGCACTAATCTGAGGATATTTACCTTCGATTTGCGAGCAAGAAATCCTAATAGTTCTTTAGAAAACTTTTAGAGCCATTAAAACGGCTGATTTTGTGTGGTGCTCTCCACCGTTGTCCTCTTTTCGTTGTTTTTTCACCAATGCAAACAACTGTTAGCTGTGACGTAATCGCTCTTGTCGGAAGCGAAACTAGCTTTGCAAACGACACAAAATACATCAAATCCTTCCACAGATCACTGAGCTATGAGCTTTAAAAATACGAGAAAGGCAAACGCGCCTTATGAATTATCCTCTTTGATACTCGTTTATACCAAACATTTCAGAAAAGTTTAATTTTTAATTATTTGAGATTATGTCACACAACTGAAAATTTTATCATAAAATCGTGATCATATTTCCGATGGCATGTAGCAAAAATTATGTTGATTCGTTAGATACAACAAGAGATATTCACGATCATAAACTTATCACACTCTCACACGGTAAATTTTGAAAAGCCCCATAGTAAAGTAAGTCGTATTCACGACAAAACAAAAACAATACCGTACATACTTCCAGGATGGCATTTCATTTGCAACTAGTTTGATCAAAATCGGTCCAGGTCTTGCACATGTAAACAAACACATATACAATCGCACACAGAGACATTTGTTTAGTTCGTCGAGCTGAACCGATTGGTATACAACATTCGGCCCTCCGGGTCTCGGGAAAGTTTTCCAAAGTTTGAGCGAATTTGACACATATTTTTATGAAAAAAATCATAAAAAAGTTGAAAATTGTCAGAGTCAAGGCCATTTCTAGGAATTGTCCTTAACTGAAATAGAAAAAGTCAAAGAAATATTAAAGAGACATTTATTGCGGTGCACTTGATTTGGTTTTGGGCTTAAAACGGAATTGTTCAGGTACACGCGAGTATCAATGAGAACAATGAAAAAAAAATTATGAAAATCGATTGAAAATTTTTTAAGACATCACGTTCATCGCAAAAGTATTTTTCAAAAAAACTCTACTCCAAGATAATCGCGTTTAAAGTTGGTGACCGATGGAACATGTGCGCTGCGAACGACTGTCATTTGAAATTTAGTGCTCCGATCTGGATAAAATATTACCAAGATACTTTCCAAAACTTTCCGAATAGACAAATACTAAAATCAATTTTTTGAGCCCCAACTTTATATATAACCGTTTAATGGCATACCTTCGACAATAGGCCGGTTTTCTGCCAAATAAATTCGAGATCAACCTGAAACACAAACACAGCAATATGCACTGTACTTTTTTATTTGCAATTCACACCACGTTTCGAATGAATACCATCCAAACTGCATGCACAGAAGACATAGAGGACCCTCGAAAATAGAATTTGGATCCTAGAACAACTGGCCCCTTGCATGTCTAATATTCAATTAACCCTGGACAGTTCATTTAATTGAAGCCATCGATCGAAGAGCTGTACTTTCACAACATACCGTACGGTTCACTCTTTCCCTAAGGAGTTTTAATGGACACAATTTAGGTAAAAGTACTCCAAAAAGCAACCCATTCCAGGCACGCAGCCGCAAAAAAAAATCGGTAGCAGCAGTAGCATCAATAACTTGCTTCTTCCTTGGGTACCGTCGGACCCGAAGCAGACTGTCCAATCTGCCTGATGGAAACGAACAAATGACGGAACCTAGAAGCATGCATTACTCGTACCCATGCACGGGGTACCGTCCGGGTACAAAGCCAAACAAGGCGACCGGTTCGGTGATGCACTTTCTGGTGCGGTCATATGAGTACGAACGCTCAACCGAACCCACCGCACTAGGACGCATATGTCGAGTCGAAGTTTTCAAACACGAAAGCAACAAAAACCCCCTTTTAGGGACATACTGAAACATGTCATGTCTCCGTAAGCGATCAGAGCAAGAAACATGCACTACTTTTTGCATAATGTCTGTTACAGGCTGCCAACAAGCTCACTGCTACACTTGACTTCGTTCATTTATGTCTAATATGATTTCGCTTGAAATATAAATTCTTTCCCCATATGATATTAATTATAATCTAATTTATATTCATTTCCTTCTCTCTTCTCGTTTTGTTTCAGACCGAGCGACCCCAGCTTTAGTAGACAGTGCTACTTTTTCTCGCGCATCAGAAACCATCACCCGCAACCGGCAGCATACACTGATTTGGTGAACAAGTTTGCTGAATTTAATTTTCTTGCTGCCACCAGCCACGTCCGACAGACGTCCGATCAGCAGTGTCTCTCGGAAAAGGACGTACAGTCCGTACATCGATTAGTGTATTGCACATGTGCCATCACAGTAACATCGTCAGCAGCAACTAACCGGTGGTTACATGAGCGATAGCGAGATGTATGTTTGCAGCTGTAGCAGAAAGTAACGATGAAGATAATCTAATTGCAATTTTGCACCCGGACTGGACTGAGGACAATAAGCGCAGTCTCCGGATATCACAGTAACAATAGCGGTGATAACCAACAAAGAAAACGTTTCGCCTCATTTTCGGACCAGAAAATTTGATTCGAAATCACAACCGTACATTCATCACCATCCGCCACAAAAAAAATGAAACAAACAGCAATCAGCGCACTGACGGTAGGTCTACTGCTTCTGTGCAGTACCCGTGCCGATTCCAGCTACTACGGTGGCACAGGTGTTAGTCCGGCACCGCATCTACCGGCGATACCGAAAGACCCACACTCGCGCTGTGAAGAAATTACAATTCCGATGTGTCGAGGTATCGGATACAATCTAACATCGTTCCCGAACGAAATGAACCATGAAACGCAGGAAGAAGCGGGACTCGAGGTGCACCAGTTCTGGCCACTGGTTGAGATTAAATGTTCGCCAGATCTGAAGTTCTTTTTATGCTCGATGTACACACCAATCTGCATAGAAGATTACCACAAACCTTTGCCGGTGTGTCGAAGTGTTTGCGAACGGGCAAGGGCCGGTTGTGCACCGATTATGCAACAGTACAGCTTTAGTTGGCCTGAACGAATGGCATGTGAAAATCTGCCCGTTTCCGGAGACAGCGACAATCTCTGCATGGAGCAACCCAGCGAAGACGATGGCGGCCATTCATCATCTGGCGGCGGTGGAGCAAGTGGTGGTGGAAGTGGTTCTCATGCGAAACCAACCCGAAAATCTCATGCGGGTGGTGCTTCTGGCCAAAATAACAAATGTAAAGGCAAGAATTCAAAAAACTGCCAAAATCCCCCAGGGGAAAGAACAAAAGAGTGCATGTGCCGGTGTCGGGAGCCACTGGTGACCCTGGGGAGGGAAAGCCTACTGCACAACCAAAGTGTCGAAAGGGTCGGCGACGTCATAAACTGCGCGATCCCGTGTCGGGGAGCGTTCTTCAGCCAGGAAGAAAAGGATTTCGCCGGGGTGTGGATCGCGCTCTGGTCCGGCCTTTGCGGCATAAGCACACTAATGACACTCACAACGTTCCTCATAGACACCGAAAGATTCAAGTATCCTGAGCGACCGATTGTGTTCCTGTCAGCGTGCTATTTTATTGTGTCCTGCGGTTATCTAACGCGACTGTTTCTCGGGCACGACGAGATAGCATGTGACGGGAAAGGTATCAAGTACCCAACAATGGGTCAGAGTTCCTGTACCATGGTCTTCATCATGATCTACTTTTTTGGCATGGCATCCTCTATCTGGTGGGTGATTTTATCATTCACCTGGTTTCTTGCCGCTGGACTCAAGTGGGGCAACGAAGCCATCTCAAAACATTCACAGTACTTCCACCTAGCGGCTTGGTTAATACCAACAGTGCAGAGTGTATCAGTTCTCCTCAGGCCTGCCGTCGATGGAGATCCGATTGCAGGAATCTGCTATGTAGGAAACTCTTCTGTTGAAAATCTGAAAAACTTTGTTCTGGCACCACTGTTCGTCTATCTGGTAGTGGGAACGACATTTTTAATGGCTGGATTTGTATCTCTATTCCGAATCCGATCCGTTATCAAACAGCAGGGTGGAATAGGAGCTGGATCAAAGGCCGATAAGCTGGAAAAACTGATGATCCGGATAGGAATCTTCAGTGTGCTGTATACTGTTCCCGCTACGATAGTGATCGGATGCCATCTATACGAAGCAAACTTCTCCGAGGATTGGATGACTGGATTGACGTGCCCGTGTAAAGCCACAACCGGATTCCGTCAAAAACCGCTGTATTCGGTTCTAATGCTGAAATATTTCATGGCTCTAGCAGTAGGAATCACTTCCGGTGTGTGGATATGGTCAGGTAAAACAGTAGAATCATGGCGACGACTATGGCGAAGATTGTTCGGATCACCTGATCCTACTGGTGCCGGACAAGTATTGATCAAACCAAGGCCTCCACTACCGCAGCCATATGCAACGTCCGGAATAGGAGTACCCGGTTCTGCCGCTGCGTCACTTCTCGCCACTCCATACACGCAAACCATCGGTAGCGTGGCATCCACTAGTCATCATCATCTACACCACCATGTACTCAAACAAACCCCGTTGAGTCACGTATGACCTGGAGATATTGGCGGCGCTTCCACGCTCACTGCCGGATCCGGCTCGGTGGTCGATCCACGAGCCGTCTCTGTCGTCGTAACGCTGCCAGGACCACAACCAGGACAAGCCCTGAGCGACTATGGTCCGATATAGTTAACAGTGCGACCAGATACGGCACGATGGATACCCAGCAATGCGAGCGACCACCTGTGACCCGGACGCGCATAAACGGGGAGGGACTCCACACACTAACGTTTGTGGGGAGTTGAAGGAATGCAACAAGTGTAGAGCAAAGTTATCGTAGTAGGCACATAGGTTTGTGTTTAATTTGTAACAAGTGTAAGGCAAACAAAACCAGACAGTTGTGTGATGTAGATGTCGTTGTTTCTTATTGTATGCATTAAGGACAAGAAGAAAAAGAAAAGCAACTTACAAAGTGTACACATTTCTATGTATAGGTTAGTTCAAATGATATCGTGCTGGTCAACAGTCGCACTGTTCCCTCCCTGTCGCCATCTCTCTATCGGTGATACATCATGATCCCAAGTACTACTAATACTACTACTACTACTACTTCTACTGTCATCCTGTATGTCTCTTTACATAAGTACGATGAAGCAGCTCTCTTTCTAGTCCAAATAAAAACACAAATGTGTGTAGGAAACTGATCCATCGACAGATTTTTATACCCAACAGAAAACAGAGAAATGCATTTTCTACACACTTTTTAACATCAAGCAAAACAAAAGTATAAAATTTACCGATGTCATAAAATAATTGGTATGTGGTAGAATAATAAAAATAGTCTACTTATTGAAAAATAAAAAACTTTCTAACTGTGAACTAATCATGTGTTCTAGTAGAGCGAAAAGCAGCATTCTCGTGGTGTTTCCCCATCGTAGCGATAAATCGAAACTGATCAGATTCCGAAGTACTACTGTCCAATCTGAATGCCAATCTTAGCTCAGTGTAGCGCCAAAACAAAAACAGCATTCACCACACGATACCAAAAGCACCAGACAGCAATGACAATACTATTCCAGCATCTAGATTAAAAATTTAACCTCGGTTGAACAGAAAATATATCAATCACACTCACACACACACGAAAATTTCACTGCCAAAATCATTAATTTCCGGTCCACCAAAAAAAAAGCAACATTAGCTATTCGTAGATCCGGTCAGCACAGCCAGGCAACGAATTTATAAATCCTAGATTTTTGCTGCAGCTGTTTGTGCCGCTGAGAAACACAACACCGCGCGTGGATGAATCAGACTGGACGCACATATAAATCTACATTAACCCGGATTAGCTGGTTTGGAGCGAAATTGTCATTACCGCGCGCCATGTCGAGCAAAGCTAATACAGTCAGTTGGCAGAAAGACGGCAATGAACATTCTTTCAGAAATAATAAATGATTGCCGCGAGAAGAAGAAAATAAAAGATAACAACAACTGCGAAAAGGAAGTAATTAAACCACTCTTAAAAGGTGCATTTCATGAAACATTCATACGTAATTAGAATTAATTTACTCGTTTATGGTATATAGAGATGAAGTTATTGAGCGAATCAGACAAAAAAAATAAAGAATAATATAAATTTGAGTTTTGGTTTAGTAGTCCATGTTTATTTGCTGTCTTTCGATTGGTTCGCAGCTAGGTTATGTTTTATTTTCTGTTCGTCTTGCTTGATTTTAACTAGGAAATGACAACTTGATTGATGGATTTTTCCATTGAACCATCGTTCCGCTACGGTTTCCATTGTGTTTCAGTTTTCAGCTTTCTTTTCGAAATCCTACCTTGTTTATAATATATTAAATCCAGCAGTTTGATGCAGGTTTCAGCATTCCTCGATCAGTTTGTCATTGTAGCATGCCATGAGATCTTGCTTCCTTATTTTAAACATTAAAATGTGACTTTTGTTCACACATTTATCACTCGTACTTGGTTGTAAAGAAGCCTACTTTGATTGCCATATCTTCAGCTATTGAAGTTTTTCGCTAAGGATTGTTTAAGTATTGTTTCTTCGTGTACAATAAATATGCTCGCAGCAAAGAGCAACTTATACATTTTTGTTCATAGTTTTATTATTACTAATAATAGCAACACTACTTTAGCTGTGTGTACATATCATAATTCTAGCTTAAAGTATCGAGAGTCAAAATCATCTGTTCGCTAAAAATCACCTGAAAAACTTATTTGGAAACTACTTTCAACGAATGATTAATTCAAATCAAATTGTATATTATTTGTAATTTATTTAATGCTAATTTCTAGAGATCTATATCAATGTATCACAGCAATTATTAATCGGATTCGTAGATGAGAGTGATTGAGCGCAATGCTAGTTGGTATACTTTTCAGTTCATAAACCTAATCATCAACTTCCGGTCCTTATTAGGTATGTGCAATTGTACATAGCTCATGCTACTGTTGAATAACAGAAATGAGCTGAATATATTTGAATCACATTTGTTGTCTCGAAACGTCTGAAATAGGTTCATTGAAATGAAAGCAAGGGAAAAATCTAGAACAGTCCCGAACGTGCGAGTTCATGCCTAGTGGAATAAAATATACAAGCAGATACCTAAGCAAAGTAAACCGCATCATTATAGGAAATTCAAAACAGTGATTATCCAATTAGAGAACGTGATTTTAATTTCTCGGGCAGTGGCATTGTTTCGGGGCTCACTAATTCCGGGCAGTTCAGCCATCTACTCCGGTTCTTCTTCAGAGTGCGTGATGTGCTCACGTCTTCCGGAAGAATAAAATTGCTCCAAAGTCAAACAGCAAGACGAGGCAAAATCCTTTCAAATTGCAATAATGACTCTTCGAATCCATAATTGGAAAATTGCCAACATAAATTGGCTTCTATATTTGCTTGAATAGTTTCCTAGCCCTTTTCATCAGCCAAATCTCACAAAATGATAGTAAAACAATTCTACGCAAATGCAAAATCATGGGGAACTCAAACTAGGGAAGATTAAAATCATAACTCACTGTTAAATTCATGTAGCATGAACACCAATGAAAGCTGTAAAAATCCGATATCGCATTTTCCGCATAGTTTTCAAAAAATTATGAATTCCTAGATCTCAAATCTATGAAGACAAATAACCAATATCTCAACAGTTTTATCAACCTGTGCAACCTCAAGTCTCTTGTCCCGGCAGCTCCTTCCATTCAGTATATCTTTTTACTCTATATTTATTTTGTTTTTTCGAAAGAAGAAAAATGCTAAGAGAAACAGAATAAAATTAACGGTGTGAATGAAATCTGGTTTTAACAGATACATAGACTGTATACGAATATTTTGAATTAAATTACAATTACTATTACCGTATTGGAGCATAATTATTGTAATGATGCAAATAGTAAGGAAAGTCGTAATGTATAAACAAAAATAACGAAACAAAAGTAATGAAAAAACAATGGAAGCAAAAATTATACAATAAGCAGATCAAGTAAAACGTGAAACAAGAAAAACTTATATATAAAGTGAAGCATATTTTTAATTGTTTAATAAATTATTAAAATAATATGTAAAACCAAATGAATACACACTTGTTTGTATAATTATACATGATGACAGCCCAGTATTAGTTCCTGTTGTTCTCCAAATCTATTTCCTGACCGCTCGATCACGGGGCTAGCCATCTTCGAGAAAATCAAGTGAATATAAATGAATGGTTCTGTTATCTCTGAGAAAACTAAACAGGAAAAATGTGTTTTTGATTGTATACATCACTCAAACGATTATACCTCCGAATCCGAAAGTGTTCGCCGTATGTCTTTTCAATCTGAACGAATCATTGTAACATAGTAACTTTCAAACGAATCTAACATTGTTAAAATCGATTCAGCTATCTGGGAGCCAACTGCGTAAATAGAAAAAGCATAAAAATATGCAAGTACATACCTACTCACACATACGTTTTCCGATCTCGTCGAGCCGAGCCGAATGGGTTTTGGAGGTTCCAATCAAAAGTTGGTTATTCTATAAATTCTAAGTTTAAATAAAGAAAGATAAAAACCGTGTTCGCTTTATATTGGCTCCAGAAAAGATATATGATAGAAAAACGAAACGTTCCAATAAATACTGTACGGATGAAAATCCATTGCCGGTTCCCTAATTAAAAATCATTATATCATGAAAGATTTCATGAGCAAAATTATTGATATCATAAACAATAACTCATCTCCTATGAAAATTATCATGATATCGATCATTTTGTTCATGAAATTCCTAGAGAAGACATGTTTCATGATTTCATGATTTTTAATCATGGTAAAGACTGTCCCAGAAAGTATGGACGATCTTGACGCTGTAAATAATTAACAAGTGTTAGATATTCAAATTTTATTCGATATACTGATAATATCAGATGTACAGCTTTGCTTCCGCCGTTTTCTTCCAAAATTAAAAGCTTTATTGCGAAAAAGTGCTTACAGATGTATAATTCAAAGTATTGTCCGTCGCTAGCGACAACTTTCTCCCATCTTTCCGGCAATTTTCGAATCCCGGCTCGAAAAAAGGACTCTCCTCTTTTGACGCTATCCATGAAGCAATCCATTTTTCTAACTCTTCGAAGGATTGAAAATGTCGATCTGCCAGGCCGTGTGCCTTCGAACAGAAGTGGTGGAAGTCAGAAGGGACGACATCTGGGGAATACGGCGGGTGGGGCAAGACTTCCCATTTCAGCGTTTCCAGGTACTTTTTGACCACTTTTGCGACGTGAGGCCGAGCATTGTCTTGTTGGAGGATGACTTTGTCATGTCGCTCTTGATATTGTGGACGCTTTTCATTCAGCGAGCCGTTTTGAAATGGCTTGCTAACTCATTTCCAACGATTCGGCAAGCTCTTCTTGAGTTTGGCACGAATCTTAATCAAGCAATGCTTTTAGTTGTTCATCTTTGAAGGTTTTTTCTCTTCCACCACCATGTTTGTCTTCGACATCGGAATCACGTTCTTTTACTCAGAGCAGCATCACCGTAAGTTTCTGAGAGCATTCGATGCGCTTCAGCTGCATTTTTTTTTTTCGAATTGTAACAGAAAAGTAAAACTTCCCGCAAATGGCGAGAATTGGGCACATAAACAGACATTTTCGAGCGTGCATAATACGAAAACAAGAACAAATGTCACTGAAACGGCGATGACAATTTGTTAGGCACTATATACACTCACTTTAAAGGCATTATCATCTATGTATTTTAACCAGCCTCAGCCAGTACAGCCACCTATCGGAAAACGGCGGAAGCAAAGTTGTACACCTGATATCAGACTACAACAACAGGATATTATTCTCAACATTTGCTACTTAGCCATTGTAGACTAGCTGGCGCACCTTCTTGCGAACGTTCCTCATTAAATTCCGTACAAACTTCTTGACGACAAGTTTTGACACTTTTTTCCAATCTTTTTCAAACTGTTGAGTGGTTTCGGCTGCCGAGATATATTTTCTAAGATGTGCCTTCGTTAATGCCCGAAAGTCCTCAATTGGTCGAAGTTGTGGGCAATTTGGGGGATTCATGTCTTTTGGGACGAAAGTGACATTTTTGGTAGTATACCATTCTACCGTTGATTTCGAGAAGTTTCAAGAAGCAAGATCTGGCCAGAAGAAAACAGGATCCTTATGACTTCGAATCATGGGTAGAAGTCGTTTTTGTAAACATTCCTTGGTGTATATATCGCTGTTAATTGAAGCAGAGGTGATGAAGGGTTTCGTGATCTTACCGCAGCTACAAATTGCTTGCCAGACCATAGTGCTCTTACCAAATTTTACGACTTCAATCGATGTCTCGGACTGGTTTAACACTTGCCCTTCTCGCACCGTATAATATTGTGGTCCCGGCAAGGATTTGTAATCGAGTTTCACGTAGGTTTCGTCGTCCATGATTATGCAGTTCAAATTTCCAGCAAGAATCGTATTGTACAGCTTTCGAACCCTCGGCCTGATCGATGCTTCTTGTTCGGACTGTTTTGATTGTTTCTGCTTCTTATAGGTTCAAAGATTCAAACGTTCCTTAGCACGAAGAACATTTGACTTCGAAGTGCCCACTTTTTTGGCCACATCCCAAACTGAAACCTCCTTCTTTTGCTCGAACGCCTTCAGTATACGTTTATCCAACTGAGGGTTAGCAGGACCTTTTTTCGACCCGTTTTCGGTTTATCCTCAAAGGTGCTATGCTCACCGAACTACCTGAATGCATTTCGCACGGCTTTTTCACTTACTCCTTCCATTTTTGCTATCTTTCTCAGTGACAGTTCGCGTTCTGTGCACCATTTGTACACAATTATTCGACGTTGTTCTGCTGAAAGTCCACGCATTTCGAAACAAACTAATGAAAACGAATAAACAACTGCACAAGTGATTAGAGAAGAGTGTAAGCAACAGGACGCAGCCATAAAAATTGACAGATTCTGAACCATTGCGAAATGGCAGCGGTTTTGGTTGCGTCCATACTTTCTGGGACAGTCTTTACCGGCAATGGATTTATTGACCCTCAGAACCTACTGCAAGTGCTTCAGCATACTCTCCACTCGGTTGATAAGATGCTGAGGATCTAGTCCAGCCGGGCTTCAAAATCATTATTTTATTGGTTACGTTTTAATCATCGCTACAACTCATCATTTTTTATCAGTTTTCCCAAAATATGTCGTTCAGAGGTCTGCATGATAGGCTTTCATGGCGACGATGACATTCTTATTTGATTCAAAACTTTTCCTAGCGAGTGATTCGGTGTATTGTCTTCGTGAAACCGCCTTTTGACGAGAATAAAAAATCCATGATAAAGGACTATTCATACATATCCGGTCCGGTTCAGTGCCGGCACGACACCGTGCACGGGTACTGATATTATTTCATTCGTTTTCTATGCACGCATTCACACCTATCCGGCACCGTGCCGTTTCAGTGCAGCTCGCTGTCAGTGTAGCGTCCGTCCGGCAAACTCAAATTCGTCGTCACCGATATTTTTTATTTTCACTGAAGTCAGTATGTCATTGCATTGGCTGTGCCGGAACGGAAACAGCACGGAAACGGAACGGAAGGGTCCGATAAAAAAAGAACACTGACGGCGCACTGAAGGCACTTTCACTGAACCCTCACGGAACTGAAATGTGTGAATAGTCCTTAATGCGTATATATTTGAAACTCCCAGTGAATTATTATTCACGTAACACATAGATCAATAAATCCATAGATCGATAGACGGCGTTTCCAGCAAAATTTCCGCATTAATTTTCATGACTGACAACCTTCAAAACATACGTGTCAACGTTTTATGACATTCTGCCGTTTGGTCCACGAGTTGCAGTGATTTAAGTAACGCTAGTCTTGGAATTCTCAAAACAAAGGATTCAATACATTCTCAAAACAAAGGATTCAATCCTATCTTGGAACAAAATGTTTGCCACACCTTTTATAAATATTTTTAGAAAGTCTACAAGGGGGTGCGTTTTAAAAAATAGTAGATTCTGGCCTACGTGTTTTATGAACGGTCCCATATCTGATATTGACTGAAATGTCCAAATATAATGATGAAATATTGTTTATAGATACCCATGAAATCGGATGTTTCAATCGGAATCTTTTGGTGGCACCAAAGAAACTCACATCTAGATCTTATATACTACTACTGGTACGATAGATGGAAGGCGGACAATATCATTTCTTCAAGATTCAGCACTACATAAATCATTTGGAGTATCTATTGGGGCGGGACAAGGCTGTATAGGAAAAAAAGTTTCATTTTGTCGCTCCACCAAACTTTTCGTGTTCCTTTTGGGTCCAATAGAAAGTACAGTGGACTAACGAATAATGCGGATTTCAACAACGAGGCATTCATTGTTACCGGATTCATTTTTGCCGAAGAATTGCGTTATGGGAGATCCAAAGCATATGGGATTTAGACTGATTGGGGCTCGATTATCTCGCTTCCGTGAACAGACAGCTCCACACAATCTTAAGCAAATTTTAGGCTATTTGGAAGGCAATTAGTTGAGACTTACTCCACCAAGGGCACTTTGGAAGGTCATGGAATAATTCATATGCTTACAATAGATAAAATGGTTTCACAATGAAGTATCACGTAACTTATAGCAAATACGGAAGAATGCGAACTTCTAACGAGTTTTCAAGGAACTCATAGTTTGTCAAACGATGGAAACATTAATTCATTCAACATAAGATGGAGCTAATGTGCTTGAAAAATTATTATAAATATAAAAATGAGGCTCTCATTTGGAAACGAAAGGACTTAGAGCGATTTTGCTTTTTGGAAGGTTAGCGCGCCCTTAGTGTTTTTTAAAGAGAAGTGCTGTGGCGGTTTGCAGATGCAAGACGGAACGTGGAAACAGAATAGGAACAACAGTAATTGCAACAGCTGCTTGGGGAGCCACCTGGCGTACGGACAGCTAAAATTGGACGGCTACGATGTCATTAGAATGCCGAACGGTAGGGATGGTACTCGAAAGGCAAAGTATCGATACCTAGGGTATCGGGATAACGAGATTTTGTGTATCGATCAGGCCCGTGCGCAGGGGGGGGTTTTGGGGGTTTTAACCCCCCCCCCCCCCTGAAGAATTTTTTTAAAATTAAGTTTCATGAACAATGGAGTACTTATTATATTAAAGTGCAAATAACTTGACAATTCATATTTTTTATCAATTTATAAACTGACATAATTTGAACCCCCCCCCCCTCTTTAAGGATTTCTGCGCACGAGCCTGTCAGAATTTGTTTTACATTGGCAATATAGTGGATGAGGCGCTTTTTCGTCTTTTGGACACCCCCCTCTCCCCTTGAAACCCCCCCCCCCATGGATTATTCCTGCGCACGGGCCTGGTATCGATACAAGGTATCGAAAGGCAATACAGCATCGATAGCTGTAAGTATCAATTGATACTTGAGCAGCAATCATTTCTAAATAAAAAAAATTGTCGACTGTGGTGTTATTTTAAGATGTACAGAAACGTGTTTCTACACAGCAAAAAAAAAGAATTGTAGGAATTTCAATGAGATTATCAATCGATGTGAAAAGTAAATTAGACGTACTGAACATCACATGCCATAATTTTACGTTTTCGAAAAATATTGTAGATAAATCACACGTTATTACATCGATACAACGTTTTTAGTAAACTAAATCAGCTTGACTGAATGCTTAGACGATTTTGATAGAAAATTAGGCATCTTTTCGTGTAATATTACAACCTTTAGAGCGATGAATAATTTCATATCAGAATCATACACAGTATTCTATTAAAGTTATGTAATGTACTCAATACGTTGTTTCTATGTAATAACGTGAGATTTATCTGCAATATTTCTTGAAAACAGAAAATTATTGCGTTTGATGTTCAGTACGTCTAATTTACTTTTTTCACATCGATTGATAATCACATTGAGATTGTTACAAAAGCCAATTCCTATTGCTATTATTCCATCACTATTAGACGCACTGAAAGAAGCACTCTCTTGTGAGTGTGAAAAATTGAAATGATTGAATCCTCCGACAGTATGATGGTTTTCTCTCATTGCACTCTCTTTAAGCGCACCTTTTGGACGAAGTGAGATTGTCAAAAACGAATTACAACGACGGTTAGTTCACGTCATACCAACACATGCGCGAGCTTGGCGCTTCGTTAAAGCCAAAGAAATAAAAATGTTCCATTGGAAACGGGTATAACGTGATGCCTTCCACGCAGCCCATCTGGATTCGATGCTTAACCCGCGCATAGGGTTAAATAGATTTTCTGGCCCTTAAGACCTTAAGGTTAAACCCTTATATAACACCAAAAATACCCGATTCTTGAAAGAAAGTATCGATACCTCAAAGTATCGACTCGTTATCGGACATCCCTACCGAAAGGCAAACCAGTGAAAATTGTTCTTGTTTCTGATCCGGTGGGTACAAGAAAAACCTGTTTTAATCCACCTAGTGGTGTAATGATGCCTTTCTCATGTACATATAATATTGTGGTATTCTATTCAAAAAAATTTTCTTAGATTTTTGAAAGAAACCAAGAGATTGTTTGTGCATTAACTAGTATAACATACAGAATAAAACAATGCTTTGATTGCGTGGGTCATCCTTAAGAAAACGAAGTGGATTCACTATTATATGCACTTCCGGCACCGGATCCCGAGAACCGGTATAATCAAAGTCGGTTCGTACGACCACCAACTAACATGACATACAAACTCTACTAGTACGCACTCTAAATTAAATTAAACTCTAAAGTTTGTTGCATCCGAAAATATGCAGTAATTTTTGGTAGGACCATAAGACCTTTCAATTCACCCTAAGATTGGGAATAACGGTTTGGAGTCCAGTTTAGAATTTTTTTTACGTTTTTTGTTTCGCCGGTTTAAGTGACGGTGTACAATATTGAACACACTTTACCCTATAACTCCGGAACCGGAACTCGGATCCAGATGAAATTAAGGAATTCCATATGGGACCGAAAGACCTTTCATTGAATCTAAGTTTGTGAAAATCGGTCAAACCATCGCTGAAAAAAGTGAGTGAGATCCATTTTGGTATATATGACCACTATTTCCGGTACTTCCGGAAACGGAATCGGTTTGTTTAGTTGCCTACTGATAATGACTATCGATTTGTGTAGTTTTTAGACCAGTTTAGAAATTTTTTTACGTTTTTTGTTTCGTCGGTTTAAGTGACGGTGTACAATATTGAACACACCTTACCCTAAAACTCCGGAACCGAAAGTCGGATCCGGATGAAATTCAGGAATTCCGGAACCACGAGACTTTTCATTTGAATCTAAATCTAAATTGTCAAAATCGGTTCAGCCATCTCCGAGAAAACCTAGTGAGATTATTTAACACACACACAAGTATTTCCGGAAGTACCGGAAATAGTGGTCAAAAGCTCTAAAAAGAAACTTATTTCACTTTCTCAGAGATGGTACAAAAGATTTTAGCAAGCTTAGGCCCAAAATAAAAGATATTCAGGATCAAAAGCGTGAAGTGTGTTTAAAATTTCAACCTGTCATTTTGACCGACGCTGAAATAAATAAAAGTTATGCTAGTTGACGCACTAACAAACTTTCCTTTTTTTCTTCAATATACAGTTTTGACAAATAAAACAGGAGTTTTCTCCATTGTTTCTAATTTTTCAAAAGTAGTATGATTTTTTACACGTTTTCTAAATGTGTTGATCACAAGAAAAGTTAAAAAAACGAACAGCACTTGAACGACTAGAAACGATTCATAGCCAGCCACTCATCTGATAGAACGAAAATCTCTCCCAAAATGTGCGATTATTAAGGTTGATCACCATCAGCTGGGTTTCTTAGTTGCCGTCTGTGATTTACCCCGAGAAAATCGCTGCGTAAGCATACGGCGAAAGAAAAGCAAGATACTCTAGACGCCACCCATCGCATCGTCGCCGTCTGGTGTGCGATGAGTTGTGTGTTTCATTTTCACAATAGCTGTATCAAGCGGTGACAGTGAAATAAAGTAATTTTCTCCCCATAGCGACCATTTGCGAGAATGTTTTTCGGTTGTTTGTTTGTTTTTCCTCGCATTTTTGGTCATTACTTAACGAGAGACAAATTTGAAAAAAAAATCCCGTGGAAGTCTGTCAAATTTGGCCGATGGTGAACCATAAATTTTTGTTCTCCCCTTTCTCTGCTTTAAAGTATATATTCAGTTGAGAAAATATGGTAAGCCTTTACGTTTCTTGCTATGTAATAATAATTGGATCACGTACCAAATTGAGGAGCAATATTTAGAGAATTCTGGACACGAAATTCGTTTTTTCTTAATATTTTGCTATGAAATTTAATTACTATCGATAAGAAAATAAATTCAATCTAGATAATAAAACAATGAACAACAATTTTATTTTCTTGGTATCTTTTCTTCTCATTTACTTCTAGGAATAAAGATTTTATTTTTCGCTGTATGTATAAGCATTATGGCTGTGCCATTGTATTAATATATTAATACCTACAATTAGATCGGTGATTCCCATCTGTTTTTTGTGTCCCAACCCCTCTTTTAGAATTCAAAATTTGCAAATGTTCAAGTGATCAATAAAAAACATTCCGTCCTCAGTATTTGAGATGGTCAATACAAAAATCCTAATGTGCAGCTAAACAATTAAAACTCATA
Source organism: Malaya genurostris (assembly GCF_030247185.1). NCBI lineage: Eukaryota > Metazoa > Arthropoda > Insecta > Diptera > Culicidae > Malaya > Malaya genurostris. Next base: position 91,821,081 of record NC_080572.1, on the reverse strand, counting down.
AGTTTCAAATGACAATAATAATCATTAGATATTAATCAATAGAAAATATCGAATAGCAAAATCGACGAGATCTTAATAAATAAGACATTGTATTAACACCACAAAAAAATAAAAAAGAAATCCGTTTGCGAGACGCAAAAAAATCGCACAAGTGCCAAATTATAGCAAGAAGAGAACTTTGCAAAAATCATAATAAAAATTAAGTTTGGTTTATTTTTTCAACGTCTGGGTTTTTTTAAACGTTTGTGTTAGAAGCCGATATAATTTCCCGCTTCATGTCTTTTCACCACTCTTCATATTCGACGTATATTTAATTTGGCTAGCAATTGACGAGATGCACAAATTTTAGTAGATCCGTTTTGACGCACGTTGTGTCATGACAACTGTGTAACACTGATGAGTGTAATTCCGGTCCCGAGAATCGGTTCCAAAGAATATCAAGCAGAGTCCGATGGGTTCTTAAATTTTTTTTTTTTACTGAATTAGAGTATGTACAATTTTAACAACTAGATTCCAAACAACTCAAATCAGAAGTCTGGGACCAGCAAAGCCGATGTGTGCTTGCTCGGCCCTCAACCGATAAGTCCTTCAAACTATAATAGTATACTGACCAGTTTTTACATAATTTCACTACAATCGTTACTTTAAGAAAAAAACTTTTAGTATTCCTCGTAGTAATGTAATAAAGTATTTTCCTTGTCACTCAAACGGACTCATTAGAATTTTGTTTTAATTAATCTTATTTTTCACACAAATTTAGTTTTAATATAAATATAAGTGAATTTCAGTGTTTTGCTTACTAATTTTTCTAATAGTGTTTTGATCACACTTTCAAACTTAGTTCAAATTGGTTTCACATTTTTGAGATATTGATACTTGAATATGCAGTATTTTGTAATAAATTTGTCCAAAAACTTTTTGGTTAGTGAATATAAAAATATGCAACCTTCGACAAAAATATATATTTTGATGATTAAAATATAACTGTAGAGCAAAGAAATCATTGAAACAAGTTATGACGGAAAAACTTGATTTCAGGGGCCTTCAATAAACAATGCATTTTAAAGTATTCATAACTTTGGCATGTTTTGTTATTTCAACGTGATCTACATTTTGTATAAAGACATGAGTTTTCTGTCTTGTATTGTATGCAAAATATGTTTTAAATCATGTATAAGCGGATTGATAACAACTATAATTATATCAAAAGATATGAATTGTTTCAAAAAGAAATTCATCTAAAGACATAAAAGCTCCAAAATCAACCCTGAAGCATAAATAATAAAACGCGTATTTTTATATGATCGGGACCACTGTGCATTACCGAAAAACTCGATTACCAGTAGTGACACCGGCAAATGATAAAATGGAACCAAAAATAGGAGGATTCTTCCGAAAGGGATTCGAAAGAGATTACTACTGCTTCGCTCACGTCTAAAACCTTTATAGAATAACTAAACGGTTATTGGAACTGTTAAAATAAAAAAATATTAAAACAAACTAACCGGAAATAACAAACAATGGTCTACTTAGCCCAAAAAAATAATTCTGAATCAAACTTTTCTGAAATGTTTGGTATCAACGAGTATCAAGAAGGGAAACTCATAACGCGTGTCATAGCTCAAAGATCTGTAGAAGGATTTATATAATCTAACCACCAAAAGATTTGAAATTTTTCAACTTGAACGTGTATTGCCACAACATTGAAGTGTATCAATAGTACACTATTGAAAAACCTGTTTGATTTGACCCATGTCAGCACCGGTTAATCAGAACGCGTTTTGAATGCGAGAATAAAATATCTTCTACTATACAGCTGCATCAATATAAAAGATTACTATTTCACCTTTTTCATTATTTTCTGAGCAACACTTGTCGAAGCTAGACATACGGCCTACGGGAGAGCAACAATCATGACTTATTATTCACGATAGACATAATTCATGATTTTTAGTCATGGTACCGGCAATGGATTTTTACCCGTGAAACTTTAATATAAAGTTCCAGTTTCACTCTCTCAAGTTCCTCAATGTTCAGATGTCGATAGCTTATTCATGTTAATACTCTAGTAGCTTATTAGCGCCTTCTAGAAAAGCAGATTTTAGGAAACCGTGTCCAAGAAATATCTGAATATTAAAAAATAACAATGTATCCATCTCAATTAGCACTTAAATTTCTGGAGACATTGAGTGTCTCAGTAGCTAATGGAATTTCACCGAGAAGCTGCGATGAATACAAGTACGGTTACTAGAAATTCAGCGATTTTTTTTCGACGTTCTTTGCACGCAATCCATTCATCATAGTCTAATTAGCCGTTTTCAGCATCAAAGCCAACGAAAACATTTAGCCAAGGATGCCAAGTTAAGTGGTACTTAGCAGCTGAACATGCTTTCACCCAAAAAAAGGTGTTTGAGAGCCACGCGGATTAGAAATGAGAAAGCACATTCTCGAACGATGCAATGCGAGCACATTCTCGAACGAGAAGGCACAAATGAACATTTTTATGTCGAATGGATAGGGTGGTTATTCTCAGTGAAATGATTTCCAAAATAAAAAAGTGATGCATAATAACGAATGAAGTATTCCGTTTGCAATAAAAAAGTCATCTGAAAGGCAATCGTGAGCAGTCAATGAAAATATTTTTAAAACGTCCACCCTATCATTGTTGATCCAAGTGCCCCTTAATCGTTTACGGTATCGCGCTCATTTTGTGCCGTTTTCTGGTCGCAAGCAGTGCGCGAGAATTGCAACGTGTGTCAACCCCACTGGTAATCTACAAGCGCCACTTGAATGTTCCCCAACATATTCTTACGATGTGGAATATAAGACGGTAATTTCAGAATGAATGGTATGAATGGATTATTCAGCTAAATGAATTTTCCTCTCCGATGGCAGCCATGCAAGCGTCAGCTTTTCTCACATTTCTATATAATTTCAAAGCAGAGTTATCGGATAAAAGCATCGTACGAGTTCCACGAGGTACGATCACACTAAGACCGAAACCACTAATGAGAAAATTAAATTCAGTCCGCTTCGTCGACATGATTTTATTTATCTCGAAATTCACTACAACAAATGCAGCACATATGCAACAGAGTCCATGACTAAATAATACGTTACATAATTAACTGATATTATGTTAAGTGAATTTTTCTTTTCAGTATTTTTTTTCCACAAACTGTAGTTCAAATAAAAGATTTAACATTCCGATCACTTTCTCTCTAATATAATGTCGATTCATGTTCCGGTTCTGGAGTCACAGATTAAGGAGTGCGATGATTCCAAAACACCTAAAGATTTAGTAGAAAAACAGTCTTAGACTAGTCAGTGCATAACAGTTTATGTTCAACTGTTATGCCACCTACAGGCAACCTATGGAACAGTAAAGCCTTCATTTGATTCTAAGTTTGTGAAAATCGGTCCAGCCATATTTGAGAAAATTAAGTGATTTCCTTTTTCAAAATTTTTAAACAATACTTCCGTTACTCATGGAACTGGGAACTTAGATTCTGTACACTGAAGTTTTTTTACGCGGTTTTTTCTATGCGGTTTTTCACGCGGATATTCGAAGTTATGAAAATTTTCAAAGTTATCCGTTTTTTTGTCTTTGAAATGCATAGAACGTTGAGATCTGATGTTAACCCGGATTTTACTTTAAGTCAACTCTCTGACACTTAGAAAGTTATAGATTTTTGAATTTTTTTTTTCTAGATTACTGCAGATCTGGACATTTCATGCATTTTTAAGATATTTGACATCAAAAAAAGTTTTCTTTAGTTTCGCGGTTTTCCGAAGTTACGCGGTTTTTTTTAAAACTAACTTCCTATGACTTTCGGTTCTGAAATAGCAACACGATGACTTCCGGTTCTGGAATTACAACACGATAAGTGAAAAATGTTCATGAGCTCTTTTCACAAATGGCAATAATAGGAGCAAATTTTTATGAAAGTGACTGGTAAATTCTTCTACAAACTTAGAAAAAAATCGTGTGTGTCTTTATAGATGCACATAAACGGAGCGTCGTAATTCATTTATATTTAAAATTCAAAGCAAGTAAAGAGAAGTCATATCATTAGGTTCACAGTTAATTTAGCTGCAGTTTACATTGATGGACACGATCATTATTTTTACATGTTTGTTATTAAATGTAATATTGTGCCATCACCGACGAAATCACGGCATGCTTTGATTTATGTCAAGCGTAAATTTATTTTTTTTAAAGTGTAGTTACCTTGTTACCTCTAGTCCCCGGTTTCCAGTTCCGAAAGCACTGATAGAAGTGAAGATAAAAATCAAAAATGGAACTCACTTCGATTTCTCAACAATGGTTTAACGGATTTTCCCAAATCTTGATTTAAATTAAAACTCTCATTGTTTCAAAAGCTATTGTGCAATTACATATGGATTCGACCTCCGATTCCGCAATTACAAGGCGATGACTGTCTAAAGTTTCAGTTACGATACGTAAAATCCTTGATATTACATTCATGTAGCGGAATTTGACCTTCTGTTTCAACAGACTTCACAGCCGATTCAGAGTGTACAGAAACATTGCATGGCTGGTGCTACTATTCTACTGACACTACGAATCCTTCCAGGTCGGGAGTCGAACTTACGACAACTGGTTTGTAAGACGCAACGGTACGTGCTGGTACGGAAAATTAAAACACAACACCGCCTTTACGAACGAAGGACACAGCGTGCAATGATCGATTTCGTGAACTCTATAATCGATTTCGTGAAACCTACACCGTTTGAAAATGCAACCGAGTCCATCGGTAGCGTGCACACATGAGCACGTTTTTCTAATCGTATTGAAGAAACCAGATTGCTGATGCAGGTACGAATGTCTGTCACCGGTGTTTGGTTTGGTTGAACACAGTGCTGCAGTTGAGCAAAACTCAACCATACACTTAAATTATTTTCCGAGTCATGGCAAAATTTTGTCGAGAATCAAACAGCCGAGTGCTCGGCAAACATTAAAACAAATGAAATTCTTGGTATTTTTCATTTGACAGATTTTCGATTTCGGAAAGACTACAAACTACCAAGATCTTCGTCGCTTTTGGAAAGAAATTACCGAAATTATGCATGCCGAGATTTTAGTCAATTAATTAGAAAGAAATTTTCAAAAAAAATAAACATTCAAGTTAGAACTCGTTCTCATAGATTTATTTATTTCAACATTATGTTGGCGGTGGAATTGATAGACTTGAAAAGGTGAAAAAATCATACGAAAAAAATACTGTAAAGCATTTAAACAGTAGAATGGACGCACTTTTATGTGACTTCTAGTAGGAAACACAATTTGAAACCGCGCGTAAAATCAGAATCTAGCTCCAATGAAAGTAATGATTTAATAAAAAATCGATTGTTTAAGGAAATATACCGAAACTCAATCAATCCTGTGTACGTTAGGATTCTCTGAGGGATTTCTTGACATGAATAATCGCCAAACATTAAACAAATTTGTTTTTAATATCGCGAAACATATCGCTATATTCGGATTCCATTTTTAGTTGCTACTAATTCCATGGATTATAATTAGTCTATAAGAACCAACTTTAATAAAAAAAAAGAAAATTCAAGCTTTTGTTTGATTCCAAAGAGTTCAATAACAAATTTATAAAATACTAACTTAATTGTTAAATAATTAAAATGTTTCATAAAATTTATTTTCGGCATTAATCATATTCATTGGTATTATATTTAAAATGTATGACTAATCTTTATAACTCTCATTGACATTTCACATAACATGTATATGATATTTTCAATGGATCTAATTAGATTTATATTTCATAATGTGATCTATGTGATTCGCACATAAAAGTTATATGAAAAGGTATATGGAAAAATATTATATGTTTATTCAGATAGCTTCTATGTGCTTTTTCATTTTCAGTGCACATATGAGCACAAACATTTATTCACATCGCTCAGTTTTACAAGAAAAATGGATACTCTGATAAATCACCGAATTTCGGTTGTCTAAAAGCTGTTCCGGTAAGTTGATATCATTAATTTGCTCATATCGGTAAAACTACCAATTGCTGGAAAAAAACGGTAATTTACCAAACCCGCAATGAATTGAAGCATGTTTAAAATAAAATAACAGTTAGTAGATTATCAAATTTGATTTATGTTGATTTCAAGCTAGAATATGGTTGTTTTGAACCATTTTCTCCCATTAGCATCAAGAATGACCTCTGTTTGATGTGCATTAAAATGTTGGTCTAACCAAACGAAAAATATATTTGTTTCGGCTGAGTTTATTGTTGAAATAAACGAACCATTTATTACATGTCAAACGAAGTTAAGTTGATGTTATCGGCGGTGTCTATTAGGTTTTTTATCGTGACGACACAAATGAACAAGTATTTATCCTTGACAGTTCAGCGGTACTGTTTACAAACAAGCTTAAACAAAAATCGAAGAGCACATCTAAAACAATCATCTTTACACTTTGCAACTAGTCACTTTTATTTAATAAATATCAAAAAGGAACCGTATTCAATCGTGAACAAATGTTTTAAAACTTTATTTAAGCGTTACGGACCGTAAATGGTCTGATCCAATTTGTCAATAAACAAGCAAAAGAAATTTCTGTTTACAAACAGTACTGCTGGACTGACAAAATGTGTTCATCCGATTGAGGTTAGCAGTGACGGTAAAAAACCTAATTAGGTTTTGCACGATGACGACACAAATGACCTGCCGATGAATCAAGTTCATCTTTGACAGTTGCCGTGTACTTGTTTTGTTTTGCGACTGCAAGTGAAAAATCGAAAAATGACGAAAAAGTGCCTGTTAAAACCGTATTCCACAGTGAAAAGAACTAAAAAGATTGCCCTGTATGTGTTTCCAGCATCAAGAAGCGATATATGTATGAATCTGTTTAGTGTGAGGCGACTTGCAATTTTTACATTCGAACGATGAACCTCTGATGAACTTTCAAACTGTCAACAAGTACACGTCGACTGTCAAAAAATTTCATTCTGTTCATTTTGTGAGGTTATGGCATGTTCGTGCAAAACCTAATTAGGTTTTACACGATGACGACGCAAATGAACTGCCGAACTTAATCAAGTTCATCTTTGACAGCTGCCGGTGGTTTGTTTTGTTTTGCGACAATGAAGTTAATTCTCTGCTAGCGGAAGACGAACCGTGCGCGTAGTCGGAGAAATAAGAAATTTGGATGTTTTTAACTGCACACAAGTTTCTGATTTTGAATTTGTCTAAAACTGTTTAGTGTGAGCAATTTGAAATTTTTATATTCATACGATGAACCTCTAATGAACCCCTAAACTGTAAACAAACCACCAGCGACTGTAAAAAAAAGTTCATTCTGTTCTTTATGTGAGATTACGTCATGTTCGTGTAAAACCTAATAACGTTATATTAATCGAATAAATGAACTTTATTAAAACGGACCATATTTCTTACAAATTAGAGCAATTTTTCCCAGCGAATAAACCAGAGCATTTTTTTCATCCACGCACAAAGTTTGTACGCGTTTTATAATAGAAATTTTATCTGCTTCCGTCATTTCCTAGGGATTTTTCAACAATTCAAACGCATGTATTAATAATTAGGAATATTTTTAAAAACTGCATGATATTACATAATACAATTTCTTTTCAAAAAAATATTTGATGCAGGATCTCTAACTTGACCGGAATGATGGAGCACTGAATCGTTGGTTGCCACAAAAATTATAGTACCAGATTTTGATTATGGTGTGTGAATAATTTGATCGCTTCGCGACAGAAGGACAAAATGTCTTAAAAAATCTCAAAATTCAAGCAAAAACAAAACCAAATAAAAGCGGGTATGTAATGTCAGAGACATAACTGGATATCGTGAATACGCAAATTCAGCAGCTGCCAGATTCATATGGGTGGTCTATAATATAACTGAAACTGAAACAAACGTATCCTCAGAGCAAATTCAGTAGCTGGAAGTTCTATATGAAAGATCTATAATAAAGCAGAAACTGGAACAAACGTATATCCAGCAAGCCGTTCTAGTTATAATTATTCGAGCAGTTCTTCTGTTAAATTTAAAACTGGTCTACGATGCTGTTGGCTGCCAGTTTTTCTAGTTTTAGTTTTATTTATTAAAACAGCTCTACTGTCAAATTTAAAACTGGTATATGCTGCCGTTGTTTTTCTAGATTTGAAACACGTGAAACAGTGATAAAACACTGCTGGGGCTGCCAGTTTATTTTGTTATAAGTTCTAGATTTAAATTTTAAAACTGACATAAATTATGCATCTAGAACTAGAACACTTCTGAACATGCCCTGAAGCACGAAAAAGTTACATCAAACATTCTGACACACAATTAAACAGTACGAAGTAATTTTTTAGTTCTTTATTATAAAATAATGGTGATTCCAAAAAAAACATTTTATAAAGGTGCTCGTGTTGGAAAATGACGAGTTGAGTTCGAATTCCGTAGGATGCCGCTGACTTCCGTCATTTATTTTCAAGCTGATCAATTGTCCGTGAATGAGATACTGATATGGTTGGCGTAGGTATAGCATTCACAACTGATTATAATCTTTCAATGAAGAACACATTAATTCGCTGGGTTGATCAATGAAATAATGAAATAGTAGGGCTATGGTATGAAAAGTATGAAATATATCTACGGCTTTCTACATTGTTATTTCAAGTAAATACGAGATCAATACATGTGCCTCCAAACGTAGTAGCTTGTGAAGGAGCAGATTTCATATCCAACTTCATATACTTGCTCATGAAATCAATGAATTATATCTTGTTTTGAGACAAAATAGGACGAATTTTTTAATCCGCATAGAAACATGATATATATAACACTTTTAAAATAAATTTGGGTTTTTAGCGGTATTAAGAAATTCTTTCCTTCTGCCACATTTAAATCTGTATTTTTCTGGAGGAATAAAATACAGATTAATCTGTATATGTGGCAATCCTGTTTCGCACGGCATATTCAGAAACGACACTCATACTAGTATAAAGATGTGTTCTACATTAATACTTTCATTTTCGCATTGCGTGAGAGCGTTGCTCGTTGTAATTGAATGTGGTAGTGGCGGTTTTTGGTAGGGAATGGAGAAAATTGAAATTATTCTTAATGATGATCTACGGGACTGAAAAGTGTCATGAATTGTTACGACCAACAGGATCTGCATTTAGATCTGAGATGACTATTGGCGTGTGCACTCGGTAAACTCGTCCGAAATTTGTCTTGGAATGCATTGTTATTTCCAATTGGATTCCATAGATTCCATTTCGAGTGGAATCAGTAGGTGCATTTGGAACTCAATAGGTGCATTTGGAGCAGCGCTTCCATGACGACTGACGACTTCCACTGGCAGGCTTTTGGTGTGGTTTTGCTGTGCTGTGTCTGTTCTTCGGTATAATTCTGCTGTTCGGCACTTGCTTCACTCCAAAAGCGTGAGGTCTTCGATGTCGCTCTCCCGTATGTCTTACTTCGAAATCAGACAGGTTTTTCAATAGTGTACTATTTAAACACTTAAATGTTGTTGCAACACACGTTCAAGTTGAAATATTTCGAATTTATTTGTATGTAGTTAGATAAAATAAATCACTGAGCTATAAGCTCTTAAAATACGAGAAAGGCAATCACGTGTCATGAGTTTTCCTCTTTGAAACTCGTTGATACATACATTTCAGGAAGGGCAATTCAGAATTATCTGAGATTAAGTCATACAACTGAAAATTTTATCATAAAATTATTTTCATATTTCTGATGACATGTAGCATAAATTAGGTAGATAAAACAAGAGATATTCACTATCGAAAACTTATCACTTTCTCAGAGGGTAAGTTTTGAAAAGGCGCCCCATAGTAAAGTAAGTCATATTTACCACAAAAAATGCTATAATGAGATCTCTTGCGACTATACTCCAAACCGGACATCATAAATTAATTTAAACCAAAAATAGTTCACTAGAACTAGATTCAAGTCTAACAGAAAATGTCAAAATAATAGAACACATAAAATATGTGATCACATAAACCTCGTAATAAAAACCCTCCTCTCCACTCATAAACAAATGTAGACTTTTGAGAAATCCCTCCCTCTCCCAGTAAATGGGTCATAGTTGCTTGTTAGCTGAACAATTACTATTATGTCTCTAGATGTATATAGTTTATACTGAAATGAACTTCAAATATCAATTACGTTTCTAAATTACTCACATCTAGAGCCATATAAAAACTTTAATTCGAATAAAAGAAAATACAGTACGATTGGAGCTACCACATTTCAATAGGTAAAAATAAGCTAAGATAATGGATTTAGGTTTATCATTGGAAACAGTTTTCCTAACGGAAAATACCTAAACATTTATTAAGTACCATGCTTTTTTGCGTATGATGGCATTTGGAAACTAAGGCCTTCTTTTGCTTCGAAGAAAGTGTATGATAACGTTATAGAGTCGAGTAGTTCCATCCTGGGATCATCCATAATTTCTGGATCAATATAGAAAAATACAGGCATGTCAACCTAAAAAATGTTGAGTTAAATTATAGAGTATTGTTTAGTAATCAACACTCCGTACCTCCTCGTGCGGATTCAGTTGCTGCTCTTCAAAACAAAAGCATTGAATTTTGTTGAAATACGCTCCTGCTTCGAAAGGAATCACATTATATGTACTAATTCCTATTACCGGACGGTCCGTAGGATTTTTGGCGGTGTAGAAAGCAAGTGCTGTTTCTCCAGGAACAACCTAAAGAAAATTCACATTTATATCATCTCGATAACTTATTACTCAACCGAAAAATACCTTGATTTCCGGCTGTTGTGGCCGGAAATTCCACCGCATCGAAGCACCAATGTCAGCGTTGAATGTAATCTTGATCACTCGATCTTGCACTCGTGTCATGCTTTCGACTTTCTCACCTGCATGTCCCTGGCCAGTTGTTCCACCATAACTATAGGCCTGACAAAACATCCGATACAGGGGCACCGCGGCATAACTCATGCCAACAGTCATGACTCCCGCCGCTGCCACATAGTATATTGTGGTTCGTATTTTGTGCCTCCTTGATGCATCTGACGGATTTTTATTGCCACTAGATCGGAGAAACACCGGTGATATCTTCGGTGGCCTGAGAAAACTTTGAACGCACAGACGAGGTTGTATCCGGCAGAATGATTGCATCATTTTTCTGTTTAGACTTACTCTTAAAAACCGTGGTGGTGAACCGGAATCATTTAACACATTTTTGGAAATAAAATAACAATTTTCACGCCTATCGTGTGAAACTAGTTCGGCATTTGTTTTTATCTATCAGCTGTTATGTCATACACTCATACATGATTTTTATAGCAAAGTTCATAATCAACCACGACGTAAAATGAACTGGTGTTCAAACACAACCTTCTGGAATTGAGTGTAATATTTTCACGAAAGTTGTGGCACTTTTGTCGTGAATACGACTTACTTTACTATGGGGCGCCTTTTCAAAATTTACCCTCTGGGAGAGTGATAAGTTTTTGATCGTGAATATCTCTTGTTATACTTAAAGCAACAACATAATTTTTTCTCCATGCTATCAGAAATATAATCAGGAATTTGTGAATAAATTTTCAACAGTGTAAAATAACCATAAATAATTCAAAAACTATGTTTTCTCAAACTTTTGGAAACAATGAGGAAAACTCACCACGTTTGCTTGCCTTTTTCGCACCAGGACGACGGTTTTGAGGTAGTCAGGCACATATCAGTTCCGTTGTTCTACTGGCCGAGTCTAATAGGTAAATCTTGGTCGAGGATTGTTATTTTTTTCTAGTAAGTCAGATGGAACTGAATATCGTACTGAGTTCTTCTACCAACATTAGTAATAATGGGGTGGTAAACCTAGATTCTGGTCCACCTGAATTCTGAAGTTAATTTTAAGTTCCAAATTTAGTTTCATAATTCTATTGAAAAATTTAGTTCCAGTTTACAAGTTCAGAATTTTAACTATGAATAATATTTCTGTATTTTGAAACTGGTTTAAAATTTAGTTCCTTATTCAATTATTCGAATCAATCCAGAGATATTATTTAGTATTTTATCATCAGAATTATTAAACAAAATTCAGGATATGAATTTTGTAGTGAATACGACTTACTTTACTATGGGGTGCCTTTTCAAAATTTACCCTCTGAGAGAGTGATAAGTTTTTGATCGTGAATATCTCTTGTTGTATCTAACGAATCAACATAATTTTTGCTACATGCCATCGGGAATATGATCACAATTTTATGATAAAATTTTCAGTTGTGTGACATAATCTCAAATTATTCAAAATTAAACTTTTCTGAAATGTTTGGTATAAACGAGTATCAAAGAGGATAATTCATAATGCGCGTTTGCCTTTATCGTATTTTTAAAGCTCATAGCTCAGTGATCTGTGAAGGGTTTTTTATGATCTAACTACCAATAGAATCGAAATTTTTCAACTTAAGCGTGTATAGCAAAAGCATTGAAGTATTTCAATAGTACACTATTGAAAAACCTGTCTCATTTGACCCATGTCAACACCAGCCAATCAGAACGCGTTCTAAGGAAGAGAACAAAATATCTGCTGCTGTACAACAAATCGTTCGAGGAAAATGTTCCGAAAAGTAGTGAATATCTTAGTGAGTTCCCCAATTTGGTCCTTCTGAATGTTAGAAACGAATCCTTACAGCATATTGATAGTTTCTTTCAATAAATTATGCAAATCCGAAATGAAATAATCGGCATTAAAATTCTGTATGCTGTATTTTTATAGCCGTTAGGACCGCCCATTAGTGAAAAAGCTACAATCGAAATCACGTAAAAAGAAAGCTCCTAGCAGAAATTGAATCAGTTTGGATCCTATCGCCACTGCGAGCAGATGTATTTTGTGTCGTTTGCAAAGCTAGTTTCGCTACCGACAAGAGCGATTACGTCACAGCTGCCAGTCATTTTCATTGGTGAAAAAACAACGATGGAGAGCATCACACAAAATCAGCCGTTCTAATGGCTCTAAAAGTTTTCTAAAGAACTATTAGGAATTGTTTTTCTCAAGTCTAAGGTAAATATCCTCAGTTTAGTGCAAATCTAAAACAGTTTGGTTAGATTTGTGCACTTTTCGCTGTGTGAAATTCACAGTAATCGAGATCAAGTGAAGCTTACTTTGTTTTTGCTAAAAATGTGAAAAAGGGGAATGCTTGCATAATTCATACAATTGATCAACTAATTGATTTTCGGAGGTGTTGAGGAACATGTCAGTTGTTTTCGTATTCACGACATCCAGTTATGTCTCTGACATTACTCACCCGCCTTTTTAAATAGCACTGCACCGGTGTAGCGAAGGTTACACTGAAGTCGATCATTTTTACCAATTACCTTACACCAGGGCTACACTTCTTCTGCTACGTTTCTACTAGTCAACACTTCATTTGATGATATTGACATTATAGTACGCAACTCTGAGAAGTTGGAACAAACGTGCATCGTACTAACATCAATGTATCAAATACAAAGTATATGAAAGGCAGGGGTTCGAGAGAAGATAATGTCAACTACACATTACGATTCCTGATTGACGGTGATGAAATCTGAATGGTCGACCAGTTCGTCCATATGAGCTCACTGGTAACTTCCGATAATGACACTAGCCGAGGAATTCAGAGATTCATCTTCGATAACCGGTATAAGAAGAAGAAAAATGGCGCAGTGGCCAAGATGGATCGATCAAGTTTAGGACGACTCTCAGACCCTTTGCAACTACCGAGGCTGGAAGTGGACAGCTATGAATCGAGTTGAGTGAAGATGCCTTGAATACTGAGCAGAGACTTTCAGTCGTAAGCAATGCACTACTGAAAGAGTAGCAGTAAGCAAATATCCAAGATTGATTTATGAGTAGTATAGATAAGTGCCTTAAGGTGTGATTGTTCGACTTACGAAAACTCGTCAGAAGAAAAAAAATACAATCGCAGTGCTTTCTATTTGTATTACTAGAGAAAATCCAGCTAATGAATATTCCTACTATCGAGGTTCCAACTAACGGAATCCGACTCTATTAGACTATCAATACATTGACTCACAAGATACGATATAGCATTCGCCTCAAACTTTTGCGTAACCACAACAGAAATTTTGCATATCACCATAAATAAAATAAACCTAGATTCCCCAGTGTAATAGTACTGTATTTGAGCAACCCGTGACACCAAAAGCGCCGTCTGGTGTAGTTAGTTATGTAGTTATCTGCACATTTAACAGAACCACAGTAGCTAATGGAAAAAAGTACACCCGTTTCTCACTAGAAGCTCTGTTAGTGTCTTCGTTCAATGGGAAATCTATGTTTATTTGATTTATGATATCACTCTAGTATTGCTTCTGAGAGCCAAAGCTACAATTGTACCGATTGCAATAGTGTGAAATAATGTGGTGATTTGATTTTTTGAATAACTATTGGTATAGAAACCCTATGTGATGCCAAGTAATGCCATAGTTGAACTGCAGACTAATTTTTTTCTTTAAGCTGACTGGCTCCAATTAGCGTGTTTGTAACAAGGGAAGAACCGCTTTAAAATTACACATTCAACATATAACCAATCCGCAAAAACACCCATTAATAAATTAAATTACTGTTTTCACATTAACTGTCATTGTAAAACCTGTTTTAATCAACCTAGTGGTGTAATGATGCCTTTCTCTTATAATTCATTTACGCCTATCCCGCATACGCATGGCTGTCAGATGGCTGACTAAACGCTGCCAGCTGGAAAAATATGGCTGGCAGACATTCTGGTGACCGACTGCCTAACCGCTACCAGATATACAACTCAAACGATACAACCGTATCCACCAGGATTTTTCCACATTGAAATTTTCGACATTTTCAGCGAAGGTGAGAAGAGGAAAACGCTCGGCTAACTTAGATACAGGCGACTTTGTTTTGTCAAATTGGATTTGACAACCGTCACTGAATCAATTTTGGTAGCCGTCTGGTGGCCATGGCTGCCCAGGTAGCCAAAACGTTAGCGGGATATATTACAGAAAATACACTCATTACAGTGCATTTCAACTACAAGTTTTTACTAAACAAGATAAACGTGTAAGCAGTTTTATAGCATTTTGGGTGAAAGGTGAAATAAGTGAAAATGGAAATTACTTACCCTATTCGCCACTAGGGGCGCATTTAATATGCTATAAAGCTTGGGAGGTACGTTCTGGATCAGCATGAATGCGCGCAATTACGTTGCTATGGATGCACGTGATTTCAAACAAGAGAGAAAAAACTCATATATTCCAAGGAAGATAATTCTGAGAACATTGTGGCTGGTTAAATGATTATAATTCAGGGTGCATAAAGCCGATTGTGATATTGAAACAATGAATTTTGATCTCGATGATCCTTTGGATGGCCTTCTTAGTGATGGCAGTAACGACAGCTTGTTCGGCAATGAGCTGACGAAAAAAACAATGATAGCGGATACCAAGCAAACAAAAGTGGAAGATTTATTTGGTATTAAATCTGACGCTGCAAAACCGGTACCGGTGCCGAAAGCAGAAGTATCGTCCGGACCTACGGTATCTGTTGATAAAGATACTCCCGCTTCTTTGGAATACGCAAAGCCGTCGATGAACTCTGGTCAGCCGCCAAATTCAGGCAGCTTTCAAACACGAAAAACTAGTACTCCAATAAAAAAAACCGAGTCCAACCAGAAAAAGGAAATTACTTTTGATGATAGTGACGTTCTTTCGGATTTGGGATTTGATCCAAAGAAACCGAAATCTAAAACGAATATACTAGATGACCTACTGGGTGGACCCGTTATAACTACAAGTAAAGAAATCATTGCCAAGCAAAATAAGAGTAAACCCCCATTGATTGTTACGAAGGATGAGATTGTCGGGAGTAAAACTGTTTCCAGACAGTCTACCGAGACTTCAGAAAATTTGCCCACTGAAAGCACAATCATGGGTAGTTATGCACCTAGTGGTAGTAATCAACGACGCAGTGCGCGTCGAAAATCTTCCAGTGCTCTCAATGATCCATTAGGCCTGTTTTCTAGTCCAATAGTTGCGAAAAAAGATTTGAAAACGAATAAAAAAGGTGCTGATTGGTTAGGATTGAATGATGATAGTAACTCAAACGATCCCGAACCGGCAAAAGTACCCGAAGTAGAAATCGAGATCCCCAAACCAAAAGAAGAGACCAAACCATCAAGTCCAAAGACTGAGAAACCACCTACGGCTACCGAATCACAAATACTGCGAACTACAATTCCGACAATAACACCAGTGGCGGTATTTGATGTTCTCAACCCGGATATTACTACTGCTGCTCAAACAATAGAATTCCTAAATACTGAAACTCAGAATGCTCTGAATACTATGCAGCAGCAAGAGGTTCAACTGACAATAGCAAATCAAATGAAAAATCAGGAGAAAGCACTTTTTGAAATGCAGCAGAAACAATACTCAATAATTCAACGCCAAGAAGCTCAATTTAATCAACTTTTGCAGAAGCAAATCATGCGTCAGAATCAACTCGAAGATGTTATATCCAAACAACAAGAGCGCATTAACAAAAACATCCAAATAATGATAACCCAAACTCCGCTTGTTCCAACACTTCAAATGGATCATGCTGGGTTTATACGAGACGAAAAATCGGAGCAACATGCACATAACGAAGAGGAAGATGTTCTAAACAAAGTTGAGCTTCAGTCTAATTTAAAACGTTTGGAGATGGAGAAACTGCGATTGGAAGATCTTATATCCAATATAACTTCGAATCACGAACAGGAAATCATAATGTTGGAACAAAGTTATAAAAAGCAATTAGGATTTCTTGACGAAAGTTTGAGAATCATGGAGGCTCGACTGAAATTGGAGAACAAGAACATGGAAGATTTCTACAAGCAAAAATTACAAAACTTAGAAGACGAAAAGCAACAATTGATATCCGGGTATGAAAAACAGTTCCAAGACATGGAATCAAACCATAGAAGTTATGTTGATAAACTTAGATCCAGCTACGATGAGAGTTTGGAAAACTTGAAATCCGAACATCGAGCAATGATTAACAATATTCGAGAGTCAAAGATGCTAGAGTTTTCAGTTCTGCAGGACGATCGATCCTACTTAACCACCCTGAAAAACGCTGCAAATTTTCTAGAGAATGCTTCCGGCGATATTCAACAACTGAGAGATACCCTTCAGGATCAACTGGAGTTTACTCAGAAAGAAAGGGAAATTCAACTACAGACAAGAGTGAAGCAGCTGGACAGTCAACAACGACTGCTGGAACGAACAAAGGAAGCCGCAGAAGCAGAGAAACTTCGATTGTTAAATTTAGTAGAGATGCTGGAAGAAAAGCTTACTGATTTGTCGAAGGTAATAGATTCGAGAAGAATTTGATGTTCTATTACATAGGATATGCGTACCGTAATATTCAATTGAAATCGATTGCAGTCATATTTGTTTGGATATGACAGTTTCAGATATATCATAAAAGTCTTTGTCAGTTTCATTTTTTTCTAACTTCTACAAATATTAGCACTATCTTAACACTCTGATCAAATGTTATACTTCAGATTCACAACTTTTGATTTGATTTCAAACTAATAGCTGTTCCTTTTCTCAGACATCTTCCGAAGAAAACTGGAACTACCAACAAAAAGTGGTCAAACTAGAAACCGAAAAGCAAGCATTTGAGAAAGAAAAAGATCACGTTCGAGAGCGAGCATTGAGGGACGAGAAACGCATTGAGGAACTCAAGCAGCTTCAACTGGAAGAACACGCCAGAATGATGCAAAAAATTCAAGACGAAAAGCAACAACTGCTGGCAGAAAAAGCTAAACTCGAAACTTTGGGAAAAATTCATCGGCAAGATCGAAGCGATCTATCACGGGCGGAGATTGATGCGGCTATTAAGGTAGCAGAAAATGCATCCCATGAATCTGACATGGAACGCGAAAGACTGCTTCAATTGCAACGACAATATGAAACCAAACGGCGTGAACTGATCAACCAGGAAAACCAACTGAGAGCGAAAAGCAACGAGCTGGAAAATTCCATTGGCAGAGCAAGAACAAGAGAAATGGCCGCCGAAAGTGCCTTCAAAAATGTCAAACGAGCCGAGCAAAACATGCACCTGAAGTTACAACTTGTGCAGCGACAGTTTCGTGAGGTTTCCGAGCGAGAGGATCGGCTTGCGAAGGATAAAATCGAACTGAGTAAGGAACGGTTAGAGCTTCAATCGTTGAGAAAGCGGTTGCAGACTAACCGGTGCAGTCTATGTAAGATTAACGAAAAATCGCAGGAAATGGGTGACTACCTGACGACCGCTCACAATTCAGAATCGGTGGCCGATGATCGCAAACTCGAAGCTAATTTTCTTGAGATGCAGCACCGGGAACTCGGAAGGTTGGATCAATTTTTCGATGGCGATTTGGAGAGTCAATTGCAAAGTTTCTTCGAAAGGAACCGGGTTGATCAAATTGATGTTTCGGATCTTGTGCCAAATAGTATCGAAAATGAAGATGGCACCGTTAATGACGAATTACTGCTGTTAAAGTTTGATGCACTGAAATCGCAAGTTTTTTTCGAAGGCGAAGGTACCAAGTGATAGTAAGATTTAAAAAAAAACTAGATTCTGTCAATTAGCCAATAATTTTATCAGGCAGATGGTTTTAGTTTAGTAGTATTTATTTCATCCTCTATCGTAACTAATACAGTACTGTTTAGTAGTAGAACGCTATTTTGGCATCCAATTTAAAATTGTTTCATTATTTCATCTTACGTAGTCTACACTGCCGCGGACGAATTACAATATATTAATGCTTCAGATTTGTTAGTTGCTCTTCCTAATCGTAATAAAGTTTTGATATTTGTCAGTGTATAAAACAGTAAATCTAGCTCGTCAGTAACATCGGGCAGATACATTTGATTGTGAATAGCAAGTGATCAACCAACCTAAACGAAGAAACAAGCCAAAATTTTCGTTTCGATGCTTTACTGATAACATGATTACAATATCGAATTTTGTTTAACTAATACGCAAATTCCTATTCCATGATGAAGAACTATTTACAAAATATTGATTTCCGGATTTCATACATCTTCTGAAGTACAAGTTGAAAATAAACTTGAAAACCGAGAGTTGTCACATGATAAGGTTCACTTTAAGCACCAGTTTCACAATTCTGTACAGTCATTAGGCTTGATTTTAAAATCGGAATCGTGGAGCAATATTGGTAAAGGCTTCGGTTTCATATCACTGCATAAACTGTTGGGCAATTAATTCGATTTGAATATCGCATGCCTCTTTTTCGAAAACTATTTGAAGAATAATCAACTCTACAGAAAAAGTTTTTCGCCTTCGTTTGCATCGAACACATACAGTCTAGCTACTGTAAACTGGTAAAACACTTGTGTTGATAAAAGAAAATATTGATTCATGTAAAATACAAATATAAAAAGATATTTCTCTCAACATAAACACGAATAGAACCTACTCGCTAAGCTGTGTTTAGTTCCTAAGTTCTAAATACATATAAAATATATTGCTCGTAAGATGTTTCTTCAACTTGCCAGTTAACAAACCTATCGATAATTTAAATATTCGAACCTGCTTCTTACAGATGATTACGTAAAGGATCGGACTGTAACTAGAGCTCAGCAAAATAAAGAACAACGGGATGGTTTGCTACATTCTACATATTTAAAACACGGCCCACGGTCAAAGGACTCCTAAAGGGGGGGTGGGGGTTGGTTTAACATTATGATGTGTTTTTCTCTCTCTCTTAAAAGTAGCTGGGTTTGTTGCATTTGTTCTACGTTCACTCGATATCACACCGCACCGGCGTTATAGCGTCGTATTCGCAGTTACCGCCGTTCAAACACTTTGTCGCTCATGCCGCTTTAACCTCCAACAGTTGCGGATAGTGCTCGACCACCTGGAGCAGCATTGTTTCGATGTAGTGCTTCAGTCGACGATTTTCCTCTTCTTTGTCCTGGTACGCGATCTGGAGCTAGAATATGAAAACAAGATTTTCTCGGTTATTTGGGTGATACCGAACGGGATTGTAAGTTGTTAAAAAAATCTTATGTTTCATTATGCTGCTATGTATGTTACATCTATGGAAGCAGTTGTGTGTTAGAAAAAGATATCATAAACCCCTACAGTTTGATTATTAATCAGAATTAGCGAGAAAAGTAAAATAGAAAGATTCTTTGTAATTATGGAATTGTTTCATTCTGAGTTTCAAACGAGCTAATCGTTTGTAGCGTTTAAAAGACTGTTCTCTATTCAACAAATTTCAGTTCTAAATTCTGAAAACGAGATCCTGAATACAATAGAAATATGACGCACTAATCGTGCACGAAAGAGTCGAAAGATTTTTTTAATTATGTAATGTATTTGCACTTTAATTTGAACCATATTCTTGCGAATTTAAAAATTCGCTACTGTTATAAATTGTAGCACACCAATGAGGTAGAAACAGGTGGGGTGAACAGACCTCTTTTCTGTTAGGGAAATTAACTTTCGTTCATCAAGCCAAGTAAAACTAAAAACCGCTTGCTTTCGTCACACCGTTTGAGCTTTTTGGTATTGAACCAAAGCATGCTGATTTTAAATGTATGAACCGAACTGTTAACAAAGTATTGGTTACCAATGCAATCAAGCTATGTGGTCTGCATCACCTGTTTATACCACATTGGTAGCACACGTGTCTTGTTAAGCATTGGTTTGCAGTTGAAGATTTTTTTGTATGGTATATCAGTGTCGATTGAACATTTAAATGTTCTGGAGAACTTTATAAGTAACCAGTGATTTACATTCACCCCTATTCTGTACAACGATCGATTCGAAATATTCCGATCGAATGTGCATTCCGTTCGAGTTGGGTATGAACTCGAATATAATTCGTTCGAGTTGTTAAACTTTCGAACATTACTCGATCGACTTGCGTACGTATTACTTATGCCGTTTTTCATTGAAAAACACTGGTGGCGTGGATTGCTCTGGTTTTGCTTTTTCGAGCATAAATACAATATTCTGACAGTATTTCATTGCCATTTCTGCTCGAAAGTGCAAAACCAGAGCAATCCACGCCACCAGTGTTTTTCAATGAAAAACGGCATTATATTCGGTTTAGAATCGTTCTAATTTGTTTATACAAATGTGACGGTTTCGTTATATAAATGAATAATATAAAAAGAACGAGTAAGTAGTGTTAACAGCTTTGATGGTTAGTGTTCGAAATTTCAAGTGTTCCCGAACGAGAGTCGATCGAATTATACAAGTCGAACGGAATAAAGAATGCAAAATTCGAACTCGAACGAAAGTGTAGATTCGTTCGTATCACAAATCCGTCGGATTGCAGAATCTGGGTGATTGTCTTGAACTATGAAGCCTTAAGAGCACATGCAGCACACATATAGTATTTCAGACACTAAGAGAAAAACCAATTCCAATGTGAAGAATGGGATTTGGATTTCGATTTCGATGTATGTACATTGAACTATTGATTTTATTCAACTGATTTTCTTGCATTTTCTTCACATCGAGATAGATTTGGTCGTCTAGTTTATTATAAGGCTATTATACCACTAGTCATCTCATTAGTAGAGTCGCAATATTATTTTGTCGAATACTCGACTTTCAATAAACTAATTGTGACAAACTCGAATACCATATCTTCGTTTCGGCTCTGTGAAGCAATACCATAGAAAACAATCTTTTTAATCCACCTAGTGGTGTAATGATGCCTTTCTCATATTACATACATTTTCGAAAACATCACTAGAAGAGTCTGTCAAGATTTTTGTTCAAACTTGAATAAAACCAAAAACTTTCTCTGGTAGAAACTACCATCATCTTTTCAATTTGGGAACAGTTATGTCAAGTTAATATAGATTTAAATGTGGCAACTCTGCACGTTATACAAAATTGAACATAGCCAGCTATGTGCTAGGCGGTGGCGTTTTCCTCTTCCTTACCAGCACGTACCGATGGGTACCGATATTGCATCATGCATGTATGACAGTTTGAAAGTTTTGATGCTTATTGCCCTCTAATTTCGGAACCGGAAGTCGGATCTGGATGAATTCGCGCATCTTTTAAGAAAATGAGAGCTTTAATTTGAACCATTATTTGTGAGAATCGGTTTAACCGTTGCTGAGAATTATTTGAGTCTAAGGCCCTTATTACCGGTATCACTTCACGGTGCAAATCGAGTGAAGTGAATTTAGGTCCTTATTAAGGGAGCCGCTTCAGAGACAAAAGTAATTACTTGAATGAACTTGTTGTCATTATGAACATCACTTCACTATGCGTGATACTGGTAATAGGGAAAATCAAGTGAAGTGACATGTAAGTGAAGTGAATGTGAAAGTGGAAGTGAGAACGGTAATAAAGTCCTAAATTTGTATGAATCTGTGTCGTTATTTTCTGTGCTTTCAAAACGATGTATCGAAAAAAACATGTGATCATTGGGCCTTGAAATGCCCAATCGATGGAATTTGAAGTAGAATTTTATTTTTTTTTGTGCGGGATACAGCGTTAGGATATCTTTCTTATCCGCAGAATCTTGCCCAATTATTAATTAATTATTAATCTCCATTTTATGTCGTTTTGACACCGTCAGTGGCCACCACGAAACTCTTAAAACCACTGTCAAGATTTTTTTTATTATTTCTGGTTCTGATATCGGGTGGGACCAGGGCCATAAATGGTATAGAATAAGCAAATAATTTAATTAACTTTTCGTTTGAGTGTTTGAACAGAATGATTTTACAAGGAAATTTTTTTTAAATATTACCATTTAATTCTGTTATAAGTATAACATACTTATAACAGAATTAAATGGAAATATTTAAAAAAAATTTCCTAGTAAAGCAAATAATTATCATGCTTCAATTTTAGTGTCATTAAAAAAATGATTATTAGGGTCAGAAATTTCTATAGTCGAAAGAGAAAACAAACTGCATCCAAGCATTTATGAAAGAGAATTTCGGGACATTGAAATTAATTCAAATGTGTTAAAGCTGGAACAAAAAAACAAAAAGACGAAACACCAGAAAAATAGTAATGCGATGCATTCCAAAGTAAGAAGTAAAAATTTCCGAAACAATAACATTTTTTTATTCTTTCGAAACGTAAACCATTGAATAAAACTTTGTACACGTTATCAGTATGACAAACCATTCATTGTGCACGAATGTGGAGACCAATTCGACTCAAAACTGACTTTTGAAAAGGGCTACTCAACTGAACTACTACGAATATGATGACAAACAAATCAGAAGGCAACTCAATTGTGCACAAATTCAGCCATATTCTAGCTTTGCATGATCGATGAATGGTTCAATTATCAGTCTTGCCTATGTGTTATCCTTCCGCACGCTAAAACTTCTCACACAATCCCTTATATTATTTAACATATGCCCCCTTTGGATACTAAGATTAAAGTTTTTTTTCTGTATCTTTTGTCGCTTGAGTACCAGCTTTATCATCAACATAATGTTTTCGACTGATGTGCAATATTGGTAGTGACGAATAGATCTCGGCACAATATCGAGGGCAAATCAATTAATTATTGCTTTCAAATTTATATTTTTATTCGGTCCATTATGATATCAAAAAAACTTAATTGAGCCGTGTAAATATCAAATATGAACTATATTCTGTCCAACTGTGTTGCTCTAAGGTGTTGAACCATTTCGCGAATAATTTTAACTTTCAGTTGAACCTTACTCCTGAGTCAAACACAACTTGTTTGTGTTTAACGGTTCGATAGTTTTTTTCATACACCGGAAGAAATCTTTCAAAATGGCGCAAGTTTTAGATATCATCTACACTCCAACATAAAGTTAGAATATTTTGCCAATCAGGATAAGTTTATCTAGCGTTTCCATTTCATTTCCAAAGCAATTTAAGCAAAAAAAAACTTTTTCAATGTGTCATTCTGAATTGGATCGCAGTTTTTGTCAATTTTAACTATTCACTAAAAAATAACTATCAAAATGTCAAATTTTAACCAAGTTTGTTCACGAAGTGATTCACAGCCTAAGTTGTGTGCTATCACATACAGAGTAGTTCAATTGGTTAATCAATTATCTATTATCTATATATATATATATATATATATATATATATATATATATATATATATATATATATATATATATATATATATATATATATATATATATATATATATATATATATATATATATATATATATATATATATATATATATATATATATATATATATATATATATATATATATATATATATATATATATATATATATATATATATATATATATATATATATATATATATATATATATATATATATATATATATATATATATATAAATTCAGAGATCATTCTTTGTAATCGCATCACATAAAAACGGATGGACGGATTTATATGATTTTTTTTGTTTCATCAGTTTCTACACCCACCAGGTTCGTACATAGAAAAAGGAAAATTTTCCGGAAAAATGGAAAAAATTAATGTTATTTTTGTCAAGGTAAGTCAATTTTAATGCACGCCTCATTTTTTCTGCTCCAATTTCCTGGTAACGTAACGAAAAATGAGAAAGAAATAAAATCGGCCCAAAAAGGCTGCCAAACAAGCGGTAGCGGTTATTTGATTTTATGTGATGTAGTCAACGCAGAGTGAGACACGTGGTTATACGCGACTTACTGGTCTCAGTCTTTAATGACTTTTCTAGCTATACCATCGTACAGTGGTTCCAAACATGTCAAAACACGCGTTTTTTTTTATTTGCGTTTCAGGGGCTAATTTTGGAGCTTTCATGTCTTCAGAAGAACTTCTGTTTGAAAAAGTCCGCTACTTTAAATTTAATCAAAGTTGTCAGTGGGTTAAAAAAATTATTTTGCATACAATACGAAACCTCCAAGATCAAATTTTTCCATCATAACTTTTTTCAATGGATTTTTAGAATTTTTCGATTATTATATTTTAATTATCAAAATATATGTTTTTGTCAAAGGTTGCATATTTTTAAGTTCACAAACTAAAAAGTTTTAATTATAAAATTAATTAGAAAATACTACATATTCAAGTATCAATATCTCGAAAATGTGGAAATATGTGGAACAAATTTCAATCAAGTTTGAAAGTATGATCAGAACACTATCAGAAAAATTAGTAGTCACAACTTAAATTCGCTTAAGTTTGTATGAAAACACACTTTTAAAAAAGTATGTCCTAACATTCCCCAATATATAATTATAGTATTTATTAACCCTGCATCTTAAAATCAGTGGCCCTTATTACCGGTGTCACTACACGGTGAAAACCAAGTGAAGTGACTGTGACCCTTATTACCGGTGTCACTACACGGTGAAAACCAAGTGAAGTGAATGTAGGTCCTTATTACGGAAGTCGCTTCAGAGACAAATGTAATTACTTGAATGAACTTGATGTCATTATGAACATCACGCCACCAACATTTTGACGAAAAAAAATAGTTTTTTCTACCACAGTGATCACTTCACTATGCGTGATACCGGTAGTAGGCAAAATCAAGTGAAGTGACATATAAGTGAAGTGAATGTGAAAGTGGAAGTAAGAGCGGTACTAAGGGCCAGTATTCAGTTTTCATTAACCCTGCATCTAAAATTCTATATTTATCAAAGTAAGCGAGGAAATAGGAGCTGTTGGAAACTTCAGACAAAAGCAAAAAGAATTTCCTAAAGTAGACGAAGTTTTCAGTGTTTTCTTCAATTAAATATTTTTAATCTGCTTAGCGGTTTGTATTTCATTTTTGATTGTAAGGAACACTGTATCAAGAGACCTCTCCGTTCTTGTTTATTTTGTTTTTTTTTCTACTCCTATTTTATCGCTTACTTTGATCAATTTTGAATTTATGGGGCAAGGATAATGAATACTGTATGCTGTATGGGTGCTACATACATATTAGGTAATGGTAGAACCTACTTGGGACTACTAATTTTTCTAATAGTGTTTTGATCATTCTTTCAAACTTTGTTGAAACTGGTTCCACATATTTCCACATTTTCGAGATATTGATAAGTGAACATGTAGTATTTTGTAATTAATTTTTTTTAGTTTTTAGTTTGTGAATTTTAATATATGCAACCTTCGACTAAAAAAAAGCATTTTGATAATTGATATATAATTGTAGAACATTCGAAAATTCTAAAAATTCATTGAAAAAAGTTACGATGGAAAAACTTGATCTTGGAGGTCTCCAATAAACAATGCATCATATCTTGACACCAATGCATTTTAAAGTGTTCATGTCTCCGTGTTTTCTTGTTTCAATGTGATCTACAACTTTTAAAAGACATAAACACTCTAACTCGTATTGTATGCAAAATATTTATTTTATCTCACTTGTAGGTGGATTCATGACAACTTTCATAATATTAAAAGAAGCGGACTATTTCAATCAGAAATTCTTCTGAAGACAAGAAAGCTCCAAAATAAACCCCAGAAACGCAAGTAAAAAACACGTGATTTTACATGATTGGGACCACTGTGCATCGGCAGGAGACAAAGTTCTGGTATTGTTTACCAGTAGATGGATTGTGTGCAATGACGTCACATGAATAATATTCGTCATCGTGGGCGTGAGTTTAACAAATCAGAAAATTATTGAATGAATCAATGGAAAAATTGTGCTCTAGAAGCGGGTACATTACATTAAGCGCACATGATAGGTGACAATTAGATCAATGTTCCAGATGATTACCATAGCGGATTGAGACTGCAATTTAATATTTCATATTCCATGGAAAATGTTCAAATTAGTAAAATACCAAATTAAAATTTAAGTGTCGTCTCTCCAAGCAATCAAAAGTTCCACAGTATCTGAAAAATATGCCCTTTATTAGAGCTCTAAAATATGCGTGGCACTTTTTGGCAACTTGAACGTACGGAAAGGCGGCACAAGGAACCCTTCATGTCGAGAGAAGTAGAGAGGTATGTCGCTACATGGCACCAAACAAGAATTTCGTACACAGCTGATTTCTGCTATTTTCAAAAAAATCAAGAAATTTTTTTTGGTTGTTTTGTAACTTACCATACTAATGATTAAGAAAAACATCTGAGTTTCGTGATTTTCAGATAATTTAATGTGCAATGTCCCATATATGGGACAGACAACCCTGAAGAGGTAGTTTTGTCGGGGGATTTTTTCAGTATTTCTCCCGTATTCTGGACCACTTAAACTATCGAAAAAAAATTTCCGGCTGCTTTTGAAAAATCATGAAATTAAGTATTAATACAAATTGTAATATATCCTACCGAATGATCAACTCTAGAAAAAAAATCAATACAAAGTTCTGGTTATTTAGCTTTTTCATCGATTATCGGAAGCAAGAATCACAGCTAGAACAGAAAACGTGGTACCTTATATCCATTATGCAGAAACCATTGAAGAGAGATCTCTGATCAGTGCATTGACTCAAAGGATGGAATGAAAATCTGCGAATTTGTTCAATTTTAGCCTAACAGAAGTATTTCACATTTTCACATAATTTTTTTTTTGTGATATTTGGGCTAAAGCGAATTTGTGTCGAATTCCTTTAATTGTAGGTTAAGTAATCAGAAAAATAATGGAGAGAAACGTTAACTTCTTAGTCGTTTGGCAATTCTGATGTCCGGAAACATAAATTCGAACAAACAATTTTTAGGCGAGACGATTAATAATATCGATTATTTTACTCCATCTTCAACCTTGGCATTGTGCAAACAATTTCCATGAATAGTAGCAAGTTGCGGGCTTGAGTCTGGTATATCAGCGAAAGGTATTTTCGCGAATTTTCATCTCTGCCCGAAAAATTTATCAATCACAACATCTCAATATTGACATTGGTGGTGGTGAGCTCAATGCGTTCGCGTCAGTTTATTGTCAATTTCAATTAGTGATTCGTCAGTAATAATATCATTGTAAAAATTTCGGTAATCTAGTAAATGCACTTTTACTGGTTTCATTTCATTTGGAAACCTAAATCATGGGTTTAACTTAGTTTCAACTGCAGATTGGTTCGATGCTGACATTATAAGAGAACACGTATCCTCCAAGTGACGCTACTCTATGGACTGGTCTACTAGGAACTTTATTATGCGAGGAAATACGCGTAATATAGCCCGAATATATTCGAACATGAAATTTAGTAAGAAACTTTACTTGGTCCAGATGTAAGGCTTGTTTGTGTAATAAGTGTGTATTTCCATTTACAGGTGAGATAAACCGGTTTTTATGTGCACAAAATTTATTGAATTTTAGCTCCACTTCAGGGTCACAGGGACGAGAGAAAAATCCAACTAAAAAACAGCGCTTCAGTATTTCATAATAACTGCCGTATTTTAGGTTAAACTGTTATTGTTTACCAAGGCATGGCATAACCAGAGAACCCTACTAATACAATTTCATTCCAGTAATACTCGTGGACATGATGTGGTTCCCGCGGTCTGTAGAAACAACATGCATCAACTAGCATTCCTTCCCTTTCACAGTAGCGCAGCCTTTGGTCATGGCCGGCGTCGTTATTGATCATTTAGTTAGAACTTTAACTAGAAGTGGGTGGGTAGGGTATGTGCAGTGAAAATGATTTGCTTCTCCCAAGCTTCATTTTCTTGAGTCATTGTGCATTTTCACTCATTTGATAAATCACGAAGTGCAACTACGGACGGTCTACTCCAACACTTCAATATTGCAATAATTATTTCTCGCCCTAATTATTCCAATTATAAATTTCTGTTGATTCCTTGTGATTAGAAAAATGAAGACAGTTGTTTTCGAATGCTACCGATTGTATCAGAATAAAGATAGCAATACAGAAAACTAAAATTGCGTGTCCTGCTTCTGAGTTATTTTTTGCACAATTTTTTTTTTCTGTTTTTCCATTCACCAATATTGTCCAGCTGCGGGATGCTGATAAAAAATTAAAGATTCAGAAATTACTGAAAATTTCTAGAATGATTATGGGGATTATTAATACATCAGTTTTATTGAACACCGGTTTCCTTCTAGCTTAAAGGTGAAGTGCAATGGTAAACCCTGATTTACACTCTCAGACCGTTCACCGGGGCAACCGGAATAAGTTTATTGATCAGAGATGCTTGTTCATGTAGTGGACCATCAATTTTAGATCGAATTGTTTTTATATTATGTCCCCTTCCTATAGATCTGTTTGATGAAGCAAAATCAAATTTCTCGGCAAATAAATGCAAATCTTCTAGAACACCTGGGTGCGGCATACCACAACTTGCTGCGTACGTGTTGTTAGCTTGACAATCACAAAAGACCAGAAAAGAAGCGGAAACCCAAATTCGTTGGTTAGCTGCGTTGGTTAGTATTCAAACTGTTCACTTCGTTAATTATTCCAGCACCATAGTTCAGAAGAGGAAAGAAAAAGCTTAAAGCAATTAAACCTTATGCACTTTACGACATATCGGTGTGGTACACGCCAGAAACTAACCTGTGTTAATGACGCTAATGTGCTCGAATCGACGGTATCCTGCGAAGAAGATAAAACATGAAGAGGTCGAAAATACGTGTTTTCTAACATTTGACAGGAACATAAAAAAGAGACATAAACTGTAACCAAATAAAGTGAGTTGACGACGAGAATTCGTGATCGATTGACACACACACACAGTTATGCTAAACCCCCTTTGCAATAGGACCAACCATCAACGACGAGAAGCATGTAACGAATGAGAACGGCGAGTGAAGTGGCTTGAAAGCGTTCAAGTTCTACAAGCTGGTTGTGGGTGTTGTTTTACTGTCAGGGAACGCCATTTCCATTTATTTCGTAATGCATACCTGATTTTGGCTCATAGCTTCCAGTTCCTGTGCGAGACTGTTGGATGTTCCATTCAATAGATTCCGACCCTCTTCAACACCCTTCGTCAGTACCACTGCCTGCAATTCTTCGTTCGCTTCCTCCAGCTGTTTGTTCTTCTGTCGCAGTTCATCCATTTCCTGGTGTAGTTCCTCCAACCGAAGAGATTCGGGTGAGGTGGTTGGCAGCGCTGGGCCACGCTCCGAACGCAAGCGCTCACATTCTTTGCCTAATTCAACCATCAGGTCTTCGGCTGCCTGTTTATCGGCTTTGTGTCTAAAAATTTAAAAAAAAACATAATTAGCTACATGGTAACGCCAACCATATCCAAACATACTTCTTCTCGTTGGCTTTGGCCTCGGCGAGATCCTGCTGGGACACCATCAGACTATCTCGCGTCTTCTCCAGCTTATCTTCGGTGGCGTGCAAATCTGCGGCCTGTTTGTCGCACTGTAACCGCAACCGGGAAATTTCCTCCCGCAGCTGGTTCGCTTCCATCTCAATCGTCCGTATCCGGATCTGGCAATTTTCATTCTGTAGTTTAGCTTCCCGTTCGACACGGGCCAACAGTTCCCGGTGTCGCTTCTGCTCTTCAGCAAGGCGTTCCTCAGCTCGCAGTTCGGTCTGTAATACATGGGGAAAACAGTTAGAAACATCGCACAATTTACGTCGCGGTCGAATGAGATTGAAATGTCTTGATCAACGACGAAATGTTTTATTTCCGGTTCTTTAACCGTGGTAAGCTTTCATGCTCGAACGCACAGGAGGTATGCGATGCAGTGTGTCTGAATTCGATTTACAACAAGAAAAGAATAAGTTTGTCATGTTTTCTGTTGAATAGATCAAGTTCGCAAGGTATGATGAATAGAATGTGATTTTCATTTTTCCACTATTGTGAAATTGCTATAACTTTTGTATCAGAACAATGAAGAACAGCGCAATGATATTACGTTAACGAACGGATTTTACATTCTACTCGTTACAGGTCGACAGCTTGGAGAATTGACTTTAAACGAGAGCGTTAGAAATACTTTTGAACCCTATGGGAAGGCTGCGTGGAAGATAAAGAAATTCAAAAATGTCAAGGCGTTATAAAGCATAAAATGAATTCAACGGGTGTGAGTGAGCGAATGATACGAATGCACATAACTAAGCCGAAACCATCATACGTCATAATGGAACAGAGTGGTTCATAGCCACAAAACACCCACATCACATACGAAAGACAAAATGTTGCATGCTAATTCCATAAAAGTATTAGTAGCTATTCGTGTATGATCTTTGTAGTGAATTGTAGTGATTTGAAGTAAAGTACTTCACTAACAAACATTTATTCAAACTATAATTGTATGGGGAAAACTGACACCATGTATAAATCTGCAATTCGAATATTCGTCATCAAACTGCATATATTTCACATACATTCGACACTCTACTAAATTCCAAAATAGAAAAACGCGGTGAACCGAATACTGCTTGAAAAATTGAATGGTTCTACTGTTGGCCTCTGCTTTAAATATCAAATCAAAGCGATTGTTCACAACTAATATGTTATTTACTTCCTCAATATTGTATCTCTGGTAGGGAAAGCCTATAAACCTGTATAAACCAAACGAAACAAGACACTGCTTTCCATTGATTAAAATTTCAATCAGCTTTTATTTAAAATTCATGGCTTTATCCTTTCGGTTTTCATAGTAGATCGAAAGCCGGTTTTCAGGGTAATTCGATACAAACTGTTGAAATTACGTGGGTGGTGATGATCCCAATTCGTCCTTGTTCCTCGTAACAATTTCATTCATGTCATTATTTATCAGCATTTGTAGCGTTGAAAGTGTACTGCTAAAGTAATATATGCCGTTTTCATGATTTCAAATGCTTCTTTTGCTAGTACAGATTGTATAAATAATTTTGTTTCCAATGCATATTTTAACCCACTTGTATGCTTCGATGCTTTGTTTAGTGTTTATATAACCAACAAGAGACTGGCCCCATAGGGGGTTTATTGTGCAGAAAAATACGCATTATTTAGTCTAGGTAAATCGAATTATAGGACGACCTCTGGTGAATTCACAATTTCTTCAAAACTATTCCCACAGCATTGGCTCATATTTGTGACGACTAATATAAAATCTATTTTAAAATTATCCTATTCGAATTTCGAATGAGAACAAAAAAGGTTGTTTGAGCAGTACAATATCTTAACAATCTATAAAAAAAATTTGAGCCAAGTTTATAGGAATCTTTCGTTTTGTTTTGCATTCTTGCTTTACACGACGGTATGAATTTTGAACACATTTCACCCAGTTGCTCTGGAACCGGAAGTGCCGTCCAAAAAAAACATCAATAGCAGTCTATGAGACCAGAAAAACTATAAAAAAGTCTGTATTTATGAAAATCTACTCAGCCGTCTCTGAGAATATAAAGACAGTTCTGTTTATTTTTGAACTTTGAAATTCTGGCCAGCAATTAGCATAACCTATAAACTGAAACAATTTTGATCCAAATTTAAAAAGATTTGTATGTTTTCTACATTATAGCATTAAATGGAATATATACTAAAATGTTGAATGACAGAAGGTCGAAGAACAAAACTTCGAAGAACAAAAGGTCGAAACACTAAAAGTCGAAGGAATAAAAGTCCGAAAGCGTCAAATGGTCGAATACGACAAAAAGTCGAATTAACACAATGTCGAATATAACTAAAGGTCGAAAGTAACAATCAGTCGAATAACCATCAAATCGAAAGCGACAAAAAGTCGATTACGACGGAAGAACGAATATTTGGATGTTTTGCATTGCTGAATATCAACTGTTAAACTAAATAAATCTCCAGGGTTAAACACAGCTTAAAAGCTAAACCGAGGTAAAGTATAATTTAATATAGGATTTCGGTTCCATGCTGTCTTGTATGCGGTTTTCCCACAGTCAACCTTCTTTAGTATTCGACCTTAAGTGGCATACGACCTTCTGTAGTATTCGACCTTTCGTTATATTCAACGTTTTGTTGTATTCGACTTTTTGGTATCTCGACTATCCGGTACTTCGACTTAGGGGCCGGGTTCCACTAGGAGATTGATAGTACCTATTAGCTTTCTTCGGACAGAACCAGCGTGTGAAATCCGACGGAAAAAATAAGCCAAGAATAGATCCACTGGGTTCCTGCTTCCATGTCGTAAAAGGCGACAATTGCAGGAATTTTAAATTTTTTTTAATTGAATGATAAAAATTAGCTATTGCGCCGATCCTTTGAAGTTACAAGGTTAATAACATACATCGGTGTATTGAATGAGTAGTAAAAAATACTTATTTGTTTGATAAATTAATATTTTTTCTCGGTAGCCGGTTGCCCAATCTATTAATAAATTTAATAAATAATTAAAATAATAAACAGGGGACGGGTGTGGCGTGATGGGTAAGTCGATGCCTTTCACGCAGCCCGCCTGGGTTCGATTCCCAACCCCGCACATAGGGTCAGAAAGTTTTTCTGGCCCGAAGAGGTGAATGACATTAATGTTAAAGCCTCTATAATTGAAACAAAAAAAAAGACAGCAGTCGTTTGTATTCGTATAAACTTATTTATGTCTGCGAATTTTCGAAATCATTTCCTCGAAAATTTTTGTAACCCTGGCCGTTTAGTTCGTTGGGATTGATGTTGGAAGGTTATTCATCCAGTACTTCATGATGGAGTTCATCCTGAATTTCCCCGATTACAAAGAAACAGCTGATTTTTGCTCAAAATGTGTTTCGTGCGTATCGAACGGCGCACAAAACAATTCCTATACAGTCCAGCCGCTGATCTGCTTTACACATTGTTCAAAAAGTATCGGGACTGACCCATTACGTTTGTAATGTCAAACAAACTTTATTTTTGAATGTATCAACCAGATGGCATGTGTCAAATTTTCACGTCATTCTCACCACAAACACGCAACCTACCGACATATAAATGACGTTGCCTATTCATTCACAAAAAAAATGTTTTTAAAGAACAGCTATGGGTTTAGAGGTGTTACCCACACTCGGATCCAGTAAAAACAATAGCCGCTTTTGCTCACAATAGAACAAAAGTCACAACGCATCAATGATCGAGAAAGCTGTTCGGCACTGTTTAGTCACAATTAAAAAGATTTCTCGCGTTCGTATGGAACAGTGAATGAAACATGGACCCACCATTTTCTCTTGAGTTTCAGTCCGAAACAGGTAGCTGAGACATTCATCAATATATCGAAAATCAGTTAAAAAATGGTTAAGATGTGGATGCAAGGATGGCTTTTATCGTATCAAAGAACGTTCGCTGGCAACTCTTCACCGATTGAATCAGTGCCATCAAAGAGAGTTGGAAATCATCGCAACAACAAAATGGCTCATTTAACATAGAATCGACACCAGTGCGAGAGCGAATTTCTCTCGATGACATTTCAGAGAATCAAAGGTTAGCACGCTGCTGTGGGGATCCTCTCTGAAGCAACAAACGGTTGCTTATTCTCGTTTCGCGATCCGATTCTATACAGGCAGTTGATTATTGCGATAGAATCATTTTACTATTGCCGCTTATTCTAACTATGTGCATATAATCTTTGTATAAGTTGTGTCTATGAAAATGTATGTGAATACTCCACACAAGGGTTTTGAAATATTGCAACCTAGTATGAGAATCATCAAGTCGAATCATCGATTCGGTTTTCTGCGATAATTGTCAACTTGCGATTCTCTCTTGGTAAATTCCACACAGCGGCGATCATTATCAGACTGCAATTTTTTTTAAGGGCTGAGAAATACTCAGAGTATGAAGTGGAGCGAAGGAATGTAGAAAAATTCTCTCGCGGTTCATGCATTGAGAGACTCGAGTTCTTGTAGCATCTTCTACCGGATTGAAAATGTTGTATACAATATAGATAGCAATATAGCAGCTTCTGTGAAATTTTCGGCAATCACCAACACTGTGTGGATGTTCAAAACCTAACCATTCTTTGTAGGGTTTTATTGTCTGTATTTTGAATTCGCAACCCGACAAGGTTCATTTGAGCAACAAGGTTAATTAACCTTCTACCAGAGGAGTCAAGCTTAAGCATCTCTTCAATGCAAATCACTCGAGTCTCTGAAGAACTTATTGTGTATGAGAATAATGTCGCAAGCAGAAAGTGACAACTTCTGGTAACATTTCTTTTGCCGATTCGGGAAGTTAATGGTAAAAGACCTTTTTCGGTACTTACATACAAGATACTCGAGTGATTTCCATTAATGAGATGCATCCTCTGGGAGAAGATGAAAGTTAAGTTACTAAACTATTTCTGCTGGCTCAAATGAACCTTGTCACGTTTCACCTTACTGTTGTATATCTTCATATCTTTTCTCTATCTTAAGTCCTAGCATCCTATACTTTTGATTTTACTTATTATTCCGAGTTACAATAAATATATTCTTGTTGTTATAAATAATACTAATAATAATACCATTGTTTTCCGCTTGAAACTTCAGGTGGGTAATTACCCACCTTTAGAATTTTCGGATGGGTAGTGATCCCCACCATACCCACCTCTGTTACCGCCTATGCCATCTATACCGCAATTCCCATAGGATTTATGGCGTAGAACGGTAGCGTAATAAGTATATAAAATGACTGTAAAATCAGACTTTTGGAGATCCTTGGTTTTATATACCTTTCGACTGAAATCGGATAATGTCAATGTGTTTGCACTTTTTTGCTCAATTTTCCAGATTACAGCTCCTAAATTCGAAAAAGTCTTATGTGCATTGAAGCGGCGTTTGCATCTCCGACCGTAACATTTACCGAATGAAACAGCTTCAACAGCACTTCAAATGGAACTTGCATGTGGCGTGTACCATAGTTAAGGTAATTAGGTGTAAAATTTGCAAGCATTCAATCATCTGGACATTTCTTTTACTAGCCTCTAGCAACTAATTTAAACCTTTTACTATTTGCGAATTCATACTCGTCTAGCTGCGTGACGAGTCGCTTTGTTACTAGTAAATTGCTCTAAGTAACCCCTAGGGAATGTTTTGACCTAAATATGCTTGTGCTACAGAAATAAACAAAAAATCAACCATACTTGGTTCGATTTGTCGTCTAAGACTTTACTGGATGTCAAATGAGAAATGCACATTTAAATTTGTTCCCAAATCGAAGTTGCATCATATAGTTAATCAATATCACTATTCGGATTTAAATTGTACCATTGTTTAGCTTGACACTTCCATCTATCGATAAATCTTTATGGCGTTATTAAAAAGTGAGACTTTCGATTAAAGTGTTTTATTAAGCCGATTATTATGAATTCAACGACACCGTCGGACGTTTACGACTTGGTAAATAGTTGACAGGAAATTACTGAACCGAACCGAAGAGGGTTGTCCCATAAAACAAACCATCACCTACCGATCCCGCTACTCGCCAGCTACATAGGAAAAATCATCTTCTGCGAAGGTTGTAATGTGATCACTAGCTATAATCACCAGTCGGCCGCAGCTGATTGCGGAACACGAAAAAGTGAAAGATAACATGATCACCAACGGCGACGCCTATATTTCACTGGCACCGTCAACGTGGACGGCATTCAGGGCTTTTTGCCTGTTACACAATGCAGTTTCCCAGCTGGAAACAGTCTTGGTGGTAGTTTCCTCATTTAAAGTATTCCATAATGTTGACTGATGAAGTCTGGCTAGGAAAAACAGCGCCAGTGTGTTACTTAGATTAGTCATTAGACGCCAAGGTGTCTGCCTCACCTTGCATCTTCACAAATTGAAAACAGCGCTGCGCAACGATCGCCTGAAAAGGCGCTGATTGAGAAACGGCCGAGATACTTTTTCTACACTCGGTCGAACATTAAGCGAACACACTCGATAATGATGATTCAAAGCTACAATGTAATGCGCAGCGTAGAGGTAAAACTAATCGAAAACAGGCTAAACTAAAAGATTTAATTACACTGCCTATTTGTTGTAACTTGTTATTGCCATTTGCCGACTTGTTGTGGCGTTCGGCAGAAGAGGTCGTGGGTGTTGCATATTCATTGGAGAAAATAGGAAGTGGCCAGGAAAAACGAAGCGAATGTCTCGGCAAAAGGCAATCACTGATGATAGAGGCGTCAACAAGCGGAAAAGACGCGCGATCGATGGCTTCTTCCTGTGTGGTACCGCGTGGAACCGAAGCATGGCTACCGCCGTGCAGTGGTCGAAACTGCACGCACGCAACCGACCGGTGTTACGGATGTGCACAATGCTGTATGCTGTCAGTGTATAAATTTTGCGATAATGAAAAACCAATCTACCCATCGACAGTACGGGTGTACGTCCGGTGCGTGACAGTGATGAAGATAATTGAACATTTAAAATGTACTTGCAAGGTGGTTAATACGCACTGAACAGAAATCAGGTTTGTTTTACGGTGAGTTTGTAAATAATTAGGGTGAATATTGAGAAAACAAAAATTAATTAAAACGTTAGGTCAATTGAACATTCAGGGGTTTTTGTTTTGCACGTAAAGTGCATATTTAGTTTCGATTTCTTCACGTTTCGCCTTCGGCTCATCAGTGCTTAAAGCAGTTCAAATTGAACCGCCATCTCCGCCTAACAGTTCAATTTGAACCGCTAAGCAGACGCAAAGTCCGCACTATTTATGTGATCCTTGATGGCGGTTCAATTTAAACTGCTTTAAGCACTGATGAGCCGAAGGCGAAACGCGAAGAAATCGAAACTAAATATGTACTTTACGTGCAAACCAAAAACCCCTAAATGTTCAAATTCTGCAGCGACCAGTAGTCGGTCGTCACTCGTTTTCGTCCGAGACATCAGATAGGATATGGCACCTTAGTGTCGTATCCTTAAAGGGTCACATAAATAGTGTGGACTTTGCGTCTGCTTAGTAGTTCAAATGGGGCTACCACGTTTGGCATAAAGCCGTTTGGCATAACGACATTTGGCATAATGGTTATTTGGCATAATGGTTTTTTGGCATAACAGTCATTTGGCATGAACATGATGAACATGCTGCTTAATAGAAATTGTTCTAATTTACTGCAATTTTGAAAGGTCTAATGCGGCTACGCCTCATTGTTTTAATGACCTGCTGTACGACCTCGCTGCCGCTCGTTCGGACTTAACTAACATGTCGGCTGCTCAGCCATCCATGGAAGTTGACCATCAATGTCAATTTCCCTCTCTGAGCAGCCTAGATAGCCGTGTAGTGTCGGTAGCGGTTTCCCAACTGGCTAAGAATAACGCTACGGTCCACCTGTACCGGTGGTATAAGTCCACCAAACAGGTAAGCCGTGTGGCATCCGGCGGAATTATTTTTTACCAAGAATTGATCCACTGGTTTCCTGTTCCATGTCGTAAAAGGCCACAAAAATAGGAACTCCTAAGTCAAGGTGTATTTCCGTGCCGATGGCTGAATGGCTGCAGGAGGTTAAACAATGCAGTCGTGAACGGAATATCTTGGGATTTTCCCTTACTGTGTTAAGCGAAGCTCTGGCACAGTGGACGACTTCTTTCTTCGCAACTCGTGGGATTTAAATGATTAAAACATTTAAAAAAATCCTTACATGGTTCGCTATAGGCGATTATAAACCAATATATTTGGTTTCTTGTAGTTGTTGTACGGTAAGTGCTGGAGGTGGAGTGTTCGTTACTTTAATTGATAATGGTTAGAGTAGCACAAATCAATCTCCAGCATAAACGTACAGCAACTATGAATCTATCCAGACTTCTGCAAGAAGGTAAAGCTTCTTTAGCTTTGGTTCAAGAACCATATTTCCAAAAGGGAAACTTCTACGTTGGAAAATTGTTAAACCCAGTCTTTGTTGCCTTTAACAAGACCGGAATGACTAATCCACGTGAAATGCCTCGAGCATGCATACTTGCAAATAGTGCTCTCGATGTCTCTCTCATATCGGAGCTCACAACTCGGGATATTTGTGCTGTCACAGTTGGTATGACTACTGATGGCATAGACAGGAAATATGTCTATTGTTCGGCATATTTGCCGCATAACCAACCTTCGCCAAGCGATGACTTCAAAAGGTTGTATCATACTGCTGCAAAAGTGATTTACCGCTTGTAATCGGCAGTGACATAAATGCTCACCATATCATTTGGGGCAGCACAGATATAAATTCGAGAGGCTCTGATATGATGGAATTTGTGAGCAGTACAAACCTGCACATAGTCAATGCAGGAAACCGTCCAACTTTTGCGAGATCTGGCAGAGAGGAGGTTTTGGACGTAACTCTCTGCTCTGATAGAATTGCGCATGAGTTGGTGAATTGGCTCGTCTCCGATGAGCTCGAACCTTCGTTGTCTGATCATAAGTACATATTCTTTGATCATTCAAACGTTAAATTTGATATTATCACATATCGTAATCCCAAATCTACAAACTGGGACCTCTATGAAGAGGGCTTGGCGACTAGATTTTACGGGTACCAACCAACAATTGAAACCCCAATTGATTTGGAAAATGTTGTCGACGAGACAAACTCACTCATAGTTGCAGCATATGAAGAGGCTTGTCCACTTCGGATTGTGCGAGCTACTAGAGGAACTCCTTGGTGGAATGCTGAACTTGCTAGACTAAGGAAACTATGCAGAAGAGCTTGGAACCACCGTCGCAGAAATGGGTCGGAGGCATTCGTGTTGGCTCGAAGGGCTTACAAAAATGCTCTTCGATCGTCTGAGCGAAGTGGTTGGAAAAGCCTCTGCACAAATGTCTCTAGTCTCAACGAGGCTAGCAGATTAAATAAGTTACTTTCGAAGTCTAAGGACTTTAATGTCAGTTTCTTAAGAACTTCAGATGGTGAACACTTGTCTGATGAAGGTGATGTACTTCACTATCTTTTTAACACTCACTTTCCAGGATGTATGGATCCATCACCGACAGCTC
Source organism: Malaya genurostris (assembly GCF_030247185.1). NCBI lineage: Eukaryota > Metazoa > Arthropoda > Insecta > Diptera > Culicidae > Malaya > Malaya genurostris. The sequence continues at coordinate 91,781,328 of NC_080572.1, read as the reverse complement.
TTCCCGAGACTTTTTCAGGTAGTTACGATTCTTGGGCCCTTGCTCGAAGCGTTGTGACGATTGATTCGGTCAAATGGGCAGTTGAGAGTTTTGCTCCGTACAAGTCTCCTGGAAAGGATGGAGTTTTCCCAGTGTTACTGCAGAAAGGGTATGAACATTTCAAACATGTTTTGAAGAAAATACTTACTTTTAGTCTTGCGACAGGATATATCCCAAGAGCCTGGCAGGAAATAATTGTCAAATTTATTCCCAAAGGCGGTCGCGACACTTATGAGGAAGCGAAGAGTTTCAGGCCTATCAGTCTAAGCTCATTTCTTCTTAAAACAGTGGAACGCATAGTCGATCACTATATCAGAAATGTTAGTTTGGGCCTGCATCCGCTACATGGAATGCAACATGCTTACCAGCGTGGAAAGTCCACTACAACCCTGTTACATGATGTTGTGTACAACATTGAAAAAGCTTTCTCACAAAAGCAATCTTGCTTGGGAGTTTTCCTAGATATTGAAGGTGCCTTTGATAACGTGTCTTTCAATTCAATTCTGGAAGCAGCCCGTGGTCATGGCATACCTTCAAGTATCACAAATTGGATACACGCAATGCTTAGCAATCGACTTCTTTGTTCATCGCTTCGGCAAGCAGAGATTAGAAAGCTAAGTGTCTGTGGGTGCCCTCAAGGTGGTGTACTATCCCCACTTTTATGGAACCTAGTCGCTGATGGTTTGTTAAGGAAACTTAATAACCTTGGATTTCCGACTTATGGTTTTGCCGACGATTATCATATATTGATGACCGGTATAAGCATTAACACTCTCTTTGATTTAATGCAGCAAGCCCTGCGATCTGTTGAACAATGGTGTTGTCAGGTTGGATTATCTGTAAATCCGGGCAAAACATCAATGGTGCTTTTCACTCATCGTAGGATAATCACAGGAGCTCGTCCGTTGCAGTTCTTTGGTTCAGAGGTCACTGTGGTCGAACAAGTTAAATACGTCGGGGTTATTCTTGACTCAAAACTGAATTGGTCTGCTCACATTGACTTCAGAATTAAAAGAGCTTGCATGGCTTTCGGCCAATGTAGACGAGCTTTTGGAAAATCATGGGGACTCAAACCCAGATATATTCATTGGATCTACACAACTATTGTTAGACCAATTTTAGCATATGGATGTCTTGTATGGTGGCAGAAAGGAGAAGTCGCGACAGTTCAGTCAAAGCTAAATCATCTCCAAAGGATGGTCCTAATGGCGATGACAGGAGCATTCACGACAACTCCTACTGCTGCTCTAGAGGCGCTACTGTGCATTAAACCACTACATGTGTTCCTAAAACAAGAAGCATTATCTTGTGCATACCGTCTTAGGGTTACAGGGCTTTGGAACAGTAACCCATTAGATTATGCTACCAGCCACACTCGCTTGTGGTCTCAAATGGTTACGTGGGATGAGTATTTACTCGCTCCTAGTGACCTAACTCTCACATGCAGTTTTCCTTTCAAAACATTCAATGTGAGCTATCCTCTTCGTGAGGAATGGTTGTCTGGTTGTCTGGAACGACAACTTGATGAACACATAGTTTGTTATACGGACGGTTCTCTGTTGAATGGTCGTGCTGGTGCTGGTGTCTGCTGTCGTGAAATGAGGCTGGAGCAGTTTCATTCACTTGGTAGATACTGTACTGTGTTTCAAGCAGAAATCTACGCGATTCTGTGTGGAGTACAATCGGCACTTCAGCAGAGGATCTGTGGTAAGCGAATTTATTTTTGTTCCGACAGTCAGGCAGCCTTAAAAGCACTCAGTTCGAATGACTCACGGTCGAATCTAGTGATCGCATGTCGAACTCAAATTGAAGACCTCATCATTTCAAATGCTGTTTACTTCTTATGGGTACCCGGCCATTCTGGTATTACTGGAAATGAATGGGCTGATGAGTTGGCTAGAGCTGGTGCAACGAATGATTTCGTTGGTCCTGAACCAGCTTTACCACTTTCAACTAGTTGGATAAAGCACAAGATTCGTTCTTGGGCTGTATCCAAACATGCCAGCTACTGGCGCAGCTTGCAAACTTGCGCTCAGACAAAAGCATTTCTACCAGATTTAAATCTGAAAATGTCAAAGTGTCTACTGCATTTCTCCAAGCATCATTGCAGTATTCTGGTCAGAGCTCTGACTGGACATTGCAAACTCAATTATCACATGGCTACTATTCAACGTGCTGAGTATTATTCGTGTGATTTGTGTGAATGCGATTATGGTACTTCATATCATCTGATATGTAACTGTCCCGCATTGACGCAGCTACGTATCCGGGTTTTTGGTTCTCCATACATGGTTGAGTCTGTGTATGCGGAGCTAAAATTGAAGGATATTCTCTCGTTTCTTACCCAATGTGGTAAGGAGCTATAGTCAGAAGGGTTCATCGTTCTTCCTGGAGTGAATGAATCCCTTCTGTATTTACCTTAAATAGGGTTTAGCAGATTGTTTGGCATCTTTTAGGGGGTGCCGAATTTACTTCTGCTCGTACATACTGCGAATCGTTCTGCATTCTTCCGGGAGTGCAGAATGGTGTCGCTTTTGTAAGATCTTCAAATCCTCTCGGGGGTTGGAGGTTTTATTAACAGCGGACTGTTCGGGACCTCGTAGAGGTTCAGAATTTACTTCTGCTTCCACTAAATGTGATCCTCAGCAGATTGTTCGGCATCCCTTAGGGGTGCAGAATTTACTTCTGCTTTTATGTGTTTTTGTGTCGTCAATTTTTCCCATTTGACATGGCTGCTCGGCCATCCATGGAAGTTGACCATCAATGTCAATTTCCCTCTCTGAGCAGCCTAGATAGCCGTGTAGTGTCGGTAGCGGTTTCCCAACTGGCTAAGAATAACGCTACGGTCCACCTGTACCGGTGGTATAAGTCCACCAAACAGGTAAGCCGTGTGGCATCCGGCGGAATTATTTTTTACCAAGAATTGATCCACTGGTTTCCTGTTCCATGTCGTAAAAGGCCACAAAAATAGGAACTCCTAAGTCAAGGTGTATTTCCGTGCCGATGGCTGAATGGCTGCAGGAGGTTAAACAATGCAGTCGTGAACGGAATATCTTGGGATTTTCCCTTACTGTGTTAAGCGAAGCTCTGGCACAGTGGACGACTTCTTTCTTCGCAACTCGTGGGATTTTAATGATTAAAACATTTAAAAAAATCCTTACATGGTTCGCTATAGGCGATTGTAAGCCAATATATTTGGTTTCTTGTAGTTGTTGTACGGTAAGTGCTGGAGGTGGAGTGTTTGTTACTTTAATTGATAATGGTTAGAGTAGCACAAATCAATCTCCAGCATAAACGTACAGCAACTATGAATCTATCCAGACTTCTGCAAGAAGGTAAAGCTTCTTTAGCTTTGGTTCAAGAACCATATTTCCAAAAGGGAAACTTCTACGTTGGAAAATTGTTAAACCCAGTCTTTGTTGCCTTTAACAAGACCGGAATGACTAATCCACGTGAAATGCCTCGAGCATGCATACTTGCAAATAGTGCTCTCGATGTCTCTCTCATATCGGAGCTCACAACTCGGGATATTTGTGCTGTCACAGTTGGTATGACTACTGATGGCATAGACAGGAAATATGTCTATTGTTCGGCATATTTGCCGCATAACCAACCTTCGCCAAGCGATGACTTCAAAAAGGTTGTATCATACTGCTGCAAAAGTGATTTACCGCTTGTAATCGGCAGTGACATAAATGCTCACCATATCATTTGGGGCAGCACAGATATAAATTCGAGAGGCTCTGATATGATGGAATTTGTGAGCAGTACAAACCTGCACATAGTCAATGCAGGAAACCGTCCAACTTTTGCGAGATCTGGCAGAGAGGAGGTTTTGGACGTAACTCTCTGCTCTGATAGAATTGCGCATGAGTTGGTGAATTGGCTCGTCTCCGATGAGCTCGAACCTTCGTTGTCTGATCATAAGTACATATTCTTTGATCATTCAAACGTTAAATTTGATATTATCACATATCGTAATCCCAAATCTACAAACTGGGACCTCTATGAAGAGGGCTTGGCGACTAGATTTTACGGGTACCAACCAACAATTGAAACCCCAATTGATTTGGAAAATGTTGTCGACGAGACAAACTCACTCATAGTTGCAGCATATGAAGAGGCTTGTCCACTTCGTATTGTGCGAGCTACTAGAGGAACTCCTTGGTGGAATGCTGAACTTGCTAGACTAAGGAAACTATGCAGAAGAGCTTGGAACCACCGTCGCAGAAATGGGTCGGAGGCATTCGTGTTGGCTCGAAGGGCTTACAAAAATGCTCTTCGATCGTCTGAGCGAAGTGGTTGGAAAAGCCTCTGCACAAATGTCTCTAGTCTCAACGAGGCTAGCAGATTAAATAAGTTACTTTCGAAGTCTAAGGACTTTAATGTCAGTTTCTTAAGAACTTCAGATGGTGAACACTTGTCTGATGAAGGTGATGTACTTCACTATCTTTTTAACACTCACTTTCCAGGATGTATGGATCCATCACCGACAGCTCTTCCCGAGACTTTTTCAGGTAGTTACGATTCTTGGGCCCTTGCTCGAAGCGTTGTGACGATTGAATCGGTCAAATGGGCAGTTGAGAGTTTTGCTCCGTACAAGTCTCCTGGAAAGGATGGAGTTTTCCCAGTGTTACTGCAGAAAGGGTATGAACATTTTAAACATGTTTTGAAGAAAATACTTACTTTTAGTCTTGCGACAGGATATATTCCAAGAGCCTGGCAGGAAATAATTGTCAAATTTATTCCCAAAGGCGGCCGCGGCACTTATGAGGAAGCGAAGAGTTTCAGGCCTATCAGTCTAAGCTCATTTCTTCTTAAAACAGTGGAACGCATAGTCGATCACTATATCAGAGATGTTAGTTTGGGCCTGCATCCGCTACATGGAATGCAACATGCTTACCAGCGTGGAAAGTCCACTACAACCCTGTTACATGATGTTGTGTACAACATTGAAAAAGCTTTCTCACAAAAGCAATCTTGCTTGGAAGTTTTCCTAGATATTGAAGGTGCCTTTGATAACGTGTCTTTCAATTCAATTCTGGAAGCAGCCCGTGGTCATGGCATACCTTCAAGTATCACAAATTGGATACACGCAATGCTTAGCAATCGACTTCTTTGTTCATCGCTTCGGCAAGCAGAGATTAGAAAGCTAAGTGTCTGTGGGTGTCCTCAAGGTGGTGTACTATCCCCACTTTTATGGAACCTTGTCGCTGATGGTTTGTTAAGGAAACTTAATAACCTTGGATTTCCGACTTATGGTTTTGCCGACGATTATCATATATTGATGACCGGTATAAGCATTAACACTCTCTTTGATTTAATGCAGCAAGCCCTGCGATCTGTTGAACAATGGTGTTGTCAGGTTGGATTATCTGTAAATCCGGGCAAAACATCAATGGTGCTTTTCACTCATCGTAGGATAATCACAGGAGCTCGTCCGTTGCAGTTCTTTGGTTCAGAGGTCACTGTGGTCGAACAAGTTAAATACGTCGGGGTTATTCTTGACTCAAAACTGAATTGGTCTGCTCACATTGACTTCAGAATTAAAAGAGCTTGCATGGCTTTCGGCCAATGTAGACGAGCTTTTGGAAAATCATGGGGACTCAAACCCAGATATATTAATTGGATCTACACAACTATTGTTAGACCAATTTTAGCATATGGATGTCTTGTATGGTGGCAGAAAGGAGAAGTCGCGACAGTTCAGTCAAAGCTAAATCATCTCCAAAGGATGGTCCTAATGGCGATGACAGGAGCATTCACGACAACTCCTACTGCTGCTCTAGAGGCGCTACTGTGCATTAAACCACTACATGTGTTCCTAAAACAAGAAGCATTATCTTGTGCATACCGTCTTAAGGTTACAGGGCTTTGGAACAGTAACCCATTAGATTATGCTACCAGCCACACTCGCTTGTGGTCTCAAATGGTTACGTGGGATGAGTATTTACTCGCTCCTAGTGACCTAACTCTCACATGCAGTTTTCCTTTCAAAACATTCAATGTGAGCTATCCTTTTCGTGAGGAATGGTTGTCTGGTTGTCTGGAACGACAACTTGATGAACACATAGTTTGTTATACGGACGGTTCTCTGTTGAATGGTCGTGCTGGTGCTGGTGTCTACTGTCGTGAAATGAGGCTGGAGCAGTCTCATTCACTTGGTAGATACTGTACTGTGTTTCAAGCAGAAATCTACGCGATTCTGTGTGGAGTACAATCGGCACTTCAGCAGAGGATCTGTGGTAAGCGAATTTATTTTTGTTCCGACAGTCAGGCAGCCTTAAAAGCACTCAGTTCGAATGACTCACGGTCGAATCTAGTGATCGCATGTCGAACTCAAATTGAAGACCTCAGCATTTCAAATGCTGTTTACTTCTTATGGGTACCCGGCCATTCTGGTATTACTGGAAATGAATGGGCTGATGAGTTGGCTAGAGCTGGTGCAACGAATGATTTCGTTGGTCCTGAACCAGCTTTACCACTTTCAACTAGTTGGATAAAGCACAAGATTCGTTCTTGGGCTGTATCCAAACATGCCAGCTACTGGCGCAGCTTGCAAACTTGCGCTCAGGCAAAAGCATTTCTACCAGATTTAAATCTGAAAATGTCAAAGTGTCTACTGCATTTCTCCAAGCATCATTGCAGTATTCTGGTCAGAGCTCTGACTGGACATTGCAAACTCAATTATCACATGGCTACTATTCAACGTGCTGAGTATTATTCGTGTGATTTGTGTGAATGCGATTATGGTACTTCATATCATCTGATATGTAACTGTCCCGCATTGACGCAGCTACGTATCCGGGTTTTTGGTTCTCCATACATGGTTGAGTCTGTGTATGCGGAGCTAAAATTGAAGGATATTCTCTCGTTTCTTACCCAATGTGGTAAGGAGCTATAGTCAGAAGGGTTCATCGTTCTTCCTGGAGTGAATGAATCCCTTCTGTATTTACCTTAAATTGGGTTTAGCAGATTGTTTGGCATCTTTTAGGGGGTGCCGAATTTACTTCTGCTCGTACATACTGCGAATCGTTCTGCATTCTTCCGGGAGTGCAGAATGGTGTCGCTTTTGTAAGATCTTCAAATCCTCTCGGGAGTTGGAGGTTTTATTAACAGCTGACTGTTCGGGACCTCGTAGAGGTTCAGAATTTACTTCTGCTTCCACTAAATGTGATCCTCAGCAGATTGTTCGGCATCCCTTAGGGGTGCAGAATTTACTTCTGCTTTTATGTGTTTTTGTGTCGTCAATTTTTCCCATCCTCCTAGTCCAACCCTTACCATTTCCTTTCAATCCTTCCCTCTTATATATCGGGAAAATGATGCTAAAAACAAATTGATGGCAAGGCACAAATCTCCAAATATCAAGGGGAACGTGCCATTTGAGCCAATTTGTTCTGATTCCTGATTCCTGATCATCTGATATGTAACTGTCCCGCATTGACGCAGCTACGTATCCGGGTTTTTGGTTCTCCATACATGGTTGAGTCTGTGTATGCGGAGCTAAAATTGAAGGATATTCTCTCGTTTCTTACCCAATGTGGTAAGGAGCTATAGTCAGAAGGGTTCATCGTTCTTCCTGGAGTGAATGAATCCCTTCTGTATTTACCTTAAATAGGGTTTAGCAGATTGTTTGGCATCTTTTAGGGGGTGCCGAATTTACTTCTGCTCGTACATACTGCGAATCGTTCTGCATTCTTCCGGGAGTGCAGAATGGTGTCGCTTTTGTAAGATCTTCAAATCCTCTCGGGGGTTGGAGGTTTTATTAACAGCGGACTGTTCGGGACCTCGTAGAGGTTCAGAATTTACTTCTGCTTCCACTAAATGTGATCCTCAGCAGATTGTTCGGCATCCCTTAGGGGTGCAGAATTTACTTCTGCTTTTATGTGTTTTTGTGTCGTCAATTTTTCCCATCCTCCTAGTCCAACCCTTACCATTTCCTTTCAATCCTTCCCTCTTATATATCGGGAAAATGATGCTAAAAACAAATTTATGGCAAGGCACAAATCTCCAAATATCAAGGGGAACGTGCCATTTGAGCCAATTTGTTCTGATTCCTGATTCCTGATTAATGACCTGCTGTACGACCTCGCTGCCGCTCGTTCGGACTTAACTAAGGGATAGCTCCTAGCTTTGGGTAATCCGGGCAAACGCCCGCAACTAGACAGAGATGATTTCTGCAGTGGCCGGAGCCGTCTCGACCTGCTAGCACTAAGTGAGTTGATTGTATAAAATGATAGTGTCAGGCCCGTACTCAGGATTTCGTTTCTGGAGGGGCCCACAAATAAGAAATAATGCGTCTAAGTGATGATTCTTGTGCATTTAGTATTTTTTGTTTTATTTTTTATTGAAGAATGAGTGCAAGTATGTAGCATTTTAAGTGAATATGTACTCACATATTTCGGATTGGACAATGAGAGATTTAAGCAAAAATTTCTATGTGTCAAAGGGAAGGGATCGATTTTTACATTTCTTCTAGTCCTAGTCCCATTCAATTTCAATGGAGTGTTCTTATAAGCCACGATGTAAGAAATATCTCGAAACTATTCAGAAAGCTCTTCTAGTTTTGCAAAATTTGTTGGCTATTTGTCGGACAGATGGTCAAGCCGGTTTTAACAAATTTATATTCAAATGAAGTGCCTTATAATACCACGTGATCCTATTTAATTTCATCGAGTCAACTTCCGTGTCTGGATCAGAGATGCCTGCAGATTTGTTTGTAAATCAGCAGATTTATAAAATAAGCTGTAGACATGTTTCAGTTGCAGACTTTTTTGTAGACTTTTGAAAATCACGTTTTTCATCTTTATGGCACTTTCTGATCATCCAGTACCATTTCCTTTAAGTTTGACATTGATTGTAATCACTGTGAAACCCGACTTTTGAGCTTCGAAAATAAATTCGATTGCAAAAAGAAGCGTGTTATTTAAAACTGGTTGATAAAATCTTCTAATTAGCACATCTTGTTAGTTGATAACCAAAAAATTCATTTCTGTTCCTGATTCCGGAAATAAAAGTTAAAAATCCCAAAATGGAAAATACTTTACTTCGATTTCGGGAGGGGCCCGGGCCCCTTCGGCCCCTCCTCTGGGTACGTGCCTGGATAGTGTGCTATTTACTACAGAATTTTAAATATTAAAAATACATAATAACAGTGTTGGTGATTGCCGAATATTTGACAGAAGCTGCTATATTGCTATCTATATTAAATACAACATTTTCAATCCGGTAGAAGATGCTACAAAAACTCGAGTCTCTCAATGCATGAACCGTGAGAGAATTTTGCTATATTTCTTCGCTCCACTTCATACCAGGGGTGGAAATAAGCAAATTTTTTAATTCAAAATAAGTAAAAATAGTCAGTATTATCATTTCTTATCACATATTTGTTGTAGATATTATAATGAATTTTAAAACAAATTACTTTTGATAAGATAAATTTTGATTTTACTTATAATTGAAAATGTCTTCATCGTTATCAGTATCACTGGCTGATTTGGAATCAATCATTTCAACAAAGTTAGGCTCGTTTTAATGCTACTCTGTGCTCATTAAACAGATTTGAAATGGCTGTCACTCCGGTGATATAATGGTATAAGTGACGTAAACGTCAAAGCTGATTATCACTCAATTTTATCGGATATGGATTATCCGATATCAATAATTTTGGGCTCGTTGGGAGAGTTTATTTCGTCGGTCGCATCGAAATTAATATCGGAGTAATATCATCAATAAAAACAGCTAATAATATTAACATGCATACCGCGATAAATAATAATTATAATAATAAGAAAAACGTGTTCAATATTTGTTCGTGCTATGCAGTTGATTTATATTACCCTACTTAGTTTGAATATCATACACAGAAATACCTGGAGTGCAGGATTCTGCTACGCCAATTCAAACGCACCATTCGAAATTTGAATCTAAGTTCGTGAAAATCTATCGATACCAGTTTCTTTTTGGAGGTTTGGATAGTTTTAATTTTTGACATCGTGATTCAAATGAGCGACAATAACAAAAAAGTTTTCTGTGGCCTAATAAACATATTTAAGTATACATGAATAGACATGAAAGAAACATTTATTTTTAAAGCTTTTCATAAAAAAATCCCTCTGTGTGATAATGCTTGAAACATAGCAGATTTCAAAAAGTTATTGAGCATTATAGCTCATAAGTGAAACTTATTGACGAAACTTTTCAAGTTTTTTTATATCGTTTATTTATACCCGGCTTCAACCTAATTTGGTCGTTCGCGGCCCCTTTAAGTAGTTTTGAATACGAAAACCGAATTTTATCTTTCAAAACCGGACTAGAACTTTAAAGAGCAAAAAACGTTTAAAGTCATTTTAAAGATAAAATCGTAGCCGGTACTTTCAGAGCAAATGTTTTGATTTTTGCATGGAAACTTTCTACGTGTTTTCCTCGGCTGCGGGATTCATTCCACATTTTGAATGTTATGTATTTTATCTAATAGATCCAAAATCGTTTGCGCTTGCAACCCACTATTTAACCTACAAGTTGTTTGAGATCTTCAAGATTTTTAAATACTGGATATTGACAACGTACCTTTCATTTCTAATTGTATAGAAATTAAATATTTTTATCTTGACGAATTAAGTTCGATAATATATGTCTATTAGAATATTGTAAACAATTACACCTATTATCGATACTATCAGGTTCGAAAAGTAGTTTAATATAATTGAAATTACTAACGAGAAGTAATTCTAAATCGTATTTGAATAGTTTTTATGTATGACCACGCAAACAATTTTAAATAAATCTAATGGTGATATTAAGCAAGATCGCACAAGGATTTTCAAGAAGTAGGTATAAAAAGCTTCAGAATGATTGAATGGTTAAAGATACTATTTCCCGCTTTTGAAAACCTAATTATTAACAATTGTGCCGTATGCCAGGGAAAGTAATTAAACAAGTCTCAGAAAACACTGCCAAAAAATGTAGGGTTTAATATTCATACAAAATTGTATAAATTTTATTAAACTGGAGCACTCGTACCTCGCTCTTGACTAAATGCGCCGAGAGGGAACGAAGCGTTGTACATTCATATCTGCCGCGGTACTTAAATGCGCGAACGAGTTTTTGTGAGAGCAGCGTGCGCATGGTTGTCTTCTGAGAATTAGAACAAATTTGTTTCAGCGCAATAAAAAGAGCACATACGGTCTGCTGCTACTCTGTGTAATATACAATTCCCACAACTTAATAAAGAAATCTCGATTTTAGTTTTGTTACCAAAATTATTAATTCACGGTGTTCGGTTTTTTATTCACAATCAGAAATCTTGATTCACATTCTCGTGCACAAAATGGGCTTATTTCCACCTCTGCTTCATACTCTGAGTATTTCACGCTGTTAAAAAAAATTACAGTCTGATAATGATCGTTGCTGTGTAGTATTTCCCAAGAGAGAATCGCAAGTTGACAATTATTGCACAAAATCGAATCGATGATTCAACTTGATGATTCTCGTACTAGGTTGTAATATTTCAAAACCCTTGTGTGGAGCATTCACAGACATTTTCATAGGCACAACTTATACAAAGGTTATATGCCCATAGTTAGAATAAGCGGCAATAGTAAAATGATTCTATCGCAATTATCAACTGTCTGTATAGAATCGGATCGCGAAACGAGAATAAGCGACCGTTTGTTGCTTCAGAGAGGATCCCCACAGCAGCGTGCTAACCTTCGATTCTCAGAAATGTCATCGAGAGAAATTCGCTCTCGCACTGGTGTCGATTCTATGTTAAATGAGCCATACCGGGTTTTTGTTGTTGCGATGATATTCGTCTCTCTTTGATGGCACTGATTCAATCTTGTGAAGAGTTGCCAGTGATACGATAAAAGCCATCGTTGCATAATAATGCTATTTCACCTAATATTGACGAAATATTTGGACCGAAAATAAAATTCACATATTTCGTTCTAGTTTTCCTTGCACAACATAACTCGATTGAAACGCAAACGAAAATTTACAAATCCAATTATTATTATGACAAATGGCATTATGCCAAATGACCATTATGCCAAAAGACCATTATGCCAAATAACCGTTATGTCAAATAACCATTATGCCAAATAGCGTTATGCCAAACGGTATTATGCCAAATAACCTTATGCCAAACGGGCCGGCCCCGTTCAAAATGAACTGTTAGGCGGAGATGGCGGTTCAATTTGAACTGCATTAAGCACAGATGAGTCGAAGGCGAACCGCGAAGAAATCGAAAGTTAAGTCTAACTAACATGAAAAAAAATTGTGAACAAACCTCTCTTAGCTGTTCTTCCAGCATGTGATAACGGGCCTGCAGCACCGCGTACTCCGCCTTCGTCCGGCTGGTGCGATCTTCGACATTGTTCTGTGTATCCGCCAGGTTCGTCACTTGCCGTTGTAATATCTCTAGCTGCAATTCGGAGAAAAACAAATGACAGGAAATTAGTACAATCACACACAATTCAACGGAACAGTACCAACAATTCAGTTTAACTGAACCGAAACCCAGTCAAACGGAGCAAATGAATCACATCGGAAAAGTAAGCAACTACTTATCTACGCTTCTATTTTCGGTCAAAACTCCAATCTAGCGCTTCAATAAATTTTTACTGCTTTGCATCATAAAAGCAATGGTTTCTATTGGTTTATTTTCCTATTACTAAACATGAAATTTGATTGCCAGTGGTCAAAACTTAAGTGGAACAATGTTGATCATGTTTTGACCAAACAAACTCGACATTCATTTTAATCATTGATAACGGCTATAAACCGTTGAATTATCATGTTGAAGAATATTCGTTGAAATGATTCGACTCACGTAACACTGTTTCGTGACAATGCAATGAACCGTGAAGCGGTTTAAGTAGTCGTGAAACCTTTTCGTCACCTTTTTGTTGACTTCTTTACGATTGAATGATGCCATCACCGTTTTCTAACTTCACAATGTCAAAATTTCAAACCGAATGTTAACCTTAACCACTTACAGTACTTACTTGTTCGTTCAAATTATCACATAGATCGGTTTTTATAAGGCCATTGATTTTGCCGTTACCGTTGCTCGACTTCAGAATGTACTTGTTGCCGAGCTCTGGATTGTCATTAATCAGCTTCAGGTTGTTATTGATGAGATTGTTTTTGGCATTCTTCTCCTCAATGATGACCGAGCTGATCAGATTGTTCGTTTTGGCATTCAGCAGCTTGTTGTTGTTGTGTATGTTGTTGTTCGTGATTAGGTTGCTGCTATTGTTGTTCAATTGCTGCGTATGCTCCAGACTTCCGTTGCTGTACTCGTCCAGAAAGAAACCGGAGTGCGGTCCGGACGAAGGAAAATCGTTCGGATGAAGACTGAGGAAGGTTTCTTCGTCGATCAATACCGGCTGATCGGGAGGTATGTACCCGTTTAAGCGTAAATCTTCCAGACTAGATGAAGCGGTGCGCGATAGGTGATCGAGACCATCGCTGTTCAAGGTGGTACAACTTCCGTTCACGGTACCGGAGTCCAGCGTGGGCCCGACAAACTCGAACTGACCCTGCCACATATCGTAGTCTAGGTCGAGGCTGTCCGGCTGGCTAGTAGAAGACGGGGTGGCCGTCGACGACGGGGTCGACGATAGGTAGTCGACCTTTTTCGACGAGGCCATCATCTTGAGGGGCGATAGTTTGTCACTAAGTCGGTGCCAATTCATTCGGTCGATTGACGACGAGCATCATTTGCAAAGGATTGTGATTTGAGCAATGTTTTCTAAGGCACTTTTCAGGTGGTCTGTTTTTTTAAGGCACTTTATTGTACGATTTGTGTTTTTTTCACTTTCAAGTTTAATTACTGTAAACAGATTGGTAATATTCGGTAATGAGCACAGATGATTAACTTGACTAATTAGTCCGTTGAGTTTTACAGTTTTTGAGAATACGGAGAACGTTTGCAGGAGTAACATCCAACAAAGAACCGAAATCTATTACCTTGCACCATAAACACATATAACAATTCTTAAATTTGAAAATCATAAGTTCTATTTCAAACTTAGAGCCTACTCAAACAAATCAAAATTTATTTTTTAATCGATCTAACAAACTTTGCTTAGAAAGGTGTTGCACTACAGGGTGTCCGACGAAAAATTTCGACATTAAGAATGCAATAATAAAAAAACGGTTTGATGGATTTCAATGATAATATTTTTATTTGAAAGGTTGACTCATGATATTTCTTTATTTTCTTTGGGAAGCGGTTAAAGATAAATGTTACGCCAACCATCCAAAAACAATTGAAGACCTCAAACACGAAATTCAAGTTGCTATTGATGACATAAGGCCAGAAACAACTGGAAATGTACTCAAAAATTGGATGGAACGGATTGGCTACTGCCAAGCCAGTCATTTGAACGAAATTATTTGTAATAAAAATTTCATGAACCAACTTTTCAAATAAATATATAATCATTCAAATCTTTCAAACCGTTTTATATTAATGAATTTCTAAATTCGAAATTATTCGTTATGCTCAAAATCTCTAAATGGCCACTATCTCATGGAGACCAGTAAGTCGTCATTTTGTGTTTGCTTAGCGGTTCATGTTGAATTACTAAACGACATTAGCGGAATAATAAGAACTGCAAAAGTACTGAAAGCCGGAGTTTAAACTATCGAAAACTTAAAATAAAATCCACAAAAGTCTTTTAATTTGTTAAGTAAACCAGAAATCCTTACACTACCAATAATGGTCATAAACGCCTGTTATGGGTGATTCTAAAAAAGCATCCGGTAACATACACGAAGTATCAAACGCCCGGTAAATGATTTCACAATTCTTAAAACCAAATGATAGCAACTGATAAGATAATGTCAAAAAAAACATATCGAATAACTGCTAAACCAAATTCCTCAAAACATCACACGGAACAAGCGGATAATCATTAATGAAAGTAACTTTTGATAACAAAAAGTTTTTTTTTGATAAAATGAAATGATCCAGCTATTGATATTATCTGCACATTAAAACTGGAAAGTAGAAGAATACCGGTTTATGCGAAACTCAGGCAAATTAGAAAAAAAATCGCGACATCTTTGTTAAGCCGTATTACACCATTTCAGATCTTGGTTTCATCGTTATTCTTCGACTATTCAGAGATGTGGTTTTCTCACTTATAAGGTATTTTATTCGCACACTGTATTCGCAATTGGGAACACTCTCTCAGATTTGAATGAAACGTTTTGGACATGAATACTTAGCCACAAAAAGCCACTTTGTATACTATGTTTTTCAAAAATTGTTCAAGACTATCTTTTGAAAAGGGCCAAACTTTTATAATAAATTTTTTAAAATAGTAGTTGTCAAAAATGATACGGCTGCTCGGCCACCCATGGAAGTTGATCGTCAATGTCAACTTCCCTTTCTGAGCAGCCTAGATAGCCGTGTAGTGTCGGTAGCGGTTTCTCAACTGGCTAAGAATAACGCTACGGTCCACCTGTACCGGTGGTAAAAGTCCAACAAACAGATAAGCCTTGTGGCATACGGTGGAATTATTTTCTACCATGAATTGATCCACTGGTTTCCTGTTCCATGTAGTGAAAGGCCACAAAAATAGGAACTCCAAAGTCAAGGTGTATTTCCGTGCCGATGACTGAATGGCTGCAGGAGGTTAAAACAATGCAGTCGTGGACAGAATATTTTGGTTTTTATCACTTACTGGGTTGAGTGAAGCTCTGGTACATTGGATATTTCATTCTTCGCAACTCGTGGGATTTAAATGATTCAAGCATATAAAAAAAATTCTTTCCATGGTTCGCTATAGGCGATTATAAGCCAATATATTTGGTTTCTTCTAGTTGTTGTACGATAAGTGCTGGAGATGTAGTGTTCATTACTTTAATTGATAATGGTTAGAGTAGCATTAATCAATCTCCAGCATAAACGACAGCAACTATGAATCTATCCAGACTTCTGCAAGACGGTAAAGCCTCTATAGCTTTGGTTCAAGAACCATACTTACAAAAACGGAAACTACTACGTTGGAAAGTTGTTAAACCCAGTCTTCGTTGCCTTCAACAAGAACGGTATGACTAATCCACGTGAAATGCCTCGAGCATGCATACTTGCAAATAGTGCTCTCGATGATTTTCTCATATCGGAGTTCACAACTCGGGATATTTGTGCTGTCACAGTTGGTATGACTATTGATGGCATAGACAGGAAATATGTCTATTGTTCGGAATATTTAACGCACAACCAACCTTCGCCAAACGATGACTTCAAAAAGGTTGTATCATACTACTGCAAAAGTGATTTACCGCTTATAATCTGCAGTGACATAAATGCTTACCTTATCATTTGGGGCAGCACAGATATAAATTCGAAAGGCTCTGATATGATGGAATTTGTGAGCAGTACAAACCTGCACATAGTCAATGCAGGTAATCGTCCAACTTTTGCGAGATCTGGAAGAGAGGAGGTTTTGAACGTAACTCTTGCGCAGCTCGAACCTTCGTTATCTGATCATAAGTACATCTTCTTTGATCATTCAAACGTTTAATTTGTTATTATCACATATCGTAATCCCAAATCTAGAAACTTAAACCTCTATGAAGCGGGCTTGGCGACTAGATTTTACGGGTATCAACCAACAATTGAAACCCCAATTGATTTGGAAAATGTCGCATATGAAGTGGCAGCATATGAAGAGACTTCTTCACTTCGGATAGTGCGAGCTACTAGAAGAGTTCTTTGGTGGAATGCTGAACTTGCTAGACTAAGGAAACAATGCAGAAGAGCTTGAAACCACCGACACAGAGATGGGTCGGAGGAATTCGTGTCGGTTCAAAGGGCTTACAAAAATTTCTTCTTTTTTAATTTTTTGTGCTTTTTATGTTTTGTGAGTTTTTCCACCTCACCCACTTCACAATTCCCTTCCATGTTCCTTTTATCCTTCCCTTCCCATCAGATAATTGATGAGAAGCTACGGCAAGGCACAAATTTCCAAATACCTAGGGAAACATGCCACTTGAGCCAATTAGTTCTGATTCCTGATCTTTTGAAAAGGGCCGAACTTTTATAACCAATTTTTTTTAATATAAAAGTATTGTACTAGAGATTTTTAGTCAAGTTTTCGAATGAAAATGCTGAAAACAAAACCTTATCAAGCCCAACAGTGGAAAAATTGACATTAAAAGTTTAAAATCGATTTACAATCCCAACCAACCGTTCATACATTGCATGTTGGATACGTTTAAGGAAAAAAACCTTTCTGACAAAAGCTACTTCTTGTCCAGAATGATTTTTTTATCCAGTGTCTTTTTCTCTAAAACTAAACTAAATTGAAAGTCATTATCATAAAAAAAACCTTGAATTTTGTATGGGACTTCAAGACCTTTCATTTGAACGTAATTTTGTGAAAATCGGTTTCATCAGCCATCTCTGAGAAAAGTTAGTGCACTTATTTTCACTATTTTTTGCACATTTTACCCCATAATTCCGAAACCGGAAGTCAGATCCAAATAATATTCAGGAATTTTGTATGGGACCACAAGACCTTTCATTTGAATCTAAGTTTGTGAAAATCGGTCGCGCCATCTATGAGAAAAGTTAGAACACATATTTTTTTTTTGAACATTTTACCCCATAACTCCCGAACCGGAAGTTGGATCCAAATAATATTCAGGAATTTTGTATGGGACCACAAGACCTTTCATTTGAATCTCAGTTTGTGAAAATCGGTCGCGCCATCTATGAGAAAAGTTAGAACACATATTTTCTTTTTTTTGAACATTTTACCCCATAACTCCCGAACCGGAAGTTGGATCCAAATAATATTCAGGAATTTTGTATGGGACTTCAAGACCTTTCATTTGAACCTAATTTTGTGAAAATCGGTTCAGCTATCTCTGAGACAAGTTAGTGCACTTATTTTCACTATTTTTTGCACATTTTACCCCATAATTCCGGAACCGGAAGTCGGATCCAAATAATATTCAGGAATTTTGTATGGGACCACAAGACCTTTCATTTGAATCTAAGTTTGTGAAAATCGGTTCAGCCATCTCCTAGAAAAGTTAGTGCAAAAAAACGTTACATACACACACACATACACACACACACATACACACACACATACACACACACACACACACACACACACACACACACACACACACACACACACACACACACATACACACACACACATACACACACACACATACACACACACACACACACACACACACACACACACACACACACACACACACACACACACACACACACACACACACACACACACACACACACACACACACACAGTGCACGATATTAGCAGAAAGTATCAGTGCAGGATACGAAAAAAAAATTTATCCTTGAAAATGTCCATCTTGCAACATATAGACGGAAGACAGCGAACATAATTACTTACCTTGGGACAAAATTTTATTGAATTCGAAAATTGTGTTTTTTTAAATCGATTTTGAATTTTGAGAATCATATATTTTTTCAGTATAGGATTCCAATAGACGAATTTTTATTCTGTAGGAATCATTTTTATTCTGCGGGATATTATCGCGATCCTATAAAAATTTTGACAACTTTGATTTACTTCCTTAACTAACCAACTAAGCCGGTTTTGCACAAAATAAATTCGTCTGCAACATTGCAACCCAATGCTACTATAAAAACATGGAGAAACGATTTGCGAAATGTTAATGATGGATTGCGTACTCATGTATGCCAATCATGTGAAGATTTGAAACCATCTTTCGTCCAGTTTTGTGCATTTCGAAACCCACTATACATGAACCGCCATGATGAAAATATAGTCACTGAACACGGGGAGCGCACGAATTTGTAAACAATAACTGCTCCTTCTCTTCATCATCGATTGAGCCGGGGTTTGCTGGGGTTCACTGACACATTACTCAACTCTGACGTAGAGCTTTCAGCTGTTGATTTCATCATTGAATGCAAAAGGTTACCGTAGCTAGGAACCAAACCCACTGAATATTTTACCAAAACTTAATCACTTTAAAAGGCCTCTCAGTGATATCTACACGGAAAGTTAATCTACTAGCGCGATAGCAATAAGAAAACGAAAGTACACTTAGCTCAGTTACTCAATACGGAGGCGGCAACTTCGTTTGATAGTGCCCTGTACGTATCACCAATTCCAGTGAAGGTCTCGGAAGTGCATCAGCTTTCCAAGTATGGGCGCACGAGCGAGAGTTTAAAAGTCTCTCCTGCGCTAGAAAGAGTCCCTATTTGGCCTGCTAACGTGGGAATAGCGATAGCCAGCCAGTTTGCTTTCAAGCCTATTAATTCCAAACTGCACATACTCGTCGTATTGCATTTATGATTGATTGACAGATGTTGCCATTTCAACCAATAAAATTATTTATTGATGCTGCATCCTAATGGAAATCATACGTAATCATCGCAAATGAACTTTCTCAATGGTGCAAAGAAATTAAATTTTTCGTTACCTAATTATTTAACTATGATAGGCAATCTTCACCGCTCGAGTTCAGTACATCGATTGCTTCAATCGCCTAGAGGCCAACCGGCTGCAAAATTATTATCGACCTTCATCATCAAAACAAAAACAAATCATGCAATTCGTGACTCTGCAACTGCCAGTTCGTTCGCTCAGTTCGGTCACCGCGCAATTCGAAATCGCCATGGTGCCTTCGCTGGGGATCACTTTTTCTTGGTACCCACCGATGACCCTTAATTGTTACTGAAACAAAGAAACCTTTTTCCTTTCGGAGCCAATTTAGAGTTTAAAAAGAGTAAGTAATATTCGTGCTACACGCGATTGCTGACGATTCATCACTGCTGAAGTAGTTGTTAGAAATTGAGTCTCTCCTAGTCATAGTCAGCGGACGGGGAAATCAAGGAAGCGATGGAAGACAGTTCCATTGTGCTCTTCAAATTTAGTCAGGCTACCGGTAGCGGAGTAACAGCATTCAAGTGCTTACAAGATTAACTTTCAATTACATTCTATGGCAGATTTAATGTACTTTGGAAGCCTCCCTGCAAGAGTGGCTTTTAGTATATGTGCAGAAATTGAAAGTGCTTTTCGACGACACTACCTTTGAGAGTGAGTTACTGCGTAAGATAAGAGGTTATCATGCAGCCACCCCACGAATAGTGATTGATCGGAACATAAAAGCTTTCAATAATTTAGCGAAGTAAAGTTAGATCCTTTTCTTCATGGAAATAATTCAAATCATATGAATGACGTGGGTAAACCATCTTATTCATGACTTCAGTGCATAGATCGGGATCGCATATCGATGAGTAACTAGCGGTCAGATTCAGTAAGCAAGTAGAACCACCACATCTAATTAAAGGGTGATTTTTTAAGAGCTTGAGAACTTTTTTAAACAATAAAACGCATAAAATTTGCAAAATCTCATCGGTTCTTTATTTTAAACGTTAGATTGGTACATGACATTTACTTTTTGAAGATAATTTCATTTAAATGTTGACCGCGGCTGCGTCTTAGGTGGTCCATTCGGAAAATCCGCTTTTTAATCGACAAATTTTGTTCAGCGATGAGGCTCATTTCTGGTTGAATGGCTACGTAAATAAGCAAAATTGCCGCATTTGGAGTGAAGAGCAACCAGAAGCCGTTCAAGAACTGCCCATGCATCCCGAAAAATGCACTGTTTGGTGTGGTTTGTACGCTGGTGGAATCATTGGACCGTATTTTTTCAAAGATGCTGTTGGACGCAACGTTACAGTGAATGGCGATCGCTATCGTTCGATGCTAACAAACTTTTTGTTGCCAAAAATGGAAGAACTGAACTTGGTTGACATGTGGTTTCAACAAGATGGCGCTACATGCCACACAGCTCGCGATTCTATGGCCATTTTGAGGGAAAGCTTCGGAGAACAATTCATCTCAAGAAATGGACCGGTAAGTTGGCCACCAAGATCATGCGATTTGACGCCTTTAGACTATTTTTTGTGGGGCTACGCCAAGTCTAAAGTCTACAGAAATAAGCCAGTAACTATTCCAGCTTTGGAAGACAACATTTCCGAAGAAATTCGGGCTATTCCGGCCGAAATGCTCGAAAAAGTTGCCCAAAACTGGACTTTCCGAATGGACCACCTAAGACGCAGCCGCGGTCAACATTTAAATGAAATTATCTTCAAAAAGTAAATGTCATGTACCAATCTAACGTTTAAAATAAAGAACCGATGAGATTTTGCAAATTTTATGCGTTTTATTGTTTAAAAAAGTTCTCAAGCTCTTAAAAAATCACCCTATATTTCTCTTCTATGTTAGATGCCATTAACCTTAATTTGCTGTTTCTTTTAGTAGTGCAACATCTATCGGTATACCGGCCGAGTGTGCTGTCTTATGCTCAGGCAATAAATCAGGTGTTTGCTCAACTCATTTTCGGAAGAAATCGGGGAAACATGATCATTAAGGTTACCAGTTATGCTGCAATTCATAACTGCTGCCGGACCAATCGGAGATTGAGAGATAGGTACAACAAATCGGTTGGATTATAAAAAGTCGCACAGTAAAGTAATTGTTGTATGAAGTTATAAAAATGCAGTTGGATTTCTATGTCAAGTAGCTAGTTGACTAAGGCAGATAGACTAAGGCTTTTTGAACTAGTTTATCATACGAAGTATAAAAGTTATACTTTGCTTATTTCAAGAACGTACTTTCCAATTTTCATTCGAATCTTCATATCATGAAATTGTGAACAAAATGGCAATCAGAAGTGCAATTCTAAACAAATGTGCACTAGTGCACATTAGCATTCTTTTTGTGAATGTCATAGCCAACCTTAATTCGTGCCTCTACATTGTGGGAAACGAAAATGATGCTGTTAAGATACTGCTTCGCAGCGTAGTCAACCGAATCATTTTCACAATATGCAAGCGGAGCTAATAGTTACAGTATTTCTTCGTCAATTTGGTTTGTTTGGACTCAATGAAAAAAACCTTTCCTTACTCTCCGGGAAAAAGACACTAGATAACTAGCTTTGGATTGTTCATTACATAATACCATCTTTCGAAATTCAAACCTACAGAGTCCATGACAACAGAGACTTTAATGAATATTGTTCGAATGATTTCAAAAAGGTGTGTAGTTTCAAATAACCCTTAGAATTGATATTTTCAGAAATCATAACAAAAGTTATTTTTAATGTAATTAAAAAGTTCATCCAAAATAAGTCCCAGTTTCAACCCATTCGGTCGTTCACCGGAGTCATAAGAGAAGAAATTTTAGGAAATCCTAAGTTCTTACTTGCTAAGTTCTACATTTGGATCCAATAATAATTCTGGAGGCTTCGACCATAAAAATATTTCTTTCTCCGAATCTGATCCAATAGATTAATTGTTTATTTCAATAACCAAATACCATGGGGAAAAAGAATAATTTAACATTCTTATTACCGAATGTTAATAGTTTCACTTCGATACGGTCATTATACCGTAAAAAATTACTGAAGCGACTAATATGATTGCCCGGGTTTACCCCGGAATAACAGAGTGATAAAAATGCCATCGCTTAGAGCGGCTAAGCAAAAAACGTAAAAAAATCTAAAAGAAAGTCAAAACTTTTTCAATCGGTAGTTATTGTCACTAGAAGGCCAATTAAAATGATTTCGGCTATCATATACTCCAAATGGGAACTCACTCACGTAGATTCAAAGGAAAGGTCTTATGATCTTATAAAACACCTGAACTTCATCCGGATCCGGTTTCCAGTTCTTGAGATACGAGTGAAGAGTATTAAAAATGTTATAGCGGTGAAACAAAACCCGTAACAAAACTTCCAAACAAGTCTCAAATTTATTCCTGTATATAGAGTCAATTTCAGTAGAAGGCCAAACAAAGTGAGGCCAATTCTGGTTTCCGATTCCAGAAGCACTGGAAATATTGGTACTGTCTCAATAAAAATTCTGTTTTTTTTTTGAGAAGCAAAGAAAATTATTTCGAAGAATACCACATCATTTTATGAAAGACAATGAGTGATATGAGAAAGGCATCATCACGCCAGTAGGTTGATTAAAACAAGTGTTTCAATAAATATTCAACACCAGTCATTTTCATATAAAAAAATCAAAATCTTTGTGGAATTGGGTTTCTAAATATTTATGAACTTTGACAAAATATAGTTTATTTAATTCAATGCTCCACCTCTTTTTCTCTGGTATGTGAGATAAAAGGATGGTATGACGCTTTTAGTATATGAAAAAAAAACATCATATGCGTTCTTAGTTACTTATAGTGATTAGATAACGAAGCGTGCTTCCAATGCTAATTGATCAGAACCTCTGCACATGGTAACCTTTACGCGGCCTCTAATCAGTTCAGGTATCAGTTTTCTCCACACACAAAACACTTATGAATTCTACAGATGACCTAATCCCACATACGATGCAATTTATAATGACCCAACTTGTGAAGACGACATGTTATATTTGTGATGACTTTATACTTTGATTAGAATGAATTTTACTGTAATTAGCATTTGGTTATCAAGTGTGACTGTATGAATTTATATGCACCATTTACCAGCAAAGACATATGTGTGCTTCTGTGGCTCAGTCGATTAACGGACGTACTTTGTGATCCGATGATTATCGGTTCAAGTCGTCGCAGTCGCTACTAGATTTTAGCTTTTTTCATATCACACAATATTACATGTTTTAGCACTTGTGTACTGTGACTCTCAATATGTGTATATCATAAGATGTAAAATTACAAGGGTTTTTTGATCTAAATTGTTGTTTCAAATACAAATTTTTTGAAAGGATTATTTCTGTAAAAAATATCTCTTTGGTTCCACTAATTTATTCACACGACTTAAATTATTTCGTATCTGAGTTCTACTAGTAATAGACGAAATACGTATATGTCGAGAATGAAAACAAAGATATTAGGTTCAAAAGTTAGCTTCGAGGACTTCACTTCATTAAATACATGCGAATTCTGGTTTAGAAAGTTCAATAGTGGATATTTGGAAACAGGAGATGAGGAACACGAAGTAAGACAAGAATTCTCACGATGGATATAGATGACAAATACATATCGAGTTTAAGAGTGACTCGGCTAATTGTAGGGTAACAGCTACAGTAGTCAACTCATAAACGAAAATCATTACTTAAAGGGATATCTGCTATCTCTGTTCGATAGATTGACCTTGAAAGTAAGATAAAAATAGGTGCATTCACTTCGAGTTTTCACGTCGTTATGATAGCAGTATTGAACAATTCTCGAAAGTGTAAAGATATTGTATCTGATTTTATCACAATTCGTTGATTGAAAGTCGAGTAATCGGTAAAATAATATTGCGACTCTACTAATGAGATGACTGTTGGTACAATAGCCTTATATCTGCAAAGCAAGGCCACTATAATACACCAAAATCAAAGTTTTTAAAGGAAAGAGCTGTTGAGACACACGTCAATACTTGTGAATTTTTCTTTGAAAGACAATCGAAAGGGCTATTTAGTTCGTATTATGACTATACAGTTCGAAAAAATCTTATGATTTTACATCTATTATGATGCACATAAATGAAGCGTCGTATTTCACACAAATTTATATTCAAGAACATGTAAAATTACATGGCTTTAGATCGAATGAAGTAAAAAAAAACAAAAGATCGATAGCAACAGCGCGACTAGAACCGATAAACATTAGATCACAAGGTACGCCATTTAATCGACTGAGCCACAAAAGCACATATCTACTCAATGAACAATTGATACATATGAATCCATACAACGGCACTTGGTAACCGAGTGCAAATAACACGCGGAGCCTGTAAGATTCTGTACGAATGAAATATTGCGTCATTTGACAAGTTAAGTAATTATGGATTGTATTGTTTGTAGACTGCCAAATTCATAATTATCTTCTGTGTAGGAATAATAAATAGGTCACGTACAATCATACCAAATGCCGGAGAGGTTACCAGTTATGCTGAACTTCATAACTGCTACTGGACCAATCTAAGATTGAGAAACAGTGCAACAAATTGGTTGATCCATAAAATATCGTGCAGTAAATTGATAGTTATAAAAATAACTACAATTCTATGTCAAGTGGCTAGTTGGCTAAGGTACTATAGGAAATTATTACAATGTATACGAAACATTCGAAATATTAGCACAAAGATTAGATTAGATCTTCAAAACGGACATCATTAGTTTAGTTTTGTCAATTTTATGATTCTTAATCTAATTTTCATACAATGAAGTTCGGAAATTATGGGCATTTGAAAGTGCATCACAAGAACAAATTAGCATATTTGCACTCCAGCATTTCTTTCGTATCGTTTTTATCTAACCTAGATTCGATTTTCGTGTCTCGCCGTTGTAGGTTTAGTATCTAAACTTTGCAGTCTTTGTTCGTCAATGGAATTGAAAATGATGTTGCGGAGAAACAAAGACAAGAAACTGCTTCTCCGCGTAGTCACCCGAACTTGGATTTCGTTTACACAATATGCGAGCAAAACTGAGAGTAAGAGCCATTTTTGCTTGTTTTTGCTTACTCTCCCTACTTTACTCTCGATCATTTCCACACATACAGACATCGGCTCGTAGGTTTGTGTTTATTCATTACATAATATTTGTTCTCTAAATTCAAACTTACAAAGTCTGTAAAAACAGAAACTTTACTAAATATCTTTCGAATAACTTGAACATTTTTGGATCGAAAATCGTTTCGCGGAAGTGATCATTACGCCGAAAGCTGTTTCGCTAAGGTCAAAAGTAGTGATATAGACTTCAACATCTCACAATCAATTTAAAACAAATGAGAGTTAGTTTATTTTTGCCTTAGTAAGGTCCGAACGAGCGATAGCGAGGTCGCAAAGCACACGACAAAAAAGCATTAGTACCGCAAAAAGTGGCCTGGTAGATACACCAACGAAAATATTTTATGCTTGTGAGGTAATAATAGAAACTAGCTTTCCTGGAAAATCTGAAAAATTCAATTTAGAGAGTATTCTTTCTAAGTTAAATACCGGGAAATGAATTTATCCGTTATTTTATACGAGTATAGGAAATTTCCCGGGTTGGCGTCGTAGTGTCAGTAGAATCGTAGCACCAGCCATGCAATGGTTCTGTACACTCTGAATCGGCTGCGAAGTCTGTTGAAACAGAAGGTGAAATTCCACTACAGGAATGAAATACCAAAGCTTTGCTGTATAGGAAATATTTCACATGAACGATTTTAGGTCAATGAAACGGGGGTGAACACTATCATCTTTCATTTTTATTTCACTTTGTGTGAAATGACCCTGACCACTTTGCTACTATGTTGGGCCTAACGTCAATTTCTCACATTAAGGGAGGCTCAAAACAGCGTGTAATTCGGAGCAGACGGCTATAGAAGATCAAACATGCACTTGTTATCGGCAGCATCACACATCGCATCCATGTTACGACGGCATATCGAGTTATTAATCAACAATCCAGAAAAACAAGAATGAATACAGAACTCATACAAGAATGAATGACCTGATAATCTGCGATTCATTTCATCATGTTTTGAAGACGGGATGTGCAAGATTAAAATTATGTGAGAATATAAAAAACTACACTTTGCTGGACTTTATTACCAAAACAAAAAAAGCTTTCAATTTCGCACAAACCATACTTTCGCTTTCTTTCTTTACGAGTCTTTGAACAAAAAAAAAAGGTTTAACCAAGCTGACCAGACATCGATTGGATATACTGGTAAAGGATTAAACTAAAATCGACTCGATAATTGTAACATAGTTTTCAGTCGATTATCCGTGGTTGTTGATCTCTGAAACGATCGTTTTATCCTATTTTTTCCTAGATGGCAAACAAACACCTGAATGTGGTGCTTGGCCGCCGGCAGCAAACAGTTATCTGCTATGAAGCGAAAATAAAACAACCAACAACAGCTGGATGCATTTGCATTCCTGTACGTGTACACATTATCTACTGCAGCATATCCGAAACTTAGTAGACGACTTCGTAACACTACACTGAAACACGACCGGAGTCGCAAAATAGCCGTATAAGTCGGCGCAGATATTATGCAGTTGTTGGCCACAGACAGCTCGACTATTGGAAGTTGCGGGAAATAACCATCGCCACTGCCAGAGCCGCAGCCACTGCCGCCGCCTCCGCCATCGTCGTCATCCACATCGCCGGATAACTTCAATAACAGAAAAAAGCATGATCCGGTTTTTTTCTACATCTATGCAAACAAATCTAAAGCAAGCATTGTGCCTACGCAATTGCGGACGTATGCTTCAAGGAAAATCAAGCATTCCACTGTTTGGCGTAATAGATGTTCAGTATGGATGAGAATCACTCCAGTCTGGTCAGTAAGTCAGATGATACAAAAGGATTTTAATTGGATGATAGTATTTTGGACGATTGCATGTTTATGCCTATTTGGCAACGGTGGCTGCCTCGGACCACCCACAACCAACTCGGGGACAGTCCGTGGGAGTTGTGGGCGGGAAGCTTTCGCTTTTGCGTTTCGATCGGAGCCGAACTTAGCGGTCTCTGACGAAGGCGATGCTCGTGCTGCGCAATAATTTTCTATGAATTTAATTTTCCTTTTTTTCTTGTGGTGAAGCTGGACGAAGCACCCGCTGGAAAATTGCGCGATATATATTCAGTCTATGCGAAACGATTGGCCGTCCTCTACCCCGATGCCGGCACGAATGAGTTTCGAAAAAGAAATTTCATTGCCGTTGCGGAGCGGCCAATAAAACCAATCTACGACGGTATGAAGCGAAAGATGCACCATTACGATCATGTGTGTGTGCGGAGTCGTCGGAGTAATTGTTCATTTGAAATTCAAATTATTCCCAGTAATTTGGGTGTTTATTGATCGAGCTGACCGAGATTGACGCTAACAGACGATCGCAAATTGGCACCGAATATTCACTGCCCATTGCAGGACACGCTATGCAAAATTTATATAGCTCGCTACGGGAATATTTAATTTTCAAGGCCACCTTGAAAGATTTGACAGTCTTGCCAAGTGACTTGATTACTGACTGAAAAAAAAACAACAAAACGCTTCATTTTGAGTTCACAATTTGAAACTTTCCAATACGACTGACACTTAATCGTAACTAAGCCAGAGCTTAAAAGTAAATATTAACAAGGTTCAACGGAAAGAGAAAACTTTCGGGCTTACAATTAATTTACACAATTACCTCGTGCACTTAGACAACCTCACTCATCTTCAGGGTCTCTGAAGCTGAACATAGGAAAGTTGGAAACGAAAAATATAACAAAAACCACGGAAAAGTGAAGTTAAAACTAATTACGGACTTTAGAGTAGATCTCATTAATAACCTGTTTTTCGTTAACAGCTTATCGGCAAAAGAGCGCAAAACTCGATGGCATACTTGAACCGCGACAGGGTTAACTTTTCCTCCTACCATACAAAAAAGAAGCCGTTGTTGCATGACATCAATAAAACATGAGCAGAAACCGACAGTAAACTATAAAAAAATATCAATTTATGAAAGATCACCGAGACGGATAAAATGGATATGACATAGACTTCACTGTTTGCGACCTCCTTGGCACTACGGGAAAACTCCTTCCTACAAGTCGTAAAATGTATCAGCGTAGTGTTTGTAGGCAATTGCAAAGTCCATCCCTCGTTCGCTCGCTCGCTCTCTCTCCGTGAACGACACAATGCGTAAGGTTTGGCAAGTTTTAGCCCACAATAATGTTATCGCGAGTAGAAATAAAATCACCTTTCACAGCTTTCCCGCACGTCACGTGGTAACCGATTCAGATCGAATCTGTTTTGATTTCATCTTTTCGCAGCTGTTGGACACAATCGTCAGCTGAAAGTGATCATTGAAAACCGGTTACTGACCGGGGCAATGCTGACAGTATAGCGGTAAAGGCCAACGTAATCGCCGAAAAGGGAATTGCAATCCGCCTAAAAAGAGGACGAAAATATTACGACACCGTCCGGTTTCGGTTCCGATCGGGCTGCCGTACTCGACAAGGGCTTTGACCTGTAAGAAAACAGGTTCACGCTTTTCCCTGTGTGCCTGACAAACTTTGGTCGAATCAGTTTGTGAGCTTGATTCATGTGATTTTTTTGCTATTTGTAACATAAACGAGAGGAGTTTATAACTATTCATACATTTCACCAACCTCCGAAATCTTTTCAGCAAAACAATTGGACACGCAACCTTTTCTAACAGACATCTAACATTCATTCAAAGCACTAGAGATTAATTGTACATGAATGATGGCACTACAAAGCTTTATTTTCCCATCCAAATGCATATCGTGAGACAAAACTGAATAAAATAAAATACTTCAACATACGACAGGCTACCCTTGCAACTACTCCGGTGATTAACATGCAAAAGTGGTGCTATCAAAAGTCATTCGTTATGAGTTTTAGTATCGACTGGTAAAGATTCGCACGAATTTTACGCAACATGGGAGTCCGGCTCAAGTCGAATTGTAGAATCAAACACCCTATTCCTCTTATCATTGAGTAGGCAAAGCGTGAATATCAATACACAAACAAAGAACAGGAACTTGTGTTTCTGTTCTATATCGTTTCGGAACTTGGCCTCTTCCTCGATCGAATTCACAGAACTCAACAAGCGTAAAGTATATTAACTACTACCACATTCAGAACAAACATGTAAACGATATTTGAAGATTGAAGTAACATTTCTGAAATCAAAAACATCTGCACGGATCCCGATTCGAACAAACAATCCACTGTGTTGAGATTCTATGTACAGAAGTCAGACTAACTTGAAGTCGTGGCTCCTGACTCGAGAATCGCAAACACTAGATATGGAACTCGTTTCCTGCATTCTTATTCGCTTGGTTCAACCGTCAAACGTGGTACGGGGAAATCGAAGAGGCGTGCGTTTCATTATTTTACAGTGCCAGTTCTGGTCAGCTCAAAACGAGTATGTACCAACTGTATACATCATACTTGTAATGAATAACACTTGATAGGCAGATTCGCGGAGGCACAAAGAGTTGGAGAATGAATTTATGAACATACGATCAACTCAAGAAACGAATTGCGTGAGACGAGTTTGTGCAATCGGGAATCGTTTGTGTAGGCTGAGCCGGAATGATGGCAAAATCTGGCAGGAAAATCTAATTTCAATAATACCGGCTTTCAAACATGGTTCTAATCAAATAATACATTGTCCAATGTAATCGTATTACGTGATAGTCCACCAGGCATGATCGTATGAATGAGATTGTGGACTTTATAATCGCTAAGGAGTACCACTGAATGCTGTTACCGTATTAATTATGTAGAACTCAAAGATTAATATTCTTCTTAAAAAGTTTAAGCAATGTCATAAAACTTCTTGACTTTTCCAACCAATGCTCCATTCAAGCCGTCTGGAATGGTTTAGGTTACGTGACTATTGAGATGTTTTAAGAAGCTGTCAGATTATCTTTTGGAACTATACTACCAGAAGTATTAGTTTACTGCAGGATCTAAGTAACAGTTCGCCATCTATGCAAATGAATCTTTGGACGTGTTATGCAATTCTTCAAGGGTCAATGTGCCGAAGATACAATCACACAAATATTATTACATATACAATATTATAATACAAATGTTATTACGTGAAATTGGTTCACGATTGGGCTACCGTGGAGATTCTTATATACAAGTTATATCATTATTCTTCATTTAACTTTGTCAGCCTTATTTATGATTCTGTAGTATTTATTGGAAACTGTTTTACTCATTTCCGTTGAATCAGAGGGTTCAGGGCACCCAATAGAAACGTACTGTGTAGGGAGAGTGGAAATGCTAACTTACAAGATCTAGTCATTGAAAATAGATTTCTTAACACTCTCGTGAAACGTATGGGTAAACTACTTGTTATTATAAGCGAAGTCCTCTGGGACTATTTATCCTGTCTTGTTCTTTTATACAGTGTCTAGCTGATTATATTCAAAGGGTTCTGATTGATTTACTCGAAATGTAATGGCAGACTGTTTTACTATTTATAACCCTAGAGCTTCTGATTTCAAGCCTAACAATAATCACGTTATCAAAATGAATGGTTTGTAAATGGCATGGTCAGATCAAGCAACATAACACTTGGGCTGAAAAGTCCCGGGCCTAAAACATAGATGGCGCTAGTTTTATTGCAGTCACCTTTTTTCAGTTAATACTAACCTTTAAAAGACAGCTGTAAAAATTTCATGATATTCTATACATTAGTTTGTGAGTTATTGTGAGTGAAGATACTTTTGTTATTTTCAGAAAAGTTTCGTGTTTTAATTTTAAACTGCTTCTTGATGGGAAAAATATGACTCAAGCGAAGCAATTTCTTGAAAAGTATTTTGGAGACTCCGCTCCATCAGGAACAACAATAAAACATTGGTTTGCTGACTTCAAACGTGGTCCAAATGAAACGGTATCACCAGTAAACATAGAAAAAATCCAAAAAATCGTTTTGAATGATCGAAAAGTGAAGTTGCTTGAGTTAGCTGACATCGTAAAGATACCTAAAGAACGTGTTGGCTTTATATTGCATGAGCATTTTACTATGAGAAAGCACTGTCCAAAGTGAGTGCCGCGTTTGCTCGCTGTTGACCAAAAATGAGAACGTGTCGATGATTCTGAGCAGTTTTTGGCCATGTTTAAACGTAACAAACCGGAATTTTAGCGTCGATATGAGATAATGGATGAAACATGGATTCATCACTCTTGATGGAGATTACGTTGATGAATAAAGCTAATTTTGAACCAAAAAATCGTGTTCTTTTTTATAGTCACGGGACTTTTCAGCCCATGTATTATATAGGTTCAGCGTATGATAAGATTTTATGAAAGGAATCCAGGCGAAATGTAATAAATATATTGAATGCTTGTATCCTCTTATGAACAAAAATTCTATGCTTCATCATATTAGGAGCACAAACAATTTTTTTTAATATCAGGAACCATTGTATTTCCCAACAACCCTCAACAAAAGACCCCCCCTCCTTTCGACCAAAACCAAAAGTTTGGCAAGCAATCTGAGGACATAGATCCGGTGAAAGTTTTTAGCTGATTTGGCAAGCAGCAATCACAGAAACCTTAGGTGCCCCAGAGACACAGTGCTCAGTTCGAAAAAATCTGGTTATTTTATATTTTAGTCACAGTTCCTACAACATGTGAAATGGGACTGGGAAATAACTAGGTTTGAAATTCATTGAAAAAATGAAGCAAAAATCGATAGCGACTGAAACTTCAACCGAGAATAAATAGATCATAAAGTTTGTCCGTTATTAACTTTTTGACAGATTAAAAATTTGAGAAATTGATGTTTAACTACGAACAAACGACCACGTTTTAAGAGTTGCCTAACCTAAAAACTCTAATTTTTAAAATAAATTAAAAAACAAAACATGTTTCAAACTACCAAATGGTGTGATGATTTGTATCACTTATTACTCATTTTCTCATCAATATTTAATTGAATCTTGAATAAAAACAAGTAAGTTTTCTCAAAGGTGAACTAGCATAACCTACGAATTGAAACAGTTTTGAGCTAAATTCAGTAAAATCTTTCCTTTTCAGTATCGTCCCTCTAAATGACGGTTTCCAATTTTTAGCACACTTCACCCTGTAGTTCCGGAACCCGAAATCAGATCCGGATGAAATTGAATAGCAGTCTTTGAGATTGTAGGACCGTTTATTTGAACCAAACTTTGTGAAAATCGTAGGGTAGGGGGTCTAACACTTTTGAAAAATCATTTATTTTTTCCTTTATATTTTCTTATAGTAAAACATTTCAAGAACATTCTATGAAATTTTCAAGAATATCGGTGCAAAACTCTGCAAGTTATGGGCCTTTATCTTTGTTTATCTCATACAGCGAAGAAGTAAGAGCTCGGCACATATGCCCAAGACTTCTGCTTCGATTGACTTAAAAACTTGACAAAACCTTCTTGAAATGTTTCATTATAACAAATTATAAAAGAAAAAATATGATTTATTGAAAATGTTAGACCCTAAGGGCTCCCTTGAGTATTAAATTGTTTCCATTGATGTTATAGACAAAAAACTTTAAACGCTTTTTGCTCGAAAGCAGATTTTGAAAGTCCGTGTCCATCGTCATTCAAAAACTACTGCACCAATTTTGTTCAAATTTTGCACACACTTTTTACATATAAAAAACCAGACCCCAACGTTTTCCTTCTCGTTGTTTGTTACTTTGGGGTGGTTTACAGCTTCAAAATGGTGGGTTTTTTCGTAAAAAATCGTAGTTTTCACTTTGAACAACCACCAAAAATTCAAAAATTAAAAAAAAAAACAAACAAAAACGTTGGGGTCTAGAAGAACTTCTACTCTAACTATGCTACTTTGATTTGTTCACTTCTAATTAGCCTGCATTAGAAGCGTCTTCAAAAATACCTCTTCACCGACTTATTTCTCAATATTTTTCCACGAAAAAATTACAAAATCTTGTTCGAAGGATGTTTTTTTTTTGCCGTACCGTCGGTACGAAAGAATACAATTATTGTTGACTTCAGACAGTGCAAAATTCGACCTTCGATACGAGAACTTGTAGGTTTGCTTAAGGAGCAAATGCATCTTGACATTAAACGTGTGCATTTACTTCAATGCAATAAGACCAATAATGTTGTTTATATCCAATTCTATAAAGAGTTGGATGCAATTCAATTCGCTAAAGACAATAATAATGTGCACTATGTGGAGCATGAAAACATCAAGTACAACATTCCAGTATATATGGAAGATAGTGCTATAGAAGTGCGTGTGCATGATCTTCCCTCAAGCATCATCGATCCTTATATTCGCAAAACCATGTCCCAATACGGAGAGATTCTCTCTATCGAAAAAGAAAAGGGGAAGATTTTTTTCCCCGGTATTCTAAATGGCGTACGTTTGTTACGCATGCGCTTGAGGAGGCCTATACCTTCTTATGTGACATTCGGTCAGAATACAAGAATACCGTGCAAATCTCTTGTTACCTATGACAATCAGATGGCATGTCAATATTGCCGTAGCTGTTCACTACGGTAAGCCATGTGATAAACCGGACAAGGAGACAACTATACCAAAGGACAACGGTGCTTCCTTCACATCAACCCCAAGCAACCCCAGTACACCAGTGACAGTCACCAACAACAGTGAAGCATCCTCTTCAACGAAACCATCCAACGTATCCCCTATAGAACAAAGTACACCAGCTGCAGTTAACAGCTTACCATCCAACCAACCAGCAACTGCAAACAATGTACAACAAAGCGCATCTACAGCAACTAGCAACGAAATCAACAACAATACCACCGATGCGGCAATGGATGACGAGACGAACCACGAACGAAGTGCCCCTCAATCCTCGCAGGAGGAAAATGGAAGCTCCTCTTCCCCTAGAAAATAGGTGACAACGAGATCCAATACAAAAAAAATCTTTTATTTAAAAACTCAGCTAAATCGGCCACGTAAAGCTTGTACGCAAATAGGCCTGAATAAAATATCTTTTAAATAAAAAAAAATTGAGTGACTTTATTTGTCACAACCACAAAGGCTTACAGACATTTTGCGATTTTGACGAACTGAGACGCTTGACACATAACAATGGTTCAAAAATCAGTATTCACAGTGATTACTACATCTTTCTATATGATAAAAGCGTAAATGATTGATTTTTTCGTTTTAAAAAGTCGTGGAGATTTTCGAACCACTTTTCAAATTGAGATAATTTGAACAAATATTTATGTTAAACAATGTGATATCATTCATGATTTCATGATAAAAAAAAAACAAATCATTCAGATTGATTCAGTTAGTTCACAAAAGCGGTGTTTTGATAACATTCTCGAAACCAATAGTATCAGCAATAATACATTTGAACTTGATCGTCGGTCAGTTCTTGAAAAATTGTGCAAATAGAAAAAACACGATTTTTCGATTACGTCATTTGTACGATTAACATATATCTCCAGAACCGACAGTATCTGCAATCTGATCAACAAACTTGATCGATGATCAAATCAAACGAGCCTAGAATTGTTGAAATCGGTTCCACCAACTCCAATAAAATCGGGCGAAGAGAAAACAATACATTTTGTCGGTTACGCCACTTATACCATTATATCTCTGTGACCGGATGGAACAACCAGAGTAGCTTTCAAATAAGCCGAAGTTTGCGGAAATCGAATGTCTCTTTATCCAAAAAAATTTGTTCTGTCGCTAACACCACTCATTATATCATATCATCGGATCCGGAAGTGACAACCAACTGCCCTCTCAGCAAGCGGTTCTATTTTGTTGGTCGTTGAACGCTTGTTGAACGATATACTGCACGAAATATTCGTTCAGTTTGCTGCTCTCCAGCAAAACTAGTCCAACGAGGCTCCAACTCCCCATATTAAAAATTGCTGAACAATGGACCTCTGTCTGCCGGGTTTGTTGAACGAAAAAAATGGCATTCGGTTCAACGGTCAGTTTCAAAATCGGGAAACAAAGGTTCTGTGCTGGCCTCCCGTTGAACGATTGATTGAACGTTCATTGGACCAATGATCTAACGTATTGCACCAACGAAGGACCACCGTTGAACATTTATTTCTAAGAGGGTGATCATCGAACTTGATTTTCAACCCAAAAGTCGCTTTTAAACGAAACTATGCTTGTTAAAACCAGTTTAGCCATCTCCGAGAAAATTGGACGGAGAACAAAATGCATCTTATCGGGTACGTCATTTATACCATTATTTCTCTGGGATGCGGAAGTAACAGCCAATTGATCTCCGAACTCGATTTACATTTCAAGAGTTGTCTTTAAATGAGTTTAAGTTTGCGGAAATAGATTGAGCCATATCCAAGCAAATTGAGCGGAGAAAAAAAATTTTGTCGTTTACCTCATTTATATCATTATATCACCGGAACTGGAAGAAATGGTGATTTATGATTTACAACCTACAAGTTGCTTTCAAACGAGACTAAGTTTGCTAAAATCTGTTTCGTCGTCTTCGAGAAAATTGAGTGGATAGAAAACATACAAGAAATCGAACATATTCACGCCAAAATAATCGAAAACCAATGGAAATTTATAAACACACAACACTTTTGGAATCTCAAACATCACTTGACTATCGCAGAAAGCATAGGAGTATAATACGTCTGTTCGGTTCAAAGGCTAACGGAAATAATGAGATGAAGCTGAATCAATACGATTTCGTATAAATCGGTGTCAGATGATGACAGATAAGACTAAAGGTTCGAAATTCCTACATTCCCCTACATATTGATTCATACGGTTACACTTGCAGCCGAATGCAAATTACAGTTGAAACCAATAAAAGTCATTCTAATGCGACAGGAATATATTCCGGATGGAATATTCCTTTATTTAACACAGATTTGAGGGGTGAGAGAATTGTTTTCAGAATTGTCGTGAAACAAAAAAAAATCAAATGTTTTGCATGATAGAAAGCATCATTCGAACAACATTTTGTTATTTTATCGTGGAAAAATATTGAGAAATAAGTCGGTGAAGAGGTATTTTTGAGAACGCTTCTTAAAAATCATGATTTGCAGGGTCCACTGTATCTCAGCGCACACTAATCAGAAGTGAACAATTCAAAGCAGCATAGTTAGAGTAGAAGTTTCTGTTTGATTTTTTTTTAATTTTTGGTTGTTGTTCAAAGTGAAATTACGATTTTTTACGAAAACATCCACCATTTTGTAGCTGTTAAACCTTTCCAAAGTAACAAACAACGAAAAGGAAAACGTTGTAGTCTGGTTTTTTATATGTAGAAAGTGTTTTTAAAATTTGAAAAAAAATTGGTTCAGTAGTTTTTGAATGACGATAGACACGGACTTTCAAAACATGCTTTCGAGAAAAACGCTTTTAAAGTTTTTTGTCTATAAAATCAATGGAAATGGAAACAATTTATTACTCAAGGAAGCCCGTAGGTTCTAACATTTTCAATAAATCATATTTTTTCTTTTATAATTTGTTATAGTGAAACATTTCAAGAATGTTTTGTCAAGTTTTTAAGTCAATCTAAACAGAAATCTTGGGTCTGTGTGCCGAGTTCTTATTTCTTCGCAGTATGATGTCGTTTTTCATTGAGAACACTCGTGGAGTGTTTTGCTCGATTTGTGCACTTTTCGTGCAATCGGGCAATCAAAACAGGTGCACTGTGTTTCATTGATTTGCACCGCACGAAAAAAAATCACTTTCGAGGCAATTCGCGGGCAACTATTTTGCACTCGTTTTCTTTTCCGAGCAGCATGCGTGCAAACCAAACTTTACAAAACCGTTTCATTGATCGGCTGTCAGGGCAAAACACTGGCACCGAGCGAGTGGAATCAATGAAAAACGACATGAGATAAGCAAAGGTAAAGGCCCATGACTTGCTGAGTTTTGTTCTGATAGGCTTGAAAATTTTACAGGATATTCTTGAAATATTTTACTATGAGGAAATACAAAGAAAATAATAAATGATTTTTCAAAAGTGTTAGACCCTACTCGCCCCTTAAGTCATTCTTTAAAAATCCAGTCATTTGACAAGTTAGGTTTTTTAAATGGCATCATCTGTAGAAATTAGTTCTCTCTGTAGAAATCGGAATGCGATATTCTGTGTAGACTAAATCAGATTTACCATTCGTCATACCAATACTTGCTTTTCCTTTCGTCCAGGTTGTGAGTGAACCATTTCATTCCAACACCAGCAAATTGTCATGTTCGTTATAACATTTGCCGTTTGTCAAATTATCTTTTATTATTTTCCCATTGCTTCGCAAAAGTAGTTCTGCTCAGTTGTCATTGAATGGATATGCTCATTGCAAACTTTTATGGACTCTAAGTAATTCCATTTTACTCATAGACACCCCTGTAGCACATGTGAACTCAATTTAGCAACCGTTTTAGGAAAAAGGTGCAACTACTGAGTATCTGTCTATGTATCACTAATGATCAGTTCAAATACCGTCACCAATGAAATTCAAGGTGAACTGCTTGGGTAGGTTTTTATAACACTCTGCTTGCGATGGAATTAATTACAGTTCAATAGAACCTAAAAAAGGAAAGGAATGATGTTCATTCTTTTTTCGTCAGATGTTCAACACAATTAACGGCTCAAACATTTTTACTGCAAACACAAAACCACTTCCTGTTTTCAAAAAAATGTGGTTGCAATTTTCAAAGATTTGAAATAACGTCTTACAAATGACTTTACCACACGGAACGACCGAAATTAGCTCTGCGCCTAATTCGTATTACTGTTTTTGAATTAGTTGATTTTAACAACAAAATTTCCAAAATAACTATAAAATTAGTTAAAATTGAGAATTCACTTTGCTGAAAAAACTCTTATTTTTAGAGAATGTGTTTAGTTGGTGAATATCCTCGACACAAACCAGCAATATTTCAATCCAACACGAAATTCTCATTGACAACTAATTTTGTTTTTAAAATCAGAAAATTTGTTTCTATTTATCTATCACCATCATTACTGGAGGACAGCACAAAGAAACCAAAACTGAAATGGGTATTATTAACAAGTTTATTAGCTAAAAACTCATGAGAAGTGTCAAAGCAAAACAATCCATTAAAAAGCTAAAAAGGACAGTCTTATTGAAACTGCTTGCAAAATTGTTTTGATGTTTTTCGCATGTGTTCGATATATCTTTATTTAAATTTCTAAACCGATATGTAAAAATGTCGTAAACTGTTAGTGGAAATCGTATTTATTCAGAATTTGTGCGCACTTGAAGCGATTGTGCGTAATAATGTTTTTACGCGGAACAGTGAAGTGAATTTCGAATGTTTCACTCTAATTGTGATGAAGTTCTTTTGTATCTTCAAACCTTCCGAGCTGCGCCGTCCGGTGTACTACTTGTATTCGGTTTTACCTTTTTACCTATTTTTATTTTTATATATATATAAAAAATAGGTATAGAATTCGCTCAAACTTTCGAAAATTTCTCCGAGGCCCGGAAGGCCGCATGACATATACCAATCGATTCAGCTCGACGAACTGAGCAAATGTCTGTGTGTGTGTGTGTGTGTATGTGTGTGTGTCTGTATGTGTGTTGTCAACTAAGAGGTCGAGATCTCAGAGATGGCTGGACCGATTTTGATCAAACTAGTCGCAAATGAAAGGTCTCCCCGTCACCCAAAACGCTATTGAATGGTTTTGAGATCGGATGTTTACTTTTTGAGTTATTCGAAGTTTTATGTCAAAATTTTCAGTTTTTTGACAGTATCTGTCACAATTGACCTTGAAAACAGAATATGTTTTCAGACTTAGATTCCGCACGATAATACCTATTCAACAAGCCATAGATTGTTAAAATCCGTCCATTTTTAACGGAGATATCGAAATTTTTGTGTAAACGACTTTTCCCCTTATTCCAGCAGTAGGAGTTTTGAGCGCTGTATGACAAAGCAATGCTTGGGAGCAACGGAAAACACGATTTTTTATTCTGTTACATACAATTGTTTCTAAGTACCAAAAAGACTGTGTACAGCATCCTTTTTCATGACAATTTGCCTCGGACCGATTTTAGCACGGCTCGTTTTTGGCAACATAATCGTTCGAATATGACATATATAAACCAGATGATGGCAGATTTTTTTTTAAATTATATTGTTTTAAACTACTTACAGCAATAAATGCTGGAAGAACATAACATCCATATACCATTCGAATCAGTTCGTCGAGATCAGCAAATGCGTGTGTGACAAATAATTTCACTCAATTTTCTATGAAAATTTCTTTTCTACAAATTCAGATTCATACGAAAATTCGTATGCTCCCAAACAAAGTTCCTGAATTATGTTTGGTTCCGACCACTGGTTCCGGAACTACAGGATGATATATGAAACGAAATCAAAATTGTGTAACTCATTCTTCTCGTAGATGGCTGAACCGATCTAAGATTCAAATGAAATCTAAGAATCATCTAAGATGCAAATGAAAAGTTTCAAGATTCTTTAAAACATCTTGCTCTTCAGTCAGATCCAACTTCCGGTTTCGGGGATACAGGGTGATTAATATAAAAATGTCTATTCCACATAAATTAATCAGGTTTATCGGGTTAGCAGATTTGGATAGTCGATAAAAAAAAATTAACTTTTTTTAGTTTTAGTGGTATTCAGTTGTCGATTCAGAAGGCACCTAAAAATTTAATTCGTGCTATGATTTCTCAAAGATGTCTTCACTGATTTTCAAATATTTTGAAACAAATGTAAACTATACAGCTATTCAGGTGAATTTATCTGACTTCGACCATACCGATTTTAGAATTCCGGTTCCAGTATAAAATCGTTTCTGAAAGCTCAATCGTTTTCTCAAAAAAGCCTAATCAAATTTCAGAAACAAAAATTCAAATTGAATTAAACTTAGATACAAAATTAATTAGTTTTATACATACATGCAAAAATTAATGAATTTTATCCAATTAAGCTTCAAAGTTGTACTCAAAACTGTAATTTATTCGTCATATGGCCATACGAATCGGTTTGGGTTATGCTGGTTCCTGAATACCGGCTCTGGAAGTACCTTAAATTACCGTAAACTCTAAAGTGGAACTTACATATCATGGCATGTTTAATCGATTATCACACTTCTAGATTTAAATTCGATTGTATTTGCAGTTTCGACATTACAGAGTAATGAGTGATTACAATCTCAAATTGTCGCTTAAAACGACGGTCATTAAAATAATGTGATGAAAACTTAAACACCGAAGAATATTCATGCAAAAAACACATGCGGATTGATAAAAAAAGGTATCATCTCACTGCTAGGTGGATTAATCACGTTTTTGTTTTCCGAGTGCTCAAAGTTTTCAGTGAGAATGAAGAAAACAGTGATTTAGAAGAAAAAAAAATCAAAAAGATGTTTATGTTTCGTTTATGTCTTTTTCTCCAATACAACATCGTATTTATACCTGCCAATATAGAAAAGACAACCGCGTCTGAAAATTTTTCGGCAGTAGTGTGCCATCTAGTGGCTAGTAGTCATTACGGTGTTACCGTTTCGGTGACAGGGCGCCATATAGCTGCAGATTGCAGAAGCCAATTCAACCATTCATATTGGTTGAAAACAACATTTTATTTCTTTAATTCAACTAAAAAATTAGTTGAATGGAAATGAAATGTGCCTTAGCTAAGAAATGACAGCACGTTTAATTTGTGAATTCAACTAAAAAAAATAGTCATTTCAACAAATATTTTATTATTATTAAGGGAATGAAAACAAAAAATCTAAATTAGCAAAAGTAAGATTTTTTTTAGTTGTCTCAAAAAATACCTAAATAAAATCAGCAAATCAACTAAATTTTTCGCGAAAATGCTGATTTCGGTCGTTCCGTGCATTTTCATTAGTATTCTTCCTGTAAAATTTTGACACTTGAACGTAACCAAACTTACTATTCTATTCATATTACACTACACCGGTTCGATATCGTGCCGAGGAATCGTTAAGCTGAAGCATCGTTTATGTGTAAAAAGCACAAAAAAGTGCTTTGCATAACGCTATTTCGAAATTGCAGTCTACCACCATCAACAAACTACTAAATTAACCAACGTTACTGTCTTCGATAATCCACTTTGCATATCGAAGCCTTCTCATCATCAAGCACCAAATGGGTGGTAAAAGTGGAAATCTTTTCGCCGGTTTGTTAGTTGGTGGCGAATCCCTTTCCATCTCTTGATGAATGCATCTCTCAATGCACTAAACACCTTCGCTTGCGGTGTTTGACAAAGACAATTAATAAATGAATTGCTTCGTTTCACTGCACTAGACATTTACGTGTATGTCAGTCAGTAGAGCTAACGGCTGGCACGGTATGAAAGTACAAAAAAAATGAATGCTATCATCAACCCATTTCTGGCAGACTGTGCCCATTACAAGCGACTTACATGTTAAGTAAGAGGTAAGTAAACTCTCCTCGGGCCCTAATCGATCATATGTGTTGAGGACTCGAGGGAAAAAAAAACAAACTACAATCATCTGCACACAACGACTGTGAAAAGATCTTACAACATCTGCCGCTCGCTAGTGAAAACATGTCTTCTATCAAACGATGATGAAAGCGATTTTGCGACATCCATCGTCCGTGCTCGGTGTGTGCCGAATGATTTCCGCATAGTATTGTTTAGATATTTTGAAATTTAAACTATTCCAAGGTTTCGTGTAACAGCGTCGTCAGGGCAGACTCGGAGTGGATGCAGTTGGATTGCATTATACAAAACGATTTCGAGTGATACAATCTCCGCCGGCCCCGAGCGTACTTTTGTTACCCTGACGAACGGTTCAACAGGTTGTAGCTGACAAGTGAATAAACTGTATCTGGATTGACGTGGGAGATGTGTCGCCAGCTTGCCAACTATGCATGTCGGTAGGAATTTGCTTTCGGTATTGTTATTTGGTTTGCAATGGCAGCATACTGGACGCCGAGGATGACGAAGTCAAAACTAGCTCGGAATAAAAGATATGGATTGAAATATACTCTAGGTGGAAAGTCGCGTTTTCAAATGATGCAACTTACATATTTCAGAATTCTTCCTACATCGTATTGTTCATTATTCGTTCTGCAAACCATTTAATGATACACATAAATTGTTAAAATTTTCAAAATCATCATTAGAATAGAATCGGTGCCATGACATGACAAACATATGTCAGAAATTGTAAAATAACATTGTACCTTTTAAATCAACGAAATTGAGGTTATATTTCAACTGTGTTGCTTGGCTAGAAGAGTTGAGATTGAATATGGGAACGTCCATATTCTCCAAAACATACACACACAAAAACAACACTCCTAGCAGTCAGTAAATGGCGGTTCCCCGACAACTGGATCAATTTTCAGTTTGTTCAACTATTACGCATCGTTGAGCTTCGGACTAAAACTGCAGCAAGTAAAACAAATTAGTATTTTTCTATGCTATTCTGGTTACCGAGCAAGCAAGGCCAGGAACGGGCTGAAGGAAATACAGAAAGAAAAAAACATTTCCGCGTTACGCCTCAACGGCGCCA
Source organism: Malaya genurostris (assembly GCF_030247185.1). Lineage (NCBI taxonomy): Eukaryota > Metazoa > Arthropoda > Insecta > Diptera > Culicidae > Malaya > Malaya genurostris. Next base: position 91,738,282 of record NC_080572.1, on the reverse strand, counting down.
GTCAGTCCCTTTTGGACTGCGTGAACACAACCATAGCGCACCTGGGGCCAACCCTAGAGGGGTGACTGCAATGCTCGAAAAAAAATCCGTGTCACTGATGGTAATAACCCGATCATCATGTTCCTACTCGAACGTCACTTGCACCACGACCGACTGTTGCCGAGTTCGTGTGCGTGATCAACAACAAAACCGCAGGGGGAGCCGATAAGAGTCGTTTATGCAAGTCTCGCAAATAGGTGAAATTGTGCCAAAAATAGTTGAAAAGTGCATTGCAAACATTAATCTATCGGTAATTTTCGTTACCCGACTGGCTGGAGGCAACCGTGGTGACGTAAATCAGTGCCGGCATATCGCACAGTCCGACCGTCCGAGGATGGTAGCAGTTTGCATAGGCACCCGAACGCAAATCGAACTGATTGATCGTGCGTGAAATTTTCATCAGCAACGGAAGAAGAGGGAGCTTCGTTTTGTTTACGGCAAGATTTCCTCTCCGAATTATCGATAATTGGCTGAAGGCTACGAACCATTTTAACGAGTGGACGATGTTACGCTCCCGCGTCGAGAAATATTTGAAAGGATGATTATCTAAGCTTGACTATCAGACATACGTAACACAATTACGTGCCCGTTGGGAACCATTTGCACATAAAAAGGCAGTTGTTGGAATGTTATAAAGAAATATTTCCTAAGCTAACAACCATAAGCCTAATATATTTTCCGGCAGAAAAATAATCATAGCTTTGTTTACGTGTATGACAGAACGAATTATAGCCTGTTCGCACTATACCGGGACACACCGTCGGCGCTGAAAAACAGGCGGGTGGGTAATGTCAGAGACATAACTGGATGTCGTGAATACGAAAACAACTGACATGTTCCTTAACACTTCCGAATATCAATTAGTTGATCAATTGTATGAATTATGCAAGCATTCCCCTTTTTCACATTTTTCGCAAAAATAAAGAAGGCTTCACTTGATCTCGATTACTGTGAATTTCACACAGCGAAAAGTGCACAAATCTAACCAAACTGTTCTAGATTTGCACTAAACTGAGGATAATTACCTTCGATTTGCGAACAACAAATCCAAATAGTTCTTTAGAAAACTTTTAGAGCCATTAGAACGGCTGATTTTGTGTAATGCTCTCCACCGTTGTTTTTTCACCAATGCTAACGACAGGCAGCTGTGACGTAATCGCTCTTGTCGAAAGCGAAACTAGCTGTGCAGAGGACACAAAACACATCTGCTCGCAGTGGCGATAGAATCCAAACTGATTCAATTTTTGTTAGGAGCTTTCTTTTTATGTGATTTCGTTTGTAGCTTTTTCACTAATGGGCGGTCCTAACGGCTATAAAAATAGCCGCATAGAGAATTTTAATGTCGATTATTTCATTTCGGATTTGCATAATTTATTGAAAGAAACTATCAATATGCTGTAGGGATTCGTTTCTAGCATTTAGTAGAACCAAATTGAGGAACTCACTACGATATTCAACACTTTTCGGAACATTTTTCTTGAACGATTTGTTGTACAGCAGCAGCTATTTTCTTCTCTTCCTCAGAACGCGTTCTGATTGGCTGGAGTTGACATGGGTCAAATGAGACAGGTGTGTACTATGGAAATACTTCAATGCTTTTGCTATACACGTTTAAGTTGAAAAATTTCGATTCTATTGGTAGTTAGATTATATAAATCCTTTCACAGATCACTGAGCTATGAGCTTTCAAAATACGAGAAAGGCAAACGTGCCTTATGAATTATCCTCTTTGATACTCGTTTATACCAAATATTTCAAAAAAGTTTAATTTTGAATTATTTGAGATTATGTCACACAACTGAAAATTTTATCATAAAATTGTGATCATATTTCCGATGGCATGTAACAAAAATTATGTTGATTCGTTAGATACAACAAGAGATATTCACGATCAAAAACTTATCACTCTCTCAGAGGGTAAATTTTGAAAAGGCGCCCCATAGTAAAGTAAGTCGTATTCACGACAAAAACTCGGTGAGGAATATCGGTGGCAACCAGATGGATTTTATCCCGGATCCGGGATTCCAATACATACACACGCCGGCAGCTCGGTCATCGCCGATGAGAAAAAAAACGTCCCGGATAGTCCCGGATGATCCCGTCCCGGTCGTCCCGGTATAGTGCGAACAGGCTATTATTATCAAAACCGACACAATTCCGTCTTCCGATCATTTTTACTACCAGCATAAACTCTTATCACGTAGATTTTTTAAAACAGTAAGGAATTAATCTTGTTATATCTTCGAAAGGATTTCATTTCAGTGAAATTTATTGAAATAAAAACGAACTGATGAAGACAAACCATATACGTGCATAAGGATAAGGATCATAGTTGATTGAAAATGATTGTCACGGTTAAAGCAACTTTTTAAGCGCAGATTCCAGTGACGCGTGTCTGGTTGAGAAACAGTACCGATTTCGTAGAGCGCACTGTCAAACATCTGTATTAAAAATTGATGTTAAAGCATGTTTCTCAAGCCGGAATAAATGTTTGGTATCAACGAGTATCAAAGAAGAAAACTCATGGCGTCTTTCTCGCACCTGGTAGGTTAACACTTGATATATCTCGTTCATTCTAGCCTGCGCAGTTGACTGAGCAGGAAGTAAAGCAAGTGCATCATTCCGGTTGGTTCAGGTCCAGAGCTCAGTTTCAGTATCAAAAATTCAGTTCAGTGTTGAATCAATTGCGGAACGTTCGCTGATTCAGTTTTCCTTCAAAGAAGAACGATTGCGTCATCCTGCTGCTGATCGTTTGCATTGGACCAAAATACAACGAAAAGTGGACAACGATGGGGAACATTATGCAACATCAGCCCTTCTAATGGTTCCAAATGTTATCTAAAGAACTATTAGATTCTTATTAGAAAATTTTCGAATTGTTTTCTCGGCTCTTTTTAATTGGATTTCGTGTGTATTGGTTTGAATGCATTTTGTTGACTTCAGAGTGTGCAAGTGGTGTGATATATATATATATATATATATATATATATATATATATATATATATATATATATATATATATATATATATATATATATATATATATATATATATATATATATATATATATATATATATATATATATATATATATATATATATATATATATATATATATATATATATATATATATATATATATATATATATATATATATATATATATATATATATATATATATATATATATATATATATATATATATATATATATATATATATATATATATATATATATATATATATATATATATATATATATATATATATATATATATATATATATATATATTTCGCATAATATATAATAAAGAAGATTTTTAACGTCTACGGCTTTCCTTTTTATTATAATGAACTATACAAATTATGTGTGTAATAGCAGTATGTTCTTTTTGTGTCGAATACCAAAGCAAACAGACGCTTGTACTTTTTGCTGTGCTCAAAACAATTTTTATTACGTGAAAATCAACATAAAAGTTTTTTATGATTTTTTTAAAGTATCATAAATTGAAAAACATCATTCGAAAAGGTTAGTGGATTAAATAATTATGAGGTGAAATCGATCTATTTCGTGATTTAATACCGGATGCTATCAAAATTTTCGCCACCCAATTTTTTTTCTCGACATTTTCAAAATTTCTACCGATTTCGGTTACCGGCACCCCATTTTTTTCGACAAATCGTGAAAAATTGTTAGTGATATGCAGGCTGCTGTCGAGACAAAGCAAACCAAAATTTTGGCTGCTCATACAGCAGATGCTTCGGCTAAGAAAAATACGTGGAAGGCCGGCCGAATCAACACCAAAGGCGCCACCATTCAAATCATCGACCAATGAAGACTTTTGTTCACCACCAAACAATGAAGACTTTTGTCTAAAACGCCCCGAAAAAAATAAATTCGGGTTTTTCTTTGAATAATTGCAGTCTTTACTTATATTTTTCCAAAATTTCTTGAAGATAACAAAACAAATCTTTGGTTGCGAAAGTTTTGATAGCATGCGGTATTAAATCACAAAATAGATCGATTTCACTTCATAAATATTCAATCTACTCACCTTTTCGATTGATTCTCTTCAGCTTCTTATGAAGCTATAAAAAAAATCAGAAAAAACTTTTGTGTTGATTTTCACGCAATTAAAATTTGTTTTGAACGCAGCGAAAAGTACAAGCGTCTGTTTGCTTCGGTATTCGGCACAAAAAGAATTTGCTGCTATTACACACACATGACATTTGTCGTAATGACGCTATCTGCTTTCTGTTAAAAGTTACGGTGGGGTGCCGCAACCGAACACTACCGGCAACCAAACATCTTCCTCTATATATGTCCGCATAATGAGCACTTAGTCAGAAGTTATAAGCTGAAAAGAAAAGGGTGCCGGTGATCGAACACTCTCCCCTATGCTGAATAATGGTCTCATGATAGGACACAGCGAAACAAATCGGATCATGGTGGTGACAATGAATTCAAAATAATGTTACGAATGTTACTTTTGTCTTCTACCATATACGGACTCTTTCATGCGATATCAAAACCTCCGATATCTAAATAAAAGGGCTGTTTTAAGTGAGAAAGTTTAACAACACCCAACTTATTTTAGTACGTGGGTTTCACTTGTATAATTAACACTAGATTGCCCAAAGTAATCATTTTTACTGCTTTTCGAATATGTCCTCAATGACACAATTGCCTTAAATTTTATAGAACATAACATGACTGTGAATAATATCAAAATTATGGAAAATTTTGTTTAAATATATTTCTTCACATATGTTTTATTCCAATTTTTTTAAGTTTTTGACTTTCCCCCTTTCAGTAATTTTGACTGGTTTAGGGCAATATATAGATATATACTAATCAGAAGTGAACAAATCAAAGCAGCATAGTTAGAGCAGAAGTTTTTCTAGACCCCAACGATTCTGTTGAATTTTTTTTTTTTTAGTTTTTTGAATTTTCGGTGCTTTTTTTTAAATATTTTTATTCAGGCCTATTTGCGTACAAGCTTTACGTGGCCGATTGAGCTGAGTTTTTTGCTAAAAATTTAGAATACCGGGGAAAAATTTCTTCCACTTTTCTTTATCGATAGAGAGAATCTCTCCGTATTGGGGCATAGTTTTACGAATATAAGGATCGATGACGCTTGAGGGAAGATCATGCACACGCACCTCTATAGCACTATCTTCCATATATACTCGAATGTTGTACTTAATGTTCTCGTGCTCCACATAATGCACATTATTATTGTCTTTTGCGAATTGAATTGCATCCAACTCTTTATAAAACTGGATGTAAACAACATTTTTTGACTTATTGCATTGAAATAAATGCACACGTTTGATGTCAAGATGCATTTGCTCCTTAAGCAAAACTTCAAGTTCTCGTATCGAAGGTCGAATTTTGCACTGCCTGAAGTCAACAACAATTGTATTCTTTCGTGTCGGCGGTAGCTTTTGTTCGTTTGGTTCACTCATTTTCGAGGTCGTTCTATTGTTCACTACACAATACTGTACTTGGTTTCTTTCGTCCCGAACGTAAGCGGTTTTGTTTTATCGACTAACTTGGATGAGATGTGAAAGCGAACTGTTTTGGTGGTTGTTTAAATTCAAAAGTACGATTTTTCACGAAAAAATCGGCCATTTTGTAGCTGTAAAACCTTCCCGTAGTAACAAACAACGGAAAGTAAAACGTCGGGGTCTGGTTTTTTATATGTAGAAAGTGTGTGCAAAATTTAAAAAAATTGGTGCAGTAGTTTTTGAATGACGATGGACACGGACTTTCAAAACTTGCTTTCGAGAAAAACGCGTTTAAAGTTTATTGTCTATAAAATCGAAGGAAACAATATATTACTCAAGGATATTTTCTTTTGTATTTTGTTATAATGAAACATTTCGAGAATGTTTTGTCAAGTTTTTAAGTCAATCGAAGCAGAAATCTTGTGCCTGTGTGCGCAGCTCTTATTTCTTCGTAGTATGAGATCGGCAAATATAAAGGACCATGACTTGCTGAGTTTTGTTCCGATAAGCTTCTAAATTTTAACAGAATATTCTTGAAATGTTTTACTGTCAGAAAATAGAAAGAAAATAATAAATAATTTTTCAAAAGTTTTAGACCCTACCCGCCCCTTAAAGCAAATTACAACTACCCCATAAAGAACGATGCGACATAGTTGAAGAATAAAGAAAATTTAATCAATCCTAGATTACTACCCTGAGGAACAAAGGAGCAGTTATTGAATTCTTCTGGAAGAAGGCAGCTTTTTGAGCAAAAGAAGGCAGCTTTTTGAGCGAAGTTGTACAAGAAAGAGAGTCTGACAATGTATTCTACCATTTAACAAAGACCCTGAAAAGTTTTGTCCTGGTTTGGTTAGCTGTCACAACAGTCACAAGACACTTTTTTATTATTATTAGGTTTTTTGAAAAGGCTATTATTTGTTTTTTTTTCTACAGGGGTTCGATGGGAAGTCGGTTTTCTAGTAATCCTTAATTCAAATTCCAAACGAAACGGGCTTTCAGTGTAGTACAAAAACATCCAAATTTGAGTTGTCAACCGAGTCAAAAATTTTAAAAATAAACACAATCTGTTGAAAAAAAGTAAAAACTTGATGTACCTCACTCCAGTAACTCCAGTGTAATGTGGCTCGAATCTCGACCAATTTCCACAGACGTTGCACTCTATTCTGGATGTAAAAGACGTTTGCGTGGCTAGTGAAACAGAGTCAGAAAATCCTTCCAAATCAAGTTTCGAACATATGACATCTGATTTTGAAAGCAGTGATTGTCTTCTCAGTCTGTAAATTTCTAAGACATTTACAATACATTCTGTAGATCAAGGAACTTCCTATGAAATTCACCCGCTATTATATGTGTGCCGTGGACTGAAAAATAAAACCACCAAAATAACACTGTCTACGCGATGCAAGAAAGGATCTCAAGCGATCGTGATTTCGTAATCATTGAGTGACTGGCACCGTGCTATTATGTCTCACCGTAGGACAGAGTTGCAGCTTATTTTAATGCTTCGCCATGCTTTTCGTTGGTTTAGTTACGCTGCCTTTCGGAAATTCGTGCTTCTGTTGTGTGCTAAGCTATGCATTTCAGTTGCACTTTTGCGTCTGAGGTTGCTGCCCGGAGCCATTATGCCGCGACCGGAGTGGAACACCGGGAGGGAGAGCATTATCACGCGTCGACCATTCTCCACGGTTGACATTACGATATGGCTTCCTGTTGGTTTGAATAGTAAGTTTTTTTTTTCAATTGTTTTGGCATCTCTTCAGCTTCTAGCTGCTACCTCTAATATGCCCGAACTAATGTGACACGGCAAGCTGATACTATCTATATCACTTTTGCCAATAGTACTGCTGTCCCTGATGGTGAAATAAGTCGTTTGTCAAATTATTCCACTAAAGCTCGGTAGTGAAAAAGATTTCTAATCTAATCGTTTTCGATATCTGAATGGACGGCCTTAGGAATAATTCAATATAATAATCGACAACTAAAAAATTTCAAACTAATTGATCCGAATAATTTTCTTTGTATCAAATCTACAGATGAACAAACGCATTGATTGGCACTTTTCACGTTTGACTGACAGCTGTATATTCATTCAAAGAGCGGTGCATGGAATGTTCAGGAAAAAAAAATCCACCAGCAAAACAAAGCCGGTAGAGATCGATACATCGGTAGAACAACGATTACCATTCCGTCTAGCTCATGTTTCCGCAAAGGTCAGACCTGTCTAATGCAATATGTATGGGAAATCACACCAGTCGCCAGTGGCTTCCTCGAGCACAGCTGATCGGTTCGTTACTCGGTCGGTTGGATGGTCGATCGGTCACCACCTAGAAACCTAAATTCTTAAGCCTCTTGTTTCCAGTAGCTAATAGGCTGCCGTGCACTGCCCATTCCGCCAGGTGAGCACCAACAACAAAACCAAACACAGCCAATGAACCGTGGCTGGAAGCGATGGAATCGCAATTAATTGGAATAGTGGTTTTTTAGGCTGAGGCATTTATTGTAACTGTGGTGGGTAGCTTTTCGGCATGCAAAGCCCGATCTTTGTTGGTACTTTGGATAGTGTTTCTGCCCAATGAATGGCAAGCTAGATTATTTCGATAGAACACAATATCAGTGAACTGTTGTTCTTGGTGTTACTTAAAAAAGGTGTACAATTTCGGTAAGCTTTGGTATTAAAACCGTTATACTGAGTTTGTTGAACTCGATCCAAAGTTGATTAATTACCAGCAACATCTTCATTCAAAGTATCAGCTATATCGGTCTGAGAAGTTAGTTGCTTTCTGACATATCATTATAAAAGGTGATTTTTTTGAGGTTAGGATTTTCATGCATTAGTATTTGCTCAGATTTTTTGAGGTTATGATTTTCATGCATTATTATTTGCTCAGTATGCTCTGACATTTCATCATGAATAGACTTACTAACGAGCAACGCTTGCAAATCAGTGAATGGGCCCTAGAAAAGTTGGCAGAAAATCCGCTTTTTTATCGACAAATTTTGTTCAGCGATGAGGCTCATTTCTGGTTGAATGGCTACGTAAATAAGCAAAATTGCCGCATTTGGAGTGAAGAGCAACCAGAAGCCGTTCAAGAACTGCCCATGCATCCCGAAAAATGCACTGTTTGGTGTGGTTTGTACGCTGGTGGAATCATTGGACCGTATTTTTTCAAAGATGCTGTTGGACGCAACGTTACAGTGAATGGCGATCGCTATCGTTCGATGCTAACAAACTTTTTGTTGCCAAAAATGGAAGAACTGAACTTGGTTGACATGTGGTTTCAACAAGATGGCGCTACATGCCACACAGCTCGCGATTCTATGGCCATTTTGAGGGAAAACTTCGGAGAACAATTCATCTCAAGAAATGGACCGGTAAGTTGGCTACCAAGATCATGCGATTTGACGCCTTTAGACTATTTTTTGTGGGGCTACGTCAAGTCTAAAGTCTACAGAAATAAGCCAGTAACTATTCCAGCTTTGGAAGACAACATTTGCGAAGAAATTCGGGCTATTCCGGCCGAAATGCTCGAAAAAGTTGCCCAAAATTGGACTTTCCGAATGGACCACCTAAGACGCAGCCGCGGTCAACATTTAAATGAAATTATCTTCAAAAAGTAAATGTCATGTATCAATCTAACGTTTAAAATAAAGAACCGATGAGATTTTGCAAATTTTATGCGTTTTATTGTTTAAAAAAGTTCTCAAGCTCTTAAAAAATCACCCTGTACTAGAAAGGCATATTATTCATATCGATTACGGTGAGAACGTTTCAAAACGTCAAAATCTTATAAGATTCTTTAAAATGCAATTGAAAACTTGACCTACGGCTTATGTTAATCCATCAACCATCCGTACTGGAAAGGTCTATTATGAATCTTCTCCATTTGCTTAGGATCAAACCCATTTCAAAAGTAATGAAGCAAGAATTGCCAACTAGATTTATAATTATGCAACAACAAAATTACTTAATGAAAAAACCTACACCTTTAATACAGGCACTAAGCCTGTTTTTGTTGCCTCCGCGTCCCGTTAGGTAAGAATAAATAAATTTTACACCTAGCCGGGCGCAATCGACCCACACGAACAAGTCGTTTCGCTTGGAGAAGATGGTAATGGATACAGACTAGTATAATGAAAACATGTGTACGAAATTGCGCTCATAGCACTATCCAACCGCTCAGACATACAAAAACCAACGGTGTATAATTGAATGAACATGAACAGTACAGCTTGCGAAAGGATCTCGCCAAAACCTTCCAAGCACTAGCGATCCACGGTTTGTGCGAATTAAACATATTGAAAATGATAGCACCGTGTTTCAGTGCCTTATCAACAATGAAACCAAATTCATCACGGTCACCGGTCGTCACCTTTAGAACGGCCATTTTGACACTGCACCATTCGCGTTACCCTAAACAAGCAAACGTTGCTCAATGACATTTAAATTCTCCAAAGTAAACGATTTGGGTACTATCTTTGTGTTGGCAAAAAACTCACGTCATCGAGCCTGATGTTAAGCAACACCATATCGAGAATGATAAACGTGTGTTCGCGACAGACAATCCCGTCCGGTTGCTATTCCGAAGAGTCAATGCCGAGCTGGCAAACAATTGCGTGAGGATGGGCTCTTAATTGAAGTTAATTTATTTCAATATGTCTAATTGGCGCTGGTATAGCGTGCTGCGAAGTAGCTTAGATGTGACCCCAAGTATGACGATGTTACAGTGCTCACGAGAACCGTCTATATGTTCAGACTAAACGATGAGTGAAAATAACTATTTTAATTCACCTATTAAAATAGTTCTCCATTTCGTCGGATTTGAGAAAGAAAACATGTCCCCGAGCAAAAAAAAGGTCATTCAGTTCGTTAGGGGCACACAAATAAATCTTGCCCCGGGCCCATTAATCCGTATAAGCGGCGCTGATATCGATTAATATAAATTCAACCGTTGCTTTTATTCTTGTGTATGAGCTCGTGAAGAGAGTTTCAGAAAAAAAAATTGAGACAAAAATACCACAGAGTCGAGTCTCGAACCTGCAGCTTTTCTTATCTGAAGAAATCGTTTTGTCAATATGAGATATGAGAAGTTACCGGTTCAAATCGCTTCTCTCTGGTATTCATTCTGACAATTTTTTTTTCTACTTTTCCTCTCATCAGTCTAACTCTATTCTAAGAATCTTGTGACTAACACAGCCTACATCATTCAGCGGCAACAGGCTCGACTTGAAATTGACGCAATATACTAACTACTCTGCTGATTTTTATAAAAAAAAACCAAAATAGCTACTACCAAACTCAACAGAATTAAATTAAATGGCCCTTTCTTGAATTGGTTGCAGTCTTATCTGAATGTACGAACTATGGCAGAGGAAATGGGCGACTGCACAACCGCATCTTTTCCAACAAACTCTCAGGTATCTCAAGGTAGTCTCTGCGAAAAAGTTACCGCAGAGACGGGACTCGAACCCGTAGCTCTCTACTATCCGGTTATCAGTGATGTCCGAGCTCAGCACACGAGCTGCTCTATACTTGCAGTGTGTGCCTATTAAGCTCGTGTGCTGTGCTTTTCAAACCAGACTCATGAGCGTGTGCTATTTGTGTAGTCCACCTACTGCCAAGAGACAATACAAGAGCGGACACTGTGTGCTTAAAAATTATATTATATTATTAAATAAAGAAAAAAAAACCGACACTCGAGTCAGCACATGAGCTAGCACATGAGCCAGCTCACGAGCTAGCTCCCCATTCCAGCTCATGAGCCAGCAGATGAGCCTGCATCGCGGACTGGTTCTTCGAAGCATACGACTCCCGATCTAGTAGCAACACAGCACACGAGCGTGTGCTTCAGACTTCGTGTTTTTGAAAAAGTACAGCACACGGACTGTACGAGAGCTGGCTCGTGTGCTGGTCCATCACTGCCGGTTATCCAGCATTTCATCATGTTCGAGACTGATCAAATTTGAAACTAGTTCAAAGCGGATCTACGTCTTAACAAATCGTTATATTTAAATGTTTTAAACATTCCATAACAGCGGAACTATCATTCACTGATAATTTTAAATTGTTACATCGTAATGAAGACCAGGAAGATGTCTGATTCCTGCGGAAACAGTTAGATACTATCTCTGATTGATATGTCCTGAATAGAATGGGATTGAAAGCATACAATTATTCCGTAAATTCATCTTGTATAATATTTCCCCAACTGCTCTCAATCGAAAGTCCACTGTCAAGAATTTAGGAGTTTTATTGAATTACAAACTTAATTTCAAGGATCACGTGGAATACACAATTTCCATATATTGCATAGAAGGTTTACATAACGAACACGGAACGACCGAAATTAGCTCTGCGCCTAATTCGTATTACTGTTTTTGGATTAGTTAATTCCAACAACAAAATTTCCAAAATAACTTTTATTTTTAGAGGATGTGTTTAGTTGGCGAATATCCTGGACACAAACCAGCAATATTTCAATCCAACACGAAGTTCTCATTGACAACTAATTTTTTGACTAAAATCAGAAAATTTGTCTCTATTTTTCTATCACTATAATTTCTGAAGGACACCACAAAGAGAACCAAAATGAAATTGGTTTTATAAACAAGTCTATTAGTCAAAAACTCATGAGAAGTGTCAAAGCAAAACAGTTCATCAAAAAGCTAAAAAGGACAGTCTAATTGAAACTGCTTGCAAATTGTTTTGATGCACGGAACGACCGAAATTAGCTCTGCGCCTAATTCGCATTACTGTTTTTGAATTAGTTGATGTTGACAAATTTTCCAAAATAACTATGAAATTAGCTAATTTTGAGAATTTACTTTGCTGAAAAAACTTTTATTTTTAGAGAATGTGTTTAGTTGGCGAATATTCTGGACACAAACCAGCAATATTTAAATCCAACACGAAATTCTCATTGACAACTAATTTTGTTATTAAAATAAAAAAAAATGTTTCTATTTATCTATCACCATCATTACTGAAGGACAGTACAAAGAAAACTAAAATGAAATTGGTTTTATTAACAAGTTTGTTAGCCAAAAACTCATGAGAAGTGTCAAAGCAAAACAATCCATTAAAAAGCTAAAAAGGACAGCCTTGTTGAAACTGCTTGCAAATTGTTTTGATGTTTTTCGCATGTGTTACGATATATCCATACATAAATTTCTAAACTAATATGTAAAAATGACGTTAACTCTTAGTGGAAAGTGTATTTATTCAAAATTTGTGCGCATTTGAAGAGATTGTGCGTAATAATGTTTTTACGCGGAACAGTGAAATGAGTTTCGAATGTTGCACTCTAATTGTATATGTCAAATGATGTTTTTTGTATCTTCCAACCTTCCAGGCTACGCCTTCCGGTGTACTACTTGTATTCGGTTTTTGTTTTTCGAGTGCTCAAAGTTTTCAGCGATTGAGAAGAAAAATTTTCAAAAAGAAGTTTATGTTTCGCTTATGTCTTTTTCTCCAATACAACATCGTAATTATACCTGCCAATATAGAAAAGATAACCGCGACTGAAATTTTTTTTCGGTAGTAGTGTGCCATCTAGTGGCTAGTAGTCATTACGGTGTTAACGTTTTTTTCGGTGACAGAGCGCCATATAGCTGCAAATTGCCAATTCAACCATTTATGTTGGTTGAAAACAACGTTTTATTTCTCTAATTCAACTAAAAAATTAGTTGAATGGATATGAAGCGTGCCTTAGCTAAGAAATGACAGCACATTTAATTGGCGAATTCAACTAAAAAAATAGCCATTTCAGCAAATATTTTATTATTATTATTAAGGGAATTAGAATTAAAAAATCTAAATTAGCAAAAGTAAGTTTTTTTTAGTTGTCTCAAAAAATAACTAACTAAAATCAACTAATTTTTTCGCCAAAATGCTGATTTCGGTCTTTCTTAGAACTCTTAGTAAACTCTTAGTGGAAAGTGTATTTATTCAGAATTGGTGCGCATTCGAGGCGATTGTGCGTAATAATGTTTTTACGTGAAACAGTGAAGTGAGTTTCGATTGTTGCACTCTAATTGTATATGTCAAATGATGTTTTTTTTTTATCTTTCAACGCCGTCCGGTGTACTACTTGTATTCGGTTTTTGTTTTCCGAGTGCTCAAAGTTTTCAGTGAGACAGTCGCGAGGTCGAATGAAGAAATCAGCGATGTAGAAGAAAACATTTTACAGAGAAGATTATGTTTCGTTTATGTCTTTTTCTCCAATACAACATCGTTATTATACCTGCCAATATAGAAAAGACAACCGCGACTGAAATTTTTTTCGGTAGTAGTATGCCATCTAGTGGCAGGTAGTCATTACGGTGTTAACGTTTTTTCGGTGACCAATTCAACCATTTATGTTGGTTGAAAACAACGTTTCATTTCTCTAACTCAACTAAAAAATTAGTTGAATTGAAATGAAGTGTGCCTACGCTAAGAAATGACAACACGTTTAATTGGTGAATTCAGCTAAAAAAAATAGCCATTTCAACAAATATTTTATTATTATTAAGGGAATGAGAATTAAAAAATCTAAATTAGCAAAAGTAAGTTTTTTTTAGTTGTTTCAAAAAATAACTAACTAAAATCAACTAATTTTTTCGCCAAAATGCTGATTTCGGTCTTTCTTAGAACTCTTAGTAAACTCTTAGTGGAAAGTGTATTTATTCAGAATTGGTGCGCATTCGAGGCGATTGTGCGTAATAATGTTTTTACGTGAAACAGTGAAGTGAGTTTCGATTGTTGCACTCTAATTGTATATGTCAAATGATGTTTTTTTTTATCTTTCAACGCCGTCCGGTGTACTACTTGTATTCGGTTTTTGTTTTCCGAGTGCTCAAAGTTTTCAGTGAGAAAGTCGCGAGGTCGAATGAAGAAATCAGCGATGTAGAAGAAAACATTTTACAGAGAAGATTATGTTTCGTTTATGTCTTTTTCTCCAATACAACATCGTTATTATACCTGCCAATATAGAAAAGACAACCGCGACTGAAATTTTTTTCGGTAGTAGTATGCCATCTAGTGGCAGGTAGTCATTACGGTGTTAACGTTTTTTCGGTGACCAATTCAACCATTTATGTTGGTTGAAAACAACGTTTCATTTCTCTAACTCAACTAAAAAATTAGTTGAATTGAAATGAAGTGTGCCTACGCTAAGAAATGACAACACGTTTAATTGGTGAATTCAGCTAAAAAAAATAGCCATTTCAACAAATATTTTATTATTATTAAGGGAATGAGAATTAAAAAATCTAAATTAGCAAAAGTAAGTTTTTTTAGTTGTCTCAAAAAATAACTAACTAAAATCAGAAAATCAACTATTTTTTTCGCCAAAATGCTGATTTCGGTCTTTCCGTGAACTGATTCGATCTATCCTTCAATATGCTCCTATCATCTGGCCACCCTATTACTAACTCGACATCGCAGCGCAAAGCATTTGGCCTGAATTTCTTCGCAAAATGTCAGGAAAATTGAACACTTATCGAACTCGACTTGCTATCCGTTCGCCGAACGTTTCGGCGCATCTTTCAAATGAATAAGCTGAAATCGAAATAAATTCTCTTTTGGTCAGAAACATATTTGCTTACCAACATTTTTGCTGCTAAAATTCCCGGTAGTAAACGGTAGGTCCCAGCCAAACATTTCTGCATATTGAAGAATAGAAACGTCGCTTACTGCAAATGGCGCGTTCTTAGCTCAAAATTTGCCATGATTCCATTCGAAAAATTATCCTAGCCACTAGGACCGAAATGCACTGTCGGAAAACTATTCACTGTTTGGCAATTCGAAGGAATAGAATTTAAACATTCGTTAAAGTCAAAAATTTTAAAATGACGTTCATTATATTGTTTCGTAACATTCATATTGAAAACCATTTCTTATTTTAGGACATAACCCCTGGATTTATCCTGCACACAAGACCATCATAGGAGAAGTACATCTGAAGCTATATGAGTAAAAAAGCTAACAATCCTAGCACTTTTAATCATGGTGTATTATCACAACATGGAAATAAACTACTTTCCTTAAATCATGACTTATTTGGCTCGTTTGTAGAACGCAAAATTGTTGCACCTGGGGGACGGAAAACCCGCACGTTATCATGGAAAAGCCGATGCATCCTTAGAGAGTGACGGTGAGGCAGGAGCCGCCGCCACGGTCAATGGCGAGCGATACCGCGCCATGATTAGCGATTGGTTCTTCTCGTTACTTAAAGAGGAAGATTTGGACACCATTTAGTTTCAACAAGACGGCGCTCCGTGTCACACAGCCAACGCTACGATCAATCTTTTGCGCACAGTCTTCGAAGATCGAATTATCAGTCGAAATTCGGATGTTGTTTGGCCGCCTCGGAACTGTGATTTGACGCCGTTAGACTATTGTCTTTGGGGGGCTGCCAAATATAAATGTTATGTGGACAACCCAGAGACAATTCAAGCCTTGAAGGACAACATTCGTGCAGCCATAGCTGAAATAAAGCTGCATACAATCGAAAATGTACTAAAAAACTGCACTGACCGTATGGCGTACTGCAAGGCCAGCCGAGGCAGCCATTTGAATGAAATTATATTCCACAATTAACCGGAAGGATTGTACTTTAATATAAAAAAATAAATTAGGAAATCGGATGAACCGTTTGTGTTTTATTGCATGTTTAAAAAAAAAGTTGCATGGCGTACCCTGTATACTCAGCGATTTGGCAATCTGTGGTGAACGAATTTATTTTTGTTCCGACAGTCATGTAGCATTAGAGACACTCAGGTAGAATGATTCAACATCGAATCTAGTGAACGCATATGAAATTCGAATCGAAGGTTCCAGTATTTGCAACGCAGTCTACCTATTATGGATAAAAGGTACTCCCGGGTATACAATTCAATGCACAGGCCGCTGGTCTTACAAACCAATTGTCGTATGTTCGAATCCCGACCCTGGACGGATTCGTAGTAGGATCGTAGTCATGCATTGATTCTGTACTCCAAAAATCAGCGGCAAAGTTTGTTTAAATTGGATTAGTAAGTTTCACAAAAGGAAAGTAATATCAAAGATTTGCTATAGATCATTCTGGCAATAAATGGGTTGATGAGATGACCAGAGCTTGTACGACAAAAGATTTCGTTGGTTCAGAAACAGCTATCAAACTGACAAATAGTTTAATAAAGCACGATATTCGATCTTGGTCTGTTTCCAAACAAGTCCCTTATTGGCGAAGCTTGCTAACTACTGACTCAGACGAAAAAGCATTTTCACCCGATTTAAATTTGAAGCTGTCTGAAAATATGTTGCATTTTTCCAAACATCATTGCAGTATTCTGGTCAGGGTTCAGATTGGACATTGAAAAATCCTGCGGTAACTATTCAACGTGCTAAGTATTATTCGATTGATTTGTGAGATTACATGATGCGGGATTGCTTAGTATTGAGTCAACTAGGGTGACGGTTCGATTTTATCACAATTCGTTGATTGAATGTCGAGTAATCCGCAGAACATCATGGCGACTATACTATTGGCCCATTAATCCTACATCTTACTTTACTATGGTACAAAAACCCAACATATCCGGCTCTTTTGTTCAATCATAGTTGAAAGGTATGTGTATGGTAGGCTACAATTGAAGGATATTTTGACGATTCTCACCCAATGTGGTATGAAGTTTAACTCAAAGAAACTCATCATTCTTCTTGGAGTTATTGAATCTCTTTCAAGGGTTGGAACTTGTTATCAATTGTGCGTTTTTGGCACTTATGAATAGTTCAGTATCACTTCGGAGATGCGAATTTGAGATTTTGATTTGTTTTGCGTTGACTTAGAACCTCACTCACTAAACTGTTTTGACAGCATTTTGTACAATTTACAGTTTACGTGTTGCAATGATAAAATACGATACTAAAAACGTGGGCGAAGTTTCGTCCGAATCGAAGTATGAGAAGTCTGATAACTTCCTACCATTTTAGAAATGGCTCTAGTGTAACGTTTCACTATGTTTTTGCGCTGGAAAATCGTTGTCCGATTTTTTGCACGTAAAATTTTTATCTCAGATTTGTACTGAAATAACTGAAATAGATTTTCCAACAGTTATATATCCTTCTCCAATTTGTTCAAGTGCTCCAAATTATTGAAAAGAGGTTGATACCAAAAAATACCACACATTTTGAATTTTGTATTCCTCAAGTTTGTACGGAAACTTCAATGTCAGTAATCTTCAACTTTCATCTCTGCTCAAAACATAAGTTAAACATTACATATATTAACATAGCTTTATTAGCCAGGTTTGGTTATAAAAATAAAAGAAACAGCCGCTATAACGTTCGGAACATGAGTTTTAATGTCGAGCGCAGAAATGCGGCCAACTTAACAGACTGTGAACTTTCAATAATACATAGGCAGGCACTGGGAAATCCATCTTCAAGCAGCACCCACCGAGCAGAAAATAGATGTTATTATAAACGTCCAAACGATTCTATTAGTCACTTTCCTGGAAAAGTTGAAACGAAGAAACATCGGACTATCAATCCATACGCGAACGTCCGGTTTTACGATGCACCATTTCACAACCCCGCAATAGAACGAGAGAAGGAAAATTTAATTGGGTGTTGGATAATCCGTGCACCTTTTCCCTCCGCTCGAGCCACTGTCTGTTTAACAACTTGGCAAGAGAAAAATGGCGCTACTATTTAGATTGCAATCATGCCGACTGATGGTAATATTGTTTTCTGTTCCCCATAAATAGCAGAAGCCCAGGAAAAATCTTTCTCCCAGCCTACTCTCTTGGCTACTGGGTGGAGACGAGCACTGCTTCCGACGATACACCGCATTGTTCGTGCCAGCATGGATCATCTCGATGCGCATCATAGACTCTGTTAATCAAGCTTCACTAGTGCAGAGAGGCAAAACTCTATATCCGCTATGTTACCACAATCAAACCGTGGTCAAACGACCTGAAGCCGCCGAGAGATGATGACTACCGCGCCGGAAAGTCTATCGAGGAGCGCAAGAGGGGGAAAATTCGATTACGATCAAGACAACGTTCGTACATGTACTCGTACAATGAAATCCACACCACTGATCGGTAAAACGCAAACGCAAACGCCTGTGAAGATTCACCAGAATTGCCAAAACCTCGAGACATGCTGCTCTCGTGTTCGGGGAAATCGGACGAAAGGGAAAAACAAAACGATCGTGTGTAGTGAGGCAGTGGACTACATCGTAGCACCATTTAACACAACGTACGAATCGACCAACGCGACGAGGTGGTAATCGGTCTTTCCGTTCGATGGCCTATATTTTTGCGGGTTGAGATTTTAAACAGAAGAAAACTGCGTGAAAATTGCCACTGGTTGCCGGATGCTGTCCAAAATGAGAGTACGGGGCGAATGTACCAAAACAAAGAACTCGTCCAAATGGGCACCGGAGAGCCGACCTATCTTTACTGCCGGCGGTGTGATCACTACGCGTGACCGTGACTGAAAGTCGTGGCCTCTTATCAGTGTTTCTTTGTGTTCTATTTTAAGGTGATAACAACTTTCAAATGGTTCTATTAGTGGGAGCTGGGAATAATCTGATCAAAGGGGTGCTGATCAGTAAATATTTTGATATAAAATACGAGAAACAAAGTTATATAATAAGGAAGATTTTGAAAACAGAAAGAACACGAAATAACACTGTTTTATGTTTTTATTATAATAGAGTAAACACACGTTGATGATAAATACTAGTTCAAATATTTCATCGAACCGAGGAACAATTCATTCTTAAAACCATTCAACGAACAGTTACATAATCGATGCATCAATTGTTCCAGTTAAACCTATTCTTCCGGAACCACAGGCAAACATGCATATCTTTCATATGCATTTCAAGTGCTAGCATACCAGGTCGCGAAAAGTACACACACACGCTTCTCACGATGGGGATCATGCTGAGTGTTAACCAAGTCGATCATGTACACGTGAGCTATGTATGCTGGCGAGTTGGGAGCGCTCATCCGTATGCAAATAATGCTCCCAGTCAAGATTGCATAATTTTTACGCGTCGTTTCATCGACTACCATAAATCTTAACCGAGGAACCGAGGCATATAACGTCTGCAAAGGGTTTACAGTAACGCACAGCATACCGTTCCTGGGCACAGTAACTGACGCCATCTGGCCAGTATTGGAGAATATTTTCCCGTACCACAGAAGACAAAAAATGTTAATGTTATTGTTAGCGTATTTCATACCCATCCAGTGAGTCTCATAAGTTCGGCCAGTTCCATCCAACATCCCTTCTAGGTGAAACAACGTTGCACCAGGCATGTTCGGTTCACTGTATTATTCATGATTACAACTACTAATTATCATATAAAGCGAGCCGGATGTACAAACGACTATCTTCCTAGTGCCAAGCATGTCAAAGAAGAAGAAAATTTCAGCAAATCGCGATCCTTTATTCGTGTCCACCGACTTCACCAGGTGAACTCTATGGACTGTTCGACACATTTAGGTTTGCTATTTTCTACTGATTTTTTTTTGTGATAAATTAACGGATTAGGGACAGGTGAGAAAGCTTCCCACGGCATTAGTTACTATCCCAAGATCGGTTCGCAATTATTTGGCAAACATCCGACTAATTAGAAGAAATTTACCGCTGACATTAAAATGACATTGAATTCTGTGTTAATGACTTTACCGAAATGGGGTCATTTTTCTGAATTTATCTTCAACTTATAAAACACATAAATCATCTAAAGCATTTACATTGTATGACACGGTTGTAAACTGTAGAACAATACAACAATTTTAAGAGTGACGAAACTGTCAGTGATCGGATAGTGTGCAAAATTTAATTCAAACTCCCATGGAACAGTTAGACGCTAGAGGAGTCCGTGTCACTGGATAAAATAATTAACAACATGGCTTCAGTATGGCAAACCATAAGTTTTGAACCGATGGAGAGGTCAATCCGACTCACGACTGATTTTTAAAAAAGGCTTATGTATTTTTGCATTTCACAAAAATTTCCATTTTTCAAATCGTTGTAACTCAGAAACCGTTAATTGTACAAAAATGACGTCCAGGAAGAAGTTGTAGGGAATCAATAGGGCACTCTAAAAAAAATAAACACTGGAAAAAAATTATTTTTTTTCTCAATAATTTCAAAATGAGCCAAAAAAATAAATTAAAAAAAATCAGGGTTTCGATTTTCTTTGATAATGAAATGTCACTGGATAAAATAATTAACAACTAGGTCATTCCTGGACTAGCTGTTGGAACATAAATAATCATACCAGACATAAAAACGGAGTTACTAGAATGAATAAATTATCTACACAGTTTGACGAAACTTTGTAATTTTATGTTTTATAAAATGCAATCTAAATAAAATGGCGTGATTTGAGAATTACATGGCTTGAAAATCAATGAAACAAAAAACAAAACATCGGAAGCAATCGCTCACTTGAACCGAAAATCGTTAGATCGTCGAGCCACAGTAGCTATCTGCATTACAGTCGAATACTGTAAAATCCATTCAAATAATACATAGACTCATTTCGAATGGAGTTCTCCGTTTTTATGGATTGCATCGTATGTGGAATTAAGAACAGCGTACACAGAAAGAAAAAATGAAGCTTACACGACATGTAAACCGATAGTGCTATGAAATAGTTATCAGTTGAAACGAAAATCTGATTTAAAACCATGATTGATGTAAAATTACATTAAAATTCATTTAGTTTTTCATTGAACAAGACTGTATATTTACAAACCGCTTCGTTTTGTAATGTAAATTTCCATTCAATTGCCTGCTCCAAATATGTGCATGAAAATAAATGTAAAATCACAAAATATTTTTATCTGTGTAGGTTTTGCTTCCAATTTGGGGTGTGGACCAGTCAAGCAGTTATTTTGTCGTTGTCAAAATTAACCCTTGTCCAAAGCATGATTATTTTTACAGTTCGATAGTTATTTTTCGACACGTATTTCAGATATTTAGGCTCTTGAACAACTCGCGAATTTTTGTATTTTTTTATCAAAAATTTGACAGTCGAGCAGTTATTTTGTCGTTGTCAATAAAAAAAACTTTGCTCAAAAGCATCATTATTTTTGACAGTTGGATAGTTATTTTCCGACACTGAACAAAATTTTACAAAAAAAAACTCGCATTTCAGATCTCTAGGCTGTGGACCAACTCACGAATTATTTTAACTTTAAGCACAAATTTGACAACCGAGCAGTTATTTTGTCGTGGTCGTTTTTCGATAGTTATTTCCCGACACTGAAAAAATCGTTTTTCAGATGTTTAGTTAAACTTTCTCTCTATATTTTTGTGACAAAGAAAATGAGCAAATAAAAAGTTTCAATACATTGTCAAACGAAGTAAGTTTTCCTCGAAGTTCTTCCTACGATCTCTGTATTGTAGTTATTATACCACTTGATAAAATTTTATGTTTTGCGCAAAACAAACCCGAATAATTTTCCATCCGATAGAACGATGGAAACGGATTTCCGAAACCTGCTTCCATGAAAAACACATTCAAAGATTATTGTCTATAAAATCGAAGGAAACATTTTTTTCTTTGAATTTTATTATAAGTGTAATATCATTGAAAATATAATAAAACACTCTCAAGAGTGTTTTATCATATTTTCAAGTCAATCAAAGTACCTAGGGTTTCTGTGCGCTGAGCTCTTGTCTCTTCGCAATATGAGATAAAGAAAAAATAAAGGCCCATAACTTCCAGAGTTTTGTTCCGATAGGTTTGAAAAGTTGACAAAATATTCTTGAATTTGAACTATTAGAAAATACAAAGAAAAAATATAGGAATTTTCTAAAGTATTAGACCCTACCCACCCCTTAACGTCTCTCGTTAGGCACACGTTAGTTTTATAGCACACACACTAAAAAAACCCTGTGATTTTACATCTTATTAGATGCACATAAATGGAGCGTCGCAATTCACGCAAATTTACGTCGAAGAACAGTTAATATTGTGTCTAATACTCCATGACATGAAATTCATTGAAATAAAAAAAAAATAATACTGATAGCAACCGCCGCGACATGAACCGAGAATCATTGGATCGCAAGTACGTCTGTTAATCGACTGAGCCACAGAAGCATGCATCTGCTTGGCTGGTAAAAGGTGCCTTTAAATTCATACAGTCGCATCTGCTAGCAGAACGCAAGTTACAGTCGAAACCAGTAAAATTCAAGCTCATCTAACATTAAGTCATTACAAATAAAATCTTCCGTCATTTGACAAATTAGGTCTTTATTAATTACATCGTATGAGGGATTAGGTCACCTGAAAAATTCAAATTTTTTTGGAGTGCATTACCGATATTTAACAAACATTTTCAAGGCTGCTTCTTCTCGTTTAAGGTTTATTGAGATAGTACACAATCGATCTAAGTTCGATTCCCTTCCGAAGAATCCAATTTTTCTAATCCAAAGCACACACTCTTAGAAAAAATGAAACCTACAGCTGACGTAAATTCAGGCATGCCGTAATTTCTGGAGTGATGACAGAGTATTACATCTTTTAACATGTAAACTTTAATATTGTATCTGTTTCGATGTCAATTTTAGCTAAACTAGCTGTGAAGTTAATAATATGATTCATTTTTACTTGCTTTGAGATGTAAATTCAAGTCCTTTCATGTGCATCTATAGAGACGTAAAGTTACACGATTTTTTCTAAGTGTGCAAATTAACACACGGCAAAACAAACTAACACATAGGGGAAGATGGGGTAAGACGCACCCCCGAGGCAAAATGCACCTCTTGCTTTTCTCGGAAGATACCAATTTTTTTCACAGAAATATTAATGAAACAGAAAGTATGTCATGACAGCAGATTACTATTAAATGTTGGTAGCAATAGTTCAATCATTTCTGGAAAGATCACCAAAATCAATAATGTCTCTGTTATATGTAATTTTTGGTCTTCGTTCCATAGTAACTTTCTGGAGTGAGAAAGATGATTTTGATTATGTAACCAACGAACTTCTTTGCCAATCCTTCGTTTTTCTGAAATTTTTTCTAATACAGACGATGTATTTGAAATTTTATGGATAAATCTTCAAAATTATCGTACCCATGCTTTTAGGGGCAAAAAGACTTGAGTTGTGTGGGGCAAAATGCCTAAGAATTGGCTTACAAACGTTATGTATTAGTTATCAATTTAAAGAATAATAGTAAGCAACCTTACATCTGGTAAATATTTCTTCCACGAAAATGCTAAAACTTTTTTTAGACATTGAAAAGAAGCTTCATGAGAGTGCATTTTGCCCTATTGTTGTCATGTGTTTTACTCCGTTGTTTTGACGGATGTTCACCCGTTGTTTAAGGGGCGGGTAGGACCTAACACTTTTGAAAATTAATTATTTTTTTCTTTATATTTTCTTATAGTAAAACATTTCAAGAATATCATGTGAAATTTTCAAGAAATCGGAACAAAACTCTGCAAGTTATGGGTTTATCTTTGCTTATCTCATACTGCGAAGAAGTAAAAGATCGGCACACAGGCCCAGGACTTCTGCTTCGATTGACTTAAAAACTTGACAAAACATTCTTAAAATGTTTCATTATACCAAATTATAAAAGAAAAAAATTGATTTTTTAAAAATATTTGACCCTACGGGCTCCCTTGAGTAATAAATTGTTTCCATTGATTTTATAGACAAAAAAACGCTTTTTGCTCGAAAGCAGATTTGAAAGTCCGTGTCCTGACCCCAACGTTTTCCTTATCGTTGTTTGTTACTTCGGGGTGGTTTTACAGCTACAAAATGGCGGATTTTTTCGTGAAAAATCGTAGTTTTCACTTTGAACAACCACCAAAAATTGAAAAAAAATTAAAAAAATGTAACAAAAACGTTTGGGTATAGAAATACTTCTACAGACAGAATGGTATACAAAAATTAAGGATTTTTCCGATATTGGGTACACTATTAGACTGTTGTCCATATGATATTTCGAAGCATACTGACTCGGTTTTTTTATACACGAATATGAGGATTTTATTACACTACATGTGTTATTTGTGTCAAATTTAAGAACCTTTGATACACTGATGATTACCGTATATAACAGTCGAAATACTTATCTGGCTAGTATCGTTTGTTATACTTAGTCAAAGTGTAGTGACGAGGCAGTGAAATAGCATAATTGAATACTGACTACAAAATGCAAAGTTCAAACGTTATTTACCGTTCAGACCATTTCTACCTTATCGCCGTCGGATTTGAAGCACAGTTTTCGCATGAAACATGGAAAACTGAATCTATATATCATAATCAATCTGACAATTATAACGAACGGTCAGGTGAAGAAATGCTAAAGAGAGAGGATCATCTTCATAATAAAAAAAGCGATAATTAATGGTTCGAATGATCATTTTCACGCACATTACAAAATATGAACTGCCAACGATAACGCTGAAAAAAGCCAATCGCGATAACATACAGCAAAACGAACTCAGCTGCTCGCGTGCTCCTGCTCCATATCCGTACATACTTCAACAAACATCACTACATACGGAACGTGTCCATATAAACTGATAAGACCAATTTCCGCTGAAGTCACAACGAATAGTTCAAGTGCCACTACTGTTGCTTCATTCCGACTGTTCGCCATTCCAGTAGAATACACTTTTCATTGTACTTACTGTTACGCAGTCAAGCAAACTAATAGCAATCACGTCACTTTCAAACCTCGGAATTGCTTAAGCCTCCGTTATGGTCTGAATATGGTCAGTCTAGACATACAAACGATCGGCTTATTACTTGCTTACTGTACTGACTAGATCCAAGATTAATGAGTGTAGATTTTGTTGGTGGCAGTATTCTTCGTAGCGTTGATAGCCGGCACCGGTTACCAAACTCATCAAAATGTTCGTTCGTAACAAATAACTATCCTCGGTCCGTTTGCGTACAACCCTGCTTACGACATTTCGCCCTACCATAAACAACCAAGCACGCGAACACTCGCCGCTCATTCTGGAAACGCAATTAACCCCATTTTCACCCGCTGCTGGTTCCGATTGATTTTCGTTATCAATCACGAAATCAACGCTATACACTGGTGAGCTCTTCTGGTTCACCAACACCATCATGTTTTAAATAGAATATATTTATTGAAGTATAACGTTTGATATGGATACTAATGGTAGCATTATAACTGAAACCTATTTCAAAAACGTTTTGTTTCGGAATGAGCTGATTCCAACAATCGCTGTTGAGCTCTTGATAATCTCACTTAAATATATAGCAAACGATTTCAATACAAGAAACAATGCTGCGCTCCCACGCTCGTGGGCCATAACGGAAGTTCAAACCTCTTGAAGTTCAAACCCTTTTCGGTTGACATTCTCCGCATTCTCATGTAAAAACTCAACGCCATATCGTTAAAAGCAAACAAAATTTTCCGCTGTTCCACTTGAATGTTGCGTCGGGTTACATTTCTCACTGGTAATAGACATTTCTTCTTTTCCAGTTTTCAAGGACGTGCAGAGCACTTATTTCAGCTGTTAACCTTATGAATCTACTTTTCAATCGTCGGCTTGAAGCTTCTTGATTTCTGGTTCCACATTGATCGTGCATCAAAATTTGATACCACATTTTTTTACTACGCTCAACTACCGCGGCTATTCTTTCGACATAAGTAACCTCTTATCTTCCAATTTATCAACACATTTTTGTTCACCCATATCTTTATTCAATCTAATTTATCTATTCGCACTTGTCTGGAAGCAGATATCACCGCCCTATGTTTCGACGTTGTAATCTGAACCAACAACTAAAAAAAATACGAACAAAGTAAATCACTCCCGTTTGGATCAGCTTGCTTGCGCAAAGTCAACTGAACGTAACACATTGCCCTGGATTTTCCTCTACAGTACAGCACTGGACCTTGAAGGAATTTTCACCCCAAACGGCACGGTGAGCAATTATAATAGCACAAAAATAATAACCACGAGTCAAACCAAACCGAAATAATACCATACACCATGCTAAATCGGCAAACTGATAGGGTTTGACTCGTTGTTTGGGTAACAACAATAATTTCTTTGCTCACACTTGTACGAACCAACACTAGAACAGCGGATGGTGGTAACAAACAAATAACACAAAACTCTGAAATCAAAAACAAGACGAACAACCTATTGCGATACGGTTGCAACGGCGAAACTGCGATCGAACGCGCGCGCATACAACACGCGAGTCAAGATACTACTGCCGAACGTTGTGTTGCGAAGGAACCGCGAACTCAAGGCTGGAAAATGCTCCCACTCTCGATCGACTGTAGAGTGTGTAGCTCAATGACTATCTCGCGGCTACTAAAGACGGCACTCGTGAGTTTTTACTCACGCTGGCTCGGTTCAAACCAAACTAAAACTAACGTCCATCAGCACTCATAAATAAGAGGGGTTTAGTGAAACTGGGAGAAATTGAGTTGGTCTTTCTTCCCGTATGTGAGAGTGTTGGTTCTCACTGTGGTAAACTACGCGAAAGGGGTTGCTTCAAGTTTGATTAATTGACAAGAATTATTGCACATAATTTAGCAAACATGGTTTTGTAACGTGTTGCCGTGACAACAATGTTACATTAGCAAATGTGTTTAATTTTACGTATGTTTCGATCTAATTTGAGACCTCAACTACAGAATAATCCATTTGAAGTTTCAGTATGAAGACCATACTATGTTCGTAAAACTGTACGAACATAGTATGGTCTTCATACTGAAACTTCAAATGGATTATTCTGTAGTTGAGGTCTCAAATTAGATCGAAACATACGTCATATTTACAATTAGGTTTCAAAATGGTTTGCACTTTCAGAGCTTGACTAAGTCTAACAGGTTATGTAATTGCTTTATTTCAATTGTATAGCATCCCGATCAACTGAACATAACAGGATTGTATCAAAATTGTATATGATCTTAATATTTATATCTCATTATGTTATAAATATGATTCCAAATCAGAAACAAACATTCAGATTTTATTAAGATTATAGCAAGTCCAGATACTATATAAAGGGCCCTTATATTTCAGGTAAAACTATACTAGAGAATCGCGAAAAAAAAAAGAGTTCAAAAACTTTTGTCGATCTTGTTTTTGACTTTCAACCCGAATAATGCTATGCTTCAATAAAGAGCATTAACAAACATATTTTCCAACATCACATACCTGAAGATGCTTCTAAAAATTGTATTTGATTTTAAAAAGACGGCCAAAATTTTAAATTTGAGGAAGTTACTAAGTAATTCCTACATTAATTGGGTAAAGTTTCTATTCAAATATTATTTTAAATTGAAAATAAATATTTTTCAAGATGTTTTTGGGCTTTTTCTCTTTAAAACAAAGAAGGATTAGGCAAAAGCTTTAAAACTCGAGTCATGAATATTGGAAAAAGTGATATAGCGTTCGACTCAGTTCATTGAATTCTGCAATGTTTCCTTAGAGATGATGCCTGAATTCTTGAACTTTATCGCTTAATTAATGCTTGAATTCTTTAATTTTATCGGTGGCCGATTTTTGTTTCCAAAAAACACACGGAAGTGTTGAAAATTTCAAAACGTCTTCAATAGTGACGCTGCAATAAACGAGAAACAAAATCTTAACTGGCCTCAAACCAAAATCTAAACTCAGCTCAATACATTTTCGATTTCTAGATCTTTTAGTTGCAGATTGAAAATAGCGACTTTAGTTTTACCGGGCCCCGGAAATAGAGAAAAACTTCTTTTTAAACTCGTATAGATTAATGTTTAGTTCTTGCTGAACTTTAAACTATGTTGATCTGATGATTCTTAACGTAGTTGTGGTGGGCCAAGGATATTGATTTTAGGCTTCAGATGAATATAATTCTCTATTTGTGATGTGACAATTTTTTAGAGATGCATATTAGATGCTTATCACTCCCATTCATAAATTCTTAACATCTACTTAGAAGATAACAAGGGTTTTCTAATAAAATATCTGTTTTACTCAACCTTTGCTTGGTATGGTTTATCTTTTGAATCTAAATAAAAAGCTTTGCTAATATTACATTGAAAAATGTTCACTGGTGGCTTTGATGATATCATGGCCTAAAGCAAACTAAAGTAAAATCGAATCACTTTCACAATTTTTGGATTCAAAACCAGTAAAATCGAAATAAGTTGGTTAGGTCATCCAGGTCAAAAAGATCTACGAATTGCAGATATCGTATTAAATTATTGGTATTGGTATTGGTTAAATTGAGTTATAATTTCTGTTATTTTAACTATTAACGTAAGGGGACGGGTATAGCATGATGGGATAGTCGATGCCTTTCACGCAGCCCGCCTGGGTTCGATTCCCAACCCCGCACATAGGGTCAGAAAGATTTTCTGGTCCGAAGAGGCGAATGACCTAAGATGTTAAAGCCTCTATAATTGAAACAAAAAAAAACTGTTTAAGAGACTAAGATTATGACTAATTTAGATAGAAAAAACGAAACAACCCCAGATACAATGTTGTTCTCCCTTGTTGATCAGTATGTAACCTAACAATTTGATACCATACAAGCCCTAACGTTGTGTCTCACACGTTGCCTTATTGTTCATAATAACGAGACATTTACTAATGCACTGTATAAAAATATGAAAAATTTAAAATAGTTGACAGAAATGAGCCATACACATTGCGGCATAACTTAGGTGTTAACAAAACTATGCGACTGAGCAGGAAAACCAAGCATTTTCCATAAACGAAAAGTTTAATCTCAATTTCGCACTAATTTAATCAGAGGTTGAACTCATTTGAATGACTTATTGAGTACGGAAAAAAGCGATCTTATATATTTACATAAAAGGGATTGGAACCTGCATGTGTTGGAATGCATTAACACGCATATACCATGGTAGCTAAGTTGTTAGAGCCCCTTCACGCTAGTGAGAAAACTGCAGGTTCAGGTGCTTCCATTGGGCGATATTTTGACAAAAAAAAATTATCTTACCACTGTTTCATTCATCTATCTTTTCCCTTTCGGTCTCAGTGTTTCATAGGAAAATTTAAAAAAAACCGGTTTCATCTAGAAGTGTAATAATACCTTTCTAATATTTCTCGTGTATAAATTTTCTTCAAAACAATTTTTGTGGTATCCTTCAATGTGGTATTTTTCAAAAAATTTTCGTTTATTTTCGAAAGAAAACGATTTTGTTATTGCATCAACTAACTCACAAACTGAAACAGTATGCAAATGGGTACCAAAAAGACTGCTGGGTAATATATTAGTTTAAAAAAGTTATTTAAGTTTCTATTTGTCGGTTTTGTACGATACACTTTGAGCGATGATTCGTTCAATCCATGCGGTTGGAATTTCTCTCGCCTTACTTTGGCACTGAATGTCACCTTAATACTCGTTCATACCAAACATTTTATTGAATGTCGAAGACAAAACTGGATAAAATTTGTAATATGTCTATAACACTGTAAGACTTTTCATTTGAATCAAAGTTTGTGGAAGACGGTCAAGCCATCTCTGAGAAATCAAAGTGAGTTCCATTTCAAGGTTGTTGGCCACTATTACTGGTACTTTTGGGAGCCGGAATCAGAGAATCACTTTTACCCTAAGTGTGATTATGTGGTAGTCTGCTAAAAAACGAGTATAACCGAGATCTGTTTGAATGACCATCAACTAACTAGACCTAAACATTGAAACGATTCTACTGGTTTATTGCATCACCACTCTGAAAGACGGTTTGAATTTATTAGGACTCATCAACCTATAATTCCGAAACCGGAATTCGGATAAAATGCAACAATAACTTACGAGTGAAAATCGGTTCTCCAAACTTGGAAATTCAATTTGAGTTCCAATTAGGAGTTTCGGCCACCATTTATAGAACTGGAGACCGATATAGACGAAATCGGTTCAATTAGTCATTTCAGGTATAGTTCCAAAGATTTTTTTGCGTATTTTGCATCTTCTTTTCACATGACGGTTTGAAATTTTTGACTCTTATCATCTTCTAATTTCGGAACCAGACGTCGAATCCGTATAAAATTGCACAACAGCCTATGAGATCACGAGACTTTGAATTTAAATGACAATTTGTGAAAAACGGGAGTTGATGGAAATCTAAGTGAGTTCAGGGTGCATTACCGGGTATTAAATTAATTTCATATAGTCACCAACTAACAAGATCTGCAGACTAGAAGAATTTACCAGAATGTATGGAATCGGCCACGTTTCGGTTTCGGAATTAAAGCACCCTGTAGTTCCGGAGCCGGATCTGGGATGTGGATCAGAATCTAGAATGTTCCATATAATTATAAGAGCTTTCATTTGAATCTAATACCGTTTTCGTTTTTGAGCCTACACGCGGGCGACTCTGACTCCGAGTAAAACGAACACGTGGTACGCTCCCTAAATAACAACTCATAAAAAAAGAAAAAAAAACAAACTCGCATGGATGTCGTGGTGCGATCCGATTTTCGAAGCGAAACTATGCGATTGGAGTCCGTTCTAGAGCGACCCCCGGTTGCTAAAACAAACATCTCCAAAGTTGTTTGGGCGACTCTGGGTCAGCTCTCAGGCTGCTCTGATCGATAAACGAAAACAGTATAAGTTTGTGGAAATCTTTTCATCCAACTCTGAGGTTGATGTCCGAGTGAGCACGGAACGCGGACCGAAGCGAAGCGATTGTTTTCGCATCGCATTCACTCTGACAGGTTTGCTTTCATTTATTTTGTTTGTAATATTAACGTGCAATTTGGAACCGGAAATAGAATCTCGAAAAAAAATAAATAGTAGGCTATGAGAATTGAGCCTATCTCCGAAAAAATTGAGTGCATATTTTTTCACATATGCATTCATACATGTAAACATTTAGCGAACTCGACTAACTGAGTCGAGTTCAACTGTAATCCATGAAACTATACTAAATCGTATTTTTTCGGTTTTTAACGATAACAAACTAACTAGAGATTATAAGAAGAGAAAGAATATGAAATTATAGAGCCATAGTACTCGAGGAAGAGCAAGGATGTGAAGAATAAAGTGCGGAAAAGTGAGACGTGACAAGGGTCATTAATGTAAGCAGAAGGCTTCTCGTTTCTAAACTTTTACCTTCTACCAGAGGAGTCGAACTTAGGCATCTTAGCGATACGAGTCATCCGAGTCTCTGATATGTCAGAAAGTAAAGGCAAAGGTCGTTTGCAATTTACTATCCGAACCGGCAAAAGTAAAGTTACGAGAAGTTGTCACATTCTGACCACGACGGTTTCTCACACAATGTGTTTCATTGTTTTCCGCACTTTATTCTTCACATCCTTGCTTTTCCTCGAGTACTATGTCTCTATAAGTTCATATTCTTTCTCTTCTTATAATCTCTAGTTAGTTTGATATCGTTAAGAACCGAAAAAAGTAAAAAATTACTGACTGACCAGAAGTCAGAAAAAAAACTAAATCGTATTTCATTGTACAACCGAAGTGTAATTAATCCATTGAGATTGTCTACTCATTCGTATTGCAATTGTTCGTTTTTAACAATCTGTCTTTTAAGTATGTCACATATGAGTATGTGACAAAACTGTGCATTCTATATTCTCGGAGACGGCTTAACCGATTTTCACAAACCTAGATTCAAAGGTTCTGTGGTTCTATAGTCTACCATTGAATTTTATCCGGATCGAATATTTAATTTAGGATGCACACAAAAAATGAAGCATTAACATTGCTAAACCGATCTTAGATTCGAATTCTAATACCATAAGTTGCTATTGGATTTCACACGAATCCGAATTCCGGATCGGGAATTAAAGGGTAATCTATTTCAAGAGTGAATTTTTAAGCGTTACCTTGTAAAAAAGCAACAAAATTTCTTATACTTAAATAGCAATTTCTCATAGCTTGCAGGACTCGCGAGTTGATGGCCAAGAAAAGAAAGCAGGATTCGCTAGTTTCGCTGAAGGAAACAGTAGTCAAAGACATCAAATTAAAAATTAGTTTAGACCGTCGTTTAAATTGAGTAAAACAAGTAACAAATGTTGAAAACTGTTACAAATTGTAGGTTTCGTTAGTTGAAAAAAAATCCGGCTTTGGCTCTACCGGTTTCCTATTTCGGAAATAAATACAAAAATTCAAAAAGGAAGCATGCA
This sequence comes from Malaya genurostris, assembly GCF_030247185.1. Lineage (NCBI taxonomy): Eukaryota > Metazoa > Arthropoda > Insecta > Diptera > Culicidae > Malaya > Malaya genurostris. Next base: position 91,705,629 of record NC_080572.1, on the reverse strand, counting down.
TCGAGCTATGTCGACTTCTCGTATCAACGGTTATAAGATAAACGCTTAAAAACAATTTTGCTAAAAAATATTTATTTATTTATTTATTAAAACAAAAATACGATACAATCATGTTTCTTTAGTTGTGAACTATGACTGAATTTCCGCTTGTCAACAGTCAAATTGATACCCTATACAATACTAAGGAAAGAAAAACGTTGAACTTAATGCGATCTCACTCGGGGAACTAAACGCTGCACTCACGAGTTCCGCGTTAGTCTCTTTCGCGTGATATTTGATACTCATGAGTGCATAATCGGTTCTTTTGCAAGTGCCAGCTTGAATTAATTTATTTATAAAGAAAAACCATCCGCTTACTCAGTATATGAGGGCCCTGAATCCGAAAGCAAAAGAATAAATAATAATCTTCGCGTGCCAACAGGCGACCGCAAATTTGAATGCTATAATTTTCATTTGTCCTATAAATGTGTGTGTGTGTGTGTGTGAATAATAAGATGGTAATTGTTTAAAATGTCATTCTCAGACAGTGCTTTGTATCACAAGTGCTGATTATTGTGTACGTGGAAAGTACATTTTAGTTTATTGAAAGTATAGCACATGAGCCCCTACCGTCTCCATCTGTCACTCAACGACTGCGAACATGAACAAGCAACTCTTTTGATGTGCTACGCATAAACACAACCGGATGAATCATAGAGGCAAAACGAAATTAAAATGACACTAGCAACAGCCAGTTAGTAAGCGCTAGTAGACAATCGGCTAATAGAACCCATTCATTTACCGCTTGAATAACGCTCCGGATTCGTAAAAAGAAACGGAAACAGCCAATAAAATCCCCATCATTCAGATCATCTGCGTCACGCGACGTGACATACCTCTACGAGTGCATCGAGAGAGAGAAGTCTGTTGGTGTCACCTTTTTCCAAGCATACATGTCGTAAGGTCGAATATCTCTCCGATCAGCTGAGCTCGATTGTGGAAGATCTTCGTTTGCTACGCATCAATTGCAGTGGAGAATGAATGGGGAGAACACTGATCACACCGGGATGTGGACTTACGAAACAAAAAGCAGAGGAAAGATGTCATTCGGTGTGCACTTAGCTTTTTCAGAAATACGTGACATATGAAATAACAATTCAAATAGGCAAACCAGTGTCGTCTAAAAAGCAAACAGTTCATGAACATGCACGACAATCTGCCGTATATTACAGTTTCAATAGTTTACATACTAACATTTGTCGATTGCTGATCAAACCCGAAGAGCCAAAAGAAATTTTTGTGACTACTTGTCAAAATACGGAAATCATCGAGATTCGATCGATTACCAGCAATGAAACTCGTTTGCATCAGGGTATCGTTAATGGCCTTGGTGATTTACTGATGGCGATCTGGTATTAATTGGTAACGCCTTCAACGTAAAGTTAAAAATAAGCGTCAGCTTGCTTCTACGTAAGCAACGGCAACAGAATCCGCATAGTAATCTATTTAGTTTTAAGCTCTCCACCAGATCAGAGAGAGAAAAAAAAAGATTAGGCAATAAAACACACCAAAATATTTGTTTACGAAACAATTATTTTCGTTCTGCCTAGTCTTGAAAGGTTGATTAACGATGGCGGAATCGAAAGGTGATTAGGAAATTCATTTCAGGCATAGGCTATAAATACAGCAACAGTCAGCCGTAAACAAATCGAAATTGACAATTCGGCACTAGCAAACTATTGACCTAAACCAATCGAAAGTAATTGAATGAACGGAGAGGTGATGAAAATGCCAAAGATCTGTTGAAATAGCGTACCCCGCAGCACCTGACGAATTATTATATTCTAATGAAGATTATATCACATTTTCTGGATACAGCAAGCGCTTGACTGGCAAACAATAAATCTGACAAGTTGCATACTTACTGGAATACAAGAACATACAAGTCTAACTTGTAAACATGCTTGAAAAATGCTTGAAATATTTCCTTGTTTCGTCGAGGTCAGCAGTATTAGTGAAGTAAACAGTTTTTTTTCACTTTTTCGGTGGATTGTTTATCTTGTCGTTAACGTTCGGTAAATTCACTTATTCACAGATTCAACCAAAAAAAAAGTCATTTGTATATCATCACAAGAGAGCTCTACCGCAACGATGACATCATCGATTCGCAGATGCTGATGATAAATGCAAGACATTGAACGTGCCCAACGTTCAAGCAATCATAACATCTCCTTTCCAATGATCTGGCGAATACTGACTACCGAGAGGGGGTAGTGTAGAGAATAACGCACCCTCACTTAAATCATTTGAATGTTTGAATCTTGCTAATGATACTCCTTGTTACGCTGAAAAATTCAGTTTAATAAGTTGTAAAAGATTAAAATTTACATGCTTTTTATGTAAATTTAACTAAATTGCGACGCTCTTTTTCTCCATCTATTAAGACGCAAATTTACATGAGTTGTTTGTATAGTAGAAAGAACAAAAAGTTTACAAACTTTCAGGGGAAATAATTTTTCATATGACTTTCATAATTCACGAACACGAAATTTAACCAACCAATGACTGAATTTAACAAGAATCACTAAAGTCTGTAGCAAACATATATCCGGAAGATATTAAAATTGAATATCTCATCACTAGAACATATAGCAGAATACATTAATCATGTGTTTAATCAGTAATAAAAATATGCCATTCTTCACATATGTCAGTCTCAGAAGACCTACATTCGCAATACATAGGTGTACAGAAGTCCGCCCTTCGGTAATGAGTAGTGCGTTCCACACCATCACACCCAATTAGGTTTCATCATGGCCACATCGAACCACGCAGAATTTTTTTTTGTAATAACAACAGCTAAAAACCGTAACATATTGGCATGGAGGTCGTGAGATTGCTGTGCCCTCCCACAGTGAGAGTGAAAGAAAAGCAACGGATCGTCGCCGCCAGACGCGGATCTACGACTTTCTGTGATCAGATCATTTCGCCACTCATCGTTAGCTCATCCATCTGCTAATCATCACAGGCAATTCGTTCTACCATATTGAGAGAGTGGTATGCTTAAGCGAGCATTAGTTATTGAAATGTTTATGAATGAGTCCATGCCATGTTGCGAATGTCCAGTTTTTCCAGAGCTAATTATATAAATGAAACGGAAGCTTAAAGAAAATATTTGCAGAGTCTGGGTTTGCTTGAAGTTATACTATCTTTATTTTGTTTGTTTTGAGAAAGTCTGGAATGCTTTTGAAACGAGCACTCAAATTTCCGCGCAAGTATCTAAACTTGCCTTCAAAAGTACTATTAGTTCTACACTAATGCACGCTACATCGTTTAATTAGTAAAATTGCATCCTGAATTGCATGTACCGAACCGTAGTGATAAACAGAATGTTACGACTAAATCGCAAATTGGATCGCGAATATTGGACGAAGTTTTCCTGCGTGATAATGGGCAATGAAACTTGTGTGCTGAAAACTTTCGCTTCCTCGCTATTCTAGCCTGATTTGGCATCTTGCCACTACGGCAAAGATGTTTTAGAGTGGTATAAAGCGAATGGAGCACATGTTGTTCCGAAATAGGCGAATCCACCTAACCGTCCGGAGCTGCGACCAATCGTGGAGAAAGAACTCTCTCAATATAAACAACAAGCTACAACTACAGAAAAATTTCGAAAAAGCAGGTTAATTTGTTACAGAGAAGACTGAACAAACCCTAATGGGTGGTGTCAACTCTAAGGTTCGTAGTTTCTTCATGCAGCCTTAAATATAACTGCAATTAGTTTTAAGATTACTAATAATGCTCAATTAAGTTAATCGTTTCTAATACAAATACATGTTTGAGTCAACGTTTTTCGCGGGGAACCCGCAAGGTTGGCAAGCATTTTTCTTTGTATACATACAACTGGTTATTTTTGTAATCCATCGTGGAGCTACAGTTTTGTTTAATTATTGTAAACGTTGTAAATGGATAAGCAATTACGTCACAGAATAAAGTAATTTATTTTAATTTTACTATCAGCTATTTTAAATAATTAACTTTAAAACACTTTTTTTTCATTTATTTTGCATGTTAAAGAAGCTCTCTTGAAAACGGAGATTTCCGCTTCCTTATTTCGTGCGCGGATGAAAAAAGACTATTAGCTGCATAATCTTGAAAATTTATTTATCTATTATTCTTTACAAGAGACTACTACAGTGTCAATTTTATGTACAAATATCGAGGAATTTTTGAGATATGATTGCACAAAGTGAGACATGCTATTTTTGCAGGGGTAAACGGCATGCATTGTAGAGCCTCACGATTTGATACTGGAATAGACAGGGCCGCCGTAAAGGTAGGGGGAAAGGGAGGAATCTCCCTGGGCCCGGACTTTTTCGCGGGGGCCCGTAAATTTGAAGATTCAAAATTGCTTTTTCATTCTACATTACAAATCGAAAATCGAAACATATTTGGCTAGTGAATTATTTTGCTAAAATAATGAATTTAAAAATTTCTTGATTCGATGATATTCCCATGCTCAAAATGTTATTCAATTCTCATGTTTAGTGGCCCATAATATGGCAGTCCCCCGGGCCCGAATTTTCTCTTGGCGGCCCTGGGAATAGAGTATGTTACATATCTTTTGTTTGTTTTTGAGTCCTTTACGAAGAGACGATTTTTTACCTACCTACTTCACATTAACAAAATGGTAAATATTAAAAAAAAAACTTTATAGTTGCACAAATGTTCTTTTCGCTGATAACGTAAACTGAAAATACATTTTACCACTTCATCGAAAAGATACCACGTGAAGGAGATGCTTCTAAGTTTAGTTTTTCAATAAAAGTTGAGATAAAATTTAGACAAATTCGAAATTTTTAAGAATAGTTTGCTCTTTATGAGTATCGACTACATATTCTACGAACATAAGTACTACTGTATAATCTTTTTGTTGTACTGCTGAGTGGCGTGTCAGTTCTGCGTGAACTGATATGCCTCGATGAGTCGAAAACGAAATGTAAAAAACTGTTTTAACCATACCTCTCATATTTTCAGAAATATTAGGAGGCGGCTCTTCAAAAAACTTTTTATTAAATCGTGAATAAAAATTAGAAGTAAAAAAGTTCTGGTTTCAAAATTGTCGAGGATATAGCCGAAATCGGTTCGTTTGGCCAGCAACTGCAAAACACATTAATTTAAAAAAAAAACCTTGATCCAAATTAGGACGAATTTTTCAGAATTTTTATCCGTCAATCTAAATTTTGGTAGAAGATTTTTAATACACTTGGTCCTGTAAGTCCGGAACTGGAAGTCGGATACGCTATCTCGGAGAAAATGTGATTAGTTTCGTATTGGAGTTTTTGACCATTATTTCCGGTACTTCCGAAACCGGGAACTGTGAACTAACAAAACACGCACAATACAAGAGACATGTAGCTTGTTCAAAGGACTTTATCCGTTTTTTACCAATCACCCAGCAATTCCAAAGCGGAAATCGTACCACGATAAAACTCAATAGTGTAGGAATGTAAGACCTTTTATTTTCATCTAAGTTTTCGAAAATCGGTTCAGCCATCTCATGGAAAATTGAGTGCATATTTTTTGCACATATCACTCTGTAATTCTGGAATCGGAAGTAGGTTATGGATGTAATTCAATGGCATCCATAAAACCGTTTATATGGCTTTAAGTTTATGAAAATCGATTCAGCCATCTTCGAGAAAATTAAGTGCATAATTTCTGCACATACACACATATTTACCCACACAGTCATTTTACTATAACACCTTAAATTCCTGCGTTTGACCTGGATACTTTAATCTTACTTGTTAGTACCATTTAAAAACTTTGGCATTTGAACATTTCAACAGATTTTGTTATGCATTGACGAGTCGAAAACGAAACGTAAAGAGCATAAAAATAAATAAGTCGCATAACAGTTCAACTGAAAGTGAAACGTTAAGTACATATAATAACAAGTTATTCATAATTTGAATCTTCCAGAATTTTTGAAATTCATGAACATTCATGGCGTATCTTTGCGAATCTCAAATGCCAATTTTGAAGTAATACATATCAGTCCCGTTTTCTTTTTAGATCGATGTAGAAGTTATAGCTTAGAAAGCACTTTTTTAGTGTCGTAGAACTACTGACCTAACTGGCTACTGGAGCATTGAAACATCTGCTTTATCGACTATTGACATATATTTGGTGCATTTTAGTGAGTAGAAAGCATTCAAATCAGTAGTATTCCGTTCTAAGAAAAAACGGTGTTGCAAATGTCTTTACCATTGTAGATAAAATATATTTTATATTTTTCCTGTCAAATATTGACACTAAGTCGCGAGTAGAAGCCATTCTTTCGATGACGTAATTTGAAGAGTGTATTCAAAACATCTCAGAACTAGCGATCGTCTGAAGCTTATCATTTTAAATTATAATTATAAATATGTAAGGAGTGTATCGAAAATAAGCTATCCACATACATTTGTGTTGTACGCATGTATTTGTAATGGTATCTTATGCTCAGATCACAGCATGCTGTGCGTTTGGCTGTCAGCTTTCGTTTGTTTACTTGTTTGTGCGGTTGAAATTCTGCGTTTTCAAAATGTCGCGTATTGAAAAGGAAGTGAAAATTGAGGTTCTGGGCACATGGCTAAGTGAGAAGGGTATTACTAAACGAAAATTGGGGAACTGGCTTGGAATTTATTATGCCAGTGTTAAAACCATCATTAATAAGTTTGGGGAACATTATTCTTTGGATGAGCTACCAGGAAAAGGCAGATAACCCGGTTCTTCCAACCCGTAACTGAACCAGAAAGTGGTATCTCTAATCATGAAGAACAAATCAATGTCAATATGTCATTTGGCCAATAAAGCAGGAACGAGTCTCGGAATGATCCAGCGTATTAGGAGGTGAAATCACCCGAAGACTTACAAGAAACAGAAAATCTCGACACAAAGTGGAGAACAGAAGAAGCGAGCAGCAACGAGGGTCCGGAAAATGTATTCGCGTCTTTTGCAGTGTCCGGATGCATGAGTTTTGATGGACAATGAGACTTATGTAAAGGAGGACTCAAAAACCCTTCAGGTCCACAATACTTTACTGTCGTCGTTGGGGAGGGTATTAGCGATGCGGACAGGTCGAATCAAGTGGAGAAATTCGGTCGAAAGGTACTGGTATGGCAAGCAATATGTTCCTGTGGTTTGAAGTCAACCATTTTTTACACTACCGGAACTATGAATGCAGAAATCTATCGATCTGAGTATCTCCAGAAGAGATTACTACCTTTATATAAGAAGCACAGTTTTGGCCGGATTTAGCCACTGTTTTGGCCGGATTTAGCGTCGACTCACTATGCAAAAACCACTCTCAATTGGCTTGCGGAAAAGGGTATAAATTTCGTTAAGAAAGATATCAATCCACCAAATTGCCCTCAGACAATCGTGAAGAGGGTCTTCAAGAAGACTGGTAAGGCAGCTGGTAACATGCAGAAGTTCAAAAAAATTTTTGCTCAAGCGTTCAAAAAATGCGATACAACACTTGTCCGGAACTTGATGAAGAGCATCCGATCAAAAGTTCGAAAATTCGTGAAGGAATAACTTAAATTTCATCCGGTTTTGATTATTCTCAAGTTTAACCTCGTACAATAAAGGATCCATTTTTAGTTTGAATAAAATATCGTTTTTTATCATAATTTGAAAGAAAAAATTGTGGATAGCTTATTTTCGATACAAAAAAATTTCTTACAATTAATGTTGTCGTTCAGTAACCGTTCCAAACCGATGACTGATGCCATGTATCGCTCTTACATATTGTTTTGTTTTCATCACGATACATGACCACCAATTTTTCACTGGGGTCGTCGTTTTTTTTTCACCGGAAATAGAAACTTCAATATCCAATATATCACGACGGCATTCATCAAAATACTAGAAATTTAAGTTTAGAAAACATTTTTGAAGATCTTTTCTGCATAATACTACTACACTAACATAATACGTTTGAATTTAAGATAGTGAAAATCGATTCAACCATATTTGAGAAAATCTATTTACGAAATTTTGACCACTACTTCCGGAACTTCCGGCGCCGAAAACTGAATACCAGATACCGGTATAGCGAAATTCGATTCATTCAACCATCAACTAAACTACAAATTGAAGGAGTTTTGAGCCCAATTAGAAAGAATTTCTAAATTTTCGACGGTTTGAAATAAATGACGGGTCCAGTATAACCAAAAACAGTTCGTATGTCCATAAACTGACAAACCTACGAATTGGAACAGTTTTATGCTCAACTTGGAAGATTTTTAAAGGGATTTTGATAATGTCATTTTCTATGAGGGTTTGAAATTTTAGAAACTTATTACCTTGTAATTCTAGAACCGGAAGTCGGAATCGGATAATATTAATCAATTGACGCACTGATGGACCGAAAGCGAAACGGTAAAATGAATTCAGCAAATTCTCACGGGACTATCAGTCTAATTATTTAAATTTAATTCATCTGACATGAGAGGTCATTACCTGCAAACTAGAGAAATATTATTAACCAATTTAAAGAATGCGCTACTCAGCACATTCTCAGTTAACAAAAAATATACTCTTGAAATGGACATTTTTACTCTAAGCATCCGAGAAAATTAAGTGACAACTGAGTTTAATTCAATTTAACATTCAATGCAAACCTTTTAGTATAAAGGTCGCAGAGCCAGTTTCCCTTCAAAGAAAATCGATTGCATCATCCTGCTGCTGGTCGTTTGCATTGGATCAAAATACAACGAAAAATGGTCAACAATGGGAAATATTATGCAAAATCAGCCCTTCTAATGGCTCCAAATATTAACTATAAGAACTATAAAGATTGCTTATTGGCTATTCGATTATCAAAACCATCAGCATAATGCTAATCTGAGACAATTTGATTAGCTTTGAGCAATATTCGCAGTGCAAAATTCGCAACAGTGTTTAATATCTTAGAGGAGTACATAATTTGGCCCTTCTGAATGCCAGAAATTAATACCGTACTGCCTTTTGATAGTTTCTTTCACTGAAATATTCAAATCCAAAATGAAATAATCGAAATCAAAATTTTGTATGTTGCTATTTTAAACCATAATTGAATACCCAAAGAATTATGCAAAATTTTCTTTCACTATACTGTATACGGCCCATTTTAAAGCAGTTGTAGTTTGTAGTAGAACTTTCTGCTGAATTGCTAAATAAAATGCATAGCACCAACTCAGAATAGATTCGAACTCAATTCGTCACTCTCCATCACGAACCCCTTCATAAAAGTTTTTTTTCAGAACCACAATTATTTTATCATAAAGAACTGTACTGTTAATTTCGTAATATTTAATTGTTTGGCAGAATGTTTAATGTAACTAATCTGTACTTTAGTTTAGGTGTATCGTTACAAATTCTAGAAGTAAAAAAGGGTAAAGCTAATTGATATTCGGAAATAATAAGAAAGAGTGTCAGTTTTATTCGTATTCACGACATCCAGTTATGTCTCTGACATTACACACCCGTACTTTTTCTTCAATTAAAAACAGTACTTGAAAGAAAGGCTCTAGAATTGGATCATGAGTTCAAACAGTTTCGACTAATTCATTTTCAACGCAGACATCTTCGCTAATTATAGAAACATGTCGTCATTTAGAAGCAACTAATCGGTCCAACAAAATTCCCCACGTAGTTCAGCAGCTGCCAGCGAGCAATGTCAGGGTCTGTAGGTGAAATAGCAGACCTGTTTCTTGGAGCTTCGCCAGGATTTCACATCCAACTAGCGCAAACTGCGCTTCGCTCTGAATTGGCACACAAACGCTAGCAGGAAAAATTTCTCAGAACTTTAATTTAAGAGGCAATCGTGGTAAATTATCATTTGGCAGTCGCTGTGCTAAGTAAAAACAACCGTACCGCGTAAATGATGACCATTAAAGAAAATGCTAAGCTAGTTCATATTCTATAAATGTTTGGGTAAATCGTTTGTTCCTGCTGCCTGTTTTTGCCATTCCAGTTCTGACAGTTGGTTGAAGTTAAATGCTTCCATTAAAATCAAGTGCGATGCCAACAGACAGATGAGCCACAGCAACATGCTACGAAATGACATACCATTTCTCAACCAAACGATAATTAGAGTTAACCTAATGGTTTCAGTTATAAAAATTATGAATAATTCCTGCTGGGTAGATTGTCAATTATTTGCTAATGGCACTGAAGAAAGAAAAGTGTGCCATTTTCCAGAATTATATGCTGCTCGCTGAAATGAGAAAGATAAACTTGACTATCAAGTAGAAAAAAATTAATCGCTTGTCAAGCAAAACCCCTGGGTGGGAATGGAAACGTGTCATAAAAGTTTGCTGCTAAATATTTTCTGTTGGAGTTCTTATCAAGATCGAAACTTGGCTCAGGCTAGCTATAAAAATACCGCAGAATTGGTGCGTATTTGATACGCACATAGTGAATCCCAGACATATTTTGGATAGACACTGTAACTTTCTTCCCTGAACATGACCAATTTTACTTGCTCAACCTATTTTCAACCCGAGATAATATTATACTTCGACCGCAGTATGAACAATGGAAAGAACATTTGCGTATCAAAATAACGGTGCAGTACTCCCTTTAGATGATAGCTTCATTTGCATCGACACACCAAATAATCATCTGTGCAACCAACACAACAGCGCTACCGACTCACTGGTCATGAAATACCAAACGGTAACTTAAATTCCCACGTTCAAGGTTATACTCCGTCATCCCACGACTGGAAATCAAATTATCTGCGCGACCGTCGCCGTTGATCTTAACTGCAGTTTCAGTGTAGGTCGTAGGAGTACCACATTTTCCGAACGCCATCATCGTCACACTAGGGTCAACTTGAATCGGAATGCAAAGCGGGCACAGACACAGGGCACACTTACACAAACCTCATGGCAGTTTCAAAAGCTGCGTTCAAGGTTTCCATAGAAAAAAATGCAGAAAGCTTCTCACATCTCGAAAGGTCGGGTAATTGGAGCTTTTAGGAACCATTAATATTACAGTTCATGGTTGCCGCATCCGAATAAAATAGTGCGGCAAAACTGGTGTTTGAGAGAAAAGATGGTAAATGTTGCACTAACAAGAAGATGGAATTTTAACCTAAAATTAGATGCCAATGTTCACATGAAAAATGCAACGAAACGTCAAAAGTATCTCCAATTAATGCATCAAATTAAAATGAAAGGCAAGGGAAGTAGTTTAACATAGAAACAAGGAGAAAACATATATTTGGGCGTATGCAAGTTATATTAAACAATGGTACTTAAGGTGTGACTTTACATTGTTGTTTCTTAAATTAACCAACATTCACATGGATTTATTCATAGTGCCTGTTTAAATTAGATTTCCTTTCCTGCAAGCAGCCTGAACCTAGTGCCGCTGCAAGTGCTTTCCTAATAAGTGATATGAATAGTTACGCGTCATTCTATACGACCTACAACAACCTAACCCAAACGCCTTTCGTTGGTGTGCAGACGAGGCCATAAATTAATGAATACTAATCAGACATCTATTCCTCCACAGATAAAGTCATGTTCAAACGAACGAGCTTCACGCTGGTTCATTTCGGAGCGCATACCAGAGGCGCGGAAGCTGCAAACCAAATCCAATTACTCCTGGGAACAGCCAACGTTGTGAGTTTATGATTCAATTGGCTTCTTAGTACGCATTGTCCACAGTATGACACAGTAGTGCAATAATAGCATTCGGAGGGAACGAAACACAGTGGCAAATTAAACATCGCTCTATATTTCAACCGAATGCGTGGGCATGCTTGTACACAAATATCTCGGCCGAGAGTAGCAATGTTGGCCGGATGGTTCACATTTGCTGTTCTTTTTCAAACATGCATAAACGAGAACGAATTCATACCTTGCTCTAACGTGAACGACGTATTGTTTAAGATATTTTTTGGTTTGGTTTGGTTTTGATTGGATGTTTTGAAATCACAAATCCAGGAATAGATGATCTAGAACATTTTCTAAGTATAGACTAATTGACTGCTACCCTCTCCAATAAAAGCAAATCCTGGATAACTTGTTTTCTCCTTATTTAAACACTTATCTCAATTTAGTCTTGAAAAATTCTAATCCTTCAATTTTTGAAAACATAAATTGATGGGATTCGTTTAAAAAAAATTTTAAAATACGCGTAAGAATATTAACCATTTGCCAACTGAATCACACGAAATTTTTACACACACACTTAGAAAATTGCGCAAAACTCGGTAATTTTTTACCGAATTTTCAACAGCTGAACGTTCGGTAATCAGTTCGGTAATTAAATTGATTACCGATCATACGGTAATTGCTGAACTGTCAAACAACTACCGTAAACTGTAAACCAAATGAATCTAACTGATTGTTCGGTAATTTTTTGTTTGTTTGTTTTCCTTTGGTTAAAATTCTGGATTTTCGGGGTTTAAAAAACAACACAAATTCACAAAAACGAATAAAGTAAATTCTAACCTGTTGTGGCTATGGTTTTATTCCACGAAAAAAGGGTCAAATGTTCCGGCTGACCGGAATTATGAGCGCCTTCCAAAACAATGCACAATCCGTCGAGTCCACCAGAAATTACCCTCGAACGATTTGTGTAGGCAGCAACTGGACAAGTGATACAATTTTTTTTCTGTCTATAAGTAAACAAAAAGCTTTTGGTGGTTCAAATGTTTTAAAAATCTTAGCACCTGTATCTCAATGCATTCGATGAACTCTTCAAGATTTTTTTCGTTTGGTAATAAAAGACACTGAAAATTTTAATAACTGTTTGACAGTCAGTTTCACGACAATCAGTTTTCACAGAAGTTCGGTTATTGGAAGATAATTTTACCATACGAACGGTATGGTTTTTACCGTACTCAGCGACTATTCAGATTTACCGAATGAATTGTACATCTATTTATAGAATTCTGTAATGAAAATTTGCGTAAAACTGATCGTCCGGTAAAAATTTGCATAATTGTTGTAAAACGAAGTTCTTCTACCGGTAATTACTATTGATTACCGAAAGTTTTCGTCAAAAAAATACCGAACAACGGAATCGAATCTTAGTGTGCAGGTTATTTGAAACATCGCTTTAAAAACCGAATGTAGTATCTAGAACACGCATCGGAACTCCACAGAAAGATAATCTTTTCATCCATCACGCTATGCCCACAACAAGTCCAGAGATTATTTAAACTTATATCGAAAAGGATTTCAGATAGATGCTGTTCACAGCACGAGTGCTGGGTCCAAAAAATTTTCTCATAAACTAATGATCTGTCAAGAAATTCGCAGCCGCGGTCTCAAAAGTAAGCCATTTAACAGTAACAAAACAATAGAGACGAAGTTGAACAAGTAAAATTTCTTTGAAAATTTAGGACTAACGAAGGTCCGGTGAAGTTTGTCGAGCAATACGGCAAGCACTAAAGTGATAGTAAGGTGGATTTCTTTGACAAGAAAATTGATCTACTCCACTACCCGAGATTTCGTCGAATCGGAAAATCAACCGGCTGCTCCATGTCGTAAAAGGCCACTAAAACGGGAGCTCGCAAGTCACGGTGTATTTCCGTGCCGATGACTGAATGACTGCAGGAGCCTAACAAAGGCAAACGTAAACGGACCATTTGTGGACTTTGCACTTGCGGAACCTCAAAACTCCGTGTAACAGTTAGACTGACTAATTGAAGGCACAGACAAAATATTTGCAAGTCCAGAGATTCGCCAAGCGATGGCTTCATATTCTTCATATTATATGAATTCCATTGGAGATCAAGCCTTCAATAGTAAATTCTTTGCTACTTATTTGCTCTCATACAATACTTAGTTGTTTATAGTGTTAGTTCATCATACGATCAAGCGAAATGTGATATTCTACATAATCTTTCTCATCTCTCTTGAATACTGACGATTTTGGGTCGTTTGTTGGTTCTGCAAAACAAAAAGCTTTTGGTAAAGCTTGATGAGATGGCTACGTAATTCACTAAAATATCTGAGTTTCAAATGCGCGATGATGTAGACAGGACCTCATAAGATGGATGATGCAGGTGGGATTTCACCCGCCGTTGAAAATTCGGATGCTGGAGATTTTCAGTTATCAACTATCTCTAACGAGTGGGCTAGAGCTGGTACCACGAATGAAACATCCAGCTTTATCACTGTCAACTAGTTGGATAAAGCACTCATCCAATCGGACTACATCCAAACATGCCAGCTACTGGTACAGCTTGCAAATTTGCGCTCAGACAACTGCATTTTTACCAGATTTGAATCTAAAATTGTTAAAATGTCTATTGCATTTTCCAAGCATCATTGCAGGATTCTGGTTAGCGTTCTGATTGGACATTGCATACTCAACCATCACATGGCTACTATTCAGCGGGCTGAGTATTGTTTTTGAGATTTGTGTAAGAGCGATTGCGTACTTCATAGCATCTGATATGTAATTGACGAAACTACGTATCCTGGTTTTTTGTTCTCCATACATGGTTGAGTATGGTATGGCGAACTAAAATTGAAGGATCATTTTTCACCCAATATGGTAAGGAGCAATAGTCAGAGGAGTTCATCGTTCTTCCTGGATTGAATGAATCCCTTCTGTTTCTTCCCTAAAAGGTTTTAGCAGATTGTTTGGCATCCCTTATGGGGTACCGAATTTACTTTTGTTCATACATACTGCGAATCGTTCTGCATTCTTCCAGGAGAGCAGAATGGTGTTCCTTTCCATGTTTCTGTTATCCTTCCCTTCCAATAAGGATAATGATGAGAAGCCACGGCAAGGCACAAATCTCCAAATAGCTAGCTACTCAACTACCCGAGATTGGAATTGGAATCGAATGGAAAAGTGTTGTAAAATTATCAAGCAAAAAAAGATTTGCGATGTCATTCGAACGCAATCGAGATAGCTTGATATTTTTTATAAAAATAGTGCTATTCTATAGATTGTGAAATTGCTCATTATTTGCGCTCAGTCATTTCTTAGAAGTGCTCCGAAACGAGAAACAAAAACCTTCTCAATCAATAGTGTTAATCTCATATAGAAAGGTAGTGCTATCACTGAGAAGCCCGACTTTTGAACCGAGGCCCAAATTTAATCTGGTTCAAACCACTGGTTCTAGAATCGCATCAAAAAAAATTATAGATAGCTGCACCGATTTTCACAAATTCAGATTCAAATAAATAATACAAGAATCCATAAAAAATTTCCAGAATTTCAATTGGATCTGACTTCTGATTTCGAATTTTCAAGATAATATGAGTTAATGAATGAAAATATGTCTCTCACTTTTCTCGAAGATGGCTGAACCGGTTTCCACTACCCTAAATTCAAACGTAAAGGCAATGGCAGATGTCATAGAAAGTTCCTGAAATTTTTATCAGATTCGGCTTCCGGTTTCGGAGATATATCTTAATTGGTGTGAAAATGACATTTTCCAAAGTATTTTTTTCATAAGTGACCTAGTGATTAGTAGCGAATTCCTTAAAGTTGGGCAATAAATATAGTGATTGATTCAGCTTTCAATTTACTGAATTGACTTCTCAAATATAACTACACCGATTTTCATATATTTAGAATCAAACGGAAATTATTACAATAACTCGACAATCGACTGTTCAGTTTTCACAAACTTTAGTTACACCGGTTTTCGGATTCAGTTTTCAGAAAAACTCAAAAACAAGCTACTGCGTCTTATAGGAGGCTTAATCGAGTTTCACTTAGATTCAAATGGACGGTTTTCTGGATTTACACGAAATTCCTCAATTTAGCTTTTTAATCCGATTCTTGGTTCCGGAATTACAGGGTAATAAGCGATTGAAATTTCAAACCGTCAATTAAAAACGACGGAACAAAAAAACTTCAAAAATTCTACTAATTGGACTCAAAACTGCTGAACCCTGAACCCAATACATATCGAAAGAGACAGAACAAATTGAACATGATGCACACTTAGAGGTGGGATCTTTTCTATATTCTAAGTGTTGATTTTTTCGGATAAAATAAAATATCGCCTATAAACAGAATGACAAACAAAATACAAACCGTTCAGAGTTCTGTGCAGAATTAGAATTAAATATATCGTCTATCTTCACATTCAAAATTGATGAAGTGGTGTTCAACTTTGCTGAAAATAAAACGACCTGATATCACAGACTAACAGACATGACAGTATGAGTAAATTCTTATAAAACTAATTTTTCGTGATGCACTAGTTCCACCTATATTGTACTGCGCGAACTATTTACTATCGGTACACCCCTTGTGTTTCGCAAAAGTTATTTTACTAGTTGGTTTCCCCTCGTTTATCAACACCGATCAGCTGCTTGTAGGGATGCATGATTTCATCAAAATATTTGATAATGAATCGTCACAATAAATTATTGGATTACGTTGATAATATATTTAACTTTTTTAGCGATGTCGGAAGGTAAACATTTATTTTTCTCAACGTTATTCATCCAGACTATTTTTGATTGTGTTGGTAATTTTCACCCGAAATTAAGTGGCTGCAGACCAGGAGCAAGTAAATATTGTAACAAAACGGGTTCGATTTTGTATTGCGTTGGAGGATGAGAAGTAGGCACAATTCTGTATATTGTTTTGGAAATATGTATTAAATCTGTATCCTGCATGAAATTCGCATGGAGGTATACAAATCAATACATTACAGGTAATTCTGTATGAATGGCAACTCGGTTGGTAAATGGAAAAAATAAACACAGTCTAGATGACAACCAGGATGTTTTTGATAGGGTAACGTGGCGCAATCATGATATATGCGAGTACTGTCCCAACTAAAGGAATATTCGAAATGACCGTTTATATGATTAAAGAATCTAATTTGAGTGTCCTGTCTGATAGTCTGTGCTGATATTGTGTATTTATAGCACTGGAATTGGAAATCATTATCATCATAAACTTGAATACAAGTGGATTGATTTCTTAAATTGTAATACAGGGTGATTTTTTAAGAGCTTGAGAACTTTTTTAAACAATAAAACGCATAAAATTTGCAAAATCTCATCGGTTCTTTATTTTAAACGTTAGGTTGGTACATGACATTTACTTTTTGAAGATAATTTCATTTAAATGTTGACCGCGGCTGCGTCTTAGGTGGTCCATTCGGAAAATCCGCTTTTTTATCGACAAATTTTGTTCAGCGATGAGGCTCATTTCTGGTTGAATGGCTACGTAAATAAGCAAAATTGCCGCATTTGGAGTGAAGAGCAACCAGAAGCCGTTCAAGAACTGCCCATGCATCCCGAAAAATGCACTGTTTGGTGTGGTTTGTACGCTGGTGGAATCATTGGACCGTATTTTTTCAAAGATGCTGTTGGACGCAACGTTACAGTGAATGGCGATCGCTATCGTTCGATGCTAACAAACTTTTTGTTGCCAAAAATGGAAGAACTGAACTTGGTTGACATGTGGTTTCAACAAGATGGCGCTACATGCCACACAGCTCGCGATTCTATGGCCATTTTGAGGGAAAACTTCGGAGAACAATTCATCTCAAGAAATGGACCGGTAAGTTGGCCACCAAGATCATGCGATTTGACGCCTTTAGACTATTTTTTGTGGGGCTACGTCAAGTCTAAAGTCTACAGAAATAAGCCAGTAACTATTCCAGCTTTGGAAGACAACATTTCCGAAGAAATTCGGGCTATTCCGGCCGAAATGCTCGAAAAAGTTGCCCAAAATTGGACTTTCCGAATGGACCACCTAAGACGCAGCCGCGGTCAACATTTAAATGAAATTATCTTCAAAAAGTAAATGTCATGTACCAATCTAACGTTTAAAATAAAGAAGCGATGAGATTTTGCAAATTTTATGCGTTTTATTGTTTAAAAAAGTTCTCAAGCTCTTAAAAAATCACCCTGTACTTCGGGAATGTTGGCGGAATTCTGGAATTAGCATTACGATGAATTCGTTTCGTTCTGCGTTAACATTTGGAGTTTTGCATGTATTGAAAATAAATTTCATAAACACTTATATCAAAAGAGATTTTTTATTTAACCATGTATGCTCTCTCGAATGTTTAAAGAATTGTATTTTAAGCCGTATTTAGAAATGTTTTATAGATTTGGGGTTGTTTGATTCAGTGCACTGATTGTAAAAGCTGTCATATGTGTATGAAAAAAATTGTAGTGTATTAATAACCTTTTTCGCCACAGCAATGTTAAAAATAATGACATAAATAAATATTTTTCTTGCATTGCATACAATGTCGCTAATGTTTAGTACCCTCAAAATTTGAGTGTTAATGAAAATCATTCAGTTGATATCAAATAATTAGTTATTCAGCTATGTGAATGTGTATTTTGTGATTGTATTGCTATGTTGTTAATCTGTCATGATATTGTATTGTTGTGTTGTATTGTCGTTGTGCTATTGTGTTGTAGTTTTGTTGTGTTGTAAGTTTTTATGAAATTGTAAGCAGAAAAGAATGAACACGATCGTTTGTTAGTATTTTGTTCTAAAATGTCTAGAAATCTAGAAAAAAGCAGTCGCATTTTTTTTTTTCATCTGATGAATATCTCCTTCGCTCTCAAGCAACATACACAATCACATCTCAAATGTAAACTAATCTTAGTATGCCTCGTCACCAAAACCCTTTCTGGCCAAATTGTTTCTCAGTTGTTTTTGCATAGTCGATGGATATATGTCAGAAATTTCTTCAACTCTGTATGATGATCTGAATCGTGCAATAATTGGTCAATCTTCATACAGCTGGTAGATCACACATTTCAGAGAATCCCAGGCCCCTAAAGGTGTTGCAGCGGAATAAAAAACTTTAGTCTAACCGCATTTTTTTTTTCAACCCAACATCTTCAACCTTTTGAAAACTTCATTGTTTGATATTATCATGCGCACACATAACCTCTTTCTTGGGCCTAACTTACTTGGAGAGTAGGATTTTTTTAATAGATCGAATATTGTTTGGGGTTGCTCGCATAGTCTTCGATATTTTTGTACACCTCAAATTGCTGAGGCTCAGACTTTAAAACAAATCGGCTACTTTTTTTTCTGGCATAGACTGTAACAGTGTGATGTTCACACCGTCAGAGTTTCATTACAGTTTGCGTCTGATAAGATAATAATTACACATTTTCTCCAATGAATCCAAACGAGTCTCATAAGTAATTTGCAACGTCTGTGATTAAAAAATTTCCAACATCAAACGAGCTGTGGAATAAACAGAACATAGTGATCAGAACCCGCACAAGAAAGTTGTAACGGGACTAACTCATAAAACCATGTGCGTTATTACCCAAGTAGCAAACATTGCTCTTGTATTATAATTACTAACTCTTCTCTAAACTACTCGTTTTGCACAGAACCTTTAATTCTATTCTAGCACTGATTATTGTACTTGAAAATCGGAATTATACTCAGAGTAGGATTTATTGTAACCATAAATCAATCCACAAGATTAAGCTATAGTTGAATTTTTAACTGCGACTTTCTCATTTGTGACATAAATTTGTTCCGACAAATTATTACACACGTGGCTGATAATACAGCAAACCAGATTAGACAATTAAATGTAATTTTTCACATTACTGCTTGCCATCAAACATGGTTTGATTGTCGTTGGAAACACCCCGAAAAAGCAAAGCAAACGAACATCGGTTCCGGACCGAAGCGACTCATAGACCGATTGACTGCTCGTTGAATAGTAGGTCTCTGTAAGTAGGTTATCGACCTACAACGAAGTACATCATTCGGAGAGTCGTTTGATAGCGCAGTCTTTAACCTAGTTGATGAATGCGCGATTTTATATCCTGACGGCAGTTTGTTTCGTACCTTTCGATCATAGACAGCAAGAGAGGCTATGTAATTAATCAAAATTCAACTTTTACGAAACACTTTAGGCCCAGTTTCAAGAAACCATTTCGTACCTTCATGGAGGTTGAAAAAAAAATACATAACTGTGTGCGTACGTGACGTACAAGGTCTTATATTTTATCTGAGACCGATTTACTAAATTCAAGTTTAATTAAAAGTAGGAGTTGCTATTGAGCCAGGATGATATAAAAACATTCGGTGTCAGAAATTTTAGTATATAATTTATAGCATCTGTAGTCAAGAATTATGATGGTTTCAAAAATCTCGAAAACCACACAAAATGATTTGCACAACTTTTATCACAAAGTTTTATTATCACAATGGCACAATGATCACCTCCGACTCGGTGATGATTGTGTCACTGTTAGTGTTAATAAAGCAAGCAGCAAAATAATCTCCGATCATTACGACATATAATCGAAACTTGATAAATGACCCGTTGGGAAACATTCAGCGACAGGCAGCGCGTTGATGGCAATTATCCTTGAGTGGCATCTGCAAGATTACGCTCGGAATACCTGATTACATGGTTTCCTCCTACCGTGAGGATATATTATCCATTTGCAGCCTCATTTGTATGCCAAACTGGCATTCCAGTAATTTGGATCGTTTTTGTTGTGGCCTCAAAAAAACACGCTCTACTTATGACACAGCTTTGCATAAAAAATAAAACGAAAAAACAATCGTGTGTGTTGGTACAATTATGCACGAAATAATAAATAGATAAAATAACACGCACAAACACGAAAAGCATAGCCGTCAACAACCGACTCGCCGCAGTCATATATGCCTCATAATCAATAACACACAAAACAACTAAGTACACCTTACATTTTCATTAGAGTATCTACTAAGTTAATCTGTCATACAAAACCAAAATACTGTGAATAAGAAAACAATTTTACCGCATGTGATTTATTTGCTCCTACTGACGTTTCGTTATTAAAATGCAAACTTGAGTTGGTACAAAACTCAATGGATAGGATTAATTGCACCAGGAGCGAAACCTCAAAAACAAAACTCCACCCACTCACCTTATGATTTAAGTCTTGCACGTCCTCCAAACTTACATCGCTATACATATCTTCTGCTGTATCACAGTTTGAGCTCCGGCCGGACGAGTTGAAACTCGATGATCTGTAGAGGTGACTGTTCGAAAAAGAAGAGAAACATACATTATAGCAGCGGTATAACTTCAGGCGCATTTCAATAGTGTGTTATAGCAAACTGAATCTCAAATCTCCTAGCATAAACCATAACGAGTTATGGTTTCGCTACTGGAATAATAGCCAAAACTCAAACCAGTCCATTGCCATAATTGTAGGTATGTAATTGTATTGGAAAAAATAGATTGCAAAATATGTAGCTGACGCGGATTATGCAATTCATGACACGAAAAGAACATTATTGATCGATAAAAGAAATGTAGATAGGGTCTTTTAGCAAGAAGTCATTGAACCAGCTGAAGACATAACGTCAAATGTTTTTTTTTTGCTTCGATAACTCTTCACGCTTGTTATTCAGGATTTTTGTGCAACATTACTGAAAGTATGAGGCTTTCTATTCGAATGACCGCCAAAACGAACCAACTAATAAAAATTGTACAAGCTTTTCTCCCTTGTTTTAACTTGAATCCTCCCACTTTACGAAGCATTTCAGAGACTCCATTTCCCGAAGGTCGACAACTTGTCGTTGAAGTGCTGCGGTTTCAAGGGAACGCCGTGATTGTCGTATGGTAAAATGTCTACCGCCAATTCGGAACGACTAAGCCCCTTTGTTAGCCCGTGCCCATGTGGGACGTTACCGCGAATGCCACAGAGCCAGTAACCACGAGAAACATTACACATTCAAATCAGTCATAGCGTTTTGTATTATTTTTTCTGCGCCAACGCTACAACGGATAGAGGTGCAAATAGGTACGCATGTGACAATTTTGGTGAACCGCTATCTTTCATATATCTGTGTTACCAGTTCCGCTTTCATTGCCTTGACTGGAATGTAAACATTGGATTGGCTTCGTTCTAGTGCGAATACATTACGTGGCCGAAATAGTTTGCTAAAGTGATGCCCATGTTTAGATATAAATATGACATAAACTCACTTGGCTAAGGCATTGGATCCTAGCTGTCTTTTTCCGGAACTGAAACGAAAGAGAATGAGAAATTATGAATTAATTTGAGATCGTCATTTCTATTCGATTTCAATGCTTTGAAAGCACATTTTTATACCACACACAAAATAAAATATTGCCAACACCAAAAAAACGATAAATAAGCAAGTACAAAAAACAGTTTGACGAAATTGGAGTCATTCTTCTTTATCAAGTGCTTTGAATGTTTCGAAGTCGGAGTTACGGAGCTTATTCGAGTCACGACATTTCAAATGTGCAATATCCAAGAGATGTGCTCCAAATTGCTTCGAATCGCATGTTCGATCATACGATTAACGGTCAATCAAATAGTCATTGGCGACATTATTTTCGAACAAACGTTTCCAGAAGTGGCGAACAAATTGGAACCTGGTTCGAAAGCTAAAATAGTAGTAAAGAATTATCCAATTTCAATATCTAGATTATCAGTAAATAGCTACATTCGTTCATAGAATGACATAACGGTACTGATAGATGGATCGAAACAGGTTTTATATTGAACGTATGGAAATTGTGCGTAATTTACCGGGGTTATATCGTGGTTCATAACAATCAATCGGCAACTGATCGTTTTGTTGCTTTGAAATGTACATAATCCACATAGTACTGTGCTACAAGTTCTTTCATCACTCCGCGTATGAGGTTTTGAATCAATATTTAAATATTTTGATTGTTTAAAACTGAATTTAAAGTTTTTCATATAATTTCAGTTTTCGACAATTCATGTAAATTTCAATTTTGCTCTGTTGTATCCTTTAATATTTTCAATTTGTGAAAAATGTTTATTCTGGCGTTAGCTTAACTTTGCTATCTTTAGCTCATTGCTATCCACCGAATTTAACATTGTTGTGCATTGGTTTCTTTGATGAGAGTGTTTTACTGTTTTATAAAAGTAATTTTGGGTTTATCTGATGCTGATATAACAGAAGGTCTATTGTTATTTGGTGTAGATATCTTCTTGTGCGGTTTCTCGCAAGGCTTATCTTAGTTAACAGCTTTATAACAATATTACATGTAGCAATCCGATTGCCGGAGATGACCACTGATTTACATGGGAGCCATGTGCCCTGGCCGAAAGCCACATAGAGAGGTACAACTTTCTTCGAATTTATACTTAACAAACGTACGCTACTCAGGATATCAGGTATTAAATACTTCCATATTTCTTTTTCGATTAATGAAATCTTTCCTTACAGTATCATGGTATTTTGAAAAAAAAAGTTGCGAGTTTATCACCACCCAAAATTTTTGGTATAGGGGTTTTTGTACATTTTATTTAGTTAACCGAATTTGTGATCTTATAAAAATTGATGTCTGTAAAAATTACTATCGATTGCGATATTGATCGATAGTATAAAAAGATGCTTATCTCATCGCAGAAGAAAATTCTATAGATTTGGATGACTATAAAAAGTACAGATCATCGCATTAGATACATGTTTGATACTCGAAATGAGCAATTTGTGAGAAGGTGCGTAATTTTCGGGAAATATTTGATAGTATAAAGTCTTACACTTCTACTAATTTCAGCAGGTAATAATTACTATCTATTAATCTATTATTTTTCCATCGATATTCATTAGGGTTGTTCGATTTCAATTAAATTTAAAAGAATTCAGTAAAGAGCCTCATGATAAGCTTTAAATTATACATTCAGAGCTTTCCTGTGACCGTTATCAAAAAGTGAAATCTGGAAAACTTCTGCTGTCAAAAAGTGAAATCTGGAAATACTGTTTCATCGCAATCATTATATTTTCAATTTGGGACTTATACAATTCCATAAGTTTCAAAAAAGTAGATGGAACATTTCTATACACTTCTCATGAGTTTTCCTGGAAATACAACAGTACGTAATGTTTACGTAACATATTTACACAGGTTTCTTATTTGCGTGTTAAACATATTATCGAAAATTGCAAATGTTGACTTCGCCACCGTTTTAGGCCATGTTTTAAAGATGCTCAAAGTAATAAAAAATCGCATTTCTTCCTTACAAATTTACCTCACTTCAATTTCTTAAAGCTAGCTAAACCGGCTCACAAACTTGGGCTCCTATAAAAAGTATCTTGACTTCATATGTAACTTATTTTTGATTCTGATTTTCGGTTTCAGGATTATAGGGCAAATAGCATTAATCATTTAAAACTTTTATTGAAGATGACGACAAAGAACGTAAAACCTATACTGATAGCTATTGAAACAGCTCTTGTTAGATAATGGTCAAACGGAATGGGTGATATGCACCAAGAAGGTGAAAATAATATCAGAGGTCTTCAGACACCATAAGAATATTTCGATTTTTATTCAAATCCAACTTCTGGATCCGGAGATAGGGTGCTTAAAGTAGAAATTTCAGAGAGTAGTTTTTTTTCATATGTAACCATGTGTTGAGTAACGATTTATTTATATTGGCTATTAACTTTCTCTAGTTAGCAAATCGAGATAGTCTAGGGCCAAACTAGAAATATACTGGACTGTCATTTATTTTATTACAAATCGCCATATTAATCAAAGGTGCAAAAATTTTTGGAAATTCATTTAAATTGGGCTTAGAGCTGTTTCAGTTCATAGTGCATATTGATGATCCAAAATTCCGGTTTTCGGTAATTCGGAAATTCCGGAAATAGTGGTCGAAATCTCTAAAATAGAACTTACTTCATTTTCTCAATTATGGTTGAATCTATTATTTAAATGTGGTGTATTATGCAAAAGAAGTTTTAGAAACTAGGTTCTAATTTTATAAAGAAAATATTAGAAAAACACCATCACACCACTAGGTGGCTGAAAAACACGTTTTTCGAAAAGACATTGTGGTCTGCTAACTCCTCGAACCTTAATTCCCTGGACTTTTATGTATGATTCATGGTACATACTGGTCAAGTGAACATAAAGTGAGCACTAGTGACCAATTTAAGAAGCTCATTTCCAAGATCTGCACAGAAAGAAATTATGAATTTTACAGGTGACATAATTCTACAAACGATACAATTCATAACTACTTAACCTCTCCAATGACGCAATATTCCATTCGTACAGAAATTTACTGGCTCCGAGTGTAGTTTGCACTCGGCTAGCAGGTGAGACTGTAAGAATTTATATGCACGATTTACCAGCCAAGTAGATATGTGCTTCTGTGGCTGGCTCAGTCGACTAACAGGTGTGCTTTGTGATCTAATGGTTTTCGTTTCAAGTCGCGTTGTTGCTGTCGATCTTTTGATTTTTGTTCCATTCGTTTTAAAGCCGTGTAATTTTCAAATCACACAATTTTACATGTTCTTGAATATAATTTTGTGTGAAATATGACGCTCCATTTATGTGCATCTGGAAGGATGTAAAATCACAAGAATTTTTCGAGCTGTGTGGGGCTAGATGACGATACACCAGGTGCGTGCCACGTTCTATTCTTCCGGGAAACGTCTCAAGCTCATCATACAGCACAAAGGGAGGGAATTCTTGTTTAGATGCAAAGCGAAAACTTTTCTCAAAGTAGCCTTCCCTCTAGAAGTGCCGGTTTCGAGTTATTCCAACATGAAATTCAAAGAGCTCAATTTGTTTATGAATTGCGCCGTTTCAACAAATCTATACATATATGAATAAGGATTTCAACTACCTGTAGCATTTTGAAATGGTATAATTCATTACAAATCGGAACTCTTTGTAGACTTTTCATCTCTAGATATCTTATCATTTGCAGATGTTTGACTAATTTTCACCAAGAACTTGAACTCTTCATAATACCTAAAAAACTACAAGGATCAGCCCCCATGGGGTTATTCGAGCCATTGATGTGGAACAAGGCAACCAACATTTCTAATGATCTACAAACAATTCAATCAATCGTCACACTTTTGAATTCGCGATTGCACGAGAGTCTGCTTAGATTGATCTTGATTAGGAACTAACACCGAACATTGTTTGTCTTGATTTGTATTTGTTTTATAGCCGACGAAATTACACCAATATCCCAAATGTATGCAATTATATCTTTGTACATACCTACGATACGATTTTGATATTAAAGCTTCTCTTCGCCACGCTTGTGTTCAAGTTTTGTATGCAAGAAGTTATTTTTATAGCGTTTCTCTACCATTACTACCATTCTGCGATTTCGGTTGAAGCGATAAACTTTTTCTCATTATCAATCGAGTTCATCTTATATAAATTAGAAATTAATCTTAAGCACTCAAAATTTACCCTGGGGTGGATGTCAATTTCTCAGGCGAAACGACATTACATGGAATTTCATCCGAGCTTGCATGACACAAGATCAGAGCACACCAATTAAAGCTTCAAATCGTTTTATGGCATTTCTTGTCTTGCTGTCTAGCAACATCCAGTTTTCAAATTAAAACGATTTGAAGAAATTGTCATGCAAATATACATTCGCCCTTTTGAACATCGTACGGAATAAATAGTTTGTCATACTGAATATGTGTGCAAAGCTTCATAAAAATCAAGTAGATTCTGATTTTGCCACTTTTCTGCGTATCTACTTTACCAATGAGCGCAATTCTAAACCTGTTTTTATTATATCCTATCAGACGCGTATACAAGGGGAAGTTTTAGGGGTTCAAACGCCTCCCAAAACATAAATGAAAATAATTATGTTATGAATACTCTTCTCTATAAATATGGCGAGTTGCGCGCCAACTCGAACATATGTTGGCAACACCCACTCTATTTTGAAATAAACCTTCTGGACATGTAGACTTTGTGTCAAAAAGTCACTTTGAATGCTTTGTTTTTCCAAAATTTATCCAGAGTACCTTTTGAAAAGGGCTAAACATATTCATCAAAGAGCTATTGTCGAAAAAGATAAGATTCCGAAATAAAATCTTATCGAATCAAACACTGAAAAAAATTCATTTCAATAATTTAAAATCGATTTTCAAAGAAACCCATTTTTAATTTTGATAAAAATTTGTTACAAGATTGGAGTTTATCTTCCCTACAAACCGTTCAGAGTTTTTCAAACAAAAACTATTTATTGTACAAACTGAGTTTTTTATCCAGTATCTTTTTACTAAAAACTAAACTAAACTAAAAGTCACAATCATCCAAGATTCTAATTAATCACAATTTGTGAGAAAATTTCACCGAATACCTTGTTGCTAGTTACCCGATATTTCCAGAAAGTGTCAGTGCTAGGTAAGAAAAAGTTTTCGTTAAAAAAACTTTTTTCCCCTCAAAACGCCCATCTTTCAATATATTGAAGATTGGCAGGGAACATACATTATCTATTCTGGGACACAAATTTCATTACAATAAAAAATGGCGTTTTTTGTAATTTAACTTCTAATTTTTAAGATCGATTTTTTTCAGTGTGAAATTCAATTAGTAATTTTTTCTGTATATTCATTCGATAATTGCACTTATTTTGAGAACATCACTAACACAACAATTTGTCGTAGGATTTGCAGGAGAGTAGAAACTCTAATCCATTGCAAAAAAATTGGTAAAAACGTCTAGTCTTTTTCAAAAAATAGTCAAGATAAATTTTGGGAAAAATAGAGTGAGCAAAATGGTTTTTTGTGATAAAGTCTTTATGCTGCCAACTCCGAATACGATTTATCTATTTGTTGTAATTTTAAAGTCAACTAACAAAATAAGAACACCACTTTTGAATTCAATAGAGCTCTGTCCCAAGGTAGCTTATTATATTCCCTTCCGACTGTCCATATATTGTAGTGTTCCTAGCTAAAACTTTTTAAACTTGCTGGTACTTTTTGCAAATATCGGACAATCAGTATTCTGTGAAATTTCCTCTCTAATTGAGATTTATTAAATTTTTGGATGGTAATGACTTTCAGTTTAGTTTATAAATAAAAAAGACACTGTATTTTTTCTATCAAAAAAAATTTAACTTTTGTAAATTGATTTTAAAGTTTTCAAGTAATTTTTTTCTAGTATAGGACTCAATATGGACGATTTTCAGTATTTTTATTGGAAAATTTGACTGAATTTGTGAAAATCTATAGAATAATTCTTTTTTGTAGGCTTTTTCATTTTCCGTCAACTATTTGAATAAAAATGGTTAGAATAGTTCGGTCCCTTTTAAAAGTCTAGATCAATTTAGGAAAAACAAAGTATGCAATGTTACATTTTAAGACTATATTTATTTGAGTCAATCATAAAATGAAAAATTTTCAACATATGACTTTAACCAAAAAAATAATTATATACATATTTTCAAGCGTATGGAAATTAATCATCATGTTCTGAAATCCCCTCCGAAAAAAATATTTGGGTCTGTCCTATTACTATTCTCATTCTCATCTCATTGACAATCAATTCTGAAATCTCCAAACCAATCTTATTAAAGCTAAAATTATTAAAATGTCTGTGTAAATTACACCTAGCTAAGACTATCGAAAGATCCAACGTAAAAAAAATCGAAAGTCTCCGCCCAGACAAAGGTCAGTAACAATAACACAATACCAGTATCCTTGACCCGTATCGATCCAGACGCTACCCTCGAAACCAGTCTTGAAAATTTCTATTCCAAAGGCGCTTTGGCTCCCTTCGTTAGACGATAAAAATAACATTCTATTTCGAGGCAAACAACATTCCCACCTAATAATTACCGGTGGTCGCGTTCCAAAACAGTAAGACATTATTCTGAGTCTATTATTGTCAACATATGCTTTCAACAGAAATAAGCCAGCAGATAGATACAGGTGATACACGATCTGATAAGCAGGGTACTGATAAAATTGTAGCGACTTAAATTACAAAATATAATAAACGTCTTTGTTATCGGAAGGATAATTTTACCCTCATATTAGTAGATGTGTCAATATAGATATTGGTGCAACACAGTTTCATTGAAGTCAATGACATGTACGCAATACAGTATAGTGTGTGATTTTGAAGTATTTTATTTTTGAGCCCGTCGATTTCATCTTTGAGAATAATCAACTGAAAGCTTGAATAATGCAAAGGTTGCATTTTAAACAGCGTGATAACTGAATTCAAGGTCTTATAATTATCCTACACACATATTAAATACAGTAGAAATCGTTCTCGCAAAAAAGAAGCTAAATAGCGCGTTTCCCGCTATCAGGTACCGCTATATCAGTGTTACGATAATCTTAAAAGGGATTCCAAGTTCGCCGGTGTGTTTCAGTATTCTACGACCAGAAGCCCGTTTCAACGAATGTTATCGATTTCACAATTTAAAAATGCTTAGCAAATTACCACCGGATAAAACCGCAATCTGAACAGGTGAAAGCTTGACAGTCCGGCACTTCGCCATCATCAACATTCAAGTGGCATTCCGTCGACGTCCAACAGCGGATCGAACTTTTTTTGTGTTTTAAATCTGAGCTACCGCACCTACCGAGTAAAACTTGACACTATCGCTGCCGCTACCGCTTCCATCACCAGCGGACATTTGAAACGGTGCCGGTGTGATGGTCTATCACAAGTGCGATCACACCTGAAAACACACCGGTAGCTTACAGATAGATTACAGGTATGTACGGGCGGGCGTCATACTCATACACTGACTGGAAGAGACTGTTCGAACAGGAACGCCAGTTGATTATTATGCAAGCATAGCATAATCATGTAGACGCATATGCAAATGAGATGGGTTTTTATTAGCTTTGTGTTCATACAAAAGGAGTTCACATTCTGATTCCCCGATTCCGAGTGATAGTCACAGGTCAGGTGAGATAGAATGGATTAAGACACTGAACAATAGGAAAAGGTATTCAAATAAGTACTGGTTGTTGTTTGGATTTGGAAGGGTAGAACTCATTCACGCCGTGACGTATCGTGAGACGAAAGTTACGAATAGAATACTACATCACAATCGGTGTGTCAAACCCATTCTGGATTGACTGGTTAATCAGGGAACATGCGGCTCGAATAGATTGTAATGGTGTTGATATAACGATTATCTTTCAATTTCAGTTTGGAAGAGACGCAATATTCTGTTTAAGTCTGAATTAGAGTTTTTAAGCGATTACAGATTCTTAACATACGGAATAATTGAATTGAAACTCCTACCAGTAGAGAGCATGATAAAAATAGCATTGAGAAATATTCCTCACATAACGGTGCGATAAAAACATTAAACTTATTACGTTAATGATGCGTCTAACAAAAAAACGCTGCTTGAAACCATCGAGTGAATGACTGGCGGAAGTAGGTGCTCTACGACGAACACCTTAAACACAAAGGATACAAGGTTTGATTATGATAACTATCGAGGCATAACGCTTTTTGACTGTGGATTAATAATACGTCAATTCGAAATAAACAAGGGACCCGATTGGATTGGGACGGCATTAGTTTAGTAACTTTTGTTGTACGGGACGCAGTTTTCTATTTAAACCTTATTCTTGCATCATAATGTTGTATTTATAAAAGGCATTTGTAGTTCATTGTCTAATACACTAAAGCGTTTTCGTTTGAAAAAACTGAAACTGACCCAGGGTAGTTTCCTCAAACAAACACTTTTCACGAAACTGTGTTGGGTTCGCATTTAGTGTTGCCAACAAAACTTTCTTATTAGTTTTCATGAGTACCAAGCTTCAATAGATAACTGTCAAAATTTAATGACATTGTGGGGTTTGGTCCACGAGTTACAGGGTCGACGGTTCAGAGTATGAGGTGTTGGTCTGACAAGCCAGAGTTCGAGTCCAGGTTTGGAAGGATCGGTTAGTGTCCATAGGATCGTAGCACTGACCATACACTAATCCTTTACACTTATGAGTCGGCTGCGAAATCTGTCGAAACAGAAGATTATGCTCCGCATCGGACTGTAGAATCCTGACTTTGCTTTGCTTTTGCTTGATATTGTCAAAACTATCAATTCGAAACAACTTTTCAATTGTGTTGATTTTTCATTTCTTGTTGATTATAAACACACAGTGCTAGCTCAACAATGGCTTGGAAAGTGTTACGGAGACTCTGTCGGTGGCATACTGAGTTTTTAACGTGCTCCGACCGGCCAAATGAGGTAATTACACCGGAAACCAAGAAAAAGCCACCACCAAATTGTTTTTGAAACCCGTAAAATCAAATAACGTGAGATGGCTGACATCTTCAATATACGGCAGTGTGTGCACTATGGGACCGTTCATAAACCACGTAGACCAAACTCTGGTACTTTTCAACATCTCCAAAAAACATTTTTTTTTAATTAATTTTTGGGTGAGAAGTAGTACTACTAACTTTTCGTCCGTAACATGATTTTTACATTCTACAATAAGGTTAAATAAAATTTGATACAGTACAGTTTTAACCAAGTATCGACCTAACTTCCAAGAACGCTCCAAAATAGTGTCAACTTAAACTAAACATAATCGGTCAGTTGTGTTCATCCAGTACTGATCCGCAACAGTCTGTCAACGACACAAATGAAATATTCCGTTCGTCTTCAAATCTAGTGAAACACTTAAGGTCGGGCACTTTATGTTCGCGGAAATATTCAGATGACACCAGAAATGTCCATCTGCTCTGTGTGACGAAGAGCAAGTATAATTTCTCCCCTCGCACTCACAATATCAACGAGAGCTCTTCTATTTCACACATATACACCACTGTTATATAAAGTGTGCACGTATCATGAGAGCGAGTGTTTATTTTCTTTCAACTCTAGCTCTGAATCGCACCAAATTGCTAGAGCAGAGCTCTGAAATTCTCTGAGGTGAATGAAGATATTTTCTTCGAAGTGTGCATACCGGTGAGAACTCTGGTGTATGGTTCGCATAAGAGAAGCATGGGGCACGTATATTCAGCAAAAGCGCATTTTATCGTTAAAATTTAGTTTTTCCTTGCTACGAAAAAGATTATCATAGCAAGGCCATCGTTACCTTCTAAAAATTTAAAAATTAAATCACAGAAGTGTTCGCTCACAAGCGCGCACCAGTGGTCACTTGGGTGTATTTAGGCGAGAACACGTGAGAGCGATTCATGTATTTAGGCAAGAACGCGTGAGAGCGATTCATGCGAAGAGATTGTGTTTCACTCGCGCCAACTGCTTTAACCCTTTCACGACCATAAGATGTGCAGGACGAAATATGTCTGTACAAGACAATATTTTAGCAATTGGGGGTTTAAGTCAAGAGAATATCACCAGAAAAACATAGCAGGGTGCATAAGTTTCCTATATTTGCATGGGAAATATTTTTCCCTATGATTCTCAGAAATAAATAAAAGAAGAGTTGGGTTTATTATATCGTAGTTTAATTTAATTCTTTAATTATTAAGAGACTGTCCCAGGAAGTATGGACACAACCAAAAAACCGGTGCCATTTCGCAATGGTTCAGAATCTGTCAATTTTCATGGCTACGTCCTGTTGTTTACACTCTTCTCTAACCACTTGTACAGTTGTTTATTCGTTTTCATTAGTTTGTTTCAAAATGCGTGGACTTTCAGCAGAACAACGTAGAAAAATTGTGTACAAATGGTGCACACAACGCGGACTGTCACTGAGAAAAATAGCAAAAATGGAAGAAGTAAGTGCAAAAGCCGTGCGAAATGGAATCAGGAAGTTCGGTGAGGATAACACCTTTGAGGATAAACCGAAAACGGGTCGAAAAAAGGTCCTGCTAACCCTCAGTTGGATAAACGTATACTGAAGGCGTTCGAGCAAAGGAGGTTTCAGTTCGGGATGTGGCCAAAAAAGTGGGCACTTCGAAGTCAAATGTTCTTCGTGCTAAAGAACGTTTGAATCTTCGAACCCATTAGAGGCAGAAACAACCAAAACGTAGTCCGAAACAAGAAGCATCGATCAGGCCGAGGGTACGAAAGCTGTACAATACGATTCTTGCTGGAAATTTGAACTGCATAATCATGGACGATGAAACCTACGTGGAACTCGATTACAAATCCTTGCCGGGACCACAATATTATACGGTGCGAGAAGGGCAAGTGTTAAACCAGTCCGAGACATCGATTGAACTCGAAAAAATTGGTAAGAAAGCTATGGTCTGGCAAGCAAATTGTAGCTGCGGTAAGATTTCGAAACCCTTCATCACCACTGCTTCAATGAACAGCGAAATATACATCAAGGAATGTTTACAAAAACGACTTCTACCCAGGATTCGAAGCTACAAGGATCCTGTTGTTTTCTGGCGAGATCTTGCTTCTTGCCACTACTCGAAATCAACGGTAGAATGGTATACTACCAAAAATGTCACTTTCGTCCCAAAAGACATGAATCCACCAAATTGCCCACAACTCCGACCAATTGAGGAATTTTGGGCATTAACGAAGGCACATCTTAGGAAACATGTCTCGGCAACCGAAACCATTCAACAGTTCGAAAAAGATAGGAAAAAAGTGTCAAAACTTGTCGCCAAGAAGTTATTATGTGTTCTATTTTCTATACGTAATATTGCACAAACTTTTTCAGTGCAATAAAGATTGATAGTTCTTTTTACTTATTCGTTCAAAACACATTTGTCGCCTTGGAAATAAGTTTTCTCTAACATTCAGTAAAAAAAACATCGATTTAATAGTAATTGAAGAATCTATAACGATTTTTATAGAAGGGAATAAAGAATAAAGATTGATAGTTCTTTTTACTTATTCGTTCAAAACACATTTGTCGCCTTGGAAATAAGTTTTCTCTAACATTCAGTAAAAAAACATCGATTTAATAGTAATTGAAGAATCTATAACGATTTTTATAGAAGGGAAACATATTTCTCTTGAGCGTTAAGGGGATAACCACAATCACACACTCAAATTCTGTCCATTCGACACTGAGAAGAAGTGCACTAACCTTTTTGTGTGATGTTCGCTTCTTGCATCCCCTGTGTAGACAAGAATCTTACACCAGCGTTCATCACTCTGGTGAAATGCCATCACTGGATGACACTACATACACAACAACGGACTATTTGTGATGAAAACTTGGTCAGAACGATAATTGCAATGAAAGGCTTGATTATTGAGAATTATTACACTGATAATGCGTAGACCTGTATGATTCTACGCAGTATCATTGTAAAATCAACCAAGAGTTACATGGATTTGACATGAAAAACCTAAATCTTAATTACAGTCTATTACATAAGAGCATGGTCACGATTACTCGCGATGGTGTAATATTTTTTCTAACACGGAGGGCAGTAGTGTCCTTGATGCAATGCGAGAATAAATCAGTTGACTATTGTTTACAATTCATTCACATTCAACATTTTTCCAACATGAGTAGCACGTACGCTACGCGCTTCGAAGCAGTTTTTTTGTGCTCGCACCCGAAAGGTCCCAAAATGACCCACGCTGTCGCGACGAGTAAGTGGGTGAATGGTGCTAAAGAAGTAAAAATGTCGACTACTTTTCAAATCGCGGTTCTGTCGCTTTATTGTCAGAAAAAGACGAAAAAGTGATTTGTGATTTGTTTTTGAAGAATCCGACATTAAATTTACGCAAAGGTGCTTCAAAATTGACCAAAAAAGGTTTAAATATATCTAAAGGATTAAAGTACTTCACAAAAATCGATGTTGAGTGAAAAACATGTGCAAAAACGTCTTGAATGGGTAAAGGAGCAAAATGGTGTCGTGACCTTGGATTGACCTTCTCAGTCGCCCGATGCCAATCCAATTGAGAACGTTTGGACTCAAATGAACATGAAGCTTGGGAAAAACCGACCACACAATTTGAAACAGCTTGTTAGCCGAATTTACAAATTTGGAGGTCGTTTTCTGAAGAATACGCGCAAAATCTTGCTCAAAGAATGCCTCGAAGGTGTCAAGCCATTATTAACGCTGAAGGGGATTGGACTTACTATTAATGTATTTGCATGCAAGTTTGTGATCTAATAAAACAATATTCAAAAGTATTGTCATGCTGAGTCTTTTCATTTTCTCACAACAGTGACCACGATCTTATGTAACAGACTGTATGTTTAAGAAATTCTAAAACCATATAATCTGTTTTCATGTAATGAAAATCTCGCTTCATGAAACGTTGTCATAACATCTTTGTTAATAAATTTTTTGAAGAAGTAAAAATACACATTAAATTTCAAACGATTTTACTGGACGATCGATAGGAAAGAAGTGATTGAAATCAACAATTTTACGAGTGGAAATAGTTTGCAGGTTCGATTTCAACCTTTGGCGTGTATTTTTTGGCGAGCAAATTACCAACCAAAAAATACACACCAAATTAATCTCAACCGAACCAGAACCAAACTTCGCAATTCCAATCATTTTGATTTTTCAAATCTGTTTTTCCTTGGATAAAACCACTCTGATAATGGCTTCACGTCAGAACAAAAAAGATGAAAAACTCGTTAACAAACGTAGACTTTTGTGTGAATCTCCCCCTCATCTCTCCCCTCAGTGAGTCTATGTGGTTTATGAATATTCCCTATTGTGCATAACATTTGTCTGAGGAAGATTTTTTTTGTTTCTATTATAGAGGTTTTAACATTATGGTCACCTCTTCGGTCCAGAAAAGTTTTCTGACCCTATGTACGGAGTTGGGAATCGAACCCAGATGGGCAGCGTGTAAGGCATCGACTTACCCATCACGCTATACCCGTTCCCCTATGAGGAAGCTGTTGTCAAAGTTGATGCCGCGGATCACTGTGAACCAAAACCGACACCCTGTCGTTAATTCCCAATGCCTGAATTGAGCTTTGAATTGCTGCCGCGTGCACCACATTCACCGGATATGGCTCCCAGCGACTACTACCTGTGTACATACCCCAAAAAAATAGTCTAAGCAAGAAGATTCAACTCCAAAATAACGCTTATTTCGAGACAAAAGATAATCGTTCTACAAAACAAGTATGTTAGAAAAGCGCTGAATTGATTGTGTTGCTTTTGAAGAAGACTATGCTGAGTTTTACCAGAAGATGTATTTCTCTTACTAAGTCCCAGGACTTATTATAGAATGGGTCAGGTTCGATCACGGGGCAAGTCCGAACATTTTTGCAAAATGTTGTTGATATTTTTCAATTGAGTTCCCGCCAAAAGTTTACACTTGCAGTAAGCTTACTTCATACATGCTATAGATAGCACGCTTGTATGTCATGCGAGATATAATCGAAACATAACAACAACGGTAGGCAAAGTTGTTAAACACGTCCTGTCATACATTTTGGGAAGTAGTTTGCCATATAATTTGTTCAAAACTTGTGGGCTAGGCTCGATCAGGATTTCTGGGGCAAGTTCGACCAATTCAAATGTTGGAGATATTACTTTGTTTTGATTTCTAATTTTTGCACTATTGTAATAAATGATCGATTTTACACTTACTAGAAATTATATATAAACTGAATTGATTTTTTTAGTGCTTACATATTTATTTTGCGGACATTTACGAGGAAAACATATGTAATTAAATTCAATTAAAAAACAGAAACTAACAGGAATAGTGTATTCTTATGCAACCTTCACATAAATCATACTACAAGTTTTTCTTTCAAGCATTCTTGGCACTATATGTACAAAAATCAAACTTCCCCCCATAGACCACCTTGATGAAAGAAGACGGTAGAGCCAATGTAAGTATAAATTATTATTTGAAAGGATTTTATGAATGTGTATCGATTAAGTATAATGTAGAGAGATATTTATTTTTTCATTTGATTAAAAATATGGGAAATCTATGTTTTGGTTTAGTTTAGTTCAGTGATCGATCCTGCCCCAGTCTTCACTAAGTAATAGCAAATAAATAAATAGATAGATTAGTAGGTGAATGACCTACTGGACTATGGCGCAAAATGTACTGCTTTCTGATTCACTAGCCTCCAATTCAGTAACTTCTCTATTCCTGGTTGTATGCTCGGGAGAATATCGAAGCGTCTGCGCTCCATGTTAGAAGCATATGTTGAAAGCCACGGATATTTACATATTTTGACGACACAAATCGTATTTCTTCAATGCCACATCAAAGTAGTAAATCTGCCAAGAAGCGAAAATTGAAACCTAATGATCGAATTAAAATAATGGGTGGAACCAGAACTACGTCTCTGAATAAAATTTTCTAAAAAAATAAAATTCCAAATGTGGTAACTATCGAGGCGTAACGCTCTTCAGTTGCGGTTGAATAATAAGACCTACAGTCCGAAATGAACAAGGGCTTCGAAATGATTAGTACCTGAACGAACGATTAAATTAGAAGGAATTTTTATTGATTTTAAGGTAAAAGTTATGGGGTGTGGTTGGGACTAACAGATAAAAAAAACACATTTTTTGCGATTTTTTAGAGCGTAAATTGAAATGTTTTGCACAATACAAAACCATTCAGATAACATTATTTTTTCGTGGAAAAATATTGAGAAAATGCCGGTGAAGAAGTATTTTCGAGAACAGGTTTTAGAAATCACTTCATTGAATTACTGTATAACACCGCAAAATTATCAGAACGTTGGGGTTGGGTATTTTATATGTGAAAAGTGTGTGAAAATTTGAAAATAATTGGTGAAGTATTTTTTTTTAAAAACGTTGGACACTGCCAAAAGTGTTAGACCCTACCCGCCCTTCAAATCGTGTACTGTTTTTTTTCCACAGGTTTACCACACACATTTTTAATCGGGTTGCGATTTAAATTTAAACGTGCTTGTGCAGAGACCGATGACGAGTAAACGGTCTTGTCGTCCAGGTGGTTACTCCAGAAAACATTGAAAGTCCACAAATTGGTTTTCCCTAATCGTTTGTGTGAGATAGCAGAGGCCATAAAGATATCAGAATGCAGTGTGTTTGTTTACAATTATGCATGAACATTTGACTATGAGAAAGCTCTACTCAAAGTGGGTGCCGCGTTTACTGACAGTCCATCAAAAACAACAATGTGTTGACGATTCAGAGCAGTGTTTAGCCATGTTTATAAGTAATAAATCAGGAATCAAACTAATAGAAATGAGAACTACTTCAAGGTCATTGATCAAGTTTGATGATTAATTTTCTCGGAGATATTACTGATACTTTCACTATCCAGAACATGACCGAACAAGCAACGTAAGCACACTTCTGTGTGCTATCCGAATCAATTTGAAAATTCTGGAATCGAATTAAAAGTCGTTTCAAAAATCAGCTCGAAAAAAAATTCTATTTGAATGACAAGAGCGAGGTAGGATTAGGAAATAGTTTACATTTTTTTTTTCTTTCTAATATAGAGAATTTGGGACGATATTAAATTGCGGTATAAACCGACTTTTGATCGGTGCCCCGGGGATCCCTTCTGTTATATACCATTCGACTCAGCTCACCAGATCGGATACCTTCTACGCTGTTTATATACGCTCTCGGAAATGAATTAGTTGATTTCAACATTGTTAAGCTCGTTCTAAAGCTACTAATAGATCATCGATCAAGTTCGAAAAGCAAATGACATTCCGGTCCTGGATGAGGTATGTTTCGACAAAACCGCACTTTTTTCTATGTGCTGCGGTTGAGAAAAATCTTAGTTATTTCACGATAAAAGCGAGCGAAAGAATAGAAGAATGTCAATGAATTGATCTTTGTATCGAGGCCCGGAGGGCCGAATGTCATATACCATTCGAATCAGTTCGTTGAGTACGCAAAATGTCGTTTCTCGGAGAAGGTTGAACCGATTTTCTCATCTTTAGAATCAAATAAAAGATCGTTAAATGGCATAGAACATTTCAGAATTTCAAATTCATCCGAGTTCCGGTTCCGGAATGATAGTTACTCACTATCCTCAGATAAAGCGCGACCGATTTTCACAAACTTAGGTCTTGTGGTCCCATACGAAATTTTGAAATTGCATCCGGGTACGACTTTCGGTACCGGAATTACAAGGTGAAGAGTGATAAAAATTTTTTATATCGTCACTTACAGCGACGAAGCAAAACACGTTAAAAAAATCTAAACTGAGCTCGCAACTATTCCAATCCTTAGTCATTGTTAGTAAACAACCTATCGAATTAACTCCGTTTTCTTGGTTCCGAATTCCGATTCCTGAAGCACCGAACATAGCGTAAAAATTTGCCAAAATGCACTACCTTTCCCCAGAGATGGCGTGACCGATTTTCACAAACTTAGATTCAAATGCAAGGTCTTATGGTGCCATAGATAGCTATTGAATTTTATTCCGATCCGACTTCCGATTCCTGAATTACAAGACAATATGTGTAAATGTATGAGAAAATGCGCATTCAATTTTCTCGGAAATTCCTCAACCGATTTTTACAAACTAAGATGCAAATGAAAGGTCTTGAAATTCTTTAAAAAGTCCCCGAACAGTTGGTCCAGATCTGACATCCGGTTCCGGTATTACAGTGCGATTAGTGAAAAATTTCAATTTCATGAGTATTTTTTTACAAGCGATGGCGAAACGAGGTGCACATTTTTAAAAAATGTGCTGGTAAATTCATCTCGTTAGCAGACCTTGTTAGTTGGTGGATATAAAACTATTTTGGGACTACTAGTGCCCGGCTTCCGCTTCC
Source organism: Malaya genurostris (assembly GCF_030247185.1). Classification (NCBI taxonomy): domain Eukaryota; kingdom Metazoa; phylum Arthropoda; class Insecta; order Diptera; family Culicidae; genus Malaya; species Malaya genurostris. The sequence continues at coordinate 91,666,257 of NC_080572.1, read as the reverse complement.
GAACGCACCGGTAACAGTGAAGAAAAGCTCCAAAAACGGATCTAACTTCGGTTTATCAGCAACGGTTAATCCGATTTTCACAAATCATGATTCAATTAAAGCCCTCAGTGTCTTAAAAGGTACTGTGCAATTTCATATAGATCCGACTTCCGGTTACGAAATTATAGGGCAATGAGTGTTAAAACTTTCAAACTGTCATACAGAATGATGCAAAATCGGTACGCATCAGTACGTGCTGGTACGGAAGAAAAAGAAAACGCACCCGCCTATAGCACACTTTGTGTTCTGTTCAATTTTGTATAGCGTGCGTGCAATTAAATCTATGTTAACTTGATATAAAAATTGAAAAAGTGATGGTGCTTTATACCAAAGAAAGTTTTTGATTTTATTCTTGAAAACAAAAATCTTGACAGAATCTTCTAGTGATGTTTTGAAAACATAAGTAATATGAGAAAGGTAACATTACACCACTAGGTGGATTAAAAGAGGTTTTTTATTACATTGTCGCACTAAAAAAAAAAGAATTGAAATTTTCCACACACTTCATCTAGTAGCTCCGGAACTGGAAATCGGATCGGGATAAAATTCAATAGCAACCTAATGGGACCATAAGACCTTTTATTAAAACATAATCTTGTAAAAATCGTTTTTGTTAACTCTAAGAAAATGAGTGACATTATTTAACACATACGCACGCATACAGCCATTGATCAACTCGATGTACTGAATCGAACGGTATATGACATTTGGCCCTCCGGCTCAGGTTTAACTAGTGAGAAAGTCAAAAATCAACCTTGAGACGAATCCATCCGTAAAAAATTAATTATTCACCATACTGTTAAGTTCTATCTAAATTGGAGCAAGTCGATCCAGATTTCTGCTATTGCTACATATGAGTCACAATTCATTTGAAATTAATGTCTATACTTTATTTTAACCATGCAAAACAATAGCAAGCATCATTATGTAATAAATGGAACCATAATAAAATCGATTACCGACAGGTCGACAGGTGCGTTTATCGGATTATCTAGGATTTGCAACAAATGGGATTATACAGCGGACTCATTTCCATAAGGTATGTGCTACTCATCCTTCATTCTATTGGTTCTGTTTACTGATTCACACAATTTATTCATTTTCATAACTAACGCCCCGGTATAAAAATTACCACATCTTGCATAAAAACGTTCTTTTACATCCGAAAACAACAATTGTAATTAACCACTTCCAAGCACGTGTTTACTCTAGGGTACATATATGTTATGGTAAACAAAACCACATACAGCTGCTGCCGCTTCGAATGCAAGTGTGCACTGCAAGCTATCGGTATGCTGTTGAACTCTTCCCGCTCAAAACCTCATAACGAATCGCGAATGTACAGCTGTACTGGCACGTAACCAACCAATGTAAAGGCTTCATAATCAAATTAGTAACTTGAAATAATACATCACACATTTTATAGGGCAACTACGGTAGTTTTACTATTTCGTTATCCTACCGTAGCACACTCGGCAGCCTTCAGTCTAGCCGAACACATGTATCGAGTTAGTTGCAAAACCTAGTGTAACAGAAATCACTAAACCTAACGCGAGTTTCCTTCGAATCCGGCCTCTTCAGCCTATCGGGCAGGTGGAAGTCAAATTTATTTATTATAATGCAAGAGAAATTTTCGTCACGTGAATGTACTAAAAACAGTATTTGATATCGATATCGAATTTTATTCGTCCAAGAGTCATATTCGGGTAATATTCACCAACACACCCTCCACCAAAGCAATGACGAAAGTCACATTTCGGTCAAGCCTAGCAGCAAAACCGAGCATGCCGCATGCCATTATGAAACAAATCTCGAATGCAATGCCCTAAAAGACAGAACGGCTCTCATAGGTAGTACCTTCTGATGAAATAAACGAGTTCTTCTTATGCCAATGGAAATAAAATGACACCAAAGCACTTTACAGCAAAAATGAACAGTAATAGATGGGATAACTTTGTACGGTTAAAGTTCATAGCTAATACAAACTTTCGAGCGTTATTGTACACCATCAGCTTGTACAGATTATCCATGATTAGATTGGTTGCAGCAGGTTAGGATTTTATTAGTGATTGCTTCTTTTCTTCAGTGGAGATGATGGGCAGCAGATCGAACAAGTGGTGTTAGCAAACGTTAGGCTACCATTCACAGTGATTCTACATATAAGTGTAATTCTGATTGCATATAGATATCTCCGCTCACTGCCGTCGTTGGTGTCAAATTCTTATCAACAACAATAACAGCTGATAAACTAACACTCTGAACACTACCTCATCTACCGGGAGAGATTTAGCTTTGCTGCACGAATCCACTGACGTGTTAATACGTACTGCAATTATCCACAATTACGGGCTGATCCAACACACTACACTACGACTGTCACTTGACTAGGTACAATGTTGGAGATCTCGACTCCAGGTAGATCATATGCACAAAACTTTCGTTTTCGTCGTTACATTCAAAAGATCGCATACGAATGCGGGTGTTTTTTTTTTAATTCGCCTTCTTTAGCTTTCACGTCCATCGGCTACAGCAGCTCGGCTGATGATATCATTCCTCGATCCGGGCTGTGCCAAACAATTAGGAACGACGGGTGAAATTTTTCACTAATCTGGACCGTAAAACACACATATATATATATACACAGAGTACCACACAACATCCAGAATAGATCGTGATAAACGTAATATCTTCCGTCAATCCGTCAGCGCAAAATGTCACTCGGTCACAGGCATCGAAAGCACGACTGATGCAAACTACGGCGCTACGACAACTAACGTGAACACACCTCGTACACCTTAGGCACAGACAAGCATGATTGGTACAGCAGATTGCCCGCGTAGGGACCGACCAGCGAAGCATACATACATTCATTCATTTATTCATTCATTCGAATGGATACCCAACACCAAGTCAAACCACGCCGTCAAACCGTAGCGTGTGTACGTCGTCGGTCGGTCAGTCAGTCAGTCAGTGGCGAAATGTTCGCGAGTCACCCGCTCACAGTTTTCTCTGCACTTTTATGTCTCTTGCTTCTGATCGAATTTCCCTAACCGGCCATGGTCATTTCTGTCACACGTCGTGACGAACTGGTATGTAAAATGGCACTGCTGGTCATCGATTGTCGAAGTTAGTTGTGGTTTGAAATGGATGGAAAATCGGTCGGCGAAATACGCCAAGAACGGTTCCTATCACAGTGTTAGAGGTTAAAAAACAGATATTTGTCAACTCTATTTCATCGATAAGTTACTAAATGCGTTCTGTAACTATTCATCGCTTTGAAGTACTTTATTGAATAACGAAAGTCGATCCCATCATGATTTTCAAGGATTTCGGAAAGATGACAAAATTTTGATATACATAAGCACAGCAAACTCTAACCTCTCTCTACCTCTCTCCGAACAAAAATTCATCGACGGTGCAAAACTTCACGTTTTCGTTCCGTTAAATTCTGAATAGTGTTCTAAGTCTGTCTTCCCATTTTTTAACAAAATCTTTCGCATTATTTATCTGTCTTTTCGATTCCCCAAAATTTCGCTTCTTAATAGCCCAATATGTTATAATTTCGGAAGATTGCAGTCCTTTGATACAATGTTAGTGTTATTTCCTGCATACTACTCCAGAGCCGCTTCACCACGATCCGGCCAGAATAATACAAAACTTGTGCGCTTTTGTATGAATAGTTACACCCTATTTTGCAGACACTCGTTGACAAAAGCTTGTTGGTTATGAAGTTTTTACTCTATACACGACAACTATAAAAAGCCTGCCAAACCATGAAGATTTTTTGGAACTTTTAATGTGGAACACATTTTTGTTTTCTATATAGGGGTGCAAATTAGAAACTCAAGATAAATACACGTAGAATGTGGTCAGGTTTTGTACAATTACAGCTCAGTCAATTTTGTATCAATTATTAATATTATGTCACCATTTGATTGGAAATATTTCTACGTATTGATTTGAATGTTCATAGTTATGTATTTTTAATTGTATATCATTGAAACGTTGATTAATAGCTAGCAGTGTCCTATTTTGTCTGCAGAAAATCTCCGGCATACTGGATTTCCCTGCCATAGTAGACGGTTTTGAAGGAGTAAGCGATATATCAAAGGGAAAGCAGCGCTTTGATTGGTCAATCGATGCCAAAGCAAAGCTGTTGGAAGCACGCGAATCTATAAATATAAGCAAAATTGTAGCTAACGTTTCAGTCCTACGCGTAGCATGCTAGAGGTAGGTTGTAGACAGCAAGACAAAAAGTGCTATAAAACGATTTGAAGCTTTAATTGGTATGCTCTGATCTTGTGTCATGCAAGTTCGGATGAAATTCCATGTTATGTCGTTTCGCCTGAGAAATTGACAACTACCCCGGGGTAAATTTGGAGTGCTTAAAATTGATTTCCAATTTATATAAGATGAACTCGATTGATAATAAGAAAAAGTTTATCGCTTCAACCGAAATCGCAGAATGGTTGTAATAGTAGAGAAACGCTATAAAAATAACTGCTTGCATACAAAACTTGAACAAAAGCTTGGCCCAGAGAAGCTTAAATATCGATATCCGTATAGCAAGCTTAAATATCGATATCCGTATCGTGTACAAACATGTAATTGCATATATTTGGGCTATTGATGTAATTTCGTCGGCTACAAAACAAATACAAATCACGACAAATAGAGTCTATATTCTGGGTTTGCGTGTTCGGTTTTGGTTCCTAATAAAGTTCAATCTATGCAGACTCTCGTGCATTTGCGAGTTCAAAAGTGTGACGATTGATTGATCTATTTGATTGTAGATCATTAGAAATTTTGGTTGCCTTGTTCCACATCAATGGCTCGTACAACCCCATGGTGCTGATCCTTGTAGTTTTTAATCTTTAAATAATGGGAAACCTTGTAATGCGACCAGGAAGCTGCTTGAATTCTGTTTTGACATTTGTTCCACCATTCATAACCACGCAGTCACATTTGTCTGCAATTTGCGCCTTTTATTTCGAACTAGTTTTCTACTTTTCGTTCCTGTTCAAGGTTTTCATTACCTTTATTACAACGTTTTGATCTTTTTAACTTTTCGAACGTGGATTGAAGCTTTTGCCTACCCAACTCTATTTCAACATTGTTAATTATTCTTACATACTTTAAAACAATGTGCATTAAATTGACATTTAAAATATAATTTAGCATATAAGTAAACATCTTACAGCACTATACTTAAAAGGCGTGGTGATAGTTTGGCATAAAGTAGTTCGGCATAATGGTTATTTGGCATAAGAATCATCTGGCATAATAGTCATCTGGCATAATAGTCATTTGGTATAACAGATCAACATGTTGCTTAATAGAATTTGTTCTAATTTACTGCGATTTTGAAAGTTGTAATGTGGCTATGAATTATCGTTTTTAATAAGCTGCTGTCCGACCTCGCTGTCGCTCGTTCGGACTTAACTGAGGAATAACCCCTGGCTTTGGGTAATCCGGGAATCCGGAAGCTTCTGTGGCTCAGTCGATTAAAAGACGTGCTTTGTGATCTAATGTTTCTCGGTTCAAGTCGCGCTGCTGCTTTCGATTTCAGCTAATGTAATGTTCGAATCACACAATTTTACCTGTTCTTGAATATAAATTTGTGTGAAATACGACGCTCCATTGATGTGCATTTTAAAAACATTTTTAAAAAATGAAGAAATGGAACCAAATTAAGTTGTTTATTGCAGCATGAATGTATACATTGATTATGTCATCAATAACAATCCGCTAAAGAACCGAAACGAAGGAGTACATTTTGGACTAAATGTACCAAATATTTCTTATTATATTGTACCTTCATCTTTGATACTATCATACTTCTACCGGTACTTGACATTGAATTGTATATTTGATTACCAAATATAGTTTTAGCAGATAAGAAATGACCTCTCTCTAAATATATCTCTAATAAGTTTTTTGCAGTTGTATTGATCCAGCGTATCAAAAAAAAAGGACAGTGATTTGGCGTTTTACAATATTCAAATTTGAGAACCCTGTGTTATAATGGGTCAACCACCGCATTTTTCAGATTCAATTATTCAAAGAATTATTCCTCGAAACTATTAACATTGCTTTTTGACTCCAAATGCACTTGGAGAAATCAATTCAAACATCTGTAACAGAAATGTCAGGCTGGGGGCTCATCCAGAAGATTTGTTCAGGTTTTACCACTTTACTTTTACTAAGAGTTTCGAAGTTCTAGCGGGAAACCGATTCTGGAATCTCATATGTTGACACGATATCTTGAATCCGGAAAACAAAGTTTTTTTTAATACATTCCTTTTGTGGAATTTAACTATTCTATTTCAGCAGACCTCGCAGCCGATCCTTAACGTACAGAATCATTGCAGGGCTAGTGCAACTCTCCTACTTACACTACGAATTCTTCCAACTCGAAGCTCAAACATACAGCAACTGGCGTGTAAGACCCGGAGCGAATCCGATGGTGTTTGAAATCTTCGATAGAATTTATCAAGCTTGAATTTCACACCCATTTTATGTCTTGGAATTTTGATTACATGATTTAGAAAATTTATTATTTTTCAATTACTTTCAGCCGTACTCATATCTAGAATGCTTCCGATTCTGAACTGTATTTTTCGATAGATTCATGTATTCGTGGAATTCCGGAACACGGGACCCCTAATGTTTTTTTCTAAATAAAATATATTACATTTATGAATGGTGCCTTAGCGGATCCACGGAATTCGATATCATCAATTAGAACATCACCGCTTCATACAAACTTAGTTATCCTACTTCCTTCTTAGACCCAAGGATGGCTTTTATCGTATCAAAGAACGCTCACTGGCAACTCTTCAACGATTGAATCAGTGCCATCAAAGAGAGACGGATATCATCGCAACAACAAAAACCCGGCATGGCTCATTTAACATAGAATCGACACCAGTGCGAGAGCGAATTTCTCTCGATGACATTTCTGAGAATCAAAGGTTAGCACGCTGCTGTGGGGATCCTCTCTGGAGCAACAAACTGTCGCTTATTCTCGTTTCGCGATCCGACTCTATACAGACAGCTGATAATTGCGATAGAATCATTTTACTATTCCCGCTTATTCTAACTATGTGCGTATAACCCTCGTATAAGTTGTGTCTATGAAAATGTCTGTGAATGCTCCACACAAGGGTTTTGAAATATTTCAACTTAATATGAGAATCATCAAGTTGAATCATCGATTCAATTTTCTGCGATAATTGTCAACTTGCGATTCTCTCTTGGGAAATTCCACACAGCAACGATCATTATCAGACTGTAAATTTTTTTAAGGGCCGTGAAATACTCAGAGTATGAAGTGAAGCGAAGAAATGTAGAAAAATTCTCTCGCGGTTCATGCATTGAGAGACTCGAGTTCTTGTAGCATCTTCTACCGGATTGAAAATGTTGTATACAATATAGATAGCAATATGGCAGCTTCTGTCAAATTTTCGGCATTCACCAACACTGCTTAAACCATTACTTTTTTGTTACGAAAAGTCTAAGTTCAATAGATGGTCTTCTAAAAAAGAAGCCAGAAAAGTATCCCCCATATTTCTTGGGAAAATACGGAAACATATCAAAGCTTAATCTGAACAGTCTTATTCAATTTCTTTGTTCTGAGCCCCTCTACATTGTTCTATTCCGGATAATGAAAAAGATGACTCCTTAGCAAGAATGGACGCACTAAAAGGTAATATCAATAAAAGACCAATCTGCTTCAATTAGTTTTCCAGCATTGCTCGTCGGAGAAGACTCGAAGATTGGAAAACTTCATGGAGTAAAGGAGAAATTGTACGTCGGTGGCTACATTCCATTATCCCTGGAGCATCGACAAAACCTTGGTTCAAATGATGTCTTGGCTCATATCTAATCACTACACCTTCAACGTAAATTTCTGGTGTATTGAGTTCGTAGAGTACAATTTCTGTCGTGTGATCACACGTGAAGCAGCGTGGCACTACACTCTTAGAAAAAAATGGAACTTTCCTTTTACGTACATTCAAGCATGCAGCTATATTTAAGGAATTCTTTGTGGTCCGAGGTGGACCACGTGGTTTTCCGGTTCGAGATGTGTTGATGTGATGTGTTATCGCTGCGCTTGTGATGGCGACGTTTTTATTCCGGGACTACCAACTGTGTAATTTCGAAATCTTCAGTCGTTTTAAAAGCCACCACGTGTACCATCGAACAAAGTTCATTTGATATAAGAATCTAAATGCCTATATTGTTCCTTTCAACTATCCCTACTAACCATCACAACTAACTCTGGAGTAAGCCGCCTGTACCTTGACCTACATATACCTATAACATGTGGTTTTGAATTTATTCAATGAATACAATTAAAAATAAATTCGTATTCGTAGATATTGTACTTTTTCAGTGTGGTTTTCTTCGCAATGTATGACTTTTGTCAAAACTAAGCTATAGAAAAATGAAGAAATGTGAAATTTCTTGAAAATTTCAGTTACTTCAAAAATAGCACTAATCTCATCGGAGGTGGCTATCAATGTCGGTAGCAGGTATCGCATGGCTTCCCACAACTACGCGGCACTACAGAGCAATTTCAGGAATAAAATAGATTATTGAGAAAAAAAAATTTTTTTTTTCAGTGTATATTTTTTTAGAGTGCCCTATTGATTCCCTACAACTTTTTCCTGGACGTCATTTTTGTACGATTAACGGTTTCCAAATTACAACGAGAAGAACTTGATCATTTGCATGCACCCGTAAACTGTTGTAACTTCTTCATTTTTCAAAAGACACGGATGGGATAGCGATCAATCTGTAGTTTTTAATAACAGCTTTAAAATAAAAATTATCAAAAAAAAATTAAAACTCTGATTTTTTTTATTTAACTTTTTCGGATTATTTTGTAATTATTGAGAACAAAATCAAAAAAAATTTTCAGTGTATATTCTTTTTAGAGTGCCCAATCGATTCCCTACAACTTCTTCCTGAACGCCATTTTTGTACAATTAACGGTTTCCGAGTTACAACGATTTGAAAAAGGCAATTTTTGTGAAATGCAAAAATACATACGCCCTTTTTAAAAATCAGTCGTGAGTCGGATTGACCTCTCCATCGGTTCAAAACTTATGGTTTGCCATACTGAAGCCATGTGCAAAGTTTCATCCAAATTGGAGAAGGTCGAGTCTGATGATCTGCTAAGCATTTCTGGAATTGCTCTACAGGAACATAATTGGTCGGAACAAAAGATGTGAAAAAGCAGTTTCCGAGCGACTACCTTCTACCAGAGCTTTGACACATCCAGCGTTCTAACAACGCGCTTCATCGTGTTGATCAATATGCGCGAGTGCGTAATTGGATGGATGCCGAAAAACGCGAAACAGACAGAACCTAATTTTGCTCTGTTTTTAGTTATCATAAAGCTAATCGAGCATTATTTTTAAAACGTCAGAAAGGCAGCATAAAACAAGCAAACCCTTGTTTAGTTGTTGATAGGTAGTTTAGTCCGCATTTTCATTCATAGTTCGCAAGATAATTTCCAGCTTATCATATTATTTTCACTACAAAGCAATTACTTAATTGTGAAAAACACTCGATTACAGAAAATAATATACGTTAGAAAAATCGTTCGTAGAAATGAAAATTGAGTAAATATTCGATAGTGACAAATACGTAATAATCTTTGATGACATTCAGAGCGACTAAACGTTGCTTATTATTAATGTAAAATTTCACCGAACTTCCCATTTACCAATTCAAATAGCATCAATATTGTTTGATTGAAAATCTGAATTTTGATATTTTCAAAAATTCGATATATAGCGCTTGTTTGATCCAAGAGATATATTGTGATTATTCGATCCGACGGATATTCGGTTAACATTGGTGTTTGATTTTGTAACTGCAGATTACAGATTTTTTTACTATCCGAGAGTCTAATACCCTCAAAATTCATTAGTCAAACTGCTCACCTCATGTTCGACGTCACCAAAGGCTTCCGCCATTAACCAGTTACACACACACACAACTTCGACAACATTCCTGTGGTCATTTCGGTCATTTCACTCGTGACTCGCTAGCCGGTTAAGGCCATGTTTCTTTTCCATTAGATTTTTTATCGCGTGAGAAAAATTTAGCGGTCAAAGACACTGGGTAGCCTCCAGGTGGATGACATTGCCGCGATGGCGGTCAAAGAAATTCAAAGAACAAATGAAATAATTACTGCCACACTAAATCGTGACCTTTCCTTTGTCCCACCAAATGGTACCACTCCGACGCCGATATGCAAGCGTTGATCAAGTATAATCAACCGTTTGATGTCGTCAATCTTTAGACTAAGTTTATAAAATTTCAACATATCCTAGCGTATCACATTTGAAACACAGTTTCTTCATTATTCAAACCACAACGGAACAAGATAAAACAAGAACGACATGATAATGGAAAAATATTTTAGGAAGCTCGTGCTGACCCTGATAAAGTTGTATGTTATCTTCTGAATTCAGGTGTCGCGCTGCTAACATTGGTATGGGTTTGCGTGTATATGCGTGTATCAAAATTATTTGACTATTTAGAGTTAATAATTCAATGCATAGGAAGCTAGTCTAATAAAGCCAGTTGCCGTATGTTCGAGTACCGACCTGAAAAGATTCCTAGTGTCAGTTGGATAGTACCACTATAGCCATGCAATGGCTCCGTACCGTAAAAGTCGGCTGTGAAGTCTGTTGAAACAGAAGATCAAACTCCACAAGAGGAATGTAATACCAAGAGTTTGCCTTGCTTCTAACTCTTTGGAGTACTGATGCGAAGGGCTTAAATTATAAGATGTGAACTCCAAATTTCTATTTGAATTTTACTGAATATTGTTTATACTAACTTCATGATGTCTAATTCTCATTTAGACATAAGGTCGATAATGTTTGACCACCATCTGCTCCCTTCTCCTGCTGATTGGGAAATGATACCGATACTTAGGGATGGTACTCGGAAGGTAAAGTATCGATACCTAGGGTATCGGGATACCAAAATTTTGGGTATCGATACATGGTATCAAAAGGCAATAAAGTATCGATACCTGTAAGTATCAATTGATACTTGAGCAGCAGCAGGTTTTTCCATACATTTGTTGTGAAACTAGTATACGCATATTTCTTGCCACATAGATTGCACCTCGCCTTTCTTGACTTTTGGTCCACTTCAAAGAATTTCACATTTCACTTATTTTCTCAAAAAATTTCATATCATAACCTTTATGTCGATACACGGATACTACACTAAAAGCCAATTCCTATTGAACATTTAGGAGTTTCGTTGGTTTGTGCAAAAGCACATATTCTTTTTCTTCGGCTCGTCAGTGTTAATTTTGCGATTCAAATTGAACTACTATTATTATTACCACGGGACCAGAGACGGACGGAACGGAAGCACCAGGCTCGCGCATGTATTGGTATGACGTGGACTAGCGCTCGTTGTAATTCGTACTCGACAATCTCGCGTCGTCCCACAGGCGCACTGAGAGAGAGTGCAATGAGTGTGAAATATTGCAATGTTTGAATCCTCTGAGAGTATGGCCTTTATGTGCTTGTTTTGTTGATGGTTTTCGCTCAGTTCACTTTCTTTCAGTGCAAGAAGCGAGATTGTCGAGAACAAATTTCAACAATGGCTAGTCTACGTCATACTAATCCATGCACGAGTCTGGCGCTTCATCAAATCCGAAGAAAAAAAAAGTTCAATTGGGGACGGGTATAGCGGGTTAGTCGATGCCTTTCACGCAGCCCACCTGGGTTCGATTCCCAACCCTGAACATAGTCTTAGAAAGTTTTTATGGCCCGAAGAGGCGAATGACCTCAAGGTTAAAGCCTCTGTAATTGAAACAAAAAATTACGTTGTAATGGGAATTGACATTAATCCGTTGCGATACTATAAGTATCGAGACCAAAAGTATCGATACTAACAGTATCGCTCTGATGCTATATCGATACCAAAAATACTCGATTCTTGAAAAAAAGTATCGATACCTCAAAGTATCGACTCGGTATCGGACATCCCTACCGATACTCCATTTGAAACATTACTCTCATACAAGGTTGCACAATAAACTTTCTTTATTTTCAAGATCTCAAATTCACCGACAACCAAAGAAGCCATGTTTCAACGTGACACACCTTCTGCAAAAGTAATAATTCAATTGACATGTTTAGAGCCCTCCACAGTCTGTCATCTACACAAGCATGAAGCCAGCAGCAAATCAAAGCCACTAAATAGTACAATCAACGGAAGGAAACAAAATAAAAATTCACTTACTGTCTCATCGAGCCCCAACGTCTGTTCGGTAGATTATCATTATTGTTGCTGGAAGTAAAGAAAAAACACGTGAGTTGGATGAACGAAATGAATGCCCGATGAGAATGAAGGTGCAATGAAAAAGTTCATTCTCACGTCGAATGAACTGCTCAACATGACAAAAAGTCGTACATTTGAAACGAGCCTTGGAAAACATAAACAACTTTTACTGAGCTGTAAACTATGCAGTCGAAAGATATGAGTGTGTGTGTGTGTGTGAGTGAGTGTGAAATAAATGGTGATGGAAGTATAATTGCGCTGATGAATGAATTGCACATCGTTGGGTGGAGATATGAAGCTTTTGGAAGTTGGTGATGTAGTTTAAAATGCATACCTTTTAGGCGCACCACGTAAGCTCATGCGGCTCCATGTGTGTCTAGTAATACCAGTTGTGTTGCTATTGTTGTTGTTGTTGTTGTTGTTGATGTTGTTTTCTCTACGTTGATCGAAAAAGGAAAGGAAATAAATTTGCGCAAAACATAGCAAACGAAAAGTAGTTAATAAAATGTGTGGTGCTGCTTCGCTAACAAAATTAACCAATTGGCGAGCATTCTGCGCAAAAGGGGCATCCGAAAAGTATATACGTACTGTGTACAAGATCTGATCACAAAAATGTATGTAATTTATTGCACTCAATAATTAATACATACCCAATTGCAGTGGAGTTCAGAGTCGGGGCGAGTTCCAGATCGACACCCCCGTTCTCGGAAACAGAGATGTCATTTTCTCCGTAGCACTCGAAGGACTCGCCATCTGACAAGGATGAACATTGTGATTTGGGAGCATCTGTAAAAGTAGACATAAAAAATGTAAGAGATAATCAATTTAGGAATGCAGTTAAGGAACTTTACTGTGTCAATGACCTCCAGACAAGTCGTGGAAGTCAATGGTACATCTCACTATAAATCACATATCCACGATGAACATTTCGACGAGTAGATATGAACCCAAAAAATAGTAGAAGAAGACGCGCGCCTCTTTTACGCTCATTATCGTCCACCGTCGCTTCATCATCTCTTCTTCATCTGAGGCTACGAGTCCGCATGATCAATTTCTAATCCAGTTACAATTTCATCGGCATCGATTCGAACAAAACAGACGGAATCCAAAAATGCGAAATTGTGCAAATTAAATGCACTGCCGATCGGTGAACAATTTGTAGGTGAATCTAATTATGACTATTAACGCCATGGATTGGTTGCAGAACGCTATCGTTCAACTTTCAACATAAAAGGCACCCAAAAAAATGATGCTCTTTCACGTAATAGACATTTCTATTTTTAAACAGCAGCAAGAGCGACTTTGACTCTAGCAACTTAAATGATTGTCGCTATAACAACTACTAGGCGGAATGGATCTCGGATCATATTATTTCTAATTTATTCGATGTCCTCTCGTATCTCGTGATTTTTCGAATTTTTGATGCCGTCTGAGAGTAATTTCCAGGAAGATCGGCAAAATAATTGTCCACAGCGTCAATGATCTTCCCGCGTTTTTGAAAAGTAGAGACAGCATCTGCCCGTAGAGGTACTGATAATGATCCGTGGAATCCCAATCGGTCGAATTATGTGGATGGGAAAGCAATTGAAGCTTAAGCAATTGTTAATTTTAGTTCAGATGGTGATGTTTGTATGTAATGATGCCTTTCTCATATACATAATACTGTAGTATTTTTTTCAAAATGTTTCTCTTCGTTTTTTTTTTTGAAAGAAACCAAGGGATTGTTTGTGCATTGACTAGTATAACCTACAGAATGAAACAGTGCTTTGTTGGCGTAGATCATCCTTAAGATAACGAAGTGGGTTTACTATTATATGCACTTCCGGCATCGGAACCCGAGAACCGGTATAATCGAAGTCGGTTCGTACGGCCACCAACTAACATGACATACAAACTATACTTTTGAAGTTTTTAAACGATTTTGTCATTGTACTCTAAACGACGGTTTAAATTTTTGTTGAATCCGAAAATATGCAGTGATTTTTGGAAGGACCTAACCTTTCATTTGACCCTAAGATAGAAAATATCGGTTCTGCAAACTCTGAGAAAAGTGAGTGAGATCCACTTCTGAGCATATGACTATTTTCTCCCGTCGTTAATCGAAAATCGGGAGCCAGGATAGCCAGAATCGGTTTGTTTAGCTGCCAACTGATAATGGCTATCGATTTGCGTAGTTTTAAGACCAGTATAGAGATTTTTTTGCGTATTTTGTTTCACCGGTTTAAGTGACGGTGTAGAGGAAGGTGTTCGGCTGCCGGCATCCCACCGTAACTTTTGACAGAAAGCAGATAGCGTCATTCCAACAAATGTCATGTGTGTGTAAAAGCAGCACGTTCTTTTTGTGCCGAACGCCGAAGCAAACAGACGCTTGTACTTTCTGCTGCGTTCAGAACAAATTTTAATTGCGTGAAAATCAACACAAGAGTTTTTTCTGACTTTTTTATAGCATCATAAATTGAAGCGCATCAATCGAAAAGGTGAGTGGATTGAATATTGGTGAGGTGAAATCGATCTATTTCGTGATTTAATTTGTCATTTTCGAAATGTGTTTTGTTTTGTCATTTTCGAAATGTCTACCGATTTCGGTTACCGGCACCCCATGTTTTCGACAAATCGTGAAAAATTGTTAGTGATATTCAGGCTGCTGTCGAGACAAAGCAAATCAAAATTTTGGCTACTCATACAGCAGATACTCCGACTAAGAAAAAAACGTGGAAGACCGGCCAAATCAACACCAAAGGCGCCACCATTCAAATCATCGACCAATGAAGACTTTTGTCCAAAACGCTTCCAAAAAGAAAAAGATCAGTTTTTTCTTTGAATTACTGCAGTCTTTACGTATATTTTTCCATTTTTATTGAAATTTCATGGGGTGCCGGTAACCGAACACCTTTTTTGAAATGGCCAAAATTCATCGCTTTACTAAATTGATAATATTTTTCAATCAAATGAATCAACTTAGTTTCGTAATCAGTTGTTAGCTAGGGACTTTAGCTTTCCATTGATGTATAGATGTCCGCGTAATGTGCAAAAGTCCGAAACTTAAAGTAAAAGGATGCCGGTAACCGAACACTCTCCCCTACAATATTTAACACACTTTACCCTATAACTCCAGAACCGGAAGTTGGATCCGGATGAAATTCCGGACTTCCGTATAGCACCGTGAGATCTTTCATTTGAATCTAAGTTTATAAAAATCTGATGAGCGGTCTCTGAGGAAATCGATTGCACGTTTTTAGTTCATTTTGCACATTTTATCCCATAACTCGGAAGTCGATCCAGATGAAATTCAATGGCAACCTATGAGCAGTGGTGGTAAAGCATCGATTCCGATCACGTTTTTTGACTAATCTCATTTCGATGCTCTATTGATTAGTGAATAAATAGCAGTTCGAATTGGATATTTTTTTACATTTTCAGTGAGCGGGGGTGGCGCAATATGAAAATTTGTAAATTTTTTTTTTACTAATTTGATGTTTTATTAAATATTGATTCAAAAGCAATTAAAATTTAAGAATTTTGGACATTTTCAGTGACCGTTGGGTGGTTCTATTTGAAAAATCGACAAAAATTGTATCTTATACTAATTCGATGATCTGTTGATTCTGGAAATAATTTTGTACATTTTTATCGAGCGTAGGGTGGTGCAATATGAAAATTTGCATATATTTAGACTTTTACTGATTTCATGTTCCATTTAATAGTGAATCAAGAGCAATGTAAATTTGATAATTTTGGACATTTTCGACGAACGTAGGGTGGTGCTATTTGGAAAATTTTAAAATTTTTGACTAATGTCGATTCAATGGCCTATTAATTGGTGAATCAATAGCAGTTCCAATAGGATTTCCAATTTACAGCGAGCGTTGTGTGGTGCTATTTGAAAAATGTTAGTATTTGAATTTGCAGATCCGATGCTTTATTGATTGATGAATGAATTGAATTCGAATAGAATAATTTTATACATATCTTGTGGGCGTGGAATGGCTTAATATACCTAAAAATTTGGGAATACTTTACCTTTTGCTAATTCAATGTTTAATAGATAGCAATTGGAATATTAGAATTTTTATTCGGTGGTAAGGTGGTTTATATGAGAAATTGTGAACTATTTTTCCAAATCGGATGCTGTGTTGATTAATATATAAATAGTAGTAGTGGTGAACCATCGGATTTAAACATGCAAATCGTCGAAGTGCCTGTGATTTTGATTGTAATTTTTAACGCGCTATTGCTTTGAACATCAATTGAAATAGAATTTAGTTTTGATGCTGTAGGTAGACATTTCATCGAACCATAAATAATAAAACTACGCATCGAATAGAGCTCAATTGACCTTCGCCGATGGTCTACCAACTGAATGGTTTGGTACATATTGCTCCGCCGAACAGCAAGCGAACTTTACCATAAACCGAATGAACAGCTTTTGCATATTTTTTCTAGTAAAACATTTCTAAAAAAATATGTATAAAGCATTGGTGCTCGGTTCCCGCTTTACCGCTGGTATGAAATTGTAAATAGTTTAAAAATTACAATTTCTATATGAGACCATCCAGCGCTCGCTGAGAATATCCAAAATTAACAAACGTCGCTCGCTCGCTAGAAACGTCCAAAATTATCCAATTCTACCTGCTACTGATTCGCTCATCTATTGAACATTAAAATACCAAAAATCAAAATATTTTCAAATTTTTATATTAAACCCCCCTACGATCGCTGAAAATGTTCTTATCATCATCATGAAAATCATCTTATTTGAACTGCTATTAATTCATCAATCAATAGAGCATCGAATTGACATTAGTCAAAAACTTTACCATTATACAGATAGAACCATCCTATGGTCCCTGAAAATCTCAAAAATGAGCAATTTGTAATTGTTATTAATTCACTATTAAATGAAACATTTTATCAGCAAAAGTCAAAATATTTACAAGTTTTCATATTGCGCCATCCTACACTCACCGAAAATGCCCAAAATTATTTAATTTGAATTGCTATTGATCCAACAATCAACAAACCATCGAATTGGTATTAGACAAAAAATTTACAATTTTTCAAATAGAAAAGCCCTACGGTGGCAGATAATTTCCAAAGATTTTCTACTATTCAATAAATCATCGAATTAGTAAAAAAATCCAAATTTTCAAATTTCGCCACTCTACGCTCTCTGAAAATATCTAAAATTATCCAAGTTGAACTGCTATTGATTCAACAATCAATAGAACATCAAATTTAAATACGCTCGTTGAAAATACCTGAAATTACTCAATTTTCTTTGCTATTGACTCACCAGTTTATTAAACATCGAATTTTCAAGAGTAAACAAAAAATCCCTTTTCATATTGAGCTACTATACGATTGCTGAAATGTTCCAAAATATTCAAATCTTATTGTTATAGATTCTATAACCAAAACCATAAAATTTGCAAAAGATCCAAAACTTTCTATTTTCCATATCGAGCCACCCTACGCATACTGATAATGTCCAAAATAATACCATTTGAATTGCTATTGATCGATTTATCAATCGAACAAAACTTTTTTTTTGTGCTGATCACGTGTGCATTGATAATTTCAAAACCAGGATGCGAGAATTGAAATCAACAAACCATCGTATCGAACGCAGTTTACTCGGCCCTCGCCGATGGTCCGCCAACCGAACGGTTCGAATCAGATTGCTTCGCCGAACACCGAGCACAGAACATCTTCGCATTAACCGAGGGAATAGTTTTCGAACCTATCGCATGCTTACGCTCGGTGCACATTTTTGAGTAAATTTGCAGAAGCTTCGGCGTTCGGTTCGCAATTTACCACTACTGCCTATGAGACTACAAGTCCTTCAATTAAAACCTTAGTTGAAGAAAATCGGTTGAGTGGTCTCTGAGAAAATCAAGTGCACTTTTTCTTCATTGTTTTGCACATTTTACCACGTTACTCCCGATCCAGAAGTCTGATCCGGGTAAATTTCAATAGCACCCTATAGAGCCAAGAGACCTTACATTTGAATCTAAGTTTGTGAAAATCAGTCCAGTCATCTCCGAGAAAATCGAGAGCTGTTACATACACATACACACACACACACGCGCACACACACACACACACACACACACACACACACACACACACACACACACACACACACACACACACACACACACACACACACACACACACACACACACACACACAGAGAGAGAGAGAGAGAGAGAGAGAGAGAGAGAGAGAGAGAGAGAGAGAGAGAGAGAGAGAGAGAGAGAGAGAGGAGAGAGAGAGAGAGAGAGAGAGGAGAGAGAGAGAGAGAGAGAGAGAGAGAGAGAGAGAGAGAGAGAGAGAGAGAGAGAGAGAGAGAGAGAGAGAGAGAGAGAGGAGAGAGAGAGAGAGAGAGAGAGAGAGAGAGAGAGAGAGAGAGAGAGAGAGAGAGAGAGAGAGAGAGAGAGAGAGAGAGAGAGAGAGAGAGAGAGAGAGAGAGAGAGAGATTTTCTCAGTTCGTCGAGCTGAGTGGAATGATATATAACATTCGGGTAAAAAGTCGGTTTTCACTGTGATTGCATAACCTTTCTGTATGAGAAAGGCAAAACCCTTATTTATCATTTTATGAGATGGGGTTTTGCAACGACTTCAGCTGTATCAGCATGGTAAAACATGCTTCCGAATGGCACTAGCGTTAGTCTTTTTTTTCCAAAGTCGGACTTAGCAGAAGGATATTTTTTCCATTACAGAACCTCACCCCAAAATATGGCGTAGGTAAGCAAAGTCTAGGCATTACATTCCTTTTGTGAAATGTAGCCTTTCTGTTTCAACAGACTTCGTAGCCAATTCTTAGCGTACAGAGTCATTGCATGGCTAGTACTATGGATCCTACTGACACTAAGAATCCTTCCAGGTGGAGGGTTTGAACATACGACAACTGGCTTGTAAGACCAGCGTCCTATGCATTGAACCGCCAACCCGGGAATATGGCGTATGTACTTAGTGCTAATCCTTGTGAAGTACCTCCATTTTCCGGTCGGCCAACTCCATTTTATGTATGTTGTTGCTCCGCCTATCGTCCTCGGGCTTTATAATTCACTCTTATAAACATATATTAAAACATTTCTCAATTACTTTCATTCCTTGCTGATCATAAATAAAAGCAATTCTAGTGAATAAATTTTGAATAACTTCTAAGGATACGGAGCGGAGCGGATACGGAATCATATCGTTTGCTTCCGAATTGATGAGAAGCGACTTTAGGTAGAAATTAAATGCCACTAAATTTATTTCAAATCGAAATTCTCTGAGAACAAGGCAAAATAGATGCACGTTGAGAAGCTTTTGTGCATTCCCACATGTAGAACAGTTAGTAGAGTATTTCCACCTCTGGCGATTCTTCTTCGCTAATTTCCATGTTTGCACTCATCTATCTTCCCTCTTGATTAGTCTCTCGTTGCCCGTGATGAAAAATATAAGAAGCAGCTGCTTATTCTTCTATGTATACCGATGCAGGCTCTTCATGCTTTAAAACGGTCGAAATCTAAGTAGCAATCCGCAACTAGTTCTGATACGATTAAGTCCAAACTATGTTGCATTAAGAGCACGAATATATTTTTTCATGTTACACTGGTCAAAACAAGATAGCCGCAATGTTTCTTCATAACATAATCAGTTGCGAAACAGTTATTTAAGTTGCCAATCAACATATCTTTTTGCCATATTGAACTAATTATCATTTATAAGTTATCGTTACATAATTCAAACATATATTCGATCATAGTTATGCTTTTAACAACTAGTTTAAAATAAGTTTTTTATTTATGATTTTTGGTCAGTCTGTATTTTTGTCTTGCGCATATAGAAAGGCCATGCAATCACTGTGAAAACCGACCTTTGATCTGAGGCCCGGAGAGCCATTCGACTTGGTTCATCGAGTCGCAAAATGTCTGTGTTTGTATGTGTATGTGTGAGAAAAAATATGCACTCACTTTTCTCCGAGATGGCTGAACCGATTTTCACAACCGTGTGAAAGGTACTATTATCCCATAGAAATTATTTAAATTTGGTATGGATCTGATTTCCGGTTCCGGAATTAAAATGAAAAATGTGCAAAAAAATCGCACAAAATATGCACCCACTTTCCTGCGAAGTGGCTGAATCGATTTTAACAAATTTAGGCTTGAACAAAAGGGCTATTCCATTGTCCTATTGTTTTTTTTTTTTTCAAATTTGTTACATACATCTGACTTCCGGTTCCGGAATTACAGGGTGATGAGTGAAAGAACTGCAAATTCAAATGTTTACCTTCGTAGAAAAAGATGTAAAAATGATCTCATTTTTCAAAAATAGTAAGTAAATTCTTCTAGTTTACAGGCCTAGCAAGTTGAAGACCATAAAAACTTATATCGGATATACCAGTTCCCGTAGTCCGGTGCCGGAAGGACCGGAAATAGCGATCCACATCTTCAAAAAGAAGCTAACTCACTTTTCTTTGTAATCACTCAACTGATTTTCAAAAATAAAAGTTCTTACGTTCTTTTATAGACTTGCTGAATTTTATCTGGATCTGACTTCCGGTTCCGGAAGTACAAGGTGATGAGTGTTTTTTAGTTGTAGTATAGTGTGACGATGCAAAAAAGGAAAAAAAAATCTTTTAAATTGGGCTCAAAATTGTAAGTTACTGACCATATGAATCGACTTCGGCTAGAAGTTCATAGAAAAATATGTAAAAACGGAACAAATTTTTCAAAAATAGTGAATAAATTCCTCTAGTTTACAGATCTTGTAAGTTGAAGACCACAAAAACTCACATCAGATAACTCACATAACGGTTCCCGGAATCCGATTCCGGAAGTACCGGAAATAGTGATCGAAAAATTCCAAAATGGAACTAACTCACTTTTCTCCGCAACGACTTAACCGATTTTCCCAAGCTTTGAATCAAATGAAAGGGTTTACGATCCTTCATATAATTGCTAAATTTGATCTATATCTGACTTCCGGTTGCGGAATTACAGGGTGATGCGTGTTTGAAATTTCAAGCCGTCTTATAGTGTGACGGTGCAAAAAAGGAAACAAGCTTTTATACTATGTTCACACCTGCATAAAATAACATGTTTTAACGATAGTAATATAAAGTTAAAACCGCACTGTTCACACTAAGATTATGTTATACGCATGACATATTACTTGAGTATTAAGTTTGTTTATAAACAAACTGCAAAAATGCCTACGTCGCAGGTAGGAAAGAAAAAAGTATTTTGACAACATCCGAAAAATAAGAAATAAGCCAGGTACTTCTCCTGGCTATGAAGGATATTATCGTTTCACGCTTATTGCCAACGTTTCGAATATTTTTGAGCAGCAAATAATCAAAAAAGTCACCTTTTAATTCAAAAACAAAAGTGGTTATACCAGTCTGCGTTGCCAGGTCGTTTTTCAAAAAATCTGTATTCGGCGCAAAAATCTACCTGTACCATATCGGTACCAGAGTCTCTTCTACATAAGTAGTAGAAAATGTCACCAAGAGGTGAGCATAAAAAAGGTCCCCCGACAATCTTTTCTCATGTCTATTCAAGCTAAAAACCAAAATCGGTACTTATCTGCATGATTCGTGAGTTATCGGTATTTCTGGAGTACATATCTGTATTGCGGTATAGACGGCAAAAATCTGTATAAATACCGAGAAATCGGTATACCTGGCAACGTTGGTACCAGTTTGTTTTATTATGATTACATGGCTACTTTGATGGAAAACTGCTGTTGTTGAACAGCTTGTCAATTGACATAGTTGTAAAATGACGGAAAATGCTAGCAGGGTTGTGCTTTACTGACAAGTATATCTTGTTATTTCGGAAAAACAGGTTTTAATGTGACGTTTCTGAATATGAAATAACGCAAAAGTAAAACATGTTATTTCGCTTAAAACATGAAATCAGTATTAACTTGGGCCCAAAACTTCCAACTTGTAGATCATATTAGTTTGTAATCGCTTGTCACCTTCTTAAATGGTCAATTCGTCATCTAACACTCGATGTGGAAAGACGATCATACGAAATGACTTTGGATACACCTGGTTCCTTGAAATTATGGCCAAAAACTCCAAAACAGAGCACACTCACTTAAAGCGCAAATTTGTAGTTCAATTTTCCAATAGTTTATTTTTCTAATGCGAGGGTTGCATATATTTGGCATGCACAGGTTAGAGTCACATTTGTTCGTTATAGAGAAAACTTTTGACTTATTTGATACTGAAGCACATCCATCAATTTCATGGATTTTCATAATTAATTTCTATTTCAGGTTTACTTGAAGATCATGTTAACTATAAGTTTTCAACACGTAAAAGTCGCACTAGAAACCTATAAATTAACATTGTGTTAATGTGGAGTGGATTTGTTAACACAAACAGATACATCGTTTGCTCTACATTTCCTATGTCACGTACAGTGCCATTGCCACCGTTTACTCACTTATTGACATGTCATCAAATCCTACTGTAACAAGTTTCCACAATAGCACCGTAGCACATGATTAATTAATGTGATGATAGATTTCTTTGTTCCATTCTATAACTAGAATATTGGTTATGTATCGATTTGAAATTATGTACGGGAAAGGGTCAATTGAACCACTTCTATGCGGAAACAATTTTCTTTGTTGGACAATACTGATTTGCAGATATGGAGTATATACGCAACATTTTGTTTTCGCACACGTGAGCTCGTCAAGTGGAACAGTGGAACGTATACATGTAAATGCCGAAATACCACTTTTTGTCTGTAGCCAACAAGTTTCACGCATGAAAGAGTATCATTTTGTTTTGATTTTCACTTTCCACAAACCACACTAAATGCATAATGGTATGATTGGGAAAATCTTCCGAGCCGTGTTGAACTAAACTTTGCGGTCAGTGAGAGTGAACGGAAGAACCTCAATTAACGTACGAAGTGATATGGAACTACGATCGGCTACCTTACATATTTATGTGATTTTCTTTTTCTTTCGACCTGCACAAAATGCCCCTCTCGACGTAGGCGAAGGTATTTCAATTGGTAACATTATTATATTATGGCAAAGCACCTGAATGTCAATGTATCATTTGGGACACTTACCTGTACTGGGTGGACTGGACGGCACCGGACTCGAGTCTACCGAGTCCGTCGTTATTATGAAGGACGGATGTTGCGTTTTAGTACTCTTGGAGGGGGATGGAGCCATCATCCCGGTAGTGCAATCTGCAAAATACAAAACAACGAAAAACGAAATAAATATCGGTACCAAGCAGCACTTTCTCCTTTCTTTTTCTGCACTGGATAATCTTTTGTGTATTTTCACTTTCTGCCACTGCCGTCTAGTGGAAGCCACCTACAGACTGAGATGATCCGATTAGCTTGACAGAAAGCCGTAAAAAGAGAAAGAAAATAAATACGTGTTACGTTACACGCACCGGTGACACTACGGGCGTCGGCAGAAGCAGTTTTACTTGCGAACGTCCGACAAACAATAAATGCAACCAGTGACACGAATTGGTCCACTACGAGCGTAAATATAATGATCAAATCACAACCGGAAAACTTTTCCAAATTTATATGTGAATCCATGATCAGTAGTAGTAATTATTTAGCCGGGGGCGTTAAATCAGATTGACCGCACAACTGTGAGGAAAAGATGAATCGTCCGCACACACCCACATGGTTTTTCCCGGTAGCCGGGAAAAGACCTTTTTTTTTTTTTTTTTTATAAAAAATTTTTTATTCAGGCCAATTTGCGTACAAGCTTTACGTGGCCGAATGAGCCATGTTTTTATTAGATAAAATAATTTTTTTACCGTTGGATCTCGTTGTCACCCTTTTTCTAGGGGGAGAGGAGCTTCCATTTTTATCTTGCGATGAGTGAGGGGCACTTTGTTCGTGGCTCGTCTCGTCCTCCATTGCCGCATCGGTGGTATCGTTGTTGGTTTCCGTTTTTTCTTCGTTTTCCTTGTAATTCGCATTCTTGGGTTGGTTGTTAGTTGCTGTAGACGCGCCTTGTTGTGCATTAATTGCAGTTGTTGGTGGGTTTGATGGTACAACAGGAGTACTGCGCTCACTAGTTTCCGTTGTTGGGCGGTTGTCCTTTTTTTTGTTTAAAGATGTCCTTTTTGCAGTTTCAGTGCAAGGTTTGCCGTAGTGTGCAGGTTGTTCACAAAACTGACATGTAACCAGTTGATTTTCATACGTAATCAGCGTTTTACACGGATGTATCCCGTCTTGATCACAAATGATGTAAGATGGAATTGCTTTACGTAGTTGCATACGTACTACTCGCACGCCATTCCGGATACCCGGAAAAAAATTCCGCCATACTTCCCTTTCGATGGAAAGAACTTCACCGTACTGCGACATACATTCCCGAACATACCCCTCGCTGGTCTGCGGGGGAAGGTCATGCACGCGTACTTCTATGGCATTATCCACCATGTACACAGGGATTTTATATTTAACATTGTCATGATCAATACTGTGCACCCCGTTATTAACCGAAGCAAATGCAATTGCATCTTTTTCACGTTTGAACATAATGTACACACAGTTAGACGCCTTGTTGAATTGAATCTCACTTACATCAGTAACGTTTAGATGCATTCGTTCCTTAAGCAAGATTTCAATTTCGGTTGCTGCTGGTCTAACTTTGCAGCGCTTGAAATCAATACAAATTGAATTTGGCCTTGTAGGCCAAGTTTCAGGCTTTGTTAAATCGTATTTGCCCATTTCGTACACTCTATTGTTCACTACACTGTATTGTCTTTGTTTCTATCGTCTCGACCGTAAGCAATTGTCGACTGTGTCTGATGAGATGCCAGCACGAACTGGGAAAAGACCTTGTATGTACTCTTTCAAAGGAGGTTAGTCAATTACTGCGGAATAAGTCGTCGATTGCAAATACGTGAATCGTAGTAGTCGAGAGCTTAAATAATGAATTAGGTCTCTGCAACACTACATTCAGGAGAATCGTTCATCGTACCATTTCATGCACTACAATGTATCAACCATTGTATCATTTCCTGCACTACAAATAGGTCGAAGGAGAACGCACACTAATTAAGGTACATTCGTCGCTGGTGGGAAAACATATAATATAACCGAAGTATTTTATGTATTAAAATTCAGAGTACCCCACTGTATTTAAATTTGGTTCAAAATCTAACATTCGGAACTAGCGTCGAATAGCCATTATCTCTTTCATTCTAAAATTATTTGAAAAAATTGTAAACGAAAAACTTTTTTACCAACTGAAGAATGTAACAACTAACAAACAGCATGGCTTTTTCAAAGGCCGCTCAACTACAACAAATCTCCTAGAATTTTTGACATTCACTCTGAACGCAATGGACGCTGGCAATCACGTAGAAACTCTTTACACCGACTTTAGTAAAGCTTTCGACCGTACTGGCACACCATTACTTCTATACAAACTACAAAAATATGGCATAGAACTTAGCCTTCTGGAGTAGCTTGAATCATACTAAACGAATCGTGTACAAGTAGTTCGCTTGCAAAATATAAATTCTGAACCAAGTAATGTAACACCTAGCGTACCTCAGGGCTCCCACCTAGGGCCTCTTCTTTTCATTTTACATATAAACGACAATTCCTTCATACTCAAAAATCTGAAAGTGCTTATATATGCAGACGACATGAAACTCTTCATAGAAAATAAAAATATCAACGACGCAGTAATATTACAGAACGAAATCAATCTATTCCACATTTGGTGCTGTAAAAGTCTACTCCAACTCAATGTAAAAATGCGACTCAAAAAAAGAAACCCATTCTGCAGACATATTTTTAGGAAATCAAATAGTAGAAAAAAGTGAAATTCTACGTGATTTAGGTGTAGCTTGGACTCCAAACTAACATTAGTGGAACATTACAACACAATAATCAATAAAGCAAATAGTATGCTGGGCTTTATCAAACGCTTCAGTCATAATTTTCAAGACTGGACAGCATTTCCTCTACCATCATAAGAAGCACGCTGCATGCTCATCAATATACAAAAAAGAACGCCGCGACTTTGCAATGCTTTATTTTATCAGCGACATTATTTCTCAACGCGTTCAATCAGCTCCATTATTATCGCAATTAAATTCGTATATACCTAGCCGTCAACTACGTTCCAGGAAATTATTTTTATAAAGACATACTAGAACAAATTATGCAAAATACAGTCCAATCAATCGAATAATGCGTCACTACAATCAATACTGCGAACATCTTGACCTTACTATGTCAAAAAATCAAATAAAATCTCAGCTTTGTCGTAGAAATAATGCGTAGTACGTAAGAGAACATTGCACTATCGTCCGAGACGGGAAATTAGCGTGACAAAAATATTTTCACTATTAAATATTAGTTGTTTGTAGTTGGCATCTTCACAAAAGTTGTTTGTAATCAAATGGCGCTCGTTTTGATTAAAAAAATTACTAGGGTGGTGCTTATTTAGATTAAAATCTAAAATCTTACTTTCTTAATTGAACTCAAAAATGATTTTGTTTTAAAATAAAGTGGACAGAAATTTTATTTTGAGAAACTTTGCTGAAAAAAGCACCTCCCTGGCTTTTCATTTGATCGAGTTACTCTGAAAAATCACTTTTTTTGTTCTAACTTTTTTGTGAAACGTTATATGGAAAAGTTGTCTTCAAAAGAGTTATTTAACTAATTATTGCGCACAACCGAACCAAGCTTTTTCATATGAGCTACCAGTAGAAAGTTATGATTGTTTTTTCATCAAATACTAATCAAGCTTCAAATATCAATATTCATGAGATGCCAGATCGATAAAAATGTATCCTATGCGGTTCCTGAAAGGTCATAATATAAGTAAAATTTTAAGAGAAAATTGGAAGGGTGCTATTTTTTTAATTTATTTAAAGTGCTCTTAAAAATACCTTCGAAAATCTCAAAAATATTGCATAGTTCTTAAACGCCTCAACGTATCAACATACTTCTTTCAGCAAAATAATAGCATCAAATTAGTTCTACAAGTGTTCCATACATTGTCCATTAGAGAAATGAGACACACAAAAACTACAGCCGAAAATAGATTGCAGAACAATTTTATCAAATATATTACCAAAATAACTACTTCATTTGAGTTTGAGCAAGACCTGCCAACAAGATGAATTTACCAGTAAATTTTTAAAAAAATTTCACCTCGTTTCGCCATCACTTTTAGAAAAATATTCATGAAATTAAAAGAAAAACACTTATCGCGCTGTAATTCCGGAACCGAAAGTCGGATCTGGATCAACTTTTCTGGGACTTTTTAAAATATTTCAAGAACTTTTATTTGCATCTTAGTTTGTAAAAATCGGTTAAGAAATTTCCGAGAATATTGACTGCGCCTTTTCTCATAGATTCACACATACTGCCTTGTAATTCCGGAACCGGAAGTCGGATCGGGATAAAATTCAATACCGATCTATGGAACCATAAGACCTTTCATTTGAATCTGAGTTCGTGGAAGTCGAAGAAAAACGAGTGACATTATTTGTCGCATACACACATACATACATACATACATACACACACAGACATTTGCTCAGTTCGTCGAGCTGAGTCAAATGGTATATGACACTCGGCTCTCCGGGCCTCGGTTCAAAAGTCGGTTCTCACAGAGATTGTATAGCCTTTCTATATGAGAAAAGCAAAAACTATAAATGTTCAAATTTAACGAAGAAATGTTTCAAGAACCGATTATTACCAATGTACATAAAGCATCAACCCCAAACTCTCTTCTGGTGAGATTTTGCATCGGTATATTATACTAAATCCACTTTGCAATGACAAACGAATAATAACATCAAGTTCGTAGACAAAACTATCAACCTACCAAACTGTCTTTAGCTAAGTGATATCCTGTCATCACCCAATAATATACGGCATACTTGATTTTTCGTTATGTGTGACTTTTATTAATTTTCTCTTTCCGAGAGTGTATAATAAATTGTAAAGTTTTACAATGTTTTAATTAGTAATTTTTTTATCGAGAGTTGAAACATACAGAATTTTTATTTTTCAGTCAAAAGTTTACTTACACAGAACGTACCAATTACAACTTATTTTACACCTATGCAACATAGAAATTCATCGAACGTCAATTAAGCGTCATTCGAAGTATTTGTCAATTTTGTAGGGCGATTCGTAAATGTTATTCTTGAAAACGTTCCAAAGAAATCAATTGTATTCTTGTTTAGTTTCATTTTCATACATTAAGACGTTTGTCAAATAATTCGATGATAGTAAACAAATTGTATTGATTCTTTGCTTGATGTTTATATGGCGAACTAGAGACTGGTAGGGAGCTTCTTACTCAAGGAAACACGCATCATTTGGCCTGAGTGGATCCAAACATGATATCTTGCCATAAATTTTCTTCGTCCCAGATGCAGAATTTGTTTGTTTAATGTACA
This sequence comes from Malaya genurostris, assembly GCF_030247185.1. Lineage (NCBI taxonomy): Eukaryota > Metazoa > Arthropoda > Insecta > Diptera > Culicidae > Malaya > Malaya genurostris. The sequence continues at coordinate 91,637,459 of NC_080572.1, read as the reverse complement.
TACCTTTCCATTTACAGATGAGATAGACTGACGTTAGAAGCTGTAAAATGAGTCCCTTGATTGTGATTCCTACAACTGATCTCAATTTACTAATACTTGTAATATCAATACAAACAAATCTTCTTGGCAACACTATTTTTGACACATCACGCGTGAATCGTGTCTTGTGTCATTGTCAAACTTGTTTAGTTTTGGTTTCGTGTTCAGCGACGAAGCTCATTTCTAGTTCAATGGATACGTCAGCAAGCAAAATTGCCGCATCTGGAGAACACTCAGTTGGATAAACGTATACTGAAGGCGTTCGAGCAAAAGAAAGAGGTTTCAGTTCAGGATGTGGCTAAAAAACGTGGGCACTTCGAAGTCAAATGTTCTTCGTGGTAAAGAACGTTTGAATCTTCGAACCTATAAGAAGCAGAAACAACCAAAACGTAGTCCGAAACAAGAAGCATCGATCAGGCTGAGGGTTCGAAAGCTATACAATGCGATTCTTGCTGGAAATTTGAACTGCATAATCATGGACAATGAAACCTACGTGAAACTCGATTACAAATCCTTGCCGGGACCACAATATTATACGGTGCTAGAAGAGCAAGTGTTAAACCAGTTCGAGACATCGATCGAAGTCGAAAATTTTGGTAAGACAGCTATAGTCTGGTAAGCAATTTGTAGCTGCGGTAAGATTTCTAAACCCTTCATCACCCCTGCTTCAATAAACAGCGAAATATACATCAAGGAATGTTTACAAAAACGACTTCTACCCATGGTTCGAAGCCACAAGGATCCTGTTGTCTTCTGGCCAGATCTTGCTTCTTGCCACTACTCGAAATCAACGGTAGAATGGTATACTACCAAAAATGTCACTTTCGTCCCAAAAGACATGAATCCACCAAATTGCCCACAACTCCGACCAATTGAGGAATTTTGGGCATTAACGAAGGCACATCTTAGGAAACATGTCTTGGCAGCCGAAACCTTTCAACAGTTCGAAAAAGATTGGAAAAAGTGTCAAAACTTGTCGCCAAGAAGTCTGTACGGAATTCAATGAGGAACGTTCACAAGAAGGTGCTCCAGCTAGTCTACAATGGCTAAGTAGCAAATGTTGAGAATAGTCTAATATTATCAGTATATCGAATAAAATTTGAATATCTAACACTTGTGAGTTATTTACAGCGAAATCAAAGTGCGTCCCTACTTTCTAGGACAGTCTTTAGATTATGGGCCAGTGGCATTATGCGTGAAATACCGGCCGATACGTTGGAGAAAGTTCGCCAAAATTGGACTTCGCGCATGGGCCATCAAAAGTGGAGCCGCGGTCAACATTCGCATGAGCATCTTAAAATATATTGATTGTTCTATGGATTCTAATTGAGATTTCATCAATTTTCTCAGAATTTTTTATATCAAATCCTATACCTCTTATAAAAATGACCCTTGATATAAAAACTTCATTTAAGTTTCTGTACTTCAGTCTAGACTTGAATATGATTCAATAGATCGATATACGAGGTCTGTTCAAAAAGTTCCCAGAGTTTCTTAATTGCGCGCGTCTGGAGAGTCCGGTGGTCAACATTTTTTTTATTGTGTTGGTACATATGTCCCTAATGTATGGTAAAATGTTCAGCTGTATTCATTGTTTACATTCTGTCTTGTAGCGGCTGGTATAGACGTGTTTTTTTTAGCTCGGCGATTGTTGTCTTGGTGATTGGGTGGTTGGGTGCTTCCACGTGGACGATTGTGCTTTTGTTTCGACATCATAACCGTACACCCATGTTTCATCACCAGTTATGACCCTTTCAAGTAAATTTGGATCGTCGTTGACGTCGTTTAACAGCTCCTGAGCGATGGTAATGCGTTTGTTTTTTTGATCAAAATTCAGCAGTTTTGGAACGAATTTTGCTGCCACTCGTTTCATGCCTAAAACATTTGAAAAAATATGATGGCATGAGCCAACTGATATGCCAACTTCATCAGCAACTTCTCTAATAGTGATTCGGCGATCATCCATAATCATTTTTTCCACTTTTCCCACATTTTCATTGATCATTGACGTGCTGGGTCGACCGGAGCGTTCGTCGTCTTCAACGTCTTCGCGGCCATCTTGGAAACGCTTATACCACTCGTAAACACTTGTTTTTTTCATAGCAGACTCACCGTAGGCTCCCTGTAACATTTCGCACACTTGGTAACACTTTATTTCATTTTTCACGCAAAATTTAATACAAATTCTTCAATTCTTCCATTGTTTAAACTAACAAAAATCGCCGAGCTCAAAAAAACACGTCTACACCAGCCGCTACAAGACAGAATGTAAACAATGAATACAGCTGAAAATTTCACCATACATTAGGGACATATGTACCAACACAATAAAAAAAAAATTTGACCACCGGACTCTCCAGACGCGCGCAATTAAAAAATTCCGGGAACTTTTTGAACAGACCTCGTATTATACATAATACGGTTACTTGACGTAAACACTTAAGCGGAAAAATTAATAGATGAATGACGCTAGATCTCCTGAAAACCAGCTGTCTGGAGTATTATACGAATTCGAGATTCAACTTAAACGGTTATGCACTGATGAGTCAAAGACGAAACGAATTCCGGAAATTGATCGTTTCATACTCATAGTACTTTTTGCGGAGTTCGTATTGTTTACCATAACATATGCAGATCTTCAACCACCCCTACTAATAGATCAACTCTCTAGTCTTGTATGCAAATCTTTGAGCCCGATTCCGACTCGTACCCGATTAAAAATAAAAATATGCACCCATAACCAGACTCGAACCCGAGAAAAAAATTCTCCTGAATACCGTACCTGATTAAAATCCAAAATCACGCCTGACCCGAGCCGGGTCGGGTTAGTTTCAGTACGAAAATAATAAGGGAAAATTATTAAAATAGATTCACATTATTCATGCACTTAAATTTAAAAATAATTCACAATATTTTTCTATATATTTTTTCTAAACTGTACCAACTTTAAAATACGAGTATGGAGCAGCTTCATCCAATATTCTCTATTTATCGCTAGAAACTAGAACTCTTCCAAACCTTTCGAGTTTGAAAAACCACAATATTCGCCATCCGAACTGCGGTGGAAATAGTGTGATACACTGAACAACCTAGTGTGCTGAATTCGGAACCTTTCCACCAATCAAAATTTGTAATAGATTGAGAAGTCTCTACAAGTCGATATGAATTCCATATTTCTGAAGAGAAGTATTTTCAAATTGAAAAAAAATGCAGACCTCCGTTGAAAAAACAAAAAATTTAAATCATCGTCACCTAGTTCGTCCATAAGAATCGTAATAAAGTAATCGACTATGCTCACCGATGATTTCCGACACCGCAGTTAATTACTATCATAAAACATTGTTCGATAGAAAAACGCCTGGAAGTGAGTCATTTGCACTTGCCGCTTCATTTAGCGATCCTAAATGGCGATATAAATTTCAAGCTCTGATATGCATCTTCTATCTATTTAATACAATTTCTTTTCTACGGAGGATTGCACCACTTATTCGCTTCAGATGAGTTATGGATTCATGCGCTGGAGAAAGAAAAAAACGAGCCAACTGCGAAAAATTTGCATCTGATGTGTGGACGTTATGAAGAAGTTTGCAGTTGTGAGCCAGCTTGAATGCGGATGATATTATAAATATAATGAAATTTACTTAAATCGGGCAAAATGTACGCACTCGATTATAGAAAGTAATGATGCTTTATTTACTAGATTTGATCGTGAAACATGAGAACCGAAAATGGGCGGATTTGGGGCACTGGAACATATCAGTTGAACACGCTCGGACTAAATTTCAGGGGCGTATCTCCATCAATTCAGAATTCATACTAGGTCATTGAAAATAATAGCATAACAATCGACCAGACCGGACCTTCCGTTTCTGTTTCTGCCAGCCCAAAATAAGTATAAACAGTTATATGTTTCGTAACGTAACAGTTTCGAACAAATCACGGCCATCTACTCCCGCTGATTTACTTCACTCAACCGGACAGTCCGAGGAAAGGCACTTTTGGACCATTCGTGCATGAACAACATGCCATCATTATTTGCAGTGATCAACACCGAAAAAATGGTAAAGCCGTCCCGTGGATATAATGGAGGGTTTTAAATTGCATAACTTTTCATAAGAAGTGACGTTTCATCATAGGACTGTAATACATCGAGTGACTTGTTTCTGGATAATTGTGTAAATTAATGACAACTCCTATGACGTTCAGCCTAGCGACTCCCGTTGCACAGCTATGAAAAACCACCGATTAAAAGCTTAGCCCCTTGTATAGTATCTTACAGAATGAAAAAACGGCTGACTGAAGTATAAGTAAAGGTAATGCACCGATGCGTTCAAACGGAAGAAAATTCTACTGAAACATGATTGATATACCATCCATCCATCAGTGAGTGGAATAAAACCAGTCGACTGGCAAAAGCCGACCAGACCAAACTATGATTGGTTTCATGCTAAATTCATCGACTTGAACAAACCAGAACATAGCTGAACGGTTTTTGAACGTCCAACTCAGTGTGTATTTAATGGTAGAAATCATTGGAGCGCAATCACGACATTTCAACACAGCAGCTGAGAATACACTACCGGTCAATAACCTTGTAACTGTAAGCATGATCGAGGCACCATCCATGCAAATTTACTGAGCACAAAAAACTGACTGCAAAGCCTGTCGAAACAGACTCCAAAACCAATTTTTTACTCCAAAACCAATCGACCCAAACAGCAACTTGGGCAATTGTACCTATATTAATCATATTAGTCAAAGCAACACACCATTTAAGAAATAAATCAAACTTCAACCGAAGAATAAAGCTGCAATCAGTTTTCAGTTTGTTTTTGTTCCGGTAGTAAAGAAACAAAAAAAAAAACATCATAGAGAAATAAAAGTATTCCACTACTAATTCGTTCTGTTCCTCGAAGACAATGTCATGAATTCAGTTACCCTGTTACAGTTGTACTAGTACCTTGAACTTTTGATAATAAAACATACACAAACTTCGAGCGGCTCGTGGTTTAGGCTAATCCAAATACGTGTTCGGCATGATTATAATAGGTTAAAACAATGGTATTGTTCTGATTCAAGAACCGACTGATGCAATAAAGTAAGAAAAAAAACTAACCAACAACATATTTTTCTTTCGTTACGATCAATTTAATCGAGTTTCCAAACGACCGGTATTGAGTATATTTTTCTTCAACTAGATACATTTCCGAGTGCGAAAATAAATAGAACGGAAGAAGCTCTGGAATTTTTCACATAAACAGACGATAGGTAAATTGTTTTAGTTTACGTCACGTTACAAAGGTTGTGCCTGGTTCGGGTGTGAGACAAGCAAAATTTATCCAAATAATCAACAAATTGTTCATTTAAAAGCAGATCGTAAAACTAAAAATAAATATTTTCATCGCGCACAGAGACAAACTGATGAAAAGAAAGTTTTCAAAGAGGTCAATATTGTATCGGAATATTAAAATAGTTCAGTTTAAAAATAATTTGATCGCTGAATTTTGTAGTTTGTTTCATTTGCGACTGTCTCAGAATACTTCCCAGATTAGAAAGACAGTTCGAAAAGAACTAAATACTCTGCGATTATGACTACTGCGGAGTATTGAAATTACCAGTAGGTGTTGGCAGATGTTTCGTGGAATGGTAAATGTTTATCGCCGCTGAAGAACAAACAACGCCGTTTCCCATTAAACACAGGTGTGAAGAAACAAGGCACCGAATGACACCATCAGAAACGGAAGAATTATTTCCTTAGTAATTTACCAAGTTTTTAAATTGTATCATCATCATTCCACATAGTATGTTTAGTTCCCCATTCGAACGCAAATCAATCTGCATGAATCTATTTTATTTTCAACGGTTTGGCTCACGTGAATTGAATTTGATACGATTGCTCATTGAGACATATTCATTTACTCCGATTACCATGCAACTATCAAAATGCATACCTTTACACAGTGTACGATTACGGTTCGTAATTGGTTCCAATTCGTTTAATGTTATGTCCATTAAACACCTAAACATAATAAAAATCAAATGAAAAAGAAGCGCAATTTTAGCGATTTTGATCGTGGCATGAATACTAACAAAATTTTGCACAGTTCATCTTTAAAGTATATTAGTGTGAGATACAGAGTTGCAAAGTTGTTTGCTGTGGCCAAATGGAAATATATAGATGAGGAAAAAACAATTTTATGCTCTCTTGAAAAATTCGGGATTCGGTCGTCAAAACGAGAGATAGCTAAAAGCCCACAACAGTTCGCTTTCACATCTCATCCAAGTCAGTCGATATATCAAAACCGCTTACGTTCGGGACGCAAGAAACCAAGTACTGTATTGTGTAGTGAACAATAGAACGACCTCGAAACAAGTGAACCAAACGAACAAAAGCTACCGCCGACACGAAAGAATACAATTGTTGTTGACTTCAGGCAGTGCAAAATTCGACCTTCGATACGAGTACTTGAAGGTTTGCTTAAAGAGCAAATGCATCTTGACATTAAACGTGTGCATTTACTTCAATGCAATAAGACGAATAATGTTGTTTACATCCAGTTTTATAAAGAGTTGGATGTTGGACATGTCAATATTGCCAAAAAGCTGTTCACTACGGTAAGCTATGTGATGAACTGGACAAGGAGACAACTACACCAAAGGACAACGGTGCTTCCTGCACACCAATCCCAAGCAACCCCAGTACACCTGTGACAACAATGAAGCATCCCCTTCAACGAAACCATCAGTATCCCCTATAGAACAAAGTACACCAGCTGCAGTGCAACTTACCCTCCAACCAACCAGCAACTGCGACCAATGTAAAAAAAAAAGAAAACGGAAATCACACACAACACCGACGATGAAGCAATGGACGCTGAGATAAGCCGCGGACGAAGTGACCCCCGATCCTCGTTGGATGGAAATGGAAACTCATCTCCTCCTAGAAAAAGGGTGACAACGAGATCCAATAGCAAAAACAAATTTATGTAACAAAAATGTAAGCCAATCGGCCACGTAAAGCATAAAAATTTTATTATATAAAAAAAATAAAACCCCACAAGTTCCTTTCTCATGCCTCCCCGTGTGTCTATGATTAGTAGCAGAATGAGAGGATGCGAATTGGTATGAATGCAATAACTCCAGTGAAATGCAGAAAATATTATAAATCCTTCAAATGGATCAACTATTTCGGCTTGACATTCTGTTGCTGATGTGAATTTGAACACCTTAATGTGGTATTAAATTGACGTTAATTTATCCACTCTTCTTGCCTTTCTCATATAGAAAGGCTATGCAATCACTGTGAAAACCGACTTTTTAACCGAGGCCCGGAGCTCCGAATGTCACATACCATTCGGCTCAGCTCGACGTACTGAACAAATGTCTGTGTGTGTATGTGTCCGTGTGTCCGTGTGTCCGTGTGTGTATATGTATGTAACAAAAAATATGCACTCACTTTTCTCGGAGATTTTCACAAACTAAGATTCAAATGAAAGGTCTCATGATCCCATAGCCTGCTATTGAATTACATTTGGATCTGACTTCCGGTTCCGGAGTTACATGGTAATATGTGAAAATTATAAGAAAAACCTGCATTCAATCTGAAACAGTTCAAGCGATTTTTACAAACTAAGATTCAAATGAGAGGTCTTATAGTTTTCTAAAAATTTCTAGAACAATTCATCCAGATCCGACTTTCATTTCCGGAACTAAAGTGTGGTAAGTGGAAAATTACGAATTTTATGAGTATTTTTTCACGAACGATCCCATAAAACTGTCTGATAAATTATTCTAGTTTGCAGAGCTTGTTAATTTGTGGGCACAAAAACTTAATTCGGCCCTACTGGTTCTGTTCCGAAAGCCCCGAAAATGTTGCAGAAAAACTTAAAAAATAGAAATCACTTCGATTTCTCTGCGATGCTTGAACCGATTTTCACATATCTCGATTTGAATTAAAGCTCATATTATATTTAAAGCTACTATGAAATTTCATCCGGATCCGACTTCCGGTTCCGCAGTTACAGGGCGATGAGTGTCAAGAAAACACAAAACAAACGATGCGTGCTTTGTTCTATTTCGTACACGCTATGAAGAAATCGAAACGGTTACAAATGTCTGCTACTAGTGTATAATATTGGTAAAAGACGGTGCTGCGATTGATAAAAAATTATAGCTATTTTATGATCAGTATGACCGAAAGAATAAACGAATGTCAATGAATTTTTTAATTAAATGAAATATAAAATTTTTAAATCCGGTAGTACAGTAATACCGTACCGGTGGCGTAGTGATGTCAATAATAATAATAATAAAAGTAATATTAATAATAAAAAAGATAATCTTACTTTATGTTTTATACTGCTGATCCATACTGTTTAGCTTGACTTACATATGCAGAAGTAACAGAAACGCAGGTTCGCTTCGTTTTTAGATTTCGATTAATTGAATTAATCGAAATAGAGTATGAGAAAGTAAGTCTAGGTTTAACTAGGTTAAAAACTGTTTAAATTTGCAGGTCATATTTGTTGCTGGAATACAAACCGACTTCGGCTATTCCGTTCATCTTAATCCGGGTTCGGAGGAATCGGAAATGGTGATTAAAAACTGCAAAAGGGTCTCACTCACTTTCCTTCAAGATGGCCAAATCGATTTTCAAAAAGTTATAGGTTCAAAGAAAAAGTCTTACAGTTTCATACGGAATTCCTAAATTTGTTGTGGATACTACTTCCGGTTCCGGAAGTACAGGGTAAACTGGATTTGTAGAGTTTGTTAGATTAAGTCTGAACAAACTTTCCTATTTCTATTCAATGAACAGTTGTTTTTGCGAATTCCACAGTAATATTTTTGATGTTATGAGTAATATGAGAAAGGCACCATTACACCACTAGGTGGATTAAAACAGGTTTTTCAACGTGATTTTGCAAAAACCGGTTGTAAAATTCCTTCCATTATCCATAAATTACCCATTACATCTCATCCTTAAATTATTCGACGTATTAAGTAAACTACGTTTTTTGAGCAGTGCGGTAATACTTCATTTCATTCGAATATTATTAGATGAAAATGAAATTTATGACCATTGACTGTCAGCATATCCATTTGACTTTTGTTGTTATACTTAAGGAGTGTATCGAAAATAAGCTATCCACAAATTTTTCTTTCAAATTATGATAAAAAACGATATTTTATTCAAACTAAAAATTGATCCTTTATTGTACGAGTTTAAACTTGAACATAATGAAAACCGGATGAAATTTAAGTTATTCCTTCACGAATTCTCGAACTTTTGATCGAACGCTCTTCATCAAGTTCCGGACAAGTGCTGCATCGCATTTTTTGGACGCTTGAGCCCAAATTTTTTTGAACTCCTGCATGTTCCCAGCTGCCTAATCAGTCTTCTTGAAGACCCTCTTCACGATTGCTCAATAACGTTCGATGGGTCGAAGCTGAGGCCAAGTTGGTGGATTGATATTTTTCTCAACGAAATGTATACCCTTTTCCGCAAGCCAATTGAGAGTGGTTTTGGCATAGTGAGCCGACGCCCAATCCAGCCAAAACAGTGGAGGTGTACTATGCTTCTTATATAAAGGCAGCAATCTCTTCTGGAGACACTCAGATCGATAGATTTCTGCCTTTATAGTTCCGGTAGTGTAAAAATGGTTGACTTCAAACCACAGGAACATATTGCTTGCCATACCAGTATCTTTCAACCGAATTTTTCCACTTGAATCGACCTGTCCGCATCGCTCACATCCTCCCCAACGACGTAAAGTATTGTGGACCTGGAAGGGTTTTTGAGTCCTCCTTTACATAGGTCTCATCGTCCATCAAATTGCACGCATCCGGACACTGCAAAAGACGCGAATACAATTTCCGGACCCTTGTTGCTGCTCGCTTCTTCTGTTCGACACTTTATTTCGAGATTTTCTGCTTCTTGTAGGTCTTCTGGTGATTTCGCCTCTTGATACGCTGGATCATTTCACCTTTCATCCATTATCTTAAAATAATTCGAATGTTTGAAGCCCGCTCTCTCATTCAATTGTAGGAGATATTTTTTTTTTCAAAAGATCAAATCACGGCGGTGACTAAACGGAGCTTCGATTGGAAGAGCGACGAATGAAGAACTAAATGCTACCAGTTCTGTACTGTAAAGACTACTGCAGTAGAGTGATCGTCAATATGTGCCACATTCGGTTTTAATTGAATGAAACGATTGGTAAGAAATAGGACATTGGATGCAAACTGGAGTATTGGTAGGATCTGAAAATGGTAACTATTTATACAAAACTGAAGAACATAAACTAAATACGGATCGATTACTTGCCATTTGTAAGGTATCAAAAGCCTTTCTGTAATCTATTTGAAGCAAACATGTCATTCAGGTAGGTCTGGTCGATGGAACGGTGACCTCGGAGCACGATTTGCTCTGCATATGAGATGGGGCCATCGGAATTCGATTGAGTTAACACCTCCCTGAGTCCTGGACTAAAGTTATTTACATGTATAACCAAAACACATGCAAAAATCTTTTTTCTATAAATTCGAGATCGTTACTAAATATTTTCATCGTTACTAAATATTTTGCAAATCTGTAATTCAACGCCTCAAGAGAACTGAAACTTTGGATAACAAGCGCGGAACACCTAGTAAAACAAACAATTACTTGTAAGGACACGGAGAGGACGATAATTTTACCAGAAATCTCAACATTTCAATACGTGAAGTTACTTAAAAGGACAGTGTTTCATTATTATACACCCTAAAGGTCAATACAAGATCTACTACTGTGGGCAAAAAGTAGTAATGAATAATTAATTATATTTCGTTGGTACGACTGTCAGTGACATCTGTGCCAAGTGTCACATCAAAATATTCATTAGTGTTTAGTACACTCTGTATATAGTCTGTCTTTCTGAAGTATTGAAAGTGCAATCGTCGATTTTTACAATGAGTGAAATTATTCAACAAAAACGTGCTTAATCCACCTAGCAGTGAGATGATACCTTTTTTATGAATCCGCATGTGTTTTTTGCATGAATATTCTTCGGTGTTTCAGTTCTCATAACATTATTTTAATGACTGATTACTCTGTAATGTCGAAACTGCAAATCGGATCGAATTTGAATCTAAAAGTGTAGCAATCGATTAAACATGGTTTATGTTTTATTTACGGTAATTTAAGTTACTTCTAGAGCCGGTATTCAGGAACAAGCATAACCCAAACCGATTCGTATGGCCATATGACGAATAAATTGGAATATTTTTGAGTCCAACTTTAAAGCTTTTCGGGATTGTCATCTTCTATATCGCATTGAATTTTAAAAATTCATCATCCCACAATTCCAGAATCGGAAGTCAGAATTGGATAAAATTGGATTTATTTAAATTTGAACTTATGTTTCTGAAATTCGATTTGGCTTTTTTAGAGAAAACGATTGAGCGTAGAGAAACGATTGGATACTGGAACCGGAATTCGAAATTCGGTGTAGCCGAAGTCATACAAATTCACCTGAGTAGCTGTATAGTTTACATTTGTTCCAAATGTTTGAAAATCAATGTAGACATCTTTGAGAAATCGTAGTTCGAATTAAATTTTTCAGTGCCTTTCGAAACGAAAACTGAATACAATCATAAAATGAAATAAGTTTATTTGGTTATCGACTATCCAAATCTGCTAACCCGATAAACCTGATTAATTTATGTGAAATAGACCTTTTTATACTAATCACTCTGTATCTCCGAAATAAGAAGTTGGATCTGACTGAAAAACAAGATGTTTTATAGAATCTTAAAACCTGTCATTTTAATCTTAGATGATTCTTAGATTTCTTTTGAATCTTAGATCGGTTCAGCCATATACGAGAAAAATGAGTTATACAGTTTTAATTTCGTTTCACATATCATCCTGCAGCTCCGGAACCAGAGGTCAGAACCAAACATAATTCAGGAACCTTGCTTGGGAGTATACGACTTTTCATATAAATCGGAGTTTGTAGAAAACGGTTGAGTCATCTCCTAAAAAAATTGAGTGAAATTATTTGTGACACACGCATTTGCTGATCTCGACGAACTGATTCGAATGGTATATGGCTGTTATGTTCTTCCAGCATTTATTACTGTAAGCAGTTTAAATCAATATAATTATGGAATTGCTTTCAACTCGAAAATTCTGCCATCATCTGGTTTACATATTCGAACGATTATGTTGCCAAAAACGAACCGTGCTAAAATCGGTTCGAGGCAAAATATCATGCTGTACACAGTCTTTTGGGTACTTGAAAACAAATGTATGTAGCAGTACAAAAAATCGTGTTTTATGTTGCTCCCAAGCATTTCTTTGTCAGACAGCGCTCAAAACTCCTACTGCTGGAATAGGGGAAAAAGTCGCTTACACAAAAATTTCGATATCTCCGTTAAAAATGGACGGATTTTAACAATCTATGGCTTGTTGGATAGGTATTACCATACGGAATCTAGTTCTGAAAATATATTCTGTTTTCAAGGTCAATTGTGACAGATACTGTCAAAAAATTTTTTGACATAAAACTTTGTGTAACTCAAAAAGTAAACATCCGATCTTAAAACCATTCAATAGCGTTCAGGGTGACGGGGAGACCTTTCATTTGAGACTAGTTTGATCAAAATCGGTCCAGCCATCTCTGAGATCCCGACCTTTTAGTTGACAACACACATACAGACACACACACGGACATTTGCTCAGTTCGTCGAGCTGAATCGATTAGTATATGACATTCGGCCCTTCGGGCCTCTGAAAATTTGTCTAAAGTTTGAGCGAATTCTTTTTTATATTTTTATATTTATAAAAAAAGGTAAAAAGTTGCCGACACATTCAGAATATTGCAAAAGATCTTCGGTGAGATTTGTATGTCGCGGGCAAGTGTTTTTGATTGGTACAAGTTGTTCAAAGAGGGTCGTGAACGCGTTGACGACGAACCACGTCTAGGACGGCCATCAACATCAACTGATAATGAACCCGTCAATAGAATCAAGAAATTGGTGCTCGAAAATCGACGATTAACAGTCAGAGACCTTACTGGGATCGTTGGAATATCAGACGGATCAGTAAAAACCATTTTGAAAGATCATTTGGGCCTAAGAAAAGTGAAAGCACTAGTGGTTCCAAAATCACTCATTGATTCCTCGTGAATTTTTCGCCAAATATTCAACCAATATCGTTCCGCAACCACCGTATTTACCTGATTTAGCTCCGTGTGACTTCTGGTTGTTCAGCAAACCCAAACGACCGCTCCGGGGATACCGTGTTGAGTCAATTGAATACAACAAACGTGAATCCCTAGTCGCATTGAAGGCTATTCCGAAAATTGACTTTAAAAACTGTTTCGAAGATTGGAAAATAACGTTAGCAAAAGAGTATGGGGTCCGAGGGGATTACTTTGAGGGAATTTTGAAATTATGAACAAAGTCTTACTATTGATTGCCCACAGTAGTATCACCAGATTTACAACTAACTCAGTAATGAATCGATTGGTACCAAAGACAAAACGTGGCACTTAAGCCAAATTGTTGTTATTCCTGAAGAAATCGTTAAGCATCAAGCAATTTTCAAGTCCTTAACGAAAGAACATGATTTTGCATAAAATTAGTAAGTATTGACAAGATACTAATAAATCTAACAGCTAAAAAAATTGTCTTTCTAAGCAAATCTGAGATTAGGATACAGTAAGAATATGAATTGCCCTAAGTGACTACCTTACAGTGACTTTTTTTTCGAAGAGTGCGAGAAATCGTTAAGAATAAGTTAAGTGATCAACCTGGTGAAGGCACACTATAGACAATATGCACGCATATTTTTCTCTAAGTTAACAAAAATGTCGAAGGGACTAACTTCACGATTTGAACACATTCAGTATACAAAGCTCAACAAGTCTATGAAATATTTACAGTCACGATGTTTTAATTCACTTAAACTATACAATTCCACAAACACAATTTTCTGAGCTATGTTGCTCGAACAGACTGCGACAGACCCAGAAGCAGATCGGCATTCCACAACAATGCTTTACTTCAGTTACATCGTACAGACATAATAACAACCGTGTAAAAAGTGAAATAGCATAGTACACATAGAAAAAAAAACAAACTCGGGGCTTCGTCGAATGTTCCAGGAAAACTTGTTCAACAAGTTCGTAACGGTTGAGCAGTGATCAATTCTGTGCCAATTCGATGGGATTCAAACATTCTTGCTTCCAAGACAAAAGCAGTCGGGTGCCGCGGGGATCGGGAAGATAGGAAAACAACCAGTTCGACAAATACCGTAGCATACACTAGCATACTTCTTGTAGGCTATTTTACATGCTGCTATCCGAAGTGCAATAGAAGTACCGCTCCTTCGCTTTGGAAATTGAAGCTACCGGTTCAACAGTGCAGTTGGGATAGTCCAAAAACAACCGATCGATTCGCACACGGAATCTTCGCTGCCATCGGCGAACGGAAACGGGCTGAAACAAACGTGTGCATTTTTTTGTCGAAACCCTCCATTACCGCGAGCTGACTAATGGTAATGGCTCGCTCATTATGAGATGGGTTAAATGCGCTGACGTGATTCATTGTGTCGAATGGGTGTACTCGAAACCGTTGTAACCTGAGTATGGGAGATCGGTTAGCGGCTATACTATGAATACGCGGGTTGGTCGACGACTGCTGCGATATATTAGGAATGCAATGTTTGGTAAATAGTTCGGTGTTGCAACTGAATTCACTAGGAAAATAGCATTCGTTCCAATGATATGCAAACAGTAATCAAACTGTTTCGAAAGGACTAAACATGTCTAAGATATATTTATGGCGATGTCCGCTAAATTATTTTACCAATTGTTAGTGTTTTCTTAGATTAAGGATAGCAAATAGAATAGACTCGATAACAAAAGACCCAATACTATGCACCGTTTTATTCAATAAGATTCTGTTTTAAATAGATTCATATTTATAATGTTTGATAGTTGCATTGTTACAGAGAGCATACACATGCAAACTTACATAAACAATGCAATGAACTTAATTTCAACCATAATACCCATTAACAATCACGAATATTAACTTCACTCTCGCGTTTTTATGACACTAAAAAACACAAATTATTGTTTTAATTTTGGTCATTGCGTTGAACATCACATCATTTTCTCAACGCGGCGAATGCAGATTATGGGTTGTAGGTGGGAAACTCCATCTTTTTAATTAATTATAAAACGCCACAGCTCATTCGTCGCAACGTTTTGTTTCTTCTCTTTTACAATGTGACATTTTTCCTACAGACCACGTTCAGTTACTAGCTTTCCTGCACAACTGTGAAAATAACACGAAACTTCGAACGGTTTGCTCAAGTGCCACCGAAAACCAGTTTCATCGGCAAACGGTTTCCATGCTCTTTGGCGAACGAGGCCAGCCAGGAAGCAATCCGTCCCGTCCTGGTTGCACTTGTTGTGAATAATTGGCACGGAAGCACGATTGCGACGGGGGACCACTGAAAATCGATAGTTTCATCAGTTTGGAGCGAGACTAGCATCAGGTTCGAGTTGAATGACGGCAAAATGGGGGTAATCGATATGCGGGACCATAGCGAATAATTTCAAAGTAACTTTTCCGACGACCTCCAAGTGATTTTCACCTGCTGGCGGAGGGTTTTTCCGTCGCGTCATGGCGTAGGTCGGGCTGAACTCAGTAGGCAGACAATCGGGTCTAATGACCCTTCCGTCATCATGGGGAAGTCACAACAAACTAGCTTTCTACCGTACACTTGAACACATAATGGCAGTTTGTTAGTGACTTTGGCTAGACGATATGAGCCAGGGCTGACATGCAAATGTCAGCGGGATTGGCTGTGATTTCTAGGTCGAGAGGTAATGGATTTAGATATCAAGTAGAAAAAATACTATCAGTGATGTTTCGAAATATAGCTGTTAGAATTTAGACTTGTATTGTTTACCCGCATATTTGGTATACATTTTTGCGTATGAACATCAACTAATTAATTTCGGTTTTCAACAAATTTAAAACTACACACTAAGCTTTGATTCCTTTGTTCGATAATTTTTGTGACGAAAACATACGGTGATCATTAGAAATAACCGATGATTGGAATTCTGCTGTAAATAATATTACAATTCATACAGTAAATCAGAATAGTAGCCGAGTACGGCAAAAATCATACTGTCTGTATGATCAAATTGCCTTCCAATTAACAAACTGCTGGAAATACTGATTGTCGCGAAAACTAGCTGTCGAACGGTTATTAAAATTTTCAGTAAGTGTATTTTTATTAACCAAACGAAAAAATAAATCTTGCTAGGTTCGTCCAATGGATTAAGGTACCAGTGCACATGTTTTCAAAACATAGAAGCTTTTTTGTAAATAACTATTTTTTGGAATATGAGTTAATTAAAAATTAAATTATTAAGATTTAAATTGGGTGTTCAGTCACAAATGGTGACTTTTCAGCCCTATTATATGCATGATTTGGTTATTACCATGAAGACATCATTTGCTTCCGCAATTCTTTGATTTTTGTGTAGGGAAATTTTTAACCTACTTGTATTGTGTAATGGGGAAAAGCAGTGATGGCCCAGCACACGAGCCAGCTCTCATACAGTCCGTGTGCTGTACCTTTTCAAAAACACGCACACGAAGCCTGAAGCACACACTCGTGTGCCGTGTTGCTACTAGATCGAGAGTCGTATGCTTCGAAGAACCAGTTCGCGATGCTGGCTCATCTGCTGGCTCATGAGCAGACATGGGGAGCTAGCTCGTGAGCTTCAAATAGAACTTTTTGGTTATGTTTACTTGGTGTTTTTTGTGTATTGAGTAGCTCGATGACTCAATTTGCATGCTTTCGTTGTTTCCTTCATCACCAGCAGCACCTAATTTTCTTTTCGCTGAGAAGAAATCCGACACACTTTTCTGAGATCTCTTCGATATGTTAGAATCAAACTCTCAATGACTGTCACTCTTCTACTGATTTTGAGTAATGACATAACGAAAACAGTTTGCATGAATGTCACGAAGTAGCAACGCCAGGCCTTCCGAATACTCATCACAGTTGCCATTACACCCAAATTAGAACGAGTGTAGTCGGTGTTAAAAGTGTAATCTGGTGTAAAGTGTGGTATATTTTTTACTAGTTTTGCATTGTGTATTGCTATTGCGCAGTGAAAACTGTTAAATCAACATTAGCAATGTGGTCAAAATTCTATCCCATCTCTAAACTTCCCAAAGATACAAAATTGGCAATTTTTCACGATTTTAAAAGTCTCAGACGTGTAATCCTTAGTGAAAAATTTCTATAGGATTTCACTTGTCACTAATTTCCACACCCCACGATTTTTTGCGTAAATCAATCGGCACTCATGATTGATCTTGCTCATATGTAATTTTCTTCCATCATGCTCAAACTTGATCGACTCGTCTAGTGATTTGATCTTACAGGAATCAATGATAATAGTAGCTCAAAATCACTGCCAATTTTGTGTGACGGAAGATTAGTATTGATTTTAATCGATGTGATTCAATGATCACTGATAAACTGATCTCAAAAAGATTAGATCAGTAGTGATCTTTATTGGAGAAGATTGCATGCGATCATCTTCGCTAGTGATTACGATCTGATAATATTTTTATCTTGATTTTTCCAGCCCTGTATTCAAGAATATCTCCGAAGTTAACAGTTTCACTGCCAGTAAATAGTGGCGTACCGAGGAAATTTTGCCCCTGGGGCAAAATAAGAGATTTGTCGCCACCATCGTTGGTTTAGTCAGAGCAAAAAAAAACAAAGCTGAACTCCATCCCCGGAAAGGTGACTTGGACGATAAAAAAAAGTCCCAAGGAGGTATTTCGCCGCCCCCCTAAAACCGGTTACCCGGTGCGAGTCGTTTGCTCTATTAATTAAACGTATGCGTATGGGTTGCAACACTATTTAACCTACAAGTTGTTTGAGATCTAAAAGGTTTTTTTAATACTGGATATTGATGACGAACCTTTCATGTTAATCTAATTGTATAGAAATCAGATATTTTTATTTGGACGAATTAAGTTCGATAATATATGTCTATTAAAATATTTTTCTGATTTTTTTTAATAAAAGTGTAAAAAATGTTCCAATTATCAGGTTTGAAAAGTAGTTTAATATCATTAAAATTACTAACGTGGTTGTCTTGGCATTACATTCCTCTTGTGGAATTATGCCTCTCTGTTTCAACCGACTTCGCAGCCGCTTCTTAGCGTACAGAATCATTTCATGACTAGTGCTAAGATCCTACTGACACTAGGAACCAGGTCGGGGCTCATCGTGATTACTATACACCCAAACCTCCATTTACGTAACTTATATATGTATATATGTATTAATATACGTACGCATGTGTGCATATATTTGTATTTCTTAATACATATAAATATTCGTGAAGTAAAAGCGATCATTTATATGTATAAATATATACACATATACGCAAACGAGTGAGTGTGTAAGCATACATACATACATATATAAGGTTCGTAAATGGAGGTTTGGGTGTATTTATTTCTAGATCATATTTGAATAGTTGTTATTTATGACCTCGCGAACAATTTCAAATAAATTTTAAGGTGATGTTGAGCAAGATCACACCAAGAAGTAGATAAAATCCTATTTTAATCCACCTAGTGGTGTAATTATGCCTTTTCATATTACTAATTAGATCATAAATATAATTGTGAAATTCGCAAAAACAACTGTTTATTGAATAGAAATAGGATAATTTGTTCGGATCTAATCTCACAAACTCTATAAAATCTGTTTACCCTGTTGTTCTGGAACCGAAAGTAGTATCCACAACAAATTAAGGAATTCCGTATGAAACTGTAAGACTTTTCTTTTGAACCTATAAGTTTGTGAAAATCGATTTGGCCATATCCAAGAAAAGTAAGTGCAGTTTTTGCAGTTTTTGATTACTATTTCCAATTTTTTCGAAACCGGATTCAGATAAACGGAATAGTCGAAGTTGGTTCGTTTACTACCAACAAATATGTCTATTGTTCGGCATATTTACCGCATAACCAACCTTCGCCAAGCGATGACTTCAAAAAGGTTGTATCATACTGCTGCAAGAGTGATTTACCGCTTGTAATCGGCAGTGACATAAATGCTCACCATATCATATGGGGCAGCACAGATATAAATTCGAGAGGCTCTGATATGATGGAATTTGTGAGCAGTACAAACCTGCACATAGTCAATGCAGGAAACCGTCCAACTTTTGCGAGATCTGGAAGAGAGGAGGTTTTGGACGTAACTCTCTGCTCTGATAGAATTGCGCATGAGTTGGTGAATTGGCTCGTCTCCGATGAGCTCGAACCTTCGTTGTCTGATCATAAGTACATCTTCTTTGATCATTCAAACGTTAAATTTGATATTATCACATATCGTAATCCCAAATCTACAAACTGGGACCTCTATGAAGAGGGCTTGGCGACTAGATTTTACGGGTACCAACCAACAATTGAAACCCCAATTGATTTGGAAAATGTTGTCGACGAGACAAACTCACTCATAGTTGCAGCATATGAAGAGGCTTGTCCACTTCGGATTGTGCGAGCTACTAGAGGAACTCCTTGGTGGAATGCTGAACTTGCTAGACTAAGGAAACTATGCAGAAGAGCTTGGAACCACCGACGCAGAGATGGGTCGGAGGCATTCGTGTCGGCTCGAAGGGCTTACAAAAATGCTCTTCGATCGTCTGAGCGAAGTGGTTGGAAAAGCCTCTGCACAAATGTCTCTAGTCTCAACGAGGCTAGCAGATTAAATAAGTTACTTTCGAAGTCTAAGGACTTTAATGTCAGTTTCTTAAGAACTTCAGATGGTGAACACTTGTCTGATGAAGGTGATGTACTTCACTATCTTTTTAACACTCACTTTCCAGGATGTATGGATCCATCACCGACAGCTCTTCCCGAGACTTTTTCAGGTAGTTACGATTCTTGGGCCCTTGCTCGAAGCGTTGTGACGATTGAATCGGTCAAATGGGCAGTTGAGAGTTTTGCTCCGTACAAGTCTCCTGGAAAGGATGGAGTTTTCCCAGTGTTACTGCAGAAAGGGTATGAACATTTCAAACATGTTTTGAAGAAAATACTTACTTTTAGTCTTGCGACTGGATATATTCCAAGAGCCTGGCAGGAAATAATTGTCAAATTTATTCCCAAAGGCGGTCGCGACACTTATGAGGAAGCGAAGAGTTTCAGGCCTATCAGTCTTAGCTCATTTCTTCTTAAAACAGTGGAACGCATAGTCGATCACTATATCAGAAATGTTAGTTTGGGCCTGCATCCGCTACATGGAATGCAACATGCTTACCAGCGTGGAAAGTCCACTACAACCCTGTTACATGATGTTGTGTACAATATTGAAAAAGCTTTCTCACAAAAGCAATCTTGCTTGGGAGTTTTCCTAGATATTGAAGGTGCCTTTGATAACGTGTCTTTCAATTCAATTCTGGAAGCAGCCCGTGGTCATGGCATACCTTCAAGTATCACAAATTGGATACACGCAATGCTTAGCAATCGACTTCTTTGTTCATCGCTTCGGCAAGCAGAGATTAGAAAACTGAGTGTCTGTGGGTGTCCTCAAGGTGGTGTACTATCCCCACTTTTATGGAACCTAGTCGCTGATGGTTTGTTGAGGAAACTTAATAACCTTGGATTTCCGACTTATGGTTTTGCCGACGATTATCATATATTGATGACCGGTATAAGCATTAACACTCTCTTTGATTTAATGCAGCAAGCCCTTCGATCTGTTGAACAATGGTGTTGTCAGGTTGGATTATCTGTAAATCCGGGCAAAACATCAATGGTGCTTTTCACTCATCGTAGGATAATCACAGGAGCTCGTCCGTTGCAGTTCTTTGGTTCAGAGGTCACTGTGGTCGATCAAGTTAAATACGTCGGGGTTATTCTTGACTCAAAACTGAATTGGTCTGCTCACATTGACTTCAGGATTAAAAGAGCTTGCATGGCTTTCGGCCAATGCAGACGAGCTTTTGGAAAATCATGGGGACTCAAACCCAGATATATTCATTGGATCTACACAACTATTGTTAGACCAATTTTAGCATACGGATGTCTTGTATGGTGGCAGAAAGGAGAAGTCGCGACAGTTCAGTCAAAGCTAAATCATCTCCAAAGGATGGTCCTAATGGCGATGACAGGAGCATTCACGACAACTCCTACTGCTGCTCTAGAGGCGCTACTGTGTATTAAACCACTACATGTGTTCCTAAAACAAGAAGCATTATCTTGTGCATACCGTCTTAGGGTTACAGGGCTTTGGAACAGTAACCCATTAGATTATGCTACCAGCCACACTCGCTTGTGGTCTCAAATGGTTACGTGGGATGAGTATTTACTCGCTCCTAGTGACCTAACTCTCACATGCAGTTTTCCTTTCAAAACATTCAATGTGAGCTATCCTCTTCGTGAGGAATGGTTGTCCGGTTGTCTGGAACGACAACTTGATGAACACATAGTTTGTTATACGGACGGTTCTCTGTTGAATGGTCGTGCTGGTGCTGGTGTCTACTGTCGTGAAATGAGGCTGGAGCAGTCTCATTCACTTGGTAGATACTGTACTGTGTTCCAAGCAGAAATCTACGCGATTCTGTGTGGAGTACAATCGGCACTTCAGCAGAGGATCTGTGGTAAACGTATTTATTTTTGTTCCGACAGTCAGGCAGCCTTAAAAGCACTCAGTTCGAATGACTCACGGTCTAATCTAGTGATCGCATGTCGAACTCAAATCGAGGACCTCAGCATTTCAAATGCTGTTTACTTCTTATGGGTACCCGGCCATTCTGGTATTACTGGAAATGAATGGGCTGATGAGTTGGCTAGAGCTGGTGCAACGAATGATTTCGTTGGTCCAGAACCAGCTTTACCACTTTCAACTAGTTGGATAAAGCACAAGATTCGTTCTTGGGCTGCATCCAAACATGCCAGCTACTGGCGCAGCTTGCAAACTTGCGCTCAGACAAAAGCATTTCTACCAGATTTAAATCTGAAAATGTCAAAGTGTCTACTGCATTTCTCCAAGCATCATTGCAGTATTCTGGTCAGAGCTCTGACTGGACATTGCAAACTCAATTATCACATGGCTACTATTCAACGTGCTGAGTATTATTCGTGTGATTTGTGTGAATGCGATTACGGTACTTCATATCATCTGATATGTAACTGCCCCGCATTGACGCAGCTTCGTATCCGGGTTTTTGGTTCTCCATACATGGTTGAGTCTGTGTATGCGGAGCTAAAATTGAAGGATATTCTCTCGTTTCTCACCCAATGTGGTAAGGAGCTATAGTCAGAAGGATTCATCGTTCTTCATGGAGTGAATGAATCCTTTCTGTATTCACCTTAAATAGGGTTTAGCAGATTGTTTGGCATCCTTTAGGGGGTACCGAATTTACTTCTGCTCGTACATACTGCGAATCGTTCTGCATTCTTCCGGGAGTGCAGAATGGTGTCGCTTTTGTAAGATCTCTAAATCCTCTCGGGGGTTGGAGGTTTTATTAACAGCAGACTGTTCGGGACCTCTTAGAGGTTCAGAATTTACTTCTGCTTCCACCAGATGTGATCCCCAGCAGATTGTTCGGCATCCCTTAGGGGTGCAGAATTTACTTCTGCTTTTATGTGTTTTTGTGTCGTCATTTTTTCCCATCCTCCTAGTCCAACCCTTACCATTTCCTTTCAATCCTTCCCTCTTATATATCGGGAAAATGATGCTAAAAACAAATTGATGGCAAGGCACAAATCTCCAAATATCAAGGGGAACGTGCCATTTGAGCCAATTTGTTCTGATTCCTGATTCCTGATTGTGAAAATCGATTTGGCCATATCCAAGAAAAGTAAGTGCAGTTTTTGCAGTTTTTGATTACTATTTCCAATTTTTTCGAAACCGGATTCAGATAAACGGAATAGTCGAAGTTGGTTCGTTTACTACCAACAAATATGACCTACAAATTGGAACAGTTTTGAACGTAGTTAAACCTATACTTACTATCTCATGCTCTATTTCGAATAAACCAATTAAACGAAATCTAACAAACGAAACGAACCTGCGTTTCTGTTACTTCTGCATAAGTAAGTCAAGCTAAACAGCATGAATCAGCAGCATAAAACATATAGTAGGATTATTACTTTTATTATTATTATTATTATTGACATCATTACACCACCGGCACGATACTACTGCAATACCGGATGCGAAAATTAAATATTTTTTCAAATGAATCTGAATTCATTGACATTCGTTTATTCTTTCGGTCGCACTGATAAAAATTTTTATCAACCGCAGCACCGTCTTTTACCAATATTACACACTAGCAGCAGACATCCGTAACCGTTTCGTTTTCTTCATAGCGTGTACCAAAAAGAACAAAGCACGCATCGTTTGTTTTGTGTTTTCTTCTTCTTTCGGTGTTGTACATATTGTCACTCTATATAGCGATTTGAAAACTTTGACACTCATCGCCCTGCAACTGCGGAACCGGAAGTCGGATCCGGATGAAATTTCACAGTAGGTTTAAAGACAGTATGAACTTTAAGTCAAATCAAGATTTGTGAAAATCGGTTCAAGCATCGCAGAGAAATCGAAGTGAATTTAGTTATAGGAGTTTTTCTTCTCCACTTTCGGTGCTCTCGGAACAGGAAAAGAGGGGACCAGTAGTGCCAAATTAAGTTTTCATGCCCACAAACTAACAAGCTCTGCAAACTAGAAGAATTTATCAGACAGTTTTATGGGATTTGTACCTGTTTTTAACCATCGTTCGTGGAAAAATACTAATAAAATTGGAAAAAAAACTTTTGTTCTTAAACCGGAAGTCGGATCCTGATAAAATGTTCCATAAATTTTTAGGACATTATAAGACCTTTCATTTGAATCTTAGTTTGCAAAAATCGGTTGAGTTGTTCCAGAGATAATTTAGTGTAAACTTTTTCTCAAATTTTTCATATTACCATATAACTCCGGAACCGGAAGGCACATTCAAATGAAATTCAATAGCAAGCTATGGGACCATAATATCTATTATTTGAATCTTAGTTTGTGAAAATCGGTTCAGCCATCTCTGAAAAAAGTGAGTGCACATTTTTTCACTTTTTTTGTACATATCATCCTATATCGCCGGAACCGGAAGTCGAATCGGAATGAAATTCAATAGCAGGCTATGTGACTATGAGACCTTTCATTTGAATCTTTGTTAGTGAAAATCGGTTTAGCCATCTCTGATAAAAGTGAGTGCATATTTTTGTTACACACACACATACACACACACATACACAGACGCACACAGACATACACACACATACACACACATACATACACACACATACACACACATTTGCTCAGTTCGTTGAGCTGAGTCGAATGGTATATGATGGTTAAAAAATCGATTTTCACAGTAATTGCATAGCCTTTCTATATCGGGGACTTATCAGAGTTAATTAACACGACACCTATTCTCATGCGACTGGAGCACTCGAATGCGCTGAGAACGTACGAAGCGTCATACATTATACATCATACATTCTGACGCGGTACATAAATGCGCGAACGAGTTTTTGTGAGAGCAGCTAAAGCTCTTCGCCTGCACATGGTTGTCTTCTGAGAATGAGAAAAAATTTCTCTAGCGCGTATGCATAAGGTCTGCTGCTACTCTGTGTAATATACAGTTCCCAAATTTTTAAAAATTATCGCAATTTTAGTTTTGCTACCCATTTTTTTAAATCACGGTGTTCGATTTTTTGATTCACAATCCAAAATCTTGATTCACATTTTCATGCGCAAAATGGGCTTATTTCCCCCCCTGATATGAAACTTAGTCTTCTGGGCCTCGGTTCAAAAGTCGGTTTTCATAGTGATTGCATATAATTTCTTCTTGAGAATGGCAAAATCGTTGATTTCATTTACTATATGAAAAACTTGTCAATGTTTTAAATCAGTAGTGAATGAAAGTTGCAAAGAAGTCAAAGGCCGGTGTCTTTAATTCTCCATAATTGCTAACTACACCATCGTCGTACGATTCACAGTTTCTTTTTCTTTATTTCTAGCATCCTGATCCTAAGCGGCTCAAGAGTTTATCGTGCAAAACACAAAAGTGATCTTATTTGCAAGTGATATAATACCTAATGG
The DNA here is from genome assembly GCF_030247185.1 of Malaya genurostris. Lineage (NCBI taxonomy): Eukaryota > Metazoa > Arthropoda > Insecta > Diptera > Culicidae > Malaya > Malaya genurostris. The sequence goes on along the minus strand of NC_080572.1, from coordinate 91,612,231 downwards.
TAAATGATATCCAAACTAAAGGATTATATATTGCTACTCATACAATTAATAGCATTTCCACATGATAAACTGAAGTATTTTTACCATGTATTCCTGCTAACAGAAAAGATAACAACCCGATCACGTACCCTAATTTTCAAGCAGCATCTCATAAAATAATTAATTCATACGTACTAGTAAAAGTACCTTTTTTCGGTCGCAGTGCTCTATTGAGGTAATCCATCACCGTAACGGCTTAGTGCCATAATTATGCAACAAATATTCCACACGAAAGAGCTCTAAGCACGCAGTGTCTAGCCTATAAGGTAGACCTATTTTTTCGACCGATTTAAGCATTCCAGTTCGTGAGACGCCAAACATATCCAATAAATATAATGAAAGAATCAAAGTGAAAAAACAAGTAATTTAAAAATTGCAACATTACATATGAATATTACATCTTGAATTTTGTTATGATTATCAAATCTTTGATCAGCTGCACATTTGAATGACAAAGAAAAATCTTTGAAAAAACACAAATTCACCATTCAACCATAGTTATTTTCATACTAGCTGATAATTTCAGTATGGGCTCGAAAAAGACATACAGGAACAAACACGATTCAAGTAATTTGATACCCCGGACATCTCACAAGGTGCGCCGTCGATGGTCACAGAAATGTATTGAACTTCCGGTCCCGAACATCTCCAATTTCAAGACGACGGCAAACGACGTGAACCTGACCCCGCTATCCGTGCACCCTGCAGATGGTGTCGATTATCTTTTCCTTCACAACTATGCATCAGAATGAGAGCCGGGAGCACACGCTTCGTAGCACATGTGCCTTAAAATGTACCAAAGCAACACAAAAAGGATACTGGCATCGCCGGTAAGGTTCCTTCGGGGGTGTCAGGGAGATGAAGAAAAATAGTAAAACTCTGAAACAGATGCATCGACATTCTGCACCGCGGAAAAGCACAAAAAAGAAATGAAGTTTAGACTTGCATTCTACTGTAAGTTATTCTCATCGGGACGAGAATCTACATAGAAGAAGTGCCTAAGGAATAACTGGGTGAAGAATTCAATTAGTTTATCACGGCGAGGAAAAAATAGGCAATTTGGCGTACCGTCTCGTAATGGCAGCTGAAACATATGGATATTTTATTTCTTGAGCAAAGAACAGATTGCAATCTGTCTAGAAATGAAAAATGTGCTTGTAGCTCTGTTCTACTTCACGGAATGCCGTGTGTTCCGATCGTTAAGGATTACCAAAAAATTTAAGCCATCTGCTATGCATTTTTTAAACAAAATTGTTGGACTGTTAATACACTGATAGAGTGATTCGTTTAACGACGGTGAGCCAATGACTGTAACATTGAGGTGAGATTTGTTTTAAGCGAGTCATATTTGTAAAGTAAGGTTCGATTTGTCCTAAGAAAATTGTAATCATATAAAATACTACAATTTACGCGTACAATCACTGACATGAGACAAACCGTCAAACTGGTGAGTGAGATAACTAAAAAACAGCATATCCGATTGAAAAAGTTTTATTGGATTAAAACGTATTAAATTTTAAATGGAACACCGTGGATAATATAGAAAAAAATAACCTCAATTTTTCAAAACAAATTTGACTGAAAAAAATAACATGTTTCCAATTTTGTTTTTGTAAAAATAATTTTAAAAACAAATACGACGCTCCATAGGGAACTCAAAAAAAATATACAAAATTGATTGTTCCAGAATCAACTCCTGAGGTTCAACAACACACATCGTTTACCTCTGCGAAAATAACATGCCCCACCTTGAACAATCATATCTCAGGAACGACTCGACATTTTTACATAAAATTTAGACTGTAGCAGTCGTGTAGACGAGAGAATAAGACTTAAACAAAATAGTTGATTCATTGTAGTGACATATTGAAATCATCCGAAAGCTCTATTTAACTGATAAAGTCGGTGCAATTATTATTCTATAAATTATATTAAATCATTTTAAATCACCAAATAAATATGAAGAGACTTCATGCGCGTTTTTATTGTTTATTATTTCCACTATTTTATTTACCGCGTAAAATAGTTAATTGGTTTTATTAGTTGATCTGGGCAGCCGGCCACCGAGAATTTTTTTATCCCTTTTTGGCCTATTCTGGCCGAGGGTGGGGGTTACAATGCTCCACGCTTTCCATACCGGACGAACTAGGCTATGGTACCCAAATGAACACTAGCAACAAAGGAGAAAACCCTCGTAACCCAAGCGACAGATTCCTATACGGTAACCAATTTGCAACGAAAGATAGGAATATTTATATTGCAAGTTCACCAAAAATCGTATCAGTATTTTTTCATCCTACCAACTACGACTGTGTTTTCAATATCTTCGTTAAAACGTTAAACTTCGGAGAATTTCGTATTGTATCCGCTTCGGTCTTGTTCCAACTTTCCTATATAGTCATTTATGTCTGAAACGGTACAAACTATTATTACTTTAATTATCTACAAATGATATCGAAATATTTGTTATACTAACACTAACTTTTCCAATCTGCTCTGATTGTTTCTGTCTTTGTCGATTTTTTATGGGATATGAATATAGCATCAGTAAGGAACTAAGTGAAAATAACGAATGTCATATTTAACATGCAATCAAACTACTAGGTGTGCAGACTTTGGATGATGTTGTCCACGTTGTTTGCGGCTCCAAGAGGTGATAGAGAAGACATGATACCATCCCCTTTCTGAGCCAAAGGACGGGGAAACAGAAATATTGAGGTAATACACATTGCAATCTATGCACACATACATACCACCAATAATGTGAGATTGGATTAGCATATTCCATTTCTTCCACAGATCAGTGGGCAGTATCGGTTCTATCATAATCATTGCAAATATTGCAATGTGCTGGGGACTATGAGCAGTTTTCTAGTCCTTTGACAAATATATTGAGTATTTTATTAATCGTTGTTCCGTGCTAAGAGTGATGAAGTTAGAGTAAGAAAGAAATTAGGTGTTGTGGAAAGGGAAACTACAAAGTATTCTACAATCGCCAACATTACTGCCTGTAACAAGAATTACATGTATTTCGTATAGAAATACTAGGTGTTATTGTATGAAATGGTCTACGTGAACCGTACTGTTTCAGAAACACACATCTCACACTTTCAGTTAGAAGGTGACATCTGTGTTAAAGTTGAAGAAATTCTAACCTTCCCCGATTTCTGAGAGTGTATTTACACCTGTCCGAATCAGTTTCGTCGTCATTGCAATGTGTCATAACATCAGTGCCGGCACTTACTTACAATTTACTCTTATTCCTGATAATAATAGTCCTCCTTTTTGAATTAAATTCACCAGCTCAGGGCGAATGTGATATATTAATATTCATCCCAACTGCATCAAGTTAATCCAAATTGGTGACCAATTCCAGGCATAAGAATGCTTGAAACCACCTAATGACCTATTGTCTATTTCAAGTACTATTAGCCTAGGGGGCTATCAAGAAAAAAATATTAATTTATTGACTTTAAATCTTTCGGAGTTAGGTTATCAAACATTTATAGACAACTAAACAAACAAGCAATTTCCTATTATTTATCCAATATACCGATATTTGTTATCTCTGTTATTAACATTGTAATATTAACGGATCTTTGCGATAGTTGATTTTTTTATCATTCAATTTCTAATCTTGAAAGTCAAACAATACCATGGAAGAAGGAAAAAATACCAAACAAAACTTTCTTCAGAAGCTGGATGGAAATAGATAGGAAATCATATTGTCATAAAATGATGAGAAAATGTTTTCCCTAGGCTTTGAATGATGAGCTACAGGGCGCGTACCCCCCTTTGGAGGATGAGGGTGGGAGTCAATTTATACTTCGTATTGACAAAGTCGGACCATACCGAGATCGATCGTTCGCTTATAAATGTAAAAGATGAAAATTAGTATGTTGTCTGGATCGATCACGGAGTGGACAGGACTAATAATGCTTGAAATTGACAATAGGCCATTAGGTGGTTTCGAGCATTCTTATGCCTGGAATTGGTCACCAATTTGAATTATCTTGATCTAGTTGGGATGAATATTAATATATATAGTCGTCCTGAACTGGTGAATTTAATTCACAAAGGAGAACTATTGTTATCAGAAATAGGAGTAAATTTAGAGTGTGAGATGTGTGTTTCTGGAAGAGAACGGTTCACGTGGACCATTTCATACAATCACACCTAGTATTTCTTCACGAAATACATGTAGTTCTTGTTTCCTGAATGCGTGCTCAACACTAGAAGGCCCAAAACTTAGTATAGACCTAAATTGCTCAAAAGCAGTCAACATAATTGGAAGAGAGAAAGTCAATAATAAAAACTGTGACAGAATAAATAAAAGCTAGTGCAGTGTGCCTTAGTGCATATATCGTTAAAAAAAGAATTAAAAAAATTCACAAAATTTTAAGCAATCCTTCCATTGTTTACATATTGTGACTTTCCTGGACAGGTTAAATGCGCATCCTTACATTATATAATTTAACAAGCTTACTAACACCTGATTTTTTTATTTTATTTTATTTTATTTTTTTTTTCTTGACGAAAAACAAGCCTGTTGAAGTAAAGGATTATCATCGAAGATTTAAGACCAAGAAAAAGACCCTAGAATTTTTACGTTTCGTCTTTGACTCATCAGTGCAGAGCAGTTCAAATTGAACTGCTTAGTGCTAAACTCGGCAGTTCAATTTGAACCGCTAAGCAGACGTAAAGTTTCTGCTACTTACAGAACACTTTTTGTTTTGCAACGGAGTGCAATGTCTTTTCTGACGTGCCGAACGAAAACGTGTTTTCGACTATTTCTGGCCGATGCAGGTATGGTCAGGTATCAGACCCTAGAATGTTCTCAAGAAAATGAAGAAAAATAGCTATTTTATGTAATTACCTAACTTTTGGTAAGTAAAATGCACTACGATTTTTACTATCACTTTTATTATTATCAATATTATTATTATTATTATTATTGTAATTTTTATTATTTTTATTATGATTATTATTCCTTTATTCTTGATAATCTATTAGCTTGTGATATTAACAGGTTTCTACGGTATAGTAAAAAGCAATGCAATGGGGCAAAAGGAAACGTAACGTAACATTGACAAAGATAGAAACAATCAGAATAGATTAGATTGGATAGTGTTAGTAGACCAAACATATCTACATTGATTTAGGAACTTTAAAGTAATAATCGTAAGTACCGCTTCAGACATAATAGACTATATAGGAAAACAGGGCCAAGACCGAAGCGGATACAATGTGAAATTTTGCAAAGTTTCATCGACGAGGACATTTAAGACACAGAAGCAGTTAGTAGGATGACAAAATACCAATACGATACAGACGCACGACTCAATTATTGACTGATTACAGGGTGAAGCACACACTTCCTGCCCAAGTGACACATTCTCTGGCGAACTTGCAATAGAAGATATTCGTATCTTTCGTTGCAAATTGATAACCGTAAAGGAATCTGTCGCTTGGGTTACATGCTGGAGGATTTCCTCCTTCGTTACTAGTGTTCATTTGGGCACCATAGCCTAGTTCGTCCGGTATGGAAAGTGCGGATCGTTGTAAGCACCCCCCTCGGCCAGAACGAAAAAAGGAAGGAAAAAAAATGATGAGAAAATGTTTTTGAAAACAACTTTTGGTTAGAGATAATTTAATAAAATAGAGTAACTAGATATGGAACGTTGAAAAAATCTGATAACTGAAGGAAAAAAAACTCCTGCAATTGTCGCCTTTTACGACATTGAATCTATTATTGGTTAAGTTGTTTTCCGCCGGATTCCACACGGCATCTACGCTGGTCCTGTCCGGAGAAAGATAATAGCTACTATCAATCTCTCAGTGGATCCCAACCCCCCATAACGGTATTCGATAATTGAGAAACTAATGCCGTTTTTCTTTGAAAAACACTGGTGGCGTGGATTGCTCTGGTTTTGCACTTTCGAGCAGAAATGCAATATTTTGTCGGTGTTTCATTGCCATTTCTGCTCGAAAGTGCAAAACCAGAGCAATCCACGCCACCAGTGTTTCACAATGAAAAACACCATAAGAAACCAAAGTATCGACAAAAACATATGTCTGACAAGCAATTTCAAGTTGCAAAGTGTCAACGATTGACGTCATACATTGATTCAAAGTTGTTGCAAAACGAAAACTTTTGGAAGAATTGCTTTTATTTAGAGAGATTCTATGTTGCATTTCAAAATGTTAGTTCTAAATTACTATCGAAATCAAATAGGATATTTATACCAATAGTCATTTCATTAGTAGACATGTTATTTAAAGGATTACTTGACTTTCAATCAACGAATTGTGCTAAAATCGAATACAATGGGCCGTATGAATAAAATGTAGTAAAGTCTGTTGTTCGTAGTATCTTCTCAAAAACATAGTCCACAGAGTAAAACACGTTTGGTTTGGTTTTAATTATTCTACTTCACTTTATCAGCAAACACACGAGTAGCAATCTCTGTAGCTACCTACCGAAAAATTGTAGTAAATACTACACGTTCGAACGTTGTTGTGTAGTAAAGTCTCTGCTTTTGACAGGAACGTGATCCACATGTAGCATTTACTACCGAAATTCAAGCATGCTACGTTTTATTCATACGGCCCAATATCTTCGCTTCGGAACGAGGAAGCAATAACACAGAAAAAAAAATCGACTATTGGACAATATTGCTGTTATAGCACCACGAAAACTCGAAGGGAATGTTCCTTTTTTCGTTCTTCTTTTTAAGTCAATGTCAATGACACTCTAGCTCTTTCTAAAAATCTTACCAGTTCCATACAAGTTGTTTAATCAAAGAAAACACTTGATAACTCCAATCATCAATTGTTCTTAACGGTTTATGTTGTACTGTTGAGTGACATAATATTTCAACATATAGTGTTATGCACTGACAAGTCGAACACTATTTTTATTTCTCAGTTAGTAACTTATTGGCAAAATAGTGGCAGTAACTGTATTCGCCATACAAATGTTAATAATTGTTAGAGATCAAAATACTCATCCGTCCCCATCACGAAAATCAAAGAAATTGGTATAACCTAGATTTCAGTTCACACCAAAACAGTTCATCATTTTCGTTATTCAAGACTCATTTGCTCTCCAACAAAAGAAAAACACAGCAAAAACTGTCTGAGAAACTACCGTGCAGCATTTTGTTTCCGGTTAATGTGAAAAAAAATGAAAACAAACCCAAACCATTACTGCATGTTGGCCGGAACACAAGTTTCGATCTCTTCTTTGGCATAACCTAGTGAAGTGCTGTATCGCCAAGTGTGGAATATGGTAAAACCTTACGGTTAGTGAGCCTGAACGTGCCACCAACTTTTGTTCACGTTTTGTACTTGAACAGGATTACACCGCTCAACAGAGGACATACATCCTGTGTTCTAGTTTTGTGGTTCACATATGGCAGCAATGTAGAAATGTACTGATGGCAATTAGAGCAGAGTGAAGGCGGTACTTTACCACGAAGATTTTAACGCATAATGTTCATCTTCCACGAGCTCAATTTAACGCTCATTATCCAAGCACCCATGCACGTTCGTTTCCCAAACACCGGAGTACCGGATATTGGTAATTATTTAAACTTTGAAAGGGTTTACAATTTCCTATGCGATAATGGAACCGGGTGCACCATTGGCATCAGGTTCAACGAAAAGCTAACTACTAATGAGTCTTCCCTTTTGTTCATTGGCCTAACAATTTACTAGGTGGTCTTTTCTTTGATCCATTCTCTGCTGTTTCTAAAATAGCGCGAGGGGCGTTCTCAACCAGACAGATTATCCGAAGAAGTGCTACGGGCCAAATGTGAACCGATGGCGTCAAAATCCATTGGAGCAATAAAAGTATTAACATCACCACGGACTGAGCTGAAACGCTGCATGCGTCAGAAAATGCGGAGCATAGATGTATTGTTTCATTGATATGCCAGCAACATAAGTGTAGGAATAACGTTGTGCGATAAACTGTTTATACGTGATCTATAGAGCAAACAACACGCGCTGTAGATGCTGGAATTATTGAAGCTCTTATTTCCGAACAAAAGACTGACGTTCGTATATACTACGATGCATGAAAAATGAAACAGTAATTGGAAAGAACCAAAAGAAATCGATGCTTGTAAAATTCTTTTGATTTATTTGACAAATTACAAAGCATTGAGTGCAGAAACTGAATACGAATTTTAACCGTTTCTTCCAGAACAAATGTTTTCATATACTTGCATAAAGAGTTTTTTTTGCCGACTGTCGCTGCAGAATACAGCAAGGATCAGGCCGCCCGACAAAAAAAAACAAGCAAAACATGCCTTGTCCGCAGCGGAAGTGTTGGTATCACATTTTTTGTGGAATTTGACCATTCTGTTCCTCTGATTAACACTACGAAACATGTCATAGTTCTATAGGCGATGATAGAACATTATATCTATTAACATGAAAAAATTACCTTTTGCGAACTTCGATGTAAAAATCAAATAAATGAGTTGTAAAATTAAAGACAGGAATCATTTCTATATGCTTTGGGTGGTAATTTTTTTGAAAAAGGTCACTCAGCAACAAAGACATTCCTATATGGATTTTCTCTTACAGAAATTTCTTCCGTAGCTTCTATAAGTAGACCCGTAAAATAGGAACCTTTAATTTAATATGCAAAAGGCAATGGAAATGCCATGTTGTCGTAAAACTTTTTTTCCGGAAAACTACTTTTGTAACAGAAAATATTTAGTTTTGCTTATTTTGTGTAGCACAATCTAATACAAATGCTTTGAAGCAGTGTTGCCAACTTTTTGTATTAGGGAATTAAAATCTACATTCATAAATTGTAAGCAATTTTCCATCAAACGTTGGTGAAAAATTGTTCAAAACTGATATTTCATACAAAATGTCAGGCTTAACATTCATTTGAGAATAAATTATCGTTAAAAAAGATTGTTTGAAACTCAATCCTGCATCTTCGACATCTTTTTGCTCGGCAAACAGTTTCAATTATAATAGCGCCTTCGTCTGTTGACAGATTTTACTCTGAACTTCTTTCTTTTCCTCCTCATCTTTTATTCTTTTATTTGGATCAGGGAAAAGCCCACTGGAATTAGTTTCTGTCAAACTTGTTCTCCAGTAGGCATAAAACCTCCTCATCTTTTCCATCAATAGATCAAAATCATCCAAATGATACATTTCCTTTAAACTAGTGCTTCTATAGTAACTAAACCTAATGAGACAGTAACATAAGAAACGATTTCTTGATAACATTACATAATAAATGAAGGTCGAAAGAATTGAAACATTTGTTAAATATGCGGCACATGCTAGCAAAGGGTACGTTATATCCATAATTAGTTCTAACATAGGGAATCCGAAGAAAAAATAGGAAAACTACGACGTCGAATGTCAAATTGTAACAATTGAAAGCTCTATGTGCTCTTTAAAATTTCACTTGGTTTCCATAACACCCAGGTCCTTAACAGACGATGCGCGTTCGAGAACATTTTGTGGCATATTATAGTCGAACTTGAATACAGACTTTTTGCTACAAAAAGAGACGAGCATTTAGTGGCATTTAAACCATTTTTAAATATGAAATACGAAAGTCATCGGCGAACGATAGTTTCATACACTTGATCGAAAAATTTAGATCGTTGAGATACAATAAAATTATGAACGGTACAGGCTCCTATTTTCACTATCATTTCATTATTAGTTAGATATGATCGAAGCCATTCAAAAAAGGTCCGTTTAATCCCAGTCTTAACTTGGAGATCGTTATGTGATGATTGATTTCGTCGAACGCAGCAGGGGAAGTTGAAGGCTTTGGCATGGATCCAAGCTGAGTCTCTGATATGTAGTCAGAGCAACTATGTGTTATAAAATCCAGAACTATAATTTCAAACAGCTTCGATACAGCGCACAAAGCAGCAAATCCAAGGTAGTTGGATACTATACCCTTGTTCACATAGGATTTCTTCCATATTTCAGGAAAAATTCCGGAACGCAAAGAACAATTGAGAATGTTGGATAGTGGAACCAACAAACTTTTAGAACACTTTCTTATCACCACGGATGGAATCCCAGAACTTCTTCGTTTCTTTTATTGTCAGACTTCGCTTCATAAGCATGACGTGTAAATTTTGCTTTAAGAATGCGATTTTTATCATACACAAAATTTGTTACCATATTATTGAAGAATCGCATTCCATTTATTACGTTCTTTGCATTATTGAATGTATTATCACTGAGACGATATCTTCCATCTGACATCAATATCCTTGAGTGCAAAATGTTGAAATAGCAACTTGTATCACTCGAGATCGAAAAGCATAAAATCGAAATTTTGTCCACTGAAGAAAACATTGGCTCACCAGCTTCAAAACTTTGAAAAGAATTTTGTGGAATGATGTTTTTTTTTAAATTCGCGCGAAATCCGCTCCATAGCATCAAAATCTTAGCAGAAACCGCACCAAATCCGCGAAAATCGCGAAAACCGCGAAATCCGAGCGACCGTAACAACCCAGTATTTGGATTAAATCATCCAAAATTAGATTTCAGATTTAAGGCCACAATCGTCCAATCTTTCTGGAGAACGCCACTGTAATCAATTTCATTAGATAGCTTTTTTAATGGCCTCCTAAAACTTGGAGCATTAAGATCCGATTTTTGGACACCCCAACCGTTTATCCATGCTATTAATTTCACGCTTTATTCAATACTGATTTCTGAAGTTATGCGTTTTTCTTTTATGCATATTTCCGAAGTTATGTGGTTTTTATGCGAATATTTATGTGAAGCTTCTTTTATACGACGTGTATTCCCAGCATGGAAACTAATTTAGCAATATGGTGTTGAACAACACAAACAAAGAAGTTATATAAAAAATGTTGGCCGTTGCTAAAGACTGTCTTACAACGTATGGACGCAATCGAAAACCACTGCTATTCTGTCAACTTTTATGGTTGCGTCGTCCTGCTGATTACACTTTTCCTTTACCACTTGTGTAGCCGTTTATTTGTTTAAATAAGTTTTTTTTTAAATGCGAGTTCTTCCAGCAACATAACGTCTAAATTGCATTCACAGAACTGGGACTGGCATTGAAAAAGATAGCAAAAATGGTACTGAGAAAACCGTGCCACGAGCGATCAAGAAGTCCGGTTTCTGTGCGAGATTTGGTATCTCGAAGTCAACTATTCTTCGTGCTAAACGTTTGAATCTTCTAACCTATAAGAATCATAAATTGACAAAACGCAGTCCGAAACAAAAACCATCGGTCAGACTATGAGTTCGAAAGATCGAGAATCAACATGTTGATTTCATTTTCCTCCTTTCAAACGCGACAAAGACAGCTCCGATAACTTCAGATCATTGTCCTCCTGAAGAACCGAATCTCTGTTATCAGATCCACACATTTTCTGAACCTACACAGTTCGAAAAAATCTAGTGATTTCACATTTTATAAGATGCACATGCATCGTCTTTGACACAAATTTATATTCAAGAACATGTAAAAATGTGTAATTTGAAAATTACTTGGCTTGAAATCGAATTAAAAAAATATTAAATTCATAATTGTTTTCTGTGTACTTCATATAGCTACATCTGTAAATTTTGAGCATTTTTGCTGAGAATTAACCCCAAACAATTACTTTTACCAGAAGTTTCACAACGTGTCGAACAAAATCGGTACTGTTTTTACTATATTTCAGCCTTCGTCAAAAAAGTTGCTTCATCTGAGAAAATCTTGCCGCAATTTTTTTCGAGGTTGGGAATCAAACTCAAGACGGTTGTAAGAAGAATGAACTTCTTTTCCATCATGCTATATCCATCCTCGTATACGCGGAACTCATTTTCATGATTGACTTTTTTCTTATAATTTCCGAGCAATACTAATGTAAACAAGGAGAAGTAAACTGGAATGTTTTAAATTCTACTATCAAAAACCTCCTTTTATGTGAAACAAACTATGCTAACATATCACACGTTCTTGTAGTTATTGATGTGACAAAATTTGACAAAAGTAACGAATTTTTCCACTCAACTTCGGTATATAATAATCGTGATAGAACTTACATGAATAAACAGTGATTAACAATTTATTTCAGGCTCACCTGGAAAGAAACAAGAAATTGATAATTAGAAAAAACTGTATATGTAAATATCCTTAATATAAGACTAAAAAGGGCCCAGTAAAAAATCTAATCACAGAAATAATAAGAGATTCAATGCTATCCAGAATAAGTCTCTATAGTTATCTAAGTAGCTGTTATGTTATTTAAGTTCTCTAAATTCATTGGATTTCATTATTCATGTTTTCATGCAAGTAATTTTGACGCTAATCAGCCTGTTTAATTGTTATGACAACTTCCGTAGGCAGGGTGAACTCAATGGAAGAGCAGTTCACCTCTTCACAATAGAGCCACAAATTTTGTGAATGAATGCCAAAATCTTATTCCTAAATTTATCAGGAAAATCTTTCGAAAACTTTTCTTTACTTGAATATATACTTTTATTATGAGAGGGAGAACATCTAGGCATCTTTGCGAATGGAGGACTGAATCATGGACTGGGTTTTCTAAACTATGTTATATCATTGGGAGAAAGCGGTACATTTTCTTCTTAAAGTCCGAAAGTGCGTTTTTGCCTTTCTCATATAGAAAGGCTATGCAATCGCTGTGGAAACCGACTTTACAAACGACCTTAGTGTCATATAACATTCGACTTTGTTCGTCGAGATCACAAAATGTCTGGATGTGTGTATGTGACAAATAATGTCACTCAATTTTTTCAAAGATGGCTGAACCGGTTTTTCACAAACTCAGATTCAAGTGAAAGGTCTTATGGTCCCATAGCATTTTATTGAATTTTATCTCGATCCGACTTCTGGTTCTGGAATTACAGAGTGATCTGCACCAAAAAGAAAGGAAAAAATAGTCACTCACGTTTTTCAGAGATGGCTGAACCGGTTTTCACAAACTCAGATTCAAATGAAAGGTCTTTCGGTCCCATACAAAGTTCCTCAATTTCATTTGGATCCGATTTCCGGTTCCGGAATTACAAGGAAATATGTGCAAATTTATGATAAATTGCTCACTCAATTTTCTCGGAAACTTCTTAAGCGATTTTCACAATCTAAAAAGCAAATAAAAGTTCTTAAATTTCTTTAAAAAGTCCCCGAAAAGTCAATCCGGATCTAACTTCTGGTTCCGCTTAAACAACGCGATAAGTTGAAAATTTTCAATTTCATGATTATATTTTCACAAGTGATGGCTGAAACGAGGTGCAAATTTTTATAAAACTTACTGCCAAATTCATCTAGTTGGCAGATCTTGTTAGTTGGAGGATATTTAAACCTACTTTGGGATTACTAATCCCCGATTTCCGGTTCCGAAAGCACCGATAATAGTGAAGAAATAGTTTTAAAAAAAGGAGCTCACTCCGATTTCTCAGCAACGGTTGAGCAGATTTGCACAAATCATGATTCCAATTAAAGCTCTCATCATCTTGAAATATAATGTGCTATTTCATTCAGATCCGACTTCCGATTCCGCGATAAGTGTCAAAACATTGAAAATGTCATTCACAATGACGATGCAAAACCGGTACGCGTCAGTACATGCTGGTACGGAACTTTAACTTGGTCGCAGCGTGCTTTGTTCAATTTCATATAGCATACAAGGTTGCCACATTTCAATCTACATTGAAAATATTTCTTTTCTATAAAAGTCTTGCATTTCTCATATAGAAAGTTTATGCAATCACTTGAAAAATTGTCTAGTGAAATTTGGTGCAAAATATAGAAAAGTTCTTATTAATTTGACATAACTGTTTACAAATTGAAAAAGCTATGTTAGATCATACTCAACGAAAGTTTCTCATTTTATTCAAGTGATAGTTTTGATAGTGATATTTTTGAAAAAGTAATATGAGAAAGGCATCAGTACACCACTAGGTGGATTAAAAAACGTTTTTTTATCAAATGGTTTAAAATTGATTTTGTTCACTTGAAATAAATTTACACTCTATTCGCAAATTGCATAGTATGAACAGAAATTGACACACAAGTTTCAAAAACGACAACATGATTATTATTTGGGCAAAAATTATCATATTAAATTTAAAGCAACACGAAAACCCCTACAGACAGAAATAAAAAACTGTTCATGAAAATGATTTGCGACCCCAAAAAACTACTAAATTCGCAAACCCCCAGGAGTCCGCGGTTCACACATTAAGAATAGCTGGGACTATCTGGTAATGAGCTGTTCCAGAAATTATCAGTAGAAAGTAAACATACCGTGAAATTCAGAGAACTCTGATTTTTACTAAATTGTGCCGTTTTATTTATTTTATTTGCATTGTAACAACTATAATCATATGTATAGATTTGGTATACCGACGCAATTCAGTAACTATCCGAGTTCGTTGGTTTTAATTTTCATCTCGAGAGCGACTATTTCTCCAAGAAATGTTATTCATGCAAATTTATTGCTTTTGATCTGTAAAATTGTGTTCCAGTGTTTAAACGACTGTTTTTTCCTACAGATCCTAAATTCTGCAAATGCCTTGGAATTTTTTCCGATGTAACTAACTAAGCCATTTGAAATATATTAAAGATGCCCTTTTTTAAATTTTTTTTTTCGGTTCGTTAACTATTGGATAAGAGTACCTAAAGGGCATTCCCTGCAACATCCCTTTAGATACCACTTTGGATACAACGTTACAACGATTTATATAAAATGCTTGCAAGAATACATCTACACTTTTCAAAAATCAGTCTCAAGCCGGATTGCATAGTTCCATCCATGCAAAACAGATGGCTAGCCATACTGAAAATGTGTGCAAATCAGGGCATGTGCTCCAATGGTAATGCATAGAGCTAATTTTGGTTTACTACATATAATATGCATATGCAAAAAGAATCTCTATGGAATAAGTGCAATTCTATTGTGTTGTACTTTTCAAGCGGCATTTAAGATAAAATCATAATTTCTTTGTAATATATTTCAAGCTTACTCGGTCTAGATGTGAGTTGATTTATGATGGGACAACAGAAGAAAAAAAACAACAAAGATAACTGTCTGAATATAGCAAATACACCTACCAAAATAGGATAGCCCGGTTCCAAGCAGATACACATTTTTGCAATTAGTCCAACATTTTCGCTCCCCAATTAAGATTGAAAGATAACAGAAATCCAATTCGAAGACACATATAAACAGTACGATTCAGAGTAAAGCAGTGTCTATTATTATTATTTGACGGCCATGAACACTGCACTCCAACCCCATGGTCATTCGCAATTTATCCGCAAAATGGATACAACACTGCCGGGTGAATACGTTCTCTATTTCGCCAGTGAAGTAGATGGCGCCGGTAGTGTTAGATTATGGTTTATTTTTGCATACAGACACAGAAAACACAGAAAGACAGAAAGAATCATATAAAACATTATTTTCACTCCGGTTTGTAGTTTTCGCATCGGAATAACCACTTTGGGGCTACGAAAGCTGTGTAAACGAAAGAAGATTGCAAATCATGCAGTCACAACTGGTCGTTGTGCGGTAAGTGAGCATTCTGCTCAAACAACATAAACATTGTGTCACATTTAAATGTTGTACTATTGCCAACCCTGGAAGAATGTAGTGTACCTGACATTATCCAACTAGAATGACGGTGAAACAAAGACAAAAACGAATCATCATAAACATAGATAGGACTGTGCATTGTTCCTATTCTATGCCGGACAAGCAAGCAGTGAAGCAAGTTAGTGTTGGCGAAATGGCAAAAAATTGAATAGAGAAAGAAACACATTCCAAACCGGTTGTAAATATTCGAATTAAAGGAGGCAAGGAATGTTCGTTTGCAATTCGAATCGTTTTGCCTTTCTCATATAGAAAAGCTATACAATCACTGCAAAAACCGACTTTTGAACCGAGGCCCGGAGGGCCGAATATCATATACCATTCGACTCAGCTCGAACGGACGGAGCAAATGTCTCTCTCCGTGTGTATGTATGTATGTGTGTGTGTGTGTGTGTGTGTGTGTGTGTGTGTGTGAGTGTGTGTTTGTGCGACAAATATTGTCCCTCACTTTTCTCAGAGATGGCTGAACGGATTTTTACAAACTTAGATTCAAATGAAAGGTCTCATGGCCCCATACAAAGTTCCTGAATTTCATTTGGAACCAACTTCCGGTATATTTGCTACACAGTAAAAAAATGAAATTTACAGTTGACACAATTTTACATATGACTCAACTCATAAGGACGTATTTCGTAAAATGACTGAGTTTTACAAGAATGATTTGAATATGTGTCAAACAGACCCCGTCTTTCCAGCAGGCGTGTAATTTTACATGTTCCAGCACTCAAAAGTATGTATTAGTGCATTGAATATGTGTTAGATCTACCGTAAAAATGAAACATTTTTGACGCT
Source organism: Malaya genurostris (assembly GCF_030247185.1). Classification (NCBI taxonomy): domain Eukaryota; kingdom Metazoa; phylum Arthropoda; class Insecta; order Diptera; family Culicidae; genus Malaya; species Malaya genurostris. The sequence goes on along the minus strand of NC_080572.1, from coordinate 91,595,765 downwards.
CGTATATGTCGGTCTAAGAAGATGTAAATTTACACGACTTTTTCTAGGTGTGTAGTTAATTTCTCTAGTTTGCCGACCATGAGAGTCTGTAACCAAATCAACCATTGAAAATCCTATAAAAGATCTGCTGAATTTTATTCAAGTGCGACTACTAGTGCATTTTTTTTCCAAAATTCAAATCTTCATAGAGAATCGTAAATAAATTGGTAGGTCATATTAGTGTATGGTTGGATGAACCGAATGTCACTATGCCGATATTCAGCTTTTGGTTGCGAAAGTACCAACAATAGTGATTAAATGTAATAAAACGTAGCTCAGTTCACTTTCTCACACATGATTGAATAGATTTCCATTAACTTAAATTCAATTGTAGTTTATCAATGTTGCAGTATTAGGCAACAGAAATCTTCAAAACTATTTTCTAAACTTTTTTAAATTGTAGTATTTCGGAGAATTGCTGCTGTAATATACAGGAGAAAATGGAAATGAGAAAGACATCTTTACACCACTAGGTGGATTAAAACAGGTTTAAGTTTGCATTAAGCAGTTCAATTTGAACTGCTCTGCACTGACGAGTCTAAGACGAAAGGTAAAGAAAAGTAAGAACTGTTATGTGCCCTAAACACAAACTTAGGTTTACCCCTAAATGACCATACCTGAATCGGCCAGTGTTAGCCGAGAATAACGTTTTCGTTCGGCACGTCAGTAAAGACATGGCATTTCGGTGCCAATTAATAAGTGTTTTGCAAATAGCATTAACTTTACGTCTTCTTAGCGGTTCAAGTTGAACTGTTTAAGTTTGCATTAAGCAGTTCAATTTGAACTGCTCTGCACTGACGAGTCTAAGACGAAACGTAAAGAAAAGTAGGTTTTATCTATTATTTAAGAAAAAAAAGATATTGCTTCTGGGAATATATTGGGTCTGGTAAAATTTGTTTGAAACTTAATCGCAACTTAATGTCCGAATTGTCATAAGTACGAAGGCTTGAACTTTCTCCATAGAAGGGATATAGAATTGTTGAAAACCCGATTTTCAATCGAATCCTCTGATACCCATAGTTTTAATACAATTCGACTCTGCTCGGCGAGATCGAAAATGTTCTATCCGCTCAATTTTCGCAAAGATGGTGTTTCAAGCGGCAATTTAAAGTTCTATGTCGATACTGCAAATCGGATCGAATTTGTATCTAAAAGTGTAATAATCGATTGAACATTCCATGACATGTCGAAATAAGTTCCACTTTAGAGTTTACGGTTATTTAAGGTACTTCCAGAGCCGGTATTCAGGAACCAGCATAACCTAAACCGATTCGTATGGCCATAAATTAATATGACGAATAAATGTAAATAGTTTTGAGTCCAACTTTGAAGCTTTTTTGGATTGTCATCTTATCGGCATGAATTTTAAAAACTCATCACCCTGTAATTCCAGAATCGGATAAAATTCATTAAGGTGGCATGGGACCATAAATCCTTTAATTTGAATTTTTGTTTTTGAAATTCGATTTAGCCCTTTTTTGATAAAACGATTGATCTTTGAGAAACAATTCGATACTAGAACCGGGATTCTAAAATCGGTGTAGCCGAAGTCAGATAAATTCACCTGAGTAGCTGTATAGTTTGAAAATCAGTGTAGACATCTTTGAAAAAATGTGAAACAGACCTTTTTATACTAATCTCCTATATCTCCTAAACAGGAAGTTGGATCTGACTGAAAGACTGTTTGATAGGATCAAAAACTTTTCATTTGAATCCTAAATTCTTAGATTTAATTTGAATCTTAGATCGGTTCAGCCATCTACGAGAAAAATGAGTTACACAATTTTTGTTTCGTTTCACATATCATCCTATAACTCCGGAACCAGAAGTCGCATTCAAACATAATTCAGGAACCTTGTTTGGGAGCATACGACTTTTCATATGAATCTGAGTTTTTAGAAAACGGTTCAGTCATCTCCGAAAAAAAAATGAGTGAAATTTTTTGTCACACACGCATTTGCTGGTCTCGACGAACTGATTCGAATGGTATGTGGGTGTTATGTTCTTCCAGCATTTATTGTTGTAAGTAGTTTAAATGAATATGATTATGGAATTGCTTTCAACTAGAAAATGCTGCCATCATCTGGTTTACATATGTCATATTCTAACGATTATGTTGCCACAAATGAACCGTGCTCAAATCGGTCCGAGGCAAAATGTCATGAAAAAGGATGCTGTGTACAGTCTTCTTAGTACCTAGGAACAATTGTATAAAAAATCGTGTTTCACGTTGCTCGCAAGCATCGCTGTGTCATAAAATGCACAAAACTCCTACTGCTGGAATAGGGGGAAAAGTCGCTTACACAAAAATGTCGATATCTCCGTTAAAAGTGGACGGATTTTACCAATCTATGGCTTTTTGGATAGGTATTACCGTGCGGAATCTAAGTCTAAAATAATATTCTGTTTTCAAGGTCAATTGTGACAGATATTGTCAAATTTTGACATAAAACTTCGTATAACTCAAAAAGTAAACATTCGATCTCAAAACCATTCAATAGCGTTCTGGGTGACGGATATATATATATATATATATATATATATATATATATATATATATATATATATATATATATATATATATATATATATATATATAAGGTAAAACGGTTTAATCTCAACAATCTTCGGTACGTTTGAAAACTATTATAAGTGACGTTACTGTAAAGTACTTTTTTTATATAATTTTTTTAATCCAGTTTTGAAGGATCATGGTGACCAGGAATATAATGTTAGAAGTGACGTAATCGACAGAGAGCTCATTAGACTCGTTTGAAAGCTACTACTGGTTTTTTTGTTAAGTAAATATGGCTCAGGGCGAACACTCTCATGTTCGGATATATAATCGTAAAAGTGACGTAACCAACAAACCGCACTATTTCTATCTGCGAAGTTGTCTCAGAAATGGTTGAATCGATTTAGGCAAACTTGGGTTCAATTGTTAACTGTTATGTTTTTACAGATCGTGTTTAAATGGTTAATGACGGCCACTTTCCGTTCTGGAGAAATAATCGCATAACTGACTTAACCGGTGAAGTACATTACTTTCTATCTACCGAAGATGGCTGAACCGATTTTGACAATCTTAGGCTCGTTTAGAAGTAACAACCACGACCACGGATCAAGTCATGGCGGACATATTCATTTCCAGTGATGTAATCGAATCAGGGATACATCTGACAAACTGTACTCTTTACAATCTGAACGATTATTCTAAAGATAATTTAACCGATTTCGACATACTTAGGCTCGTTTTAAGCTGCAAAAAGAGTCAATTATAACAATCAAATGAATAATTGTTGATACCTTCGGTTCAGCAAATGTTATCGACCTTATGGGGTACCGAATTTACTTCTGCTCAAACATACTGCGAATCGTTTTGCATTCTTCCGGGAATGCAAAATGGTGTCGCTTTTGAAAAATCTCCAAATCCTCTCGGTAGTAACGTTATCGAAGATGTAAAAATCCGAATAGAAAACATTCGATGAATCCTTTCTGTTTCTGTACTTATTTTCCGTTTCGAATGCACTTAGCTTCTCTTTAAACGAAATAACCTGTAAAGTTACTCAAATGGTACAATATTTCACAATCAACTCTATGCTGGTTACTATTCAGTTCAAATTCTAAACTGCCCAACATATGGTTCTTAAAGATAAAAATCACTTTTTAATGATTACTCATGCAGACTATCAATCAATAACTAATCCAATCTGTACGATATTCAACTACCAATAAACTATTTAGTTAGAATACGAATCTCAAATCTAAAACCCTTATAATATTGTGTAAAGTTCTGTCCAATTATATACCAGAAATTGATGGTTTCCGGAAAGCATTAGATTTTTGTTTTCATTTGAAGAAAAATATGTACTGCAGAGTCGCATCGAATGCTTGTGTCGGCATACGGTTTTCATGCCCTATCAGAAGCAACATGCAAAAGAGATAACGATTTTGATGTAAGAAATTAAGAACGCGGAAGACCATCAGAAAAGTTTGAAGACGTCGAATTGCAAGTAATATTGGTTGAAGATGATACTTCTAGTCAAAAGCGAATGGCATCAATTTTGAATGTTGCACAACAAACATCTTTGGTCATTATGGGAAAAATCCAAAAGTGTGGAAAATGGGTACCACATGAATTGAATGAAAGACAAATGGAGAACCGAAAAAACACTTGTGGAATTTTGCTTCAAAGACAGTTTGAAGGTTTGCATCGATTTGTTACTGACGATTATTTTAGATTTGTTTTGAGAATCCAAGTCTGAAAAATATGAGTTAATCCGGAACAACCATCAACTTCGACTGCAAAACCAGATCGATTCATAATTAGTTCAATGCGATTAGTAAGCAAATCCCTCACATTATTCGACAAATGAATCTATATAACACACCATCTTTAGAAGAATAATTAAAACAGTAACCGTTAAAACATATAACTTTTTTCCCCTTTATAGGCTGCTCTGGCCGAGGGGGGTGGTTACAACGATCCGCACTTTCCATACCGGACGAACTAGGCTATGGTACCCAAATGAACACTAGTAACGAAGGAGGAAACCGGCCTATTATTGATAGGTTCCCTCCAGCATGTAACCTAAGCGACAGATTCCTTTACGGTTATCAATTTGCAACGAAAGATACGAATATCTTCTATTGCAAGTTCACCAGAGAGTTTGTCACTTGGGCAGGAAGTGTGTGCTTCACCCTGTAACCAGTCAATCATTGAGTCGTGCGTCTGTATCGTATTAGTATTTTGTCATCCTACCAACTGCTTCTGTGTCTTAAATGTCCTCGTCGATGAGACTTTGGAAAATTTCGCTTTGTATCCGCTTCGGTCTTGGCCCTGCTTTCCTATATAGTCTTTTATGTCTGAAGCGGTACAAACGATTATTACTTTAAAGTTCCTAAATAGATGTAGATATGTTTGGTCTACTAACACTATCCATTCTAATCTGCTCTGATTATTTCTATCTTTGTCGAAGTTACGTTACATTTCCTTTTCCCCATTGCATCGCTTTTTTGACTATGCCGGAGAAACCCTTAATATCTCAATGTGATAATTTATCAAGAATAAAGAAATAATAATTATTGCTATAACAATAATAATATCAATAAGAAATAATAATAGTGACAATCACAACAATAATAATAACAATAATATTTATAATTATACAATAACAACAACAATAATAATAATGATAATAATAAAAGTAATAATAAAAATAGAAATATTGTGACTTACCAAAAGTTAATATGTCATCAAATGAGTTATTACATGAACATACCAATTTTTCGTCGTTTTACTGGGACTCTTGATTTGTTTTCAATTTCCTTTTGGTATTCCTGTGGCACCCTAGGATTTTTCCGCTCCATATCAGAATCATGTGTTAGTAAGCTTGTTAAATTATATAACGGAAGGATGCGCATTTAACACTAGATTGCCCAGGAAAGTCACAATATGTAAACAATGGAAGGATTGCTTAAAATTCTGTGAACTTTTTTAATTCTTTATTTAACGATATATGCACTTAGGCACACTGCACTAGCTTTTATTTATTCTGCCACAGTTTTTATTATCTCTCTTCCAATTATTTTGACTGCTTTAGAGCAATTTAGGTCTAAACTAAGTTTTGGGCCTTCTAGTGTTGAGCACGCATCCAGGAAACAAGAACTACATGTATTTCGTGAAGAAATACTAGGTGTGATTGGATGAAATGGTCCACGTGAACCGTTCTCTTCCAGAAACACACATCTCACACTCTCAATTAGGAGGTGACATCTGTGTCCAAGTTGGAGAAATCTAAGTACATTCAAACCTTTCCCGATTTGAGAGTGTATTCACACCTGATTAATCAGTTTCGCCGTCATTGCAATTTGTAAACATTACCAATACCGAGCCGGATCGGAAAGGTTTGAAAGTTCCTTAACGGTTCATAAGATGTCAATTTACTCCTATTCCTGATAACAATAGTCCTCCTTTTAGAATTAAATTCACCAAGTTCAGGACGAATATGATATACTAATATTCATCCCAACTGGATCAAAATAATTCAAATTGGTGACCAATTCCAGGCATAAGAATGTTCGAACCACCTTATGACCTATTGTCAATTTCAAGCATTATTAGTCCTGTCCACTCCGTGATCGATCCAGACAACATAATAATTTTCATCTTTTGCATTTATAAGCGAACGGTCGATCTCGGTATGGTCCGACTTTGTCAATACGCGAAGTGTAAATTGACTCCCACCCCCATCCACCAAGCGGGGGTACGCACCCTGTAGCTCATCATTCAAAGCCCAGGGAGTAACCGTTAAAACATATAACTTATAAGTTTATTATGGTAAAGCACAACTACCTATTATCAATTATATTCGAAATTTGAGAAAAAATGCATCTTTGATCGAATGCTAAAACGTTGCATCAACAGAACTGAACATAATAAACCGGTTAGCTCCTGCGAGAAAGAGCTCCCGTTTCCACACTAAACAGAACCTTTGCTGCGCCTGATGCAAATATTTCTTCAACAGACATACCTCTTTCATGCTGCGGCAGCCATCGAGCCCGGTTTCGTTTGTAATTAGATCACATACCTACACTTCTTACATCCGATGCTTTACAGTAGCAATACTAGTGTGAACTGTTTGAAGGTGTGTATTGCTTTAATTCCAGCAGAACCCAACAGTCGAACCCTCGGTAGCTATCGAACGAAGGAAAACTCAAGTAAATCTCACAACGGCATACATCTATTTATTGCGTCAGATTGCAAATGAGAAATGATGCGAGAAGAATATATGTAATCTGTAAAACAAGCGTTGTAATGATCTTCTACCTGTTCGAATTGTTCATTGTACTGAATAAAATCTCTAATTCATAGGTACCTCCAAGTATCAATCCTATTGCACAAGGTGTTCAGGTGATTGAACAACTGCGGAAATTAAGATTCATTGTGATATAAACGTGGCAATTAGGATAACTAACATAACTAACTAGCGTACTCCGTTACCAACAATGTTGCTAGCTCTATTACTACTACGGTGTCAACTATGGGTAATGAGAAATAATGATAACCGAACAAATCATCTTTTGACATTTGTTTTGTAATGCACAATGAACATAACAATTGGATATCTTTGGTGTTTTTGGTCTCTTCCCCTAGATATACGAATAGACTCCCAAATGCAAAAAAACAATTTGGATCAGAAACAAACCCAAAATAAGAGGGAAAATTTTGACCCAAAACAGAGCCATGCAATAAAAGAGTTGCACATGATAAAGGTATATAAAAATGCGCATGTATAGGGATATTGTCTATGAATTGTACTCTAAGGCCAGTGCATTTACCACGTATAAACGCTTTCCGCATGATGTTTTCTTGAAGTTTTTTTTTTCACACATATATTTTGCCTGCCGCTTCGAAGAGGAACTCCGCGAGAAGGTGAAGTTTACTCGTGCCACCATCGGAACAGAAACCCATAAATTGTACACCATTCGAAAAGCCGCTGTGCACCGGACAGCTCTTTTCTTCGATTAATTCGCCGACAAATCGTTTGTTAGCCGTATCCGGCTTTTCGACAGCAGATGCGACGGTAGTCGTTTTGGTTTCGAGTGTTTGATTTTCTGATAATCCTGAATCGACGAGAGCTACTCAGCTATGCCGGGCATTACGCAACTGCTGACGGCTAAATGGAGGAGTCTTTAATATAATTTGTTATTATAATCAGTAAACACCGGTTTTTGTCGCAACAAGTTGGTGACATTTCCCAATGCATTTTTATTCGTATTCTAAAGTTAAAACGATGCTACCAGCCGTTGTTTCGTGTCCCAAACGACGATTACACAAGTTTTCTGAAGCAAACCATATGGAAAATACACCAGAAACATAAAATCAGACGCTTAGTAGAGTTCAAACTTGAAACAATGCAGTGGTTTTTCCCTTCTACTAGCTTGAAAAAACACGAAAATAGACCTCACCCATCAATTCCAGAGGATTTACAGCCTTCGACGTGCGTTCTATATAACCAAAGTCCGCGGACACGGAAGCTGATTTATGACTAATTTCAGCATCTGCACTGAATACTGCTATGATGTATTGGGCTGACCATTTTGAAAATGGAAATACGAATACAGCAAACGGATTCGACCGAAAATCGAGTTGCGCTCCGCGATGCAATTCATGAAACCATACCATTCCAAACAAACCCTTTTTATGGTATACGAATCCCAACTTCATTGCATTTACGAATGGCAGAGTTTCGGTGCTCTGTTCCAAGCTAACAAAGCCGTTCAAAAGAGTAATAAATGAGCAAAATGGGACTTTTTGATGCGGGTGTTTGTTGTTTTTACTTTTCTTCGGCCATCTTCGGTACGGCAAATGTTGCAAACAGCACGATTCTTCGAATGTTTATGATCTGGCTAAAACAATAAATTCGAATTACCTGTTACTCCGGGACGGATCGGCAAAGAACAACGATAAACCAAAAGGCAGCCAATATTTTATGCTCAATGGATTAACTCCCTTTTTCCGAGCTTCTACAATTGCTTCTAAATATTAGTAAGACATTTTCGTTGGAGGTTTCAAGCGTTACAAATCAACCCGAAGGCAATCATCAACGTTAACACAATCGCTTTCACCTTTGGCTCCATGTGTGAGTTATAGGTTGTAAAATGTCATCTTAGATCAGAAAACTCGGTTTCGCGAATACTGTCTTTCTTTAAGCGCTGCTCTAATAGGATTCTGCTTGAACATTTGATTGGGTTAAATTTAGATAGCATGAAAGAAGAATAAATACCGTGTATTGGTCGGAATTCTTTTATCGATTGCTTAGGATAGTGCATTTTTTTTGTTTCAGTTATAGAGGCTTTAACATCTTAGGTCATTCGCCTCTTCGGACCAGAAAATCTTTCTGACCCTATGTGCGGGGTTGGGAATCGAACCCAGGCGGGCTGCGTGAAAGGCATCGACTATCCCATCACGCTATACCCGTCCCCGGGATAGTGCATTCTTAAAAAAAACGATATATCATAATTGTCAATTATCATAATAGATAAGGCAAACAACTTGCGGCCGCTTTTTTATCGAAAAATTCAAAAGGTATGATTGTCCCACAATGCAACAATATAAAATGTGACCTGATGAGAGATAGAAACATCTAAATGTTTTTCCTTCATAAGATATTAGGAGTCTCTTGAATTATATTATTCTGTTTCATCATATAAAAGGGTTTGCGATAAAAAGTAACCAAAAAAGTATGTGTCTAAATCGGTCATTTTTTTAAATTAAAATACAGAATAATGTTTTTTATTTCACTCTTATCCGACATCCGGTTCCTTAATTACAGCGTTGTATATGATTAAAAATATTTAACGAAGGACTGCGTCTTTGTTTTCTATATACGGGTGCGAATTCCAAATTCGGAACCTAAAGACGGTTTTGATTTTAGTGCTGCACCGCTCTTTACACTCAATTTTCTGGGACCAGTGGTGTATCTAGAGGAGGGCGAAGCGGGCACCCGCTCCGGGTGAAACGTTTTTAGGAAGGTGGCAAACCAATCCTTGGGACCTTTTCTGCTCGTCCAAATGATCCCTCCGGAGATGGGGTTTAGTTTTTTTTGCTCACTCTCACTAAATTTTAATTTGACCCGGGTGTCAAATTTCCAAGGTACGCCACTGTCTGGAAGATTTCCTAAACTGGTCTCGAAACTACACAAATCGATAGTCATTATCAGTAGGAAACTAAACAAACCGATTCCGGCTATCCTGGTTCCCGGTATCCGGTTCCGGAAGTACCGGAAATAGTGGTCATATATACCAAAATAGATCTCACTCACTTTTCTCAGCGATGGTTTGATCGATTTCCACAAACTTAGATTCAAATGAAAGGTCTTCCGGTCCCATACGGAATTCCTGAATTTCATCCGGATCCGACTTCCGGTTCCGGAATTATAGGGTAAAGTGTGTTCAATATTGTACACCGTCACTTAAACTGGCGAAACAAAAAACGTAAAAAAAAATCTAAACTGGTCTCAAAACCACACAAATCCATAGTCATTATCAGTAGGCAACTAAACAAATCGATTCCGGTTATCCTGGTTCCCGTTTTCCGGTTCCGGAAGTACCGGAAATAGTTGCCATATATACCAAAATGGATCCTACTCACTTTTCGAGAAGAGTTTGTGTGTCATGTTAGTTGGTGGCCGTACGAACCGACTTTGATTATACCGGTTCTCGGGTTCCGGTGCCGGCAGTGCATATAATAGTGAACCCATTTCGTTTTCTTAACTTTGGTGAAGAGAGCAGTTGAGGGTGATTTCGCCACCTTATATAAGCAGCTAAGAATAACGAGATCAAATTCCGAATGTCAGAACCCTATTTCAACTCGTAAACTTCATCCCTATCTTAAAAAAAACTTAGGTATTTTCATTGATTTGTTAACAAAATTTCTTTGTAAATGTCAAGCAAACTCCAACCAAAAATTGTATATAGATCATGGCTTATAGTTTGTGTTCGTCTCTTGATTTCAGATATTTAGCAACAGGAGACAAGCAAAAGACTTTGTCACAAATTGTCACAGAAGCAAAGACCACCCCCCCCCCCCCTTTGTCACATGTCACGAATTCAAAATAAATAAAATTCATCTGAATACATTCTCAATATGTATGACAAACCATACAAATATGAGGGAAAAATGGATTTATTAAATGCTGTCATTAGATTAAAAAATATCCCTAAAACTACAAAATCATCAGAATTATTTTATTAATATCAATTATATAAAACAAAAGTATTTGGTTGGAATTCATGAAACATTTAAATCATCTGTTTTATTCCTCCTAGGGGTACACAGATATATTATTGTTTTTAGGTAAAGAATCATATTTCCTTAGTGTAGCATACAGGGCTGAGAAAATAAAGACCAAACCCTCATCAAAACGAGATCACTGCCGAAGAATCTTTTCAAGATCAGTTGATCAGTGAATTTTAAATTACATCGATCAATATCGGTACTGATCTTCCGTCACACAATGAGTAGTAATTTTGTGCTAAAATGATTCTTGATTTATGTAAGTTCAATCATTGGATGAATCGATAAGCTTTGATGTTGGTGGAAGAAAATCACATATGATCAAGATAAGACATGACATGCTCTACGTGCGAAATCGTTGATGTCCCGCCCTTTTTCAAATGGAGTACAATTGAATAAACTGCATCAGAATCAGATAAGAGAAATTCAATGCTAGAAAATCAAATTACTGAAAAAATTGTCAGTGCATAACTTAAGTTAAACCGTTTGAAGGCATCTTTTTCTTTTTTACTCATATTAGGCAAAATTTATTAATTTCGCTAATTTACTCGCTCCTCCGTTCACTTTTGCTGATCACAACAGAAATGATTTCCTGCATCATTCATTTCCGAATTTACAAGAAGAAACTTTTACATCAAGAAATACACGTTTTCTTATAGAATGTAAACGTTTATTGTGGAGATTTTTTCAGGAAATAGGGCAAAGCAGTAATATAATCTTTGGGGACGGGTATAGTAAGATGGGTAAGTTCATGCCTTTCACGCAGCCCACCTGGGTTCGATTCCCAACCCCGCACATAGGGTCAGAAAGTTTTTCTGATCCGAAGAGGCGAATGACCTTAAGGTTAAATCCTCTATATTCGAAACAAAAAAAAAAGTAATATAATCAGGTATTTCAAAAATGCGCTCATTGAATATATTGGACGTCACCTTCCAAAAACCTCCCCCCCCCCTCCCCTTCCCCCTGTCACAAAAGTTCACGTTTTATGAAACACCCCCCTCCCCCTTGCGGCGTGACGTCTTTTATGGACAGCCCCTTACAGACTTGGGGCAAGTACTGTCCACTCGATTGTTCACGAGCAGAGCTTAAAATTGTCACGCATTATCAATGAAAGAACCCAATCCAACAGCCTCATTTTCGATATTTTACTGTCTCATTCGTAAATGACCGACACCAGAACAAACGAAGAGAGACGAAGCATTTTCGATTCTCATTGAAAAAATGAGAGAGAATAACTGCCAACGTCACTCTTTCCTCTATGACAAGACGAAACCAAACTAACGTCTTCAGGGAGCATCAGCAGAATTTCAATTCTCATTCTTTCATCGATGTATTGAAAATCTGTGACGCTTGGCAATAAAGAACTAAAATATGACAAATTGAAGTAATTACATCCCAGAACCTCTTTGGAAACCAAAACTACTGCAGATTCGATCACCAACAGGTAAAAGTTATTGTGAAACCTTTTTCTGTCATTTACGATTCTCACAGCTTCGGTTGAATACCGACACTGCATCCTATGGGATTTTCACTAAAAACTGCAAATGACTGAAAGAGCGAATGAAAGAAAAAACACAATTTTGAAACTACTCTCCCGCTTATGTCATTGACTGGACATGGATTTCATAGTTTGCAAGCGGTCTAGTGAGAATATTCACATGGAGCTGCATTAAACAAATTCCAATTCCAGTCCCGTTCCAGACGTACGTCACGGCCTAGTGTGAATAGCGCTTAATTTGGTAGAACGTTTTCCTCGAATAGGAAATGTTTCGGGTTCGAGTATTTTTTCGCAAATTTTCGTTTTTGTGTTACCCTTCAATAGTCTTTTTTTTTCAATCCGTTCTCGAACTAGGTGCAGATAGGCTTACAACCTCAACCTGTCCTAGAGCCTTACCATGCAGATACGATCAATTCTAGGCCACCATCTGATGACCTGTTGTTGCTGCATATCAACTCAATGCTATGGATTCTCATCGTCGCTATAGCATACGGGGTAATTCCAATCGGAACCAACACAAATTGCTGTGCACTTGTGTGACGTTATCAAATATCCAATACTTGACACAATTTTTCAACAGCATTCTGGAAATCCGAGTACAGAGTTTCTAATCATGTCACACTAGAAATTGTCACATCTTTTGCCAATGGATTTATTCTGTTCCTGACGCATTTTTTCGCCACCTCGAACAAATGTTGGCACATTCTCCTATAAGAAAAACAAAAAGGTTTTGCAAGAATTCTTTCCCTCAAAGTGCCTATCTTGCTATGTATGAACGATTGGTAAGGGCCATAACTACGTATATTGGAAAAACAATTTCATCTTAAACCAGATTTTTTTAGTGTGGGACTTAATGTGGAATTTTTTCAGTATTTTTTCGGAAAATCAACTGATTTTGGGAAAATAATTTCAACACACTTTTATAGGATAGGATTATTCTAAAGACATTCAAGATCAATTTTCGAAAAACAAAGCACCACAAAGTCTAGAAAGATTCATTAAAATCTGAGAGGTTGCTACCAGCTCCAAATACCGTTTGGTGCGAAATCCGTCAGTACTTTGTTGACATGTAGTGTTATATTTTGTTAAGACGCCCAACCAGGACCAGTTGTTAGCTTTTCAACCACTGACTCTGGGTGATGATTAGATGCTTTTTTAATCCACTTCCAACAAAGGAAAACAGGTCTTTTTCGATTTCCACTATATACTGATTTGATAACCATGGGTATTTGTCTTAACTTTCAATATGTTCATATATTGCATACACATACAGATATCAAACTATACTTCAGTTTCCATTTTTTTCATCCAATGATCAGTTTCAATGTTTTGCAATAGTCAAATAGGTATTGTTTTACCGATTTGAATTTGTTTTACGCCCTATAACCCCACACAAAGGAGCGCATAAATTTTGCTTTCTCACCAAACCAATCGAATCCACCGGTAAGGAGGCTGAGATCTGGTGCTGAACTGAAAGCAGATACAGTGACGATACAACATTTCTCCTATAACTAGTCATGAGGCGTTACTATGAGGAAGTAAACGCAATTGATTTTTCTTTCACTTTCATATAGTAAATGTAAACTAGATGCAAATTCGACAACAAACGATGACTGAAGCACGACTGTATCGACCAAGAGTAGTGTATAAAAAAATGAAACAATATAAGAATACGAACGGACAAAACGAACAAGCCACGCATAACGCTTGCAAGGAAACAGTGGTTCCACTCATCACTATCTTTGATCAATTGGTAAAAGATAACAACTAACAATCATTGTTGAATTCGCCGTCCCTGTGTTTAATTACACTTTACACCGAAGATAGGTACATCAGCGAGGATCGCAATCGTACGAACAGTAACAAAGAGGGAGGATACATTGTGTTATTGATACTTTCCAATCGTATACATTTTCGCGTCAACAACCGGCACTGGCGAATGATGATAACAGAGGAGTTGAGAGAGAAAGTTTTGGTTTAAATTTCCAACTTGATTCACTTTTCATCGAAAATTGTAACTCACAGTAACATTTGAATCGTTTCGGGTTAGAGGCATTGACTCGTGGACATATTCCAAGCCATGTTGTGATTGTTTCTGAACGTTAATATGAGTTTTGGGAACCTGACGCGGATTGTTTACTTTTGTGGAAGTTGCCCGTGTCTTGGGTTCACATAGAAAAATCTCTACTTACTAGGCAAAAATTGAGTTCACGGTATGACCGTCCTGAGACGTCTACCAATGAATTATGTATACGCAAGGTTCCTGATTATTACTTTGACTGATTCTTTGCTTCACACGAACATAGTTTTTTAGCCCGTGCTGATGACAATAGCGTACAAAATCTAGCGAAAAAAATGCACTGACTGGGCAGCCTCCAAATCATGGAACCTAGACGTAGCTACAATTAGGCACTGCAACAGAACGCCATTGAATTTTGATGCAACTATTTCCATCAATTCAGTCGAGAGTGCCGAACGAGTGAAACTGAACAATGAAACAGCACAAGAAGGTGCTGCAACAGAAGTCTAATTTACCAGCCATAAAAGCGACCACCTTCTTCATGCTACTCACCTTGGCGGATGAATGTGTTAATTAAAGACGAAGAGTGGCAGCCAAAAATAAAAATAGTTAAACATACCGAAAATACTCTACATAGATGTTGAAACGAAGAGGTCATACCGGCAAGACGGTGTAGATATTCGGCAAGTAATTCAGCATTTCCGCGGGCGAGTGAAACAAACACCCTCCACTCACATGTTAGATGTATGTATACAAAAGCCAGCTTATGATCTTCGAACTCGAAAGAACGGAAATCAATTTGTTTATAATTGTGATTGCTGCCTCTCTTCCAATTCCACTTACTGGTGGAAGCAAATGTTTCTCAGGAACGATTTTTTCACATTCGATCAAAATTTTGAATAAGCTGCACATGCTCCAACCTCAATGCTCCCGTTACTGAACCGTAAATATTCATGTCTTTCTAGCCGATCACTAGCTGGATAACATTATGAAATAAAAGTTCGTTCCTTCTGGTCGAAATGTTATTATATTACTACTAAATTTGACCTATTACCACATCATCCCACAGAGGAAGGAAAATCCAATTGTTTACATCTTTCACAAGTGCAACCTCTTTCCTTTGTCGAGTGTCGAGTCAAAAAAGCAACGCACCGCATCCATCATTACATGAGAGGAAAACCTATTTAGACTGAAGTCGAATCTTGTCTCAGCTGTTTATCTTTCGTTGCTGCCGAGTATGTAGTTAGGTGCAGATAAAACCGCACTGTAAAAGGGTTTTTCTATCGAGCGCGTGTATATGAAAAATGGTCTTTGCAGTGGATCCGAGCGGTTGTTAAACTTGCCTGGTCATGCGATTATTTAAAAAAAATCGATTACCTGTGTCTTGCTTAAAATTTGTCATTTGTAGTACACTGCGATATTCAAGCAAATCACAAGCATTGCAACAATCAACCAAAATAAAATATTAGAAATTCTTTTTCCAAAAGGAAACCTGTCGATTCGAATAAACCATAAAATATATACTGAGTAATTTATTGATCACTCCAACCATGAGTCATTGGATGATGATGTCATCACAATTCAAAAAAATAAAATATGACACAAAAAGAAGAGAAACAAAAGTGTGAATGCTTCGTCGATCAATAAAATAGAAATAGGAATAGGAACAACCTTATATGAGTTTATTTGGCCATAGACGATCAAGATCTGCAAACTAGAGAAATTCATTAACCAATTTAAAGAACTCGCTACTCATAACATTGTTACTTATGAAAAACTATACTTTTTAAATTGACATTTGAACACTATACACCCTGTATCTCCGGAACCGAAAGTTGAATCTGAATGAAAATCAGGACGCTTCATGGTATTTTAGGAACTTCCATTGTAAATCGGTTGAGCGATCTACGAGTAAATTAAGTGACATTATTTTCATTTTTTATCACACATCACCCTATAATGAATGATCCAACAGGTTTTGACTTTCAAATACCTCGGGGTGTGGTTTGATTCCAAATGCACGTGGGGAGGACACATCAGGAACCTGATAACAAAATGCCAACAAAGAGTAAATTTTCTTCGAACAATAACAGGATCTTGGTGGGGTGCTCATCCGGAAGATCTAATAAAACTGTACCAGACAACGATACTTTCAGTGATGGAATATGGATGCGTTTGTTTTCGTTCCGCTGCAAACTCTCATATTATCAAACTTGAGCGAATTCAGTATCGTTGTTTGTGAATTGCTTTAGGCTGCATGCACTCGACACATACAATGAGTCTTGAAGTTCTGGCGGGAGTTCTTCCATTGAAAGATCGTTTTTGGGAGCTTTCATCGCGACTGCTAATAAGATGTGAGGTACTGAATCCCCTGGTTATTAATAACTTCGAAAGGCTAGTTGAACTTCAATCTTAAACAAGACAGTATATTTTAACCATATGTCAGAGGAAATCTACCCTTCAAGGAATATTCCTATCCGTGACACCCTCCTAAATGTCCCTGACTCAACTTTATTTTTCGACACATCCATGCAGCGCGAAGTGCGTGGTATCCCGGTTCACCTACGCTCGATGGAAATCCCAGAAATATTTTCAAGTAAGTTCAGGCATATTGACTCTGAGAAAATGTTTTTCACAGACGGATCACGAATTGAAGATGCTACTGGGTTTGGTATATTCAACAATAATGTTTCGGTTTCATTTATGCTTCAAGAACCTGCAACTGTTTATATAGCAGAGTTAGCAGCAGTTCTTTATAGCTTGAGTGTAATTGTCACATTATCTCCAAATCATTATTTTCTCTTCACAGATATTCTGAGTGCAATTGAAGCCATTCGCTCAAACGCTGCTGGCAAAAATGAACCGTTTTTCTTGGGCAAAATAAAACAGTGTCTGAACGACATATTGAAAAATAATTATCAAATCACAATAATTTGGGTCCCGGTCATTGCTCCATTCCAGGCAATGAAAGAGCCGATGCTTTTGCCAAACGTGGTGCTATTGAAGGTGAAATTTATGAGCGACTTGCCAAAGAACACTTGCCAGCTAGCAAGCTTCTTGGGATAGAGATGATTTGGGTCGGTGAATGCACTCAACTATTCCTAAAATGTCGACATAGGCATGGTTCAGGGGACTGAATGTGAGTAGGGACTTCATTCGTGTAATAATTAGACGCATGTCCAATCACTACACGTTAGATGCACATCTCCTTCGAATTGGACTTTCCGAAACTAATCATTGTGCTTGTGGCGAAGGTTATCGCGATATTGATCATGTCGTTTGGACATGCGTGGAGTATCGTGATGTCAGATCTCAACTAGTAAATTCCTTGCGTACTCAAGGTAGACTATTCAATGTCCCAGTTCGCGACATTCTTGCTTGTCATGACCTTTCTTACATGAAACTTCTTTATCATTTCATAAAGACAATTGAAATTTCAATTTAATAATTGACCCCTTTGAGGGTTAGTTCTGACTCCTACTGCGTCCATTAGTTCATCAAATAGCAAAATTTTAATAAAAATGATGTGCTGATAAAAACAAACTCAAAATAGGTTACGAAATCAAAAACAAAATGTATAAAAATTTCAGCTTATTTTATGATTTATAGCAGTTAATCGTTTGGTTCAAGTAATGTTCTTAAGTAGATTTAATAATAAATAACGAAATACCTAATATGATATTTTAAAAATAAGAGGAATATGTTTTATTAAACTCAAATCTTTATGACTATATTAGTATTATATTAGGATAAGAATTCTATGTAAAAGTGATGCTACGGCGAAGAAAAACTTATGTAAATTGCCTTAAGAAATAAACGTATTTATGAAAAAAAATCACCCTATAGTTCCGAAACTGGAATTCGGATGCGGATAAAGTTGAGATACCTTCTATGGGACTATAATAACTTTCATTTGAATTTAAGTTTTTTGAAAATCGGTTCGGTATCTTTTGATAAATGTTAATGGCATTATTTTCATATTTTACTGCAAATCACTCCCTAAATCAGATCCAAATGAAATAGTGGAACTTTGCATTTATTTGAATCTGAGCTTATGCAAATCGGTCCAGCTATTTCCGAGAAAATTGAGTGATAATATTTGTCGCATACACACAAAAATTTGTTTATCGCGACGAACAGATTCGAATGGTATATGACACACTGCCCTCCGAGCATCGGTTCAAAGGGCGGTTTTCGCAGTGATAGTAAACCCTCAATCTTTATAAGAAAGGCCAAAATATTACACAACATAACATAGTAAATAACTATTCGATACTTTTTGATTCATCGAAATAAAATCATATTCGCATCTCCTAGATTAATCGAAAGACATGAGCTTGTTTTCTCGCACTGGAAGGTATATAGTATAACTTCCTAAAAAATAATACAATCATTCTACCAAACAATCAAAAAAAGAACTTCATGGATCATGTGTACAAACAACTAGCTGGGTAGATCTTCAATGAAATGGTTCACGGAATTTATATTTCTTCAAATACAACTTATTTCAATTTACACATGTTTTTGCATTTCTCTATAGAATATTAGAATTGCTGAAAAAAACGATATTCGAATGAAGCCTTGAAGACTCATATTGTTACATACCAATCGCCTTAGCTCGACGAGATCGGAAAATGTCTGTGAGTGTATGTGTGTGCGTGCACCTTTCAACGAGTTTTTTTTTACCGCGCGATTTTCGCAGAGAAATTGGTAAAGCCAATTTTTACAAACTTAGGCTCATTTGCAAGCTACTATTGGGCCATTAATCAAGTTCGAAGATCAAATGGCTATTACTTCTGGTTCCAAAGATATGATGGTATAAGTGATGTAACCGATAAAACGCGTAGTTTTACCGCTCAATTTTCTCAGAGATGGCTAAACCGATTTTAACAATCCTAGGCTCGTTTAAAAGCTACTGTTGGGCCATTGATCAAGTTATAAGAACAAACGGATTTGATTTCGGGTTAATTTTTTACCGCTCAATTTTCTCAGAGATGGCGAGTAGATGTCTACAAGCCTAGGCTCGTTTGAAAGCTACTGTTGAATTGTGGATCAAGTTCGATGATCGAAGCACTTCCAATTCCGAAAATGTAATGGTATAAGTGACGTAAGCGAATAAAAAGCGTTGTTTCTCACCACACAATTCGAACTCGATTTCAAAAGACTTAGACTCGTTTGCAAGCTATTATTAGGTTATTTGATAAGCTCGCAATACTAATGGTCGAGGATAGAATCTTAGAAATGTTTTAAAGAGACTATTTAAATGACAAGAGAAAGGCATTATCACACCACTAGGTGGGTTAAGTAGGGTTTGTTTTATCTGTGTTAGGAAAGAAATACTAGAGTTCACAGTTCACACCAAACATTATTTTTGATGTCCGAACATTTTATGCACAAATATCTGTTAAATATTCACTTGATTTTGGTTATTCAACAAACTATTCAAAGTATTGATATTTACTTAAATATCTCGCAGAACTTCTGATAATGGCTGAAAAGCAATCTGTTATGATTGAACAAATCCAAAGAATAACTATCAAACCCCTCAAACTCATTAAGGGCTGAGGACAGTACCGTAAAGTGGTAGGTTTTTTGCTATTTTCCCGTTTCAAATTACATTTTCTTGGAAACGGTGCAGAATGTAAACAAAACCCACCTGACAATGTCTTCGAAATTTAGTTGAGAATATTCTGTGAAATGTTCAGAATGATTCATAGAATTTAGCGGTCGTGTTGTATTTTTTTCTGACTAAAGGACTGCAGAAAAATGGAACGCTCGGAAATGCATACCTCTACTTGTTCATCGAATATCTCGGCTTTGAAGGCTTGTATCATAAATCTACCATGACAAAGTCTAGATAATTTAGTTTAGATGCGATTAGTACATAAAAACATATATGTTATCGCGATAAAAATAAAGTCTTGTATTTTTCTGTGACACAAAGTGAGTTTCAATGCATCCGCCATTTTTTTCGCTTTGGTTTCCTGATAGCATTCTGAAAAAGGAGAGAGAAATAAAATTGGCTCGACAAGACTGCCAAACACACAGACATTCTATCTTTGTGAAAGTTGAATATTTTTTCATTGTTCATTGGAATCCATGTAATGTCCAACCCATACGATAGATTAATGTGATAAAACTTCTCATCAAAATAATAAAATGTATGCTGGCAAACCCGGTACAGTTTACTCATATACGAGAGAGTATAAGAGAAATACGATGCGCAAAGGGAATTGAGCAAGCCACGTGGTCGATTTAAAACTCAACACGCGACCCTCTGTCCTCAGACCTTAAATGTATCCGTTGGTAATAATCGCAAGAAAACTTCTTTTCAATCCACCTAGTGATGTGATAATGCATATCTACTGGTATTCAAACAATTCTACTAAAACATTTTTTCTTTTTGACATAAATGCATTCAAGTTCGTTCGGATCTATTCGGGTAATTTACAAAAGCATACTTCAGATACGTTTTTTTTAACAACCCTTATGTGTTTTTGCATGAATATTCTTCGGTATTTTTAGTTTTCATGAAATTGTTTCAACGACCGTCGTTTTAAATTTCAATCACTCGCTACCCTGTAATTTCGGAACTGCAAGTCGAATCGAAAAGAGACATTGCATGGAACCAAAAAAATAATCGTTCTAATCTAAACGTGTTACAATCGATTAAGCATTCCAGGAGAGAGAGAGTTAGAGTTTTTGTTATTTACGAGACTTCCGGAACCAGTATTCAGGGACCAGCATCACTCAAAACGGTTCGTATGACCATTAATTAACATGACAAATAAATTGGAATTTTTTTGAGCCCAGCTTAGAAGATGAGTTGATAATGTCATATTATATAACGGTTTGAATTTAAAAAACTCATCACCCTGTAGTATTTTGTGATAACAAGTCTTTTAATTTGAATTTTTGTTTATGAAATTACCTTTGGCCTTCTTGAACTCCTCTATTCCCAATATTATCGGAACCAGAATTCGGAAATCGGTGTAGCCGAAGTCAGTTAAATTCACCTAAAGGAAAGTAAACCATTTCATTCGATTCGAAATTTTTGATAATCTTTGAGAAATTGTAGTGTGTTTCCAATACATTTTCCGTGGAACCTTCCGGAAACGAAAAAGAATATCGGTAAAACTGAAATAAGTTTATTTGGTCATTGACTATCAAAATCTGCAAACCCGATTAATATAAGTGAAATGGAAATGTTTGCCTTAATGTGGTGGATGATGTTTCTCATGAACCGAAAGTTGGATCTAATTTTGAAAACCTGTTTTAATCCACCTAGTGGTGTAATGATGCCTTTCTCATATTACTCATAACATCAAAAATATTACTGTGGAATTCGCAAAAACAACTGTTCATTGAATAGAAATAGGAAAGTTTGTTCGGACTTAATCTAACAAAATTTACAAATCCTGTTTACCCTGTAGCTCCGAAAATAGTATCCACAACAAATTTAGGAATTCCGTATGAAACTGTAGGACTTTTCCTTTGGACCTATAAGTTTGTAAAAATCGATTTGGCCATTTTAAAGAAAAGTGAGTGAGACCCTTTTTGCAGTTTTCAATCACCATTTCAAATTCTTTCGAAACCGGATTCAGATGACCGGAATAGCCGAAGTTGATTCGTGTGCCAGCAACCAATATGACCTGCAAATTGGAACGGTGTTGAACCTAGTTAAACCCAGACTTACTATCTCATGCTCTATTTCGATTAAACCAATTAAACGAAATTTAACAAACCTACGTTTCTGTTACTTTTGCATATGTAAGTCAAGCTAAACAGCATGAATCACCAGCATAAAACATGTAGTAGGATTATTACTTTTATTATTATTATTATTATTATTGACATCATTACACCACCATTTTCATATAAATTTGAATTCATTAACATTCGTTTATTCTTTCGGTCGTACTGATCATAATTTTTATCAACCGCAGTACCGTTTTTTACCAATATTACACACTAGCAGCAGACATCCGTAACCGTTTCGTTTTCTTCATAGCGTGTACGAAATAGAACAAAGCACGCATCGTTTGTTTTGTGTTTCTTTTTTCTTCTTTCGGTGTGGTACGTATTGTCGTTCTATATGATTATTTAAAAACTTTAACGCTCATCGCCATGTAACTGCGGAGCCGGAAGTCGGATGAAATTTCACAGTAGCTTCAAAGATAATATGAGCTTCAATTCAAATCAAGATATGTGAAAATCGGTTCAAGCATCGCAGTGAAATCGAAGTGAGTTCTATTTTTTAAGCTTTTCTGCATTACTTTCGGTGCTTCCGGAACAGGAAAAGGGGGGACCAGTAGTGCCGAATTATTCTTTTATGCCCACAAACAAACAAGCTCTGCAAACTAGAAAAATTTATCAGACAGTTTTATGGGATTTGTACCTGTTTTTGACCATCGTTCGTGAAAAAATACTAATGAAATTGGTAATTTTCCACTTATCACGCTTAGGTCCGGAACCGGAATTCGGATCTGGATAAAATGTTCTAAATTTTTTAGGAAACTATAAGACCTTTCATTTGAATCTTAGTTTGTGAAAATCGGTTGAGCTGTTTCAGAGAAAATTGAATGCACACTTTTTCTTTAATTTTCACATATTACTTTGTAACTCCGGAACCGGAAGTCAGATCCAAATTAAATTCAATAGCAGGCTATGGGACCATAAGACCTTTTATTTGAATTTTAGTTTGTGAATATCGGTTCAGCCATCTCTGAAAAAAGTGAGTGCATATTTTTTCCATTTTTTTGGTGCATATCAACCTATATCTCCGGAACCGGAAGTCGGATCGGGATGAAATTCAATAGCAGGCTATGGGACCATTAGAACTTTCATTTGAATCCTAGTTTGTAAAAATCGGTTCAGCCATCTCCGAGAAAAGTGAGTGCATATTTTTGTTACATACATACACACATACACACAGACATTTGCTCATTTCGTCGAGCTGAGTCGAATCGCCTCGTATAAAAAGTCGGTTTTCACAGTGATTGCATAGCCTTTCTATATGAGAAAGGTAAAAAGAAGTTTCTATGGCATTTTAAAACCACTTATTTGAATCTTAGAT
This sequence comes from Malaya genurostris, assembly GCF_030247185.1. Classification (NCBI taxonomy): domain Eukaryota; kingdom Metazoa; phylum Arthropoda; class Insecta; order Diptera; family Culicidae; genus Malaya; species Malaya genurostris. Next base: position 91,572,331 of record NC_080572.1, on the reverse strand, counting down.
GGAGGAAATCGGTTCAGCCATCTACGAGAAAAATGAGTGACATTATTTTGATTTCGTTCCACATATTCCAGCAACCTAAGCCATCTCCGAGAAAATTGAGTTAAATTATTTGTCACACACACATTTACTGATTTTTTTTATAAATACGTTTATTTCTTAAGGCAGTTTACATAAGTTTTTCTTCGCCGTAGCATCACTTTTACATAATATTCTTATCCTAATTTAATTCTAACATAGTCACAACGTTTTAAATTTATTACAACATATTCTCTTATAGCTTAAATATCATCTTAGGTAACTCGTCATTAATTATGAAATCTACTCGGAAATATTATTTGAACCAAACGATTAACTTCTATAAATTATAAAATAAGCTGTTATTTTCAGACATTTTGTTGATAATTTCATAAACTGTTTCGAGTTTGTTTGTATCATTACATAATTTTTATTCTAATTTAGCTATTGGTTGAACTCATGGACGCAGCTGGGATCAGAACTAAGTCTTAAAAGGGGCCTTTATTAAATTGAAACTCCAATTTTCTTTATGAAATGATAAATAAGTTTCATGTATGAAAGGTCACGACAAGCAAGAATGTCTCGAACTGGGATATTGGATAGTCTACCTTGGGTACGCAAAGAATTTATTAGTTGAGATCTGACATCACGATACTCCACGCATGTCCAAACGACATGATCAATATCCCGATAACCTTCTCCGCAAGCACAATGATTAGTCTCGGAGAGCCCAATTCGAAGGAGATGTGCATCTAACGTGTAGTGATTGGACATGAGTCTGGACATCACACGAATGAAATCCCTACTCACATCCAGTCCCCTGAACCATGCCTTTGTCGATATTTTCGGAATAATTGAGTGCATCCACCGACCCAGATCATCTCTATCCCAAGATGCTTGCCAGCTGGCAAGTGTTCTTTGGCGAGACGAGCTATAGAATTCGTTGAAAGCAATCGGTCGCTCATAAATTTCACCCTCAATAGCACCACGTTTGGCTAAAATATCGGCTCTTTCATTGCCAGGAATGGAGCAATGAGCCGGGACCCAGACTATAGTGATTAGATAATTATTGTTCAATACGTCGTTCAGGCACTGTTTTATTTTGCCCAGGAAAAACGGTTCATTTTTGCCAGCAGCGTTTGAGCGAATGGCTTCAATTGCACTCAGACTATCTGTGAAGAGGAAATAATGGTTTGGAGATAATGTGACGATTACACTCAAACTATAATGAACTGCTGCTAGCTCTGCTATATAAACAGATGCAGGTTCTTGAAGCCTAAATGAGGCCGAAACATTATTGTTGAACATACCAAACCCTGTCGCTTCTTCAATTCGCGATCCGTCCGTGTAAAACATTTTCTCAGAGTCAATATGCCTGAACTTACTTGAAAATATTTTTGGGATTTCCGTCGAGCGTAGATGATCCAGGATTCCACGCACTTCACGCTGCATGGATGTATCGAAAAATAAAGTTGAGTCAGGGGCACTTAGGATGCTGACACGGATAGGAATATATCTTGAAGGGTTGATTTCCTGTGACATATGGTTAAAATATACTGTCATAAATTTTGTTTGAGATCGAAGCTCGACTAGTCGTTCGAAATTATTAATTACCATGGGATTCAGCACCTCACATCTTATTAGCAGGCGTGATGAAAGCTCCCAAAATCGATCTTTTAATGGAAGAACTCCCGCCAGAACTTCAAGACTCATTGTATGTGTCGAATGCATGCAGCCTAAGGCAATTCGCAAACAACGGTACTGAATTCGCTCAAGTTTGATAATATGAGAGTTTGCAGCGGAACGAAAACAAACGCATCCATATTCCATCACTGAAAGTATCGTTGTTTGATACAATTTTATTAGATCTTGCGGATGAGCACCCCACCAAGATCCTGTTATTGTTCGAAGAAAATTTACTCTTTGTTGGCATTTCGTTATCAGATACCTAATGTGTCCTCCCCACGTGCATTTGGAATCAAACCACACCCCGAGGTATTTAAAAGTTAAAACCTGTTGGATCATTCTTCCCATCATATGGAGCTGAAGCTGCGCGGGATCATGCTTTCTTGAAAAGACGACTAACTCTGTTTTCTCCGCAGAGAATTCGATACCAAGATGAACAGCCCAAACGGACAAGTTATCTAAGGTATCTTGCAATGGTTTATGCAGATCAATAGCTTTGGGCCCAGTAACTGAAACCACGCCATCATCTGCCAATTGTCTTAGTGTACATGGGGTTACTAGACAGCTGTCAATGTCATTCACGTAAAAATTATAGAGGAGCGGACTGAGGCATGAGCCTTGCGGGAGACCCATGTAGCTAATTCTGAATGTTGCCAAATCGCCATGTGAAAAATACATGCACTTCTCTGACAAAAGGTTGTGCAAATAATTATTTATAACCGCTGGAAGTCCATGTTGGTGGAGCTTGTCTGAAAGAACATCAATGGAAACTGAATCAAATGCTCCTTTAATGTCTAAAAATACAGATGCCATTTGTTGCTTTTGAGCGAAGGCAATTTGGATGTCAGACGAAAGTAATGCAAGGCAATCATTCGTCCCTTTATTTCTACGGAAGCCAAACTGAGTATCTGACAACAAACCGTTCGTCTCGACCCAAGTGTCGAGACATCGTAGAATAATTTTTTCGAACAATTTTCTGATGCAGGACAACATCGCAATGGGTCTATATGAGTTGTGATTGGAAGCTGGTTTCCCCGGCTTTTGAATGGCGATAACTTTCACTTGTCTCCAGTCAGGTGGAACAATATTTTGCTCAAGAAACTTATTGAACAATTCCAACAAACGTCTTTTTGCGAGGTCGGGCAGATTCTTCACCAAGTTGAATTTAATTCTGTCCAACCCAGGGGCGTTATTGTTACAAGACAAGAGTGCTATAGAAAATTCCATCATTGAAAATGGGTTATTAATAAAACCATTATTTGGAGGAGATTCCCGTATAATGCTCTGCGTAGGAACAGAATCTGGGCAAACTTTCCTAGCAAAGTCAAATATCCATCGGTTCGAGTATTCATCACTCTCATTGCCCACGTTACGATTCCTCATTCGTCTGGCCGTATTCCAAAGAGTGCTCATTGAGGTTTCTCTTGACAAACCTTCGACAAAATGTCTCCAATAGCTACATTTTTTGGCTCGAAGTATGCTCTTGTACTTGGTTTCTAAAACCATAAGTTTTTCAAAATTCTGAGGAGTTCCTCCTCCCCGTTTTAGAAACGTCTTGCAAGCATTTTGTTTTGCGAGTTTAGCCTCTGAGCACTCTTTGTCCCACCAGGGGTTGGGAGGCCTTCTGTTAGTCGTTGGCCCAGGAAAGCGTTTAGTTTGGGATTGTTCTGCGGCCTCCAGAATCGAACAAACGAGGAAGTCATATTCTTCAAGTGGAGGGAGCTCTTCCATTGAATTCAAAATACTAGAGATTCTACTTTGGTATTTAATCCAGTCGATATTTTTTGTCAAATCATATGGAATACTAGCTGAATTAGCAATACATTTGTTACAGCTAATTGAGATGATGATTGGTAAATGATCGCTACCGTGTAAATCAGGCAATATTTTCCAGGTGCAATCTAGTCGAATTGATGTTGAGCAAAGAGATAGATCTAATGCACTTGGGCGTGCAGGAGGTCTTGGGATCCGTGTCATGCTACCCATATTTAATACCGTCATGCTAAAATTGTCACAAATGTTTTGTATTAAAGATGATCTGCTATCATTGTAAACGGAACCCCACATCATGCCGTGCGAATTTAAATCCCCCAGAATCAATCGTGGAGCAGGAAGGGCTTCAACCATTTCATTAAGCTGTCGCTGTCCAACTTGTGCTTTTGGAGGAATATAAACCGAAGCTATGCAAATATCTTTGCCTTTAATGTTTATTTGGCAAGCAACAACTTCTATACTAGAAGTTGAAGGGATGTTTAATCTATAAAAGGAACAGCATTTCTTAATTCCCAAAAGCACTCCACCATACGGAGAGTCTCTATCGAGACGTATAATGTTAAAATCATTAAAATTTAAAGCTATGTTTGAAGTAAGCCATGTTTCGCATAAAGCAAATACATCCCATTTTTGACTATGCAATAAAATTTTAAATGAATCAAGTTTTGGCATGATGCTTCGACAATTCCACTGCAGGACAGTGATTGTATCATTTGCGGCGGGTGATAAATTATCCATCAAAAGATACAAAACCTGAGACAATTGGCCATTGAGCTGATAACTGCTTCAAAAAATTTCTAGCTATTGGAAGGAATGCCATTATGAGGGTCTTTAAGGGTTCAGATATATTGAATGCTGAGAAAATCCATTCAACAATTTCCGAAAACTTCAGTAATCCTGTTGGTGGCTGTGAAATGGAGCCCACAGGATTATTACCTTTTTCTGTGCTAGATCCTGGATTGGTTTGTGAATTTGACAAACCAGGAGGCACAGTCTTTGGTTTTGACTTTTTTTGTTTAACACGGGGATCTTTTTTTGAAGATGAAACTTTAGGTGTCTTTTTTGGTAATTTGGAAGAAGACTTCTTTCTCTTAACTGACCCTTGGGTAGTGATAAACGAATTACCTTCACTATTTTCGTCAGAGTCAGAGTCCTCTGTTTCCTCTAGATTTGAAAACCCGTTTTCGGTTTCCAAAGGGGGGACATCAATGACCGTTTTAAGCATTTCTGCATATGTGCGCTTAGACCGTGCTTTTAAAGAAAGCTTAATTTTGTCTTTGTGCACTTTAAATGCAGTGCATACTGAAATATCCTCATGAGGACTTTCCCCACAATAAATACATTTTTCAATTTCCTTGTTGCAATCATTATCTTTATGAGGTCCTTCACACTTAATACATTTTGGTTTATTGCTACAGTAAGTAGCTGTGTGTCCGAATTTTTTGCAGTTCGTACAATTCATTACATTTGGAACAAAAAGCCGAACAGGGAGGCGAATTTTATCGACATAGACATGGGACGGCAACGCAGATCCGGCAAATGTCACTCGAAACGAGTCTGATGGGCGATAAACTTTTTTTCCCTCTTCATAAACTACTGAGTACAGTTGTTTGCACTCCAGTATTTTCACACCCTCAAGCATAGAGTTCTTGAAACGACCAACACCATGCTTGAGTAAATCATCTACCGAAAGACTCGCTTCGGTAACAACACCGTCAATTTCGACATCTTTGGAGGGTATGTAAACTTTATACTCTTTATTGAAATGTTCCGAAGAGACAATATCATTCGCGTGTTTCAAATTATTTACCACAACACGAATTTTATCGTTATTTACTTTTATGATCTCTTTGATTGAAGAGAATCGTGATGTCAAACCTTTAGAAATTTGGTAAATGTTTAATGGCTTTGATATACGTCTAAAAAAGACTATCCAAGGCCCAGAAGAGCTCTCCTGATATTTTTTCGTTCGTGGGGGTATAGGATTCATGCTAGGATTTACGTCCATGGATTCATCCATCACATTAAAATTTTTAATCAAACTTTAAAGTAAAAAATGAAACCAACACTACACAGTACTCAATCAAAAGGAAAAGAAAAAACTTCTACCTTGAAATTGTTGTCTATCTCCGTTGCACTGCCGTGTAGATCCTCGTTGCTCTAGATGTTCTTGTTGGATGCTGATTGTTGGATGTGATGCTACTGCTACCTGACATCCAGCACCACTCGATTTCCGATTTACTTTTGTCTTCGCCAGCTGCAACCAGCGCAGGTCACCGGTGTATACCTGCGTGTTGTATGGCAGTGGAAAGACCGAGTTGTCTTGTCTCCTTCTTCCTTGTGCTCCGCACCGATATGCTTCTGCACCGAAGTGCCTTCGCACCGGTGTGCCTTTGCACTCTCCTGCTTCTGTGTGCCTTTGCACTCTTCTGCTCAGCACTTGTGGCTGTATATTGTGGCCTGGGTAGAGCTTGGGAAACGCCCTTTGTTGTTTCCTTCACCAGCTTGGCCCAGCACTAGGGCTCTCTTATGCAGCACGATTTTACGTTTTAACGGCTGCTGCCAACAGGTCTCTACCTGTAGTTCAACCGTTGTCGTATTTAACGCGTGTAAACTAACCAGCGTTATTAAACTGTACGCTTCTATACACAACCTTCTCGGTTGAACGGCTATTACTGAATGAATTTACTGATTTCGACGAACTAATTCGAATGGTATATATTCTTCAAGCAATTATTGCTGTAAGCAGTTTAAATCAATATAAATATGAAACTGTTTTGAATTCGAAAATACTGCCATCTTTCCAATTCATATTTAATATTCGAGGAATTATGTTGCCAAAAACGAACCGTGCTAAAATCGAAACGAGGTCATGAAAAAGGATTCTGGACACAGTCTTTTTGGTGTTGAGAAACAATTGCATACAACAGTATTGAAAATCGTGTTTCACTTTGCTCCCAAACAACGCTTCATCACGCAGTGCTCAAAACTCCTGAAATAGGGGGAAAAGTCTATGGCTTGTTGGATAGTTATTACCGTATGAAATCTAAGGCTTAGAACATATTTTGGTTACAAGAAAAGGTGTGACAGATATTGTCAACAGACTGAAAATTTTAACATAAAACTTCGTATAGCTCAAGAAGTAATCATCAGAGCTCAAATGCATTCCGACGAAGAGACCTTTAATTTGCAACTAGTTTGATCAAAATCGGTTCAGTCATCTCTGACCTCTTTGTTAACAACACACATACAGACACACAAATACTCATACTTTAAGCTGAGTCGATTTGTATATGACCCTCGGCCCTTTTTTCTAGAGTTTGAGCGAATTCAATACCTATTTTTTATATTTATAAAAAAAGGTAAATATGCGGTTGATCGATTACTTCACTTATACTATTATATGTCCGGAACCAAATGTGGCAGCCATTTGATATTTGAACCTAATTAAATACTCAATAGTAGCTTTTAAACGAACATTCGAAATCGGTTTAGTCGAATTCAAAAAAAAATGTGCGAATAGAAACAAAACGTGCGGTATTTTCATTACTTATATCATTATATGTCTGGAACCGAAAGTGTCAGTCGTTTGATCTTCAAATTTGATAGTTAGTTAGCAGCTTTCAAACGAGCTTAAGTCTGTTGAAATCGGTGTATGCATCTCCAAAAACATTGAGCGCATAGAAAAAAAATTACAGCCATTGGATCTTCGAACTTCATTAATGAAATTTACCAAAGCAGTTATCAATAAACTATGAACATCAAAAATGTTTCTTTTTCTGTAGTATTGAACTGTTACATTGTCTGTTTAAGAACAACAGAAATAATAAAAGGGAATCAAAATAATAAATGAGTAACTTTTTTTTTGTTCAATAATATAATATAATTCTAAGGCACACTGCTTAAGATAGCATGAGCAACAAATTGTCGTTCCCAGTGCTACAAGACTAAGACTTTCCAAGCAGAATAAGTTTGAAATTATTAGTTCAAAAACAATACATAAAGTATACCAAGAGATATATTCACGATCATAAACTCATCACACCATATAGAGGGTAAATTTTGAAAAAGGCGCTCCATAGTACAGTAAGACGCATTAACGCCAAAAACATATTAACAAAAACAGGGTAAAATTATTTCGGATTAGTGCATCTTGGTGTTCATGAATGTAGTTCTCGGAAACTAATCATTACGGGTTTTATAATGTTAGAGATGAACCAGGCTTCCCATGTCAACTCAACAGATTGTAAATCTTCACTTTTGGGTTCGTGAAAAGGTCTCTCTAATTTTGTCATAGTCTATTAAGACATTACAATATACTGAACAGGGCATTGCACGACCAAACGTAAAGAGCATGCTCATCTCACGGATTCGAATAAGAGGTCATTTCGAAACTGCTGACATAAGAAACGAAACCCCGCACATTGTGCATACCATTAAACCACCGAGAATCGTTCCCCGCGAACTACAAGCTACCAACCTACCTTGCTCTATACTAACGGTGTATGAAGAAGAATTTCAAACAAGAAATGGCCGAGCCAGGTCTCTTCTGCTTCGGTTGCTTCCAACTGCTTGACGCTGGGCTCTGGGGTCTGCAAAAGTTGATTTTCAACTTTCCGCTTGCTTGCCACCGCCGTCACTTCCAAGTCAGTCACACCAACGGCGCTGTATGTGGTGGTGTTAAAGGTATCGGTTGTACTGGTTCCTACTACGGCTGGCTAACCCTCGGTCGATCGTATTCCTCTACTTATGGGCTTCTCTTCGACTTTTGCAAAGTTGCTAGCTCGACTGCGGAACTCAATCGTCGGGCTGGTGTGAGTGGTTGAACTTTTCCACTACTTTTCATGCAACAAACTTGTAATAAAACACAGGTACGCTTCTTCGCAAGCACTTTTCATCCAGCGTTGACTCCTAAATATTTACTGAAGCCGGATATAAATGGTTTTTATTACTTCATATAGCACAGCACTTTTTATTGAAATGATTTTTTTTCTCCGACCAACACTACAATATATTTTCGAGTAAAACAATTGGAACACCCAACGAATATGAATCCATGGAATGATCATTCACTTGTTGATTGTTCTGCTCGAAGAGATTTTTACATAAGTCGAAAACCCATACTAGCACCGCCAAAATCACTAGTCACAACACGATCATAAAAGTTTCAGGGAAAACAAGCTATATCGCTCCGACTGATTGGTGACAGCATTGCAGTCAGAGAAAGAAATGTGACATGTATTCTCGAGGGTCACTTCGATCGCCCGTGCTATTTAGAGGAAAAAAGTACATCGGAATGAAAACCAAGGAAAGATGTTGTTGATGATAGTTTCGAAACCGGATTTGAATATCTGATTTTATATTAAGAAAATACGATTATTACTTCACAAACTTCCATGTTGAAGTTGCTTTGAATAAGGCATTGAACGTTAGCCAAATCCGTATAACAATTAGCCTAGTTTCGAGAAATAGTGTTTGTAGAATGACTGAATCTTGCGAATCTATCATATCTGGCAAACAAAACTGACATTCTTTCTACTAAAGCTTATGATTATTATCATTCTTTGATAATATAAAATGATCTTTATTCAGACCAAAAAAAATAGTAAAAGAAGTCCTTCACACAAATAATCAGAGAAGATATTATCATTCGGGAAAAATAAAGATCGACACAATCTACATCTGTGCAGGCCTTAAAATATATTCAAACTAACACATCCAAAGAAGCGTACTCTTGCTCAGCACAAGTAGCTACATCTAGCATAACGAAGACACAGGTACATATGCGAAGCACAATGCACACAAATTCATCAGCGCACCTGTGATGCAAGTGTCACACATTCGACCAGGTGATTAATATTCGAGAATAAAAAACAGTCTTATAGAATGGCGGTCATCCCAGAATAATCGAAAGGAATTCGTTCCCGAATCCCCGATCATGGCAATGAAAATGTTATCAGACATTTACCGAAATTAGTGTACCAAATTTTCTGCATGAAACACATGCTTTGGTTTTGCATCGGTGTGTGACATTCGAGAACCGGGATAAATACAGCAATCCCGAGCACCACTTATCTTGTATCAATCAAAACAATCATCACTTTGGATGCCGTGTTAGGAAGCATCTTGGAAACACCCACAGACTCCGGTTCCGTACGGGTAGAAGTAGGTTTCGTGTTACCCCATTCACCATATCACCGTTGGTGTTTGAGCGTATGCCCAAGGTTTTGTTTGTGGAGATTAGCGGTAGGCCTAGGAGCAATTGTGCAGTTCTCCATACAACGGAAGAGGAATGATCGTGCTGTTCCGTTATTTACTCATTTCCACGTCTTTATCTTCAGCATCAACACCGTTTTTTTTTCTTCATTCGTACATACAGGGTGCACATTTTTTCGACAGAAAAAATCGCTTTGCAGGCTTTTGTCAAATAACAATGCAACTGCACTGCTGTTGTTTTGTATCTCCAACAGTGGGTGGTTTTGCTGAATGCATACACTTACACTTTGAAACATACCATTCCAACACAGAACTAACACCGCTCGTCTCGTGAGCAATTTACTTCCCAACTATGTGTATGCAAAACTCGATGACAGAACCAATAAGGTGTCTAACTGCTGACAGTATAGAATAGCCAAACAACAAAACGTTGTTTGAATGTCGTATACAAAAAAAAATACTATCAAGCCGCTAGGTTCCTAATAAATGACGAAAAACTACGAAACTGAAAAGATAAAAATACAACACCGCGATGCCACAATTGAGCGAACACGACGCGAATCTAAGCACACAATAAGTAGTATACTTGACGGAGTACGAGTTAATACTGTGCGAGAGGAGCGATGACGATCAACATCTGACTGACACTGCACTGCACTGTAAAAAGCAACGTCAAGACGGGAGCTTTCGCTCTCGTTGAGTATCAAAGTGATCGAGCTCTCTGTGGCTCTCACTGCTGCACTTGTTTTCGTTCTGCTCAGTGCAACATACACTTGCGTCAAGAGATCGAGAGCACTGCATAGTGTAGCATATCATAGAAAGCACACGGCTCTTTTTCTCCGATATTATGCATAAAAGCTCATGCGCACAACCCAAAACAAGGTGAGCCGCCCGTCGAACCTGTTGAATGGGTTGTATTGCGATACTTCCATTCATCCTAGCTCCAGTTGTCATCTCATATACTCAAACCATAAGTTAGAGTGAGATCTGCTGTCTCAGCTCGATTAAATGACTCTAAGGGTAAGATGAAAATAGGTGCTTTTGCTCAAATATATTATATATCAATATGGATCACTTTAACGAACCTTATACAAATCGAAAAAAACATCACAGTAACACCAACTCGTGACGAAAAAGGCTATTAGTTCAATCATGTTAAGTATTTTGCGTTTAACGTGCACCTAGAAGTGACATGTCAAAAATAATTGAGCATGATGCCCACATAGAGGTGTAAACTTTTTTATATTAAAGTGTTTTTTCTGACGAAAGTAAACAACGCCTATAAATAATGTATTACTTTCATGAGTTATAAAGCAGTATACAACTTTGCTCGTGAATATGTGCTGAATAGTACTGAAAAGAAGCGTATTGGGCGATCTTTGGCAGATCACTTCTGATATATAAAATATATCAACAAAATTAAAAATGTAATGAACGGTGTATTACAATTACTTTTTTTTTTCATTGCGTTCAAGGCATTGAATTTAAATTAACTGCACATTATCTTTTCTCTCGGGGAAAGTTGAAATGTAAAAGAAAATTGTCATTTTTATAAATTGTCTATGAATTAAAACTTCATACATCAAGCGATCTGGCCCTTGCTGTGAACTGTTTTGCGAATAGTTTAAACTTTAAGTCAAAATTTGAGTTTTGATATTTAAAAGTAGTTGAATTTCACTCAACAGACGAATAATTCCAAAGTTCGACAAATAGAAAGTTTATTTAGCACTAAAAAAATTTATTAAATAGTATGATAACTGCAATACAGTAAGCATAAGACAAAGTTATCGTAATCCGTAATCATTATCACAGCCAACTTGAATACAAATGGAATTGTTGTTCAAATCAAGAAATTGTAATACTTAATTCGGAAATGTTGGTAAAATTCTGGAATTAGCATTAAGGTCTGAGGACAGAAGGCCACGTGTTGAGTTTTAAATCGACCACGTGGCTCACTCAATTTCCTTTGAGCATCGTATTTCTCTTGTACTCTCTCGTATATGAGCAAACTGTACCGGGTTACCAGCATACATTTTATTATTTTGATGAGAAGTTTTATCACATTAATCTATCGTATGGGTTGGACATGATTCCAATGAACAAAGAAAAAATATTCAACTTTCACAAAGATTGAATGTATGTGTGTTTGGCAGCCTTGTCGAGCCAATTTTATTTCTCTCTCCTTTTTCAGAATGCTATCAGGAAACCAAAGCGAAAAAAATGGTGGATGCATTGAAACTGACTTTGTTTCACAGAAAAATATAAGACTTTATTTTTATCGCGATAACATATATGTTTTTATGTACTAATCGCATCTAAACTAAATTATCTAGACTTTGTCACGGTAGATTTATGCCTTCAAAGCCAAGATTTTCGATGAACAAGTAGAGGTATGCATTTACGAGCGTTCCAATTTTCAGCAGTTCTTCAGTCAGAAAAAAATACAACACGACCGCTAAACTCAATGAATCATTTTGAAAATTTCACAGAATATTCTCAACAAAATTTCGAAGACATTGTCAGGTGGCTTTTTCTATATTCTGCACCGTTTCCAAGAAAATTTAATTTGAAACGGGAAAATAGCAAAAAACCTACCACTTTACGGTACTGTCCTCAACCCTTAATATATTTCAAAAATTTAGTTGGGTTTCAGGTATTGGAACAGTGAATTTCAATTCCGGGGTTACCAGAAGATGTACATTTCCAACTAACCAAAGGTTCGGATAAAAGGGTTTGAATTTACTTAAGCAGCCTACGAAGTTCATGAATAGCATTCTAAGGCTGTGAACCATTTCGCGGTTAATTTAAACTGTTGATTGAAATCTGACACTTGAGCGGTTATTTTATGCATATTAAAATAAATATTATGATTAAACATTAGTATGTAAAACAAGATTAACTAAAACACCTATTATTAATAACGAATCGTATGAACAACAAAGATGAAAGGCCAAAGGGTCAAAACACTTGTACTGTAAAATGTAGATGTAATACACAAAAATAAGATTAATAAACAGATATTTATGCAAAAAAAAGTTATTTTGTGTCGAGTAGTGCAATTAAACTAAATCTGCGGCCCATTTCAAAGTTTGACGGAGGGAAAATTGTTTGGGTTTATTTTGCAAATAATTTTAACTAAAGAATTGAAATTAGAATTTTCTTTGCATGATTTGTAAAAAATAACCATGCTTTCGAGCAGGATTATTTTTGACAACATCAACTCGAGTGTCAGATTTCAACCACTAGTTAAAATTAACCTCGAAATGGTTCACAGCCTAAGTAGCCCGTCGTTGCCTTTCTCATATAGATATGCAGTCACTGTGAAAACCGACGAACCGACGGCCCGGTGTGTGTGTGTGTGTGTGTGTGTGTGTGTGTGTGTGTGTGTGTGTGTGTGTGTGTGTGTGTGTGTATGTGACAAAAATATTCACTCGATTTTCTCAGAAATAGCCGAACCATTTTTCACTAACTTAGGCCTAGAATAAATGGCCTTATTTCCCATTGAATGCTATTGAATTTTATTACGAACCGACTTCCGATTCCCGAGATAAAGGGTGAAATGTGTTGAAAATTGCAAACCGTCATTAAGAGCGACGATGCAAAAAGTGGAATTTTTTTTCTAGATATGGCTCAAACTAACTTCAAAGCATCTTCTAGACTACTTAGTTCAGCGTCTTGTTCTGGTCTTCAAAGTTCTCAAAAGTGATTACTTGGATTGGAGCCAATATCAGGCCAAATCTAGAAATTCTCTGTACTATTTCAGCAGATCCAGATCAGTAACGGAGTGGCAACCAGAGGTGGTCGGTCAAGCTCAAGCTAGTTAGAGTGAATTCTGCTGTCTCACCTAAATTCATTGCCTCTATGGTACGATGAATGTAGGTGCATTCGCTTCGAGTTTTTATGTAGCTATGACAGCAGTATTCCACATTCCACAGAAGACGAGGTTTAAAGGAGAGGAATTCTACGCACAGTTGAAACTGCCCCTGATGTGGCGTGAAACTCGTTATCGGCGACATGCATGCTTTGATAGGCCAGGAGCAATGTGAAGGATCAAAGAGCATGAGCATACGGCTTAGATATCCACAAGGCCACCTGGATATCATCTAGGCAACTATCAGAAAACCAAAATGACCATGTTATCATCGATAGGAAACTCTTCTCTGAAGTCATCAATGTCCGCGCCTTCCGCAGTTCAAAAATTCAGAATACTATCTTGTCGAGGTAAGTAACATATGCATTCAAAATCAACAACTTGGCTTGGCTTCAAAACGATGTTAACGTTACACAAGGATCAATAAGTCCCGAGACTAAAGCAGAGATGGCGCTCATAGTAAACCAGTAACCACGTCTTTCTAGAGTACTAACCTTTGCTTGAAACGGGTCAAAATGCTCAATTTTTCATGAAGGATAGTAAATACACTTCCATAAGATATGTGTCATCTCAGCAATCTCACGGAGCTTCACTTTACGATCTTTCATTATAATTTTTGTCACTTCACTCACATTTTCCGGTGTAACGGATTCCACAGGTCTACCCGAGCGTTCCGCGTCATTTGTGTCGGTACGACCACGTTTAAACTCGGCGAATCACCGACAAATCGTTGCTTTTGATGGACAAGAGTCCGGATAACATTTTTCAATCCATTGTTTTGCTTGCACGGTGTTTTTACCCATTAAAAAACAATGTTTTATCAAAACACGAAACTCGGTTTATTCCATTTTTTAAACAAACTACAAAACGACTTTACTCCAACCTCGATAACTCAGCTGTTTCTGGTCGGATCGACTTAAAATTTTGACCCGTTTCAAGCAAAGGTTAGTACTCTAGAAAGACGTGGTTACTGGTTTACTATGAGCGCCATCTCTGCTTTAGTCTCGGGACTTATTGATCCATGTGTTATAAACGAACCACGATAAAAATTGGATTGACGGCGAATGCCAGAGTCCGAACGAGGAATTAACAGAAATCATCTCAAGAGCGGCCATGAGTCGAGCTGAATTGAGATGTTCGCTAGATACAGCAAAAAATCGTATGGTTGGGCTGATAAACAAGAACGAGACGGGAGAATCAAGTCAATTATCACTGATGAAACGAGTTATTTTAATTTAATAAATATCTATTGAATTTTTTAACATTACGTTCTATTCGACACCTCGTCCCTCTCTCAATGTCTGCCGCCTTGCAATACTGAAACCATTCATCCCAATTTTGTCTTTGACTTCCACCAACGTTCTCTCCGCCACAGAGCGTGCTCTTTCGCAGCCCTCATCAATCACTGTGGCTAAATATTCCGGATCAGTCATATATCTTTTGATATTGTCCCGGATCGGGCTGAGATGAGCAACCAGCGTATCTGCCACAAGTAACTTATATTGTCCGGTGTTCAAACCTTTTGATTCTTGACATATCTGTGTAGGAGTTTTATCGCATATTAACGAGTGGATTGTGACTAAATTGGAAACCCCTGGACGAGTAACAGGGTCGAATGTTACTTCAGAGGTAAAATCTGTTACAGATTTTTTAATTTTTTCTACAACAGCTTTTGCTTGATCTGTTAGTAGAATACAGCTTTTAGAATCTGAATCCGACTTAGACATCTTTTTGGTAGGGTCTCGTAATGATTTTATTCGACTACTGGCATCATCTGGAATAGAATAGTTTTAATAGTATAATCAGGCGCGCAAGTAGAATACATTACCCGAAATTATAGCCTCACATGCTGGAAATGTTGCTCCAAATCTATTATTAAATGCTCTGGCCAAAGACTGAGCCATCTGCAAGTGTTGAACTTGATCTTCACCGACCGGAACATGTGTAGCTTTGTGAACCATTATATCGGCTGCTTGCAGCACAGGATATATATACAAACCCAAGGGAATTTCCTTCAATATGGAAGCTTTTTCCTTATACTGTGGTAGGTGAGTTAATCTTGCCATCGTAGTCATGCACCCAAGAATCCATGATAGCTCAGCATGTTGTGGAACACCAGACTGCACGAAGAGGGTAGCTTTTGCTGGGTCTATCCCGCACGCCAGAAGAGTGGCTGCCATTTGGAGACTATTTTGTCGAAGATTTTCCGGTTCATGAGGCATGGTGATCGAATGAAGGTCTACTATACAATAAGTGACATCTTCACCCGCATTCTGCAAATCCACCCAACGTTTGATGGCCCCGAGGTAGTTGCCAATATGAAGCGCACCGGTTGGCTGCACACCGGAAAACACTTTACGAGGCCAGTTCGGTGTCGTCTTAAGAGTAATGTTCTCCAATTAGTTAATTCAGTCACATGTTTTTCTATCAAAGAATCTTAAGTTAATATCAAAACTCACCTTGGAACTCGAAAAAAATCTGCAAGCAATCGGTGAAATAATTCGTAGAACTTTATGGTTTGCCGAGTACATCTCTTAAATATAAATCATAAATAGAGCCAGTAAAGTTTACCAATCAGCTGTTATTGTTTACATGAATTCAAGCCCGAATGCAAAAAAATTGATTTAATCAAATAAATCGAGTGAAGCCGAGGGAGAGCTAAACCGATGTTACACTATTTCTCTCACTCAGAAAATCAGTACAAGAAGACACCGGCTCGGTTGACATAACTATGTTTGACATAATTTTTTTCAAAATATTCACTTTATTCGCTCCAGAATCCAAAAATGAGAAAGATATATTAATATTGATATTCCTTTATTATTATACGAGTCTAAACGTTTCATTTGCTTAAAAACAAGAAAGAAAGTTATCAGGTCGGTTAAATTAATCTATTGAAGCAGTATTAACACATGTTTTTACCGAGATGTCAAAAGTGAACTCACTAGTTCATTCTTGATAGTTCGCTAGTACAGTAATATTGATTTGCCTTATATACTGAGTCATGTATTATTAAGATATTTCGCTAACACATTTTTCGAACAAATTTCAAGCAACATGCCTTTTTGCTTGCATGACGAAAGGTAGCGCCAAAGATAAACTCAAGATGGAGTAGTCTGCGATTTCTTATGTATCATTTGAATAGGACCCCTCGATGAGCTCGGTTCACTGTCAGTTTCAGTCTGTTGAAGCAAAACAACAAGCGTCTGATCGCTAGATGCGTCGTAACCAGTGTTGGTGATTGCTGAAAATTTGACAGAAACTGCTCGATTTTTATCTATATTGTATAAAACATTTTCAATCCGGTAGAAGATGCTACAAGAATTCGAGTCTCTCAATGCATGAACCTCGAGAGAATTTTTCTACATTTCTTCGCTCCACTTCATACTCTGAGTATTTCATGGCCCTTAAAAAAATGTCAGTCTGATAATGATCGTCGCTGTGTGGAATTTACCAAGAGAGAATCGCAAGTTGACAATTATCGCAGAAAATCGAATCGATGATTCGACTTGATGACAGTCACGTACCCAGAGGGGGGGCCCGAGGGGCCCGGGCCCCTCCCGAAATCAAGAACAGATATATAATTATTTACAAGGTCTAAGGCATGTGTTGTAGAAATAACATGACAGTAAACGTAAAGAAATGTAATATAATAACAGATCCAGTGGAAAAGTTTAAAGTGTCTGTTAAAAACACCCGTGAAAGGCACACCGAGAATTAGGTACATAAGCAGTCTTCAGTAACATTATTCTTTTACCTTGGGCCCCTCCCGAAACGAAATCCATAGTTAGAATAAGCGGCAATAGTAAAATGATTCTATCGCAATTATCCACTGCCCATACAGAATCGGATCGCGAAACGAGAATAAGCGACCGTTTGTTGCTTCAGAGAGAATCCCCACAGCAGCGTGCTAGCCGTTGATTCTCAGACAGTTCACCGAGAGAAATTCGTTCTCGCACTAGTGTCTATTCTATGTTAAATGTACCATGCCGGTTTTTTTGTTGTTGCGATGATTTTCGATTCTCTTTGATGGCACCGATTTCATCGTGGAAGAGTTGCGAGTGAGCATTCTTTGATACGATAAAAGCCATCCTTGGTCGTAACTATGACAATGATTGTTTATGTTTGAAAAAATATCAAGTTACAGTATTAAGCAATTTGGCTTCATATCCTGTGATTCTTACAATAAGAAAGTAAAAACTACTTATAACCATTGCCTAGAATTAATTTAGTTTGATATTTCCTCATCCCATGAAGCATTAAAGTCAATTGGGGCATGAAATCATTATGTGCTGGATGTAAACATATGCTAGCTTCCTTTGTAACTAGTATTGTTTCCATGGCATTTTGTCGAAACTAGTCGACGCTTATTAACGGAGGGTCAAAAAAATTACATTATAACTCAACCAACTGCGGTTCACGATTACAGACCCAACATTTTTCAATGAATCGTATGGGACATTGTAATCTTGAGTTTATCTTTGGTAGCACAGTCCACATTTGAACATGTGCATAGAAATATGTTGGCACACAAAAGCAAAAGCGCTGCATTCTTGTACTCCGCAGTATGAACAATTTTACTCGAATCTGGTTGGGTGCATACAGGTGGCTTTCTATTACGTATAGCATGTTTTCGAAGTTAGTTTTCACAACTAACACAAAATAAAAATCACATGGTGTAATGAAATAAAAAAAATTCAATTCATTTATGATTATATCACATCTATTCATATTACAGGCTTTTGTTTCGATTTGAAAAAGATGCCCTGGACTGAACACAAAATCAATATTTAAAAAAAACTAGGTAAGTTTTATATTTGCTATTTAGTAAATTTCAAATTACTAAAACTAGGTACCTTTTCATTTGCATTAGATGTAAATGATTTTCTACAGCTACTTGCTCGACTATTCGTCTAAAAAAATACTAAAAGTTTTTACTCCATCTTTGGAATCGTAAAAATTCTATTGTCTATCACAGAAATTTTTCAACATCAGCGAATGAGAAATTCCTTAAAAGATTTTCACATAGAAAAATCGCATTTTTTTTTTCTTATATATGGAATTATCAAAGATAAACTCAAGATTACAATGTCCCATACGATCCAGTGAACTTAGTAATAGTGTAATTTTGTTGACCCTTCGTTAATAAGCGTCGATAAACATTTGAAAATTACGGTAATATTCCATAGCAACAATACAAGTTTGGAAGGAAGTAAACATACCGCACAAAACATCCATTCACTTTAATGCTTCGTAAGATAAGAATATTGCAAATTGAACAGATTTTTAGCAATAATTCTAATTGATTTTTGTTTTCCTGTTGCAATCAATATCCACTCGATATGCAACAAAAAACCGCGATTTCTGTCATATTGCAAATTAAGATTAATTCTACATAAACAAACATAAATTGTAAATTGTCATAGTTACGACGCAAGTAGCGATTCGACGCTTGTTGTTTTGTTTCAAATAATAATTGAAGTACAACTGACGGTGAACCGAAATCATCGAGGGGTCCTATTTGAATGGTGCATGAGAAATCATAGACTATTCCATCTTGAGTTTATCTTTGGAGTTATCTTCCACAATAACCCGTAGCTAGCTTCTTTTCGGGGAAATCTTTTTGCCATTTAAGAACTTTGCATGTAAAATACACGCAAAAATAGCCTAATTGGACAAAAGAACCGAGCATATTCAGCAGTGCTCGGGCGCCACACTGATCAATTATAGTCATATCTATATTGTAGTGTAATAACACAGCAATATAATCGTACCGCTTAAGGTTCAGGTATTGGTGTTGGTTGACGAGTAATAAAAAAGGCAGAAGTGTTATAGACAGCAACCGGGAACGACGTGTTTAATTCGCTTCTACGATACTACATTTGGCGACGAGGAAAAAAAAAATATGGCGGATTCATTCGGTAGGTGTTCAATTATACAATTGAAATTGCATTTAAGTGGTGATGAGCTTTAACTGCATGTGAGAAATGAAATGGATCAGTCGCTTCAATGCGGAACACAGACCGTCTGACTCCATTCTGCGTAATAGCAGGTTATAATTTGGAAATGGGTCAGTCGCTTGAATGTTAGAGTCTCGAAGTCTGACACCATTCTGCGTTATAGCAGGGAGCCGTATGGAAAAAACAGTCGCTTAAATGCGGTATACGAATATTCAAAACTTATTTGCTAGCTTACTAAGAAATCGAATTGATTGAGATTGATTGATTAAGACGCATCAATCGGTAGATGCCGGTAGAATGCAGTGTTAAAGAGAGTATCCATTTTTATTTTTTATGTGTTTGTGCGATATGTGCAGATTTATTTGCTTGTCTAGGTGCTACGGAAATCCGTGCTCACCCATACACATATAATCTGCATGGAAAAAAAAACATTACAGTGAAGTTTGTGTATGCATTTTTCAGATATGATCCGGTCGCTCGGTTTGCAGTTACAAACATTCGAGTACGCAGCACACACTGATGATGTTGGTATCCAGTGGCGAAAATGGCTAAAATCGTTCGAAACGATGGTTCGTGCTAGTCGAATCGATGACGAAGAGTGGAAGAAGGATTTATTGTTGCATTATGCAGGCCCTAACGTTCAGCAGCTATTCGAGACGTTACCAGATTTGCCGGGTTGGGAAACGCGCGGCCCTTTGATGAATGTAGAGTATTACACACCGAGTATGACGAGCTATGAAGAAGCAACAGCAAAGTTAAATGCATTTTTCCTACCTAAGGAAAATTCAACTTACGAACGGCATCTGCTACGGCAAATAAAGCAAAAGACAAACGAGAGCATTGATTCATTTATAGTTCGATTGCGTGTACAAGCCGAACGTTGCGGGTTCGGAGATAAAGTTGAGGAAAACATTAAAGATCAAATCATTGAGAACTGTCAATCGTCAGTCTTACGTAGAGAACTACTCAAACGAGGAGACTCTGATCTGCAGGAAGTTTTGAGAATAGCGAAGATTTTCGAAACTGTGGCATTGCAAGAAAAATCATTCAGCCGTGGAGATGATCTGAAGTCTTCGGCTAGTGAAGTTAACAAAATAAATGTGAAACCGTCGTACAACAAAAGGAACCAATTCAATGACTCAACGCGAGTAGAATGTCATCGCTGTGGATATTTTGGACACATGGCAAGAGATGAGAAGTGCCCAGCGAAAGGTAAATCATGCAACAAGTGCGGCGGGGCTGATCATTTTGCAAAAAAATGTCGTAAGCGGAAACAACCAACGGATGCTAGACGTGCCGTCGTTCAAGCGATACCTCATAATGGTAATGAAGAAATCAAGAAGTCAGAATGTGCTACAGTGAATCGAGTCGCAACTACAGAGGCGGAGTACGTATTTAACTTGACGACTACTGATAACGACACTGAAGTTCCGTGTGAAATAGGAGGCTTAACTGTTGCCGTGGTGATTGACTCGGGTTCAAAATATAATTTACTGAGCGAATCGGTATGGCAGTGGTTGAAATCCAACAAGGTGATTGTGAGTAGCCAAAATCGAGAAACTTCCAAAGTCTTCAAGGTTTACGGAGGACAAGAATTATCATTGCTCGGTTCTTTTTCGGCGACAATCAAATTGGGTGATCGTAATGGATCTGCTGAGTTCTACGTGATCAAAGGAAACGGAAAGATTTTAATTGGTCGTGATACTGCAACAGAACTGGGAGTCTTGAAAATTGGCGTTGCTGTAAATCACATGGAAACTGAAGACAAAGCTACTCGATTGGGGACCATCAAGGACATAGTCATCGACATTCCTGTTAAAACGGACGTACTACCGGTTATTCAACCATACAGACGGATTCCAGTTGCTCTGGAAAAACTGGTGGACAGGAAACTAGACGAATTGATGTTTCAAGGCGTCATCGAAAAAGTTAACGAACCAGCTAAATGGGTTTCTCCAATCGTCGTTGTACCCAAAGGTAAAGATGTGCGTATTTGCGTGGATATGCGGCGTGCGAATGAAGCAGTGAAAAGGGAAAATCATCCGTTACCGACAATTGAAGATTTTCTTCCCGATCTCGCGAAGGCGAAGGTTTTCTCAAGGCTTGACGTAGAGAATGCGTTTCACCAGGTGGGCTAACGATGATGAATTGCATTCAAATTGACAGTGTTGCTAAAATGAACGATCTCAAGCATCTATACAATAGTAGATTAGTTTTGTTAGTTTCATACATGTATACCGTTATAGTTTTGCATTTCATTTGTAGCTTCATATGTAATTATTTTTAGCTGTCAATTTGAGACGGATTATTAATAAAAGGATAAAAACAGGAATTTGTTTGAATTAAGTTTAAATTTTAGGTGGAAATATCTCCAAGATCCAGAGAAATTACAACTTTTATCACTCGAAGAGGTCTTTACCGATATACCCGCTTGATGTTCGGGATCAACTGTGCTCCCGAGCTGTTTCAGAAGATTATGGAACAAATCTTGAGTGGGTGCGAAGGTTGCGTAAACTTCATAGATGATATAATTGTACACGGACGTGATCAGCAGGAACATGATATTCGTTTGGAGAAAATTCATCGAAAACTACAAGAGTCAAACGTTAAGCTGAACGATAGTAAATGTGTATATGGAGTAACTCAGCTAAAATTTTTGGGTCATATCCTTTCTGCTAGCGGGATCAGACCTGATACAGATAAACTTGAGTCAATTCGTAATTTTCGAGCGCCATGTTCTAAAGAAGAAACTCGAAGTTTTCTGGGCTTAGTCAACTATGTAGGAAAATTTATTCCAAACTTAGCCACTTTAACGGATCCTCTTCGGCAGCTGACTAAACAACAAAACAAGTTCACTTGGAACAGCGATCATCAAGTCGCTTTCGATAACTTGAAAAGGTATATGACGAATCCGGTAACATTAGGTTACTTTGACGACGATGATCAAACTCAATTAATCGCTGATGCCAGTCCAGTTGGCCTAGGGGCAGTCCTCATTCAAATTAACGATCGGGGTCCAAGAATAATTTCATATGCGAGTCGAAGTTTGACGGATGTCGAAAGACGATATGCTCAAATCGAGCGAGAGGCTTTAGCATTGGTATGGGCGGTTGAGCGGTTCCATTTTTATTTGTACGGTCGTTCGTTCGAATTAATCACAGACCATAAACCACTGGAAACTATATTTAGTCCACGATCAAAACCCTGTGCCAGGATCGAAAGATGGATGGTGCGGTTATTGGCATATAAAGGAAAAGTTATTTATCGACCGGGAAAAACTAACATAGCTGACCCGTTATCACGATTAGCAGTTACTTCTAACGAGGTTAGCAAGGCTTTTGAAGAGTACACGGAACATTACGTGAATTGGGTAGCTGCAAATGCTGCCCCAGTTGCTTTGAAAATGGGGGAGATTGAGCAAGAATCTGAGGCAGACGGCCAAATCGAATCCGTCAGAAATGCATTACAGCAAGGCACATGGAGTGAAAATGCAGCTGCCTTCAAACTATTTGAGCCCGAACTATGCTTCGCTGGAAAAATATTGTTGCGCGGAACCCGTATAGTTATGCCTCAGAGTCTAAGGATGCGAACACTCGACTTGGCACATGAAGGTCATCCGGGTATGACGTTGATGAAACAGCGACTCAGAGCTAAGGTGTGGTGGCCAAAACTAGATGCACACGTTGAGAAATACAATAAAAATTGTCGAGGTTGTACGTTAATAGCAGCGCCCGCAGCACCTGAGCCAATGAAACGAAGAGATCTACCATCTGGGCCTTGGCAGCACTTAGCAGTCGACTACCTTGGTCCACTTCCAACGGGCCACTATTTATTTGTAGTGGTTGACTACTTCAGCCGTTATATAGAAGTTGAGATCATGAAAAAAATTGACTCCGGTGAAACAATAAAACGATTGGCTTCAATTTTCGCTCGATTTGGTATACCAATTTCCGTCACAGCCGACAATGGGCCACAATTCACTAGTGATGAATTTCAAGATTATTGTATGTCGAATAACATCAAATTGATAAACACTACTCCGTATTGGCCCCAGCAAAACGGTGAAGTGGAACGGCAAAACCGATCAATTTTGAAAAGGCTTTCTATCAGTCAGGCTACAAACACGAACTGGGAAAGTGAATTAAATAGGTACTTATTGATGTATCGATCTTCACCACACTCGACAACGGGAAAAACACCTTCTGAAATGCTATTCGGTTATAATATCCGTGACAAATTGCCTTCCATACATCAACCAATGGAAGTCGATGAAGAGATAGTTGATAAAGATAAAACGAAAAAGGATAAAGGAAAAATGTATGCTGATCAACGGCGGAATGCCAGACTAAACACCATAACCGAGGGAGATGAGGTGCTGCTAAAACAGATGACCAAGAAAAACAAACTAACGCCGAATTTCAGTCCAGAGGTCTTCAAAGTGATCAAAAGAACAGGTGGAGACGTACTGGTTGCTTCAGAAGAGTCGGGAGTAAAATATCGCAGACATGTGTCGCATTTACAGCGCATAAACAAGGATAACGAAAACTTTAGCTCTGATTTGGATACAAGCAATCTAGCATCATCCTCGAGAATATCTTGTAGCAATGAAGATAACGCTCCGAGATCTACGCCGGTCTTAGAGCCTAGAACTAAAAGGGCGGCAAGACAACCAGTATATTTGCAGGACTATGTATCTGACGTTTAAGCCGAAAGAAAAAGAAAAAAATAAAAAGAGAAAAGTAATGTAGTGTAATAACACAGCAATATAATCGTACCGCTTAAGGTTCAGGTATTGGTGTTGGTTGACGAGTAATAAAAAAGGCAGAAGTGTTATAGACAGCAACCGGGAACGACGTGTTTAATTCGCTTCTACGATACTACATATATGGCAGCCCCTCCGCCAGCAAAATTTGCCGCATAGCTCATATCTCATATCCCTACATATCATGAAATACGTCGTCAAATAAATCGAATACGGCCATGACTCGTTCCAGGTCAAAAGTTAATCAATTTCTATTTTACATAGGGCCAATTTGATCGTATGTTCAACAAATCGCTCAAATCTCTTCAAGCCATCAGACCATATTTGTCCTACTTTATTGGCTTTCGAACGCAAAACTCAAAACTACTTAGCGCCTTATATGTTTTAATTTAAAAACCATGAAAACGATGGCATTAGCAAACTATCGCATAGAGCAACATATGATTCGTGTACCAATAACGGAATTAATTACTAACATGGTAATATTTGTTGAAACACCCCTACGGAATGAGTACAACTTTTGCATACGTAAATCTTTTGCATGAAAAGTAATCCTGAACAATAAACTACATTCAGATGTTTATGCTAGATGAGGTGATGTAATCAATTTTTGTAATCGAAATTAAATTCCGGGTCATTAATTTAAGTGCAAAATGCTTTATAAAATCAACATTATCAATCTGTAGGACATTATAAAGTAAAAACAATTTGTTTTTCTGGATTTGCACACTTGTTAGATGAAAATTTATGACAAATAAATTTATGACAAAGAATTCATACCAAATAAGTAATCAGTTATATGATTGAACCCCTTGGTGAGCGAGAGGAAATTTTGGTTGATTTTTCAAAAGGCCGTAAGAGTAAGTCATAGTTTCTCTTTATTTATTTCCTCTTCTATTAATTACCAAACGCATTTGAACGTTTATCACTTAACTCTTCGTGTAAAATGATACCCGAAACCTTCGACTTTCAAACAGAATTGTAAAATCCAAGAAAAACGTTATGATGACGTCACAATAATCGAAAAAGAAAGTGAACAAAGAGGAACTGTCGCTTGCTCTTACGTCCATTTGAAAAATCAACCGAGAAATATCGAAGTTTTTTTGTCATCAAAACAAGTGAAAATAATTTCTGTTTTAATAAAACTAGCAAAAATTATTGAGAGTGCATCATTTAGCACATTAATAGTTAAAGGTAACTTCATCAACATAAAATATATGCAGTCTTGTGATAATGGTGATTACGTTCAGTTCAAATATTCAATAGATATTTTCTGTGTTCAGATAATGGCTTCGGCCTCCAGCAGTAGTGCTAAAAATCTGTTCAGCGATTCTAAAAGACGACTAGCAGAACGAGTGGCTGTGAATGTGAACAACGCCTCTTCGGTTGCTCGACAAATCGTTCGTGGATCAAAATCCAATGAAATACTTATGCAAGCGGCGAAAAATTTCGCTTACCATGAGAGCTCAGTAGACAACAGCATTCAGAATTTGAAGAAAATGGATATCATTTTTCAGCATATGAACTATCAATACGAAGCGATTCAGCAGGCAGCGGAAAAGCTTGAGTATGTGGAAGAGCAAGTGAACGCCATGGAAAGATGATACGGAAAGATGCAACGGACCGGCGAGCAGCCCCTGCATTATTACTGATGAAAATAATCAAACTGCTGCGCGCTCTGGTGACAAGCTGCTGCTTTGTCTTAGTTGTCAGTGCGGAGAGTAAACTGTCAAAAAATTCCGCCAAAAGAAATTATGTTTACATTCCATTTGGTGGAGATCGCTTGCGTGGAATCTAAAATAATAAGTTAAAAGTTACTGAATAAACCGATAATTTACGTTACTTGATAAGAAATGTTGTTTGTGCTTTCCTGTGAAATTTAAATCTTTAGTGACAACTCTTAGAAGGCGATGAGAAAACAGGTCACTTTTGATCAAAATAAGGGTAACTCTTTGAAAGGTACGGTTTCCGTAACTACACCACAAAATGAAACTGTTAGGATCACGCGATCCAAGTATGTGCCAACACCGAAGATGACTGGACGGAAGAAAGCTCTTTTCTATAGCGGAGAACAAACGCCAAGGGGGAGATCAAAATCACTGGAAGAAGATTCAGACTTGGGACCAATGAGTCCTCTAAAATTTAGCAACAGTCCGAAGAAACCTTCCGCCAAGGGTATCAAATAGTATTACTTCGTTAACAAAGTGTAATCTAGCTTCAATTTGAATTTCAGCACTAAACATCACAACTTTTCGTAACATCTTGGGAAATGCTTCACCAGAAAGTGATCGATCGCTTTCGCCAGATTATGAACGCCGATTCTCTCATTCGGAGCGTTATGAAATATTGCCAGTCTCTTATGGTAAGGAAAATCTCATGTCGGACGAAGAAACTCGTTTATCGTTTCCAAGTGGAACTCCTCGTGTTCGAACACCAGCTCAAAGTGCATTATTAGATGAAACAAATTCGAACAGTTTATCGATTTTAATGAGCTCTGATTTAAACATTGCTGAAAAACGACCACATCTATTAAAAACACCCGGTTTATCCGAGGCGAACTTTCAGAAAGAACCAAAAATAACATTTCGAAAGTTTAGTCTACATGAAAATACTTTAACGCCTAGCACTAAACCGGAAACACGCACGCTTGGTGAACCGTCTGAGAGCAAAGCACGAACTTCCCTCTCATTCAACGACCTGCGGCCTATTTCTACGAAATCCTTCTACTCTTCCGCTAATGTTCAGCTTGCTGCCCATAGACATGTTCCAAGGACAAACCAATCTTTGCCATGCAAAATGAATGCTAAAATACCTAGACAACGATCTTCATCGTATCAACAAAAGCGTGCCAAAACTCGTAGTAGTTCTGTTCGATTGGGGAGCTTCAACAAAGGAGTATTTCATAAGATTAAGAAACCAACAATAAAGAAAAGTAGCATTAAAAAAATGTCCACAAGTCAGGTGATTGAGTCTACTTCTTCTATGTTAAAAGTATCGCTGGAAAATACCGGAGAAAGTAAATCTGCTCCATCGACGCCTCAAGAATCAAAATTGTTTCATCAGTTGGATCGTATCAGACATATTTCCAAAGACAAGAAAAAATCCGTCGAACAGGTTCGCCAATTGTCCAAATCAATGACGGATCTGTCCAGTATATCAGTATTTAGCAACGATGCGGGATCGGATCGAAGCGATGAGGACCAAGACGATGATGAACAAACTCAACAATACGATAGTGACGATGCCAAATCGGAAGGAGGTATTCGTAAATTTTTTAAGGCCAACTCACGAAGACGTGTTAGGCGAGAATATAAAATTGTCAACAATGTGTCTGCGACGGTGCGAAAGGGAGGAAAGATTTCACTTAAACAGAATAAAGAAAAGAAACGGAAGTATCAGTCTCTGTTTGACGAAGGTTATATTGCATTCTTTGTTAGTATTTTTGGAATGATTGTTTATTATTTTTCTACAGAATTTGACTTTGAATCCGAACAACTGGAGGTAGACGATATTATCAGTAAACTCAATCAGTCGCAAGTGGAAAACATTCAGCCGACTATCGATCATAAGCGTGAATTTGAAAAGAAGCCAATCATTCAGCCATCAATCAATACAGTGACACAGGTAGAAGTTATCGATGCTCCGCAAAGTGATATCAGCAATGATGAGCCAATTCCGATGCAATCGAACATAATTTTTGTCGATAGATTTTCTCCACTTATTGGAACTTCGGATGGAAGCACCTCTTTAGAAGAGGAGAACATCAATCGAATCTCTCACCACGAATCACCCGCGACTCAGATTCCAGCGCTAGGTTCAGAAGTAGACAAAAAATCGAATGGTAATAATGATGTACTGAAAATTCACACACGGTAAACATTGTTGCGTTTTCAGATCAACTGCACGAATCGCAACTACCAGGGCGTGGTAATCAAAAGCTGTTTCCCATATTTGACAAGAATCATCAAGCGATAGCTTCTGAGTTCGCTCCAGAAACTATTACAAACCTTTTCGATCCTCAACGAAAACGTCAGAAACGGTTCTTGAATAGCTGGAAACCGATCGGTTCCAACCAATATCAAATCGATGCCGGACAGAAGGACTATGGTGCCCAGCAGTGTCGAGAATGTGGTTTGGTGTACAGCGTTCACGAGCCAGAGGAAGAATTGATCCACGAAAACTTTCACAACTCACAACACGTGCTTCGATTCGGTGGCTGGATCAACGAACCCATTATTGCTCACGTTCCCGAATGGGATGTTTCCGGTAGAATTCTGGCCATTACGATCGCCGAAGGCAAAATGAAGCTGCAAAAAGTGAATGATGTACTGGCCGTTGTTGATCGAGAGCTAGGTTATATCGAACCTTGTCAACTTTTCATGGGTTCGGTAGTATATATGGCCGTGGCTCGCTCGTTGGTGCTGGGAGTTTGTGTGGCTCAACCCCTTCAGCAAGCGAATCGATTACTTTCCATCGAAGGTATTTACGGTTCCATTGATTGTTGTACAATGGAAACTTTTCCGGCAAAGTAAGCTTTCTAGTAAAAACATAAAAAATCTTCAAATCTATATACATTGTCATTTGCAGATGTGGAATCTCACGAATATGGGTATCGCCAAACTTTCGTGGCTACGGAATTGCTCGGACACTGCTTACTGTGATGAAGTCTCACTTTATTTTCGGTTATCCCTTGAGCTACGATGAAATTGCGTTTAGCGCTCCGACCGAGGCTGGCAAACGGTTAGCGGAAAGCGTTACGGGACGAAAGGATTTTCTCATCTACATGTAATGTTGCACGTTGTCTTTAGCGTTTGTGTATGTAGGATCACTATATTTTCTACTCTGTTACTATTGTTTTGTTACTTAAAACTCTCAGCTTTACTGACTCTAACCATGACGATAGTCTAATTTCAATCTGAATATAAAATGAATAAAGATTCTGTTTACTGTTTAATTCCTGTCGCAAGACATACATTGATAAACGAATGTAGAATAAAAAAAAACTCGTCTTAAAGATCATATATTTTTGCAATGCTTTTCAGTAATTCACCACTTCAAACGACAATCAATTTATTTCTTTGCAGCCCTCATCTTCAGCTTAGCTAATGCTTCTTCCCGAGCCTTTACCAATTTTGCGCGCTTTTTGGCCAACTTGTCCGATTTTCTGTAGAACTTGAGATATTTGTCATATTCCTAAAAGTCATAACATTGAATCGTGTAGGATGTTTACATTGTCAAATTAATTTCACCTTGTCAGTAATCGGGTATTCAGGAGGTTGCTTTTGCAGGAAGTAGTTCAGTAGTTCGTTGGATGTCACCGGTTCCCGTTCGAGTCTGAAAAAAATAACAAAATATAATTAATTAATTCGATCGAAACAGCCGATGTAAGTCCTTGGTATTCACCCCGATTCTGTATTTCGTTCGAATCGGATTGTTTCGATCGAATACGAAATTTTGCATTCTGTAGCTCGATCGAGTTCGGATTTGCATATAAAAGCATCACTCGATCGAATTACAGAATGCAAATTTTAACATTCGTTCGACAAAAACCGATTCGATCGAAATACAGAATAGGGGTGAATGTCAGTAGGATCGTAGTACAAGCTACGAAATTGTTTCGACCCGTGTTTGAAACCATTTTCGAACCAAGTTTTAACGCAATGAAACTGAAAATCAAGTCAGTTTGCTAACCCAACACAGTTACATGAAATTTTTTTCCTAATGACCTTGGTTAGTTTCATTTTTCTCAAGCGAAAACAACAGAAGTCTAATGCCAGAGTGAGTGCGATTGGCGGAGCGATTAAATGCGAAATACTCTTAGCGCAGCATGTTTACTCTGACATGTTTGCTATCCTAAAATGTCACAAGCTCGCACCTGTTGTCGCTTTATAAACTGCGCTCACCCTGGCTGTAGTTGCATAAATGTTAATAGCGGCCCTTACACGAGTCATTAAAAATGTCATTACTAAAAAATAATATCATTTTAATGAACGTGTAATGGTGAAGTAATGACGAGATTTCTATCAAATTTGAAATACATCATTACTTAGTCATCATTAAAAATGACAAAAATAATGCTCGTGTAAGGGCCGCTAATAAGTTTTCCTGTCCATTCATACAATCTAGGATAATAGAGGTATTTTTGCACTCTAATATATTTTGGCTCGGCGCTCATTGTCAATATTGTCAAAAAACTGTTCACTATGGTAAGCTATGTGCAAAACTGAACAAGAAGACATATGCACCAAAGGACAGCAGCGCTCCCTCCACACCAACCCCAGAAAACTCCAGTACATCGGAAACAACGAAACCAGTTGTACCCTATGTAGGACAACATACACTCAGAAAAATATTATAATAACCACAACCTGTTCATCACGGTCATTTCTTTTTTTTTTTTTTTTTGTTTGTGTTGTCTTATCGACAGGCTAAGACCATAGTTGATCCATCTCGCCGGTGGTTTGTGTTCAATGATAGGTTGTGCATTTTCGCGTTGGCTATGTTATATAGTTATTTTTGCTTCATTTATAAAATTGGTTATTTGTTTTAAGCTTTCCTCGCATTTGACTTGGAGTATGTGTTCTAATGGCTTTATGTTTTCCAGAACGTCATATTTGCTTCTAATGGTGTTGTAATTCGGACAGTAGTAGAGTAAGTGTTTTATATCTTCTACCTCTCCGCATACGGTACATAGTTCGTTAGTTTCAATTCCCCATTGTGCTTTTCTCTCTTTTGTAAGGCAGTGGCCGCTTCTTATCCGACTTAGCAGTTTTACTTGCATGGGATTTAGTAACAAGCCTTTAGACCACAAGGTTTTTCCAGGTGTTTGGCAAAATGTGAAATGCCATTTACCTCTTTCTTTAGATTCCGTTCTGTATTTCTAATCCCATTCGTTCCAAATTTCGTTTCGACTTACCAGTATTGCCTCATTCATCGCAATGCCATTGAAAAAGGACTGTCTGCCGCGATTTCGCTCGACCGCTGCGCTATCTGCAATTTCATTCCCTGCAATTCTCTGGTGACTTGGAATCCATTGGATTTTGACACACGATCTATGCAAATCCTGAAGCATTTTGAAGATTTCCCAAACAATATAATTATCACGTAAAGCTTCTTCTTTGCTCAAAGTTTCGCACGCACTTTTTGAATCGGTCAAAATGACAGTTTTCCGGTATCCTTTCCGCTTTCCCATTTCTATCGCATGCTGTACTGCCAGTAGTTCTGCATTTGTTATAGTAAAGTTTCCATTTATTTTTTCTGTCAGTATTTCTTCGTCTGTTGAATCGTAAACAGCGAAAGCTGCCCCTGAGGGATTCTTGGAAGCGTCTGTAAATATTTTGTTGTATCCTTTGTAATCTGTATCCATCTTTTCCTGGAACAGTTTGTTCCACATTGCGCTGCATACATTATCTTTTTTGTGTTTAGTTTCTCCCAGTTCAGCATTTACCATTGTTCTGACATCGATCATTCCAAAATATTGCCTTCTTCTTCGCCAATGTATATTCCTATCCGAGGGGTGAACTTGATACAACAGATCCGCATGTTTTTCGGCAATCTCTGTGAAATACGATCCGTTTGGAATCTCTCTCGAGAGTGTTGTGCATATGAATTTCTGGTTCGGGTTCTTAAAGTATAAACTCCTGATAACTTTCTTTTTGGTGATTTCTTCGATCCTCTGATTCATCGGAAGCTGACCGGTTTCAGCTAACAAAACATTCACCGGTGTGCTACGCAAAAATCCCACCGCAAATCTTAGGTATGCGTTCTGCAATACTTGTAATTTTTTTTGATTCGATGGTGCTGCATTTCCAAAAATCGAGGCACCATACTCCATTCTGCTTCTGACTAACGCATTCCCCACTTTGATTAATGTTTCGGGGTTTGCTTTACCCGTTTTCCGTCCTAAGAGCTTGAGTAGGGCTAGTTTCTTCCCGGCAGACTCACAGATGGACTCGATGTGCTTGCGATTAGAGATGTCGTAATATCGATCGATTAATCGAATAATCGAGTAAAGGCACAGTTAATCGAATGAAATTTAATCGATTGAATTCTTTCAGATAATCGCAGTAATCGAATAATTTCCTACGATTATTGGTTCGATTAGTATTGCGAATTTCAGCTTAGCATAGAATGCGACGGAATCGTCGCAGAATTGCGAAATAATGAGCGTCAGAATCACAGATACCAAGTTGCAGATTTTATGTGAATTTGATGAATTTTCTTTTTTAGCAAACTATGCAGTTTTGCAGACTTTTTAGAGGTTTTCGAAGTTTTTTCAGACAGTAATCTTACCACCAGTGAAAATTACAATACAATAAAATGAAAGAAATGACTCCAGTTTCACTTATGTTCATTATAATCTTCTCAATTGTATTCCTCAAATTTGGTTTCGTTTCATTTTGTCAATGAGTTGAGAAGTTTCAATGTTATCAAAAACTGCACAAAATTCTGTTGATTTTGTCGTGAATACGACTTACTTTACTATGGGGTGCCTTTTCAATATTTACCCTCTGAGAGAGTGATAAGTTTTTGATCGTGAATATCTCTTGTTGTATCTAACGAATCAACATAATTTTTGCTACATGCCATCGGAAATATAATCACAATTTTATGATAAAATTTTCAGTTGTGTGGCATAATGTTTGGTATAAACGAGTATCAAAGAGGATAATTCATAAGGCGCGTTTGCCTTTCTCGTATTTTGAAAGCTCATAGCTCAGTGATCTATGGAAGGATTTATATAATCTAACTACCAATAGAATCGAAATTTTTCAACTTAAACGTGTATAGCAAAAGCATTGAAGTATTTCAATAGTACACTATTGAAAAACCTATCTCATTAGACCCATGTCAACACCAGCCAATCAGAACGCGTTCTGAGGAAGAGAACAAAATATCTGCTGCTGTACAACAAATCGTTCTAAAAAAAGGTTCCAAAAAGTTGTGAATATCGTAGTGAGTTCCTCAATTTGGTCCTTCTGAATGCTAGAAACGAATCCCTACAGCATATTGATAGTTTCTTTCAATGAAATGCAAATCCGAAATGAAATAATCGACATTAAAATTCTGTATTCGGCTATTTTTATAGCCGTGAGCACCGCCAACGAAATCACATAAAAAAAACCTCTCAGCAAAAATTGGATCAGTTTGGATTCTATCGCCACTGCGAGCAGATGTATTGTATGTCGTTTGCAAAGCTAGTTTCGCTTTCGACAAGAGCGATTACGTCACAGCTGCCAGTCATTAGCATTGGAAAAAAACAACGGTGGAGAGCATTACACAATATCAGCCGTTCTAATGGCTCTAAAAGTTTTCTAAAGAACTATTAGGATTTGTTTTTCGCAAATCGAAGGTAATTATCCTCAGTTTAGTGCAAATCAAGAACAATTTGGTTAGATTTGTGCACTTTTCGCTGTGTGAAATTCACAGTAATCGAGATCAAGTAAAGCCTTCTTTGTTTTTGCGAAAAATTTGAAAAAGGGGAATACTTGCATAATTCATACAATTGATATTCGGAAGTGTTAAGGAACATGTCAGTTGTTCTCGTATTCACGACATCCAGTTATGTCGCTGACATTACCCACCCGCCTTTTTTTTATTCTAATAGATAATCTCTGGTTCATCAAAAATATTTACACTGCTTTTCTATCAAAAATATTGACATTTCTTTATTTATATTACTAATCGCACAATATTTTTAATAAAATTAAACCAAAATTGTTTTGAATCTTTTACCTATAAATCGTCTGCTTAAAAATTTTAAACCTGAGATAATTCAAGTTTCCTGAATTGACATTCTGAAAGCTTTAGTTCCATGCTCTCACATTCACCTTTTCGAAGGCTATGATTTGTCACATAAACCTTTGCGTTACTATGATTTCAACAGTATTTTACTATTCAAACGATGAGAATAGTAAATTAGGTTTGCTACATAGGATATCATTCGCAACAAACAAACAAATGTATATTGTTTCGCGTGATTTTTTGTTTTTCTTAGTTTGTTCTTGTTTGAAAGAGACATATTTTGATTAAAAGCTATTATACACATATTTACTAGTTTATATTACTAGTTTTTGAGTTTATATACCTCAAATTGATTTATTGATTTCTAGTAATCTTAGTGTGCGAGGACCGAGAGCTTAATTAAGTAATTTAAACTTCATTCAGAAAAAACAGTATAATGAAAACGATGAAACGGTTAGTTGCTCATCAAACATCAAATCAATAGATTCAAACTCGAATGTTATTACTTCATGGTGGCTCCAAACAAATTGTGATTATTACAAAAATATGTCGTGTTTGTTTTAAAGTCACTAAGCACCCTGCCACTTACTTGAAGATCTGTTATGTACTGGCTGAGTGTATATCATAACAGTAATCGAAGAAGAAAATTTTTTTTGGTTGTTAAAAATATGCTCTATTTTGAATAATTCGCCTGCATTTCTTCAAAGAAAATTTTGCCATGTGACTTAATGGTGTTTATAAAAACGAGACCAATATTTGATTCAAATTAGAATATCTATTCATTCTAATTACTAGACATTTGTTTAATTTTTGTGCGTGAAATAAGTAAGTTGTTTCGAAAACAATCTGTCACCACTTGAAACAACAAATCGACTTAAACAAAATTGACAATCGAACGTAGAACTAATTTCACCTGACCCGCCATCTATGTTTCATTATTTGAACCTTTCTTAAGATTGATTTTTTCTTATATAATTTCAATTATTTTGTAGAATTCTAGAACTTGTTATAAGAACTGTTTATTTTAAAATGTAAGAAAATTTATTTTCTTTCGTTTCGTGTAATCATTTTTGTTTTTATAAGATGATATGTTGATCAATATCGAGATCCGGAATTAGTTCTTAGTAAAAAACTATTCCTCATCATAATATCGCATATTCGCTTAGGTTTGCGCATCTGTGCGGTCTTTCAAGTAATATTTTATAATGTACGCAACGAATAAAATCATTCCAAGTTATCAACATAACCTTTTCTCGCATGCTAAGATCAGA
Source organism: Malaya genurostris (assembly GCF_030247185.1). Classification (NCBI taxonomy): domain Eukaryota; kingdom Metazoa; phylum Arthropoda; class Insecta; order Diptera; family Culicidae; genus Malaya; species Malaya genurostris. Next base: position 91,537,033 of record NC_080572.1, on the reverse strand, counting down.
TCTGAAAATATGCCTGGTTTAAAACAGAATCTTGGGTGCTGCTACAATAACATAGGTAGAAATTGATTTTTCTCACACTAAAATTAACTTTTCGCTTGAAAAAATGACGTTGTATGTAAGTTATAAAGGATTTTACAAGTGAAAATTCGGTTTTCCCTTGTATTTTGACAGCTAATATTGCAATCGTTATCCTCGCACACGTACGCATCTAGCAGTGAAACACAACGTTAGATCGCCCATCAAATTTAGTCATGCTTAATCGCAAGCTAATCGATTAATCGAGTAATTCTGTACGATTAATCAAGCAAATCGATTAGTTTGAAAAGTTGTATTCGATTATTTACTAATCGAGTATTTCAAAAAACGCGACATCCCTACTTGCGATGTCTGAGACTTCTATCCAAAATAAAGCCTAAATATCGATGTGTGTTTACTGTTTCCAGATTTTGCCCTTTCACACGCACACGGATGTGGTCGATACGTTTGTTTGTGAATGGAATGACTGCTGACTTTGTTGCGTTTATTTTTAGGTTTAGACTATCCAAACGTCGCGATAGTTTTTCCAAAAAGGCGTTTAAGTTGACTGATGCTTCTTCTATCGTTTTACCTTTCGCGATAACCGCGAAGTCGTCCGCAAATTGTACTAATTCACAATTTCCATCTGAGAGCTCATGCAGGTCTGCTGTGTACAAATTAAATAGTACTGGAGATAAGGGGCACCCCTGTGGTAGGCCCTCGCTTACCTCCTGCTGTACGGTTCCTTCTTTCGTGGTTAGGACCATAAGTTGACTTTTCAAGTACTCGTAGAGCCAAGATGTAATTTTTTGTGGGATCACTTTTTTCGCGAGAATTTCCAATAGCGTGTTCGTGTCCACCGAGTCGTACGCCATTTTCAGATCTAAAAAGGCCACTGCACATTCCATTCCGTTTTCCTTCTCTTCTTGGACTGTGTTCACTAAATAATTGATACAAGTTGTCGCAGACATATTTTTCCTAAAACCGAAGGACAGTTTGGGAAATAGATCTTTCATTTCGGCTATTTCAGTGATCCTATTTTTAATAGCGGCGTTTATAAGTTTAAGTTCCACATTTATCAAGGCAATTGGTCTTCGGGAATTGGGTTGATCTGGACTTACATTTTTCTTTGGGATTGGTCTGACTTCTGTAACGCGCTACCTATCCGGGATTTTTTCGGTAACAAATACTCGACTGAGCATTTCACAGATCTTTTCTTGCATGTCCGGTGCCAGCTGCTTCAATATACTATAGGAAATTTTGCTTTCTCCTGGAACAGAGCTGTTTTTTCTGGTTTTGAGAACTTTTAGCAGCTCCTCATCCGTTAAGGCCATTTCGTATCCTTCCAATTCTTGTTCCGTGGAACCGTATGGCCTACGCGTTTTTTTTAGCTTGTCCTTGAAATAATACATCATGAACTGAGATCCTTCTTCCAGCGACAGATCGGTTTTTCTTAGGCCATCTTCAGCCAGTGAAGTGTCAATCCCCTTGACTATATTCCACAGATGCCTAGTCGGTGTTGCCTCATCTATTTTCTCCGATAGATCTAGTACATATTTTCTTTTCGCCTTCCGAACTTCTGTTTTGAACTCTGCCCTAGCTTTTTGGAGGTTTATGTAGTTCGTCTGGGTCTTGCAGATGTTGTACGTCCGTAGTACGGCTCGTTTTTTGTTGTACAATTTTCCGATTTTTTCAGACCACCATATCTTCAGGAAGTTTACTTTTTTGTTCTTAACTACAAACGATGATTCCTTAACAACTTCATCAAAAATCTGCACCATTTCTTCTGGTGAATAGATATACTGTGGTCTCATCTCGTTTAATTTTGCTACTATCTTGTCTTTGTTTACTCTCGTGTAGTCTTTTTGGACCGTCGGTATAGCTGTAGCGATTTCAATCCAAATGCACAGATGTGCACCGCCAAAATCTTCTTCTCGTACCTTCCATATCGCACTACAGGCTAGGCCTGTGGTTGCTAACGTCAGATCAATTGCTGATTCGTTAGCCTGTGGCATTCCAATCATTGTTTTTGATCCATCATTCAGTAGCATAAGGTTTGAGTTCTCTATAAGTCCGTTTATTATTTTGCCCCTTGCGCATTCTGGAAAAGTTGGGCTCCATGACCGGTGATGGGCATTCAAGTCACCTCCGATAATTGTTTCACCAATTAGACTGTCTAAGTACCTGTATAGGTCCTGCAGTGATTTCCTAGTTACCGTTACATTTATTGCCGGTGGTAGGTAAACTGAAAGAAAATTTATTGCGTTGAACTGCAATCCTGTACAATCGTTGATTTGTATTCCCACTGCCTCCAGGGGACCCAAATCTGGTAAAATTAGTTCTTTATACGATATCTCCGTTTTTATAAGTATTCCGACGCCGCCGTACCCTTCATCTCTTCTCTTACTTATGAGTTTGTAGTTCTTCAGTACGAATGTTTCATTTTTTCTCAACCAGATTTCCTGGAGTAGCGCTACAGTGATGTCGTTTTTCATTAAATTGGTGAAAAGCTCTTCCCGTTTCTCGGTAGGTCGCAGGCTTTGGATATTGTTTTGTAATATACGAAAAGTGTTTTTATCCATTTTTGTTTGAGCTCTCTATTCTATAGTCGTTGGGTTGTTCTTGCTCAGTGTTTATGATCCTGTTAAGCTCAGAGAGTGTGTCAATCAATATAATATCCAAGTCTGCTTCTGATATCGGTGTTTGAATTTTTGCTTGAAGTTTATCACGGAGCTCTATAACTGGTAGTATCCAGGGTTGTGCTCTGAAATAGTTTAGAACTTCTTTTCTTAGATGTTCGAGTAAACGCTCTAAGTCTGTTGCCCTTTGCGAGTTTTGCGGGAATTGTCGGTTTCTCTCTTTCGTTTTATCATCTGGTTTGTTCCCTCCGGTTTGCTCTAGCTCCCTAGAGTTTCCGGTTTTGTCTGCTTTTTTCCAGTGTCGATTTCCGGTGTTTATCACGGGTCGAGGGCTTTTTGGAATGGATCCTTTCGAGAGATCGGGATATTCCTCTTCTTCTGTCAACAATTCGAAACGGTTTTGTGTTTCAAATAAATTCCTTTCTGCTTCCACGTATGTAATTCTATCTGTTGCCATCAATTTTAGTATCTGGTTTCTTTTTTCCCTATGTGGGCACGTTCTGCTTGCCGCTTCGTGCTGATTGCCACAGTTTGCACATCGAGTTGCTTTTTCGCATCTCTCTCCACCATGTTCCTCGCCGCAGTTTTTACATTTCGGTTTCGATCTGCACACAGTTTTAGTATGCCCGAATTTCCAGCATGCATTGCACTGTTTAACCGGGAAAATATAAAGCTGTGGCCTGAAAGCGCATCCAAAAATTTTTATTACTCTTGGCACTTCTTTTCCTTGCACCGTTACTTTTAAATTGTTTGTTTTCATGAGGTTTTCCTGTCCGCCCTTTTTCATTATCCGCTCAACTTTGATCACCAGTACCTCTGCAGCCGTGTTTTTCTGTAACTCTTCGTCGTCAAAATCCAACGGTACATTTGGAACGAAACAAACGGTTTCTTTGTGGGAAGATGGCAAAAACACTTTTAAGTTTTTCGGCTTCAGATCTGTTTTCTGTAAAATTTCGAAATCGTTCCCATTTTCTAGGTCCAACTTGAAACGGGATTTTCCGATTTTGGTTATCTCTTTATATTTTTTAAAGCCCAAAGTGTACAGTAGTTTTCCTAGTTCTAGCGGATGTTTTGGTGATTCTCGCTCATAATCCAAGGGCTCGATGTATGCTACGTCTGATATAATTTTTTTGTCTTTTTTTGATGTGTTTCCTTCCTTTTGATTTGGTTTCGTCTGGCTAGTGGATCTTGGAATTTGGGACCGCGTGATTCGCGGTACTTTGTATTTTTCCACTTTTTTCATTTCCGTTTTGTTTGAATTTCTCTATCTGAATTTATTACCTTTTCGTAGATATCCGTTTAAGCTAGCCGCATAGCAAGATGGCTGCTGAGATTTTTTTTTCCACTTTCTTTTTTAGCGTCCGCTTTGTAGAGGCATCGCTTATTTTCCAATTTATTATTTCACGCTATTTATCACTTTCAAATTTCTCTCTCTCTTTTAAATGTACTCGATTTTCGCCGATGTAATAAACGATTTCAGTCCACAAATGTGGCCCATTATTTTCTAGCTAACGAAACAACACTTTCTGCTTGTCAATTCTAGAAACATTGACAGTGAATAATTCCCAGAGAACCTTTCAAAGCAGTAGCGGAAAGTAGTTCAATGCATTTTTCAATTTCAAACTGTAACAATGAAAGTACAGGTGAAAGATGAATCAAAATAAACTGTCCACGTATCCGACCGTCTGCGATATTATTTTGTCAAAAGCACAGTACCAAACAAAACTTCAAAATGCACAACAATTTAATCCAAAAGATGCATGGTCATTTCAACTATGCACTCAAATAAAAGTAACGACCAGTGTTGGTGATTGCCGAAAATTTGACAGAAGCTGCTATATTGCTATCTATATTGTATACAACATTTTCAATCCGGTAGAAGATGCTATAAGAACTCGAGTCTCTCAATACATGAACCGCGAGAGAATTTTTCTACATTTCTTCGCTCCACTTCAAACTCTGAGTATTTCACGGCCCATGAAAAAATATACAGTCTGATAATGATCGTTGCTGTGTGGAATTTCCCAAGAGAGGATCGCAAGTTAACAATTATCGCAGAAAATCTAATCGATGGTTCATCTTGATGTTTCTCATACTAGGTTGCAATATTTCAAAACCCTTGTGTGGAGCATTCACATACATTTTCATAGACACAACTTATACAAAGGTTATATGCACATAGTTAGAATAAGCGGCAATAGTAACATGATTCTATCGCAATTATCCTCTGCCCATACAGAATCGGATCGCGAAACGAGAATAAGCGACCGTTTGTTGCTTCAGAGAGGATCTCCACAGCAGCGTGCTAACCTTTGATTCTCAGAAATGTCATCGAGAGAAATTCACTCTCGCACTGGTGTCTATTCTATGTTAAATGAGCCATGCCGGGTGTTTGTTGTTGCGATGTTTTCCATTTCTCTCTTTGATGGCACTGATTGAATCGTGTGAAGAGTGAAGATTGAACGTTCTTTGATACGATAAAAGCCATCCTTTTGGTAACGACCAATGACTATGACATCAAATTACTTACCATCTGTATTGTAGTAAACACTAGAACAAAAAATCTACTACTTGACTATACTATTTGTCTTTATGACTTTTCTGGCGTGGTAATTTTGACAATCATTAAAATAAGAACAAAAAAGTCCCAATGACAATTATAAGTAAGGTGAAATTGAGCTTTCGGTCATAATAAAGTTGAGACGTGATATAGTTATGACTACCATGTGAGTAAGTTCTTCTTCAGAATATAATTATGTTACCATGAATAAACATACAGTTGGGTAGAGATTGTCAAGTTTGAAAGTCCTATACATTTTGTTCATATGAACATAATTTATGTAGAAAGAACATCGTCGTATGGTGTTTTTCTGCCGACTACACTGAAAGAAATTACTGGCCACAAACTGAATGGTTGAAAGAATTCAAAATGTAGATGATTTTCGTATCAAAATTTGTCATCATAACAGCCATATATGATATATTACTCATATTGTAATGTGTATGATGCTCATACATATACCCGAACGCCGTAAACCGAATGAATTTAATTTACACCGATCGTTGGTGAAAAAAAAATATATTCAATGAGTATGAATAAGAAATTTTTAAAATGCCTAAAAAGGTTTCACATTTTTCAAAATTAATGAATTGATATGTAAGTGTTCTTAACAAAGGTTGATCAGATTTGATGAAACAATGTTGACAATTATTGTCCCACACATTAAAATATATACATATTTTGAACCGATCAGCACTATCACCCGATTCATCAGGTAGGCTGTTGCTTCTAACCTCTTGCAATTTCGATAGTTTTTTCGAGTTTTGATTTTCTTCGCGAAGTTGGTCGTATTTTTGCTGTGATAGAAAGGTTTATAATAATCGAATGATCCAAATCTATGAAAATCCACTTACACTGATTGCACCTGGAATTACCAAGTGAGCTATGTCTCCATGAAATAAGTTTCAAACTGAAAAACATGTCCCAACATTGGTCGTATTATTCATCGATAAACTTCTAATGGCTGGTATGCGGCCCATAATAATTGTTTGTCTAAAGTTGAAATTGTTCTATAATTACATGTACTCTAAGTCTACTACAGACTCTCACTTCAATGAATACTCACCAAAGTACTCTGACCCAAGGTTTGCCAATATTTCAATCTAGCACCATTCTTAATCACTGATCAATCAATATCATATCACCACCACAATACGTGTCGAAAAAAACTTTAAACTCACAACTCCGGTTAAAATAAACGCTTTTGTTTACATTCTGTCATTGGTTTTTCTTATAAGTTATTCAATGTTTGGTATGATTATAGATGACATACTTACAATTATTGAATAGTCAAGCTCATCTGAAGTTATCATGCAACATACGGAAAAAATATTGAGTAGTTGTGGAAAGAAAATGTTGATCGATGAAAGACAGATGTCACTTAAAGTTAGTGACACTTTCATCAGACATCGGCCCTTATTCTGTTCATCCTGGTGATTTTTGTCACTTCATTCGACTGTCAGAATCGTGTGACTCAGGCGACTCGACTTATCTCACCTCACTCGTCTCGCAGAATAAGGACCATCGTATCAGTCAATTCGATAAGGTTCTACCCTATTCTGAGTAAAACACCATTTTGTGCCACTGAGTAGCTGCAACCCACATTATAGAAATGACGGAATGAGCAATTAATTCTTACTCAATTGCATGATTTTCCAGTGCTCGATCGGTTCATTTTATGAATGTGTTAGTGTAAAAGTTAGGCGACTTAAACCATTTCACTACACTCCAGCTAGAGGAATGGATGATTCTGATTAAGGTAGGCCGTTTTGTTGATTTCCTGCGAATTTTAACGGTTTATCCAGGAATTATAAGGCTGTGAACAATTTTGCGGTTAATTTCAACTTTTGGTTAAAATCTGACACTTGAGTGGTTATATTGTGTCGAGTAGTAAAAATTTAACTAAAACTGCGGCCCATTTCAAAATTTGACGGACGGAAAGTTATTTGGGTTTATTTTCCACTGGCAAAATTTTCAACTAAAGAATTAATACTACAATTTTCATTACAAGATTTTTTTCAGTGTCGGAAAATAACCATCGATCTGTCAAAAATAACCATGCTCTTGAGCAGTGCTATTCTTGGAAACACCACGAGTGTCAGATTTCAACCAAATGTTAAAATTAACCACGAAATGGTTCACAGCCTAAGAAGAATTGATTATTTACTAGTTCTGTGTATCCGAAAAAGTTGAAGATTTAAATTTACATATTCAGTTATATGTTCTCAATTGAAAACAATCTGAAATTCAGTACGGAAAGTGCAAAATCTGGAAAGAAGAAGAAGAAGACGAATTGACAATTCAGTATCTCCTCACTCAATTCCGACAAATTTCCGAATCAACCGGTTGTAGGCGACATTCATTCAGAATTGGTTGTTGCACTGGAATTGAAATTGATTCGGGACTCATTATGATTTCCACATGGAATTCCGAATGAAAATTTCTCGTCCATTCGGAATTGATTCGGAAAAAAATAAAACTCATGTACCGAAATATCGGTCATTTCTATAGATTACCGAAATTTCTCGTCAAAAATATTACCGAACAAAGGAATTAAATCTTAGTGTGTACGGTATATGTAATGAGAGACATCTAAATTATAACAAAATTATTAACATTCGCTTGACCTACTTTGAAGCGAAATCATAAATAAAATGGATATGGTAACAGTAGTTACATAGATAAACAAATGATAAAACCGTGACTAAATACATAAATGGAATGTTCGATACAATTTACCTCATCCGTCTTCTGATTCCCAACACTTGATTAACACAATCAAATATTTGCTTTGGAGAGTAGCCTTTCGTAACCAGAGACAACGAAGAAACATCGAAGTCTTTACTAACGCTAGTCTTCTTATTCAAAGCATGTTTCCACAGTAATTGAGCTGTACCGTAATCAGTTCTGGGTATCATCAGAAACTTTTCGAAACACTTTTTAAACTTTTTGATTTTAGTAGTCCACGGTTGGTTAGACGTTCCAACCAGTAAAATTTTTTCTTCTTTTTTAACTTGTTTCACCAGCTTTTTGAACAAGAATTGACCGAGTTTCGTTGGTTCCATTGATTTTTCATCTGGCGGAATTTTTTTGTAAAACACTTTATGTGCCTGATCGATGTGTATTACGGTCGGTTGTAGAATTCGCGCCAATTTCAACACAATATGTATGAGCATCGGAAACTGCGCCTTAGGAATAGGTGCGACCGTCGAAGGGCTTAAATCAAATAAAACTGCATCCATTTCGCTACAAATTGCTTCCACTAGCATAGTCTTCCCATATCCAGATGGTCCTATCAAACAGAATGACTTTGGCTTTGGTAACGTCAGAGGTCCTAGTCCGAATAACCATGAAAAGATTATATCTCTAACTTCTCCCATTGCGGCGGGAGGATCCTGTTCTAAGAAGTTACGTCTTTCGAATGCCGCATAATTGTAGTCTCCTATATAGTCATTAATGTTTCGTTTTTTGTAGGTCCTAATGATGTCCATTTCTGCCAGCTCATCGTATAGCGAGTCTATTGTTCTATCAGCCGTCAAATCAACGAGTTGCTTCTTCGATTTACTTTTTCCTTTACCTTTCCTTTTCCTTTGTTTTTTAGGTTTAGGCTGTTTGTACTTTTTCTTGGTGTCTTTACAAAGCGCCTTTTGAAGTAACTCTCGTTCTCCTCGCAACACTTCGTCGACTAGTGGACGCAACTCCTGATGCACTTCGGCAAATTTGTCTAACGTAATCCACTCCATGATCGGCAATTCTGCTTTATTCTCTAACTCATCCACAAAGTACCAGTCCTTCTCATAGCGAGCTAACGTTTCATCCAGAGTTACTAAAATATGAAGAATTGATTTTAGAACTTCATTATTTTACCGATAATGCGAATCGTGACTAACACAAAGCATTGGTAGCAAATTCTGGTTTTTTGAAATCGTAAGTCTTTCCCTCTTCTTTCTCTCGTTCCTTCTCTTCGCGTTTTAATTCCTTCAATCTTTCTTTTGCTTCTTTCTTTTTTTCCTTTTCCTTTTCTTTTGCTTTCTTTTTAGCTTCAGCCTCTTTCTTCTTTTGTTCGGATGTTTTCTTCTTTTCCAGAGCTATTTTTCGTTGCGCTTCCATATACTCGTCAGGTGTCAGCGTTTCACCTCTAATCACTAGAAGCGTCCCACCTTCCCAAGCCTCCGGGTAACGATCAAAAGCATGTGCAAAATCGTAAAAGTCTCGAAACCAAGCTCGAATATGATCAGATATATCCTCCATAATCCATGGCGCACGTTGTTGTAAAATCCTTGCCTTTTCATCCTCTATCGCTCGAATAAACGATTCGTCAAATTCTAGTTTACGTTTTCTTCTATCTAATTTAGCTTGCTCGATGCGTTGGTCCAAATCTGGACCACTCTTCATTTCATCAATCATTCCAAGAAAAAGAGATTTGTTGTAGCGTTCTCTCATAAGGCGCTTTTTCTCTTTGTATCGTTTCCAGTATTGTTGAATTTTCCTAGCAGCTCGATTCTGCAACATCTGTTCTATAAGTTCTTCGGTATTATCTTCTTCTATTAGTTCTTCGATTGTAACATCTTCTTCAACCCTTTCTATTGCATCTTTTTTGTTTACTTCCTCTGGAATCTCTTCAATCCAACCAGGTGGTCTGTAATACGGAAAATCCACAACATTTTTCCTCTTCAGTTGGTAATCCCATGTGAATACGGTTCTTTTTACCGGAATCAACATGATCTGGTCAGGACGGTGGTAAAATTCGTAATGAAAGTCTAGAATTGGGTCATGTCTTGGTTTGGGATAGAATAGTTTTGGATGAATTTTGAAATTCAACAGAAGTATTCTGGCTCGACGAGCTTTTTCATGAGCTAGAATTAGGTTCAGAGCAGCAACTCGCTTCTCTTTGGCCCGATCTCGTCGAATAAATGGACGTCTTGGATCTGGAGGCGGTTCGTCTGGTTCGCTTTCCGAACTCGACCATTCATCACTACTGGAGCTACTAGTCACTGGATTTAAATTCCGAACAGATATTAACGATTGGAATTCTTCTGCTCTGTCAAGCGGGAAGTAACATGGGCGGACGATTTGTACATCTTCGGGAATCAAATGCAGCTCTCGTAGGGCTCCGTCTATATACGTGAACTCACTTAGTTCCATCTGTTTGATTTTTTGCTGCAATTCCAAAAGCCGTCGATTTGCCGATTCAGTTAGAATTTTAATAACTTGCCGTTTCTGGACTTGCAGCGTGCGATCGTAGCATTGATCCAACATTCGACAAAGATGCACATATCGACAATACAACTCAGATAGAGATTCGTGAACGATTTGGGTACTTTTGGTAGGCTTGAAACGTTGAATGAGTTGTTCGTGAAGCAAAACATCCTTCAGTTCTGCTTTGGTGGCAAGCCAAAATTTGGCAACCGTTTCTCCCGCCATCGTGTGTAAATCTTTCGACGAATATAAATTCGCTTGCTATGATTTAAGAGAAAAGAATATGCAAGACGATATGTTTTATGTGCCAATAAAAATGAAGCTTTGAATGAAGATGACGTAATTGACAAACATAATAAAAGTTACATAACTGAATTGTCTATATCTGACAATAACTGGTTTTAGTAGTAAGAGTTGATTGATGTGGGTTCATCTCTATTCTACTAAATTCTAACTCGGAACCTTTTGTTAAAACAGATTTCGCATTCGCAAGTGCATATGACAATTCGGGCGTGTTAAGCTTCCTCATATAAGATGGCTATGCAATTAGGAGGGCCGAGTTCCGAATATCATTCCAATCAGTTCTCAAAATGTCTGTAGACTGTATGTATGTGTTTGTTTATGTGAAAAAAATATGCACCCACTTTTCTTCGAATTCGCAGAACCAATTTTCACAAATTGAGACATAAGTGAAAGTCCTTTTTGCACCATAGAATTCCATCAAATTTCATATGAACCTATACAGTGAATAAGGTGCAAAATCTTGTACAGAATATGCATTGATTTTTTTTCGAGATGACTAAACTATTTTCATAAACTTAGGTTTAAATGAAAGGTAACTATGCCACAGAGAAAAGCATGCTTTTTATGCGAATTTTCAAAGTTATGCGATTTTTTATGCGAATTTTCGAAGTCATGCGGTTTTTTATGTGAATTTTCAAAGTTATGCGGTTTTTATGCGAATTTTAAAAGTTATGCGGTATCCCCCGCAAAAAAACTTGAATGTATATGAAAGCCCGAACCAAATTTGCCAATGTTCCAGATTTATCTAGCATATGCCTGATTTTGCACATTTTTGCAGACATTTCAACAAATCAGTTCTTTTGCCAGATTTTGTAGATTTCAACTGATTTTCAAATGTTCTGCGTATGAAAAAAAAACAGATTACTCAGTTCTATTTGAAAAAAGTCGAGATTAATGGTTAAAACCGTCGTACACATTGCATCTGTGTGCATTAAAGAGACGTCAAATGGCTCAATCAGCCGTTATCCTGGAAACCTGTTTTAATCCACCTAGTGGTGTAATGATGCCTTTCTCATATCTCACATATTCTCATATGTGGTAAATGTTTGGTATTCTTCAAAAGGCTTGTCCATAAACCAGTATAACCTATAGAGTGAAAAAGTACTCAGGTCGGTTAGGTCGGATCTCGGAGGAAACGAAAAGAGGTACTTCCGAAACCGTAATCTGGGAACCGGTATAATCGAAGTTGGTTCGAGAAAAGTGACTGGAATCCATTTTTGAGTCTGTGGCTACAACCTTCGGTCGTTCATAAAAACCCAAGAACGAGGAATGCTAAAGTAATATTTGGCCGTCAACTGACAATGACTACCGATTGGAATGGTTTTGAGGCATTTTTAGAAATTATTTTACTTATTAATTCCGGTGCTTTCGGAATCAGAAAACGAAAACCAGCATAGCCGGAATCGAGTTATTTGGTTGTCTATTGACAATGACTACCGATTGGAATAGTTTCGAGGCAAGTTAAGATTTTCTTTAAGTGTTTTGTTTTGCCGCTTCAAGTATACATGTAATAATTGTAGATATAGCAAGCAAATAAACAATTCATGGAAATATAAAAAATGTATAACACCATTTTTCCAAGTATCACAAGAACAGCTACTTCTAAAAAAAAGAAAATAATGAACAAATTTATTGCCTTTAATCTGTAGTATAATATTCTACTGTTTAAATGATTATCTTTCAACGAGAACTTGAAATTTCGAATATATTTGTAATTTGTTTTAGCTGTAACTTCTTCATTTTTCAAAAGGCACGGATGGGATAGCCATCAATCTGTAGGTTTTAATAACAGCTTTAAAATAAAAATTATCGAAAAAAATTAAAACCCTGATTTTTTTTATATAACTTTTTCGGATTATTTTGTAATTATTGAGAAAAATAATCAAAAAATTTTTTCAGTGTATTTTTTTAGAGTGCCCAATCGATTCTTTACAACTTCTTCCTGAACGCCATTTTTGTACAATCAACGGTTTCCCAGTAACAACGATTTGAAAAAGGCTTTTGTGAAATGCAAAAATGCATACGCCCTTTTTAAAAAACAGTCGTGAGTCGGATTGACCTCTCCATCGGTTCAATACTTATGGTTTGCCATACTGAAGCCATGTGCAAAGTTTCATCCAAATCGGAGAAGGTCGAATCTGATGATCTGTTAAGCATTTCTGGAATTGTTCTTATCAGATAGCTATCATATGACTGCTGTTAAGAAGGCCAAAATGAGTTTTGAGGACCCGGCGCCTTCCAGCAAGAACATCCAGCCATATTATAAAGAATTTCGCTATACCAGCTTAAACCCGACTGATGGTTTGTTTGTTAGAAGGGTGCGTCTTACTCATTTCAGAACTTCAGGGAGAAACACAAAGTTTCCCCCACGTAACTCAGGTTGGCAATTCACTCCATCATCCAGTCATTTACTTGTAAGATACCCTGATGCACTACCTGTCCCTCCCCATTGTCGATATTGTCGATATAATTGAGCATAAAACAATATAATATAATATAGTATAATATAAAAATATGTAAAAATATAATACAATACAATGTAACATTATATAATACAATACAATATAACATAATATAATATAATATAACATAATATAATTCAATACAACATGATATAATATAATATAACTACAGAGATCAGACATCCAAGCTAGTACAAACTTTTTCAAAAAGCTGTGTAAAGCATACAAGTGAAAATCCGTTAAAAATTACCGTTGCACACGACTTTGCACGCATGAATGTCTGTTGGATATCTGTTCTCTGTGGTATAACAAGATAGAAAACAATATTATATAATATAATATAACATAATGTAATATAATACAATATATTCTAACAATATACTATAATATAATACAATAATATATGGAATAATATGCTATGATACAATATATAAGAGTTGATGTTGCAGTGTAAGTTATGCTCTTCTTCCGTCGCAATACTGCAGGAAATATATTTCTTTTTTAATAATATTAACAATAATAATAATAATAATAATAATAATATAATTCACTTCAATATATAACAAATAATGCAACAAACAGAACCACATGTTGCGATATACTATGAAAAATATTGCACTTTTGGATGGGCTTCAACCTACAATCCATTTCGCACCCTCTCTTTCTGCTACTAACGCAGAAGGCGATAGCACCCAGTCGACGCCGTTCTATTGACCAACTGTCATCATAGACGGTCGAGGAGGCATGAGATAGGAACTTGTGAGGTGAGGTGAGTTATCTCACCATTTGACGACCTACACACACACACACACATACATTTTGCGTATTCGACGAACTGAGTCGAATGGTATATGACACTCCGCCCTCCGTGCCTCGATTCGAAAGTCAGTTTTCACAGTGTTTGCCCTAGGACAGGACCAGACAACTGGCTTCTTTTTCCAGAAAAATATTTCTCTTCTTATTCCGGTTGCTCCCTGCTGTAAATAATAAATGCATCGGGATAACTGTTGCCAGTAGAGATAATTATTCATTCTGAAAACTTTCTTCCCTTATAACATGCAATTATTTATCATTTGAAAACACTTAGACAAATGTTATAACGGTCAAAAATATAGCTCTGGATTCATTTTGATCAGATGTTTGTTTTGAAGAAAACGTTTAGTTGAAACAGTTTAGTTGAAATAAAATTGTTCTAAAACACTCAATTTTGGGTAATTAATCTTTGCAGCTTTATTAACTAAAGTAGGTATTCAACATATTCTATTTGAGAAAAATAATAACATACAGAAGTATCCAAAGATTCGGTGCTATTCTCAACCAACATAATCAATATTCTCGTCCATATCACACTTCGTGATTTCAGGCTTTCTCTTTGTATCATCCAGTGATTGTTAAATGTATTCGTATACTTTCCGCATTGACAGGACTTAAAAACAAATTGAACTTAAATCCTATTGAAATTAATAATTTTGAAAAGATGACCCGAAAAATAAAATATCCAATATCAACATTGTTACCGACGATACTGACAACACTTTTTCTACCACCCTGCAGTAATATTGATTTCAACAACTTGTACTTGCTTATGTCAATTTCAACCAATCACGAGCTGGTCCGAAATTGGTCCTAAAAAAGGATTAACAATTGTCAGGTCCTGTCCTAGTGTTTGCCTAACCTTTCTATACACGCAGAGAAAAATATTGTAAAAGTAACAAAATTTTGGTTTCTCGCAACGATTTATTTTATTGAAATAGTGACAACAGAAAATTTGGTTTCATATAGCAAATATTGTTGCTGGAAACTACAAAACTAGATGTTTGATTTGTCTCATTGAATTAGTTTATTTCAATAAATATTTTGTTAAAAACAACAAATATTTGGCTTGTGCATTCCTGTCAGTTTCTTAACAAACAATTCTATAGTAAATTTAACTTGCAAAGTCAGTTTACAATGAACTAAGTTTAAATGAAGGTAATCTTTATAGTGCTTTGAATTTTTAAACTTGGCAGTTGAAACAAATGATAAAATATAAACCTAGAATGAATATTATTTCGTTTTATGTTTAAAATCCTTTTTTTTGTTGTTGAGAGTAAAATGATTTCTTTCAAAATAAAATGGAGGGTTATTTTTGATGCATTTATTGTCGATTTTTTTTGTTTTTTCAATTCTAATTACTTACATGAATGAAATTAAAATTATTTCCAAACCACAATCACGGCGCGATGCCCTTGCAGATCGGTTAAAATAATGATATCCTGTAACAATATTTTTTTGTAAAGAAAACGTGTTATGTAATATTATGAGGTTTCTAATATTACTGATTATCAATATACTTACGCTTGAATTGTTGAAATGCTCCACGAAAAAGAAATGAGCAGATGAAGTTTCACTTTTTGAAACACGTAAGAATAATTTTGATTATTCACAGTTGAAAAAGTTTTTCTGGTTTATAAGAAATATCACTGAAACGGTTCATTTCAACAATAAACTGTGTTGCATCATCATACATATTAGATCATAGATGAAAGGAATCAATTTATTTATTAACATAAGGATAAATTAGAATTGAATCAACAAAGATTTTGCCAATAAAATCAACTCAACTTTTGTTGATAAACAAAAAATTGGTAGTTTATTTCAACAATAAAATTAGCTGGAACAGCAATTTTTTTCGTTGGGTGAGACCAAAATGTTAATTCACATCAAACAGCGATTATTGTTGGTGTTGAAGGGGGAAATTGGTTTGAAACAATCATATTCTAGATAGAAATTAACAAACATCAAATTGAAAAATCTACTAACTGTTTTGTTCTTTCAAACAAGCTCCATTTTTCTGTGTGTATAAGAAAGGCAAAAACCTTACACCTATGTGTAAATACATTGGCGTACGCACTAGTGCGCGAACAGTTTAGTGGTGTTTTATATAGTTACAGAGAATATAGTAGGCTTTTTCCAGAAAATTTGCTTCGCATTTGCTAAAATTGTTTAAACTGCCCACACTGAGGAAATGAGGAAATAAATTCCATTGGCTCTTCGCCACGTAGAGGAGATAGACATATCTGCACTCTACTTTGACTCTGAAAAATTCATGTAACTCGATCAAATAAAAATAGGAAAGTAGGAAAGAAAAAATGAAAATAAAATCATTTATTGTTTTGTTCGATAGATATATGTTGTCTGAGAACATGCACTACCGGTCAAAAGTTTGGGTCCACTCTACAATATTGATGAAACGTTCAAAATCTTAACACGTTGACGGACAGTAGGAACAACCCAAGTAACAATTCGAATGCCTTATGGTTTTGATTATAATTTATTGGAGTTTTGAAATTGATTTATCAATCACTACCTGTTTTATGACAACTATAATAAGTGTCTCTTTTAACCAGTAATATCATAGTTTTCAAAGCTTCTATAAAACCCTTTACCTACACTAAAAATAAAATAAAAATAAAACAATTTGCACTAGAATAAAACCATGCAAACACTCTTAATATTGCTTAGGTTAAGTGTAATTTGCATTAAAAGAAATTTCATGACCGCCATTATGATGCTCTATACCGTAGCATTTATTGACATCAAATAAACTTTGAAATGCGAAAACGAGGAAATATGTTGGACTTTCATGATTCATTTACAGATCGTATGCACAAGTTTTATCGCCACAGAATAGTTTTATACAAAAATGACGATGAATCACAAAAAATAATTTTCATAAATCATGGAGACTTTCACAAAAACCGCATTTATTTCAAGGCGATTAGTTATAATTCTTATTTTTATCCTTACATTCACGATAAAAATAAAAGCGCATGAAGTTTTTACGTTCGGAAAAGGTCTCAAACTCGTAATTAAAATATATATTCTTACTGATTGCATTCAAAGTAGACATGACACACATCCCAAGTAACATTTTTAATATTATTAAATACTTGTAGCTGTCTTCAATGCTACATAATAAATCTTGCAATAAAACTTTAAACTCCACGAAAGCCTACTGAAAACCTCTATAAGAGCATGTTCCTGCAAAGTGGACCATTCTTCATAAGGTTTATAAATCAAAATGAAGAATCAGCATAAACCTGCTTTAAAACTCCAAATTCAAGAAAATTTTGAAACCAGCTTTACGATCAACATTAAATTTCTTTGGATGGAATGAATTCCGCTATGAATAAACTGTCGTTATGATGATATTTTTCTTGACTATGTGTGTCATGTCTACTTTGAATGCAATCAGTAAGAATATATATTTTAATTACGAGTTTGAGACCTTTTCCGAACGTAAAAACTTCATGCGCTTTTATTTTTATCGTGAATGTAAGGATAAAAATAAGAATTATAACTAATCGCCTTGAAATAAATGCGGTTTTTGTGAAAGTCTCCATGATTTATGAAAATTATTTTTTGTGATTCATCGTCATTTTTGTATAAAACTATTCTGTGGCGATAAAACTTGTGCATACGATCTGTAAATGAATCATGAAAGTCCAACATATTTCCTCGTTTTTGCATTTCAAAGTTTATTTGATGTCAATAAATGCTACGGTATAGAGCATCATAATGGCGGTCATGAAATTTCTTTTAATGCAAATTACACTTAACCTAAGCAATATTAAGAGTGTTTGCATGGTTTTATTCTAGTGCAAATTGTTTTATTTTTATTTTATTTTTAGTGTAGGTAAAGGGTTTTATAGAAGCTTTGAAAACTATGATATTACTGGTTAAAAGAGACACTTATTATAGTTGTCATAAAACAGGTAGTGATTGATAAATCAATTTCAAAACTCCAATAAATTATAATCAAAACCATAAGGCATTCGAATTGTTACTTGGGATAGTCAAGAAAAATATCATCATAACGACAGTTTATTCATAGCGGAATTCATTCCATCCAAAGAAATTTAATGTTGATCGTAAAGCTGGTTTCAAAATTTTCTTGAATTTGGAGTTTTAAAGCAGGTTTATGCTGATTCTTCATTTTGATTTATAAACCTTATGAAGAATGCAGAATCCACTTTGCAGGAACATGCTCTTATAGAGGTTTTCAGTAGGCTTTCGTGGAGTTTAAAGTTTTATTGCAAGATTTATTATGTAGCATTGAAGACAGACAAGTCTTTAATAATATTAAAAATGTTACTTGGGAAGCGAAGTTCGAAAATTGACACTATATGTTTTTGTGATTTTTAGAATGTTAGAAGTATAGTTTTACTCTTTCTGCTTAAATAAACTTAATTTTGATTAATTTAGTACCTTTAATTAGGTTGCGGCTATAACCGTCATGGCGCCAGCGGACTCTATACACTAAGTGATAGGACGATGGCGGCTATAACAGCAAAAATTTAAAAACGTAAATGACAGGTTTAATGGTTCAAACAAGCAATTTTTGTATGCACATTTGTGCTGCTATAGCCGTAGTGTCTAAAAACGACCGTTTCGTTTTGGACGGCTATAGCAGTCATGCCACATTGTGAACTTCGCTTTGACGGCTATAGCCGCAATTGTCCGTCAACGTGGTAATATATTTTGATGATATTAGGTGAAATATCATTATTATTGTTTTATTTTTAAAATTCTGTAATTATTTATTAACATTTTATATAAGCAACTCACTTAGTGCTAGCAAAATATTCTGTTCGTCATAGATGATTCAGGTCGAGACGGTCGACCAGCGACCCATCGTCGGACCACTTATGATTTTAAATGCGAAATATGTTCTATTCACCTTTTTGCAAACAAAAATGCGACAAACAATTGTGCATATATCTTTTGAAATTATCCGCTTTGTTCAAATGCAATTATTGTACCTCTTTTTAGTCTGTACATGAAAAAATACACTATTTCCTTTTGCGAATAACTTTATGTTGTATTCGAGCAGATCTGTCTCCAGTTCAGCATCGCACGGTATAACATTTAACATATTATTTCAAATGTATGGGACACAGTGCTGCTATTTTCGTGCGCACGAGTTTGATAGTTTTCTATCCTACATCGCAAAAAAGTGAGAGCTGAATATTTTGGTAATATGATATCGCTGCGCGGATTTAGCTTAGAAGAGGTTGGATGAACTAATTTCGATCAAATCGGATTACTTCGATCGAATGTGAAAAACTGCATTCTGTAATTCGATCGAGTGATGCTTTCGTATGGAAAACTCGAACTCGATCAAAATACAGAATGCAAAATTTCGCATTCGATCGAAATAATCCGATACAAACGAAATTCAGAATCGGAGTGAATAAATGTTTATTTTTTCTCCGGAAGTCAGAAATACCCTGCTCTTTCTGAAGTAAAAAATCATTGTTTTTAGTCGAAAACTTTAGGTTTATCATCTCGAGATGATATCTAGTTCACGTATGAGAACTTGTGTTGCTGAATGATTTGTCTAATTTTTGTACAATATTTAGACCAATATAATTGGTCAAGCAGGCTTGACCAAGTCGAATCAAAATATAAGATATACTTATCTGTTTCTGAAATGGAAAAAAATGTTCCTAGTATTCCAAATTATATTTTTCTAATATCAATCGAAAAGTCAAACTAAATTACAATATTTTTGGTGCGCAGCTTTGAACGACAATTTTAAACCTTAACCTATTTAAAAATAAACCGAGATTCAAGAGAATCTGTTACTGCTACTGCGAAAGATTGCTTCTGCAGTTAACTTGAAGTTTCCTAGATAAAAGTTTTTTGTTGAAGTTTAAGTCCCTTTTGTGCAGCAATGGAAAAGATTTTCTCTATACTAAAATTGAAACGAAAAATACGCTGTTCACATAATGCCTTCTCAATCTATCCCGAGGGAAGTTCTTGTTCTAGTGGTATGATTCGTTTTGATCTCTTTGGTTTGGTTTTACGTTTTCGAAGCCGTTTTCTTTGACAATCCATGAGCCCGTTTAACGTGCGTCTTCAGAGAACAGTTGTAAGTAAACTTTTCCTCGCAAATATTACACGCAAAAGGCTTTTCTTGGGTGTGTATTCTGAGGTGCACCCAGCGGGCATAGGATGATTTGAAGGCCTTTTGACATATCTCACAAACGTAATTTCGCACATCAGAATGAACTAGCATGTGTTTTTTAAAACATTTCCTAGAATGAAAATAAGTTTTTTTTCGTGTTGTTTGTAGAAATATAGGGTGTGTTCAACAAACTTCGATTTAAACATTCGTCCGCAGGCTTTACAACAAAATTTCGCCTCGCCATGTACTGACGATACATGCTCCTGAAGAACCACTTCAGAACTTAGCTGAGTGCCGCAATATGAACAGACCAGTTTGTCTATGCCACAATGTTTTTCGTGTGACTTTTTGGCCTGAGCACCATAGAAACTGAGTCCACATTTATTTTGACACTCGTATGGCTTGATACCTGTGATGATAAAAAGAAAATATATAAAATTGATTTGCCAGCTAATTACACGTGTTACTACCGCGATGTTTATTTGTGTGATCTTCCAAATAACGGCGATTGACGAATGTTGCTGAACAAATAGAACATGTGTGAATTGCTTTGTTAGGTTTTTTATCGCTACAATACTGAACGTGAATTGAGTAACCGCTTTTTGTGTCGAATCTTCTATGACACGTTTTACAAGTTATTATTTCTATGTCCACTTTATTAAAAATTTCTACTTCATGCGTGTCAGACTGAAACTGGATATCACTGATTATGAATTATTTTTCAGTCTTCCTTTTAAAAATGTATGTGGTTCAATTACCTCTCATTTTCAGTATCACTTTCTCCTTCGCACTTATCTAGTTTTTTATTATCCGTTCCATCATGATCCATTCTTTCTACATCGAAATCAATCTCAAGTTTAATAAGTGAGGCATACGATGCAGGTGTTTCATCCGTTATTTGACTATTGCGATTTTTTTCCTCCATTTCGATGAATTCGGCACGTTCCTGAATCGCACTATGAATATGTTTTATTTTATCAGTAGTAGAACTAGACCACCAATCATCGGTATCCTTTTGAAATGAGTGTTCCTCAGAATGCTGCTTAGCCCAGCTTTCAGCCCAACAGCAGCACTGTTTGAAATCGTTAATCATTTCTATAAGCATCAAACAGGTTCGGCAAATATTATAAATTCTCACGGATTCTGACAAGAAAGACAGAAAGTTCGTCAATCTATCAAGCTTATTTTGTATGTCGGAATCGCTCGTTTGCTGTAAATCTTTTGAAATTGATAAAAAATCATTCTCTAGGGCAACACGCAAGCACAGAGTGCATCTCATCGTTGATTCGGGATTTGTACTACTTGTTCTTTCTGGAGAAATTCGTGCCTCGGTTTCTTCGTGTTCGTAGAACGCCACTGCATTTTTCGTGGACTTCGCAGCCTGCCTATCTGATGTCAAAACAGATTTTTTTAAAAACATGGCAGATTTCATCAAACAATTTAACTGCATTTAGTTTTGAGGGCATGAACCATTCTATTGATAATTTACATAATCGTTAGATATACTCACCACTTGAAACAGGAGGCATTGAATTATATTTTTAATATTTTAATGAGTACTGTTTAACAAACCTATCCAGTAACTGCCACTATTTAATATTTAAATATAAGTCCACTTTAAATTTTTTCGAAAATAACCCAAACAGAAGCATCTCGATCCAATTTTGCTATTTCGTTGAAGGTCTTAGGTTAAAATTAATGTTTATTTACATCAGCGTCGGGCGTTCCGGGAGTCCCGGGCGTGAGACAAGGGTGCCAGGTCAGTTTTTCAAAAATCGATATTCAAAATCTTTGACCGTTTCTCACAATTACATTGTAGATCGGGATCATTTTGGTGAGCCAAAAAATGGTCACGCCACTCTCAAACGCTATACCGACAATACATTTTTACGGTGTTTTTCCTAGCGATTTGAACGCTTTTAGGGGTTCATTGTCTGTCTGTTATCGAATTCAGAAATCATTGAAAATCTGTTTCATTTTTAAAATTTGTGCAGCATAGTGAAAACTGTGAAACACAGAATAATCTGTAAACCAGGCATCTCTGGGTTCAGGGTTGAAATAAAAATAATGTTACACTGCTAAAAATTGCTACTTTTTTAAAGTTTTTCTAAACTCATTTCAAGTTTCTAAGCGCACCAATAGTCAAAGTCGCTCCATTTGTGCTTCAATCACAGACTAACAGACATGACAGTATGAGTAAATTCTTATAAAAATCATTTTTCGTGATGCACTAGTTCCACCTATATTGTACTGCGCGAACTATTTACTATCGGTACACCCCTTGTGTTACGTAAAAGTTTTTTTACTAGTTGATTTCCCCTCGTTTGTCAACACCGATCAGCTGCTTGCAGGGTTGCCTGATTTCATCAAAATATTTGATAATGAATCGTCACAATAAATTATTGGATTACGTTGATAATATATTTCACTTATTTAGCGATGTTGGAAGGTAAACATTTATTTTACTCAACGTTGTTCATCTAGACTATTTTTGATTGTGTTGGTGATTTTCACCCGAAATTAAGTGACGGCAGACCAGAAGCAAGTAAATATTGTAACAAAACGGGTTTGTATTGCGTTGTAGGATGAGAAGTAGGCACAAATCTGTATATAGTTTTGGCAATATGTAACTAATCTGTATCCTGCATGAAAATCGCATGGAGGTATACAAATCAATACATTACAGATAATTCTGTATGAATGGCAACTCGGTTGGTAAATGAAAAAAAAACACAGTCTAGATGACAGACAGGATGTATTTGATAGGGTAACGTAGCGCCATCATGACAAATGCGAGTACTGTCCCAAATAAAGGAATATTCGAAATGACCGTTTATATGGTTAAAGAATCTAATTTGAGTGTCCTGTCTGTTAGTCTGTGCTTCAATCGCAAGTAACAATTCGAATGCCTTATGGTTTTGATTATAACTTATAGGTGTTTTGTAATTGATTTTTCAATCACTACCTGTTTTATGACAACTATAATAAGTGTTACTTTTAACAAGTGATATCATAGTTTTCAAAGCTTCTATAAAACACTTTTACCTAGACTAACAACTGGACTGAAAATACAACAATTTGTACTAGAATAAAACCATGCAAACACTCTTATTATTGCTTTCAAACATTTTCTTTAAAACTTAAATAAATCTAGTTTTGTGTTTGTGCGTGTTCATTGGATGACATTTTCACTCAAAGCAAAGTTGAGGGTTCTAAAGTACATTTATGACACATTTGTTGTGGGTTATTTGATTAATTGTCTTTCAGGTTAAGTGTAATTTGCATTAAAGAAAATTTCATGGCCGCCATTATGATGTTCTATACTTTAGATATATTGGCATCAAATAAACTTAAATGCCAAAACGAGGATATATGATGTACTTTCATGATTCATTTTCAGAACGTATGCACAAGTTTTAACTCCACGAAAAAGTTTTATACGAAAATGACGATGAATCACAAAAAATAATATTTTTTGCAAAAGGCGCATTTATTTCAAGGCGATTAGTTATTATTCTTATTTTTATTCATATATTCACGATAAAACTTAAAGCACATGAAGTTTTTACGTTCGGAAAAAGCCTCAAACTTGTAATTTAAATCTAATATATTCATACTGATTGCATTCAAAGCCGACATCACAGATTAACAGACATGACTCTATGAGAAGAATTTACTTAAAAATTTTTTCGTGGGACACTAGTTCCACTTATATTGAACTGCGCGAACTATTTACCACAAACGAATTTCCAGACATGACAGTCACGATCTTTTTTTGGCGCACATCTACGGTCCTCCGTGAAACTGGCACCAATGGTGATAAATTGGTTGCACTGCTGAGTTCCCATCATACATTCATAATGCAAATGTCAAACCGTGAGAGAACCCTTTCGATTCGGTAGCTCATTTGTATATATTGAGATTTTATGGCACACTTTGGTTAAAATGATAACAATGCAATTAATCTCGCGCTCCACCAAGTGGTGAGTGCCCAAGTAACAATTTTAATATTAATAAATACTTGTAGCTGTCTTCAATGCTACATAATAAATCTTGTATTAAAACTTTAAACTCTTCGAAAGCCTACTGAAAACCTCTATAAGAGCATGTTCCTGCCAAGTGGACCATTCTTCATAAGGTTTATAAAGCAAAGTGAAGAATTAGCATAAACCTGCGTTAAAACTCCTAATTCAAGAAAATTTTGAAACCAGCTTTACGATCAACATTTAATTTATTTGGATGGAATGAATTCCGCCATGAATAAACTGACGTTTTGATAATATTTTTCTTGACTACGTGTGTGTCATGTCTACTTTGAATGCAATCAGTAAGAATATATTAGTTTATTTTTAAGAGTTTGAGGCTTTTTCCGAACGTAAAAACTTCATGCGCTTTTATTTTTATCGTGAATGTAAAGATAAAAATTAGAATTATAACTAATCGCCTTGAAATAAATGCGGTTTTTGCGAAAGTCTTCATGATTTATGAAAATTATTTTTTGTGATTCATCGTCATTTTTGTATAAAACTATTTCGTGGCGTTAAAACTTGTGCATATATTTTGGAAACGAATCATGAAAGCCCATCATATTTCCTCGTTTTTGCATTTCGAAGTTTATTTGATGTCAGTAAATGCTACGGTATAGGACATCATAATGGCGGCCATGAAATTTTCTTTAATGCAAATTACGCTTAACCCAAGAAGCAATAAATCAAATAGCCCACAACAAATGTGTCATAAATGTACTTCAGAACCCTCAAATTTGCTCTGAGTGAAACTGTCATCCAACGAACACGCACACACACAAAACTAGATTTATGAAAGAATTTTACGGACAATAATGTTCAAAAGAATATGTTTGAAATCAATATTAAGAGTGTTTGCATGGTTTTATTCTAGTACACATTGTTTTATTTTCAGTCTAGTTGTTAGTCTGGGTAAAAAGTTTTATAGAAGCTTTAAAAACTATGATATTACTTGTCAAAAGAGACATTTATTATAGTCGTCATAAAACAGGTAGTGATTGAAAAATCAATTACAAAACTCCTATAAATTACAATCAAAACCATTAGGCATTCGAAATGTTACTTGGGTGCGGTCATTTCAGAAGGTACTGGGAACGAACCACATTTTTTAAAAATAATCATGAGCACGTACATGTCTTTATTATTTATCTTTGTATTTACTATCGGTAGACCCCTCGTGTTATGTACACATTTTTGGCTTCCCCCCGTTTGTCAAAAAAGTTCAGCTGCTTGCAGGGATGCCAGAATTCATCAAGCTTTGTATAATATTAAAAAAGAATCGTCACAATAAATTATGGGATTACTTTTTAGCGACGTTTGAAAGTAACGATTTATTTTTCTCCACGTTTTTCAGAAAATGACTTTTCAGGTAGGTGAAACTGATTATTGGTTTGTGGTATATACATAGCTGTAATGTTTATTCCTTTTAGTTAGTTTTTGGCACGGAATGTTGAAAACGTTCATTATCGGATCCGATGAAAAATGAACTTGTAGTCATTTAGGCTATTTTTGATTATATTGATGATTTTCACCCGATACACTGGCGGCAGGCAAGAAGCAAGTAAATATCGTAATAGAACATGGGTTTGATTTTGTATTGCGTTGGAGGATGAGAAGTAGGCATAAATCTGTATTAGTTTTGGCAATATGTATTATATCTGTATCCGGCATGAAATCCGTATGGAAGTGTACAAATCAGTACATTACAGATAGTTCTGTATGAATGGCATTTCTGTTGGTAAATGAAAAAAATAAACACAGTCTAGATGACAGACACGATATTTTCGATAGGATAACGTGGCGCCATCATGACATATGTGGCTACTGTCCCAACTAAATGAATATTCGAAATGACCGTTAAAATGGTTAAAAAATTAAATTTGAGTGTCCTGCACACTTAAAATTTCTTGCTGAATCTCGGCAAAAAAACACACAGCCGAGTGCTCGGTAATCGTCTCGGCAAAATGTATAATTACTGAGAATCTCGGCAATCCAAAATTTGTCAACTGTCAATTATTGCCGAACTTGACAGCAGAAGTTTTGCTGTCAGGTCGGCAAAAGTTATTAGGATGGAATCATGAATTGCCGAGTCATCAGTAATCGAAAAAAGGAAAAATATTTTTTTTATTTTTGCATGAAATTAATATCACAAAAGCTAATGTTGGTGAAAGGAATATTTTATTGATGTTCATCTCAATTCAGCAAACTAAAATAGCGCAAACACCAAAAGAAAACATCACGGCTAAAGACAATTGTTTCTAGTGCTCCTCACGCCTCTACCTGAAAATAAGCGAATATAAATATATATGCAAATTAGATAGTTTTCGATTTTACTTATCTTTTAACAAAATATACAAATCTTTTTCCTTTTTCCAATTTAGATGTTTTCCAGTTCCACGAGCAATGGCGACGTGATGCTTGGAAAATCGAAAGGAAACATTAGATGACAAGCGTCTCACCGAGTTTCAGTAAAAGCTAAGTCGCTGTTCGAAATCTCGGCAAACGGTTTTGCTGATCTCGGTAAATTTGTTGTTTACTGACACGTTCGGTATAATATTTTGCCAAACTTCAGCAAAAGAATTCGCTTTACCGAGATATCAGCATAGAACTTTAACGATTTTCGGAAAAGAGCATGTTAATTACTGAATAGTCAGTAAAATTAAGTGTTGCCGATATAATTCGGCATTTCATTATGCCGAGCTCGAGAATCGGTTTTAAGTGTGTGTCTGTTAGTCTGTGCCGACATAACACACACATACTCATAAAAAATATCATCAAAACGACAGTGTATTCATAGCGGAATTCATTCCATCCGAATAAATTTAATGTTGATCGTAAAACTGGTTTCAAAGTTTTCTTGAAATTGGAGTTTTAACGCATTGTTATGCTGATACTTCACTTTGCTTTATAAACCTGTTAAAGAATGGTCCACTTGGCAGGAACATGCTCTTATGGAGGTTTTCAGTAGGCTTTCGTGGAGTTTAAAGTTTTGATGCATGATTTATTATGTAGCATTGAAGACAGCTACAAGTATTTATTAGTATTAAAAATGTTACTGGGGAATAGTATCTCACATACAAGAAATAAATCTTTAGACGAGTTAAAGAGATTGAAATATGGGTATGTTTACTAGTGGGAAAGAAATGTTATTGGCAATAACACCACAGACTAACAGACAGGACAATCAAATTAGATTCTTCAATCATTTTAACGGTCATTTTGAATATTCCCTTATTTGGGACAGTACTCACATGTGTCATGATGGCGCCACGTTACCCTATCAAAAACATCCTGTCTGTCATCTACACTGAAATGAAAATCTTATTTATATTCATTAGATTTGTCATATGAATCATATGCCGAATATAATTCATAGAATTTATATAGAAACTTATAATTTTTATTTAATGTGTACGTCAAATCTAAATGGACATTATCATAATGAAAGTTATAAAAATATCCCATATAATTTATATGGAAATCCGATGAAAGTCGTGAATCTTACTGCTTGAAGCTGAAGGAATAGTTGTGTCATCAATATTCGTCAACTTCTCCAGACCATTTTTTTCAGGAAGTTCCGCATCTCAATGTAATTTTAAATCGCTGAAAAAACAGCTTATCCAACTTCGTTCAAGGATATGCGTTAACGGACCATGAAATATATATCCGGTACGTTTCATTACTCTATCTGTCTAGTAAGATTCATTTTTTTTTATTTTCAGTCTCGGGATCTCACTTCTCTTTCGCAAATATCATGAGGTGCTCCCTTACCGAACGGAATACTAGTATAGCTTGAATCCTCAAAGAAAAGTAGTAGTTTGCAATTATCTACTATTCGTATGACCTCCATTGAGTGTTATATATATATATATATATATATATATATATATATATATATATATATATATATATATATATATATATATATATATATATATACATATATATATATATATATATATATATATATATATATATATATATATATATATATATATATATATATATATATATATATATATATATATATATATATATATATATATATATATATATATATATATATATATATATATATATATATATATATTATACTTAACTAGTCATATGGTATATATGAACCTATCTAAATAAATTCGAAGTGAATATAATATGCGCTTCATAAATTGTTCCAATGTATGTTGTGCGGATATCTACTAATGGTTATAAGACGCGCCAATAAATTTGACTTAGACTGGAAATTTCATTCGTTATATGGAAATCCTGTAAAAATAATGTTAAGAAGAGTTTTATGTTTCATAAGATTATCTCATATATTTGACATGATGTTGAACACATCTTGTAACTATTATTGGAAATGCTAATAGTGCAAAATCATTAGAATATCATATAATGTGAAAAAGAAAATTTAGCTCAGTGTAGACTGTGTTTATTTTTTTCATTTACCAACAGAGTTGCCATTCATACAGAATTACCTGTAATGTTTTGATTTGTATACGTCCATGCGAATTTCATGCAGGATACAGATGTTTCGAAATTTCGGCAAACGCATTTGCTGATTTCGGGATAATTGTTAATTACCGATGAGTTCAGCACAAGACTTTGCCAAATCTTGTCAAAAAGATGCACTTTGCCGAAAAAACAGTATATCTACTGAACGAATCTCAGAAGACATAATATTGATTACTGAGCAATCAGAAAAATTTTGTTTGCCTATCTGTCTCGGTATTTTACTTTACTGAGCTCGAAAATTGGATTTAAGTGTGTGGGTCAGAAGTATGTTTTGTTGAATCTGATTGTTTATTAAAAGTTATATTATTTTCAAAAAACATAGTATGAAAGAATAACGTAAAATGAGACGAAATAATTACAGGTTCAAATACTAGTATATACAAACTAATCAATTGAGAAAAATGAAAATCTAGTTTTGAATTTTCAAGCAACAATATTTTTTTATACCTAACCAAATTTTCTTTTGTCACTATTTCAATGAAATTAGTGACATTAGTTACGAAGTAGTAAAGAAATTTCAATAACAGCTTCGTAATAATCGAAAAAGAGAGGCTCTCATTCGCAGTATGGCCCTTTTGTCGTGGGACTATCGGAATGATCGTTTCGTTCAGAGTTGCCAGGTTATTTTCCAAAAATCTGTCTGACTCAAAAATTTATTTGGGTTAGTCTGGATCTACTATACATAAGAAAATTTTGACCGGGCTACATTCTCACCACCTATCGTATCGAGGCCAAAACCGTAAAGATCTTGCGAGATCTGACAAAATCTAAGAAAATTTGCAAAATCTGGGAAAATTTGTAAAATCTGGTAAAAGATCTGGTTAGTTTGAGTGCGAAGCGAGAAAAATCTGGTATTTGCCAGATAAATCTGGCAACCTGCCAACGCGGGTTTCGTTATACATTTTTAATCACCCATCTGACACCGGTATGTGAGCACCAGCCATTTGAAAGTATACCGATTACGTTGAGCCCCTCGCGTTTCGAGCCCCAAACACTGCGATGTTTTGATACTCATCGCGACTCTCAAATTGTGAAAATTTATCCTCAGTTGATGTCCCAAAACACTGTCTGCTGTATTTTAGGTAAACCGACAAGTTATTGTGAGAGAGTCGAGCCAAAATTCACTAATTTTCGTGCACTAAACAAGGTAAACGCGTAAAACAAATGTATTACTGTTTGTTTGTTTACATTGCAATCAGCTGATTTTGAAGTTCCGATTTTGATCTCATCAAGATGGCGTCGTGACAGGGGGCCGTTTTTAATATATTATTGGATACAGATAGGGATGTCGTAATATCGATCGAAAAATAATCCAAATAATTGAGTACTAGGGGGACGGGTATAGCGTGATGGGACAGTCGATGCCTTCCACGCAGCCCGCCTGGGTTTGATTCCCAACCCCGCACATAGGGTCAGAAAGATTTTCTGGTCCGAAGAGGCGAATGACCTAAGATGTTAAAGCCTCTACACTGAGCAAAATACCATAGTAACCGTAGCCTGTTTTCCATCGTCATTTCAACTATATGCTTAAATAGTAGCAACAATCATGATATATGACTATTCACCATCTGTATTGTATAAATTACTAGACAACAAAGACTACGACTTGACTAAACTATTTGTATTAATGACTTTTCTGGCATAGTCATCCTGACAATGGTAGTCATCTCAAATATAAGAACAAATAGTTAAAATCACAATTTCTAGTAAGGTGAAATTGCTCTCGAGCCTTGATATATGAGGAGCTAAATAGTTATCGCTACCATGTAAATATGTTCACAATATAATAATGTTACCATAAATAGATACATGGTTTAAAAGACGATTATGAAGTTTGAAAACACTATTCATGTAGTCCATATCAACAGAATTTATGTAGGAAGCACATTATCGTATAGTGTTTTTCAACCTACTATGTATTACATTTGTGCTGACTATACAAATTGTCAATGAACGGGTGTACTGTTATTGTCACATACAGTTACAATTTAGCAGAAAATTTCGAACATGGGTAACACATCAGTGATGGATTTGAACAAAATATTCTATATTGTGACTGTGTACTTTGGTAGGTCTTGCAGGTAGGTAAAGTTTGTAGCCTTACTAGTTTCCGTCGTTGAAATTTAATTTTTCAACAATTTTCCGGCAACGGTTATGTTTTCCAGTGAAATCAACATCTCGTATACGGTTTATTATTCATTATCGGTCGCTGTAGAAACAACATCAAGCGATTGATGAAAAGGAAGATTATCATTTGATTCCCGGATTCAATTCGCTCGAATCCGACGGAAAATCGCAGGTGGGCATCGAGGTTTGCATCTGGACTTGGCTAATAATTTCTTTCCTGCTGCCAATTCCTGCTTCAGGAAAAACTCCACCGGACAGAGCCTTGGATCAACTGATGCTATCAAGCAATGCTAAGCAATATTTCACCAGGTATATTATCATTTGATTTGATGCGAAAATAAAATAGAGTTTAATGAAATTATTTTGTTGTTCTTATTTTAGAATTTAAATTCATAAAACTTTTCAACATTAGCTCATGTTTTGCTGATCTTCAGCATTGTTGAATCAACCACTGCTTTTAGTTTCAAAATAACTAGAAGTGAAATGTCAAAAATACCATGACTCTGGTTATAGCAAAAACTACAATGTAAAAAAAATATTCGGTCATGGTTAGGCTAACCATCTCAATCGTATTAGTTATTCATACAATACACTGTTCAATATTACTATTCTAGAGCCGATACAATTCATAGTAAACATGAACTTGACTATTGTTGAAATCATCTGATTTCATAGTCGGCTGAAAACCACTATACGCTCATGGTCAAGTTGGCCCTCTATATAGTAACAGTTACCATACTATTTTTCTGAGTGTATAATTGAAACAAAAAAAAAATGAGTACTAGTTAATCGATAGACTGGAACTGAAATTCGATTATTGTACTAATCAAATAATTCGAAAAATCTCATAATAATAATCGAATAATTAATCGAGTAGTCGATTAATAATATCTGGGGTGAATAAAATTTATTCGATTAGTTTGAAAATTATACTCGATTATTGAATAATCGAGTAATTCAAAAAATCTGACATCCCTAGATGCAGATGAATACAGATTTTTTATTTAGGATCATACAGATTTTCTATGAAATTATCTGGCATCTCTGATTCTGACATGGGCAGAAAAAAAGCTATTTTTTCAGGAGTTGTCAAATTTTATATTCAGCTACAGATTTTTCTATAAAAATTGATATTCTCATATTTTTTCATAATGTCTAAATCGTCTAAATGGCTTCAAAAGAAATATGCTGCTTCATATCGGCAGCGACAGCGAGAAAAAAAACTCGCCCTGCGTGCAAAGGGTAAGTGGTCCGGAGTACAGATATTTTCGAGTTTGATTTCTTCGTATATAAAATTCTAACTTTTGTGATTTTTCCAACAGAAGCAAATTTCGTACAGCAATCAACAAATTTTACCCCTTTCGAAGATCCTCTTTTGGAAGTTTCTACAATTAAAGAAGTGCCAACTGCCGATGTTTTCACAGTTCGAGAAATTGAGCAAGTTACTGTTAAATCTGAAGTAATTGATTTCTCTGAAATCTCATTTTGTGCACTCTGTTTGCGAGAGTGTGGTTTGGACTTATTGGTCAATGTCTCCCTTTTGAAAGAAATGGATATTCAGTCGGTTGTGTTTCAGCAGAAACTACATCTAATGTTTGGTCAGGAATTAAAATTGGATACATTTTCAATGTGTCTAACATGCTGGAGATTGGTTGAAACATTTGCCGATTTCAAGCAGTGTTGTCTGGAAGCGCAATTTCAAATTTCTCAATATACGAGAGGCTTAAATGTAGACCAGGAATCGGACCACTGGCAAAAAAGTTCTACGATTGAAATGATTGATCAAATGCAGAGTATGATACATAAGCATGCCAATCGCTTGGAGTCTGGGCAATGGATGACACATCTTATTCCATCTAGTGATTGTGCGACGGCAGAATCGAAACCTGACAAATCCAAAACTATGATTAAATCAACAGTCTCCTACAATGACTCGATACCGGATTCGAATGATACGAAAGAAAAGTAAGTTGGAAAAATTCGTTAGATGAGTAAGATTTGGATTATTTTAAAAGTTTTACACATGGCAGTATAGTACTGGATGCGAAGAAAGATCAACTAGAAGAATCCATGGCTGCTATCAATACAGTAGAAGTGGATGTCCACACTTGTGAGAAATGTACACGGCGGTTCGATTCGAAGCATGGACTTGCAGTGCACTTGTTAGGCTGTAGCGGTACCGAAAAATCGAAAAAGGTTGGAAAATCAATGTACAATTGCCATATGTGCCCGGTTACATTCACCAACCGAGCATGTCTTATCGGTCACATTAATAAGCATAATGGTATTTGGAAGTTTGATTTGAAACTCAGATGATAACGCAATTCAATTTCAGGTGTCAAACCATACAAATGTCGCAAAAGTTGTGAAGCATATTTCTATGGGACTTCAGGCAGACGTCAGCATGAATATAAATGCGATAAAAACCCATTTATTTGTCATCACTGCGGCCAAATACTTAGCTGCAGAAAATATCTGAGGCGTCACATACAATCTGTGCATGGCAACCATGAATTTTCTTGTAACATTTGTGAGCGGACCTTTCCTACCAGGTAATTTGAATTTTTCAATAGTTTTTTTTTATTTATACACGTTCTGTAATTGCATTTACTCGCACTGTTTTATTTATTTAGTTTGGAATGTTTTTTTAAATATAGTTTCTTATATTTTCAGTTCACGTCTTGAAATACACTTGAAAACACACTCGAAGGAACGAAACTTCGCATGCGATATGTGCAACAAAACATACAAATCAGCAGTGGCACTCAAAGTTCACAAACGGGTACATACCCAAGAAAAGCCGTACAAATGTGTAATGTGTGGAGAGGCTTTTATGTACACAAACGCCTTGAAGAATCATGTTGAGCGGCTTCATCGAGGTAAAATGGAAACAGTAGCCTAACTAACTTTCGACTCATTCGACTGTCTATTATATTATCCATAAAATAAAATGATTCACAGGTATCCTGCTCTTTTGACTATTATTTTTTTATGAACTTTTAGACTATAAAACAAAAGTAGGTCATTCAACGGAGCATTGATTTTAGGATTATAAATTTCCAATATCAGTATTGCTGACTAAAAAATAATTTGAAATCCAAACTATCATATGCTAATGTTCGAACACAATTAATACAGGTGGTTGTGTTCAAGGAAAATTAATAGTTTCTGAAACCACTGTCTTCGGTAAAAGCGTTCAGTCTGCCTGCCATCCATGATCCCTGGACACGTGAGCCTTCAAAGAGCATTTGTACGTGAAATCCTGACCACAAATCTCGCAAATGAACGGTTTCTCTTGGGTGTGTATTCTTCGGTGTACATTGGCGGCATAAGATGATTTGAACGCTTTTTCGCACACAGTGCAGGGATAGTTTCGAATATTCGTGTGCACCAACATATGGCGGCTGAGTTTTTTCCTGAAATACAATAAAAAAATATAAGGCATAATTGATTATGGGATCAACTGATAAAACTAACTTTGACTTGAACATCTTCCCGCAAGTTTCACAGCCAATGGTGGCCTCTCCGTGCACGTGCGTTATGTGATTGCCGAGAGTATCCGCATTTTTCAGCAGAGCCCCGCAATGTGGGCAAACATGAGTATCCGAACCACAATTTGTCTCGTGATGTTTGCGGCTAAATGCACTGTAGAAATATTTATCACATTTTTGTCGACACTTGTACGGTTTGACACCTACAAAACACGAACTGTTTCAGAAATTGTCTCGAAATACTACGAAATCAAACCTTTGTGCTTGTTCATATGATAATTTAAGGATGTGGGATCTTTAAATGAAGCAGTACAAATTGAACATTCAACGTAGGATTTCTCCAGCTTCCCAGTTTCTCGACCCTTGCAATGCTGAATATGGAGTCTATGTCCGATCTCAGTATCGAATTTACGATCACATTTCTCACATGCTGTCACATCGATATCGGATTTCTCCACAATCAATGAATCCGGATTCTCGACACTGTAATTTCAAAATTTATTTAACGAAATACATCTCGAATGTCATACCTACTCTTCGTGTAGCGCATCTTTGACTATTCTGTTTTTCCTCGGTCGTTTCTTGCTCTGAGTGTCTTCATTTCCGACGGGTGGCGATTCTTCAACGATATCTAATTTGATACAGATACTTTCCATGGGCATGAGGGAGGATACATCTTTTGGTGTTATCTCCTCAGCATTCATTCGATCAAAGTGCTCCCTAATTTCCTGGTGAGTTCGGTCAATCAATGCGAACATTTCGTGGCACAGCCAGAACTCGTTATCTTTTTGATGACGGCTCAAACCATTGATAAATTTATGACTCCACTGTTCCGCTTTTAAGCAGCATTGCTTGAAGTCAATAAACATTTCGACTAGCTTCCAGCAGGTTAGACAGGTTACAAAGTGTTTCAGATCCAAGTCTATGTTTAGTAGATTTTCTAGTTTTGAGCGGTTTTCAAATGCATCGAAAAAAGTATCATTTTCACTTGTGGAAAATTGTACGCATTGTTCTGAAGTACATTGGCGCAGGCACAGAACACAAATCAAATCGGACGGTTCTGGATCAGCACAATCATCAAATGTATAATCTGCAGTTGGCGTAATATTCGTTATTGAGTTTCCTGAAAATTCCGAAGACATTGCCTGTTTCACTGTTATAGGAAAACAATCTGAATTTAAACATATTCTTGAGCCATACTTCATTTACAAAACAACAAACCTTTTCGTGTGAATGGCGTAATGAAGGTATGATAGTAACCAATTTTCGAGAGTGCAGGTTAACATGAAATAAACTTTAAATCACATACAGGTTTCTATACTTCACGAATTCAACAAGAGTAAGACAAATAGTATACATTTCAGAAACAGGGATGCCAGGTCATTTTTTTAAAAATCTGTGATCAAACCCAAAACCTGTCTGTAAAAATCTGTTACCGTTTTCCGTACCCCAATAGCAGTTCAAAATCAATTTGGTGAGCAGAAAAAAAGGTCTCACTACCCATTTTCCGTACCATTATAGCAGATCGAATTGAATTTAGTGAGCAAAAAAAAAGGTCTCACCAAAGATAAACTCAAGATTACAATGTCCCATACGATTCATTGAAAAATGTTGGGTCAGTAATCGTGAACCAGTTGGTTCAGTAATAATGTAATTTTATTGACCCTCCGTTAATAGCGTCGACTAGTTCCGACAAAATGCCATGGAAACAATACATGTTAGGAAGGAATCAAACATATATTTACATTCAGCACATAATGATTTCTTGCCACAACGGACTTTAATGCTTCATGGGATGAGGCAATAACAAACTAAATAAATTCTACAGAATGGTTCTAAGTAGTTTTTACTTTCTTATTGCAAGAATCACTGGATATAAGGCATAACTATTCAATATCGTTCATACTGTAACTTGATATTTTTCCAAACATAAACAATCATTGTCATAGCTACGGCGCATCTAGCGACCGGACACTTGTTGTTTTGCTTCAAAATACTGAAACTGACAGTGAACCGAGCTCATCGAGGGATCCTATTCAAATGATACATAAGAAATCGCAGACTACTCCATCTTGAGTTTATCTTTGGTCTCACTACCAACACGCTCTGTACCTTTTTCCTCAACCGCTCTGTACTTTTTGGTGCTAAACTGTGCTCGATTTCCAAAATCTGTGTCATTTTTAAAATCTGAGCAGAAAATTCAAAATCTGTGAAACACAGATTAATCTGTGAAGCTGACATCCTTGTTCAGAAATTGAATAACTTTCACATCTGTCACACCCAGAGATGCCAGGTAAAAATTTCAAATATCTTCAGACAAGGTTGCAAAAGTTTGTATATCCGAAAATAAATCTGCAGTTAGCAAGTATATCTTTATTTTTCTATAAAGTATGATACGCTAAACTGACATGGCGAGCAAAACAAAATCGCGGCAATTTCAAAAGTCTGCGAAAAACTAGATTTTCAAAAGTCTGCAAAAGTTTGCACAACAGAAAATGTCTGCACGAAATCTGATTTCCAGACAAACCTGAAGTATCTGGTCACACCGTTCGATCAAGGGACTGCTAAATAGTATTATACAAAATGAGGTTTCATTTCAATACCCGGTAAAAAAAGAGCGACGTTTTCTGTGAAAAATTGGTGGCCAGTAGAGTGCCTATCAGAGATGCCAGATATTTTCATAGAAAATCTGTATTGCTTTGTGTAAAAAATCTGTGTTTATCTGTATTCACAAATGAAAGGAAATTTCGGAAATAAAATGATGTTTAAAGATGTTATTCCATTAGATTATTGTTATAGAATGGCATATGCAAGGAGCATTCCTTTATATCGTAAGTCCTTGCCGCACTGACAAGCACATTCAACGACGAAATTTAATTGTTTTTGTTATCAACCACAATTGAATTGTAAATCCATATACTTTTTTCGTTTGAAAATGATGACTTGGAATTCAAACATGGTATTCCAACGCCCAATACGCAACGTCAAGTCAGGTCATACAACTTTTCAGTCTGACAATAAAGTTTCTTGACGCCATGACTTCCTTGAACATCAGTTCAAATTAGTTTCAAATTATGATATAAATGTATTTCAGCGTTCATCATTAAACAGCTTCACGAAAAAATTTTTATTTTTATATGGGCAATCAAACACGCTCAGACGGAAAAGTTTCATTATTTCTTTCTTACTTTTTGTGATATCTGTATAAATCTGTATTTAATTTGAGAAATCTGTATTAAATCTGTATGCGTATGTAAAAATCTGTATAATACAGATAAATCTGTATAAATGGCATCTCTGGTGCCTATAACCAGAGTGACGACATCTCATCCGTAATTTTGGCAACAATTCAAAACATTCCATTAGCTTTACATTGAATTGACAGGTCGTTTGCTCGTTTGGAACTGGGAGCCAGAGATGCCATTTATACAGATTTATCTGTATTATACAGATTTTTACATGCGCATACAGATTGAATACAGAGTACATACTTCTTACAGATTTCTTAAATTTAATACAGATTTATACAGATTTCACCAAAAGTATTAAGGAAAAAATTAAACTATCTATTAGTGTTTGAGCTATCTATTAGTATTTGATTGCAATGACGAGATAAACGTTTAGGAATCAACGTACAAATCACTTTTCAAAATATATATTTTTTGTGCAGATATTTAATGAAGAACACTGAAATCCATTTATATTAATATTTGTAACTAAATTGAACTTAAAAGTTAGACAAGTCTTGGCATCATGAAACATTATTGCCAGACTGACAGTTGTATTACCTGACTCGACGTTGCATATTGGGTTTTGGAAATCCATCTCAACTTGTGAAGTGAACATTTTCAAATTAGACAAGTATATGGCACCATAATTCAATTGTTGTTGATAGGAAAAAACTATAAAATTTCGTCGATGAATATAATATAAGATATGAAATTTTTAATCTAGCAGTCTATAACCATAATCTATTGGAATAACATCTTTTAACATAATTGTATTGTAGAAATTTCATTTTATTAGCGAATACAGATAAATACAGATATTTTATACGAATCAATACAGATTTTCTATGAAAAAATCTGGCATCTCTGCTGGGAGCTGTCATTCCAAACGAACAGCTGTCGCCACTCTGATTATAGTCACTCTAGTGGCCAGTACATTTCGTGATGATAACAAAAACCAACTGTTTTTCAAAGAAGGGCGAATCTGACAAATGTAAACAAAGGGAGTTTCTTTCTCCTATGAATAAATACACTTCCGGTGAAATCCTTAACGAGTGAACACGTTGTATCGTGTTAGTGCGGTTGACATTTGAGTATATCAAGAGAAAGAAAGGATTTTGTAGTCCAGTGAAAAGAAAGTCCAATGAACTTAAAAACAAAAATTAACCGGCAATACAGTCTAAGTTGCTGTGCCATCAATTGGTGTCATCTCGAGTGAGGTGACGCCACCCATAAGTGAAGAAGAAGATAAATAAATGCTTCAAAATCTTACAATTTTTCCTAAAAATTCGGATTCTACAAAAGTCTCTCTCTTAGTAATACATAGGACTACAAAGGACGAAACAGTATTTCCTTTTAATTACGTAAGTTTCGCCCTCCGTGTTCCATGCCAACGAACAGGGCGATACTTCAATTGCTTAAAAGGAAGGGCCAAACTGTTTATTTTCGTTATTATAGATGGTTTCCGAACTTTTTACTACTGGAAATAGTAAATGACACGATAAATTTTCCCGCAGATTTGTCTTAGGGTGAGGCCAGAGAAAAAACGACACGCGACGAGAAGCGAAGCGATGCGAAACTTGACAGATCGCACGAAGTCGCGCGGCAGAGCTCCGTCCACTCAAGTTCAGCAGAAAAATGACAAGTATGTCAGAGTGAACTCGATGCGTTGCGAAGCGACTACTGACTGATCGGACTGACATATATGTCATTTTTCTGCTGAACTTGAGTGGACGAAGCTCTGCCGCGTGACTCGCTTGTCACTTTCTCTCTGGCTTCACGGAAAACGCACGAGGACGTAACTTTACAATTCACACAGGGAGCATGGAAGTAAACAAATCGAAAAAGGGCGAAACTTTTTTTATGTTGATTTATTTGATGGATATAGAGGCAAAGTGGACAACATTGCATACCGATTAAAGATAAACCAACAGTTCATCGATTAATCGAAATATTATCTGATAACATACGATAACTTGTAAATAGGGTGTAACAAGAGTCGAAACATTCATTGAAGTTTTTCTCTATTTGCAGTCAATTTTAGATTCGCCCTTCTTTGAAAGACAGCTGAAACATCAGAGATGCCATTTATACAGATTTACCTGTATTATACAGATTTTCTCATCCGCATACAGATTTAATACAGAATACAGATTTTATTGACTTTTCTGGCAGCTCCCTTACAACCACAAATGCAAATGAGATTGGTTTGTTTTCATAAGAAAACGCCTGCATTAAACACAATTCGTACGATCAATCAACTTCGGTCAACGTCAAGATTACTTTAATATTTTTTTAGCCAAATATTACTTACATACCCGACGTTAAAATGTTCCATGGACTTGACGTAGTGCCTCTTCATATGAATTGCTTACAATAAATGTTTTTGTTCCGCTATCGTTCCATGTCTCCCCTAGTCGCCTGATGCTATGTGTGAATCGCTCTTACATATAGTTTTGTTTTTATCACGAAATATATTGGCCACCAATTTTTCACTAGGGTCGTCGTTCATTTTTCACCGGTCATAAAATCTCAATACAGATTTCACAGAAAGTCAGAAACTAATCAAGAAATAAACTAAATACATACAGATCAGATTTAATACAGATTTTGAAAGTACAACAGATTTGTACAGAAGTGCTGTTACTAATTTCTAAAGTGTTACTAAAGTGCTTCGAAATACTCGAAATTTTTCTTCAAAAGTGGATGTTGACAGATGGATTATATGCCGTTGAAAAAAAATATGCATATTAATTTTTAAAACTCAAGTGCCAGATACACCACAATGAGATTATTTGAATTATCTCAACATGAACTGTTAATGCACCGACGAGTCGAAGACGAAACGTAGAATAAAATAAAATTGCTTTTCGGTGTCCATTGCGTTGCAAAACTCTCTTAACAATCAATAATTATAATTATTATGTCACATAAATATTTAACCCTCGTTTTAATCCATAGTGTTCGTTCACTGGGAACCATAAAAATTATCGATTGCAGTGAAAAAAACGTGATTATTCCACCTAGCAGTGAGATGATACCTTTTTTTATCAATCCGCATGTGTTTTTTTGCATGGATATTCTTAGGTGTTTTAGTTCTCATGCCATTATTTTAATTATCGTCGTTTTAAACGGCAAATTGAGATTTTAATCACTCATTACTTTGTAATGTCGAAACTGCAAATGGTATAGAATTTCAATCTTAACGTGTGACAATCGATTGAACATTCCATAAGATGTCGAAGTAAGTTCCACTTTAAAGTTTTCGTCATTATTTATGGTACTTCCAGAGCCGGTATTCAGGAACTAGCATAACCCAAAATGATTCGAATGGCCATAAATTAATACGCCAAACAATTTACATCTTCTATATCGGTATAAATTTTAAAAACTGTATCTATCAGTATAAATTTTAAAAACATCATCTGTAGTTCCAGAATCGGATAAAATTACCCAATTTTGTATAGAACCTTAAGTCCTTTAATTTGAATTTTTGTTTTAGAAGTTCGATTTGGCCTTTTTGAGAAAATGATTGAGCTTTGAGAAACGATTCGATACTGGAACCGGAATTCTGAAATCGGTGTAGCCGAAATCAGTTAAATCCACCTGAGGAGTGTGTGGACATCTTTGAGAAATTGTAGTGTGAATTAAAATTTGGGGGTACATTTTGAATCCAAAAACGAATACGGCTTAAATTGAAATAAATTTATTTGGTAATCGACTATCCAAATCTGCAAAGCCGATAAACCTGATTAATTTAAGTGAAATGGACATTTTTATACTAATCACCCTGTATCTCCTAAACCAGAAGTCGGATCTGGCTAAAAAGTAAGATGTTTTATAGGATTTTAATACCTCTCATTTGAATCATAGATGATTCTTAGATTTCATTTTAATCTTAGATCGGTTCAGCCATCTACGAGAAAAATGAGTTACACAGTTTTGATTTCGTTTCACATATCATCCTGTGGTTCCGCAATCAGAAATCGGATCCATACGTAATTCAGGAACCTTGTTTGGGAGTATACTACTTTTCATATGAATCTGAGATGGTAGAAAACGGTTTAGCCATCTCTGAGAAAATTGAGTGAAATTATTTGTCACACGCGCATTTGCTGATGTCGACGAACTGAGTCGTATGGTATATGGAAGTTTTGTTCTTCCAGCATTTATTGCTGTAAGTAGTTTAAATCAATATAATTTAAAATTACTTTCAACTCGAAAATGCTGATACCATTTGGCTGATACCATTTGGTCCGAGGCAAATTGTCATGAAAAAGGATGCTGTATACAGTCTTTTTGGTACTTCGAAACAATTATATGTAACAGTTTAAAAAATCGTGTTTCACGTTGCTCCCAAGCATTGCTTTGTCATACAGCGTTCGAAACTCCTGCTGCTGGAATAGGGGAAAAAGTCGCTTATACAAAAATGTCGATATCTCCGTTGAAAATGGACGGATTTTAACAATCTATGGCTTGTTGGATAGATATTACCGAGCGAAATCTAAGTCTAAAAACATATTCTGGTCAAGTGTGACAGATACTGTCAAAAAACTAAATTTTTTGACATAAAACTTCGTATAACTCAAAAAGTAAACATCCAATCTCAAAACCATTCAATAGCGTTCTGGGTGACGGGGAGACCTATCATTTGCGACTAGTTTGATCAAAATCGGTCCAGCCATCTCTGAGATCTCGACCTCTTAGTTGACAACACACACACACACACACACACACACGGACATTTGTTCAGTTCGTCGAGATGAATCGATTGGTATATGACATTCGGCTCTGCGGGCCTCGGAAAATTTTTCTAAAGTTTGAGCGAATTCTATACCTATTTTTTATATATATATAAAAAAAGGTAAAAAGAACAAAATTAAATTGTTAAAATGAGTAATATAATCTTCATAGTTCTATGTAATAAATTAGCTCTGTTCTTTAATTTCATTGGGTCGATCTAGTGCAGTATAATTTTGCTAACTCAACCATTTGATTGCAGAAAAAATAAACAAGTGTATTCATTTAAATTCAAGTAGAGCATTCTTATTACCTTGATATAATCTATCGCAAAATTTCCTCAATTGATATCAGTTAGTCAATTTTCCTTATGGCCTGCTAATGTCCATTAATTTTGTTATTTATCGTGCAACCTCAATAAGAAGGTATTTCTTGATCACAGTGAGCTAGTCCGTAACGGTGTACAATCCAGTTAATACGTGTAAGCAGTAATAGCAACAGGGAAATATGCTAAGCTGGTTCGGCATGCAAATGATACACGGTGTCTGGACGAAATGCCCAAACGTAAGAACTGCTGCGGCATTTAAGCACAGACTAACAGACATGACAGTATGAGTAAATTCTTATAAAAATAATTTTTCGTGATGCACTAGTTCCACCTATATTGTACTGCGCGAACTATTTACTATCTGTACACCCCTTGTGTTATGTACAAGTTTTTTTACTAGTTGGTTTCCCCTCGTTTGTCAACACCGATCAGCTGCTTGCAGGGATGCCTGATTTCATCCAAATATTTGAAAATGAATAGTCGCAATAAATTATTGGATTATGTTGATAATATATTCAACTTTTTCGCGATGTTGGAAGGTAACCATTTATTTGACTCAGCGTTGTTCATCTAGACTATTTTTTATTGTGTTGGTAGTTTTCACCCGAAATTAAGTGGCGGCAGACCAGAAGCAAGTAAATATTGTAACAAAACGGGTTCGATTTTGTATTGCGTTGGAGGATGAGAAGTAGGCACAATTATGTATATAGTTTTGGCAATATGTATTAAATCTGTATCCTGTATGAAATTCGCATGGACGTATACAAAACAATACATTACAGGTAATTTTGTATAATTGGCAACTCTGTTGTTAAATGAAAAAAATAAACACAGTCTAGATAACAGACAGGATGTTTTTAATAGGGTAACGTGGCGCCATCATGACACATGTGAGCACTGTCCCAAATAAAGGAATATTCGAAATGACCGTTAAAATGATTGAAGAATCTAATTTGAGTGTCCTGTCTGTTAGTCTGTGATTTAAGCATCGATTACAAATTGCTCACGATCCGAGCGCGCCAGTCTTTGAGCGTCAGCAAATATATTGAGGCATTTCACGCTTTGTTGGTTTCTTCGTTTAGTGGAGAAAAAATAAGTTACACTAGAAGCAGTGCACTCGTTTTTCTCCATTGACTTGTTTCCTTATCACAAAACAAAGATTTGTTCTTTATTTCTTCGTATCGTATAGCAATATGTTATGACCCCAGAAGAGAATTCAATTAGGTGTGTTTCAATCCGAACTGTTACTTAATAGTTTTTAATTGGGAAAAGGAAAATAATGATGAACTCATATGAAGAAATATCGAAACGGAAACTTACCGATTGAAGTAGTTTTGAGACCAGTTTAGATATTTCATGTAGCCTATCGGCTGCTCGGCCAGCCATCGAAGTTGTCCATCAATGTCAACTTCCCTTTCTGAGCAGCCTAGAAGCCGTATAGTGTCGGTTGCGGTTTCCAAACTGGCTAAGAATAACGCTACGGTCCACCTATACCGGTGGTATAAGTCCACCAAACGGGTAAGTCGTGTGGCATTCGGCGGAATTATTTTCTACTAAGAATTGTTCCACTGGTTTCCTGTTCCATGTCGTAAAAGGACACAAAAATAGGAACTCCTGAGTCAAGGTGTAT
Organism: Malaya genurostris; assembly: GCF_030247185.1. Classification (NCBI taxonomy): domain Eukaryota; kingdom Metazoa; phylum Arthropoda; class Insecta; order Diptera; family Culicidae; genus Malaya; species Malaya genurostris. Next base: position 91,492,823 of record NC_080572.1, on the reverse strand, counting down.
TTCCGTGCCGATAGGCGGTTATAAACCAATATACGAGGTCTGTTCAAAAAGTTCCCGGAATTTTTTAATTGCGCGCGTCTGGAGAGTCCGGTGGTCAAAAATTTTTTTTTATTGTGTTGGTACATATGTCCCTAATGTATGGTGAAATTTTCAGCTGTATTCATTGTTTACATTCTGTCTTGTAGCGGCTGGTGTAGGCGTGTTTTTTTTTAGCTCAGCGATTTTTGTTAGTTTAAACAATGGAAGAATTGAAGAGTCAAAGAATTTGTATTAAATTTTGCGTGAAAAATGAAATAAAGTGTAACCAAGTGTGCGAAATGTTACAGAGAGCCTACGGTGAGTCTGCTATGAAAAAAACAAGTGTTTACGAGTGGTATAAGCGTTTCCAAGATGGCCGCGAAGACGTTGAAGACGACGAACGCTCCGGTCGACCCAGCACGTCAATTATCGATGAAAATGTGGGAAAAGTGGAAAAAATGATTATGGATGATCGCCGAATCACTATTAGAGAAGTTGCTGATGAAGTTGGCATATCAGTTGGCTCATGCCATCATATTTTTTCAAATGTTTTGGGCATGAAACGAGTGGCAGCAAAATTCATCGTTGCTTATTCGTGATTTTTTGGCTTAAAAACAAGACTTTAATCATGCCCCAACCTCCTTATTCACCAGATATCGCTCCGTGTGATTTTTTCCTGTTCCCAAAGTTGAAGAGACCCATGAAAGGACAGCGTTTTTCATCGATTGAAGAGATAAAGGCAGAATCGCTGAGAGTGCTACAGAGCATTACAAAAAGTGACTATCAGGGGTGTTTCGAAGACAGGAAAAAACGCTGGCATAAGTGTATTATATCTAGGGGGGATTACTTTGAAGGGGACCATATAGATGTAGACGAATAAATAAATATTTTTTTAGAAAAATGAGAATTCCGGGTACTTTTTGCACAGACCTCGTATTTGGTTTCTTCTAGTTGTTGTATGGTAAGAGCTGGAGATGGAGTGTTCGTTACTTTAATTGATAATGGTTAGAGTAGCACAAATCAATCTCCAGCATAAACGTACAGCAACTATGAATTTATCCAGACTTCTGCAAGAAGGTAAAGCTTATAGCTTTATAGATTACTTTACCATATTTCCAAAAGGGAAACTACTACGTTGGAAAGTTGTTAAACTCAGTCTTTGTTGCCTTCAACATGACTAATCCACGTGAAATGCGTCGAGCATGCATACTTGCAAATAGTGCTCTCGATGTTTCTCTCATATCGGAGCTCACTACTCGGGATATTTTTGCTGTCATAGTTGATATGACTATTGATGGCATAGACAGGAAATATGTCTGTTGTTCGGCATATTTACCGCATAATCAACCTTCCCCAAGCGTTGACTTCAAAAAGGTTGTATCATTAGAGATGGTCGGGTATCGGGTATTTTACCCGAAACCCGACCCGTACCCGTACCCGACGGGTTTTTGGTCGGGTACGGGTAAAAAAATTTTATTTTCAATCGGGTACGGGTCGGGTACGGGTAAAAAATTTTACTGCTCACTCGGGTACGGGTCGGGTACGGGTAAAAAAATTTATCGCTCACTCGGGTACGGGTCGGGTACGGGTAAATGTTTTTTTCGGATCGATTACCCGACCATTTGTACTTCACATAAATATGTTTACACGTTGACGAGATTTTTTCATTGCAAACAGTTTAATAATCAATTTGATTCAAGGGGTTTTGACATTCCCGCCTAGGACCAGACCTGTCAAACGGCATCTTTTTCCAGAAAAAAACATTTTTTTCTTCATGAAAAGTTATGTGAATATTTCCCGCCCTACTTTGTTTATAACATATTTAATAAGACACACTGCCTTAGCTCTATGATGTTGCGGTCGGAATCTACTTTTCACGTAGGTTTTAATGGACTGCCATTTTAAAGCTGTTTAATGCACAATCCAGTAAAAATTATTTGATTCATATACTGCCCATACTCGCATATCAGTCTCATATCGATTTTCGCCAATTTTGAGTTAGCTTGAGGAATGGAGTCATTCCTCAATATACTCTCAGAAATTGCAATGAAAGTTGAGGGTTTGTTCAGTAAAATATAAAAAATATCAACTCATTTCTGTGTCCCATATGCTAAATATCAGCATATCAGTCCCATTCAGTGCAAAATTTCAATAATTTCATTTGTTGCAATATTGGAACAGCAAAGGTGTATTACCGATATTTCATGTAATAATACCAAGATTTTGCATTAGGGAGCAAAGCAAAGTCTTGGCATTACATTCCTTTCGTGGAATTTGGCCTTTCTCTTTCAACAGACTTCGCAGCCGATTCTTAGCGTACAGAATCATTGCATGGCTAGTACTATGAATCCTACTGACACTAAGAATCCTTCCAGGTCGGGGCTCGAACATACGACAGCTGGCTTGTAAGACCAGCGTCCTATGCATTGAAACGCCAACCCGGGACCAGCATTAGGGAGCACAATAAATAAAAAAATTCGGAAATAAACTTTTGATCGTCTTTTTCTCAACATGCCGATTTCCCATATGGGACTGATATGCAAGTATGGGCAGTATATAAAATGTAGTGTAGTACTCATATCACATTCAGATACCAGAAAACTGTTATTTTAAATATTGGTTAGAGATTTTCAAAATTTTCATAAAAATCATTGGGATTCTTACCATAAAAACATGAACATTTATTTCAGAAAATCTACATAGAAGTTCTTATTATTCTGCACTTCTGGGTGGTGTCACCTCACTTTAAATGACACCGATTGATGGCACAGCAAGTTGGGCTATATTGCTAGTTAATTTTCGTTTCATTTCACTGGACTACAAGTGAAAATCTCGATGCGTGACAACGTGGAGTCGCAAAAGTAAGGGTGAAAATCTTTTCTCGTGAAATACTCAAATTTTCACCGTGTTAACTCGTTGAGGGTTCCACCGGTTCAATGGCTGTAAAAACCACCAGCTACCGATAACATCGTGGGTGTGGGTTTGTGAGGTTTACAAAACGGGCATAGTTGACAGATTAATTTAAATCAAAATCATAATTAATTTTGCTTTGTAGTAAAAAATTGTAACCAAAAAAATTTCCTACGAATGTTCAAACTACTTACACTTGAAGGACTCACCGTTCACCATGTTCAAAATTGAATTTTTCACACCGGGAATACACGTACATTGTTTGATTCTTTGGTCGAACTGATAACACACTATTCATTTTAGGGGATGTTCGCATAACATTCATTTTCGTCACGTATAATATTCAATTTGACATTTAGAACTATTTTACGTGATTTTTCAAGTGATTCGAATGTGAATTTTTATGTGTGTCAAGATAACGAGCACGCTTACTTATAGTTCTAAAGAATTGGATCAAAAGTCGCACTGTTTCGTAAAAACCATACCTACCCAAAATTGAGTACAACGGGTATTACGACATATTGGGTAAATATGCTTTTTGAAAAATTTGAGTAGATATTACTCGCTTTTGTTGACATTTGTAAATGAGTGTAAAGTACCAAAGACATTGGAAATCTACAGGGTCCGCCATCTAACATTTATTTTTGAGCTAGCGGTTATTTCGACATTGGTAACCTAAATGTCACTTCTGATTTGACAGAAACTTAGTTGTATCCTTCCGCTGAACGAAAATGGTTGTGTATACGCTTGAGGACCGCGTGAAAATAGTGCAGTTTTACTTTCAAAATCATGGTAATGTTGCGAAATGTGTGCAAAAAAATCATCTTCTCGGATGAGGCACATTTTCATCTCGGCGGGTATGTTTACCGGCTGCTCGGCCATCCATGGAAGTTGACCATCAATGTTAACTTCCCTCTCTGAGCAGCCTAGATAGCCGTGTAGTGTCGGTAGCGGTTTCCCAACTGCTAAGAATAACGCTACGGTCCACCTGTACCGGTGGTATAAGTCCACCAAACAGGTAAGCCGTGTGGCATCCGGCGGAATTATTTTTTACCAAGAATTGATCCACTGGTTTCCTATTCCATGTCGTAAAAGGCCACAAAAATAGGAACTCCTAAGTCAAGGTGTATTTCCGTGCCGATGGCTGAATGGCTGCAGGAGGTTAAACATTGCAGTCGTGAACGGAATATCTTGGGTTTTTCCCTTACTGGATACACGCAATGCTTAGCAATCGACTTCTTTGTTCATCGCTTCGGCAAGCAGAGATTAGAAAGCTGAGTGTCTGTGGGTGTCCTCAAGGTGGTGTACTATCCCCACTTTTATGGAACCTAGTCGCTGATAGTTTGTTAAGGAAACTTAATAACCTTGGATTTCCGACTTATGGTTTTGCCGACGATTATCATATATTGATGACCGGTATAAGCATTAACACTCTCTTTGATTTAATGCAGCAAGCCCTGCGATCTGTTGAACAATGGTGTTGTCAGGTTTGGATTATCTGTAAATCCGGGCAAAACATCAATGGTGCTTTTCACTCATCGTAGGATAATTACAGGAGCTCGTCCGTTGCAGTTCTTTGGTTCAGGGGTCACTGTGGTCGATCAAGTTAAATACGTCGGGGTTATTCTTGACTCAAAACTGAATTGGTCTGCTCACATTGATTTCAGGATTAAAAGAGCTTGCATGGCTTTCGGCCAATGCAGACGAGCTTTTGGAAAATCATGGGGACTCAAACCCAGATATATTCATTGGATCTACACAACTATCGTTAGACCAATTTTAGCATATGGATGTCTTGTATGGTGGCAGAAAGGAGAAGTCGCGACAGTTCAGTCAAAGCTAAATCATCTCCAAAGGATGGTCCTAATGGCGATGACAGGAGCATTCACGACAACTCCTACTGCTGCTCTAGAGGCGCTACTGTGCATTAAACCACTACATGTATTCCTAAAACAAGAAGCATTATCTTGTGCATACCGTCTTAGGGTTACAGGGCTTTGGAACAGTAACCCATTAGAATATGCTACCAGTCACACTCGCTTGTGGTCTCAAATGGTTCCGTGGGATGAGTATTTACTCGCTCCTAGTGACCTAACTCTCACATGCAGTTTTCCTTTTAAAACATTCAATGTGAGCTATCCTCTTCGTTAGGAATGATTGTCTGGTTGTCTGGAACGACAACTAGATGAACACATAGTTTGTTTTACGGACGGTTCTCTGTTGAATGGTCGTGCTGGTGCTGGTATCTACTGTCGTGAAATAGGCTGGAGCAGTCTCATTCACTTGGTAGATACTGTACTGTGTTCCAAAGCAGAAATCTACGCAATTCTGTGTGGAGTACAATCGGCACCTCAGCAGAGGATCTGTGGTAAACGTATTTATTTTTGTTCCGACAGTCAGGCAGCCTTAAAAGCACTCAGTTCGAATGACTCACGGTCGAATCTAGTGATCGCATGTCGAACTCAAATTGAAGACCTCAGCATTTCAAATGCTGTTTACTTCATATGGGTACCCGGCCATTCTGGTATTACTGGAAATGAATGGGCTGATGAGTTGGCTAGAGCTGGTGCAACGAATGATTTCGTTGGTTCTGAACCAGCTTTACCACTTTCAACTAGTTGGATAAAGCACAAGATACGTTCTTGGGCTGCATCCAAACATGCCAGCTACTGGCGCAGCTTGCAAACTTGCGCTCAGACAAAAGCATTTCTACCAGATTTAAATCTGAAAATGTTAAAGTGTCTACTGCATTTCTCCAAGTATCATTGAAGTATTCTGGTCAGAGCTCTGACTGGACATTGCAAACTCAATTATCACATGGCTACTATTCAACGTGCTGAGTATTATTCGTGTGATTTGTGTGAATGCGATTATGGTACTTCATATCATCTGATATGTAACTGTCCCGCATTGACGCAGCTACGTATCCGGGTTTTTGGTTCTCCATACATGGTTGAGTCTGTGTATGCGGAGCTAAAATTGAAGGATATTCTCTCGTTTCTCACCCAATGTGGTAAGGAGCTATAGTCAGAAGGGTTCATCGTTCTTCCTGGAGTGAATGAATCCCTTCTGTATTCACCTTAAATAGGGTTTGGCAGATTGTTTGGCATCCTCTGGGGGGTACCGCATTTACTTCTGCTCGTACATACTGCGAGTCGTTCTGCATTCTTCCGGGAGTGCAGAATGGTGTCGCTTTTGTAAGATCTCTAAATCCTCTCGGGGGTTGGAGGTTTTATTAACAGCAGACTGTTCGGGACCTCGTAGAGGTTCAGAATTTCCTTCTGCTTCCACTAAATGTGATCCTCAGCAGATTGTTCAGCATCCCTTAGGGGTGCAGAATTTACTTCTGCTTTTATGTGCTTTTGTGTCGTCAATTTTTCCCATCCTCCTAGTCCAACCCTTACCATTTCCTTTCAATCCTTCCCTCTTATATATCGGGAAAATGATGCTAAAAACAAATTGATGGCAAGGCACAAATCTCCAAATATCAAGGGGAACGTGCCATTTGAGCCAATTTGTTCTGATTCCTGATTCCTGAAATGTCACTTCTGATTTAACAGAAACTTAGTTGTATCCTTCCGCTGAACGAAAATGGTTGTGTATACGCTTGAGGACCGCGTGAAAATAGTGCAGTTTTACTTTCAAAATCATGGTAATGTTGCGGAATGTGTGCAAAAAAATCATCTTCTCGGACAAGGCACATTTTCTTCTCGGCAGGTATGGTAATAAGCAAAATTGTCGCATCTGGGGACGGAAAACCCGCACGTCATCATGGAGAAGCCGATCTCAGAGAGTGACGGTTTGGTGCGGATTTTTGTCTGGCGGTATCATTGGGCCTTTTTTCTAAGAAAATGAGGCAGGAGCCGCCGCCACGGTCAATGGCGAGCGGTACCGCGTCATCATTAGCGATTGGTTCTTCCCGTTACTTGAAGAGGAAGACTTGGACACCTTTTGATTCCAACAAGACGGCGCTCCGTGCCACACAGCCAACGCTACGATCGATCATCTGTGCACAGTCTTCGGAGATCGAATTATCAGTCGAAATTCGGATGTCGTTTGGCCGCCTCGGAGCTGTGATTTGACACCGTTAGACTATTATCTTTGAGCGGCTGTCAAAGATAAGTGTTATGTGGACAAACCAGAGACAATTCAAGCCTTGAAGGATAACATTCGTGCATCCATAGCTGAAATAAAGCTGCATACAATCGAAAATGTATTAAAAAGCTGGACCGACCGTATGGCGTACTGCAAGGCCAGCCGAGGCAGCCATTTGAATGAAATTATATTTCACAATTACCCGGAAGGACTGTACTTTAATATGAAAAAATAAATTTTGAATTCGGATGAACCGTTTGTTTTTTTATGCATGTTTAAAAAAGTTCCATTACATTATTCATGCTCCACAGTGTATTTATATGTTTAAAAGTAAACAATCATTTTAATGTATTTTTCTTACCAACTAGAGCCTGATACGGCTCGATATCTAAAACACTTTATTTTTTCCATACTGAATTTTGGTAAAATTTTTACTACTCATTCGGGTCGGGTACGGGTACAGGTAATTTTTAATCGGGTACGGGTCGGGTACGGGTAAAATTTTTTATTTTTTTTCGGGTACGGGTCGGGTACGGGTAATTTTTATTTATTATTGATCGGGTACGGGTCGGGTACGGGTAATTTTTTTAATTTTCAATCGGGTACGGGTCGGGTACGGGTAAATTTTTTTGCTGACCACTCGGGTACGGGTCGGGTTCGGGTATAAGAATTTCTATACCCGACCATCTCTATGTATCATACTGCAGCAAAAGTGATTTACCGCTTATAATCGGCAGTGACATCAATGCTCACCATATCATTTGGGGCAGCACAGATATAAATTCGAGAGACTCTGATTTGATGGAATTTGTGAGCATTGAGGGATCTGGAAAAGAGGAGGTTTTGGACGTAACTCTCTGCTCTGATAGAATTGCGCATGAGTTGGTAAATTGGATCGTCTCCGATGAGCTCGAACCTTCGTTATCTGATCATAAGTACATCTTTTTTTTATCATTCAAGCGTTAAATTTGATATTGTCACCAACAATTGAACCCCCAATTGATTTGGAGAATGTTGTCGACGAGACAAACTCACTCATAGTTGCAGCATATGAAGAGGCTTGTCCACTTCGGATTGTGCGAGCTACTAGAGGAACTCCTTGGTGGAATGCTGTACCTGCTAGACTAAGGAAACTATGCAGAAGAGCTTGGAACCACCGACGCAGAGTTGGGTCGGAGGCATTCATATCGGCTCGAAGGGCTTACAAAAATGCTCTTCGATCATCTGAGCGAAGTGGTTGAAAAAGCCTTTGCACAAATGTCTCTAGTCTCAACGAGGCTAGTAGATTAAATAAGTTAATTTCGAAATCTAAGGACTTTGATGTCGCTTTCTTAAGAACTTCAGATGGTGAGTACTTGTCTTATGAAGGTGATGTACTTCACTATCTTTTTAACAATCACTTTCCAGGATGTATGTAGCCATCACCGACAGCTGTTCCCGAGACTTTTTCAGGTAGTTACGATTCTTGGACCCTTGCTCGAAGAATTGTGACGATTGAATCGGTCAAATGGGCAGTTGAGAGTTTCGCTCCGTACAAGTCTCCTGAAAATGGATGGAGTTTTCCCAGTGTTACTGCAGAAATGGTATGAACATTTCAAACATGTTTTGAAGAAAATACTTACTTTTAGTCTTGCGACAGAATATATTCCAAGAGCTTGGCAGGAAATAATTGTCAAATTCATTCCCAAATGCGGTCGCGGCACTTATGAGGAAGCGAAGAGTTTCAGACCTATCAGTCTTAGCTCATTTCTGCTCAAAACAGTGGAAAGCATATTCAATCACTATATCAGGAATGTCAGTTTGGGCATGCATCCGCTTCATGGAATGCAACATGCCTACTAGCGTGGAAAATCCACTACAACCCTGTAACATGATATTGTGTACAACATTGAAAAAGCTTTCTCACAAAAGCAATCTTGCTTGGGAGTTTTCCTAGATATTGAAGGTGCCTTTGATAACGTGTCTTTCAATTCAATTCTGGAAGCAGCCCGTGGTCATGGCATACCTTCAAGTATCACAATTTGGATACACACAATGCTTGGCAATCGACTTCTTTGTTCATCGCTTCAGCAAGCAGAGATTAGGAAGCTACGTGTCTGTGGGTGTCCTCGAGGTGGTGTACTATCCCCACTTTTATGGAACCTAGTCGCTGATGGTTTGTTAAGGAAACTTAATAACCTTGGATTTGCGACTTATGATTTTGCCGACGATTATCATATATTGATGACCGGTATAAGCATTAACACTCTCTTTGATTTAATGCAACAAGCACTGCAATCTGTTGAACAATGGTGTTGTCAGGTTGGATTATCTGTAAGTCCGTCCAAAACATCAACGGTGTTTTTCACTCATCGTAGGATAATCACAGGAGCTCGTCCGTTACAGTTCTTCGGTTTAGAGATCACTGTGGTTGATCAAGTTAAATACGTCGGAGTTATTCTTGATTCAAAACTGAATTGGTCTGCTCACATTGACTTCGGGATTAAAAGAGCTTGCATGGCTTTCGGCCAATGCAGACGAGCTTTTAGAAAATCATGGGGACTCAAACCCAGATACATTCATTGGATCTACACAACTATCGTTAGACCAATTTTAGCATATGGATGTCTTGTATAGTGGCAGAAAGGAGAAGTCGCGACAGTTCAGTCAAAGCTAAATCATCTCCAAAGGATGGTCCTAATGGCGATGACAGGAGCATTCACGACAACTCCTACTGCTGCTCTAGAGGCGCTACTGTGTATTAAACCACTACATGTGTTCCTAAAACAAGAAGCATTATCTTGTGCATACCGTCTTAAGGTTACAGGGCTTTGGAACAGTAACCCATTAGATAATGCTACCAGCCACACTCGCTTGTGGTCTCAAATGGTTACGTGGGATGAGTATTTACTCGCTCCTAGTGACCTAACTCTCACATGCAGTTTTCCATTCAATGTGAGCTATCCTTCTCGTGAAGAATGGTTGTCTGGTTATTTGGAACGACAACTTGATGAACACATAGTTTGTTATACGAACGGTTCTATGTTGAATGGCCGTGCTGGTACTGGTATCTACTGTAGTGAAAAGAAGCTATAGCAGTCTCAATCACTTGGTAGATACTGTACTGTGTTCCAAGCATAAATCTACGCGATTTTGTGTGGAATACGATAGGCACTTCAGCAGAAAATCTTTGGTAAACGAATTTATTTTTGTTCCGACAGTCAGGCAGCTTTAAAAGCACTGAGTTCGAATGATTCTCGGTCGAATCTAGTGATTACATGTCGAACTCAAATTGAAGACCTTAGCATCACAGATGCTGTTTACTTCTTATGGGTACCCGGCCATTCTGGTATTACTGGAAATGAATAAGCTGATGAGTTGGCTAGAGCTGGCGCAACGAATGATGTCGTTGGTCCGGAACCAGCTTTACAACTTTCAACTAGTTGGATAAAGCACAAGATTCGTTCTTGGGCTGCATCCAAACATGCCAGCAACTGGCGCAGCTTGCAAACTTGCGCTCAGACAAAAACATTTTTACAAGATTTGAATCTGAAAATATCAAAGTGTCCACTGCATTTTTCCAAGCATCTTTGCAGTATTCTGGTCAGAGCTTTGACTGGACATTGCAAACTCAGTTATCACATGGCTATTATCAGACCCTGTCAGCTTAGAGCGAAATCAATCTTCAGTTCAGCACCGCCATCGCACGGCATCACATTCAACATATCATGCCAATTGAATGGGTGCGCCGACGACACGACCAGGCACTTCGAAGAAAAATCAGCATTAAAACTGTTCGCTAACGATTCACCGCCAGTTACCACAAATCTAGCGACCCCTTGTAAATGATAAAAATAATCTTCTCGAGCAACACTGTTTAAGTTGCTATGGACTAGTTACCAAGGAACCCCAAAACAAATAAACATGTTTTGAAAGCGGTGGAATAGTTCTATTAGTGTTAAACTTTGTCCAAATTAAGCAGAAATGCATTTAAATGAACTCGATTTTCGGAATTTAATCGAAACTAAGGATGAAACCAACGAACGAGGACAATGATCTGCTTCCAGCGATTCATCCGTACACTTCAACTGCTAGCTTTTCTGGGCAGTAGGATTCGGTGTAATATACCGTTGTCAAAATTGTTTTGTGTCGGTTGATTGCGCAGAAGTGGAAACAGTATTTCACCTTGTTGGCCACTATTCGAGGATTACTAGTGGAATTCCACAAAGAAATCATTTTACCGTACGTTATACAGGCACCGCAGAGCACTAGTCTCGCTCAGCTCGTTGTCGGTCATTTCCATGTCTTCCTTTTCACACAACGGTTTCAAGTCAAGACCTGAATTTTGAACTTGGCTTTATAAAAGACATAACTCATACTCCTCATTTTTTACATTCCGCTCGAGTCAGGTAAATCCATTAAAATGTTCCGTAACATAATAACCGATCTGAAATTTATTTTGTTTACATTCATCTTGCCTTCGATATGCAGTAACCAAGGTTATTAGGCTCTCTGACAGCTCACTTACAACCACAAATGCAAATGAGATTAGTTTGTTTTCATCAGGAAACGAATGCATTAAACACAGTTCAGACGATCAATCAACTTCGGTCGACGTCCAGATTGGTTTATTAATTTTATTTAGCCGAATATTGCTCAAGTATCCGACGTTAAAAAGTTCCGTGAACTTGACGTAGTGTCCTTGCATATTAATTGCTTACAATTAATGTTGTTGTTCCGTAATCGTTCCATTCAGGTGATAGCCGCTTGATGCTGCGTGTGAATCGCTTTTACATATTGTTTTGGAAGTGTTGGCCACCAATTTTTCAGTAGGGCCACCGTTCATTTTTCACCGGGCATAGAAACCTCAATGGTGACTGTTATTCAAAATCAATAAATATATCAACTTGTGCTGCCAGTTTAAAAAAATTCACTAGCGTTTTCGATTTGACATTTCCAGTTACTGAGGGGTAGTTAAATTTACGATACAGTTTTGATAGACGAGTGGCAGGTCGTGTCGTCGGGTGCGCAGTGCTGCTATTTTGGCGCGCACGAATTTGACGTTCCTCTCCCCTGTTTCTATGTACGAGATTCGATGCGGACTCGCTTGAGGGCGCCATGTTAGCAAAAAAGGATGTTGCCAATGATTTGTTTGGGAAATGTGAGAGCTGGATATCTTGTTAATATGATGTCTTTGCTATTATTCAACGTGCTGAGTATTATTCGTGTGATTTGTGTGAATGCGATTACGGCACTTCATATCATCTGATATGTAACTGTCCCGCATGGACGCAACTACGTATCTGGGTTTTTGGTTCTCCATACATGGTTAAGTCTGTGTATGCGGAGCTAAAATAAACGGATATTCTCTCGTTTCTCACCCAATGTGGTAACGAGCTATAGTCAGAAGGGTTCGTCGTTCTTCCTGGAGTGAATGAATCCTTTCTGTATTGACCATAAATAGGTTTTGACAGATTGTTTGTCATCCCTTATGGGGTGCCGAATTTACTTCTGCTCGTACATACTGCGAATCGTTCTGCATTCTTCCGGGAATGCAGAATGGTGTCGCTTTTGTAAAATCTCTAAATCCACTCGGGGGTTGGAGGTTTTATTAACCGTGCGTTTTGGCACCTTCCGGGGATGCAGAACGATTTGTTTCGTTATGTTTTGTGCTGTTTTACCATCTCAACCACTTCACAATTCCTGATTCCTGATCCTGACGAAATGTGGATGTGTTGTGTGGAACCATAAGACCTTTTAGTAGAATTTTACTTTGTGTCAGTCATCTCCGAGAAAAGTGAGTGAAAAAAATTACACACACACACACACACACACACACACACACACACACACACACACACACACACACACACACACACACACACACACACACAAACACACTCCGGGCCTCGGTTCAAAAAAAGGTTTTCACAGTGGCTGCATAACGTTTCTGTATGAGAAAGGCAAAAAACTGATTGAATCCACCTAGTAATGTAATGATGCCTTTCACATATCAATCATATATATATATTATTGTGATATTCTTCAAAACAATTTTCTTCGATTCGTGAAAGACCAACCGAAATCGTTTTGTTTGGATGTCTACTAATAATGACTACCGATTGTAAAAGTTTTCATGTCGATTAAGAATTTTTTTTTGCCTATTTTGTGTCGCCCTTTCATGAAATAGTACAAATTTTTAACACACTTCACCCTATAATTTCGGAATCGGAAGTCGGTCCCAGATGAAAGATTCTTTTAAATCTAATGTCGTTTTTTCATTGAGAACACTCGTGGAGTGTTTTGCTCGATTCGTGCACTTTTCGTGCAGTCGGGCAATCAAAACAGGTGCACTGTGTTTCATTGATTTGCACCGCACGAAAAAAATGCACTTTCGGGGCAATTCTCGGGCAACTATTTTGCACCCGTTTTCTTTTCAGAGCAGCAAGCGTGCAAACCAAACTTTACAAAACCGTTTCATTGATCAACTGTCAGGGCAAAACACTGGCACCGAGCGAGTGGAATGAATGAAAAACGACATAAGTTTGTAAACATCGGTCACGCCATCTCTAAGAAAAGTGAGTAAGTAATTTGATATTGGAAATTATACACTAATCACTCTATAGTTCCGGAACCGGAAGTCGGATTCAAGTGAAATTAAGAAGTTTTGTTAAGAATCATAAGCTTATTCATTTAAATCTAAGTTTGTAAAAATCGGTGGCGCATCTCGGTTTAGCCATCTCCGAGAAAAATGGGTGCACTTATTTTAATATATTTTTGCACATTTTACCCCATATTTCCGGCACCGGAAGTCGGATCCAAATAATATTCGGGAATTTTGCATGGGTTCACAAGACCTTTCACTTTTCTCATTGATGGCTTGACCGATTTGCACAAACTTAGATTTAAATGAAAGGTTTTATGGTTCCATCGGGAATTCTCGGGAAAGTTTTATTACTGATCCAACTTTCGGTTCCGGAATTACAGGGTGATTTGTATTTAAAATTTTAAGCCGTTGTTGAGAGCAATGATCCTAAAGAAAAACAAATTGATCGGGCTCAAAACTGGTTCAACTTGTAGGTCATATACGTTACTGGCCATACGAACTGGCTTCGGCTATATCGGTTCCGGAAGTACCGGAAATAGTGGTCAAAAATTGAAAAAATTGTCTCTCATTCACTTTTTTTCCAAAATGGCTAAACCGATTTTCATAAACTTAATTCCAAACTTTGTCATCTCTTGAGTTACTTATGATATGTTGAGCAATTCCGGATCTTAAGACATTCTCTATCACAATACAAGTAGGTTTAGAATTTTCCCTACACAAAAATCTCCGAATTGCGGAAGCAAATAATGTCCTCATGGTAATAACCAAATCATATATATATATATATATATATATATATATATATATATATATATATATATATATATATATATATATATATATATATATATATATATATATATATATATATATATATATATATATATATATATATATAAGTTAACAGCCAGCGTTTCCCAAGAACGTCACCAATAGCAGACGATCGAGATTCCCACAGAATGAAGACCGCAGCATCAACAACAATCGTCGCCCCAGCATCAGTCACGTACACGGTAAACAAATCTTGTATCGCGTTACCGGCGCTAGGGAATAGCAAATCGACAGGGTTCTCACGATCGGCAGCTAGCTAGGTTAGGCTTAGAGTAAAGTTAGAACAAAAATAAAGTTTAGTTTCAGTTTAACCTTAGAAGTGAAAAGTGTTCTCTCTTTTTAAAAACCCCTTTGCGAGGGTAGATATTTTAAATGGCGCAGTCGTTCGGATTGTAGTGCGGTTTTTTTTTCAAGTGATTTCTTTCGGCACGAAGAGCCATCCCCGAATGTACATCGGTGATTAGTGAAGAGATCCAGAAGAAGCTGCACCGGACCCATCATCTAGTTAACAGCGAGAGAATATCGCAACCTAACCGTAAGTAATTTTAATCTTTTAATTAACTATTATCACATAAGTTTAACGCATTTAACATTTCTTAGCTATTGCCTAAAAGTGAGCTATTGACATTGTAGTGAAGTGAAATTAATTTTAGTTAAACAAATCAGTGAAAATGGAACAGCACATCGCTGCTCTTAATCAACAGATCGCCTCACAGGAGGACGAAATTCAACAATTAAGAATGGAGCTTCTAGGTGCGTCAGAAGCTGCCCAAGCGGCTCAAGTAGCAGCTGCCGAGGCTAGAACAAATATGCTACCTCGAGCTGCAGGGGATCCCGAGAGTATTTTAAAATCTCTCCAGACTCCCCAGATCATTCGAGACCTTCCCAGTTTCGATGGAAACCCAATAAAATTGCATTCTTTTATTAGAGCCATTGATAGTTTAATGCCAACTATCAACAGAGCTGTTGGAACAGATTGCCACCAAGTTTGGATTCAAGCAATTCGAACCAAAATAGTGGGAGAAGCAGACAATATTCTAGAATTGTACGGTACAAATTTGAATTGGACCGACATAAAGCAAAATTTAATCACACATTATAGCGACCGACGGGATGAGGTGTCTTTGACACGCGACCTCTTCGCTATTCACCAAGTGAACACTGTAGAAGAATTCTACAGCAAAATCTCGCATGTGGTGTCTCTGTTAGTGAATTTGCTGAACATCAGTGAAGAGCACACAGCTGTGAAAGCTGCGAAGAACAATTTTTATCAGCAGCTAGGACTAAAAGTATTTTTGGGTGGATTGAAGGATCCGTTAGGACCAATAATCCGGGCTCAGGCCCCAACAAATTTAAAGGATGCTCTTCGATTATGCATCGAAGAAGGCAATTACTCTCACACACGAAATAAACCATTTGGCACACCTCCACCAATTCCACAAAAGCCAAATTCATCTCCACAATGGCCCATTAAACCGTTTAACAATAGATCACAATTTCCACCATTTTCACCAAAACCCGTTCAATTTCCACCACAACGACCAATTCAATTCACACAACAAAGACCTTTTCCCTTCCAACAACCACGATTCCAATTTCCGCAACAACGACCATTTCATTTCTCACCGCAAGGACAATTTCAAAATACCCAACAACGACCATTTCCGTTTCCTCAAAGAGTGACTCAAAACCCACAACCAAGTCCAACTCCAATGGAAGTGGATAGCTCCATTAGAAGTAGGCAGATAAATTATATGAACCGTCCACATTTTCAAATAGAGGAATTTCCAACAAATTGTGATGATTCCTATTTCTATGATCCCAATGAATATTATTATTACGATAATTATAACCAACAATATCAAACTGCGTATGAAAACACTAACGAACCTCCACCAGTCGAAACAAACCCCCAACATTTAGAATCCAATCAAGAAACCGATAGCAAGGAAGCTGACATTGATGATCTAAATTTTCATCAAGTGGCGGCAGACTTTCATCCGACGTAAATAATTTCATCCCTTACATCGAAATAAACACTTCCAAAGGCTTACTAAAATTTCTCATAGACACAGGTGCAAACAAGAATTACATTAGTACCAAGCATGTAAACCTTCAAAAATGCAGATTTACCGAGCCAACCTCTGTTCAAAATATCAATGGTTGTCATAAAATAAATCAATTTGTTGAATTTAACCCCTTTATTCAGATTCCTGGCACACAAAAATTGAAATTTTATATCTTTGATTTTCATCCTTATTTTGATGGATTAATTGGATACGAGGCGTTACAATTGCTGAAAGCCAATATTCTTACTGCTAGTAACGAACTTCAATTTGCCTCTGGAAAAATTCAAATGCAACGAAAATATCCTCATTCTCAACGAATACAATTAAACTCTAACGAGACGAAATTCGTAAGCTTTCCTGTTAATATCAATAACGGCGATTTCCTAGTATCAGAAGATACTTTTATTTGCAACAATATACTCCTGCACTCAGGCTTGTATAGCGCAGTGAATAGTCGAGCTTGTTTAGCCATATCAAATAGTTCGAACGAAATATCGCGAATCGATATTAGTCAACCCATGGAATTTGAATTAAATAATTTTGAAACCCAACCTTCACCAAAATTTGCCAAGCCGATAAGCCAGCGTTTATTCGATCAATTGCGATTGAATCACCTTAACTCAGACGAAAAATCGAAATTGTTGAACGTCATCAGTAGAAATCAGGGTGTATTTTTGTTAGAAGAGGAACACCTTACCTTTACTAACGCAATAAAACATAGCATCAAAACAAAAGATGATTTGCCTATTTACTCCAAATCATATCGGTACCCCTTTTGTCATAAGGAGGAAGTACAAAAACAAATTCTCAAAATGCTTGAACAGGGTATTATAAGACACTCTGTCAGCCCTTGGACTTCTCCGGTTTGGATCGTCCCGAAAAAGATGGACGCTTCCGGCCAAAAGAAATGGCGATTGGTAATCGACTATCGGAAGTTAAATGAAAAGACTATCGATGATCGATACCCAATCCCGAACATAACCGACATCCTCGATAAACTCGGAAGATGCAATTATTTTTCTACGCTAGACTTAGCATCCGGTTTCCACCAGATCGAAGTTGAAGCATCAGACATTCCCAAAACGGCTTTTAATGTCGAGAATGGACACTATGAGTTTTTGAGAATGCCCTTTGGACTAAAGAACGCCCCCTCTACGTTTCAGAGAGTAATGGACAACGTTCTAAGAGAACACATTGGCCTAAGATGTTTCATCTATATGGATGATATCATCGTTTTTTCAAGTAGTCTTCAAGAACATCTGGATAATTTGGGAAAAATTTTCGATACACTATCTAGATGCAATATGAAAGTACAATTAGATAAGTGCGAGTTTCTATGTAAAGAAGTTGCATTTTTAGGACACATCGTTACTACTGAAGGAGTTAAGCCAAACCCAGACAAAATTAATATTATTAAAAATTGGCCATTGCCAAAGAGCGAAAAAGAACTTAGAAGCTTTCTTGGAATTTTGGGTTACTATCGAAAATTTATAAAAGATTTTGCGAAAATAGCGAAACCTTTAACAAATTCACTTAGGAAAGGCGAAACCATCATTCATTCTGAAGAGTTCATTAAATCATTTCAAAAATGTAAAGCAATCCTCACTAGTAATGACATACTCCAGTACCCAGATTTTGATAAACCCTTCATTTTAACTACAGACGCCTCTAATCATGCAATTGGCGCTGTTCTTTCACAAGGACCTTTGGGTAAAGACAAACCCATCGCGTTTGCTTCACGCACATTGAATAAATCTGAAGAGAATTATTCAACGATCGAAAAAGAACTCTTGGCGATCGTTTGGAGTTGTAAACATTTTCGACCATACCTCTATGGAAGAAAATTTACGCTCTACACCGATCATAAACCGTTAACTTACAGTTTGAATTTAAAAGAACCGAATCAAAGATTGATCCACTGGCGTTTAAGCTTAGCAGAATTCGATTACGATGTTCAATACAAACCTGGAAAACAAAACGTCGTAGCAGACGGATTGTCTAGAGTTGTTCAAGAAATTAACGTTAACGAAAATGAACTATCATCAGATAACGCAACAGTACATTCCGCAGACACGGATGATTCCGAATACATTCCGTGTACTGAAAAACCTTTAAATTATTTCAGTAATCAAATAATCCTTCAAGTTGGCCCCGAAGAAAACAATATTCACGAAGAGGTTTTTCCGAGAGTTCATAGAAGAACAATTACAAAATTAATATTTGGTATCCCTCAATTGATAACAATATTTAAAGATTTTATGGACTTGAAACGCAATAATTGCATATTGTGTCCCGAGAGTTTGATAAATACAATTCAAATAGTATACAAAAATTACTTTAGTCGATGTAAGACTTTCAAAATTTTCATCACGCAGAAACTTTTGGTTGACTTAAAAACCCTCGAGGAACAAAGTGCCACCATTGAACAAACTCATGAATCAGCCCACCGAGGAGTTTGGGAAAACGAAAAACAAATATCCAATCGGTTCTACTTTCCAAAAATGAAGCATAAAATTCAACAGTTCATCAAAATTTGCGAAGTATGTAATCGAAACAAATATGACCGACACCCATACAAAATTAAACTTGGCTCAACACCGAACACGAAAAAACCATTAGAAATAATTCATATTGACATATTTTTAACTCAACCGTACATCTTTTTATCTGCAGTAGATAAGTTCTCTAGATTCGGAGTATTGATCCCAATAAAATCCAGGAATATAGTCGATGTTAGAAGAGGCCTGCTGAAACTTTTCTCAACCTATGGTACACCGGAGCTTATCGTAAGTGATAACGAACCTGCATTTCGATCAGCCGACATAAGAGGTATGGTAAATAATTTGAATGTACAGATGCATTTCGTGCCTGCTAATCACAGTGAAAGTAATGGTTTGGTCGAAAGATTTCATTCAACAGTTGCAGAAATCTTTCGATGTATAAAGCCCCAGTACAATGACCTTACGCACAAAGAAATTTTCTTAATTGCTTGTACTTTGTACAACAACACGATTCATTCAGCCACCGGTTTCAAACCGAGAGAGATTTTCTTTGGGCTAAAGGACGAACACGAACGGCCTCTTGACATTCAGAAAATGATAGAAGAAAGAGACAACTTCTATGATGAGGTAATTTTGGCAAACGATAAGACACGATCAAAAAATTTATCCTTCCACAATAAAGGAAGAGAAGAAGCACCTCACATAGCAGACGAAGAAATAGTTTTCAAAAGGATTCAAGGAATCAAAAAGAAAACTAAAGAAAGATTTTCACCGACTGAAGCTATGGAGGACAAACAAAGAACGATCCTCGATAGGTCCGGCCGGGAAATTCACAAAGAAAACATAAAAAGACTTTGAAATTAATATTTGTCTTTCTTTCAGGATGGACTTTCGGATCATTGCACTCATTTCTCTCATTCCCTTTTCCTATCCTCAATTCATTCAAATACATGACATTTCGAATAATCCGGGTGCGTTAATTATGAAAGTTGGAGAAGGAAGAATTAGTTTAGGCTATGATAAGGTTTTGCACATTATAGAATTAAACCAGTTCCAGAATTCAATTACTACAATTAAAAATGTGTTGAATCGAATCGACAATAGAACAGGAGATTTTTCAAATTTAATCGAATTAAAGCTTTCAATGATAAATGATACATTCATGAGCCTTCTCCCAAGAAACAGAAAGGTAAAAAGATCAATAGAAGTGTTAGGAAGCACTATCAAACTAATCACCGGAAATTTAGACGCCCAGGATTTGAGAAATATTAATGCAGATCTATATGCACTGAAAAACAATGAAAATAGCTTATTAAATGAAAATAACAAACAAATATCTATCAATGCAAATTTTCAAGAACGAATTAATATTGTAAACAATCAGATCAAGGATCATGAGAACAGTTTAGCTAAAATTTTACTTAAAGAAGATTATATCATAACTGAATCTACTAAAATTTCAATCTTATTTCAATTAGATATGCTCTTAAACTCATTACATTCTATAGAAAATAGCTTATCACTCGTCAAGGTCAACATAATAAACAAACAAATTTTATCAAATAGTGAACTAGAGGTCATAGCAGCAAAGCTAACCAAGCAAGGATTCAAGATTGATAGTTTAGACGAAGTTTGCGTGTACCTGACAGCTACAGCGTTTTATCAAGGAGATAACATCATTATCAGCATCAATATCCCTAATGTACAGCCTATTGTGTTTGACAAAATGCTTTTATTACCGCTACCTGTGAACAACAAAACAGTGAACATTGACCACAAAGTAATCTTCAAACATGTAAACGAGACGTTAGCCGTTTCTACAGGATGCCAAGAAACGCCCAAAATTACTATCTGTAAACGAGAACTATTGACAAACATCAGTGCAGATGATTGCATCGCACCATTGATTAGAGGTTTGAACGGAAAATGTCCCTTCTCAGAATTGCCACAAACCATCGAATATGAATTACCCGCACCTGGTACCATAATAGTCAAAGCGCTCACCAACAAAATTACATTGAGCAGCACGTGTGGAATTAATCAAAAAGAGTTGAAAGGCATTTTTCTCGTCTCATTCCACAATTGTACCATCATTATTGGAAACAAATTATTCGAAAACTATGAAATTCAATTCCGTCACCCTATTATCGCACCACTAAGGTCAAACCAAATCGCAGAAACACATTTGGAAAAATACGTCAACATAACCCAGTTACATGACCTACATATCGAAAACAGGAAGAACCTTCAATCTTTAGAATTGAAACAACATTTATCAATTGGTTCCTTCATATGCGCAGTTATCCTGATTACAACAATTCTAGGCATCGTTTATCATAAAACCAAAATATCTTCAACAGCATTAGTCGAACGCACGGGTCGTGCTTCTTTAAGGGATGGAGGAGTTAACAGCCAGCGTTTCCCAAGAACGTCACCAATAGCAGACGATCGAGATTCCCACAGAATGAAGACCGCAGCATCAACAACAATCGTCGCCCCAGCATCAGTCACGTACACGGTAAACAAATCTTGTATCGCGTTACCGGCGCTAGGGAATAGCAAATCGACAGGGTTCTCACGATCGGCAGCTAGCTAGGTTAGGCTTAGAGTAAAGTTAGAACAAAAATAAAGTTTAGTTTCAGTTTAACCTTAGAAGTGAAAAGTGTTCTCTCTTTTTAAAAACCCCTTTGCGAGGGTAGATATTTTAAATTATATATATATATATATATATATATATATATATATATAATAGGGCTGAAAAGTCACCACTTGTGGCTGAACACCCAATTAAAATCCTAATAATTTATTTTTAACTCATATTCCAATAAATAGTTATTTTAAAAAAAAGACATTCTCTAGTGAAAATTGAAGACGATCGCCTGGAATCAACAAGACGACCCAGTTTTATGACAAAAATCTTCAATAAAAAATTCTAACCGGAACTCAGCTGTTTCTAATAACACGAGCATCGTAAAATGTCTGTTCCACCAACGCATCAATATGTTCCAGAACCACAGATCATTCGTTCTATTTTTGTGAGGCATTTTTTTCCAGCTCAACAATGTGTGAAAACTGGTGGTTTTCGATCGGACAGCGCTCTGAAAAAGCGTAAACTACCTATAAAGCTTTATTAGAATTCGGAATTGTTTCCTTCTACAGCCGGTATACCACCGCATATTTCCATAGAGCATTTTCAAATCAAAACCGCGGACAAATGCTGCCTATCGCAGCAATCTTTACGATTGCAAAACGAGATGTGAAAATTCAAATATCGATTCTTTATCTCCAGAATGGCTCTCCTCATATCATGGAGTCGTGTCAGTCGTAAAATCTGTCTTAATAACTTCGTGCGGGGGAAAATGTGTTTCGCGGACAAAAGCAATACGGATGCTTGTACCGATTGGAAGATCGATCTAACGATACTCGAGAAACAGGTTGAAATCCATTCACCCCCCGAGACAGTCGGCGGGCTCCACATAACAAGTGGTAATATAATGATCGTGAACATATTTCCTAAAAGTAACACATTCAAAGCCCGAGGAACGAGTAATTTTAGACTGCTTCAATACTGCTCGAGCTTCTTATGTTGATAATCGTGCAATCAAATGTGGGCTAGAAACGATGTAGCACTGAGGGGAGTTTTTAGATCGGCGTAATACAAAACTCTACTACCTCAAGTAGATTTATGGTGCAGGATATTACTGAACATTTCCGACATGAAACTTTCCTTCTCTCTTTATAGTTCTAATTATCAACTCAGTATTATTATAACACCAATCAATTATCTTTCTGCATTACTTCAATTCAACCAAGCAATGCTCGGATGTAGTGCAAGTTTAGGACCTTTAGTCATTCGTTTTATAAATAACAAGCTACGGGGAGAAATTGACCTGTGGGCGTTTTGGTTAAATAACAGTTTTGATCGGGATTTTGCTGCACATAAATATAAGGAAAAAAAACTACTTGCATCCATTTGAACCTCTCACTTGCAACCGAAAACAACGAAACCGCGCCGATTGTAGCAACTGCCTACTCACGTGCTGCGCTATTCAGGGAAATTCCGCAGCAAGTGAGTTAACCTGATTGTTTGTATATCTGCTAGTTCGTGTCTCGTGATATATGTACCTTCTGCAGATAAAATGTTCATGTTTGTAGCCGTCTACTGACGTTTTTACTCTACGTGTTCGACCCGTACCGTACGGTTTTCATTTAGTTTAGTTGTTTTTTTTTTATGAAATTGATTAAAATAGGTATAATAGCCTCGAGACCATTTCCAGCAATATCCGGTTTCAAAAGGTAGTTGTGACTTATATAATGATTCAACGAGAATAAGTTTATTTCTGTTACGTTTAGGGTAGTCGCAGTACTCGCCCGGCATCAGTGATATTTACGGATAATATATTCAGCAAGTGAATAAAACATTTTTTAACTTCAGAGCCTTTGATATACCGGAATAATAGTATAGTAAAATATCGGATCGTACTTGACTGCTGATAATAACATAGTATTTATACGTTTTTTTTAAACTATTGGAAGGTGAACTATGCGAGAGAGATGCGCATTGTTTTGGCCAAGCGGACTGATTATGCTTTTAATAACATTTTGTTTTCCAGTCGATACCGTTGGTTAGTGAATACTTGTGGATATCGATTTTCGAGATCTGATTTCATTTTGCCAGCCGACAACTAGTGATACTAAACACTGCTGGTTTCAATTTGAAGAAAACAATTTACACCGTATTTTGTCCGATACCGAAACATTGATAATCGCATGTTATTTGTTGTTCAGCTTACTGACAAACAATTATATACCATCAATATGTCTTAAAAATCCATAAACCGTTAGAATCGATACCAAAATCGATTCTTAATCCACCTAGTGATAATGTGTGATAACGCCTTTCTCTTTTATCGGAACTGCTCAAAAAAATATTTTTTGTCTTTTTATTAAGATAAAAGTCGGACTATTTTTTGCTAATTTTTGAAACCAACTTATTCAGATTAATTCGAACAGTTCACAAAAGCATGTTTCATCGATTATGTCACATATTCCGCAACATTTTTCATACCAAGCGTATCAGTCGCTATCTGAAATGCGGATAAAAAAATAATTTGACGATTATGTCACTTCCCAAGTAGCAATTAAAACTTGTTATAATTGGCATGTTTCACAATTACTTCATATCGGTTATTTTTGTTAGATATGTTAGACAATTGATTCAACACGTTTTTGTAAAGAATGTAAAATTCATTCATATTACTGCTTGTGAAACCAACTCAAAAACCTGAATGGATTAAGTTCCACATCCGGTTTTTCAACTGACTGTACGACAAGATCATTTGAGCAGTTTTGATTCTGGTTTCCACTAAGTAAATATTACTGTTGTGAAACACATGAAACAAGAAACTTGTTGTACATCACTCAAGAAAATGCGCTTTTCCAATCGCATAATCGTTGCGAGAAGAGTTAATAAATTCAGTACTAGAACAATGTTTGCTACTTGGGTTGTACGATTGTATCTCCGAGACTTGACGTGTCTGCCATATGATATTCGAAATCGACTCACAGTCCAAGTTTAGTCTCGAGGGAGACTAAACTTATTGATGTCAGTTGATCTATATCCAAGAAAATTGAGCAGTCATGAATTTTGACGTTTACGTCACTTATACCATTATACCAGCGGAACCGTAAGTGACAGCCATTTGAATTTAAACTGGTTTAAATGAACACATAATAACATAAGTTTGTTGGAATCAGTTTAGTCATATTCGAGAAAAACATAAGCGCTAAAAACTAGATTGCGTTTTGTTGGTTACGTCACTTATACTATTTTATCATCGGAAACCGAAGAGCCATTACAGAAATCAAAAGCAGAAAAAGTCAACATTTTGGTGCGAATTCGATTAGCGTGGATTGAAAAATGTCGAAGTAGTTAAGCAGTTAAACAATTTACCTACATTTGCAAAATTTTAAGTTTTCTATCAAAAGTATTCATCTAGACAATAGAATACTATTGTATTAGGTTCTCTTAGAAGCTGCCGTTCTCGAGATGAAAGTAAAAAAACTCGGGTTTCAAACAAGCTTGATGAAATTTCATAAACATTCAATGATAACTGCCGAACAATTATATGAGTTGACTCGGCAGAGACGTCGAGACTCATTCACGACTATGCCTTTTTGTTAAGTGTCATAATAAGGATACGACGTTTGAATAAACAAAAACCGAGTTCTTTGACTTTCATATCCAAATATCTGGTGAACGGCTGCTTCTAGAAGAAAGGTCATTATGAGCAAATTTATTTTATCTGTAGAATTATATTCTCATGTCTAAATGACTATTCTTTTTTATCAAAAACTAGAAGTTTTGAAAATGTTGGTAAATTGTTTTATCTTTACCTTTTTAATTTTTCAATTCACAGTAACCAAATTTGCACCAAAATGTGGTTTTTAAGTTATGGCCTAAAATTACATCATTTAAAAAATATTAAAGAGACGTTATAATTTACAGTTTCCAATCTACCACGATTTGAAGGAAGTGCATGCAAAAATACATACGCCGTTTTTGAAAATCAGTCTTGAGTCGAATTAGTCTCTGCATCCGTGACAAATAAATCTTTTGTGCTACTGAAAATGTGTGGAAAGTTTCATCCGAATCGCAGGATTTGAATTCTGATGACCTGTTAGTAATTTCTGGAATTGCTCTACATATGTAATCCAACAGAAAAAATAGTTAATGCTTTTATTGTGTCAACTATCTTG
The DNA here is from genome assembly GCF_030247185.1 of Malaya genurostris. NCBI lineage: Eukaryota > Metazoa > Arthropoda > Insecta > Diptera > Culicidae > Malaya > Malaya genurostris. Next base: position 91,467,054 of record NC_080572.1, on the reverse strand, counting down.
GTCGGACAAACGATAGATAAGAAAATATATACAGACTACTAAGCTGGCATAATATTCTCAAGGGTTGAAGTAGAATTCGAATATTCGAGTCTCTCCTCAGAGGAAATTTTTGTAGTTTTTGCAATTTCATCGTAGCACCTAGTGTTTTCCATTCTATTTTTCGCAACATAATGATAATTAGTTTAGAAATTAATGATGTTAAGTTAATGATGACTTTAAGTCATAACGAATTAAGGTCGTCAAATGGTGAGAAGTCCTCACAAGTTCCTATCTCATGCCTCCCCGAGCGTCTATGATGACATTTGGTCAATAGAACGGCGTCGACTGGGTGCTATCGCCTTCTGCGTTAGTAGCAGAATGAGAGGGTGCGAAATGGATAGTAGTTTGAAGCCCATCCTAAAGTGCTTTATCATAGTATATTGAAACATGTTGTTTGTTGCGTTGTTTGTTATATATTGAATTGAATTATATTACATTGTATTATATATTGTTGTTGTTGTTGTTATTATTATTATTATTATTATTGTTATTATTATTATTATTATTATTATTATTATTATTATTATTATTATTATTATTATTATTATTATTATTATTATTATTATTATTATTATTATTATTATTATTATTATTATTATTAGTATTATTATTATTATTATTATTATTATTATTATTATTATTATTATTATTATTATTAATAAAAAAGAAATATTATATTTCCGGCAGTACTGCGATGAAAGAAGAGCATAACTTACACTGCGAAACCAACTGTTATAGATTGTATCATAGCATGTTATTTCATATAACAGTTCGGCTGAAAAGTTCGTATCGTTTAATAGAAACACTCATTTTTTTGCCAAATTTTGTTTTTATTATTCAACATAATTGCCATCAAAGGCGATATAGCGATCTTCCAGCTTTTCGATACCATTTTTGTAGTACGATTTGGCCTCAAAATAGGCCTCAGTTTCAGCGATTACCTCTTCATTGCTTCTAAATTTTTTACCAGCGAGCATTCTCTTGAGGTCTGAGAACAGGAAAAAGTCACTGGGGGCCAAATCTGGAGAATACGGTGGATGAGGGAGCAATTCGAAGCCCAATTCGTTCAATTTCAGCATGGTTTTCATCGACTTGTGACACGGTGCATTGTCTTGATGAAACAAAACTTTTTTCTTCTTCAAATGAGGCCGTTTTTTTTAAAATTTCGTTCTTCAAACGCTCTAATAGCGCTATATAATAGTCACTGTTGATGGTTTTTCCCTTTTCAAGATAGTCGATGAAAATTATACCATGCGAATCCCAAAATACAGACGCCATAACCTTACCGGCCGATTGTTGAGTCTTTCCACGCTATGGGTTCGGTTCATCGCGTGCAGTCCACTCAGCTGACTGTCGATTGGATTCCGGAGTGAAGTGATGGAGCCATGTTTCGTCCATTGTTATATATCGACGAAAAAAATCGGGTTTATTTCGATATAACAGCTCCAAACACTGCTCAGAATCATCAATTCGTTGTTGTTTTTGATCGATTGTGAGCTCACGCGGCACCCATTTTGCACAAAGCTTTCTCATATCCAAATATTCGTGAATAATATGTCCAACACGTTCCTTTGATATCTTTAGGGTGTCAGCTATCTCGATCAACTTCACTTTACGGTCATTGAAAATCATTTTGTGGATTTTTTTAACGTTTTCATCGGTAACAGCCTCTTTTGGACGTCCACTGCGTTCATCGTCTTCGGTGCTCATATGACCAGTACGAAATTTTGCAAACCACTTACGAATTGTTGCTTCGCCCGGTGCAGAGTCTGGATAACACTCATCAATCCATTTTTTGGTATCGGCGGCACTTTTTTTCATCAAAAAGTAGTGTTTCATCAACACACGAAATTCCTTTTTTTCCATTTTTTTCACAATAACAAAAGTAGCTTCACTCAAAATGCAATATCTCACAAACTAATAATCAGACAGCTGTCAAATTTATACACGTATCTTTTGAAGGTTGGTACTGACTGAAAATGGTATGGATTTAATTCTAGTGGCGCCCTCTCATAGAAACGATACGAACTTTTCAGCCGATCTGTTATTATCTTATTATATTATATTATATTATAAGTATAAGTATTGTGTTGTATTGTATTATGTTTTATTATACTGTGCTAAATTATATTATATTATGCTGTGTTATATCATCTTATATTATATTATATTATTTTATATTATGTTTTATCACAGAGAACAGATATCCAACAGACATTCATGCGTGCAAAGTCGTGTGCAACGGTGATTTTTAATGGATTTTCACTTGTATGCTTTACACAGCTTTTTGAAAAAAGTTTGTACTAGCTTAGATGTGATACATTATATTGTATTTTATTATATTATATTATATTATATTATATTATATTATATTATATTATATTATATTATATTATATTATATTATATTATATTATATTATATTATATTATATTATATTATATTATATTATATTATATTATATTATATTATATTATATTATATTATATTATATTATATTGTATTATGCTCGACAACGGGGAGAGACAGGGAGTACATCAGGGTATCGTACACATGTGAATGACTGGATGATGGAGTGGATTGCCAGCCTGAGTCACGCGGGGGAAGCTTTGTGTTTCTCCCTGAAGGTCTGAAATGAGTAAGACGCACCCTTCTAACAAACAAACCATCAGGCGGGTTTAAGCTGGTACAGCGAAATTCTTTATTATATGGCCGGATGTTCTTGCTGGAAGGCGCCGGGCCCTCTGAACCCATTTTGGCCTTCTTAACAGCAATTATATTAAAGCTATCTGATAATCAAATTCGGATCTACTGTAAGTCTACCCGCAATACATTGGTAATGCCTTGAGCTGATGGTGGCTTCACACATACATACATACTTTAAGTCATAACGAATTAAGTTATATAAAACTATTGAAGTTTTTGGCCGTACTGCGGCCCGGCGAATTTTTAGTAAGCTCGTCAGCTCCTTCCAGGACATGGCCGGTGCAGGTGCAACTCGAGTTACGTTTAAGATATTTGTCATTGAACGTAAGAATTCAATGACGGTCTAGTTTCATAAATATATGTGCAATGTAAAGGGTGATTTTTTTGCTGGTATCTTTCTGGCAACACTGTTTTTGACAGATCACGCGTGAATCGTGTCTTGTGTCATTGTCAAACTTGTTCAGTTTGGTCTATAATTTAATCATGAATCGTCTTTTGGTCTATAATAAAATTATGAATTGTCGCTAGAAAAGTTGGAGGAAGATCCACTTTTTTATCAAAAAATTGCGTTCAGCGACGAAGCTCATTTCTGGTTGAATGGATACGTCAACAAGCAAAATTGCCTCATTTGCAGTGAAGACCAGCCAGGAACATTGCAAGAGCTGTGGATTATGGGTCGGGGGCATTTTTCTTGATATGCCGGCCGATATGTTGGAGAGAGTTTGTCAAGATTGGACTTTGCGTATGGGCCATCTAAAGCGGAGCCGCGGCCAACATTTGCATGCATTCATCTTCAAGCATTAAATTATATTGGCCGTTTTATCGATTCCAACAAAAAATTCATCAATTTTCTCAAATTTGTTGTGTTTTTATTGAAAATCAAATCCTATATCTTTCAAAAAATCACCCTTTTTATCAGCTTTTCTAAAGAAGTATAAACTTTCACTAACGTTAATTATTGGCACGGTTCTACATAATCGACAGTAGAAGAATCAATTTCTGAACTATTTTTCGACTCTCACATATAGAAAGGACGTGCAATCATTGTGAAAACCGACTTCTGAGTCGAGTGTTATACACAGTAAAATGTATGAAAATTAAATAGAATAGAATTTCTATCCTGATTTAAATGGTAAAGACAAATTTATTATTAGACATAATTTTCTTTTGAATGTAACAACTTCCAACAATTTATTCACACATTTATAGTAAGTTTGTTTCCTGCCTTGCATCTGTATTTTCTGTTAGAACTGATTGAGATTTACATGTTTCTAACGTAATGTTCACTGGCCGCTTTCACATGGCTAGCTAGTACGGCTAATGAATGTCTATGTACAATTTACCTGACAAGCAGATATGTGTTTCTGTGGATCAATCGATAGACGGACGCTCCCTGTGTTCTAATGATTCTTGGTTCAAATCCCAGTCGTTGCCGTTTTGTTTTTTTCTTTTGTTGATTTTCTAGCTATATAATTTTCAAATCTCATGCCTTCTGTTACAGCTGATTCAATTCTGTTTTATAGGTTTCTTTTTAATTATATCATTCGAACCAGTTCGTCCAATGCGGGGTCAATTTTCGAAAAACTTAGATAAAAAGTTAATCCTTTCTCAATAGAACGCTTTTAAATATTATCCTGTTTTAACTTCCGGGTATGAAAAATCAGGATAACATGTGCAGAAATTGCAAAAATATATTCATTAAATTTGCTCAGAGACGGCGGAGCCGATATTCACAAAGCTTGGATTCAAATGGAAAGTGTTCCAATTCCATAGAAAGCGGTTGAAACCATTTTTTCGAGTTTCGGTTTCGGCTCATCAGTGCTGTAGCAGTTGAAATTAAACAGTAGCTGATTTCAATCCGTTAAGGGGCAATTTGCAATCTTAGAAAAACGGATATTGTTGCAAAACGCAAAAGCAGTTATCTTCGCAGTCGCTGAGCGGAAATTCAAAAAAAATATCAGTTTTTTTGGAACATTTTTCTAAACAAACTGATGTGGGGGAAACTGCTTTAATGTTTTCAACAATGACTGTTTTCCTGAGATTGTAAGTAGAACCTTAAGGTGAAATGTAGCGGAATGCGAAAATCGCGTTTTTGATCAAATATTCAAAAACTAGACCGATTTTCGAAAAACCAAAAACACTTAAGTTTTCGAAATCAAATTTATCATAACTAAGTATTCTTAGAATTTTGAAATTTTGCTTTGCCGAGCCGTAATTGGTTTTTGAAATGTATAAACGGTTACTGTTCCGTCCCACGGGGATGATTTTAGAACTGAAAAGTAGTGTTTGTAGCAGAATTTCACAAAGAATCTGAAAATGCAACTCAAAATTATAAAATTCTATCTAAAACAACCGAAAATTGAAAAAGTTTACATAAACTTTCCTGCATTTTTTTTTATTGCTTGCGCGCTGCGGTTTCGTATTGAGGTGGTGTTAAAAATGCACGGTGGGCACGGTGGCATTATATCGTGAGCAAAAATTACATATCAAATAATGTCGCGAATTTATTCAGTATTGGGTTTTGTGTTGAAATAAAAACGAGTTGAATACAATAAAATGAGTATTGTAAGAAATCGTTTATTTTCTAAATAGCTGTCATTTATAATGCTAATAATGTCCAATTCTGTTGAGTTCAATGCACTGATGTTTCTGAATCAATAAAGCTTGGCTGTGTAATATCGTAAAACAGGTATTATTTTAGATTGTAGATATAAATATAAAATATAAATTGGTTTTTAATTATTATGAATACAATGAATCAACGCTTGATTTTGCTTTCAAAATCGATTGAATAATAAGAAACTACGAAATAACTTTATATTCAATTTCGTGCCCCAAATATGTGCTTGAGAAGAGATTCACTAAATAATTTTAACTGGATGGTATGATGAACGATTAGTTATAATTGGAATGTATTCAAATAATGTAATCTAAGAAATTATTAAACTATTGATGATTTCTGGTACCGGAGGCCAGAGGCTGTTTGGTCTTCGGTTCGTTATCGTTGAAACAGACATTTCACTCATCATGCTATATAATTCCGTAAGTCGCTTCCGAAAAAAAGTTAATGGTGAATACTTTTACGTAAATTCTATCTCATCGGCGGGAAGGGCCTGGTGAACTACTGGCAAAGATATCGAAAATACTTGAATGTTCTCTTGTCTTCAATCGTTCTTTTGAAGGAGAATCCATGCTTGCTACTAAACTCAGGCATATACATGGTTAGCAAGTTGGTCAATACATATACATATAACCTCATGTTAATCATTCATAATTACTCATGATTTATAGTTCTAGTGTAAGAGTAATCACTAACAATAATGATTGAATTAGCATATATTCAAAGTGTGAAGAATTCAAAAATCCATTACGTCCAGTCTTTTTTACAATCCAATATAACGAGAGGTAACCCACTGCGCTCAATCATTGAAAAAAGTTCTTGTTTCTATGTGTCCGTTTTTCTTGGTACGCTTTGTGCGACGGTTCGTTCAACTGAAGCGGATAAAATTTTGCGCGCATTTTATGACGCTACAAGGTGAAATGTACCCTTAAGGTGAAATGTAGCGTCATAAAATGCGCGCAAAATTTTATCCGCTTCAGTTGAACGAACCGTCGCACAAAGCGTACCAAGAAAAACGGACACATAGAAACAAGAACTTTTTTCAATGATTGAGCGCAGTGGGTTTACCTTTCGTTATATTGACTTGTAAAAAAGACTGAACGTAATGTATTTTTGAATCCTTCACAATTTAAATATATGCTAATTCAATCGTTATTGTTAGTGATTACTCTTACACTAGAGCTATAAATCATGAGTAATTATGAATGACTAACATGAGGCTATATGTATATGTATTGACCAACTTGCTAACCATGTATATGTCTGAGTTTAGTAGCAAGCATGGATTCTCCTTCAAAGGAACGATTGAAGACGAGATAACATTCAAGTATTTTCGATATCTTTGCCAGTCGTTCACCAGGCCCTTTCCGCCGATGAGATAGAATTTACGTAAAAGTATTTACTTGAATCGCATGATAGAGCGCGGTCGAATTTACTTATCGAATACATTCAATGCCAATATATTCCATTCTAATTGACTTTCATTATCATCTTCGAATAAGTAGAAAATATTATTTCAGTTGAGTCAATAGGATCGTAGTACTAGCCATGTAATCGAAGCTATGCTATGAGTCGGCTACCAAGTCGGTTAAAACAGAAAAGCCAAATTTCTCAAAAGGAATGTAATTCCAAGACTTCCACACCCAGACATTTTCCTGGTGTGGATTCAGTATTCTCCCAATACGGTTCCGCCACTCCTTGTCTGCGAAGTCTGTTGAAACAAATGGTCATATTCAACAATAAATCTAATACCAAGACCTTGCAATTCATTGAACTCAACAGAATTGGACATTATTAGCATTATAAATGACAGTTAGTTAGAAAATAATCGATTTCTTACAATACCCATTTTATTGTATTCAACTAGTTTTTATTTCAACACAAAACCCAATGGTGCATAAATTCGCGTCATTATTTTATATGTAATTTTTGCTCACGATATAATGCCACCGTGCATTTCTCACACCACCTCAATACGAAACAGCAGCGCGCAAGCAATAAAAAAAATGCGGAAAAGTTTATGAAAACTTTTTCCAATTTCGGTTGTTTTAGCTAATATTTTATAATTTTGAGTTGCATTTTCAGATTCTTTGTGAAATTCTGCTACAAACACTACTTTTCAGTTCTAAAATCGTCCCCGTGGAACGGAACAGTAACCGTTTATACATTTCAAAAACCAATTACGGCTCGCCAAAGCAAAATTTCAAAATTCTAAGAATACTTAGTTATGATAAATTTGATTTCGAAACTTAAGTGTTTTTGGTTTTTCGAAAATCGGTCTAATTTTTGAATAATTGATCAAAAACGCGATTTTCGCATTCCGCTACATTTCACCTTAAGCAGACGCAAAGTTCTCTATTTAAGTGACAAGGACGACCCGCTTAGAGGTTTAAAATAAACTGCTAGGTTGGGAACAATTCAATTTAAACTGATGAGTCGAAGACGAAACGCGAAAGAAAATGAAACTAATTATGTACATTTGGCAAAAATAAGTTACATGCGTAACTAAAGCAACTAAATTTACCTTTGAACTAGTCAAATAATTCTTATGTTGTAAGAATTAGTTGTTGTAGTTACTCTTCAAACGAAGCGACTTTGCATATACCAATTCTCAGTTCCTAGTTTCGTATGTACCGGAAATAGCGGTCTAAAACTCCAAAACGGAATTCATTTAATTTTGTTTGTTTGTTTTATCTGCGACTTTATCCGTTCATGACCACTCATCGCGCTCATTTTATTTTCTCAGAGATGGCTGAATCGATTTTTTTCAAACTTGGGCTCAAATGAGAGGCCTTTTGGCCCCACAGATCGCTATTGAATTTTATTCCGGACCGATTTCCGGAACTACAGGTTGATGATGTGTTCTAATATTTAAACTTTCAGTTGGAGCGACGATGAAAAATAATAAAAAATATTCTAAATGTGGCTCAAAATTGATTCGAATTGTTAGTTACACAGAAAGAAAAGATGAAACTTACACGACATGTAAACCGATGGTACTATGAAATAGACATCAGTTGAAACGAAAATCTGATGTAAAACCATGATTGATGCAAAATTACATTAAAATTCATTTAGTTTTTCATTGAACAAGACTGTATATTTACAAACCGCTTCGTTTTGTAATGTAAATTTCCATTCAATTGCCTGCTCCAAATATGTGCATGAAAATAAATGTAAAATCACAAAATATTTTTATCTGTGTATGTTTGTTACTGGCCACACGAACCGACTTTCGTTATACCGGTTTCCAGTTCCCAATTGCGGGAGTACCGAAAATAGTGGTTAAAACATGAACTCACTTAATTTTCTCAGGTATGGCTGAACCGATTTTCATAAACTTAGGCTGTAATGAATTTTATTCGGATTCCTCTTCCAGTTCCGGAAGTACGGGATGAAGTGTGTATGAAGCGGAACAAATCTTCTAGATTTGGTTTCAAGCTATTTCAACTTGTAGTTTATGTTAGTTACTGTTCAAATGAAGCGATTTTAGCTCTAACGTTTTCCAGTTCCAGGAAATAGTGATCAAACATTCAACAACTGAACTTTCTTCAGTTTATCAAAGACGGCTAAGCGGCTTTTCATAAACTTAGACTGAAATTAATGGTCTTACGGTCTCTCTATTATCGACTTCTGGTTCCGGAACAACAATTAATTTCAAACCGCTGTTGAGAGCGAAAATGAAAAAAAAATAGTGCGAATAATTCTTTCAAATTTGGCTCAATTCAAATTGAAAAGGTTATGCTAGTCTATGTTCAAAAAAACTAAATCCTCTAGTAATATTTTCTAAAATGTGAGTTATATGAGAAAGGTATCATCACATCACTAGGTGAATTAAACAAGCTTTTCCTAGTTTGATTGTGTACATAGATGCCACAGATTTGAATCCCGTTCCGAAAACATTGTTATGTTAGTTAGATTGTTAGTTTCAGCAAAATCAGCTGCGAAGCCTGTCAAAACAAAAGGTCAAGTTCTTCATCGGAATATAATTCCATGACCTTGCGGTGCTTCTGCCTAGTAGTTTGGTGCAGTACTTGAATGGTTATTAATCAGAACATAGATCGAAAACGCGGGTACCCGAATCAGAGTTCACATTAATAATCACACAACAATTCGGAAGGTCTAGGACGTACGAAGACGATTTGCTGCCGCCGGTGATCTCTCACTGCCTGCCGGCGTGTGCTTGCATAATAGTAGCTAATTCCGTTTTTGCATGACAATTCAATTGGATTTTTCAGGTTCCTCTGAAACTCCGAAGAGCGGTGTAGTGACATTGAACTTGACAGGTGACTCTCACATGCGTATTCGGCGATGGTTGATCACGTAAAAAAACGTGATTGAAAATTACTTATTTGGCGTCATGGTCTGATGTAGATTGATTTACTTGGCCTTCCATTAGTAAGTAGTTAATTAAAAATGTGAACGGTGAAATCCGGCATTCAAATCTTTCCAGCGAACAACCGTCATTTTTTTATAGCAAATAATTCAAAAGGTTCGTCCCATTTTAGTTGAAGTCTTTTGTACCGCATGGACCAAATGAAGCGTGACGTGGTGAAGCGTTCTGACTAAACTTTCATGCATGCTTTCCTTGGGGCCGATTATCCGAAATGGTGCGCGGCCTTCCACTCCAAGAAAACCGTTACAAGTATATCCCTTGGCCAATTGTAATGACCAGCTTGAGCAGTGAAAAGTGATACACATTCGAGGTACTGGAGAATGCATACAGGCGGATTGTTTTTTTTCTTCGAATTATTAGCAGTTACAGAAGCAAAAACACGACACATCACGCTACTGTTATGTGACATGATCGCTTTGGCTAACAGCTCTAAATTAATGAGTCTAACTAACCGCGCATGTTTGTTCAATTATCTACCTTCCCAAATGATAGTCGGAGCGATCGAGCTGGCGATGGTTATATGTAAGACAAATTATACGTACCTAGAGCGATTTAGTTTTGCACCCTTGGGCTCACGAGAGGCATGCCGGGAATGGGCTTGCGATTAGTATGAGAAACGATTCCAGCTGTTTGATTCGAAAAATTCAGGTAAGTTACAGTCTAAATTCCAAGCGTAGCATCAGAGGTTGAAGACCTACGAAATCCTTTTAATTGGAGATGGTGTTCTTGAAAACTGACGAGTTGAGTCGTAACAATTTTTTATATAATGCACTTGTCAAATATATGAATAAACGAGTCCTGATGAATCGAAATACTTCACATGAGCAATCCATCACAATTTTGCTGAAATTTTCAAATTGGATTCCCGTCATGAGTTTGTGTAACCTACAGTAACCTCATTTCATACATGCTCTCTCAGTTTTCTCTCCAAACTCAAACAACTGTTCTACTGCAGTGAATGTTCATATGCATGCAGTATTTGGCTCGTTATATCCGAATACAGTCCTATGGAATCTGTGCTGAAGTAGGTTTGTGTTACGAAGTGATCTATTCGGTACTCGAAAATTAAGATCATAGAGCAGTTGATCTCTTCGTTGATCAACTTACAGTATGCGTCAGAAAATAATGAAATCAAATATTTTTAATTTCATTGGGGCTTGGTATCTTTATTATCACCTTTAAACATAACCTACATATTAACATAAAATGTTCGTAGAAGATTAAGCATCCTCTTCACTCAATATGTCCGCACGGAAAGACCGAAATCAGCATTTTGGCGAAAAAATTATTTGATTTTCTGATTTTAGTTAGTTATTTTTTGAGACAACTGAAAAAATCTTACTTTTGCTAATTTAGATTTTTTAATTCTCATTCCCCTAATAATATAAAAATGTTTGTTGAAATGGCTATTTTTTTAGTTGAATTCACCAATTCAACGTGCTGTCATTTCTTTGCTAAGGCTCACTTCATTTCCATTCAATTAATTTTTAGTTGAATTAGAGAAATAAAACGTTGTTTTCAACCAACATAAATGCTTGAATTGGTTTCTGCAATTTGCAGCTATATGGCACTCTGTCACCGATAAAACGTTAACACCGTAATGACTACTAGCCACTAGATGGCACACTACTACCGAAAAAAAAAATTCAGTCGCGGTAAGCTTTTCTATATTGGCAGATATTAATACGATGTTGTATTGGAGAAAAAGACATAAGCGAAACATCAACTTCTTTTTGAAAATTTTTCTTCTAAATCGCTGCTTTCCACATTCGACTTCGCTAAATCGACTCTCTCACTGAAAACTTCAAGCACTTGAAAAACAAAAACCGAATGCAAATAGTACACCAGACGGCGCAGCCCGGAAGGTTGGGAGATACAAAACCTATTTTAATCCACCTAGTGGTGTAATGATGCCTTTCTCATATTACTTATTACATCATAAATATAACCGTGAAATTCTCAAAAACAACTGTTTATTAAATAGAAATAGGAAAATTTGCTCGGATCTAATCTCACAAACTCTATAAATCCTGTTTACCCTGTAGTTCCGGAACCGAAAGTAGCATCCACAACAAATTAAGGAATTCCTTATGAAACTGTAAGACTTTTCTTTTGAACCTATAAGTTTGTGAAAATCGATCCAAGAAAAGTGAGCGAGATCCTTTTTGCAGTTTTTAATCACTATTTCCAATTCTTCCGAAACCGGATTCAGATAAACGGAATAGCCGACGTTGGTTCGCTTGCTACCAACAAATATGACCTGCAAATTGGAACAGTTTTGAACGTAGTTGAACCTATACTTACTATCTCATGCTCTATTTCGATAAAATCAATTAAACGAAATCTAACAAACGAAACGAACCTGCGTTTCTGTTACTTCTGCATATGTAAGTCAAGCTAAACAGCATGAATCAGCAGCATAAAACATGTAGTAAGATTATTATTATTATTATTATTATTATTATTATTATTATTATAATCATTATTATTATAATTATTCTTATTATTATTATTATTATTATTATTATTATTATTATTATTATTATTATTATTATTGACATCGCTACACAACGTGTACGAAATAGAACAAAGCACGCCTTGTTCGTTTTGTGTTTTCTTCTTCTTTCGGTGTTGTACATATTGTCTCTATATATAACGATTTGAAAACTTTGACACTCATCGCCCTGTAACTGCGGAACCGGAAGTCGGATCCGGATGAAATTTCACAGTAGCTTTAAAGACAGCATGAACTTTAATTCAAATCAAGATTTTTGAAAATCGGGTCAAGCATCGCAGAGAAATCGAAGTGAATTAAGTTTTAGGAGTTTTTCTTCTCCACTTTCGGTGCTCTCGGAACAGGAAAAGAGGGGACCAGTAGTGCCGAATTAAGTTTTCATGCCCACAAACTAACAAGCTCTGCAAACTAGAAGAGTTTATCAGACAGTTTTATGGGATTTGTACCTGTTCTTAACCATCGTTCGCGGAAAAATACTAATAAAATTGGTAATTTTCCACATCACGCTTTGTTCCGGAACCAGAAGTCAAATCCAGATAAAATGTTCTAAAAATTTTTAGGTAATTTAAGACCTTCATTTGAATCTTAGTTTGCGAGAATCGGTTGAGTTTTTCCAGAGATAATTGAGTGTAAACTTTTTCTCAAATTTTCACATATTACCATATAACTCCGGAACCGGAAGTTACATTCAAATGAAATTCAATAGCAAGCTATGGGACCATAATACCATTTCTTTGAATCTTAGTTAGTGAAAATCGGTTCAGCCATCTCTGAAAAAGTGAGTGCATATTTTTTTCATTTTTTGGTACATATCATCCTCTATCTCCGGAACCGGAAGTCGGATCGGAATGAAATTCAATAGCAGGCTATGGGACTATAAGACCTTTCATTTGAATCTTTGTTTGTGAAAATCGGTTCAGCCATCTCTGAGAAAAGTGAGTGCATATTTTTGTTACATGCATACACACATACACACACACAGACATTTGCTCAGTTCGTCGAGCTGAGTCGAATGGTATATGACATTCGGCCCTCCGGGCCTCGGTTAAAAAGTCGATTTTCACAGTGATTGCATAGCCTTTCTATATGAGAAAGGCAAAAATAGCTGTAACATATCTTTTTGAACCAAAATAAATTATAATCGAAATGAAAATGAATTCAAATGTTTTTTTTGTCATATATTTTGTTCGGAAATGAATGTTTCCACTTTAAGTGGCCCACCCTGTGCGATTGCCGAGATTCAGCCGAGGCTCTTGTCACCAAATTTTACTTGCTAATTTTGCATCGCATCACATCGAAGGATCTGGAGAACATAATATATGTACAATTTTTTTCAACGAAAAGGACGATATTATTAATTTACCCTTTGGGCATCGCTTATTTCCAGGTCAGTCACGTGAGTTATTAACTCACGATTTCATTATAGTTACTTTCGTCGAGCAAGCAGTAAAAATGTTACCGAGCACTCTACCGAGGCAAATATTTTGCCGATATTTAGAAGTAAAATTTAGGTATGTATGACGGTTTGAAACACTCATCATCCTATCAATACTGAACCGTAAGTCTGAGTCGAATATAAATCAATAGCAAGGTATAAGATCATACAACTAGTTATTTTATTCTGAGTTTGTGAAAATTAGCTCATCCTTCTCGGCGAAATCAAAATGAGTTTCATATTGGAGGATTGAACCGAAATTCCCGATACTTCTGGAGCAAAAAATCTATATAATAGAAGTTCGATTCATTTGACCGTCAATTTATTCGATTCCACATGAAACAAATTGAAGTGCCATGCCAGTTAGGCTTCTAAAACTATATAAATTCTAACTGAAATATAGTAAAATCAAATAGCAAACTCAATTTAGCAAACATCTTCGATGAATCAAGCATCAACATGCTTTTCTCTTATAATGTTCAGTGAATTATATACACAATAATCGATACGATCTCTAAGATGGAACACCGATCTACGAAGTTATTTACAATAAGCTTGAATTTTAATACTTAAAACCCGAGCCCTAATCTCATGTTGCAGAAGAATTTTTCCAGTATGTGAAAAATATCAGCCCGTGAAGATTCTCGATCGTACCAGGGATAATTCTCGAGCTTTACCAGTATCAGACCGCTCCAAATTCCAACAACGATACAATAATGAGAGTGCGTTTGTTTTTTATTATTATGCTATAATGGCGGTTTTGATGGTTTGAATTGTTTTGAATGAGAGACATAATGGAAAATGACAAACAAGTTGTTCCAATCGCAATGGTTACCGGTAACCATGATCGCGTCCTTTAAACCAGTTACACTTGTCAATCAAAGTGATGTCTATTCATTCAGCAGATTAGTATTCAGATTTCTAACAACAAGTTTTGGACACCAAAATCGTGCAGATCCAAAAACCTGATTATTCTGCAAACTCTACATTAAACCCGATACCCAGTTCCAGTACACGTTGTATCGCTTTGTGTTAGAGACAAGTTTTTTTTGCCGACGCGTAATCCCGTGGCCTGAGTCAAGTGCCATGGTAATGAATAGTTACGCATTCCATTACCGTTCACCGACAATCGGTCTTCAAATTTTCGGTACTACACTCGGTACAAGAGACACAATGAGCATTCGATCTAAGCGTTTTCCTACGCACTCTCGATAGCGAAAACAATCAATGAAAGAGATCATAAGTGAGAATTAGTGATCGATTCTTCAAAAACCAACATTCCAATGTTCATTTCGCTTCCCAAGTACTTTTGGCCAAAAGTTACTTACCTGTCACGAAAAATTTATAATAGCCCCTTCTTCTAACAGGCATCCATTTAGAAGTTCAAGATTGAAGGTCTTGGGACATGTCAAAGCGGTACTCTCAATCACCGCCAGCAAGCATCGTTTGTATCGACAAGATCACGGCTATATTGACCAAGGTCTAGGTTTCCGCGTGAGTGCTTGATCGCTCAAGAGCATTTCTTGTTATGTTTTTTTCTTATTTCATCTCTGTTGGTTAATCGATTCGTATGTGCTCTTATGATTTTTCGCCGACCTGGATACGCGTGTGGCCATAAATCTGAAAGTGTAGAATCGATTGCTGTGTACTGGAGGGCTTCCCTCGGACGTGACACGGTGACTCACGAACCCGATATTTGGATAACCATTTATGAGGACTTGGGTGTCAATTCACTAAATTAATGGTTTTATTCGCCATGCATCATCAATGGCGATTGATCATGGCGATATGTATAGTTAATTGTTCACGGTTTTTTTTTTATTGAAATCATAGTGACATCTCAAGTTCAATAAACATGGACTGTGGTCAATCGCGGACCATCGGTGGATGAATAATCGAATATAGGAAAAGAGTATGAATCGCAGAGAATAGCGATGGGATGTTTAATTACATTGTATGATTGGCGATAATTGTGTGTTTTGAATCATTTGAGTTGATCCTATTTTCAAGAGTGGAATATTTGGCGAAATCGTTGAATTTCTCAAAATTTACATTCAATATATTTTACTTAAGCTCGTTGTAATTTATATTTGAATGAATCTTATATCGCGATCCTTTTGACGCAATTTTGGATCATTGCTGGTTCTAACTATGTGACATATATCTATCACAAAAATACTTTCGGAAATTTTTCAGGTTAAATTCAGAAGAATTTAAATTAACTAAATTGATTAATATCGTCGATTAATTGAACGTACTAATGGATTAATTGAGCAAAGCGATTAGTAGCAAAAGACAGGGTCTAACGGATGAAAAAACCTGCTGGGTTGTGTACAAGACACGACCGATTGCGATTACATTGAAAAATGCAGTGATTCAAATATTAACGAAGTTATATTATTGGTAGAGGTGACGTTTCTAGGTTCTAAATACAAGAAATAATATTTCCACTGATTTGTAAAGCAATTCTAGTTTAAATGATTACTATTTTGCATAGCGTATGCACTATCATTAAGAACTATTTATATCATTTCCTATGCTTTTGTTATATGTACTAGTCTTATTAATAGCATTTTTTTTATTATGTCTTTTATTTAGCCCAGATTTTAAATGTATTTGTCTCCACATAACTCGGTCCATGGCTGCTCGTCGCCAGCCACTTAAGGCACGGATGCTTCTGAGATCACCCTCCACTTGATCGATCCACCTTGCTCGCTGCGCTCCTCTTCTTCTTGTACCAGTCGGATTAGATTCAAGAACCATTTTCACTGGGCTGTTGTCCGACATCCTTATGACATGCCCAGCCCCATCGTAGTAGTCCGATTTTAGCTGTCCGTACGATAGGTGATTCATAGGCCGTCTCCACGTTCCGTCTTCCATCTGCGCTCCGCCATAGATGGTCCTCAGTAACTTTCTTTCGAAAACACTAAGAGTGCGTTGGTCCTCTGCCAACATAGTCCAGGTCTCGTGTCCACAGAGAACAACCGGCCTAATGAGCGTTTTGTAGATGGTCAATTTCGTGCGGTGGCGTACTTTTATCGATCGAAGGGTTTTTCTAAGTCCAAAGTACGCACGATTCCCTGCCAAAATACGTCTCTGAACTTCTCTGCTGGTGTCATTATCGGCGCTCACCAGTGAGCCCAAAAACACGAGCTCGTCAACCACCTCGATATCGTCCCCGTCTATCAATATTCTTGGTGGGAGGCGTAGTGTTTATTCTCTAGAGCCTATTCCTCTCATGTATTTTGTTTTTGACGCATTTATTGCCAGTCCGATACGCCTAGCTTCAGCTTTCAGTCCGATGTAGGTTTCCGTCATCTTCTCAAGGTTACGTGTCACAATATCAATATCGTCAGCGAAGCCAAAAAGTTGTACGGACCTTCGGAAGTTGTACGGACTCGTGTCGATCCTTCGCTCTTCGCTATTGGTGATAGACGACGGCAAAGGATTTGGGACAGTACCTTGTAGGCGGCGTTCAGTAATGTGATTGCGCGGTAATTGCAACAATCTAGCTTATCATCCTTTTTATAGACGAGACATACCACTCCTTCATCCATTTCTGCAGTAGAATCACCTCCTCCCAATTCTTAGAAATTATCCAGTGCAGCGCTCTAGCCAGTGCCTCTCCTCCATGTTTGAGCAGCTCGCCTGGTAACTGGTCATTGCCCGCGGCTTTGTTGTTCCTCAGATTGCCGATCTCCTCACGTATCTCCGACAGATCAGGTGCTGGGAATCTGTCGTCCCAGATTGATTCCTGTGTCGTTCTCTGTATCTTGTGCTCCGCAATTCAGATGCTCGTCATAGTACCGCTATCACCTTTCGATCACCTCACGTTCGTTCGTGAGAAGTTTACCACTGGTATCTCTGCATATTTCGGCTTGTGGCGTGTAGCCTCTACAGTTCACCTTCTCATAGAATTTCCGTGCGCGGTGCAGCTGTTCCATCGCTTCGCGATCTTGGTCTTCCTGGTGGCGCTTTTTTCTCCGGAAAATCGTGTTCTGTCTGTTCCGCGCCGGACTGTATCGTTCCTCGTCTGCTCTCGTGCGGTATTGCGGCATCCTCGCCCTTGCTGCATTCTTCTCTTCGACCAACAGCTGACATTCGCCGTCAAACGAATTTTACATCCCGCCGTGAACAGCAGTCGTAGGCTCGTTCCAGCCTTGATTCCTCGTCATCGAATCTCGTATCATGTGGGCACTGCACGTAATTGAAGAAACGGGTCTTTTTCAATACGCACATCCTTGCACTGATTGGCTGCCACCCAATCACACGCTGGTGCATCTTGCCCAACACTACCAATCCCGTTCCTAAAACGCTGGTTGTGCCACAGCTCTGGTAGAAGGTAGCCGCTCGATGCCCACTTTTCCACACCTTCTATCCCGTCCAACAAATTTCCTGTAGTGCTACGACATCGAAGCCGCGGATTTGAAGCTAATCATGCAGCATTCGGTCGTATCCTGGGAAGCCAAGCGATTTGCAGTTCCACGTGCCAAGCTTCCAATCGTATTCCTTAGTTCGTCGCGTAGGGTTTTGCCGATAAATTTTCACACTAATCACCCTGTGTCTTCTGAACCGGAAGTCGGATGATTTGATTAAAAAACAAGTAGTTTTAATAGTTAAGGTGCTCTTTCATTTGAATATTAGATGGACGAAATCAGTTCTGCGCTCTACGAGCAAAATGGGTGGCATTATTTAATAAATGTCGTTTTCGCTTGATGCCAAACCTAACCCAGTTTCCACTCTAACTGCTGTCAAACCGTTTGTTTGAAGCCAGTTTCGAACCTAGTTTCAACGTAATGTGTCTGATATAAACGGGTTAACCTCAAGGATTATTCGGAAGTTTTACTTTTCAAAATAAACGTCTGGCAGGTTCAGAGTTCAAGCACAGAAAGAGACCTGCTCTCTGTGTTCTGTATTCAGTTCACTTTTTGTTATTGTTATAGTGTTACACACTAAGTTTAATCTAAACTTATTTTGATACTTCTACACTGAACCAAAACAGGACGCTGATACAACACAACGTTGTTGAACTGAAAATCGAGTCAGTTTCGAACCTGGTTTATATCAGGTTTGCTCAAGCCCCCGTTGCTAAGTGCGAAATCAACACAGTTTCGTGTTTCACTTTGCTCCGAAACATCGTTTTATCATCAAGCGCGTAAAACTCCTACTACTGGAATATGGCGGAAAGTCGTTTACACAAAAATATCGAAATCTCCGTTAAAAATGGACGGATTTGAACAATCTATGGCTTGTTGGATAGCTATTACTATGCGGAATCTAAGACTAAAAACATATTCTATTTTCAAGGCCAATTGTGGCATATATTGATGAAAATTTTGGCATAAATCTTCGTATTACTCAAAAAATAACATCCGATCTCAAAACCATTCAATAGCGTTCAAACGAGCCTTAGCTTGTTGAAATCGGTTTAGTCATCTCTGAGAAAGTGGAGCGGCCAGTTCGTGCTTGAATCTCATCCGACACAGTCGGAAATTGCTTACGGTCGAGACGATAGAAACAAAGACAATACAGTGTAGTGAACAATAGAGTGTCCGAAATGGGCAAATACGATTCAACAAAGCCTGAAACTAGGCCTACAAGACCAAATTCAATTTGTATTGATTTCAAGCGCTGCAAAGTTAGACCAGCAGCAACCGAAATTGAAATCTTGCTTAAGAAACGAATGCATCTAAACGTTAATGATGTAAAAAACGGGATTAATGACGTTAATAACGGGGTGCACAGTGTTGGTCATGACAATGTTAAATATAAAATCCCTGTGTACATGGTGGACAATACCATAGAAGTACGTGTGCATGACGGCGAAGTTCTTCCCATCGAAAGAGAAGTATGGCGGAATTTTTTCCCGGGTATCCGGAATGGCGTGCGAGTGGTACGTATGCAACTACGTAAATCAATTCCATCTTACATCATTTGTGATCAAGACGGGATACATCCGTGTAAAACGCTGATTACGTATGAGAATCAACTGGTTACATGTCAGTTTCGTGAACAACCTGCACACTACGGCAAACCTTGCACTGAAACTGCGAAAAGGACATCTTCAAACAAAAACAAGGACAACCGCTCAACAGTGGAAACTAGTGAGCGCAGTACTCCTGTTTCATCATCAAACCAACCAGCACCTGTAACTAATGTACAACAAGGCGCGTCTACAGCAACTAACAATGAACCCAAAACTGCGAATTACAAGGAAAACGAAGAAAAAACGGAAACCAACAACGATAGTACCGATGCGACAATGGATGACGAGACGAGCCTCGAACAAAGTGCCCCTCAATCATCACAAGATAAAAATGGAAGCTCCTCTCCCCCTAGAAAAAGGGTGACAACGAGATCCAATGGTAAAAAAAAAATTTTATCTAATAAAAATATGGCTCAATCGACCACGTAAAGCTTGTACGCAAAATGGCCTGAATAAAAAAACTTTTATAAAAAAAGTGGAGCGATGAAAAAATTCGTTGAAAGGTTCACGCACATACACAGACATTTTCCGATCTCATAGAACTGAGTCGAATGGTATATAACACTTTGGGTATCCGAAGCTAGAGTCTCACTAACAAGTGAACCAATACCTCCCCATTACTTGCTGATCAGCGCCAATATCTAAGAAAAAAAAAACTTACATCATAGGATGAGTCGTCATGATTTTAATTAGTGGGTTGAACCATACTGAAGACCTCAATTGTTTCGAGTTTTCTACCTTTATATAAGTTGCACTTTTCCTGTTTTCATTGAAAGGAGTTTTTTTTTGTGTTGAGAGAATGGTTATATGCGAAAAATTTCATATTAGTGACCTGAGTTTTGGGCACAAGAAAGTGAAAGACAACTCGAAGAAAACCTATTGAACTACTGAATATGTTTCTCGATTATCTATAAGCAGTAGCATTAAACTTAAAACCTTTGCAGCATTGTCCTATGCAACCTCTATGCATTATCAAGAGGAATTTTTCAAACTCACCATATAGTTAACGCTTTTAGAGTAATGGATTCCGTGTTGAAGTGGCTTTTAGCTTGTCATACCGGATACGTAAAAGTTCATTTCAAATGCGTTGCATCATTGTCAATATATAGAGTTTGATGAATCCAGTAAATTTCACGTATCATTTCCTTTTCCATTACAATTCCCGTGTCGGTTGCCAGCGTTCGTGTGGATATAATTTAATGTTATGTAAGCAGTTTGACATTTGACCCATTCTTCAACATAAATCCAAAATCGCTTGAGGCTTTAGCTTGTTTTAGAATGATGAATCTAACAATTTGCTCAAAACATGCTGATACTCAAGTTTCGCTCATACCATTCTATCCAAATAGTAAATCTTCCCATTTCAGAGTTTTCATTTCTCTTGAATACCACAAAGTGGCATTAATTTTCACAAAGCAATGATTGATGACAGCGTCATGCGGTTGTCATGTCCATGCCGCGGTTTTCGTCTCGGTGAGCTCATTTCTTGCTGAAGTGAATGTTTGGACCTTACTTGTAGCTCCGCTCCCGCCAATTGGGGTCGAACAGTATGGATGGCAGTGCGAAGCGATGGCTGTTCCAACATTCTTCTTTTCCTTTTGGGAGTCATGGAGAGCAAGGCTGAAGGTGGTATTTTGGTCGTCTGAAAATGGTATAAACCTACCACTAGTAGTCAGTGACGCAACTCATCAATCGCGACCTAGAGAGCGTCGGTTGAATGTTCGGTCCCAAAGCTATGCAAATTAGGCTAAGCCTATAATTGAAAGTGAGACCTCGACCCCGACATGTTGTCAATAAATATTAAAATCAATTGAACGTGTCGATCTATGATTACAGGGTAAGCGTAAATAAAAGCACAGAATCACATGAACTGGTGACTATTGGAATTTATAATTTCATCGTATCCATTTCACACTGATACTGAATTTGAAGAGAGTTTATTGAACTAACCTTTAGTATCAAGTGATCTTTCCGTTGTTTTTTGAATAGATAGTAATTTTATGAGGGTTTTACTATAAATATGCACCAGTCCATGACAAGAACTTTCGTG
Source organism: Malaya genurostris (assembly GCF_030247185.1). Lineage (NCBI taxonomy): Eukaryota > Metazoa > Arthropoda > Insecta > Diptera > Culicidae > Malaya > Malaya genurostris. Next base: position 91,445,308 of record NC_080572.1, on the reverse strand, counting down.
GTAGGTTTATTTATCCCATTCATACGTGAATCAGCTTACCGAAACTTGTTGCATTATGGCTGAATGCATGAAAAGCATTTTTTTACTTCTTCCTCGATCAATTTCTCGGAAAAATGTGCCACGGACAGGCCAAGTAGTGCCTTCAGTCAGCTTATCCGGTTTGTAGCGGTATGCGTAAAATGTAGGTGTCTGTTTTAAGGTAGGGAATTTCTTTCTCATTAACTCGGAAAACAAATTTCCGTAGTTCCTTATGCAGCGTGACGAAATAGCAAAATCCGTTCATCGTGGGTAGCCAAAGAGCGAGTTGACTGACGTATGGAGAAATGGAGACCATATCGTACCTAGCAAGCCATCGTTCAACAAGGACCACTTTTGGCTGCGATTATACAACGGAGAGAAAAACATAAGGAATGCCGGCTATGCATGAATTTCTTAATGATCTTAATTCCAAAAGTAGTTTCAATATAGGCTTTTCCATTGCATGTTGGAGGGCTGCTTGTGAAGAAAGAAAGATTGACCAACTGTTTATGCATATAGAGCACAATTAAGCCTTGTCGGTACCGTAAGAGCGAATAAGCATCTAGGCAGCAGGTTACAAAGCAAAAGGGCAATGAAGTGGAATTGACACTGACAAATCACGGTGGAAAATTTGCGTGTTTTTGTGTTTCTTTGAAATGTTTTCAATAGGATACCCAAGAGGTTACTTTGCGTGATGACATTTTTTTCTACTGGCAGCTGCATTGTAAGATCTAAGTACGATTTTGATGCACCTCTGTTGTTTTCTGATTACGCTTCAACGGCTGATAATTACACGCAACGACCGAAATTAGCTTAATTGATTTTAACTACAATATTTCCAAAATGACTATCAAATTAATCGAAATTAAGAATTTACTTTGCTGAAAAATCTTGCTTTTGGAGAAAGTGTTTAGTTGGCGAATAGCCTAGACACAAACCAGCAAAATTTCAATCCAACACGAAATTCTCATTGGCAACTAATTTTGAGATTAAAATCAGAAAAATTGACTCATCATCACTGCAGAAAAATAGCACAAAGAAAGCAACAATATAATTGGTTTTAATAATAAGTTTTTTAGCCAAGAACTCATGAGAAGTGTCAAAGCAAAATAATCCAATTAGAACCTCAAAAAACTAGTCTAGTTGAAACTGCTTGCTAATTGTTTTGATGTTTTTTTCAAGTTTTACGATATATCCATATCTAAATTTCTAAACCGATGTGTAAAAATGCCATAAACTCTTAGTGAAAAGTTTATTTATACAGAATTTGGTTGCATTTGATGCGATTGTGCGTAATAATGTTTATATTTTATGTCAAACGAAGTTCGTTGTATCTTCCAACCTATATTGCAACTAGTTGTAGTTTTTTTAGGTGAAGGTTGTAGTTTTTTTTAGGCGAAGGCTATATCGAAACAAAAAACCTGTTTCAATCCACCTAGTGGTGTAATGATGCCTTTCTCATATTACTCATTACATCATAAATATTACCGTGAAATTCGCAAAAACAACTAGTTCATTGAATAGAAATAGGAAAATTTTTCGGATCTAATCTCACAAACTCTACAAATCCTGTAGTTCCGGAAATAGTATCCACAACAAATTCAGGAATTCCGTATGAAACTGTAAGATTTTTCCTTTGATAATGTAAGTTTGTGAAAAACGATTTGGCCATCTTAAAGTAAGTTTGTTGATTTGCAGTTTTCAATCACCATTTCAAATTCTTCCGAAACCGGATTCAGATGACCGGAATAGCCGAAATTGATTCGTTCGTTTCGAGCAACCAATATGACCTCCAAATTGGAACAGTTTTGAACCTATAGTTAAACCTAGACTTACTATCTCATGCTCTATTTTGATTAAACCAATTAAACGAAATTTAACAAATGAAACAAACCTGCGTTTCTATTACTTCTGCAAGTCAAGCTAAACGGCATGAATCAGCAGCATAAACCATGTAGTAGGATTATTATTATTATTATTATTATTATTATTATTATTATTATTATTATTATTATTATTATTATTATTATTATTATTATTATTATTATTATTATTATTATTATTATTATTATTATTATTATTATTATTATTATTATTATTATTATTATTATTATTATTATTATTATTATTATTATTATTATTGACATCACTACAACACCGGAACGGTATTACTACACTACCGGTTGTAAAAATTGCTTTTTTTCAAATAAGCTTCAATTCATTGACATTCTTTTATTTTTTATCATTTATTTAGCCCAGCTTTACATTCTTTTATTTATTTCAAAAAATTTTATCAACCCCAGCACCGTCTTTTACCAATATCACACACTAGTAGCAGATATCCGTAACTGTTTCATTTTCTTTATAGCGTGTACGAAATAGAACAAAGCACGCATTGTATTGTCATTCTATATGCCAGTTTGAAAGCTTCGACACTCATCGCCCTGTAACTGCGGAACCGAAAATCGGATCCGGATGAAATTTCACAGTAGCTTTAAAAATAATATGAGCTTCAATTCAAATCAAGATTTGTGAAAATCGGCTCAAACATCGCAGATAAATCGAAGTGAATTCTATTTTTGGAGCTTTTCATCACCACTTTCGGTGCTTCCGGAACTGGAAAAGAGAGGACGTGTAGCGGCACTTTATGATTAAGTTTTTATGCCCACAAACTAACAAGTTCTGCAAACTAGGAAAATTTATCAGACAGTTTTATGGGATTTGTACCTGTTTTTGACCATCGTTCGTGAAAACATACTAATGAAATTGATAATTTTCCACTTATCACGCTTTATTTCTGGAACCGAAAGTCGGATCCAGATAAAATGTTTTACAAATTTTTAGGAAACTATAAGACTTTTCATTTGAATCTTAGTTTGCGAAAATCGGTTGAACTGTTCCAGACATAACTGAGTGCAAACTTTTTCTCAAAGGGTGTAGCCGGGTTTTCATACAAAAACTGCCCTCAAACAGAACAAAAATTTATATACGATGCTTGAAAGTGTTTATATTGGAGATGATTTTCCCAAAATTTTAACCCTTTAACTGCCATATTGGCGGAGTTAGGAAGGTTCTTCTGATTTTCATTTTATTTAATTTTTTCAAAAACCTCTTTAGCAAAAAAATTGGAAAAAATCAGGAATATTTTTGGGAATTATAGGAAACCTCTCCGATTTTTTTCAGAATTTTTCAAAATGTATTTCATATGAAAAAAAAAATGTTCAAAATTTCCGAATCTTGTTTAATCGCACTTACAGTAAATAAATCATTTATGAGTACATTACGTAGTATTTTTTTCAGATTTTTAGAGATTCACTCGGAAAAGCATGCATCTCCATCAAATTGTCATCATCCAATGGAGACGCATGGTATTTAATTCTATAATCATATATTACATGCCATTAAAACTAAACGCCATGCGTTTCAATCTACAACTTGAGTTCAGGACTAAAGAAAGAATTTTCATAAGGAAGGATCGGTGAGAGAAACATGAATCAGAACTAATTGACAAATATTCAGGTTTTCATATACGGTTTAAAGTTTGTATTCATGAACTGATAAGTCATTTTAAATTTATTTTACATTTATTGTATTCAAATAAAATAATAACTATATTTAGTAAAAATTCTAAAGGACAATTAAATTATAGTTCTTTTGCAGAAAAAAAGTATTCTTAGATACCAAGCGCAAAATCAAGGAAAATTCGAAACCATGCGAAATCTAAAAAACTATCAGTTTTAAGGTAAAATGTTCGTCGACGTTCTGTATCACATGGTATGAATAGCCAAGTTGCCTGAAATTGCTCAACAAGACAGCTAAAGTCAAACGGCTCAAGCTCATAAAGACATATTAATCAAACTGGGGTCGGACTACCAATAAATCCGTCGAAACAAAATGTATGAGAGGGAAAGGCTTTAAAATATAACACCTTCCCACCCGAATAATCGTTCGTGGCGACGATATTGTGGTGGTTCATGAATTCGTGTATTCATTCATTTATGACCGCGGATAAGGATACAAGAAAAGTAATACGTCACCATAAGAAATTAATCAACGGTGTATAAAGCAAGGTTTCCAAGAGCTGCTTGGAGATCCACCTATCATACGTACAGCTGAAATTGGACAGCTACGATCGGCTGGGCATGTCATCAGGATATGCAAACATTTGAAAATTGTTCTTGAATGTGATTCGGAAGGCTCAAGAAAAAGAGAAGCATAGCGAGCAAGGTGGATCGATCAAATGGAGGCAAAGAGTGGTCATAGTCTGAGCTGTACGGAGACGACTTCTAGATACATAATAAACGGGCTTGAGCTGATACGCGAGAAAAGTACTCCACGAAACACCAGGAAAAGACCACTGAGTGCAAGTAAATTCGTTTAACTATATTTGCGAAAGCGTTTGAAATTCAATTTTTACACATAGCTCAGTTTCTCATTCATTCTTAGTTAATACATATTTCGATTAAAGCAATAAAACATTACGATTTTCCAAAACTGTTTTATAAACGGGTCTCTTCAGGAAATAGCAAAAAATTGAAAATATTAAGTTTAAAAGAACATGTTGTTTGTATAGAAAATCGACGATGCGAATTAATACGTTCTTTTTGGGTCTTCGGAACTTGCTGCAGGCGCTTCGACTTGATTTCTATCTGGTTTATAGTATTTCTTAGGACTGCTAATAACTATCCGGTTATAATCTTATATGACTACCCCGCAAGATGTTGAATTTAGAAACGAATTACATCAGTTTGCTGGCACATATGTTTACTAATGCATTGCCTACATCATTGCTTGGTATATCGACCCAGTCGTGCGGGCGTGTGTAAATAACATAAGGAATAAAATTCTTTTACGTCAATACTCAAGCCCTGAGCTCAAGTTGTAGATGGAAACGCATGGTATTTAGTTCTAAGGGCATGTGGTATATGATTTTAGAACTAAGTACCATGCGTCGTTATACCCGTCCACATTTTTTTCAAAAATCTGAAAAAATACAGAGTAATGTACTCATAAATGATTTATTTTTGATGTAAAATCTAGAGTGGTACCAAAATTGTAAGCGCGATTAAAAAATCGAAAGTTTTGAACATTTTTTTTCATATGAAATTCATTTTGAAAAATTCTGAAAAAAATCAGAGAGGTTTCCCATAATTCCTGAAATATTCCTGACTTTTTTCAATTTTTTTTCTAAAGAGGTTTTAGAAAAAATTAAATAAAATGAAAATCAGAAGAACCACCCTAGCTCCACCAATATGGCAGTTAAAATTTTTAAAATTTTGGGTAAATCATCTCCAATATAAACCCTTTCAAACAGTGAATATCAATTCTTGATCTGTTTGGGGGCAGTTTTTGTATGAAAACCCGGCTATACCCTTTTTACATATTACCATATAACTCCAGAACCGAAAGTCGGATCCAAATGAAATTCGATAGCAGGCTATGGGAACATAATATCTTTTATTTGAATCTTAGTTTGTAAAAATCGATTTAGCTATCTCTGAAAAAAGTGAGTTCATATTTTTTATATTTTTTGGTGCATATCATCGTATATCTCTGGAACCAGAAGTCGGATCGGGATAAAATTCAATAGCAGACTATGGGACCATAAGACCTTTCACCTCCCAGCTCCCAGCCACCTCCGCGAAAAGTGAGTGCATATTTTTGTTACATACATACACAAATACACACACACACACACACACACACACACACACACACACACACACACACACACACACACACAGATTTTAGGAGTCAGTTCGTCGAGCTGAGTCGAATGATATATGTAACTCGGCCCTCCGGGCCTAGGTTTAAAAGTCGGTTTTCACAATTATTGCATAGCCTTTTTATATGAGAAAGGCAAAAAAAGGTAAATTTATATTTGTTCAAAACATAGTTTTGGATAAAAAAAAACCCTTCAACTAGTTGAATGGAAATAGAGTGGGCCTTGACTAAGAATGACAGCACGTTTAATTAATGAATCCAACTAAAAAAATAGCCATTTCTACCAATATTTTATCATTATTAAGGGAATGAGAACTAACAAATCTAAATTAGCAAATGTAGAATTTGTTTAGTTGTCTCAAAAATAACTAACTAAAATAAAAAAATCAACTATTTTTTTCGCTAAAATACTGATCTCGGTCTTTACATGTAGTGTGTATTAGTGTTCACCAAAACGCAAAACATTTCACCTACGTTTCACCAAGTCAGTTGGCAAAGAGGGAAGGTGCGAGTATCGGAGCCGTTCATATAAAAGGATACTTTTGTACGAGATATGGTTAGAAAGTTGGAAACCTGAGAACTCTCATCAAGATACTGGAAAAGCCAAAAAGAAGTGAAAACAAACCACATCGGTTGCATCCGGGGGTGTAAGTTCTACAGTGAACTACTGTGCGGAAAATTAGAATGCATACAAGTAATTTGATTCTAGGTCGCTTGATTCTAGTCGATTTTTTTCAGAAATATTCGGAGATAAAATGCAAGTAATTGCAGTGTGAGTATGGAGCGCTTTTGAATTTCAATTTGTGACAATCAGATACGATTACAGCGGATGTTTACGTTCGGGAATGCCTGCAAACATGTCAAAGCAGTGAATTCCATGTCAAAGACTGGAAAAATGTGTCCAAAACCGTTGGCAAACAGTTTGTACTGAATTTAATGAGCAGTGTGAGATCGAGGGTCTGCTCCTTGGCGTACAATTAAATATTTCTCGGAAATGTCACGTCAAACTGTGGTAGAGTGTAACAGACAATAGAACAACTAAATTTGCTCGAAAACAGAGCTTGTATTGTTAACACATCACTGAACTAACTAACTGAACTGACTAACTAAGAACAATATTTTTTTTTGCCGAAAATCAATTTTATTCATCAATGTAATCTTCTTGTAAAGCAATTCAATCACTCTACTGCTTATCTAATTACTCGATGTCGTGCTTGGAGATGAATTTGTCTTTTGCCTCAAAATAGGCTTCACGTTCAGTAATTACTTCCTTGTACTGTTTACTCGAAGTATTACTAGTAATATTGTGAAGACGGTACGACCACTTTGTTGTAATTTATTGAAAGATGGCTTTTTGGTCAAGTGTTGCTTTACAAAATATTTATTTTGCGTTAAAAGCCGACGTTTCGAAGGAATATCCCTTCATCTTCAGGGCAACTATAAGGTTAACATACTTGATTAGTCACAGTTTTCACATTATACAATTTCATAACAAATTGTTTACTTACAAACGACAACAAATATTTTTTGTCAAATGGATTGAAACATTGAAAATGGTCGAAAACGGGAACGGCTACTCTACACTTAAAGCACAAACGGCGTGAAAACATTAATTTTGAACGAACTGCGATATGAATTTGTAAGCTTGTTTTAACTTACACAGTCACTTCCCCCGCACATCAAACCAGATTAAACATTGAAATTTTTCAGTCATGGCTGATAATAGAGCAAAAATCAGAAAGAGATAGATGAGCAGCAATAGACAGCGATTTAGTTTTCTGCATTTGAACGTGATTCAATAGACATCGATGATGGTGAACGTTCTGGTCGTTCAATTTAGATGGTGACTTCAGAAAACATAAAAAGGTCCACAAATTTGTTACAGCTAATCGTAAATTGAGTTGCGTGAGATAGTAGAAGCCGTAAAGATATCAGAAGGCAGTATGCTCACAATTAGCAGTTTTTGCCCATGTTTATAAATAATGAACCAGATTCTTTTGTGTGACAATGGATGAAAGATGGATCAATCACTTCACTCTGGAATCAAAACGATCATTAGCGTCCAAAGCTGGAACAGTCAGCTGGAAAGGTTATGGTTTCAGTATTTTGAGATTCACATGGTATAATATTTATCGACTGTCTTGAGAAAGGAAAATCAATCCATCAATAGCGAATACTACATATCGTTGTTAGATCGTTTTAATGCACGAATCAAGGAAAAAATGATCAAACATGTCGAAGAAAACAACCACTGTTTCACAAAAACAATGCACCGATTCTCAAGTCTTTGAATTGCTTCTTCATCCACCGTATAGTCTATATCTGGCCCCCAGTGATTACTGGCTATTCGCCGATTTAAATTTAAAAAAATGCTCACTGGTAAGAAATTCATCTCAAATGACGAAGTGATCGCTGAATGTGAAACTTATTTTCATTCAAAAGACAAATTTTTCTACAAGCATGGCATCGAGGAATCAGAGAAACGTTGGAATTTGATAAGTTGAACTATTATTGCAAAGGTAGTTCAACTTGAAATGTTTATTTACTGATGAGTTTAAGGCGATATTTGAAAAAAAAACTGAAACAAATATGTGCTTTTTGCACTAAGCAGTTACTATACAACCAAAAAAAAAAACCCTTGATGTTCAATTTTTTTATTTAAAACAGTAATGGCAAGACACAAATATTGCAGTATTTTAAATTTATGATCTGAAAGTTTCCCGTGAATGGGACTAGATTATCTAATTTTTTATGAACAATTAAATTGGTTTATTACTTACTTTGCATTCAACCGATGCTCTATATTCTAAAATCTATTCGAATAGCAAGCGAAAAACCAAAACAAAAGCACAAAAAAAGTTTCTGGGTATTGCGCTCCACGCATTGGAATCCCCCTTCGAAGGGTCGACTGAAAACGTTTAGGTTCAGCTTCTACTCGGCTTAACAAAAGCTCGATAGTCACCGGCGACTACATTCTGGCTAGGTCACGAATAAGGAAGTATTTAAACATTGCATCTAAGCATGATCGAAAGCAAACAGCACCAGAGTGGAACTGTCGATTATGAAACACGACGATGATGAACGATAAACGATGTGTACATAGTATTTTATTCAGGGCCGCCTAATAACTCGATTATTCATTGCGAAGGTGCGAGACATTCACCTCTTCGGAACCTATAAATATGAGATTGAATTGACCCTAGAAGCTGAGGCTCAGTCAGCAGGTTTAAATTGATGATAATGGTCTTTGTTAGCTTAAATTAAGTTTCTAGTTTTTAGTTCTAATAAATCAGTGGACTTAGTACTAATGTTGCACTACAGATCGGCTACCACAAACTTGGTTGAAAGTTGTCAGTGAACCACTTATTATCAGAAAAGCAATTCCAGATGAAAGATAATGATTTATTCCTATGACTAATTATCAATGCACTCTGAATAATCTAACGTATCCATACAACATAAATTTTGACAAGGGACTTTGGAAGTTGGCATGAGATGTACAAATCGATATCTGCAGAATGTATCCGTTTTCATGTTGTTAATCGAAACAACAGCTTTATAGTCTTTATCGATATGAAATTGCCGCCAAAATACAAATAGGTCTGGATTCTATTAGAATATTGTTAGAACTATTATTTTACTTGAGCAGCACCAGCCTTTTATTTCTATTCCGTGTTTCTTTCCGTACAAAGAGATAAAATAAGGATTATCTTTCCTAATACGTCTCTGAAACATTTTAGTGTTTTGCATTTTGCATTCCATTGAAAAAAATTAACTTATATTCTGATTGACAAAACGCACTTAAAAATGTTTATCTGTTCTTCTGTTTATCGTCATAACCAAATAAAATAAGATTTAGGGACGTAACACAATTTCATATTAAATAATACCGCTCCAGTGTCACAACTAATTGAGCGTACCTTTCATTTATCACACTAGTGTTTGTTAGAAATTTTCGGAAGCTGACAATCGGTATAGACAAAATTGTTTCGTTTGGTCCACAACTAACATAACCTAAAAATTGAAACAGATTTGACCTAAGTTCGGCGGATTTTTTTTGTTTTCTACCTCGTCACCCTAAATGACGAGTTGCGGCTTAAAACACAGTTCATTCTGTAATTCCGTAACCGGACAAAATTGAGAAAAATTGGACACCCCTAAACACGTATATATTTGGAAATACTTCATCAATGTGTGAAATATTTTGCAGACTGATGAACGTATGTAAAATCAATTTTTGTTTATACTACAAACTTTTAGATCGAAGATGGCATCGAAAGAATAGCAAATGCGAAAAGCTTGTGCGCGATCGAAATGAAAAACCGGATCACTCAGTAATAAAATTTGCTTGGTTTTCTTGCAAGCAGTCCATGCAAGCAGTCCCAGTAAATCCGAACATCGGACGCATCGTGCACGAAAGCTTTTGATTGCGTTTCGAGCTTACATAGTGCATCGGTAGAACAAAAGAATGAAGATATACCAAAGCAGAGAGCGGATGTCTGATACTCGGGGGATGGAATATATCGGGGTTGGATTTCAAACCCCGAATTTAGGGCCAGAGTTTTTCTGGGCCTAACAGGCAAATTACCTTAAGGTTAAAGCCTCTATTTTTTTTTATTCAATAGTATAATATATATTTTTAGGCACACTGCTTAAGCTCTAAGATGCCAAGGGTATTTCCTAATCTTAATTAACGACTAACTTAAAACTAGAATAGTATCATTAGATTATGTCGTATAGAATTTTTGGAAAAAGCTTTTAGCTGGCGTTCGGCAGTGGTCGGTGAATTGAATATTGCATGACTTCCAGTTGGTGCTATCTATGGCCGCTTCCTTTCAGTTCGTGTGGGTCCGCGGGAAACACCCCCAGGCTACGAAGGCCCGGCGGGTGGCCCGCATGCTGGTCATCGACTGGAGCGTAGGACCGTAGGCGGTGATGGTGATGTTACGAAGAGATGAAAAAATAAAAAAAATAAATATTGTGGAAACCGAGGTAAATAGGGGGTATGGAAACAAAATGTCTGAAAACTACAGAGATCTAATTAGTTGCCATCGAGATGGTGAAGAAACGGGGGAAGGGGGAACGAAAAGTTAGTGACAAAAAAAGATCTTGTTAGTTCCAATGAAGATGGTGGACAGGGACGGTGATCGAGAGAATCGGGCGGATGTTAGTGTCGAACCTGTAGGTGGAGATTATACTTTCTGAGCGAGGTATAACAGATTACACTTGGATATTAATGTGTTTGAGGTACTGGTATATAAGAAGCATATAAGAGATATCCCGACTAGCCAACACATCTCGGACCGGAACTTCAGGTGGTCTACCTCGGGTCACGATACTCCGTACACGTCCATACGACATGCTCGATGTCCTGATAACCGTCACCACAAGCGCAGAGACCGCTCTCCACGATTCCAATACGCCGGAGATGCGCGTTGAATGTGTAATGGTTTGACATGAGCCGAGACATCACACGAATGAAGTCACGACTCACGTTCATCCCCCTGAACCAAGGTTTCGTCGATACCCTAGGGATAATAGAATGCAGCCATCGTCCCAGTTCGCCATTGCTCCATGAAGTTTGCCAACTTTCGAGAGTTTTCTGACGAGAGATACTGAAAAATTCATTGAAGCAGATTGGTCTTTCGTAAATATCACCTTCTAATGCGCCCACCTTAGCCAATGAGTCTGCCTTTTCATTGCCCGGAATGGAACAATGCGAAGGGACCCAGACTAACGATATTAAATAAGACCGTTCAGATAAAGTTCGCAAGTGTTTCCGTATTTTCCCCAGGAAATATGGGGGATACTTTCCTGGCTTCACTGCGCGGAGAGCTTCTATTGAACTTAGACTGTCCGTGACAATGAAGTAATGGTCTTTGGGCAAGGTTTCAATGATCTCAAGGGTGTACTGAATAGCAGCTAATTCTGCGACGTAGACTGAAGCCGGATCACTGAGTTTGTACGAAGCGGTGATGTTCTGATTGAAGATTCCGAAGCCTGTGGACCTGTTGATGTTTGATCCGTCAGTGTAAAACATCTTTTCACAGTTGACTGTTCTGAATTTATTATAAAAAATATTTGGGGCCACTTGAGGGCGCACGTGAGCCGGAATTCCACGAATTTCTTCTCTCATGGATGTGTCGAAAAACACAGTAGAATCAGAAGTATCCAAGAAATGAGCACGTTTAAAGCCTCTATGATCGATACAAATGTTTAACAATCTTTCTCACCCTATCGGGAAGACGTCGGCTCGAAAATGTCTTGTTTGATATTCCTTCGCTCTGTTTCTCTAGCGATACATAATGTAAACATAAAGCTTTTTTAGGTCAGCGCGGTTGATGCAAATGGTGCAGAATTGTCCGATGACGGGCCGATCGAAGCGCTACGATCGGCCCTATATCGTGCTCAATCGGTCCGATAATCGGACCGATGATCGGACTTATGCGGGTCTACAAATTTCACTGGGGTGTTGGTGATTGCCGAAAATTTGACAGAAGCTGCTATATTGCTATCTATATTGTATACAACATTTTCAATCCGGTAGAAGATGCTACAAGAACTCGAGTCTTTCAATGCATGAACCGTGAGAGAATTTTGCTACATTTCTTCGCTCCATTCCATACTCAGAGCATTTCACGCCCTTAAAAAAAAATCACAGTCTGATAATGATCGTTGCTGTGTGGAATTTCCCAAGAGAGAATCGCAAGTTGGCAATTACCGCAGAAAATCGAGTAGATGATTCAACTCGATGATTCTCATACTAGGTTGCAATATTTCAAAACCCTTGTGTGGAGCATTCACATACATTTTCATAGACACAACTTATACAAAGGTTATATGCACATAGTTACAATAAGCGGCAATAGTAAAATGATTCTATCGCAATTATCAACTGCCTGTATAGAATCGGGTCGCGAAACGAGAATAAGTGACCGTTTGTTGCTTCAGAGAAGTTCCCACAGTAGCATGCTAACCTTTGATTCTCAGAAATCAAAGTTGGCAAATGGTTTGGCAGGCAATATGCAGATGTGGTCGAGCATGCCAAAGTTTCATCACTATCGGAACGATAAACAGAGTAATAGACCGTGAAGAATGCCTAAAGAAGCTATTGTTATCATTCCTCCGCAGCTAAGACGCTCTTTGCTATTCTGGAGCGATTTGTCTTCTTGCCACTACACCAAAGATGCTTAGGAATGGAATGAAGAGAACGGAGTCCATGTTATACCGAAAGAGGCGAATCCACTTAACTACTCGAAGGTGCGACCTATCGAGTGGTATCGCGCTCTTGTGAAGAGATAACTAATTTGTTCGAACATTATCGCGAACAAGTCTTACCCAAGTAGCAAACATTACCCTTATTACCGGTCTTACTTCCACTTCCACTTTCACTTCACTCGCATATCACTTCACTTGATTTTACCCATTACCAGTATCACGCATAGTGAAGTGATCATTGTAGTGGAAAAAACTATTTTTTCATAATGACATCAAGGTCGTCCAAGTAATTCTTTTTGTTTCTGAAGCGACTTCCGTTATAAGGACCTAAATTCGCTTCACTCGATTTTCACCGTGAAGTGATACCGATAATAAGGGTCACAATCACTTCACTTGGTTTTCACTGTGTAGTGATACCGGTAATAAGGGCCATCGTTCTAGCATTGTATTTCTTCGCTCTTCTCGCAACGATTGTGCGATAGAAAAAGAGCAGTTTACTTGTGTACGAGTTTCTTGTTTGATATGTTTCATAGCAGTTATATTTGTTAAGTAGAAACCGAAAATAAAACTACTCAAATGAACTTATTGTAGAATCAAAATCAAAACTTATTGTACATAAACCGATGTGGAACTTGATCCTTTTAGGTTCTTGATTTGGTTTCACCAGCAGTAATATGAATGACTTTCACATTTGGTATAAAAACATGTAAAATCATTTGTCAAACATATCTAACATGAAAACCCGTTCTGTAACAATTGTGAAACATGTCAATTTTAAAAAATTTTTCATTGATACTTGCGTAATAATACCTTCCATTCGAATCTAATCTAATTTTTATTGTTTTTGTCTCTCCACTGTCCGATAGTCGCACCAGTAAATTTGCATTCGAACCTGTTCACCAAAAAGGAGCACTTTTTTCGTTCCAACGAAGCAGTTTGAAAAGACTATCGTTGTCGGAACTAAATCCTCGTGCTTCGACATCCCGTACCAACTGAACAAACAGTCCAAAGTGTTTTTCTCCTGCTGCCAGCGCTCCGAAGCAGCTAGCCTGAATCATTTTGAGGTCTTTCCCTAGTTGTTCATAAACGACCCGAGCCATGTCCAGTGCGTCAACTGCTTCCTGCAATTGACCATTCTCCAAATGGATTTCACCATTCAAAAGCTGCATTTCAGCGTAACACTCCGATGTTTTATCGTGTACTGTTAATCGGTTTATCATCTGCAGATGGTGGATGCATTCTTTAGTTTCACCTAATCTACGAGTTGGACAGTTGTCAAATTATTAATTCTCGTATACATAAGGCATGAGAGAAAGAGAACTTACCTTCGGTATATGGCAGCCATTCGATTATTTATCTTGCAGACTTTATCTTTGGCAAAAATAAATTTCGCTCTTTTCAATGATTGTTTATAGGAATTCAGTGCTTCTCGATATTCTCCCCGATCGAGTAGAAAATCTCCGTACTGCAGGTACGAGTCGCACAACACTGGTTCTAGATTCGCTGAAAAAAATTAACATAAAAAACATTATTTTCCAAAATATACTTTATATCTTTCAGTACGTACAGTCAATTGCAGCTGCATGACTCAAACGTGAGTAAAATTCAAATTTCGCTGAGTTGGTAGCGCCAAACTGTTCAGCGAGTTTCGAATAAACTAGAAACAATCGGTGGTGAATTTCGTTCGCCAGTAGTGTAGCTCCGATGCCATGATCTAACGGCCAGGTTTGACGGACTGCTTGACTTTTGGCTGATTCCAGTACACTAGCAGCATCCTGCAGATTCCCTTCCTCAAGCAGAAACATTCCGTAATAATAATTAGCCAGTGCTCCTACCCGCGTAGATTCCAGGGTACAGTCTTGACATCGGTCCAAACTTATTAGGAAAAACTGCCGAGCAAGCCAGCGTTTGTGCTTGTCTTCCTGAAATGATCGACCAATAGCCAGTAGATTTTCCACCTCGTTTTCATACTGCTTTTTGATTTTATAGTTTTCGGTTTCTTGTAGGGAAGTGAACAGATTGTTGAGCAACTTTTTCGAGTTCTTAAGCCGTTTCTTCTCAATACTTTGATCCGATGTTGGTGGAACTCGGTCATGCTCGTACTCGATTAGCTGCAGCAACAGAAAGGCAGCGTTGACGCACCCGGACTCGTACAATTCACTGGCCAGCGCTTCGTAAAATGGAATCCGCGAGCGACGCACATCCTGGAAGGTAAGCTGCGGTACTTTCTTACGAAGACGAAGTTTGATTGCTGGCAGGTGACCGATGATGGCGGTGGTTAAGCCGGGGCGAACAATGCTATGGGTACTCATGACTGTTTTTAATGCTTTGACAGATGCCATACGAACGGGTTACTCGGATTTAGTGTAGGAAAATTTTGTCTTGTAATATTTCACGCTTCTTAAAAAAAGGCTGCCCAATCATCTGGTAGTATCCACTTCGAAAAGATCTTTCGGATTATGCATTATGCAGAGTGCGTTACCTGGATGATCGATAAATCCACGTGAAATGCATCAGCTCGAATCTAACAAGCGTGTTCTCCTTTTTGTGTTTTGTCTTCGACTCATCAGCACGTTAACAGTTTATATTGAGCTGCTAGCACGACTTAGCAGTTTAACATGAGTTGACGTAAAAGATGGCGCAATATATTATCCTCCAACAAAACAAGTTTCGGGTTACTGGCCGTTCAGGTTTTTGTCATTCATGGATTGGAGTAAAAGTTCGGCAGAGTTCGGGAAAGGTGCTCATACCGGATTTAAATATTTTTGTACGCTTCGTCCCCGATTCATCGGTTCATCGGCTCAATTGTTCAAATATAATAGAGCATGCTTTTAGTCTGCTTAGCGAACTATGTTGGGCTCGATATAAAATGCTAATGCACTGATAAATCGAAGACTAAATTAAAAAAAGTCAAATCGGTCAATTTGATCTTGTGTCAATCAGATTGCTGTACCAAATCTGAAAGAAAATAGCAAATACAAAGAAAAGATAAAAGGATTTCTTTTATTAAATTATTAGTTACTTTGCCTTTCATAGGAAACTGTTCTTCGAGCATCGATGTTTAAATTAGATTTCCAAAATCCTTATATCTGAGAACTTCTAATTTCCTATTTTAACTAAAGACTGTCCCAGAAACCAAAAATCGCTGTCCTTACGCAATGGCTCAGAATCTGTCAATTTTTATGTGCAGTTGTTTATTCGTTGTCATTAGTTTGTTTCGAAATGCGTGCCAAAAAAGTCAAATGTTCTTCGTGCTAAAGAACGTTTGAATCTTTGAACCTATAAGAAGCAGAAACAACCAAAACGTAGCCCGAAACAAGAAGCATAGATCAGGCCGAGGGTTCGAAAGCTGTACAATACGATTCTTGCCGGAAATTTGAACTGCATTATCATGGACGACGAAACCTACGTGAAACTCGATTACAAATCCTTGCCGGGACCACAATATTATACGGTACGTGAAGGGCAATTGTTAAACCAGTCCGAAGCATCGATTGAAAGCGAAAAATTTGGTAAGACAGCTATGGTCTGGCAAGCAATTTGTAGCTGCGGTAAGATTTCGAAACCCTTCATCACCACTGCTTCAATGAACAGAGAAATATACATCAAGGAATGTTTACAAAAACGACTTCTACCCATGATTCGAAGCAACAAGGATCCTGTTGTCTTCTGGGCAGATCTTGCTTCTTGCAACTACTCGAAATCAACAATAGAATGGTATACTACCAAAAATATCACTTTCGTCCCAAAAGATATGAATCCATCAAATTGCCCACAACTTCGACCAATTCAGGAATTTTGGGCATTAACGAAGGCACATCTTAGGAAACATGTCTCGGCAGCCAAAACCATTCAATAGTTCGAAAAAAATTGGAAAAAATTGTCCAAACTTGTCGCCAAGAAGTCTGTACGGAATTTAACGAGGAACGTTCGCAAGAAGGTACGCCAGCTAGTCTACAATGGCTAAGTAGCAAATTTTGAGAATAATATTCTGTTGTTGTAGTCTAATATTATCAGTATGTCGAATAAAATTTGAATATCTAACACTTGTGAATTATTTACAGCGAAATTAAAGTACGTCCATACTTTCTGGGACAGTCTTTAACTAACAGTTTCCAAGCAACAGTGATATAAAAAGTGCATTCAAAATATCCTTCGTTAGTTAGAAGGAAGAAGGAAGAAGGAAGAAGGAAGAAGGAAGAAGGAAGAAGGAAGAAGGAAGAAGGAAGAAGGAAGAAGGAAGAAGGAAGAAGGAAGAAGGAAGAAGGAAGAAGGAAGAAGGAAGAAGGAAGAAGGAAGAAGGAAGAAGGAAGAAGGAAGAAGGAAGAAGGAAGAAGGAAGAAGGAAGAAGGAAGAAGGAAGAAGGAAGAAGGAAGAAGGAAGAAGGAAGAAGGAAGAAGGAAGAAGGAAGAAGGAAGAAGGAAGAAGGAAGAAGGAAGAAGGAAGAAGGAAGAAGGAAGAAGGAAGAAGGAAGAAGGAAGAAGGAAGAAGGAAGAAGGAAGAAGGAAGAAGGAAGAAGGAAGAAGGAAGAAGGAAGAAGGAAGAAGGAAGAAGGAAGAAGGAAGAAGGAAGAAGGAAGAAGGAAGAAGGAAGAAGGAAGAAGGAAGAAGGAAGAAGGAAGAAGGAAGAAGGAAGAAGGAAGAAGGAAGAAGGAAGAAGGAAGAAGGAAGAAGGAAGAAGGAAGAAGGAAGAAGGAAGAAGGAAGAAGGAAGAAGGAAGAAGGAAGAAGGAAGAAGGAAGAAGGAAGAAGGAAGAAGGAAGAAGGAAGAAGGAAGAAGGATGAATGAAGAAGGAAGAATGAAGAAGGAAGAAGGAAGAAGGAAGAAGGAAGAAGGAAGAAGGAAGAAGGAAGAAGGAAGAAGGAAGAAGGAAGAAGGAAGAAGGAAGAAGGAAGAAGGAAAAAGGAAGAAGGAAGAAGGAAGAAGGAAGAAGGAAGAAGGAATATTCAATATATTCGTTGGTAAACATGATTTGGAGAAAGGATTGAATTTTTCAGTTGTTCGTACATACTTCATTCATCAGTCTATTTCGCAACATCGCCATGTATATTTCGTCCAACAGCAGGTCTTTTTGTTTCAAAAGAAGATTTTTATCCAGATAAAAATCGTGCGGCATCCGATATCTTCGCTTGACCTTTTTGCCGGAATGCATTGGCAGTAACAATTTGATTAACAATGCAGGGAAACAATTATAATGTCACTAGGGCACTTTTCAAAACCACTGAAGGAATTTCGAAATATCTAGCATTATCCATTTCCTGCTGATTCAATCGTACATCTACTGTTGTTGCTGCGTTGAATTCACAGAAAAATTGTATCTTGTTACCATCAGATCAGAAGCATCCTCATTTACCGCGCAATAGTAGCCAACGTAGATTGCGCCGCACTCGCGAAGGGCAGTTGCTCATACATTTGGGCGCTCATACATACTGAACTACGATGCTGAGATCCCCGGTCAGCGATAAGCTCTTTGTAGAAATGATATCCGTCGATATTTTCATCTCGTACCGTAGTACGGGCTCATGAATGGACCAATCGTTTGATGAATGGAGATTCAATGAATGGAAAACCGTTTCTTATTAAGAATGATAAGCATCGCTTCGTGCCTGCCTAGTTCGGATGGATAATGAATGTGATCAGCAGGTGTAAAGAGCAGTTTAATTAAGGAAGCAAGACGATCGCGCGGGCTCGTGCTGAGAATCCGTTTCCATTATCGATTGAGGTGGTGGGACGTCTAGTTGTTGTCGTAAAAGAGTCTCGACGAATAAAAACCAATTCGTATCCGGATATTATATCGTGAATTATTTATTTGTAGAATGCTGGAAAAAGTATTAGTCATTATAGATGTACGAAATTCAAACAGTTTCGTGATGATATATTCATTCGGTTCTCATGTCTAGTGAAGTAGATGCCTTTCTATCTAACATGGTTGACATCAAGTTATTCATCGAATTATTACTGAAATATATTACCATCTCTAAGCTCAAAAAAAAATCATGTCAATTTCTATTCATTCGTGATCTAAGGCTTAAGATCAGTAGACTTTAAAATAATCAAACTGCTGTTGCTATCTCACGTAAAATAAACAATGCTAATAAATGTTCAATTAGTGTTTTAGTGATAAATCACTGCAGTGTAACGTAATGTGCTACTAATCCGGTCAAAACCAATCATACTCGTGGTGTGAGTATAAACGGTAACTCTCGTTATTTCCCTTCCTAGCTGTGAGTTTGCCCCTGTGGCAGCTCAGGCTTGAGATCACGAGTAGAAATGATCAGAATTATTGGTCCATTAAACCTTGCAACTGATTGATCCGAACCGAGGCAAATTATGCTTGCGAAATAGCTTCAACAGTATGCTTTCTTGTGTAACGCTGGTCATCTGAATTGAGCCAACATGCTCAATGCGCAGCACTCTCCGTACTTACATTTGAGTGGTGCTGTTTGATGAAAATCGAGAATTCGAACGCGCGGAGAAAATCCAACGAGTGTTCAATCATAAAATCACGCGAGATGTGAAAGCACAAATAATTTTATATTGTGACATATACCAACCAACGACAGATTTATGTTTCGATGGTCTAACTAAAAAAACGCTATGTTAATACGGAAGAAAAAGTAGTAGCTACCAGATGATGGGACTAAATTTTTAGATCTCAGTGCAGTGTCACATGTTTAAGCTTTAACTTAGAAGGAATCTTAATTTCAGTAGGATCGTAGTACTAGATATGTAATTATGCTGTACACTAGGAATCGACTGCAAGGTCCAGCGGATCCGAAAGTCAAGTTCCGTTTCGGAATGTAGTAGCTAGACTTAACTTTGTACATTTGAAGTAACCGGAAGATTCGCTATTAAAATTGTTTTGAATTGGAACCTTTCATTACAGTTGCATGTAGAAACCACATTAAAAAATTTCTCAAGCCAGGCGTATCAGCAATAATTCATTTGAATCTGATCATAGGTCACTATCTGAAATAATTATGCGGAAAGAAAAATATAATTTGACAATTATGTCACTTGTACGATTATATCTTCGAAACTTGACGTGTCAGACATATGATCTTTAAAATCGACCCACAACCCAATTTTTGTCTCGAATGAGCCAAAAATTATTGATATCGGTTAAATTGAGCGGTAATGAGTTTTAAAGTTTACGTCACTTATAGCATCATATCACCGGAAACGTAAGTGACTTTAAACCCTCGTAATGAACACATAGTAGTATTAAAACTAGCCTAAGTTTGTTGAAATCGGTTTAGTCTTCTTCGAGGGAGTCGAGCGGTAAAAAATAAAGTGAGATTCGTCGGTTACATCACTTGTACTTCATCATATCTTCTAAACCAGAAGTAATAGGGATTTGATATTTGAACCTAATAAATGGCTTAATAGTAGCATTCAAACGAACTTGGCTCTGCCCTTTATGAGAAAATTGGGTGGTAAAAATACCATTCGTTTTGTCGGTTACGTCACTAACACCATCATATTTTCGGAACCAGAAGTCAAATCCATTTGATCTTTGAGTGGTAAAAAAATTCGTTGAAAGGTTCATGCACATACAAACAGACATTTTTCGATCTCGTCGAGCTGAGTCGAATGGTATATAATTTGCTTTTTCAGCAATTCTATTACCTTTTCTATAGCGAAAGGCAAAAACAATTCAGACATCACAAAAACAGATGTACGCTAGATGTTATTCTGATACGTTTTTTTTAAAGTTAGGTGACTTCACATAGCAACACACAGCTACTTATATTATACAGATTATTTATTCAGAATGACGACATGTCATCTCAGTGAAAATGAATGTTTTGGCAACCTAGAAATCAACATCTAAGAACACTGGTGTTGCTATAGCTTTGAAATGACTTTTGTTAAATCAACAAGCAGACTGTCTGCTATTTCGTGCCATTCTTCAGTACCGTTCGCAATAATACTTAAGATTTTGATTATATAAATCATGTATAAGATCTCATAATAATTAATAATAGTAAACAGTTATCTATCTGGAAAATATTTCTCTCACAAAAAGATTAAAAAAAGTTTATTTGCATGTGTTTTGCCCCGTTGCACAGTGGTTCGAATCAATAAAAACGTGGACATAAATCAGTAGCTGCCAAACCGTTCTTTTAATGCATATAGTTGCTTTGAAGAAATTATTTACAAATATATACCGCGTATTTTGATCCTATCATTAATTGTTCATGGCCTACTTTGACAAAAAATGTAACCATAACTTTTTTTTCTGAAGAGATAGAAATTTTTTTTCTTCTACAAAGTTTTAGAACTATTAAAAATAATTTACTTTGTCGAAAATACCAAAAGTATAGGTCGCACCGTTTTGGATATACAAAGCGTTTTTATGGCAACCCCCTTAAAATCAGTTTTTTATTCATAAATTGTTTCGAGTTATTTTGTTATGCATACTTTGTTTGGAATAATTGTAGAATTTATAAAATCGCATATTTTTGTTGAAGGTAGTGCATAGGTTTGTTCTTTCCTGGCAAAGTTATGCAACATTTTACCTTTTTTGTACCAAGGAGAAAACCTTGCACCGAAGCGAAATATGCAACTTTATGCAGCTGATTTTTGCAAAATTTGCAGGAAAAGATGTGGTCAATATCATAAAAAAAATCTAAGTGGAACTCGGTGGAACTTTTTTTTAGGTCTTTTCAAAGTTTGTTTTAATTACTGAATTATGGCAACCCCCTTAAAACTAGTTTTTTAGTCATAACTTGTTTCGAGTTATTTTTTTATGCATATTTCGTTTGGAATAATTGTAGAAAATATAAAATTTAATAATTTTGTAGAAGCTAATGCATAAGTTTATTCTTTTCTGGAAAATTTATGCATAATTTTACCTTATTTACATTCATTCCGCGCGTGCGGGTCGTGATTGAAAAATTCACTGCTCCGAAAAAAATTTGCTCACTCTGAAACTTTGCCAAGTTAAACCCCTAAGGTATCTTTTTTCAACAAAAACAAAAGAAATTAGGCCCAAGTTTGGATTTTTTTATTTGTTTATTAATTTTTAACTTTTTTCTTTCAATAAACTATAAAGGTTGTTTTATGGAATCACTTATTTGAAACCTAAGAAAAAACCGTACATTTCATGCCTTGGACGAATTTTTGTATCTTTGTTATATTTTACAGGCTGTTGAAAAAAGGCTTTGTGTGAAATACCCCATGGATTATTATTATACAGGGTGATTTTTTAAGAGCTTGAGAACTTTTTTAAACAATAAAACCCATAAAATTTGCAAAATCTCATCGGTTCTTTATTTTAAACGTTAGATTGGTACATGACATTTACTTTTTGAAGATAATTTCATTTAAATGTTGACCGCGGCTGCGTCTTAGGTGGTCCATTCGGAAAGTCCGCTTTTTTATCGACAAATTTTGTTCAGCGATGAGGCTCATTTCTGGTTGAATGGCTACGTAAATAAGCAAAATTGCCGCATTTGGAGTGAAGAGCAACCAGAAGCCGTTCAAGAACTGCCCATGCATCCCGAAAAATGCACTGTTTGGTGTGGTTTGTACGCTGGTGGAATCATTGGACCGTATTTTTTCAAAGATGCTGTTGGACGCAACGTTACAGTGAATGGCGATCGCTATCGTTCGATGCTAACAAACTTTTTGTTGCCAAAAATGGAAGAACTGAACTTGGTTGACATGTGGTTTCAACAAGATGGCGCTACATGCCACACAGCTCGCGATTCTATGGCCATTTTGAGGGAAAACTTCGGAGAACAATTCATCTCAAGAAATGGACCGGTAAGTTGGCCACCAAGATCATGCGATTTGACGCCTTTAGACTATTTTTTGTGGGGCTACGTCAAGTCTAAAGTCTACAGAAATAAGCCAGTAACTATTCCAGCTTTGGAAGACAACATTTCCGAAGAAATTCGGGCTATTCCGGCCGAAATGCTCGAAAAAGTTGCCCAAAATTGGACTTTCCGAATGGACCACCTAAGACGCAGCCGCGGTCAACATTTAAATGAAATTATCTTCAAAAAGTAAATGTCATGTACCAATCTAACGTTTAAAATAAAGAACCGATGAGATTTTGCAAATTTTATGCGTTTTATTGTTTAAAAAAGTTCTCAAGCTCTTAAAAAATCACCCTGTACATGCTATGCACGTATGCAAATATATAAAAGATATTTCTATCCTATTTCCGACTACCAGTCTGAACGCGCGTCAACACGCATAAACAAGTTCATGCTTGCACACGCAACTTAAGCAAATTGTTGCGATTTTTATTTTGTTACTTTTTGACAATTGACAATATTAGAATAAATCTAAGTGGAACTAGATGCAATTTTAGGTCTTTTCAAATTTAGTTTTAATTATTGAAAATCCGAAAAATTATCAAAACATCAAAACTTCAACACATATTTAAAAAATGGAAAAATGTTTTCTAGACAAAATATGATAAAGTATTGTTAAAGTACAAACCTTTACGAAGAGATTCCATGTTTAAACGTGTAAATAAATTTCAGTTATCGCGAAGCAACACAATTTTTAGGACGAGATGTTGATCGGGCGACGCTCACTGCAAAAGTGAGTTACAGAAATAACAGGCGCGTGACGCCCTCTGTTTCTTAACCATTCATGGTTTCAGCATGGCCATAGTGAAAATGAGGCACACGAAGAGTACTCAAGATATTCTCATTGGAAAATAAATTGGATAAGGTACATGTTCTCGTATAAGTATTATAAAAGTTTGCTGCATTAAGTTGCATATTTCGCTTCGGCACAAGGTTTCCTAGGCAAAAAAGGTAAAATTATGCATAAATTTTCCAGGAAAGAATAAACTTATGCATTAGCTTCTACAAAATTATGAAATTTTTATATTTTCTACAATTATTCCAAACGAAGTATGCATAAAAAAATAACTCGAAACAAGTTATGACTAAAAAACTAGTTTTAAGGGGGTTGCCATAATTCAGTAATTAAAACAAACTTTGAAAAGACCTAAAAAAAGTTCCACCGAGTTCCACTTAGATTTTTTTTATGATATTGGGCACATCTTTTCCTACAAATTTTGTAAAAATCAGCTGTATAAAGTTGCATATTTCGCTTCGGTGCAAGGTTTTATCCTAGGTACAAAAAAGGTAGAATGTTGCATAACTTTGCCAGGAAAGAACAAACCTATGCACTACCTTCAACAAAAATATGCGATTTTATAAATTCTACAATTATTCCAAACAAAGTATGCATAACAAAATAACTCGAAAAAATTTATGAATTAAAAACTGATTTTAAGGGGGTTGCCATAAAAACGCTTTGTATATCCAAAACGGTGCGACCTAGACTTTTGGTATATTTGACAAAGTAAATTATTTTTAATAGTTCTAAAACTTTGTAGAAGAAAATAAATTTCTATCTCTTCAGAAAAAAAAGTTATGGTTACATTTTTTGTCAAACTAGGCCATGAACAATTAATGATAGGATCAAAATACGCGGTATATATTTGTAAATAATTTCTTCAAAGCAACTATATGCATTAAAAGAACGGTTTGGCAGCTACTGATTTATGTCCACGTTTTTATTGATTCGAACCACTGTGCGTTGTTTTGAAGAATTTGGACCCAATATTGTAGATCATCTGCTTCTATGTTCAGATATCCGTGATTTTGTCTTATTTGAAATGTATATTAACATGGGTAAAACAAAACCGCTTACATTCGGGACGGAAGAAATCAAACCAAGTACAGTATTGCGTAGTGAACAATAGAACGATTTCGGAATGAGTGAGAAATGAACAAAAGCTACCGCCGACACTGCGAAAGAATACAATTCTCGGTTGATTTTTCAATAGGACGTATAATCAAGTGACAGTGAGCCGTATGAATAAAACGTAGCATGCTTGAATTTCGGTAGTAAATGCTACGTGTGGATCACGTTCCTGTCAAAACATGCTACAAACTGTAGTATTTACTACAAGTTTTCGGTAGGTAGCTCTAGAGGTTGCTACTCGTGTGTTTGCTGATAAAGTGAAGTACAGAAATTAAAAAGTGGCATTTTTACAGATGTAAGTACGTTTCTTGCTTTGTGCATGCTTATGCCAGCTTTTCCGGCTCTGTGTCGATACGGTATGCAGTAAATGCTTAAATTCGGAAGTAGAATTAACTACATGTTCGAACTTGTCTTTTATTCATACCAAACCGCGTTATACTCTGTGGACTTTGTTTTTGAGAAGATACTACAAACAACAGACTTTTCTACATTTTATTCATACGGCCCAGTTTCTCTTAAATCACTCTCTCTTTCGATTAAAACGATTTTCTTCGATATCACTATTCTGTTTGAAAGTCGAAAGTTTCGGGTATCATTTCATGCAAAGAGTTGAGTGATAAACGTGGGAACCGCTTGGTAATTACTAGAAGAGAAAGTAAACAAAGAGAAACTGTCATTTGCTTATACGCCCTATTGAAAAATCAACCGAGAATTATTGCTGATTTCAGGCAGTGCAAAATTCGATCTTCGATACGATAACTTGAAGGTTTGCTTAAGGGGCAAATGCATCTTGATCTCACACAAGTACATTTGCTTCAATGCCACAAGACAAATGTTGTTATTTACATCCAGTTAAAGACCATTGACAATGTGTGGATCATGAAAACAGCAAATACAGCATACCAGTGTGTATAGGAGATAATGTTATAGAAGTGCGTGAACATGATCTACCCTAATCGGTGAACGATCAGTATATTCGAAGAATTATATCCCTGACAATGCACTCTCTTAATCCGTTAGATACCAATGAAAACGCCTCTCCTCCAAGGAAGAAAATTTGATTTGTTTAATGGCTACGTTAAGCCAAAGAGCAATGGTTCACATAAAAAACATTTTTGAAAAAAAAGGTACCAATTACACGAACTTGGATGCAACGGTTCCGGAAATACCGAAAATACCGGAAAGAACGAAAGCCCCCAAAACGGAACTCACTTACTTCTATCCGAAATGGCTTAACCGATTTTCTTGAACATAGATTCAAATGACAGGTTTTATGGCCCTGTTCAACTTTGATCCTGTAAACCTGACAAGTTTTGAACCGGGTTGGCGGTTGAATGTTTATCATTTAACAAATGTCGCCGATTTTTCGGCGAACTGACCCGCTCCCAATCAAATGGCTGTTGAATTTCGTCTAGATCCGCCTTTCGATTACGAAATTACGTTGTTAAATATGCAAAAAATGTGAATAAAGTGCTCTCGATTTTATCGGAGATGACTTGACCGATGATGAACAACTGAAACACAAATGGTAGGATATAGGGTAAGGGCTCCCTATTTCATCTCATTTGTAAGGACGTCGCCTTCAAACCTCGATCTAGCCACTAAAATCACTATAAATATTTCATATTACTGCTTCATTCGCCTTGCTCCACATTGAGATTTGATTCACATTCCTTGGAAATTAAAATAATGTTCATAAAACAGCAAAAAACACTTATGAAATGTTCACTACTCTGCTCCTAATTTCATCTCAATGGATTTTTATCCATCCTATCGTTGATCCTTTATTCATCCTATAAATTAGCAATGGCGACAGCAATCAAAACGAAATATTCCACTATCACACTCTCAGGTTCAAAATGTCAGAATTCTTCTTAAAAACGGCCTAATGCCAACTATGAAACAATATACGATATTTTTAGAACCAGTTTGAAATCATTTCAACGTTTAAAAATTACCTTTCGCTTTAAATTTAAAATTTTACTGAAAAGTTAATTTGGTGAACTTTAAATAAAAACAAAACTGTGATTGTTACTATTTATTCATTAGCCCTTCTTAAAACAAAGTGTGGAGCCAGAGATGCCATTTATACAGATTTATATGTATTGTATAGATTTTTGCGTTCGCATACTGGTTTAAATCAAAGTACCGATTTTGTAAAGATTTCCTAAATTTAATACAGATTTGTACAGGTTCATAGAAAGAAAGAAGTAAAAAATTAGACTTTGCTCTCTGAGTATCTATTAGTATTTGATTGCAGTGATTCTTTAAAAGTTTATTAATCAACGGACAAATCACATGTTAAAGTGGAAATCTTTTATGTAGATAATTGATTATGAACACTGACAAACATTTATATTAAAATTTGGAACCAATTTGAACTATTTGAAGCCAGATATTTTCATAGAATATGTATTACGTTGCATAGAAAGTCTATATCTGGTCTATCTGTTTTCACTAATAAAATGATGTTAACAGACTAATGTCACGGATACCAAAAAACATACTTTTTGATGAGATTTTGAAGAAGAAAAACAATTTTTGTTTTGTAACATTATGAGATAACTTGGCAACTTTACGAAACCAAATGAGATGAAAACAAAGCGCAATCAAGTGAACTAAGTGAAAAACTTTCATCTCATATTTTTAAAGACTTTTATTGTTTGTCGGGTAGTTTTTGAAGTATTAAATCGTTAATTAAACAAGTAGCAAGTGAACATTATTAATTATGAAGTCATCCAGCATTCAATGGTAGTGTAATTGTGCGAAAAAGTGATCATGTTTTAAGACGAATCGATTAGTAGATAATCAGAAACATGACGAACTGTAAATCTTGAGACGAAAATGTGTCCTAAATTGAAACGTGAGTTTATTTGAAATGAAAAAAACGATAACCGAAGAAATTAAAACCATTTCTTTCAATAGGAAAGTGTGACAATAGCTTTTATAATCATTTTAAAACATTTCCCAGTTTGGTTCAGGTAGGTTTTAAAATATTATTCATGTTCAAAGTAATGAGGTGAAGGGATGAGATGGAAATAGGAGCTCAGATGAAATAGGGAGCCCTTACCCTACTACTTTTCCATAGTCTGCAATAGAGGCCGACTTCAGCTTGTGGAATTTCAAGTAATCGTAAAGTACACAAATAATATTTTAAAAAGTTTTAAGTTTTTGTGCGAAGGCAATGTATTCGTTTACTTTTATTCGAACTCTTTCTGTCGTACCTTAATTGTCGAATTTTGGTACTTGTGTATAATGTTAGTTCTGTAGAATCGATTTCAAAAACAATCGTTCCGAGAGATTCGATTCAAGATATAATTTGATACCCCAGAACGCCGAGCTCTTCAGCGGAATGCAACACTTTTGCTTTTCTTATCATTTCACTGTTTTCTTAAAAATTAACATCCTGTTCAATGCATCACTAACCATTGATTGATCGGATAGTCAAGCGACCGCATAACCATTACAACTCCTCGGCAGTCAACCTGGGTTCGATACATAACCCTCAAACATAGAAACATGTTTTTTTAGCTCAAGAAGTGTACGACTAACTGAAATAAAAACAAAAGCTGCGCAGTAAAACACTTCCATCTTTCATGTGTAAATATTATTACTGTTATGCATGGAACGGTTCGTCATATCGGATGGTGGACCGCGAGGTGTATTTGATTTACTTACTCGCTTATCCAATCTCAGCTCTAGCATAAGCAGCTGGTTCTATGACTGACAGGTACTAATGTGCCCAACTCGACTCAATTGAGACATAATCGATTAAACAAATAATTTGAAAGTGCTTAGCTGTAACCGTTCCACCCTTTGTTTGTTTAACAATTTACTATATCCACTATTCAGCTGGTAGATATACTACAAATGAACGGGCTTTGTACTGTTCTTCGGCACTACTTCTGTGGTGGCAAGGGTGAAAGGAGTGCAACCGTCCATGCAGCGGATACTTTTCAAATGTTTGATCGACATGACATCGAATAATACCAGGGAGGGTAATCAATCAAGATTTTGGTCAACTGATTTACGCTTCACTAGGAGTTATGGTTTGTAAGGAGCACAGTTATGCTTTGATTGTTCCAGCGTATAACGATGAACACGCAAAACGTTCGTAACCGATTTGATTAGTATTTTCAAAATATAGTCAATGTGTGAATGCAGTGAGTGTTCCACTGTTTATTGTATTAGGATTAGCAGCATTGGTCGACATTTGCGTCATGTTCCCGAGTCCTTCTGAGTAAAATTATAACAGACACGATTTTGATCTAGCAGGGAATAAGTGTTCATTTTCTACTTTTCTGCACTATGCAGAAATATCATAAACCAGGAAACGGCGTGCGAATTCATGTAAATTCTACCTCGAGACTCGAGGCTTCATGCGGTGCGAAATTGTTAAATAAGACAAATTTGAATAAAACGCTCACGGTGGACATTTAAACAATAACATTGATTGTCGCCAGTTGAGCTGGCCATGTCTCGTATATTGTCGTGAGGTAGATACGAAAGTAGCAGTGAACTTTGATATTTATAAATAGTTATGTTATTACATGTCTGTGTTTTGAAACATTTTTTTTCTTTTTGCTAAATTTGAAGCTCCTCATCTTTGTTGCAATTTGGAGGCACTGTTTCCTCCCTAACTGTTGTCAAACTGTTTGTTTGAAGCAAGTTTCGAACTTATGTCGTTCTTCATTGAGAACACTCGTGGAGTGTTTTGCTCGATTCGTGCCATTTTCGTGCAGTCGGGCAATCAAAACAGGTGCACTGTGTTTCATTGATTTGCACCGCACGAAAAAAAATGCACTTTCGGGGTAATTCGCGGGCAACTAGTTTGCACCCGGTTTTCTTTTCAGAGCAACAAGCGTGCAAACCAAACTTTACAAAACCGTTTCATTGATCAACTGTCAGGGCAAAAACTGGCACCGAGCGAGTGGAATCAATAAAAACGACATTAGTTTCAACGTTATTGAACTGAAATTCGGGTCAGTTTCCAACCTGATTGTTATATCGGATTTGCTCATACCCTCGTTGCTTAGTGCGAACCCAACACAGTTCTGTGAAAAATGTTTGTTTGAGGAAACTACACTGGATCAGTTGCAGTTTTCTCAAGCGAAAATGGCAATAGTAACCGCTTGGCAGAAAACTGCTGCAACAATAAACTTTGTGCAAATTATACAAACACATGTATTACGCGCATGGTGATTTGTCGACAATACGATTCAGTTACATGGGTCTTCCTCAGGGCTCATGCTTAAGTCCTCTTTTATACAATTTGTACGTGAACAACATTGATGAATGTATCAACACACCTTGCACGCTAAGGCAACTTGCCGACGATAGCGTTGTGTCTATTATAGGACCCAAAGCTGCCGCTCTCCAAGGACCATTACAAGATACCCTCAACAACTTGTCAACATGGGCTCTTCAAATGGGTATCGATTTCTCTACGGAGCAAACTCAGTTGGTTGTATTTTCAAGGAGGCGAGAACCAGCACAACTACAACTTCAATTAAAGGGTGAAACCATTGCTCAGGTCTTCACATTTAAATATCTCGGGGTCTGGTTCGACTCCAAAGGCACCTGGGGATGTCATATTAGCTATCTGAAACATAAATGCCAACAGAGAATCAACTTTCTTCGTACAATAACTGGATCATGGTGGGGTGCCCACCCAGGAGACCTGATCAGGTTGTACCAAACAACGATATTGTCCGTGATGCAATACGGATGCTTCTGCTTCCAATCCGCGGCGAACACCCATTTTATCAAGCTGGAAGAATTCAGTATCGTTGTTTGCGTATTGCCCTAGGTTGCATGTAGTCGACTCATACGATGAGTCTCGAAGTTCTGGCGAGCGTCTTACCGTTGAAAATCGATTTTGGGATCTCTCATATCGATTGCTAGTCCGATGCGATATCTTGAATCCGATGGTGATTGAAAACTTCGAAAGGCTTGTCGAGCTTAATTCTCAAACCCGTTCAATGTCCTTGTATATTGATTACATGGCTCAGAATATTATTCCTTCTTCCGTGCTCATTTCTTGGATACTTCTGATTCTACTGTGTTTTTCGACACATCCATGAGAGAAGAGATTCGTGGAATTCCGGATCAGGGTGTATGTGACCCCTAATATTTTTTACAATAAGTTTAGAGCAGTCGACTGTGAAAAGATGTTCTACACTGACGGATCAAATCTCAACGGGTCCACGGGCTTCGGTATCTTCAACAAGAACATCACCGCTTCATACAAACTCAGTGATCCGGCTTCAGTTTACGTCGCAGAATTAGCTGCTATTCAGTATACCCTTGGGATCATTGAAACCTCCCCCGAAGACCATAACTTCATTGTCACGGACAGTCTAAGTTCAATAGAAGCTCTCCGGGCAATGAAGCCAGAAAAGCATCCCCCATATTTCCTGGGGAAAATACGGGAACACTTGAGAGCTTTATCTCGACGGTCTTATCAAATTTCCTTAGTCTTGGTCCCTTCGCATTGCTCTATTCCGGGAAACGAAAAGGCAGACTCATTGGCCAAGGCGGGCGCATTAGATGGTGAAATTTACGAAAGACCAATCTGCTACAACGAATTTTTCAGTATATATTTTACAGAAATAGGTATAAAGCGAGAGGACTAGTTTTTGATGGACAGAGAAGATGTTTGGATGTAAGGTATCGGTCGGGTGACGGCTAGGATGTAGACCATGTTCGATGTACGTTGCTACTATGTCTGTTTCGAGTTTAAGAGTGGCTAAAACAAGATCAGAGTGGCGAAATGGTAGCGCGTATGCACGGAATGCATAAGAACGCAGGTTCGAGTCCTGTCTCTGAGCGTATCTTTTTCCAAAAATTCATCTTTTCTGTTAGTTTTTCTTTCACTTGGCTTCTCCAATATATATTTCCGCTCAGTCATTGCAAAAACAGTATATCTCGTCGAAGGACTCTCGAAAGTTGGCAAACTTCATGGAGTAATAGGGAGCTGGGACGATGGTTACACACCATTATCCCGAAGGTATCGACGAAACCTTGGTTCAGAGGGATGAATGTGGGTCGAGATTTCATACGTGTGATGTCCCGGCTTATGTCTAATCACCACATTTTGAATACACACCTCCGTGTATAGGTCTCGTGGAGAGCGGTCTCTGCACTTGCGGTAAGGGTTATCACGACATTGAACATATTGTCTGGGCATGTACCGAGTATTGTGGCGCCAGATCGCAACTAATAGACTCCCTTCGGGTCCGAGGTATATCACCCGGGGTTCCAGTACGAGACGTTTTGGCCCATCAAGACCTTCCCTATATGTCACTCTTGTACCAGTTCATAAAAAACATCAACTTACAAGTCTGATCTGTCAGTTCGTGCTGGCATCTCATCCGCCACAGTGTAGTGAACAATAGAGTGTACGAAATGGGAAAATACGATTTAACAAAGCCTGAAACTTGGCCTACAAGACCAAATTCGATTTGTATTGATTTCAAGCGCTGCAAAGTTAGACCAGCAGCAAATGAAATTGAAATCTTACTTAAAGAACGAATGCATCTAGATGCTAATAGTTTAAATGAAATTCAATTCAACAAGGCGTCTAACTGTGTGTACATTATGTTCAAACGTGAAAGAGATGCAATTGCATTCGCTTCGGTTAACAACGAGGTACATAATGTTGATCATGACAATGTTAAATATAAAATCCCTGTGTACATGGTGGACAATGCAATAGAAGTACGCGTGCATGACCTTCCCCCGCAGACCAGCGATGGGTATGTTCGGGAAAACATGTCGCAGTACGGTGAAGTTCTTTCCATCGAAAGGGAAGTATGGCGGAATTTTTTCCCCGGTATCCGGAATGGCGTGCGAGTGGTACGTATGCAACTAAGTAAAGCAATTCCATCTTACATCGTTTGTGGTCAAGATGGAATACATCCGTGTAAAACGCTGATTGCGTATGAAAATCAACTGGTTACATGTCAGTTTTGTGAGCAACCTGCACACTACGGCAAACCTTGCATTGAAACTGCAAAAAAACAAAACAACCAAAGACATGCGTAACCAATGGGTTCCAATCTCGCCAAAAATGGCCCAAACAAAAAAAAAGAAAGTATATGTTTCCTTTAATTATATTATTTTATTGAATCGTTGAAATAATAATTAGAGAGTGATCTAAGGTTAGTAAAAATTAAATATTCTACGGGCAAACTTTTAACTCTTTTTTTTGGATTGTATACGAACGGTAGAATAATAATTGAAATGTTTATGAATTTAATTGGGAAAAACTCGTTAATTCCTGATAATTATTAGCTAGGAGCGAACCCAAATCTAATCATTAAAATCACTCTCTATATGAATATTTAGGAAATAAGCTAGGGTAGAATAACCGTCAATTTGAAATTTGTCGCAGAAACTATCTGAGAAGGAGTTTACCTGTGGAAGTTGGCGTCAACTGGATGCTGCAGATAGAGATAGTGCGTTCTATTGCTTTCTGGATGAGAGAGTGAGAGTTCCGGTTTGGAGGCGGAGAGTCAGGGATATAAAAGGAGGTGGTATGACTCAACACGGTCTCTTTTTTGCTAATAGCAAAGTTCGACACTAGTGTGACGGGATCGCGGTTCCTCGAGCGCGGGTTTACTGAAACCGAAACGTTACATTCGGGCGAAGTGATAGTGTGCCACTATTTCAAGTGATAAAAGAGGTGGGATTTCGTGTAGTGAGGTCAACAGGACCACAGAAAAGCGCGACTACATGGATCGGCAGTGAACGTGTCGTTAAGTTAGATATCCTATAGTCAGTCACATGCCCGAATTTCCGTTCTTAGTAAGAAATCCCCCTCCCGAAATAAAAGTTCGGATAGTGCACCGAAAAAAATCTAGTGTCCGCTCGAGTACGCCTGATCGTACATCAACACACGATCCCGCTTCCCGTCGAGTGATCATCCCGAGTGGGTGAGAAAGTTTTGTCGATTTTCCCCTCATGGTCGACGAATAATACGTCTGCGGACGAAGACACGTGGAATGGCCTCATCACTCAGAAAGGCCTCCAGATACCTCCGTCCCATTCCGGCACCCGAGAACGGTGCTGTATAGGAAGCTGTGGAACCCAACGGTCCACCACCACCATCGCGACCGGCGAGTCGCTCACCAAGGTACGTGAGAACCCTATCTGCTGATCTCTCGTTCGGCTCGGACCAGTCAGTCCGGCAGCTTCATCTCATCAAGGCGCCCACCCTACCGACGGCCGCACCATGCTAGCCAACGATTAAATTTTGTAAATACTTATAAATTCGATATTTTGATTCTTAAATTTTAAATTATATATATTATTGATTACTATTTTTTTATAAGTTTAAAATGAATTTAACTAAAGTGAATTTAATTGGAATATATATTTTGTTTTGCTTAATAATATATTAATAATAACAGGCTACTAAATGATACTGTGTTCGTTATCAGTGATTCCGAAAATAATTATTGTGAGGTTGTTTTTGGTGAGAGAATAAGTGCCAATGTGTCGTTCCCTTCTCTAGTTTGCCCTGAGATTGAGTACTTTGCCGAGCTTTAATATTCAAGAAGTTATACCCGAAAGAGGGAAACTTACACATGGACAACCGCTCTACAACGGAAACTAGTGAATGCAGTGTTTCTGTTTCAAAAACACCTTCACCATCTAACCAACCGGCAACCAATGTACAAAATGGCGCTTCTACAGTGGCTAACAACGAGATCAAGACTGTGAATAACAAGGAAAACGAAAAAAGGACGGAAACCAACAATACCACCGATGCGTCAAAGGACGACGAGACGAGCCACGAACAAAGTGCCCCTCAATCCTCGCAGGAGGGAAATGGAATCTTCTCTCCCCCTGAAAAAAGGGTGACAACGAGATCGAATACAAAAAAATTTTTATTTAAAAAATCGGCTCGATCGGCCACGTAAAGCTTGTACGCAAATAGGCCTGAATAAAAATGTCTTTTAAATAAAAGAAAGTCTGATCTGTGTTCTGCTATCTTCCGATGATATTTCAATTCAACCTCGATTCTAACATCCGCTCGCAACTCCTCATCCAACATCTGTTCACCATCTTCTTCGGAACTAACAAGATCTTGTGCTGACACTAATTTTTTTTTGCTCCCCCTTCTTTCGTCTCTTCACTATCTCGACGTGAACTAATTAGATCTTTTCGCTGACCTAAGTAATTTCGCTTTCTAACCCCTTTTTTCAACAACATTTTTTTTCTCTCTGTTTCACTCCTTCGTTTCCGCAAAATTCACCACCTCGGAAGGCCGCCCAGTCGACGATCAACATGCGGGCCACCCGCCGGGTTCTCGTTGCCCGGGGGTGTTTCCCGCGGACCTACACGATGAATGTAACCACCATCGATGCATACCAACGTCACCAGACACCAACGTCACCAACCGACCAGCCTCTACCGATGACTAGTTGGAAAATATGATCATGAAATTGAAGATACTAATTTACTCTAATTTTAAGTACTATAAAAATGCCCTCGGCATCTTATAGCTTAACGCAGTGTGCCTTAATATATGTTATTGAATAAAAAAAATGTGCACTATGTGGAGCTTGAAAATATCAAGTACAACATTCCAGTATATATTGAAGATAGTGCTATAGAAGTGCGTGTGCATAATCTTCCCTCAAGCGTCATCGATCCTTATATTCGCAAAACTATGTCCAAATACGGAGAGATTCTCTCTATCGTAAATGAAAAGTGGAAGAATTTTTTCCCCGGTATTCTAAATGGCGTACGTTTGTTACGCATGCACTTGAGGAGGCCTATACCTTCTTATGTGACATTTGGTCAGGATACAAGAATCCCGTGCAAATCACTTGTTACATATGACAATCAGGTGGCCACGAGTCAATATTGCCAAAAAGCTGTTCATTACGGTAAGCCAGGTGATAAACTGGACAAGGAGACAACCACACCAAAGGACAACGGTGCTTCCTTCACACCAACCCCAAGCATCCCCAGTAAACCTTTGACAGTCACCAACAACAGTGAAGTATCCCCTTAAACGAAACCATCCAACGTATCCTCTATAGAACAAAGTACACCAGCTGCAGTTAACAACTCACAATCCAACCAACCAGCAACTGCAAACAATGTACAACAAGACGCATCTACAGCAACTAGCAACGAAATCAACAACAATACCACCGATGCGGCAATGAATGACGAGACGAACCGCGAACAAACTGCCCCTCAACCCTCGCAGGAGGAAAATAGAAGCTCCTCTCCCCCTAGAAAAAGGGTGACAACAAGATCCAATGCAAAAAAATTATCAAAAAACTCAGCTAAATCGGCTACGTAAAGCTTGTACGCAAATAGGCCTGAATAAAATATCTTTTAAATAAAAAAAAATCATACAGTCGCATTTGCTAGCCGATACTCGGTCACATGATACTCGAAGCCTGTAAAATTATGTACGAGTGGAGTATTGCGTCATTTGAAAATTTAAGTAATTATGAATTGCATCGTTTGTAAAATTGTGTCACTTGTATTTTCTGTGAACAACAATGAGAAAGGAATTATAGTTATCACTAGGTGCTTTAAAACAGGCTTCGATTTATATTTCATTGAATTTCGAGACATGCACTTTTCAAATCGCTCATTAACATTCGCCGTTTCAACCTTCCGAGCGAACGGACGTGATTTGGATTTACTGCGAAAGCATTGAAAACTAGTTGTGTGTGTGTGATAAAGTGGTCGGACGATCGAAACGATATTGTGTGATAGACAATAGTGCTTTTTCCTCTGAGAGGTTTTTTTCGCATTATATAATAGAACAGTGCCTTATTGTGAGCGGTGGATCGGAACGGTACCGTTAGCCGGTTATTGTTTCGGCGATCAAGGCCAAGTGTGCGGATTATAAACAAGCGGCCATTGTGTGAGGATTATAAATAAGTGTGCTTTTTCCTCTCGGAGGTTTTTTGCACATCATCAAAGCGGCGATACGCCGACCGACGAAGACCAGCTTGGTGTCCCCCGTTGGATCTTAAGTTAAGTACCGTTACTTCGATTATTCGTTTTTGACCATTATATTTCCCCCCGAATTACTTGTTTCTGCGCGGAAGTAGTTCCGCGACATGTCTAATTTAAGTCCTGGCCCCCCCGCTCCCGATGTTCAAATGGAGACTTCCCTTGTCTGTAAAATGTCCCGCATAAAGAGCTATCCTGATGGGCTCGCACTACCGGCCGGGCCTTACGCGGTCTATTTCCGGACCAAATCAAGAGAAAAAAATTTAAATATTTTAAAAATATCGCGAGACCTGTTTTCGCGATATAATACTATAAAAAGTATTGATAGAATACGGCCAGACAAGCTCAGGGTCCTGTTTACCAGCTCTAAACAGGCTAATGAGCTTGTTCAAAAGGATCCCTTTACGCAGGAGTACCGCGTCTACGTGCCCGCTCGCGAAGTAGAAATCGACGGTGTGGTCACCGATGCGAGTTTGACTTGCGAGGATATTCTTAAGTACGGGGCGGGTTGTTTTAAAGACCCCTCACTTAAGAATGTCAAGATACTGGATTGCAAGCGATTGCATTCAGTATCGATCGCAGGGGATGGAACAAAGTCTTATCCCCAATCAGACTCTTATCGTGTGACCTTCGCCGGCACTGCTTTGCCCAACTACATCCTCTTGGACCGGGTTCGTTTGCCTGTTCGTTTATTTGTACCCCGGATAATGAATTGTACCAATTGCAAACAACTGGGGCATACAGCTACCCATTGCAGCAATAAGCCACGTTGTGCTAACTGTGGGGAAGCTCATGCGGACGGCTCTTGCGGTAAGGATGCTGAAAAGTGTCTCTACTGTAAGGAGGGTCCACATGACCTCTCTGATTGTCCCGCTTACAAACTGCGAGGTGATCGAATGAAGCGTTCCCTAAAGGAGCACTCCAAGCGTTCCTTCGCAGAGATGCTTAAAAGTGCCACCCCTCCTAAACAGACAACGAATCCATATGCCTGCTTGTCGACTGACGAGAGCGATTCTGACGACCCTTTGGAAGGTCCATCTTCAGCGGTCCCTCATAGCTGTAGGAAAAGAATGAATAAATCTTCTCATAAGCTACCTAGTAAGGGTTCGAAGGTGTCTTCCGAAGGGCTTCGAAAAGTTACAGCTAACGGGAATCGGGAAAAATCACCGAAGCAAAAAGCTCCTGGTCTCGGAAAACTCAATTCCGAGATGGAATTCCCACCACTTCCAGGGACTACAAAATCCCCAAGCGTCCCTAAAAATCCACCAGAGAACCAACTAGGTGCTGGACTTATCAAGTTTTCTGATGTTGTGGACTGGATTTTTACAACTTTCAATATTTCAGACCCTCTTAGAAGCATTTTAATTGCTTTCATGCCTACAGTAAAAACATATTTGAAGCAGTTGACTGCAAATTGGCCCCTTCTTTCAGCGATTGTATCTTTCGATGGCTAAATCATCCACCGAGGTCACGGATCTAATCACTGTTTTACAGTGGAATTGTAGAAGTATTATCCCAAAAATAGATTCATTTAAATTTCTAGTAAATAATCTGAAATGTGACGCATTTGCATTGTGCGAAACTTGGTTAACTTCTGAAATACCCTTAAACTCCCACGATTTTAACATTATTCGCCTGGATCGAGATGATCCCTACGGAGGAGTACTTTTAGGGATCAAAAAGTGCTATTCTTTTTATCGAATTAACCTCCCCTCGATACCAGGTATTGAAGTTGTCGCATGTCATGTTACAATCAAAGGTAAGGACCTTTGTATTGCTTCCATCTACATTCCCCCAAGAGCCTCGGTTGGGCATCGGCGACTCAGTGATATCATTGAGCTCCTTCCCGCACCGACGTTGGTTTTGGGAGACTTTAACTCACACGGTACGGGATGGGGCTGTCTTCACGATGATAACAGATCAGCTATGATCCATGATATCTGCGATAACTTCAATATGACAATATTGAATACGGGAGAAATGACACGGATTCCTGCACCACCAGCAAGACCAAGTGCGCTGGATTTATCCCTTTGCTCGACATCGCTACGGTTGGATTGCACGTGGGAGGTAATTCCTGATCCCCACGGTAGCGATCACCTACCGATCGTAATATCAATCACCAGCGGCTCAAAACCATCGAAGACAATCAATGTTTCGTACGACCTCACACGAAATATTGATTGGAATAGCTATGCGACCTCGATATCTGAGAAACTTGAAAGAACTCAACAACTTCCTCCGGAGGAAGAGTACACGTTTTTGGCTGGCTTGATTCTCGACACCGCGACTCAAGCTCAGACGAAACGTGTACCCGGCGCGAAAACTAACATCCGTCCTCCCAACCCGTGGTGGGACAAAGAGTGCACAAATTTAAACGCGGAGAGAGCCTCCGCGTATAAAATATTCAGAAAAAATGGAACACCTGATAATTACCGAAATTACGCGGCGTTAGACGTTAAAACTAAGAACTTGATTAGAGCCAAGAAACGCGGTTACTGGCGTCGGTTTATAGACGGCTTAACGAAAGAAACATCTATGAGCACTCTTTGGAACACAGCCCGACGAATGCGCAATCATAACACCACGAATGAAAGCGAGGAATATTCCAACCGCTGGATATTCGATTTCGCTAAAAAAGTATGCCCAGACTCTGTACCGGAACAGAAGATCACCCGCGCCGCGACACCAAACACAAACGAAACACCGTTTTCGATGGTAGAGCTCTCACTTGCACTCTTGTCATGTAACAATAAAGCCCCGGGATTAGACAGAATAAAATTCAACTTGTTGAAAAATCTGCCTGACCCCGCCAAAAGGCGCTTGTTGAGTTTATTCAATAAGTTCCTTGAGGGCAACATTGTTCCACATGACTGGAGACAAGTGAAAGTGATCGCCATTCAAAAACCAGGAAAATCAGCCACCGATCACAATTCGTATCGGCCGATTGCTATGCTTTCCTGTATCCGGAAATTGTTCGAAAAAATGATTCTCTTCCGTCTAGACAATTGGGTCGAAACTAATGGCTTACTTTCAGATACACAATTTGGTTTCCGCAGAGGCAAAGGAACGAACGATTGTTTGGCGTTGCTCTCAACCGAAATTCAAATGGCATTTGCTCGTAAGGAACAAATGGCGTCAGTTTTCCTAGACATCAAGGGGGCTTTTGACTCAGTTTCCATAAACATCCTATCTGAGAAGCTGCATCAGCATGGTCTTTCGCCAGTTTTGAACAACTTTTTACATAATCTATTGTCTGAGAAACACATGTACTTTGCGCATGGTGATTTGTCGACAATACGATTCAGCTACATGGGTCTTCCTCAGGGCTCATGCTTAAGCCCCCTTTTATACAATTTTTACGTAAGTAATATCGATGAATGTATCAACACATCTTGCACGCTAAGACAACTTGCCGACGACAGCGTTGTGTCTATTATAGGACCCAAAGCTGGCGATCTGCAAGGGCCGTTACAAGATACTCTTGCCAACTTATCCACATGGGCTCTTCAAATGGGTATCGAGTTCTCTACGGAGAAAACTGAGCTGGTTGTATTTTCAAGGAAGCGAGAACCAGCACAACTACAGCTTCAACTAGGGGGTGAAAACATAGCTCAGGTCTTCACATTTAAATATCTCGGGGTCTGGTTCGACTCCAAAGGCACATGGGGATGTCACATTAGGTATATGAAACGAAAATGCCAACAAAGAATCAACTTTCTTCGTACAATAACCGGATCGTGGTGGGGTGCCCATCCAGGAGACCTGATCAGGCTGTACCAAACAACGATATTGTCCGTGATGGAATACGGATGCTTTTGCTTCCGATCCGCGGCGAACACTCATTTCATCAAGCTGGAAAGAATTCAGTATCGTTGTTTGCGTATTGCCTTGGGTTGCATGCAATCGACTCATACGATGAGCCTCGAAGTGCTGGCGGGCGTTCTTCCATTGAAAAACCGGTTCTGGGATCTC
Source organism: Malaya genurostris (assembly GCF_030247185.1). Lineage (NCBI taxonomy): Eukaryota > Metazoa > Arthropoda > Insecta > Diptera > Culicidae > Malaya > Malaya genurostris. The sequence continues at coordinate 91,404,644 of NC_080572.1, read as the reverse complement.
TCATATCGTTTACTCATTCGATGCGACATTTTGAATCCTCTGGTGATTGAAAATCTCGAAAGGTTAGTTGAGCTCAATTCTCAAACCCGTTTTATGTCCTTGTATTTTGATTACATGGCTCAGAATATTAATCCTTCTTCGTTTGTTTCCAACCGTGCTCATTTCTTGGATACTTCTGATTCTACTGTGTTTTTCGATACTTCCATGAGAGAAGAGATTCGTGGAATTCCGGATCACGTGCGCCCTCAAGTGGCCCCAAATATTTTTTATAATAAATTTAGAACAGTCAACTGTGAAAAGGTGTTTTACACTGACGGATCAAACATCAACGAGTCCACAGGCTTCGGTATCTTCAATCAAAACATCACCGCTTCGTACAAACTCAGTGATCCGGCTTCAGTTTACGTCGCAGAATTAGCTGCTATTCAGTACACCCTCGAGATCATTGAAACCTCGCCCAAAGACCATTACTTCATTGTCACGGACAGTCTAAGCTCAATAGAAGCTCTCCGGGCAATGAAGCCAGGAAAGTACCCCCCTTATTTTCTGGGGAAAATACGGGAACACTTGAGAACTTTATCTGAACGGTCTTATTCAATATCGTTAGTCTGGGTCCCTTCGCATTGTTCCATTCCGGGAAATGAAAAGGCAGACTCATTGGCTAAGGTGGGCGCATTAGAAGGTGATATTTATGAAAGACCAATCTGCTTCAATGAATTTTTCAGTATTTCTCGTCAGAAAACTCTCGAAAGTTGGCAAACTTCATGGACGAATGACGAACTGGGACGATGGCTACACTCCATTATTCCTAAGGTATCAACGAAACCGTGGTTCAAGGGGATGAACGTGAGTCGTGATTTCATTCGCGTTATGTCTCGGCTCATGTCAAATCACTATACATTCAACGCACATCTCCGGCGTATCGGGATCGTGAAGAACGGGCTCTGCACCTGTGGCGACGGTTATCAGGACATCGAGCATGTCGTGTGGTCGTGCGTAGAGTATCGCGACGCCAGGTCGAAGCTACTGGAATCCCTCAGGGCCCGAGGTAGACCGCCTGAAGTTCCGGTTCGGGATGTGTTGGCGAGTCGGGATAGCTCATATATGCTTCTGATATACGAGTTTCTCAAACACATTTATATACAAGTGTAATCTGTTACATCTGGCTTAGAAAGTTCCTCCTATTTATCGACGTTGTTTCAACTGTGGCTAAGAATAATCTTCACCTGCAGGTTCGACACTAACTTCCGCCGATTATCCCGATTCCTCATCTGTCCACCATCTTCATCGGAACTAACAAGATCTTTGTGCTGTCACTAACCTTTTCGCTTCCCCCCTCCCCGTCTCTTCACCATCTCGATGTCAACTAATTAGATCTCTGTCGTTTTAGTCAATTCATTCCCATATCCCCTTTTTACTCCGTTTTCCGCAATATTTACTTCGCTATTTTTTTTCTCATTTTTTTCTGTAACAACACCATCATCGCCCACGGAAACTTACCAACAGCATGCGGGCCACCCGCCGGGTATTCGTAACCTGGGGGTGTTTCCCGCGGACCCACACGGACCGAAGAATGCGGCCAACATGAACATTCACCAACGCCATATGGAAGACTCTCATGAAATATTCAATTCACCGGCCACTGCCGATCACCAGCTGAAGGCTGGATCTGCCAAAGTCAACCATTGCGACCCAAATATGACATTACTCAATGATACAACCCTAGTTTTAAGTTAGTCGTAAATTAAAATTAGTAAAAGCCCTTGGCATCTTAGAGCTTAAGCAGTGTGCCTTAAACATTATATTCTTGAATAAAAAAAAAAAAAAAATCGCTCATTAAATTCTGTTATATATGACGCAATGTCTTTTATCTGAGCTGATTCAGTGTAATTTTACTGGGTTCTTTCGAACTGTGCACGTATCGCCTGAAAAACAACTACTGATACGAAAGGATAACATTTTTATTACCAATAATTGATTCGGATCTCATGTAGCGTCTAATTTAATTGAAATTCATGCTCTTTCTTTTTTAAATTTTCTACTCAACAGATTATTGTTGTGTGCCAAATAGCCGAAAATAAACTGCATAATGCATAAATTTTATCGAAATGCAGGTGCACCAGCACGGTCTGTGCTGAACACATTTGGAAGAATTTGCCGCTCAGCTCGCATGCAACCCGAAAATTTGCATAAATTCGCAAACTCTCTCCAGCCGGGCAGACGAAACGCAGTGTCCGCGGGTGGTGGTCATTTTGAAGTTTTGTGAAAGAACCGATTTTTGCTGCCTTATATCTTCTTTTCTTCTGTACGATTTTTATTGTTTTTCTAAAAATTGATCTTCCGTGGATGATGTCATGCACTAATCACATATGTAGGCAAGCATGGCTGGCAGGCTCCACGCGCGTTCGCTCTCTTTTTGTCTTTTTAAACTTTGATCATGGGATTTTCGGTTCCTCTTGTACCACGAACTGCTTTCCTCGTTGGCAGATGGAATCTCCCAGAGCAGCTCGAAAAAGTCGAAACCGACTCGGCCAGCAGGTAAGGTTGCTGTTGTGCTAACGATATGGGAATATAAAACCATAAAAGAGTTTATCAGCATAATTTGCATAATTCTAATACATGTTCGTTTGGTCAGAACAGCAATTTTGCAGTCTGAGAACAGAGGATTTGCCTGAGACATATGGGACACGGTTGTAGGTTCTGAAAACACATGTGTTCGGAACAACTTGTCCGCCTGGGATGCATGAATCGAAACCTGCTAGATCGAGTTTGTGTCTGGGATTTTGAAGAAAAGCAGCTGAAAACAACTAAATTTAAACCAATACGTCAGACTTAATAAAAGATCTAAGCCCATTATTCTAGATTAAGTTTATTCTATGGGTGTGGCCTTTACTGTCACTGTGAACTGTTGCACTTCATGAAAAAATACGTGAACGTATGAGTAGCAGAGAGACATGTGTCGTCAAAATTTTGCTAAACTGTGTTTTTTTTCTCTAGAATTATTTACATCAATAAATCGATAACAGAACCCGTTAGTGACTTATGTAAAGCATTTCAGGCCTTTTGGAACAAGAACCGTAGTCGAAAGCGAGAGTGCCCAAAGAGTCGTGATCAGTTCGGGTCTTCCAAGCGCATGATTTCCTTTTTTAGTCACCGAGGCACAAAGATCAGATCGTTTATAGGTCAAATGTTACATGATTCGGAGCCATCGGATCTTTCGAACAGGGCTTCAATTGAGATTTTGGGGTAGTGGAAAGAAATGACCTACTTGCGGGTAATTGAATTTACTATCCTCCAGTATAGATACAAGCCGGGCTGCCAAGGTAACAGAGAAGCATCAAGTAATAATTTAAAGTTCGTTGCTGTCATCTTGGACGATGGCGACATGATGTATTGTGTAAAATACATAAACCTTCCACCATGTAGCCAGTATCTGATATTATTAACTATTATTTCGGCCACCACATTGTTGCAAAAGACGTACTGGTGAAGTTGAACCGAAACACGATTTAAATCGGAACACAGAACATTCACAGAATTCCAGCTAAAACTGGAAGTTAGTGATTATTAATTTGAGTTTTTAGTTTGCTTTTCAATGACTTCGTTCGAATTCAATATCATAGGCAGTTTCTCCGTCTTCAGATATGCAAATGTTTTAGCGAAGAATGAATTATTGAATAATTGCTTATCAAAAGATTTACCAGTGTATGCGCACAATTGAGTGGTGACTCGGAAACAAGCGAAATAAAAGGGCAACTAAGTTGATTAGTCGCATACAGATCTTAGAAGGAAGACATTTTTTTCGCTCTCTTATTGATTATCTTTGGCAGCATTGTGCAACCAAGTTGAATTTTTGTTTCGGGATGTACAATGTAGAGCTTGGTCTCTTGATATCGTCAGATCGCTGTAGTTTAAAGCAAACGAGTATAATTAAGTATATTTCAGCTTTTCGAATAAATATTTAAAAATTCCACTCGATGCAATGCTACTATCATTTTTTTGTAGATGTAAAAAGTAAACTGCACAGGCCCGTACCCAGGATTTTGTTTCGGGAGGGGCCTTCAAATAAAATAATAATGTTACTGAAGCTTGCTTATGTACCTTATTCTCGGTACGCCTTTTACCGGTACACTCAAAGCCGTAGTGAAGATTTCTGCAGCCCGAGGCGAACTAAACAATAATCGCCCCCTCCAATTTTTTATCAAACACCATGAATACGAACACACATTATTTCATTTTACTGTATGGTTATCTCAAGTAACATTTTTAACTTGTATCTCTTTTGAGTGTTACATCATAAATCCCACAAATCTGTCAAATCAAACTGTAAACGTCGCAAAACCATTAAAAGTTCATATTGCAGCCAAGTGGACAGTTCCCACAGGAACAAAAGAATACGGTCACTATCGACAAGTACCCACGTCATCTGGACAATCCCTATGTAAGATTCATCCCATCAGCCACTGCCGACTATGTTAAAACAGGAGACTGGATTCCTCAGAGTTGCGGTTATCAGCATACGACAATGTGAACCAAAAACAACAACATTACAATTCATGAAATTATCCTAGTCTAAAGTACAGTTAAGAAATACTCTTAGAGCTAAAGCAGTCTGCTTTATTTATATTATACTGTTAAATAAAAAAAGTGGACAGTTCTTCGCAAGGTTTAAAATATAAAGAAAAATGAAGAACCAGTATACCCCTGCGTTAAATCTATTTCGAAATGGTTCAAGATTCAAGAAAGTCCCAAAACCTGTTTTACGATCAACATTAAAATTCCATAGTAATAATATATAAGATTTTTTTAGGTCTTTAAAGATTTTTCAGAATTAAAAAAAATACATTTTCATTTTTATTGTGAATGCATAGATCAAAATAAGTATTATAAATAGAGATTTTTTTTGTGATTTATCGTAATTTTGGTATAAATCAGCTACATTGCGTCTAAACTAGTGCAAGAGCTCTGGAAGTGAAACATAGGAGTCAATCCAGACCGGTTTTATTGAACTGAATTCTGAACCTGAATTCTGGAACTGGATTTTGGACACGAATTCTGAATTTAGATTCATGACTTGGATTCTGGAAATGAATTCAAGAACTGAATTCAGAAGCTGAACCTGTATCTTGGAAATGAATTCTGTAAATGAATTATGAACCTGAGCCCTAATATTGTACTTTCGACATACTCCTGGATTCTGGACTTGGATTTTGGGCTTGGATTCAGGATCTGAATTTTAAACTGAACATCGAAACAGAATTCTGGACCTAAACTCTGAATCTTGATTCTGGAAATGAATTTTAGATTCTGCACTAGAATTATAGAATTTGTCTCTGTATCTGAACTATAAATTTGTATGCTGGAGCTGTATTCTGGTTCTGGGCATGAATTCTGGACCTTAGTTCTGAGTTTTAATTCAGGACCTGTATTCTGCATCTGATTGCTGGACCTGTAATTGAGACCTAGGTTTTGGAAAGGTTTTATAGAACTGGATTCTGGACATTAACTCAGGAGCTGGAAATGTATTTTAAACCTGAATTCTGGAACTGGATTTCGGAAATAAATTATGACATTGGACTCTGCACTTGGATTTTGGAAATGAATTCTGGATCTCTTCTCTGGATCTGAATTTTGGGTCTGAATTCTACACGTACACTTTCTTTATTGTATAAAACAAATATCACAAAAAGGTAAGGTGGAAGAAAGAGGGTGTTTTATTAATGTTGATTTTAATCTAGCATACATAAAAAAGAAAACTCCAAAAGAAAACATCACGGCTAAACACAATTGTTTCTAGTGCTCGTTAACGCCTCTACCTGTAAATTATATCAGATATTTATAAGTATATATGCATTGTAGATAGTTTTTTATTTCACTTATCTTTACACGAAATATAGAAATCAATTTCCTCACTTTAATTTTTTTCTAGCTTCACGAGCAACAGCGACGTGGTGCTTTGCAAAATCTAAAAGTGACATTAGATGACAAATGCCTCACCGAGTTTTAGTAAAAGCTAACTCACTGTTCGAAATCTCGACAAATTCATTTGCTGATTTCGGTATATTTGTTGTTTACTGGCAAGCTCAGCATAGTGTTATGCCAAACTTCGGCAGAAGAATGCGCTTCACCAGTCAGATATCAGTATATTACTTTAACGAATTTCGGAAAAGAGCATGTGAATTACTGAAGAATCAGTAAAATGTCGTGTTGCCGATCTAATTCGATATTGCAATATGCTGAGCTCGCAAATCGGTTTTAAGTGTGTAGACCTAGATTCTGGAAATGGATTTTGGACAAGAGTTCTGGATTCTGGACTTGAATTATAGATCTTGAAAAAAAATCTGAATCTGGTTTCGGTACCTGGATTCTAGAACAGAACTCTACAACTGGATTCTGTATCTGAAGTCTGGACATGAATTCTAAGTCTGTTCTGGAATTGTATTTTGTAAAAAAATTTTGGACCTGGATTCTGAATTAGGAACTGGATTTTGAACTTGGATTCTGGTTCTAGAATCCGGAGTTCTGGACTTGACTACTGAACTTTGATTCAGAACCTGGAGTCTGCATCTGATTTCTGGACTTGGACTTTTAACCTGGAATCTGGACTATCATTCTGGATTTATTTACTGAAAATTTGATCGTAAATTGCTAAACATATTTCCGGTGGTATAGAGTTAAAATGATTATGTTAGCAATTTTGGCTTCTTTTGGAAAGGCGAACCAGAGTAAAATGTTAACACTTCTCCAAAAAAATCGCTTCCCGCTGCCGAGATATGAAAGTCATGCGATGTTGATAAGGACTAAAACATTGAAAATTTGACGAAACCCTTCGAATGTTTTTTTTGTGTAAAATCGATTGAGCCCAGTGAACTGAGTGTAGTTTAATTGCTTCCTTGACTGTTCACCAACATTTTTACGAATTTTACGGTTTGAAGAAGGTTTGACAGAATCGTGTTCATTTATTAGGAAACGCTCTTTCGAAAATTTTCATTTACAATGGATTAACCTTTTCAATTATGTTTCTCGTGTCGTGATGTAAGAACCCCAAAATCATAATCATTTTACTTAATTCATTGCTCAGCCTTTCCCAAGCATGCTATGATTCTGAATAATCGGGAATTTGAACTAGTGAACCTCATGAAATAAATTTTTCATAAAATAACACTTTAAACTTTTCCACCGGAACAGTTATTATTGATTATTTGCATAAAATTTATGACTGTGCCTCGAGAAAAGGTATTGTATTACATTTCTTAACGTTTACCGTCATGTCATCTCTATCATACATATCTAAGACCTTTTAAATGTCCATGTATAGAGCACAACAATCCACAAGACTTGTTATGATGCGATAGATTCGCAGATCATCTACATTCCTACTTTGAATAATGACAATTCACTGCTTAGATCATTCGTGAGTAGCACGGAAAGAAACTCCCTTATTTCAATTCATGGAGAACGGAAACATCTTCTAAATTTGCAGGGCATATTTGTTGATGGGCTTACAAAGTTACTCCGGCTATACTGGTTCCGGTTTTATGTTCCGGGCGTAGCGATCTATATTGCTAAAACGAAACTCACATCGATTTCTCAGAGATGACTTGAGGTTTGGTAACAGATAATAGTTCGAGGGAGCCAAATCAGGTGAACAAGGTGGATGGGCAAGTAATTGAAACCCTAGACCGTTGATTCTAACCATGGTAGTAATGTTCATATTTACAGTTCATAGTGATTTCGGTCTTCTATCGCTCTATATTTGCACGCTAATACTTACATTTTTTCTGTTTTGAGGAAGTCCTCAAAAAGTATATTATCACAATCCCAGAAAACCAACATCATGATCGTTCCGACCCATTGAGCCTACCTTCGAGTCCTGTGACGGGTAATCAGTCTGTTCTCTGGGGTATAGTAATGAATACAGCCAAAGCTTTATTTTATTTATCAAACTTTTTTTTTGTTTCTGCTTCTGATTTCGGGAGGTGCAAGGGTCCTCTACCACACCCCTTCCCCCCTCTCAGGGTACGTGTCTGTACACAGATAAAAATATTTTGCCAATTTACATCTATTTTCATGCACATATTTGAAGCAGGCAATTAAACTTAAAGTTACTTTAAAATTCTGCACGTTTCAATATAATTTAAAAGCAAAACTAAGCGTTAATTGAAGTCCCATAAACAATAAAGCATTTATTATAAATAAGTGCAAATAACTTGACAATTCTTACTTCGTTCTCAGAATTGGTTTTACAGTGTCAATATTGTGGATGACGCACTTTTCTTTCGACTTTTTGCGCCTTTTCCACCTTTTGAAACCCTCCTCCTTACACCTTCCTTGAACCCCCCATAGAATAATTCCTGCGCATGAGCCTGATGCAATTCAATTTAGTTTAGCATCGATGGTGGTTTTCAATCAAACACAGAAAAAAATTTTGGATTTTACAGATGACATAATTCTACAAACGATACAATTCATAACCACACAGAATGACGTAATATTCCATTCGAACAGAATTTTACAGGTTCCGAGTGTAATTTGCTCTCGGCTACCAAGTGCCGCTGTTTGGATTTATATGCATCAATTATTCATCAAGCAGTTATGTGCTTTTGTGGATCAGTCGATTAACTGCAGTGCTTTGTTATCTAATATTTCTCGGTTCAAGTCGCGCTGCTGCTATCCGTCTTTTGGCTTTCATTTCTTTCGATTTCAAGCCATGTAATTTTTTTCAAATCACATAATGTTTTTGAATACAAATTTGTGTGAAATACGACGCTCCATTTATGTGCATCTTATAAGATGTCAAATCACAAGAATTTTTCGAACTGTGAACTTTCAATTTAATTCATGTCTATTCCACGTTACTACTGATTTACATGTTGTGTAAATTTCATTATTTCTTTCTGTATAGTGCCATATCTGTTATGGGGTGGGCTGAGCATGTTTTTTTTTGACGATTTGCTGATACAGTCAAAATGTTTGTATAAACATCAATGGAACATCAAACTATAACATTCGAAGAATTTGTAGAATTTTCGCCAAGAACTATTAAGAAATACGGCAATGACTGCAATTATTCGGACGTGTCTCAGAAAAAAAGTATAGTTGTGGTACTCCTCATAACTTAGTGCTGGATCACTTGAAATGAAACAATCAAAATTTATTTGTTAGATAATAGTTTTTCCCTGGTAATGATGAGAGGGTTCATTGAAATTTCAAATTTTCTCATTTTAGGAACTCGCTGAAGGGAAGAATGCAATGTTTTGCGGGTCACAGACGGAAATAAACTTTCCAGCTTTACTTTGTAAATATGTGCAGAAATACTTTCAAATATCGGTGAGCTGAGGAGATAGCGCTTATAATGTTGAACACAATATTAACTGCTACTCAAAATTGTATACCCTATGCTGATAAAATATACAGTTTGGGTAGAAGGACGTTTGTACATGCGTTGAACATTTGTTATAAATAGAGCTGGAAAGTAAGGCTAGGCGTTATACAGAGAGGTCATTTGCTAGATAACAACAGCGCACTCGGGGCCCGTAGGTATTATGGGGCGGGTAGGGTCTATAGCGTGCAGGGTTGACACATTTAAAATTAACTTGACATAACTGTTTACAAACTGAAAAGGTGGTGGTAGTTTATACAAAAAAATTGATTTTATTCGAGTTTGAAAAAAGTCTTGACGGAATTTTCTAGTTATGTTTTGAAAACATAAGTGAAATGAGAAAGGCATAATTGCACCACTAGGCGGATAAAAGAGGGGTTTAATACCTTTATCGCCATCCCTCGTCCCTTTTACCTTTAACTTGCATATTCCATTGTGATTTCCAACATGCTTTAGTGAATAGAATATTATGAAATGGACATTACGGAATTTTTTAGTTCCATAGAATCTAGTTAAGATCGTGGGTATCCGAGAATTCTCTGGAAAAAATCAGCATATAAACGCGTGATTGATGACTATTGCGTGACTTTTGAGTGTAGTATTGGGCTCGTAGTACTGTATTCAGCAAATTCACATACTGTGATAATGTCTGTGGAAGTTCTTGGAATAAAGACCTTAAGGTCTACTAACCGTAACCGAAGACATTAGGAAAAATGCTATAAAATTAGTGTTTTTTTTTGGGCGATATTAGGGCTATCTTATTAATAGTGTCACCATGTTTTTTTACCGATTATTCGACTTTCAATCAACGAATTGTGATGAAATTGCATATAATAGCTTTGCTTAGTCTCTGAGAAACAACACCGCAAAAAAAGGCGGGTGGATAATGTCAGACACATAACTGGATGTCGTGAATACGAAAACAACTGACATGTTCCTTAACACTTCCGAATATCAATTAGTTGATCAATTTTATGAATTATGCAAGCATTCCCCTTTTCCACATTTTCCGAAAAAACAAAGAAGGCTTCACTTGATCTAGATTACTGTAAATTTCACACAGCGAAGAGTGCAAAAATCAAATCAAACAGTTCTAGATTTGCACTAAACTGAGGATATTTCCTTTCGATTTGCGAACAACAAATCCTAATAGTTCTTTAGAAAACTTTTAGAGCCATTAGAACGGCTGATTTTGTGTAATGCTTTCCACCGTTGCTTTTTCACCAATGCAAATGACTGGCAGCTGTGACGTAATCGATCTTGTCGGAAGCGGAACTAGCTTTGCAAACGACACAAAATACATCTGCTTGCAGTGGCGATTAGTGATGTCGTAATATCGATCGAATAATCGAGTAATCGAATAATTACCTAGATAAATGAGTAATATTTAATCGATTAGCTTAAAACTAATATTCGATTATTGAGCTAATCGAATAATTAAAAAAATCCCATAGTAATAATCGAATGAATAATCGAGTAATCGATTAATAACTCAGATAATTGAATAAATTTCAATCGATTAGTTTCAAAATTATACTCGATTATTAAATAAGCGAGTAATTCGAAATTTCCGACATCCCTAGTGGCGATAGAATCCAAACTGATCCAATTTTTGTTGAGAGGTTTGCTTTTACCTGATTTCGTTTGTAGCTTTTTCACTAATGGGCGGTCCTAACGGCTATAAAAATAGCCGCATACAGAATTTTAATGTCGATTATTTCATTTCGGATTTGCATTTTATTGAAAGAAACTGTCCGGATGCTGTACGGGATTCATTCCTGCCTTTCAGAAGGACCAAATTGTGGAACTCACTACGATATTAAACACTGTTCGGAACATTTTCTCGAACGATTTGTTGTACAGCAGCAGATATTTTGTTCTCTTCCTCAGAACGCGTTCTGATTGGCTAGTGTTAACATGGGTCAAATGAGACAGGTTTTTCAATAGTGTACTATTGAAATACTTCAATGATTTTTCTATACACGCCTTAGTTGAAAAATTTTGATTATATTGGTAATTAGATTATATAAATCCTTCTACAGATCACTGAGCTATATGAGCTTTCAAAGTACGAGAAAGGCAAACGCGCCTTATAAATTATCCGCTTTGATATTCGTTTATACCAAACATTTCAGAAAAGTTTAATTTTGAATAATTTGAGATTATGTCACACAACTGAATATTTTATCATAAAATTGTGATCATATTTCCGATGGCATGTAGCAAAAATTATGTTGATTCGTTAGATACAACACGAGATATTCACGATCAAAAACTTATCACTCTCTCAGAGGGTAAATTTTGAAAAGGCACCCCATAGTAAAGTAAGTCATATTCACGACAAAAAAATAGTTCGAAAAATGTTCAATACTGCTGCTATAGCGACGCACAAACTGGAAGCGGACATTCCTAATTTCATCTTAATCTTAAAGTCAATCTATCGAACAAAGACAGCAGATCCCATTCTAGCAAATGGTGGACGCATATTAGATAACTACTGGAGCTAAGATGAATGGGGGTACCGTTATTATTTGCTGTAATATATTTGAAATATTATTTTGCTTATTATTCGGTCAACAACACATCAAATCATTTTTGCGGATGTCGTTAGTCCTTCATTACCTTGAAACCTTTAGTTTTGCTCACCCAAGGCATCTTTCCGGAAATGGAGCTCAGCTTTATTTTTGTTCACTAAACCAACGAAAGGCCGTCAAATCTTATTCTGCCCGGGCGCCAAATTTCCTCGGTACGCCACTGACGCTGTATAGTATTGAATAAAGTTTGCTGTGTACTGGTGGTGGTAGTGTTTTCTTCTTTCGTACCAGTACGTACGTACCGGTTTTGCATCGTTTTGTATGACAGTTTGAAAATAATAAAGGATCTGGATGAAATTGCACAGTATCTACCAAGGCACTGAGAGCTTTAATTTGAAATATGATTTGTGAAAATCGGTTTAACCGTTGCTGAGAAATCATGGTGAGTTCCGTTTTTTTTAGGTTTTCTCCACTATTACCGGTGCGTTCGGAAGCGGAAACCGAGGACTAGTAGTCCGAAAGTAGATTTATATATCCACCAACTAACAAGGTCTGCCAACTAGATGAATTTACCAGTAAGTTTTATGAAAAATTGCACCTCATATAGACACCTTATATTTATAGAATTCGTAAAATCGAAGATAACGAAGATTTCGAGACGGGTTTGAAATTATTATCATATTAATTTCTTACTTAAATTTAGAAATCCCAGATGGCTAAAAATGGTTTGTTGTGGATTTTTCAATTCAGTCATGACTTCGAACGTTGCATTTTGGATTTAATCTGTCTTGTTCCCCACACAACTCACATCATTCAGTCATTTGACAAGTTTGGTATTTATAAATTGTATCGCAAATCGAATCAAGATGTAAATGTAAGATTTATATTGTTTTTCTATGTAGTGATCAACTGGTTAATTAGCAAATTACCTATTTGACAGTACTCTGAAGGATATCTAAGATTTGAAAGGTTTCAAATATAAGAGATCGTATGATTTATTTCTGCACTTGCTAAAGCTATGATGTCCACAGAAAATGTACCTTCGGGAGGATCATCGGTCACAGTCATCTCTGGTCGTGAGACGGTGTGTCGTTAATAATGTGACGATTATCGGTGGTTTGACAGCTCCAGAAAGTATGATTTGAGTTAGGATATTTTCGACGATTTGTTCATTGGTTGTAAAAACTGACGGACTATTTTCAATATGAAGTGACGGTATTTTGACGCATTTGAGCGTTGATAGTTGATTAAAACTGGATTGGAACAAAATTTACTAAACTATATTAATGGAATCGTTTGTCGTATGTGAGGGTCCTGACGATCATTTCGACAAGAACGATTGTTCTAGGTTAAGGCAATAATAAATGGCATTTTTATTATTTTTCTATAGCTGGTTTTTTAAAAAATTGTTGACCAAAGTGATGTATTGGAAAGGAAAAGTAATAGCCCATATATGCTGCTGCCTAGCCATATTTCGTGTCGAGTGTGAAAGCAATAGGGATTAATGAATCAACACCGCTGTTCAAATATCGCGCGGCTCCCCGTTGCCAACGTTGCCCCCCGGTTGGATTATTGCGAAAAATTGAAATCTGTTTACAAAACGTGAGAAATTGATAGGTTGGTCTGCCCCCTTTGATTATGCATTGGTCCTCCTCACGAAAGGCGCCGCTGTGATCCAATAATCGCGAGTCCGCCTGTCTGGCCAAGACCTGCTGCGATTGCCATCGATGGGACATGCTAACATGCTACGAGTTCTCCCTTTCTCTGTTGCCTTCTTTTTTTCTACCATCCACTGCCACTGATCATACTTATTCAGAGCAAATATCGGACCCAAAACTGTGATTCAAATTACGGGAGTAAACATCGATCGGCTCAGATCAAGCAGCTGCGGCCCCGGCGGAATATCTAGGGTTAAATTATGTAAAAGAGACTCTATTGGGTGATTGCTGGGCAATCGTTTTTTTTCTTCAAATTTCAAACTTGTTTCGGATTTCTAGTCCTCCGATGTACTCTCCGTACTCTGCATTCTACCGGCCACCGATACATACACGTACGTCATCTTATCCCACGTTGATGGTCTGATCGTATGGCGAGGATCAATTAGATCCTCTGTGCTTGCAGCCCAACTCTCGCGATACACCAGTGCTCTTATTTTTTTCGCCTGTCTGGTGGTAGACGGTTTACTTGTGCTATCGTGAAAGTAATCGCAGGGTGGTTATAATTAAAATGTTTTGCGGCAACTTTATCTTATCTGATCTACGGTATCTGCAACTTGCACTACTTGTGTTACCTCACATGTAGCCAGTCACAGTCATGTTGCATTTCTTCAGGTGGGCAAAGTACGTGAACAAAGCAATAAGTGTGTTTGCGAGTTACTTTCGATATGGAACTGGAGATAAACTGAAGTAGGAAATGCGAAATCGTCGATTTTTGGTCTACTTTTAATTAACGTTCGTTGTGGGAAAAATCTTGACAGATCCTCGATTAATGTCGAAAGATTACCCGAAGTTCTTTCCAGTTATACCGATGGCGTGTTTTGGGGGAGTTTGAATTGAATCCTTACAAGGCAAAAACCAAGTTTGATGTTTTTATTCAAACTTACCTTTTACTTGATTTTTTGGCATAAAATGCCTTACTCGTCACTATACGTGCTAAGGTGTCAATTAAAAATTAGAAAACTAGCCGCGTTAGATTTTCTGTCATAATTTTGAACGCTAACAACTCAGTGTTCAGTGAACTATGTTTTCACTATCTAATCACAGCAGGGCAAATGATGTCATCGTATTGATTTTTCGTGCACGGCTGATGGTTTCGATCGTTGGTCTGTTGCAAGAAAAAGTACCGTTCTCTTCTGCATCGCATGAACGTTCGCACAAAATATCTAATCTATAAATATATGCCATCTTACAATTTTTGGAAGAGTTGAGGAAAACTGAATCTGAACACCAATGAAACTGTTGACGATTAGAAACGTCTTAATGTTCAATGTGGAGGTTCGAATTGTGCTTGAATTGCATAATATTTTTTGGATTGTTACTAGGCAAACTAATGTTTTAAAAACATACGTGCGGCCCGGCAGCCCGGCAAGTGCAGGCAGAGTTGCAAATTGTCAGTCATGTCAAATGACCTTGACAGACTGACTAAAATCATCGTCAACTGTAATTGGTACGGTCAAAGTTTCTGTCAAATGAGATACTCGATAGTCCAATGACCAAGTAGAAGTATACTCGGTCCGACACTAACATCCGCCCGATTCTATCGACCCCTCGTCCTGTCCACCATCTTCATTGGAACTAACTAGATCTTTTTGTTGTCACTAACTTTTCTGTTCTCCCTTTCCCCATCTCTTCACCATATCCCGTTTTTCCTTTTACCCCGTTTTTCTACAATATTTACTAGTCTATGTCTCTTTCATTCTCTTCCGTAACATAACCATCAACCCCAATGGAAGACCGCTCCAATCGATGACCAGCATGCGGGCCACCCGCCGGGTCTTCGTAGCCTGGGGGTGTTTTCCGCGGACCCATACGGACCAAAGGATGCGGCCAGCATAAATATTTACCAACGTCATCTGGAAGACTCACGCTATATTCAGTTCATCGACCACTGCGGATTGCCAGCTGTAGGCTGGATTCTCGAGAATAGACAATTTCAACACCAATATTACAGTTTTTTGTTAGTCGTTAACTAAAATTAGAAAAAGCCGGCATCTTAGAGCTTAAGCAGTGTGCCTGAAAAATTATATTATTGAATGAAATAAAAAGTATACTCAGTCAAAGACAGGTGACGCATTTTGTTCTCTCTCTCTCATTCTCCTATTCCCTGTTGAAGTGAATAAATCCATGAGAGTACTAACATAAATATAAATTGATAAAGTTCATTGTTCTTTGTAAAAAGTCATCGGATTTCGGAGTTTATTAGTGTACATGAATTTAATTGAATGTTTAGTCACATCGTAATCAAGCAGTGACAGGAGAAATGAAGATAATATCAATCGCATCGGCAATCAATGAGCGCCCTGGTGAGTATAATATCAAGAGAATTTAAGTTATGACAGATCGGCTCTCAGACACTCAATATATGATGATTGGTAGAACCTGGTTGGCAGCCGTCCAGTGACATAAACTTTCCAATCTTCGTCGGGCAAAGTTGCTAGTTGATAGTGACATTTAGCAGCTCTGCGTGCAGGTGGTAACCCTATGGGTTGCAGAAAATTGTGTTAGCGCTAACTAGGTGATTTGAAGATGGAATTATATTATATCTCGATGAACATTAGATTAGGTTGGACTTGAACAGAAATCTCTATTTACGAACGGAAGTCGAAGTTCGTAAGAAAAAACAAAGAATATTATTATAAATACTTATTGAACGCAATTGACGACGATATATTAGTAACGTCAGTGTTTCACAATTATTTACCTATTTTTCATATTGAAATCTGTTGATGAGAAAGTTTTAAAATTACATTTTAAATTTCATTATGATCGGTCGTGTCTCGTACACAACCTTGTAATTTTTTTAATTTCCTTTCAGAGGTTTAAACCTAATAGTCATTCCTTTCACAGGTTATAAATTTTTTTAATATATTTAAATTAGATTGCATAGTCGTTCGTTTAATAACTCGGTGAAGACATTGTAAGGGGATATGTATCCACCGGGTGATACTAATCGAGCTTACAAAACTTCGAATTTAACAAATTATACTTATCTTGGTTTTTTGTCATACGGCCTACTAGGAATTGGTCCAACAGGGATATTTTTATGCGAGGAAACACGCATCATTTAGTCTAAGTGGATTCAAACATGATACCTTGTAATGAGTTCTCTTCGATTCAGATGTGAACCTTGTTTGGTTAATGTACGTGTAAGTAGAAACAGGAGAGTTGGACTAAAGTTATTTATATGCACAGAACATACAGGGTGCTTCATCTTTTATGTCGGTATGTAAACATTTAATAACAAAAAACATCCGATTTCTATAAGTGATGTAATTTGGTTGGTAAATGTGAAAGTTATTCAGTGTTTAGATACCGACATAAAAGATGGAGCACCCTGAATAGGGTTATAGATTTACATGAAAGAAAATCTGATTGAAAATAGACTTGTGTTTACATTTTTTAATTGACTCATTTAAAATTGAAATGCAAAGACACGTGCGTGGAGTAGTTGGTTGACTAAGGAGTGTATCGAAAAGTAGTTAGCAACATTGATTATTGAATAAAAAAGCGAAAAAAAAACATATTTTGACATCAGTTTTCGATATATTGTAGAAAAATTACATTTTTATGCATTTCACTGATTATATTGATGAAAATCCTAGTTTCTGTGAGACGCTCGCACTTTGGACTTGACATTCTTCATTAAATTCTGCACAGTTACTTTTGTGACTTTCCTGGTGGCAGCAGTCCAGTTTTTTTTAACTCCTGCATGCTTTGGGACACTGTACCTTCCTTCCGAAAGTGCCGCTTGACAATTGCCCAATACCTTTCAATTAGCCGAAGATCCGGGCAGTTCGGTGAGTTGATGTCCTTTTCCACGAATTGTACATTATTTTTTGATAACCACTGTAGAACGGAGTTGGCGTAGTGGGCTGAAGCCAAATCCGGCCAGAAAAGAGGAGGATCCTTATGCTTTCTGTACAGTGGCAGCATTCTCTTCTTCAAACATTCTTCCTCGTACACCTTGGCGTTAATTGTGTCCTTCGTGAAGGAAATCGACGACCGCAAACCACAGGTACAAATTGCTTGCCAGACCAACACATTCTGCCCAAACTATTCCATCGCCACCGTGGTGTCTGCGTCGTCCAGGTCCTGGTACACCGATTTCGTATAATATTGCAGTCCGGGCAGCGCTCGACAGTCTTCCTTGGCGTAGGTTTCGTCGTCGATCAGGATGCATCCGTCTTTATTCTGTAGAATCCGGTTATACAGTTTTCGCGCTCTTGTTTTGGCCTGAACTTGCTGTACACGGAACCACCCGCGTTCCCATTTCAACCGGAATATTAGTTGATTTTCTGAATTCGATTGGTTAAAATTTGGTACAACTATTCGATTGTTGTTTCAACTAAACTGTCATTTTTGTTTTTTGATTAGCAGAAACGATGGTTGAAACAACTAATTTAACTGTTTGAAAAAAATGCTGTCAATTAGTGAGGACACATATCCTTTCAATTTCAACAAATATTTTAGTTGAAATAACTGGTGTTGTTATTGAAACAAAATTCTGTTAGTTGACAAATAAATCGGTTTTATTTGTTTTAGACATTGCAAATAAATCAATCAACTCGAACAATGTTATTGATTTGCGAAAATAATCAAAATATACTTACTGATACACGTCATGGTTTATTTGAAATAAGTATGTTGAGATTCATGAAATAAATATTGTTGTTGAAATATAAACAGTATTTTATATTGACATGATCTTAACCAAGGAATAAATTATTACGAAATCAGAACTGATCTGATCTCTAAGTGATTTTGATTTTTGTATGATCATGATCATGTCAAGTCGAAATCAGTAAAGATCTAAATTCTAAAAAAATACTTCTAATTCGATCGGAAATGAATGATGTAGAAAAACGTTTTTAATCAGCAAAAGTGCCCGGAGGGGCGAGTAAATTAGCGAAATTATTAAATTTACCTAAAATGAGTATTGAAAAATGATGCCTTCAAACGGTTGAACTAAAGTTATGCACTGATAATTTTAGTCAATTTATATGAGCTTGGGTGCATCAACCGCTGGAAATTGGAATTTTGCGACGGCAATTCAAACGCGCCATTCAATCGCAGCGCGTTCTGTGTGTTTGAAAACCTTCGCTCCTGTTACTTCTATAAATTAAATTCATGTCAAAAAGCGTTTTATTGCTAATGCATGAACATCATCAGCGGTATCAAACAGTTGGAAGTAAAACAGTCTGCTGGAAGTAAATCAATGATCGAATTTGTAACATAAAATTTTTGCGCATACCTGAAAGATTACGAGATGATCATTCATTAACATTTTATAATTTGTTACCAAATCTTTTTCATCTTAAACAAGGTTAACTTTATCACAGCCTGCTGTTAGATAAACACTTGTTATGGAATCATAAATTTCTCAAATCAAATGAACACAATTTCACCAAACGCTTTAACCATCGATGTTGTTTTCATTGACATTTTGAAGCGACGCGAACAGATTTCAACTATAAAAGTTGTTGATCTTGCATTGCGATTATTGTTTTGCTTTCAACTGTCTCCGGCATTTGACAGCATTCAAAACAACATATTCTTCAACTACTTGAATATATGCAAATCAAAAACCATATTGGTTGAATCAAAAATAAATTAGTTAAATCAACTATCGCAAAAATCAAAAACTGCGATATCGCAATTTTATGATCGAAGGGTTCTCCGTGTACCAGGGACTTTTTCGGCACCTTCTGTTTCTTGTACGTTTTGGTGTGGTGCACTTTCACCCGTTTTGCAATTTAGTTGTACGTGACATCGGTTTCTGAGCACCAAGTGTGCAGAATTTTCTTTCGCGTTTCCGGACCAATTCGACTCATCATTGAAGCGATAAACTGTACTGAAACCAATCGATTGCGCAGCTGTTATTGACATGTAAACAAACATGTTACCGCAAAACACGCTGCAAAAAATTAAGCCATTTCAGAGTAATAACTGTTTGAATGTTGCTAACTATTTATCTTTAGCACTGCTTAGGGTGGCAAAATGGTAACGCGTATGCACGGGATGCATAAGAACGCAGGTTCGAGTCCTGTCTCTGAGCGTATCTTTTTCCAAAATCATCTTTTTTGTGAATTTCTCATTCATTTGGCTTCTCCAATATGAGACTCCCCCTCTTACCAATTAATTTTCACCATCCGCCACTCGAAATTGCCTTTTCTGTTGGCATACGTGATGCAGCGGAGACATCACTTCCTAGCATTGGATTCACCGAGTTGCCTTTAGATTATAATAAGATCGAATTCGACGCTCTCTCCATTGCTCTAACTGATTTTGATTGGAACGTACTTTTCACGGATAACAATTCTCGTTTTGCTCCGTATTGAACAATTGGTTGAATGTAAACGTGACATTCCGTCGCCCTAGTGTTTCTCCTGTTTGAAGCAATTCCAGAAATGTTTAGCAGATCATCAGACTCGACCTTCTCCGATTTGGTTGAAAATTTGCACATGGCTTCAGTATGGCAAACCATTAGTTTTGAACCGATGGAGAGGTCAATCCGACTCACGACTGATTTTCAAAAAGGGCGTATGTATTTTTGCATTTCACAAAAATTGCCTTTTTCAAATCGTTGTATCTCGGAAACCGTTAATTGTACAAAAATGGCGTTCAGGAAGAAGTTGTAGGGAATCAATAGGGCACTCTAAAAGAAATATACACAGAAAAAAAGTTTTTTTTCACCTATACTTGTTCTGAAAATTTGGAGCTCGAATCACAGATCGACACTATATATACTGATCTGAAAACAGCTTTTGATTCGATCAACCACGACATTCTCATAGCCAAGCTATTCAAGCTCTGGGTATCTGGACGATTTACCAATTGACTGCAATCTTACTTGACGGATAGGACCCTCCGTGTTAAACTCGACTCGACAACGTCTTCGAATTTCACAAATTCATCTGGTGTGCCACAAGGTAGCAACCTTGTATTTCTTGTATTGTCTTATATTTCAACGATGTGATACTACTACTTCAGTCTGGTTGTAGGATTGGATATGCCGATGATTTGAAACTGTATTTTGTCGTTCGTACCACCGAAGATTGCATCCGTCTTCAGTCTACTTTGGACCTCTTTGTCGATTGGTGTCATCGGAATAAGCTAACTGTAAGTGTTTCGAAATGTATAGTTGTATCGTTTCACCGTATCAAGAAGCCAATTATGTTTTAGTAAAATATTAATGGAGCGATCCTCCAAAGAGCGGACCTGATCAGTGATCTAGGTGTATTGTTTGATCAAAAAGTCACTTTTAAACACCACCGCACGGTCGTTATCTCAAAAGCTAATCGACAATTGGGTTTCATATCGAAAATTGCAAAGAATTTCACTAACCCGTATTGCCTAAAAGCATTGTACTGTTCACTCGTCCGTACAATTCTAGAAAACGCATCTGTTGCTTGGCTGCCCTTTCAATTGAGGTGGAGCTTAAGGATTGAAAATGTACAACGCAAGCTCATCCGATTGGCACTTCGTAATCTACCATGGCGAGACCCCATTAAAACCTTCCTCCGTATGATGATCGATGTAGATTATTGAGCATGGATACATTAGAACGGCGTCGGCGTATTTATCAAGCTAGTTTTGTGGCTAAGTTATTGAATGGTGAAGTTGATCACTCTGAGCTCCTCTCCACGTTGAATTTTCGAGTTCCTCCGAGAGTTTTTCGTAGTAGTACTTTACTTGAACCACGTTTTCATCGCACTACTTTTGGGTATCCCGAACCAATAACTGCAATGATTCGAACCTTCACGACTGTCGAGGAGTTAATTATAATTAGATACTGCAAGACCTTCCATATGAATCAAAGTTTGTGAAAACCATTTCGGGTGTATAGATAAAAAATTTTATGGTTAGTAGTAAACAACAATAAATTGTTGTTTTTCCGTCCTCAACAATGTTATTGAGCACACTCATGAACTGCCATAAAAATCTTTGCTTTAGCTCCGATTTTATGCGAATCACTGAGTAAGAAAAAAAACAAACAACAAAACGATCGAATCTTAATGATGAATACCAACTCGAAAAAGTCAACCGAAGAAAACGCAAGTCACGTGCAGAAGGTACCAATCAATCAAACTGGATTTGAACCGATTCAAACAATGTTCATCTTGCATAACCTTTGAGCCATAACCGTCATGGATACTTACAAACGAGACGTGCAATAGCGAGAGAAAGAAATTGGTTGATTTTCTACCATTGTGAATAAAACCGTTTAGCCGCCATTCGTCAATGAAGTGCGGTTCGCCTCCGCAGCAACATCGACCTGTTCGGGTGCTTGATCTGATTCCTTTTTTGGAAGATGGCCAAACGTAACAAACGTAGTAACGCTTTAGTTATATAGTTTGGCAGGAATCAATACATCGTACTTAACCTATCATAATGATCAAGAAGTTTCATAAAGCATTTCAAACTGCTCTCCACGAAAAAATGCCGTAACACTAGAATAACACCTGTTGCAGTAAGGTTAAATACGACTAATTAATGTTTTTATAATAAATAGCCTGATCGTATGATTTTCTTTTGACCGGATTATAAATCAGAGTGTCTATAAAACCGCTTCAAGTCGTCGGGCAGAAAGACTCGATTTGGTTTAGTGTTTTACATTGCATTGCGTTGGTGTGCCATATTTTGAAATTTATGTATTTAGGACACTTGGGATTCATAGCAACGGCAGCAGTCCTTTTATGTTGTTACGTGTCAGGAGAAAAATATGGGACAAAATGAGATTCCAATAGATGAACAAGCTAATACAATTTTATTGTCGAATAAGACTTGGATTGTTTTGGACTGAAAAGATTTTAGGTTTAGGGTTATTACATTTTTTAATCATATCAGTTTACATTCATCTACTATACATAATGCTCGTATTAAATTTATTTGGTTTCGTTTTTATTCACTAATTTCAGAAAAATGCGTACTGTAAAATGTACTGTTTTTTCATAATCGATGTCTTGTATTTTATTGATTTTCACGCCAAATGTACTGTTTTTCGTTGAAAGAAATATAAGAGCGTTAACTATACACTCAGTTTCGTATTGCATCAGCGGAAAAACAGATTGAAAAATATAATGAATAAAAACTCACAGAAAAGACATGGGCACTTCTGTTTCCAGCAGAAAAGGTGGTAAAATCAGGATCGACTTACTCCGATTGTTCACGTCTTCAATGTGACACGCTATTTGTTTTGCTTGATGGAGAAACAAACTAGAATCAAGACTGATTTAAAAAAACAAGTGAATGTGGATTTGTTTCTTGGTATCTTTAACCGTACAAAACAAATAGTTTGCCATGCGGAGTCCTGAGAAAAGTTCACATTGGAGCACTTGAGATGAAAACTGTCAGAACAGTCTTCGCAAGTTATTTTGCCATTTCTCGATCCAGACGAACCGAAACAGGGCTCAGCATCGCATTTACTCCTTGTCCTTGTGTTTATAATTGACTTCTTGTCATGTTCATTTTGACAGATGCGTGAGTGCGCGGGTTGACGGTTCAGTGCATAGGACGCTGGTCTTACAAGCCAGTTGTCGTATGTTCGAGCCCCGACCTGGAAGGGTTCTTAGTGTCAGTAGGATCCATAGTACTAGCCATGCAATGATTCTGTACGCTAGGAATCGGCTGCGAAGTCTGTTGAAACAGAAAGGCCAAATTCCACAAAAGGAATGTAATGCTTTTGTGAGTGCGCGAGAGTGTCGTGAGTACTTAGGGATTCAATGTATTTAGTTCGAACAAAAGTGAAACTGAATACTAAATAAAATTTTCAAAATATGGCGCCTATCATTCTGAGCAACTTTGCTAGACGTACTGTACCTCGAAAATCACGTTTTCAATGAGTTATCAATTAAGAGCTTAAATTGGGTTTTTGAACAAAAAATTCTATGAATTACAATTCGAGTTGCTACCGCATCCATCATATTCGCAGGATTCTGATTTCAGATTTGAAAAAAGAAGCCTACTGGAAAGAGATTTGCATCGAAAAATGAGATCATTGCAGAGCGTTTATTGAGGGTAAATGGAAATCGAAGTACAGGGTCCGCCATCTAACATTTTTTTTTAACTAGCGGTTATTTCAACATTGGTAACCTTAATGTCATTTCTGATTTGACCGAAACTTAGTTTTATCCTTCCGCTAAACGAAAATGGATTCTGATTTCTAACCCCTAATTCTATTGATTCGAAATGAAGAAAATACGCTTTGTTTTGTCCAGAAATGTTTTTTTTCGATAGTATGGTATATTAATAGAAAAAAATACTCGTTACGAACACTCGTGCTTAGCATCAGTAAGAGAATGTTTTCTTATTTCTGTTCACTAATGCGCTTCTTAATCGAATGAATAATTTGATTAGGTTTATTGCCACTCTTGTGATCAGGTCCCTTTCGCTTGGCTACCATTGTAATGGCTCAGTCGTGGCATTAGACTGCAATCGAAACCAAGCGGGCAGTGAAAGTAAATGCCATAAAACACTGGAAATGCTCTGGAGGTCCGGTTCCCGAAGTCCTGACCTAGAGTGGCGGCAGATTGGAGAATTTCATTCGAATAGATTTGCAGACAGCATATAAATTATTAGAGCGAACTTATTTGACATCATTCAAGTACTGGCGGAAATGGTGGCTTAATAGGGATTTTCCCACTCTCGAAACCGAATCACTATTATGTCAGCTTGCTTACCGTACTTTCCCAAGCAAAGCGTGGGTTGGCTCAGTTATGGAGTTATATCAAGTTTAATGACTAGCATCTTTCAGTCGGACGGTAATTTTATAGACAAGTAATACATTGTGATTGGTGAGCGACGATGACAGTAATCGGGGCCAAGCAGATTAACTAAGCTTGGTATCATACTCTAACTAACTGAGATACGTTATATTGGGTTCACCGCAATGAGTGTCTTAGTGCAAAATAGATCATTTAAGGTATGTATGTTTAGGCCGCGTTTACACAGGGGCCGTTGGGGCATGTGCTAGTTTTCACTTTCGTTACTGTTTTCATTCATCATTTTTCAGTCTAGATAAATATGAAACAAATTCAGATAGGTTCTATCGAAAAACGAATGCAGTATATATCAGTTCCCTACTTTTATCGCTACAATAGCACCGATTGAATTATCACTAATTGATTTCATTACTACGTCAAACCTGCAAAGGGCAAAGTTAATCGTCCTTCTTCCGGCAATAGCCTTGATGGAAATTATGAACATTTAATCGAAGCTGTTGTCCAATTATCAGTCGTCCATGTCGAATGGGCAGAGAGAATAAAGTGTACAGATTTATTCGCGTATCAAGCGAACACCCGGAAGTTTTCCGCTGTAATATTTCGTGTCAAGGGAAATGCCTTCAGGGCTTTTCAGACACCAAACAATGGAACATCGAAGATTGGCCTAATGCCCGTTGTCTCTAATGCGGGTACGACTTTATATAGCAAAACAAATTATCTCTCACGAATGGATACAGGCGGATCAGAGCGATTTCTATCGGTGCTACATCATTTTGTTTTCGGTTGAAGGAACTTTTATTATAACACGACGTAGCCAAGCTGATCAACTTTCGCGAATGTGTATCCTTGAACTTGTGGTGGACCAGATTGTTTGTCTGACGGCGTCGGTTGGTTGATTTAAATTAATATATTCAGAACGATTTGTTTATTAATCTTGAGATTTTTTTTGGAAATTCTCTCAACTACAAATCCTGTATTGAATTGATGTTTTCGTATCGTTGAAATGATAAACAGATGTTGAGTTGAAACATCAAAGCTGTTGACTAAATAAGTAAGAATTAGTCAAGTGCTAATTAAATTATAAAACCATTCACTTGCATCACATGAAATCGTTTGTACATTATTTTTACCAATAGTGAGTACGGTCTTTCCCATACCGTCTGATTTTGCGTAAGATAGTAAGTAAAGGTTGTTTTTGGATTGCTACACGGAACGACCGAAATCAGCATTTTCGCGAAAAATTTAGTTGATTTACTGATTTTAGTTAGTTATTTTTTGAGACAACTAAAAAAATCTTACTTTTGCTGATTTAGATTTTTTATTCTCATTCCCTTAATATTAATAAAATATTTGTTGAAATGACTATTTTTTTTAGTTGAATTCACAAATTAAACGTACTGTCATTTCTTAGCTAAGGCACACTTCATATCCAGTCAACTAATTTTTTAGTTGAATTAAAGAAATATAATGTTGTTTTCAACCAATATGAATGGTTGAATTGGCTTCTGCAATCTGCAGCTATATGGCGCCCTGTCACCGAAACGGTAACACCTTAATGACTACTAGCCACTAGATGGCACACTACTGCCGAAAAAAATTCAGACGCGGTTGTCTTTTCTATATTGGCAGGTATAAATACGATGTTGTGTTGGAGAAAAAGACATAAACGAAACGTAAACATTTTTTGAATTTTTTTTCTTCTAAATCACTGTTTTCTTCATTCTCACTGAAAACTTTGAGCACTCGGAAAACAAAAACCGAATACAAGTAGTACACCGGACGGCGTAGCCCGGAATGAGAAGATACAAAAAAACATCATTTGACGTATACAATTAGAGTGCAACATTCGAAACTCACTTCACTGTTTCTCGTAAAAACATTATTACCCACAATCGCTTCAACTGCGCACAAATTCTGAATAAATACACTTTCCACTAACAGTTTACGTCATTTTTACATATCGGTTTAGAAATTTATATAGGGATATATCGTAACACATGCGAAAAACATCTAAACAATTTGCGAGCAGTTTCAACAAGACTGTCCCTTTTAGCTTTTTAATGGATTGTTTTGCTTTGACACTACTGTCCTTCAGTAATGACGGTGATGGATAAATAGAATCAAAGTTTCTGATTCTAATAACGAAATTAGTTGTCAATGAGAATTTCGTGTTGGATCGAAATATTGCTGGTTTGTGTCCAGAATATTCGCCAACTAAACACATTCTCTAAAAATAAGAGTTTTTTTCAGCACAGTAAATTCTAAATTTTAACTAATTTTATAGTTATTTTGGAAATTTTGTTGTTAAAATCAACTAATTCAAAAACAGTAATACGAATTAGGCGCAGAGCTAATTTCGGTCGTTCCGTGTATAGATTCAAGAACCATTTATAAACATTTTAAATTGGGTGCGATGATGTCAAGTCCTGTCTGTCTAACCGAACCTTTATTATTTTGAGTTCCATCAAGCTTCATTAAATTCCCGAATATATTTATTAATTCACACCACATTGACGGCACAACTTTCCAAATCACTTATGGAACGCTTTTTGGAGGCCAATGTACTCAATCCATGATAATGCCAATAATTTAAAAATTAGAACAATGGTATTCTAAATATTATTATTCATTATCCTTTATTCATAAACGTAATTTCGGTTTGGATGACACTGTCGAATGAGATGCGAACACGAACTGTTGAATATGATGAAATTGCTCATTTCTGAATTCCTCACAACAAAACCGAAACGCTGCTTAAGCTACACTAATACTAAAAATGAAGCCCACCTTATCAATTTTTTTTTAATTTCTTGCCCAGAGGTGAACTCGAACGAAAAGCCTAACAGATTGATAGAGATGCTCTGCCACTGAGCTTTCTTGGAATGTGAGTGAACCGCAAATCTGTCGCCAAAATGAAACAATTGACAGATGGAATGAGAACTGTAATCCGCTTTAAGTCGAATATTCTTGAAACTCTTTGTGAAAAACTGGACACTTATCAACTATGCACAGTTGGTTTTATCAACCTCCACTCGTACACTGAAATAAAAATCCTCTATATTCATTAGGTTTGTAATTTGAATCGTATGAATCGTGTAATCCACAGAAATCATATGGAAACTTATAATCTATATTAGTAATATACGCGAGGTTTAAATCAGCGTAACCATAATGAAATTGGTAAGACTATTATATACAATTTATTTGAAAACCCGATAGAATGCATGATTATTCATAATGGATAATGCATAATTATTGAATGTGTCTTATGGGTCGTACGCAGATGATGTTTCATAAAATACTTATAGAAACTTCTAACCTTTATTGAAAACGTACATAGAATCCTAATCACGAAAGAAAGAAAATGCTGTTTTCTTTAGCTGAAGAAATTAGCTAATTTTAGTGAGAGTGTAAAATTCGATTAGTAATTGTATCAGTATATTCATTCAAAAAATAGACTTATTTTGAGAAATAAAAACTTTTTGCAAATATCGGGCTAAAGTTCTACTTCTGAGCGTATATTATTCCAAACAAACAATCTTTTTTGTGAATTTGTCATACATTTGTTTATTTCAATCTATGTTTCCACTCAATCATTGCAAAACTGAAATTGGACTAGTTTTGAACCCAATTTGAAAGATTTCTTACGAGTTTGTTTCATCGCCTCTAATGACGGATTGACATTTTAATCACTCATCCAGTTTAATAAAACCCAGGAATTTTACATGGGATCATAAGACTAAAGAAATTCGATTGAAAAAATAATAACGGGGCCACAGAAAACCGAAAAATACACTTTCTAATGCATCATAATATGCAAATAACTAGAGTGCTTTTCTCGCAGTCTTTCTGTGTGTGATTCTCAAATGCACTCACAGACTCCCCCGGTAACCAATAAGCACATACTAATGCCGAATTACGACAGCAAATAATCGCTAATTGCATTTCAATCGCACGTGGGACTGAATTCATAGATAATGCTTATGTGCCTTTTTATGGCTGGTGTGCATTCTGAAAGCTGAATTCTGATTGATTTACAGCAGAAGAGGTTTCAGATTGCAGATATAGAGCTTTAAGCATTTTTGTTGCTCATAAAAGGTTAATGTAATGCTATTATTAGTGCTTACTGGTTACCTAGGTCAGGATGTATTTCTGTACTGACAGGCGTACTACCAGAAGTAAATATAAATGAAATAAACTGTTTTAATCCAATAGTGTCACTATTTATGCACCATTTAATTTCACTATTTCACTGTCACGTTATTACACTTTCACAAAGTCACTATACTTTAATGAAGCATAACAAACGTTACAATACAGATAAGCGTATTTCGGAATGTTATTTACATCCTTCTTCAGTGTATCGGTTTTATAATTATAACAAATAGAAGTTTATCAAACTTATAAATCCGATACACTGAAGAAGGATGTAAATAACATTCCGAAATACGCGTATCTGTATTGTAACGTTTGTTATGCTTCATTAAAGTATAGTGACTTTGTGAAAGTGTAATAACGTGACAGTGAAATAGTGGAATTAAATGGTACATAAATAGTGACACTATTGAATATATTCCGCTAACAGCTCCAAGTGAAAAATAGTGTTTTAATCCATCTAACGGTGTCATTATACCTTTCTCATATTACTCATATTATCATATATATATATATATATATATATATATATATATATATATATATATATATATATATATATATATATATATATATATATATATATATATATATATATATATATATATATATATATATATATATATATATATATATATATATATATATATATATATATATATATATATATATATATAAGTAACCGAAAGTCGGATCCGCATGAAATTCAGGAGTTTTGTGTAAGTTTTGAAAATAGGCTCACTATCTCTGAGAAATCTGAGTGAGCTTCAGTTGGACCACTATTTCCGGTAATTTCGGAACCTGAAACCGGAGAATTGTATAACTAAAATGAGATTATTTGGACATTTATCAACTAGATCTATAAACTAGAGAAATTCATGACCAATTACCTGGTCGTTTATGATTAAAAAAACCTCCCTAAAATCAAATTTTGTTATAACCACCCTGTTATTCCAGAATTGGAAGTCGTATAAAGATAAAATTCAGCAATTTCTATAACCTTTTAATATCTTCCACTTGAATCTAGATTTCTGAAAATCGGACAAAATTTTCATTTTGGGCTCCTAGTTGTTCCGGAACCGGAGTTTAGATTTGAATGAAAATCAGGAACTTTAAGTTGAACAACAAGACCTTGAATCTAAGTTTGTGAGAATCGGTTTAGCTAGTAGGCATATTTTCATTTTTTTTACACATATTACCCTGTAATTCCGCAACCGGAAGTCGGATTTCAATAAAATTCAAATGTCAAGGACTATTTACAAGAAGGTACTAATGATTAATACGATATAGGGTACGGGCTCCCTATTTCATCTTATTTGTAAGCCTCAAAACCCCGATTTAGCCACTAAAAACACTATAACTTTTTCATATTTCCGCTTTATTCGCCTTGCTCCACGTTTTGAATTGATTCACATTTCTTGAAAATTTAACTAATATTCATGAAACAGGTAAAAACACTTATGATGTGTTCACTACTCTGCTCCTAATTTCATCTCAATGGATTTTTATCCATCCTATCGTTGGTCCTTTATTCATCCTATAAATTAGTAATAGCGACAGCAATCAAAACAAAATATTCCACTATTACACTCTCAGGTTCAAAATGTCAGAATTCTTCTTAAAAAAGGCCTAATGCCAACCCTGAGACAACATGCGAAATTTTTAGAACCAGTTTGAAATTATTTCAACGTTTAAAATTTGTTCAGTCGTTTCCGTTAACTTTCTCTTTAAATTTAAAATGTTATTGCAAAGTAAATTTGGTGAACTTTATACAAAACCAAAAACGGAATTGTTACTATTTAGGCATTAACCCTTCTTAAAACAAAATGCAGAGTCAGAGATGCCATTTATACAGATTTATCTGTATTGAATAGATTTTTGCGTTCGCATACTGATTTAAATCAATGTACAGATTTTATACAGATTTCCTAAATTTAATACATATTTGTTTAGGTTCATAAAAAAGTGAGAAGTAAAAAATTACACTTTGCTCTCTGAGTTGCTATTAGTATTTGATTGCAGTGATTCTTTAAAAGTTTATTAATCAACGAACAAATCACATGTTAAAGTGGGAATCTTTTATGCAGATAATTGAATATGATTAACACCATTTTGTTAGTGAAAACAGATAGAGCAGATATAGACTTTCTATGCAAAGTAATACATATTTTCTTTGAAAATATCTGGCATCTCTGTGCACAGCCGATGAAACACACACACACTTCACAGCGTTAGGTTGACGTATAGCGGAATGCAACCAGTGCTACTAGATTTGCCACAATGGTTATTTCAATAGTATTTAACAAGCTCTTTCTGGTAATATTCGAAGCCGAAACAGTTTTATTGAAATATTGATATCAATAATATAATTAAACTAATGTCACGGATACCAAAACCATACTTTTTGATAATAATTTGAAGAAGAAAAACAATTTTTGTTTTGTAACATTATGAGATAACTTGGTAACTTTGCGAAACCAAACGAGATGAAAACAAAGCGCAATCAAGTGAACTAAGTGAAAAACTTTCATTTCATATTTTTGAAGACTTTTATTGCTTGTCGGGTAATTTTTGAAGTTTTTAATCGTTAACTAAACAAGTGGCAAGTGAACATTACTAATTATGAAGTCATCCAGCATTCAATGGTAGTGTAATTGTGGGAAATAGTGATCATGTTTTGAGACGAATCGATTAGTAGATAATCAGAAACATGACGAACTGTGAATCTTGAAACGAAAATGTGTCCTAAATTGAAAAGTGAGTTTATTTTATATGATAAAAACGATCACCGAAGGTTTTAAAATCATTTCTTTCAATGGGAAAATGAGACAATAGCTTTTATAACCATTTTAAAACATTTCACAGTTTGGTTCAGGTAGGTTGTAAAATATTATTCATGTTCAAAGTAATGAGGTGACGGAATGAGATGAAAATAGGAGCTCAGATGAAATAGGGAGCCGTTACCTTAGGTGTTTTTAGGTGTGAAGTTTTCTATTTCGAATTGCGATCTATATTAGTTGAGCATTAGTCTTTAGATTGACATCATGAAAGCTTTCAGTAATACATTGAAATAATGACCCACTTGGACAGCCGAAGAAGGTTGCATCGATGTTCACCGGTCAAGGTTTGTCCTGGAACGAGTAGTCGACGGGTCCATCCGCATGGACAATTCACGCGCGTTTTTTTTTTGTACAACATCGCGGTCGACTTGGTCAACCAGTTCAGGCCCACGATAAGTGTGTAATCGGCAACAAATGGTCAACCAATTATGATGTGAGCTTGCATGAAATGTGGAAATCTCGCTTCACGCATGTGATGAGATGCGCCGGGTTTGTTTCTTTTTAGGTTTCTGCTACAAGGCCAAAAAAGCTCATTTCATTTGGTGATAAGGCAAAACATAATGGTTTTGGACAAGTAATAATGAACGTAGGAGGCTGATTGTTCATGGTACATTTAAATTGTTACAAAACTGCGTTTCAGGTTTCAGTTATTTATTTTTTTGTCGAGAAGTTATCTTGAAGCTAATTCAAAAATTCTTGCAGTTTTATAGGTACGTATTTGTTTTAATTACAACAAAACAGGAATTCTGACTTTAAATTGCGTAAAAATTTATTCTCGATAAAAAGCGCTATGCTGCATAAAATTAAGCAAATTGACCAGGAAGATCGCTGCATTCCGCGGAAAGTTCACATCGATCACGATTCACCTTATCTACATAAAATTGCCCAGAGCGCAGTAAACGACAAGATTCACCCGAGTGCGAAACTTATTGTTGATGGGAAAAGGTGGGACCAGTCATCTTTAGAGTTGTTATTTTTATGAGCTGAGAAAATGATAGCCTCTTGAAAGATTCTTTCGATATAATTGCTGTCGATATGCTTCACCGATCTACAGAGTGGTATTGTTCAGCCGGGTGACGAAGATATCGTTCTACTAGGCCCTGGCCCATCCACGAAACTATACAGGCATCGGAATCCGTTGATAGTTCAGATCTGATCTGTGTGAGATCTCGAAAAGGTAAGATGATAAACATTCAATGAAAGTCATGGATGAGACAATACGTTCCCTTGATCCTTCTCAAGTTGAGATCGAACGATGACGTGCAGATTTCTCGGGTTCGGCATTGGAGAGTTTATGATGGGTTACGTAAGCTACAAGTGTCAAGGATTCTTTTCTCTTCACTTCCTACAACTGATTCTTTCGTAGTACAGTTTTTGTGGGAATGCTTTAGCCAATGTAAGAGTTCACGTTCATAGCAAAACATGGAACCAAGTCTGTCTACCAGTCTTCAAGAGATTTATCTATTTTGTTAAAGAACTATACTATCCATCAGATTTAAATTTATAACACAATGTCGTCTTTCCACTCGACGTACGCCAAATATTTGCTGGTGATCAGACAACGGGATGATTAATATGTCCTCGGTTTGAAGTCACAATGAGAACAGTGACAGTATCGTTTCAAACAGGTTTTTGTTTTTCATCAGCATTTTACTCAAATAGACATATTGGCGACCTAGGGTTTACGGAATTGAAGCACGATTCGATATAAAAATCTTAAACGATTTGTTTTGTCAACGTGGTAACGATTTAAATGTTAGGAAATGGAGAAAACACGAGAAAAGAAATTGTTTTTTGTTGAACGATTTTTTGAATATAAATTTATACCCTTGTATGGTAGTAGGGTCAAAATTAATGTTATCTGCAGAAAACATCTTTTCTTCCAAAAGTATTAGTTAGCGTGAGATCGGGTACGTTTGATTATTGTATAGATTTAAATCATTATTTTCACATAATTTGTTACCGAATCATAGGAAATTAAGCATATCAATGAAAATTAGACATAGAAAAAAAAGTAAATCAGATCACACGAAATTAACATGTATTTAGGTAATGCTTATTCTTAATACAATTGTCATTGATAAATATTTATGCTGCATGTTCATCTGATATTTCACTTTCGAGCAGAATCGGCAATGACAAACTACTATAATGTTTAGTTTATGTTGTGAAATCTGAGAAAAATGAGTGACATTATTTGACACATACTCACATACATAGGACACTTAGACCTCCGGGCCAATTTTGACAAGTTAATTTTTCAAGTGATTGCATAAACTTTCTATATGAGAAAGATAAGAAGTATTTTTTCTAGAATAGAATCGTTATCATAAACGTTATCGTAATTTTGTATGCTTTTTAATCTTTCTTCTGAAAAGATGGAAAGATTTCTTTTTACTATCTTACATTATGACCAAGTCTAAAGAAATCTTTCCATCTTTTCAGAAGAAAGATTAAAAAGCATACAAAATTACGATAACGTTTATGATAACGATTCTATTCTAGAAAAAATACTTCTTATCTTTCTCACATAGAAAGTTTATGCAATCACTTGAAAAATTAACTTTTTACTAAAAAGAAATGATTGCCAATTACATTACGATAAGCGCTTTTCAGAAAAATATAGATTTAAATGTGGCAACCATGCACGCTATATGAATTGAACAAATTACGTTGTGTGCTTCGTTCGAAATAGTGTAAATAGGCGGTAGTGTTTTCTTCTTCCGTATCAGCACGTAGCGGTTTTGCATCCTCATTTTCTATGACGCCTTAAAAGTTTTCACTCTCATCGCCATACATTTTCGAAACGGGAAGTCGGATCTGGATGAAATTGCGCAGTATCTTTTAAGACAATGAATATGAATATGAATAATGATTTGTGAAAATCGGTTTAACAGTTACTGAGAAATCGAGGTGAGTTCCGTTTTTAAAGCTTTTCTTCGTTGTTGTCGGTGCTTTCGGAATCAGAAACTGGGAAACAAATTAGGTTTATATATCCACTAACTAACAAGATCTGCCAACTAGATGAATTTACCAGTGAGTTTTATAAAAATTTGCACCTCGTTTCGTCATCATTTGTGAAGAAATACTTATGAAAATGCAAATTTTACTCTTATCGTGCTGTAATACCAGAACCGGAAGTCGGATTTTGATCAACTTTTCAGGGACTTTTTAAGAATTTTTAGACTATTTACTTGCATCTTAGTTTGTGAAAATCGGTTAAGAAATTTCCGAGAAAATTGAATGCGCATTTTCTCATAGATTTGCACATACGAGGTCTGTTCAAAAAGTTCCCGGAATTTTTTAATTGCGCGCGTCTGGAGAGTCCGGTGGTCAAATTTTTTTTTATTGTGTTGGTACATATGTCCCTAATGTATGGTGAAATTTTCAGCTGTATTCATTGTTTACATTCTGTCTTGTAGCGGCTGGTGTAGACGTGTTTTTTTGAGCTCGGCGATTTTTGTTAGTTTAAAGAATTGAAGAGTCAAAGAATTTGTATTAAATTTTGCGTGAAAAATGAAATAAAGTGTAACCAAAAGTGCGAAATGTTACAGAGAGCCTACGGTGAGTCTGCTATGAAAAAAACAAGTGTTTACGAGTGGTATAAGCGTTTCCAAGATGGCCGCGAAGACGTTGAAGACGACGAACGCTCCGGTTGACCCAGCACGTCAATAATCGATGAAAATGTGGGAAAAGTGGAAAAAATGATTATGGATGATCGCCGAATCATTATTAGAGAAGTTGCTGATGAAGTTGGCATATCAGTTGGCTCATGCCATCATATTTTTTCAAATGTGTTGGGCATGAAACGAGTGCAGCAAAATTCGTTCCAAAACTGCTGAATTTTGATCAAAAAAACAAACGCATTACCATCGCTCAGGAGCTGTTAAACGACGTCAACGACGATCCAAATTTACTTGAAAGGGTTATAACTGGTGATGAAACATGGGTGTACGGTTATGATGTCGAAACAAAAGCACAATCGTCCACGTGGAAGCACCCAACGTCACCAAGACAAAAATCGCCGAGCTCAAAAAAACACGTCTACACCAGCCGCTACAAGACAGAATGTAAACAATGAATACAGCTGAAAATTTCACCATACATTAGGGACATATGTACCAACACAATAAAAAAAAAATTTTGACCACCGGACTCTCCAGACGCGCGCAATTAAAAAATTCCGGGAACTTTTTGAACAGACCTCGTATTACCTTATAATTCCGGAACCGAAAGCCGGTTGAAGATGAAATTCTACCGCAAGCAATGGAACCATAAAACGTTTTGCTAAAATACGTTGTAAGAATAAGAGTAAGAGTAAGAGTAAGAGTAAGAGTAAGAGTAAGAGTAAGAGTAAGAGTAAGAGTAAGAGTAAGAGTAAGAGTAAGAGTAAGAGTAAGAGTAAGAGTAAGAGTAAGAGTAAGAGTAAGAGTAAGAGTAAGAGTAAGAGTAAGAGTAAGAGTAAGAGTAAGAGTAAGAGTAAGAGTAAGAGTAAGAGTAAGAGTAAGAGTAAGAGTAAGAGTAAGAGTAAGAGTAAGAGTAAGAGTAAGAGTAAGAGTAAGAGTAAGAGTAAGAGTAAGAGTAAGAGTAAGAGTAAGAGTAAGAGTAAGAGTAAGAGTAAGAGTAAGAGTAAGAGTAAGAGTAAGAGTAAGAGTAAGAGTAAGAGTAAGAGTAAGAGTAAGAGTAAGAGTAAGAGTAAGAGTAAGAGTAAGAGTAAGAGTAAGAGTAAGAGTAAGAGTAAGAGTAAGAGTAAGAGTAAGAGTAAGAGTAAGAGTAAGAGTAAGAGTAAGAGTAAGAGTAAGAGTAAGAGTAAGAGTAAGAGTAAGAGTAAGAGTAAGAGTAAGAGTAAGAGTAAGAGTAAGAGTAAGAGTAAGAGTAAGAGTAAGAGTAAGAGTAAGAGTAAGAGTAAGAGTAAGAGTAAGAGTAAGAGTAAGAGTAAGAGTAAGAGTAAGAGTAAGAGTAAGAGTAAGAGTAAGAGTAAGAGTAAGAGTAAGAGTAAGAGTATGAGTAAGAGTAAGAGTAAGAGTAAGAGTAAGAGTAAGAGTAAGAGTAAGAGTAAAAGTAAGAGTAAGAGTAAGAGTAAGAGTAAGAGTAAGAGTAAGAGTAAGAGTAAGAGTAAGAGTAAGAGTAAGAGTAAGAGTAAGAGTAAGAGTAAGAGTAAGAGTAAGAGTAAGAGTAAGAGTAAGAGTAAGAGTAAGAGTAAGAGTAAGAGTAAGAGTAAGAGTAAGAGTAAGAGTAAGAGTAAGAGTAAGAGTAAGAGTAAGAGTAAGAGTAAGAGTAAGAGTATGAGTAAGAGTAAGAGTAAGAGTAAGAGTAAGAGTAAGAGTAAAAGTAAGAGTAAGAGTAAGAGTAAGAGTAAGAGTAAGAGTAAGAGTAAGAGTAAGAGTAAGAGTAAGAGTAAGAGTAAGAGTAAGAGTAAGAGTAAGAGTAAGAGTAAGAGTAAGAGTAAGATTATTCTTAGTAAATTCTTCAAGAATCGCATGAACAGTTTTTGATTATACCAATCGTCTGGTTTCCGGTTTCGTGAGTTCCCGATCAGATGTTTTTTTATTTAATAATATAATTTTTAAAGCATACTGCTTAAGCTCTAGAATGCCGTGGGCAACCCGATCAGATAATGTTATAAAAATTATATCGAATTTCAATATTACAACACAAAACTAACACAAAACGTATCTGAATTTGATGTAAATTCACAACGGGTATTGGAATCTTGTTAAAATATCACGATTTTATGTCAAACATTTGTATCGATTGAGTCTGATTATGTCTAAGATTATTTTAGTGTTTTGATCATAATTTGACTAATAAATAAATTCTACAATTTACAAATCAAATTCTGATTGAATTTCAGAAGAACCATCTTTCGGATGAAAATGTATATATCTTAATTATATATCTATTTCGATGTAGATATAATAACGAGCTACAATTTTATTATAATTCCGATATGGTTTTCTGATCAGAAATAATAACTGTCATTTTAAGCGATGGAAAAAAACTCTTTTAAACTAAGCTCAAAATTATATATTTCCGTAGGATTATCGATTTATCAGGGAAGGTTAAACCAATTTTGACAAATTCAGGATCAAATGAAAAGTTTTATGATTCTGTAGATTTTAAACTTAGAGTTATCCATTAAACTATGTTTTTCTTACTGGATCATATTGTTATCTTCTTTTTCGGTGTAAAAGCTCTCATTGTTGTTTAGAGAAGTAAAAGGGCACAATCAAAAGTAAATCAATATTTAATGCGATACAATGATTCGCTAGTAACGTTAATTGGTCTATTGGTCGTCCATTGGTTCGGTGTCGCTGCTGTTTTTGTTGGAAACAAAATAGGATAGGGTTTTCTGTCTTATTATCATTATTAGTTATAATTAATTTAGGGCTCGTTGTTGTAAATTGGTAACAGAGAAGGTAGAAGAGGATGTTTGATTGTTGTTCAGCGCTGTTTCGGAAGTACTGCGGATATTTTTTGTTCGTTTTCTCACATAGCTTGCCATAGTAAAAGGTTTGCTGAAAGTTTTGACTCGTGGCTTGCTAGCTTTCGAAACGATCTACATGCCACATAAGATGGAACTTTTTTCCATCGTCTCCTCTCCGTATTAGGACATATCGCTCCGAACAAACTTCGGCCCAGTTTTAGGAAGGAGATCATTTTATGAGACTCAGAACATTACTAGCTAGAGACCTGTTTTTGGTTCACTGTTTGCACAATTCAACATTTGTTATTTTATTCAAGCTATAACTGATTGGATGATTGTAAAGGTAACTGAAGAATTTTGAAGTATTTTTAAACTCGTCTACTTTTAAACTTAACTCAAATCAACTCAATCCAATGATTACCCATCACAAATAAGCCAGTCTAGAAAAAAACGCATGTTCAATTCAATATACGTGAAATACTTTCCTAACTCAACTGTATATTCGTTTGCTTTAATTATAATGTCGGTGATGTTCAGGCTCAGCTAATCAAATTTGCACGACTTCAATCTTTCAATAATCAACATCAACATTACAAACATTTGATCATCTGTTGATTTTATCGAAAATTAAAAAAAACATATCCTCCATAAAGCCCACGTGAATGCAACCTTGCTTCGACTCTATCGTATCTTAACTCTCGAAATCTTGGGAAATGGTTCCGCCATTTGGCTGCTACCAAAGCAGTGCGTTCCTTAACTCAAATCCTTGCCCAACTGGTCCCGCACACATGTCGGGGATATTCTGGTGGTGGCCACTTGCACAGCGACGACAAAAAGCTATAGCCGATAAATTTCAGCATAAATTTGCATATTTTTGGGTTTTTTAACGAGATGATGAAAACTTCTTTATGAACCAGATGGTCGCTGCCTCAATGCTAAAACTGGACCGAATACTGGTTTTTCTGGTACTGTGTGGTCGAATTTGTCGAACAGGTTGGCCCGTTGTGTATCCGAATGTAAATATCTGAATACCGGCACGGTGGCGGTGATGTTCCAGAGGGAACCGTGCACTTGATCAAAGTGGGATGTTTATGGATCTCTTGATACCTGCCAGGATTTTCGTTCAAACTTACCGCACGTGTTTACGCAAATTTGCGCAAGTCGAATGACTCCGTCGTAAAGAGACTGGCAGGTGTTTCCATTGAAGTTTGACCCCCGCTTTCTGAGGCCACTTGTTATGGAGAAAGAGTCGAGTCTCATGTCGTCGGTGGATGCTTTGTAAGCTACCCTCGGGATGTTTACTGCTTCATTGACACCCGTGCACACGTCAATTCAAAATAGTGATAAATCAAAATACTTCACATCGAACACACATGTTTGTTCCGCTGGTTTTACCCAGAACTACGATGTTAGCAAATGATGCTACGATATTTCCACGAAACTTCGTTCGCAAGCAACGATTTGAGTCAGAAACACAATACTGCGCAATATAGCTATCCCAGAAGGGCCACTTGAGTACGGCGAGGGAAAGGTTTGCACAGCTTAAGCGAATAGAGTTTTGTCAAATGAGTTGAGTTCAGGCTTACAATCTATACTTCGATCAATTTCAAGCCGGGAAAATGAAATATTATGCAGTAAGTCAATGACCAGCAACTGGTTAGATCATGATTGAACTAAGCTGCCGATTATTTACATTTTTCTAGCTGCTATTTAATAACCTGAACAACGACATTGATACACAGTTCTAGAAACGATAATTGCACCATTTCTAAAAATACCGAAAAACCCCCTCCGTTAAATCGAAAAAATACATGATTTTTTTTACCAAGCGTCGGATACACATAAAATGAAGAACTATAAATTGACAACAGGAAATTTTTTGAGCAAAAATGATCATAACATGAGTAAAAACTAATTTCTCAAACTCAAAATAATTTGATAGATTTGAAATAAAACGCGCTGAATTTATATTTTAGAGTATCGTTCGTGAAAGAGTCTGCCGAATAGAACTGTAACAAGCTATTTTGAGTATGAGTAAAAATCATATTTCAAACTAAATCCAGTTTATGGAAAATTAAGCATGCAAACTTTTCAACATGAATATATAACATATATAATATTTCAATTAGACTACATCAAAGAGAGCACTAGATTTTTTTTCTGTAAGATGGCTGACCCAAAGCCGTCACGCTAGTCCGAAATCCCGATTTTTCGACAATGCAGAACATTGCGATATAATTGTTTTTCTTTATAAATTGAGAGTAATCAGCTGTTCATAATAGTTTAATAGTTTTAGATATTCATTCATATAACAAAGAGCTGATTATTAATAATTATTTATTTTCTACTCAATGGGAATGTTATTTATACGATTGTTTTAATTATCAATGCATATAACCAAGATTATTAATTATGAAATTATTTAATGATTAATATTAAATTATTATAATTATTAAATTCGGTTCGGTTATTTTCCAACGTGAAATAGTTGCCAAACGAAAATGCTGTAAAAACAGATTTTCCTATAATTCAACCATACCGGTTGTTCGTTTCAGAATAAAACAGCTAAATGTACATTAGAAACAGTTGATCAATCCGTACGGTATCCTCCGATACACCCGAATACGTGTTTGATCTCTTGTACCTTATACCATGCCAGGACGGATTTTTGACACGAGCACAATTCAGGCAAAAACATAGCTCGAGAGTCGTGGCTTCTGATAAATGGTAGCAAACGCTTTCGCCATCCTTTCTCGTACACATTTTTATTGATAGTGTCGGTAGAATCGGAACATTAATATTACGGCCTGCCGAAACAAATATTTATTCGGGAATTTGAGCACCTTCTTTGCCCGGAAATACTCGGCAATGGCGTTCCTACGTATGGCGGTGTAAAAAGCCAGACCCTGAAACCGATTAAAGTCTTTGAGCTCGTATGTTTTGTTGTTTATTGTTTAAAAAATGCAAAAAAATAGTGTGAAGCTCATTAGAAGGTGAAATTTCATTTTACATAGACATTTTGCTTGTTGTCACGCTTGGACACCTTTTTAACTTTGCATTGTTTGTCTCTGCTTAACTTTTTGTTTGTAGGATTATGAGCTCTCAACTTTGCGAGTCATATTTCGCAAAGAAAGATTGAGATTTTTCTCAATTCCACCTTTCGTGCCCAGCATACATTTCGATTAGTTCGTCCTTCAACCCGATATTGATATGCAAACACAAAACACGGATCTTTTCGGTATGTTTAGCTCGAACATGGACATTCTTCTACAAACCGTACACCAAAAATAAGTTCTCATTTTAATATCGGCATAAAATTTTGACGAAAGTTGTTTAGTATCTACGAACGCGCGACACGAATTGTACTGGGGATGAAAAATGGATATTCGATGATAACCCCAAGATGAAAAAATACTACACTATGCCCGGTCAATTGTCATCGACCTCAACATCAACACTAAAGCCGAAGGTCATGTTGGGCATCTGGTGGGACCGTACTACGAGATGTTACAACCAGGTGATACTATAACGGGCGATCGGTATTGGCTGCAATTGATGCGTTTGAGCCGTGCTTTCCGAGCAGAACGGCCGGAATACAAGCAAAGACATGATAAAGATAAGGCTCCTGCATGACAATGCTCGGCCTCATGTCTCAAAAGTCGTGGTAAATTTTGTCGCTCCCGTCGTATTCTATTTTCTATTTTTGCTTCTTTCGCAGATATCGAAAATTGGTTTCAATCTTGGATCACTCAAAAGACGACACATTTTTTCGAGATGGAATTCGAAAATTGCCTGAGAGGTGATAAGAAGGGGAGCGGGACATTTCGCTGAAAGCTATTTCGTCGAAAGTCAAAGTCGTTTCGCCGAATAGGTCATTTCGCCAAAAATCGTTTCGCCGAAAGGGTCATTTTGCCGAAAGGGTCATTTCGCCAAAAGTGTCATGTCTCCTGTATGTTATGTCTTCTGTATAAGTGATGTGGCGCAGCCACATAACCGAAGCCAAGATGTCCCGGCGGCACTAAGCCGCCGAGGCGACGCTAGCTGAGTCGGCCGCCGATCCGCCGTCCGAAGCGGCAGCCTCTTGCATACAAACCTGTAACCGCCTCGTTTGCCCAGTCTACTCAAAGCTAGGTTTCTTTGCTTTAGTTAGGTTCGAACGAGCGCACATTGATGCCAAGGTGGCAGAAATCTATAAAATAAATTTATTTTTGTCCTGCACTGTATTAATTTTTTTGAATTCTCAGATAAGTGAAGGATTACAGTTTAAAGTATAAAAATTTTTGAATAAGAAATAATTTCTCCATATCCTCTCAAAGATAGGGTATTGTAAACTTTCTTCTCATCCTTCCATATAAAATATATGGCGCAATGACGATGTTTTGCGATTAGAGTTCTATATAGGTAGGAAAGGGCTGCCACTGTTCAATGGTATTTGATTTTATAGCACTTTTTCTCTACTTTTCAGAAAACACTATGCAATCTGCACATTTCTGCACCTTAAAGGTTATTTTCAATTGTTTGCGGGGTCGACAATAAAAATCACAGAAACTAGGGCCAGGCTTTTGTAACTGAAGTGGGTGTCAATAAAATGTTAATAAACGGCTTTATGATAAATAAAATCAGAATATTTATAACATACATAACATAAAACACCTATATAAATGTCGTTATATAAATCTATTTATAATATATCAGGCGGTGGAATAAATTATTAAAATTTCATGATTTTTAGTGTGAGTATCATTGCAGTACCGTTTTTTCAAAGTATAGTCCATCGTTATATACCACCACTAAGACTCGGATACCACGATTAAAAAATTCTTTTTCCTCAGATTCGCGTTTACAACTTTCGAAGGAGTCTTGCATTGTCATGAAGCAAAAATATTATGCCATGAAGATCTTCATATTGCGTCCGGTTTTCATGCAATGCACAGTGGTTCAAAAGCGCAATTTCACGCTCTTAATTGATAACTCATAGAATCGTTGTTTTTGAGGTACAGTATCTTCAGCAAAGTTGCTCAGAATGGAAGACGCCATCTTTTGGCAAATTTTATTTATGTGATTAATCCCCCTAAAAGTGAGATAAACATTTTATTTTAGCTCAGTGCCAACATAGGGGCTAAGTTACTTCGACAAAGTTGTTCAGAAGGTTATTTTAAACAAAATTGCTGATGGTAATACTCCCATAACTTGAGTGTAATTCATGATATAATGTATTATCTGAAAAGAGTGTATTAAAACCAGTTTTTGTACGAAAACACATATATTTTCAATTTTTATGAGTTTTTTATGTTCTACAAAGTTTTTCATCATTGAAAACTACACAACTTTCTCAAACATACTATGCTGCTATCATTTCTGTTTAATGAAATAGAGCAATTTTTCATGTTTTTAAATAAAATTCTAATTTGTCTATTATCAAAAGGCGCACAAAGGTGTAGATGAGACTACTTACATATTGAACTACTTCAAAAGAGCTTTCATACCGTGGTTGAATCACTCGTCTGCGATCGTCTGCAGGCGAGATATGTTCTTTTCAAATATCCTTGTCCTTGACATTTGCAATGATAAGCTTCATTGTATATCAGATCAGATTTCAGTATATATTCGTTACCATGGAAATTCTCACAATAAAAGGTTTTTATAGACATCGAAGTCTACAAATAGAAAAGTTTAGTAATAATTACAGATGTTTT
The DNA here is from genome assembly GCF_030247185.1 of Malaya genurostris. Taxonomy (NCBI): domain Eukaryota; kingdom Metazoa; phylum Arthropoda; class Insecta; order Diptera; family Culicidae; genus Malaya; species Malaya genurostris. The sequence continues at coordinate 91,361,171 of NC_080572.1, read as the reverse complement.
TTGAAAGTAAGTGTCCGACGTTTTTTGAAAGTGAGATAAGAAGACACGACTTTGAAAAAAGGCAATAATCATGTCGAATTACGTTATGTCATTTTTTGGTAAGTTTTTCTATAGAAAAGCTCTGCGGATAAATATCCTCTATTCATCAATTGAAGTGGAGATCGAACGCTTGCTATATTGTACTGTTCACATGATTAAGAAAATTCTTTCATACAGATTTCGAGAGTATTATAAACGCGAGCAATACAGATCACTTACGAATCGGGATCCCATGAATTGGTTATTAGTTTCATCGGATTCTTTGGTTAAAAATATTTGTGAACGGCCAAAACAGTCCAAGAGGAATCTGTCGGACGATGCTAAGAGTCTTTTAGCTGGTTAAGAACATTGTCAGCTATCATAAAATAATTACAAATAACTAAAAAATGAGTGTTGATCATATTTTTCTCTACCAGAAGATGACATAACATAATTCAATTTGATGATTATTTTTTTTAAAAGTCCTTATCATTGCAAATGTCAAGGACAAGGATATTTGAAAAGAACATATCTCGCCTGCAGACGATCGCAGACGAGTAATTCAACCACGGTATGAAAGCTCTTTTGAAGTAGTTTAATATGTAAGTAGTCTCATCTGCACCTTTGTGCGCCTTTTGATGATAGACAAGTTGAAATTGTGTCAAAAAAACATGAAAAATTGCTCTATTTCATTAAACTGAAATGATAGTAGCATAGTATTTTTGAGAAAGTTGTGTAGTTTTTAGTGATGAAAAGCTTTGTAGAACGTGAAAAACTTATATAAATTGAAAATATATGTGTTTTCGTACAAAAACTGGTTTTAGAACACTCTTTTCAGAAAATACATTATATCACTCCAGTTACGCAGTTACCTTCAGCAAATTTGTTTGAAATAACCTTCTGAACAACTTTGTCGAAGTAACTTAGTCCCATGTTGGCTTTGAACTAAAATAATATTTTTATCTCACTTTTAGGGGGATTAATCACGTAAATAAAATTTGCCAAAAGATGGCGTCTATCATTTTGAGCAACTTTGCTGAAGATACTGTTTCTCAAAAACCACGTTCCTATGAGTTATAAATTAAGAGCGTGAAATTGCGCTTTTGAACCACTGTGTAAGGCCCTGTCCAAACGCAGCAAGTGTAATATGTATATGGAACCAGTGATGGTGTCACATAATTTGAGTAGCTCATAATAAATAGCGCCCAGTTGATCCCACCACATGCACTTTTTCTGTTCTCCGGAACTTTCTTGTAGTCCATATAAAAATTCCCAAATTCAAACCACGAGAACCACTTTATGCATGTTTGCTCAGCGTAATTTTTTCGTCATTTTTCATTTTACATAGTTTAATAAGATACTTTAACATAATAAAAATCCACTATTATTAGTAAAGTGGTAGCATTAAAAGAAATTTATTTTGTACTAGTGTTTGTGTTCTTTCAGAAAGTCGAGAAACTTAAAAAATGCAAAATGCAAGAGCATTTTCCAAAAATTAATATTTTTGTTAAAAACAAAAAAAAGAATTGTTACTCCCCCATCTTCAATCATAGTGCAATAAACTAAATCAGTAGTATGTTACAACATATCAGAAAATAAAAATACTAAGAGGAGCCCTTCTAGAGAAAATTGTTGTTTTCAAGATATAAGGAAAAGTTCTCTGTGTATACATTTTCCACACACGTTTAATCATTATTTAAAACATTAGCTAAAGCTCCTAATCAATCACGAAATAAATAAAAATACACAAGTTAATTTATTAAAAAAAGATGAAAATATATTCTGAGTCCTCAAATTATTAATAAAAAATCATCCAGCTGACGTTTATCGACGCATTTATGGTTTTTGCAAACTTTTGTATGGAGAAACAGCACATGAACCAAAACGATGTGGCGTAGCCGTATAAGATATTTTTTAATTTCACTTAATAAACGGAAAATACACCTATGCAATTGCTTTGATGCTTAGTAACTAATAGTCAACAAATTTTCTTGAGAACTCCGTTCTGAGGTTCATGAATCTAGAGTTCAAGAAGTACAAGAATCAATCTTTACTCAAGAAGTGGAATTGTAGGTCAACAAAACGTTTGTTAACGCTATCATATTTCATTTGTCTTTATTTTAAATCAATTTCAATTACGATTTTAAGACGATTTCGGCGAAATGGCATTAGGCGAAAAAACCCTTTCGGCGAAATGACCCTGATTCGGTAAAAAGTAGTAACTAGCCATGGATGATACTTTGATTACTCTTTAATTTTTTTATTTTGAAATAAATGCATTTTTGACCCCAAAAAACGAACCGAAATAATTTGCACTTCCAATACAATTCGTGTCGCGCGCTCGTATATTTTAAAAATCTTCCGATCTAATAATGTCTGTAATTTGAGGAATAATGTTACTTTTAGTTGAAAGACCACATGCACAACTGTATAGTTTCCATTTTTTCGTAAAGATGTTTTTTTTTGTGTGAAAATATTGTTTAAATAATGAAATTGTTATGATCGTTAGTTAATGAAAAAATAACAATTATCATAATAGCTGACTAATAAGCTTTTGGAACTGATTCGATCAGTAGAACTGGAGATGAAAAATTTCAAGGGCAAGGTGTTTTTACATTTTATTGGATTTCATCAAAACAAATAATTATGAAACAGAAATCAATTACACGTGTCAACTAAATTTATGAGAAGATGTTACAAAAATAATGATAAGATTTTATGTTTTTTCCGAAAGTCGCTAGATTTGTGAAATTGTAAAACAATGACGGAATTGATTTCCGGTCGTTCGGTTGTGTAGAAACCAGTGAAAAAATTACTGATTTTGGTAAAGCAAGCTAAGTGTGAACGAATAGTTTCATCTGTTAAATGTATATTCCTTTTTCATATTATTTTTTAGTAATAATTTCATTTTCATTAACAAGTACGTGACGAAACAATTTATTTATACAGCGTTATGACGTGGTCACTAGGTGATTGTTATAAAGCCAAAAAAATGTCGAAGTATACTAGGAAGTATATGATTTGCCAGGCTATTCGTAGATGTGATGTGAAGAGTAAAATCTTCTTAACTCACGAATAATCAAACATCAAATGTACAACAGTAAGTGTGTGCAAAAGCGGATTGAATAGAAAACGCTCGATAATCCAATTTTTAGTTGATCTGTCAGAAATTACCAAACAGTTCTGTAAATCGTTATAGTTATCTAATTTTTTCTACTTCATTGCTCAAAATTGCAATAAATAATATGAGATGTTGAAAATTGTTAATGAATGTTAATGTTTATTCGGATTAGGTTCATTCCGCCGAAAGCCATTTCGCCGAAAGCCGTTTCGCTGAAAGCCATTTCGCCGAAAGAGTTATTTCGCCGAATGGACCACTTCGCCGAATGACATTTCGCCGAAAATCATTTCGCCGAATCCAAAAAAATCGTAATTAGAATTGATTTAAAATAAAGACAAATGAAAGATGATAGCGTTAACTCCCGTTTTGTTGATCTACAATTGTATTTCTTGATTGATTCTTGTACTCTTAAATAAAGATTGATTCATGAACCTCAGAACGGAGATCCCAAGAAAACTTGTTGACTATTAGCTACTAAGCATCAAGGGAATTGCATAGGTGTATCTATAAGGCAAATGTATGTGGTATTTTCCGTTTATTAAGTGAAAATGAAAAAAAATATCTAATGCGGCTACGCCACATCGTTTTGATTCATGTGCTGTCCGACCTCGCTACCGCTCGTTTGGACCTAACTAAAGCAAAGAAATCTAGCTTTGAGTAGACCGGCCATACGAGGCGGTTACAGGTTTGTATGCAAGAGGCCGCCGCTTCCGACGGCGGATCGGCGGCCGACTCAGCTGGCGTCGGCTCGGCGGCTTTGTGCTATGTCATCTTGGCTTCGGTTATGTGGCTGCGCCACCTCAGTTATACAGGAAACATAACATACAGGAAACGGCGAAATTACCCTTTCGGCGAAATGACTCTTTCGAAGAAATGACCCTTTCAGCGAAACGACTTTCGGCGAAATGACTTTCGACAACACGGCTTTCGGCGAAATGGCTTTTGGCGAAACGGCTTTCGGCGAAATGACCCGCTCCCGTTAATTCATTTAACACATGTCATGACCTAGAAAAATTATATTGATATATTCAAAAAATGCGTACTGAAAATGTCAAAAATGCTCATGAAATACAGCTGATCTACAGCCTATTCTATTAAATTAAACTAATTAAAAACACTTTAAAATTCGTTCCGGAACGATAATAAACGCTTTCAGCTGGAAGAAGTTAATATTTGCAAGTATGTAAAGTAGATAGTTTTCTATATCACTGATCTTTTCACGAAATATCCAAATCTTCTTTCTTCATCCAATTTATATGTTTTCCAGCTTCACGAACAATGGCGACGTGATGCTTGGCAAAACTGACAAGAGACATTAGATGACAAGTATCTCACCGAGTTTCAGTAAATGCTAACACACTGCTCGAAATTTCGGTAAACGGATTTGCTGATTTCGGTGTATATACTTTGTTTACTAACAAGTTCAACATAATATAACTTCTGTAAAAAGACGCACTTTACCGAGATATCAGAATATTACTTCAACGAATATCGGAAAAGAGTATATGAATTGCTGAATAATCAGTAAAATGTCGTCTTGTTGATCTATTTTGACATTACAATATACCGAGCACGAGAATCTGTTTTAAGTGTGTACTAATAAAATGACTATAGGTACAAAAGCTACAGTTCAAATCACATAAGGATTCATTCGGAATAACACTAAAATTGAACCAACATTTATGTTTTATGTCATCAGTAAGTTTTTTGTTAAGCAGAACTACCATTTTAAAGTAAAAATTGTTCAAATTTAATGAAACTTTTCCGTTATAGTTTCTATTTTGATCTACATTCAAGGGTAAAGTTCCATAAAGTAATAAGAAAATTGATCGACATTTTCCCGTCAAATCAGTTTCTCCAAAGACAAAACTGTGATATTCTTGTTCAAAATTTTCAGGACCAAAACAAGGTGAAGGCTTTTGGTGCATAGCGGAAGAATGCTTTAATATTGTAGTGCAGATAGGTCAAGTTTGCCACGATGGTTATCGTAACATGCAGTTTTTCAATCTGGAAATGACCGTTTGCAAACTAGATTTTAACATTGACATTAGCTGTTGAGATCAGAAGATTGATTTCGAAAACAGTGTTTAAGCAGAGCACAATGAAACCTTGTCCAGTTTCCAATCTTCACCTTACGATATGGCCAATTAGTTTTATGCCCCTTTTATAGGCGAATTTTTAATATCTCCCAGATGTCAACCAGTGTTTATTCTTCTCCTGCTGTTTTGGGTGTGACCAAACTGTTCGTCTAGAATGACGAGGTTTTGCCGTGAGAACACCGGATGGCAGTGACATATTCAGACGAACAAAATCTTTGCTTACATTAGGTGTTCGCACGAAGTTAACTACCGATGAAAAGGTCATTAGACTTGTTTTTTCTTGATAAATATTGTAAATCTGATTCATTTTTGCACGGGGCGGGCACTTCTTGGTTAAGTATTGAAGAAATCCGTAAACTGAAAACAATACTTAGCACAATATTGCGTAATCACCACTACAAAAGTGATAAGATTGCATAAGAAACTGATATTTGTTTAAAAGTATTGAACAATAACAAGGAGAATTCTGAGCTGCGCTAATTGCAAACGAGTTTTGCTTTCTCTATAGAAAGGTATTCTATTACCAAAGTGAAGAAACCGACTTTTGAACGAAGCTTCGGGAACTTCTAGTGTTATTTATAACACTCGTATTCGTACTGTATTTTGCAGTATTGTACTGTATTTTTGATCCAAAAACTGCGTACTGTTTTGCCTTTCTCATATAGAAAAGCTATACAAGCACTGTGAAAACCGACTTTTGAACCGAGGCCCGGAGAGCCAAATGTTATATACCATTTGACGATGAACTGAGAAAATGTTTTTGTGTGTATATGTGTGCGCGACAAATATTGTCACTCTCTTTTCTTGGAGATGGCTTTACATATTTTTACAAACTTAGATTCAAATGAAAGGTCTTATGGTCAAATAGAAAGTACCTGAGCATCATTTGGATCTGACTCCCGGTTCTGGGGGATTGGTAAAATAATGTCACTTTTCTCGGAGATGGCAGAACCAATTTTCACAAACTTAGATTCATCTGAAAGGTCTTGAGATGCCAAAATAATATCCCAATTTTCATTCGGGTCGAACTTCTGGTTCCGACGGTAGGGTGCTTAGTTGAAAACAGTCAATTTCAAGGATATTTTTGTCATGAGGTACCTTTTTTTATTGACTAATGAATTTCTAGAGTTTGCCGACCATGAGAGTATGTAACCAAATAAACCATTGATAGTCCCATAAATGATTTGCGGAATTTTATCCAACTCCAACTACCGATACATTTTTTTCCAGATTCCAATCGTAAAAAAATTAAAGATCATATAAGTGTATGGTTGAATGAACCGAATCCGGCAAAACCGAAAATAATAATCAAATGTGATAAAATGAAGTTCATTTCACTTTCTCACATATGATTGAATATATTTTCACTAATTAAAATTCAAATGTAGTGTATCAGGGTAGTAGTATTGTACAACAGAAATCTTCCAAACTATTTTCTAAACTTTTTCAAATTGTAGTATTTCGGGAAATTTCTGCTTTTATATATATATATATATATATATATATATATATATATATATATATATATATATATATATATATATATATATATATATATATATATATATAAATATATATATATATATATATATATATATATATATATATATATATATATATATATATATATATATATATATATATATATATATATATATATATATATATATATATATATATATATATATATATATATATATATATATATATATATATATATATATATATATATATATATATATATATATATATATATATACGAGAAAATGAGAATGAGAAAGGCATAATTGTACCACTAGGTGGATTGAAAGCAAAAATCGGATAAGTGCAACTTAGTTTGAAAACCCCGTTTAAGTATTTTTGAATGCAAAAATCGGATAAAAACATTGAGAGCAAAAACCGGACATGGATTTTGCAATGCAAGAATCGTTTAAAATCATATTTTCTGCAAGAACCGGACAAAATAACTTTGAATGCGAAAACCGGACAAAAACTTAACCGGTTCTGCCAAAACAAATGTAACTATCCGGTTTTTGCATTCAAAGTTTTTACCGACTGTCGCTGTGGACGAAGCATGGTTTGCTTGTTTGTTAAGGGCAACTTGATCTAAGCTGCGTTCCCACAGCGGCAGTTTGTAAAAACTTTGAATGCAAAAACCGGATAAATACATTTGTTTTGAAAGAACCGGTTAAGTTTTTGTCCGGTTTTTGCATTCAACGTTATTTTGTCCGGTTCTTGCAGAAAAAATGATTTTAAACGATTCTTGCATTGCAAAATCCATGTCCGGTTTTTGCTCTCAATGTTTTTATCCGATTTTTGCATTCAAAAATACTTAAACGGGGTTTTCAAACTAAGTTGCACTTATCCGAATTTTGCTTTCAGCCGTTCAAATGTATTGTATTTAAATTTGTACTGTATTTTTCCATAAAAATGAACTGTATTTTTCTTATAAAAAAAATAATACAGAATTTTAAATCTTTAACGCATCGAGTTTCGATTCACCGCAATGAACAAAGTCAGAAAGAACAGTGACAACACGTAGCGAATATAAATAGGAGAGACCGGGGCGAAAATGGCTAAGCGGCGGAAATGACTACTCGCAATAATTCGAGCACTAAATGTCACATGCCATCGGCTAAGCCCTTTATTGGTGGATCCGAGCGTTAGCTACAATTGGTATATGTTTATTTGACGTGCTACCTACTCATTTGAGCCTCAGTAGTCGGTAAGTTCGAAAGTGTCGATTTTTCGTAAAAAGTAAAATTTTCTTGTTCCAGAGTTTTTGGGTTGTAGAATTTGTTCCCTGAATCAAAATCATCGTCAAAGATATCCGTTTCTTAAAAAAAAATTGAACTTTTGTGCAAAAAATGTTCGATGATTAGTTCGTGCCTTATTTTCGTTTATATTGAACTTAAAAATAGTTTAATAAAGGGATATAAAAAGTAAAGAAAAAGAGGTAATGAAAGTCATCTGATAATTTTTTTTTTTGTTTTTTATTAACCATTGTTAGAAAAAACTCAAAATGTACTGTTTATCAAAATGTACTGTTTTATCAAAACCGATGAACCGTATTTTTCGATTTTTTATGTAAAATGCTCTGTTTTTCGTAAAAAAAATATACGAGCGTTAGTAATATACCATACCACTCATGTCTGTATGTGTGTGCTCCTCTAAAAGATGTTTCTTTACGTTCAATTTTCGCGGAGACGACGATTTCAACGAGTTTAAACCCATTTAAATGCTACTATTGATATGTTAACCAAGTTCAAAGATCAATTAGCTACAAAAACATATTTTTTTCTCTGTTAGGCTTAGGCTAATTTGAAAGTTGATATTCTTTGGAAAATGTTACAGTATGGGTATTTTCGGAATGGATTTTATGTGCAGGTACCGAAAAACGATGTTCGAGGTCGATCCGAGTCCCAAGATGGTGACTCCCCCGGTTTTTGTAATTGTTTTTTTTCAGTTCGATGTATGTTTCCATCATCTTCTCAAGGTTACGTGTCACAATATCAATATCGTCAGCGAAGCCAAAAATTTGAACGTACTTTCGGAATATCGTGCAACTCGTGTCGAAGACACAAAAGAGTCTATCACCTTGCCATAGCCCTCATCGAGATTCGAAAGGACTCGAGAGCGTCCCAGATACTCGGACATAGCACATCACTCTATCCATCGTTGCTTTGACCAATCGCGTCAGTTTATCCGGAAAACCGTGTTCGTGCATGATTTGCCATAGCTGTTCTCGATCGGTTGTGTCGTATGCCGCTTTGAAGTCAATGAATAGGTGATGCGTGGGTACGTTGTATACACGACACTTCTGGAGTACTTGTCTAATCGCGAATATGTGATCCGCAGTGGCGCTGGCTCCAGTAAATCCCGCTTGGTACGGCCCTACGAATTCTTTAGCCATTGGTGATAGACGACGGCAAAGGATTTGGGAGAGTACCTTGTAGGCGGCGTTCAGTAATGTCATTGCGCAGTAATTGCAACAATCTAGCTTATCACCCTTTTTGTAGACGGGACACACCACTTCTTCCAACCATTCCTGCGGTAGAATTTCCTCCTCCCAAATCTTAGAAATCATCCAGTGCAGCGCTCTAGCCAGTGCCTCTTCTCCATGTTTGAGCAGCTCGCCTGGTAACTGGTCATTGCCCGCGGCTTTGTTGTTCCTCAGCTTGCCGATCTCCTCACTTATCTCCGACAGATCAGGTGCTGGGAATCTGTCGTCTCCAGCCCGATGACAGGCCTGTACATTGTCTTCCGACCTACCTGAGCATTCATGTCGCCGATGACGAGTTTTACATCCCGCCGTGGACAGCTGTCGTAGGTTCGTTCCAGGTGCGCGTAGAATGCTTCCTTCTCGTCATCGGGTCTCGTCTCATGTGGGCAGTGCACATTGATGATGCTGTAATTGAAGAAACGGCCCTTGATCTTCAACACGCACATTCTATCACTGATTGGCTGCCACCCAATCACGCGCTGGCGCATCTTGCCCAACACTACAAATCCCGTTCCTAGAACGCTGGTTGTGCTACAGCTCTGGTAGAAGGTAGCCGCTCGATGCCCACTTTTCCACAACTTCTGTCCCGTCCAACAAAGTTCCTGCAGTGCTACGACATCGAAGCGGCGGATTTGAAGCTCATCATGTAGCATTTGGTCGTATCCTGGGAAGCCAAGCGATTTGCAGTTCCATGTACCAAGCTTCCAATCGTAGTCCTAGTTTGTCGTAGGTTTTAGCCGATTTTACCGAGTCGTATTTCTTTCTTGATCGTACGTAAGCAGTGTTTTCCGGCCGGCTTGTTAGGCCATCGTGTCAGCACTGTTTCGAGTCCCACACTAAATCAAGGACGATAATCAGTCGCTCCTAACATGGAGAACAGACGCTGTTTCAAGCCTACCCAACATGGGGAACAGACGCTCGGGTAGGCTCGCTCTCTGTATAGAGAAAGCAAGCCCCCCCTTCCCTGTCAGCATATGAGCAGGGTCCCACCGGGGTTGGTTACCCGATCTTTCCTTTGGTTACTCATACCTCAGCCACGGGGTGGTAGGGATAGGAGTTACTGGACAAGAGGCTAAGAACCACATTGGGGCCTGGATTGTGCATTGTCCAGTCGTTGATCAACCGGGGTTTCAAGGAATATCGATAAACCGAATAAGTTTCCCTTTTGGATTTCTGAAGCAACTCAAATTCTATTTTTTGATTTCTAATAATGAAATCCGTTCCGAAAATACCCCTTATTGTAAGGGTTTTCAATGAATATCTTTTAACTGGAAGTCGCCACATTGGATTTTGAACAAGTTGAGTTACACCAGTTTACACCACACACCATTTGCAAAGATTTTCGGTCTATCTGTTTTGACACTTTGTACATTGTATTTTATAACATTTCAAGTGCACAAATCAAGCAATAAATCTGTGCATTATTACTGCTTCATATTTTGCTTTTTGTTGTTTTGTATCAGCATTACAGTAGCATGTTGGACTGATGAATTTTTCAATGGCAATTCTGTAAATGCATATAAAGCAAATATTCAAGATCGTTTTGACGTTTTGATTGCTTATTTACTTGAATAAATTAAATAGCAACCGAAAAATTTGATGGAATTTGAATTGATCTATAACTTTATTGTAATCAAGATTCATTTTTAAAACATGCAATACAAAAATTCCAAAGAAATCTGAATTAACTTGATTCAATTCGATCAATAATCAGGATAACATAATTGATTACAAATTATCGCGAAACAGCAAAACACTACCTTAGAACAACAACGATTCGGTGAAGAAAGAACGAACACATCCGCTGAAGCGAACCGACAATTTATGTAGCACATTTTTCATAAATTCAAAAGCTTTTCGAAATTTATGAATTACAAGAAGTACAGCGTGGAATATCCGAGCTGTTTTTCAAACATTCCTTGCCCTCTCTCGGCGGGGAGTGCCGTGGGCATGAATTATGAACTAAACTGAGAACACGACATCCAAACAAACGAACGTTCATTCTGAAATTCAACCGCCAAAAGAAGGGATTACATATTCCCATCAGGTGTGTGCCTATCTCGTATCCGAAGGCAAACGAAAGGCGTTTTAATAGCTCTTTGTCAGGATAGCTTCGAGAAAGAAAAAAAACTGAATGGCGTTGAAGATGCCGATTCAAGTGGCCGCTGGATTCGAGAAAGAGTTAGAACGGAGATCGTGTTCCATTTCCATGAATAAGAGTTACACGGATCGCATGTTTCGGCATCCGAATAGGAAATTCATATTCAACCTGTTGATTTACCCAACAGAATAACTAGCCACACCCCTCGGATGAAGTTCTTACAAACGTCCAGCTGTCAAGGTAATGGCGAATATAGCCCGGAATTATAGGTTATGGAATCAATTAGTTGCAGATAATTCATGCGATCTCTGCTAATGAATTGATAGAGATCTATTCTTTGAATATTCCAACCTGATATCATGCCGATATGGAAAAAAGGCGAGATCGTTTCATGGCTTACAGAGAATATTATGTCTTTGCTATGTGGGACCACCCATGCTTCGAAGCCATCATCGAGTGCTGTTTGTATAAAGTACGAATATTTTGAGAGGTTCATTTCATCGTCAATTTATTGTCTACTGATTGAAAATTTATGAACGAATTCGGAGTTCATACGAGAATCGGATTCATCTCGCGGATCCAAGATCCATAGATGAAATCATTTAATTTTGTTTATTTCCAACTTTAGCAGAAGGTGAGAAATATGTGATCAGTTATGATTCCTCATGATATGGCACGTGTTTCGCATAACAAAGCCCCTTTCTTTACTAAGAAACTTTAAGAACACAACGTCGTACGTGACGACTATAAAGCGTGTCATTTTATGGTGTCAACGAATCGTCCCGCAGCCCCCACAATTCCAACGGCCGCATCCGCTCGCAGGGATTAGACGAACCAGACGAGTAGAGCGAAAATGTCGAAATATGAAAAAAATATCATATTCGAGCAGACACTCGGGACCGCTCGCGGATTTTTTTGTGAATCATAAAGCGTTGATGTCGTCAGAGGACTCGAACATCATCGAAATTTGATAGTCTAGAGAATAAAGCAGCACACTCTTAATCTTGCAGACTGATTATGCTGCTAAACTTAGGATGCGAAAAATAATTTTATAATCGATTTGTGCCTACTTATAGAGTTAGATATCATATTACAGAATATTTCTGGTTTGCGCCCGGCGGTGTTTTTTCAGTCTGTAAAGACGCATTCAAATAATATGGGTTCACTATATACACTAATTTATTTGAAAAGTCATTAATTAGCGAAATGAAAATTATTCTTCCGTTAGGTCGGCAAAACTATTCCGAAAGGCGAAGAGACAGAAGTCTATGAAATCGGCATTCGGTATTTTTTGTGTACTAAAAGGTCATCTGAATAAGCCCGAATTACGAACGTTCAACTCAAATGATTATGTAGTTCTGGTATTTATTCTTAAACACGAATGAACCTAGAAATGCAACAATTGTAAAGTAGGGGGTATACATTGTTTAAATGGGGTTTTATCAAACGTGAAGCATTTTATGTCATCGTGCATTTAAATAACTTATTTTGAAGAAGTGTGGGGGTATCATCATATCTGTTTTTTTGTTTCGACATTTTTGCACTAAGTACCCTGTATCTGCGGAACTAGAAGTTGGATCTGAATACGATTTGGGATATTCTTATGGTATCTCAAGACTCTTCAGCTGAATCTAAGATGGTGGAAATCAAATGAACCATCTTCGAGAAAAGAGAGTGGCATTATTTTCATGTTTTACCACACATCACCCTTCTAATTCCGGAACTGGAAATCGGATCCGGAAGACTTTCAAGAATCTAGTATGGGATTAAGATAACTTTCATTTCAATTTACGTTTAGCAAAATTCGTCCAGAATTTCTTGAAAAAAATTAGTGACCGCAAAAATGCCCCCGCAGAAACGAGACTGGAACGCGTAGCTAACTCCTAACCGGGCAAATTGATTTGCCAATTATACTACCCTGCATATGAAAGCACATGAAAAAACAGTCCAATTGACTAGAAGAACCAAGCATGCTTCGCTTTGCTTGGGCACCACAACATTCAATTGTAGTCCATATTGTTGATGCATATCACCCTGTAATTACAGAACCTAAAATCGGATCCAGATAAAATTTAGGACCTTGTACACGATTTAAAAACTTTGTAGTTGAATCAAAGTTTGTGAAAATTGATTCAATAATCTCCAAGAACCATAATTCCTTTCATTTGATTCTAAGTTTACAAGTAATAATTGTCATACACATACCACATACACACAGCCATATGCTGATCTCGACAAACTGATTCACTGACACACTCTCTCAAACGTCTCGACCGGAATTTCACGAATACATGCTTCAATATTGGATTCCAGTGCGTCAATCGTTACTGGTTTATCCTTGTAGACATGAGCCCTAACATGGCCCAACCAACAAGAAGTAGTCCAAAGGCGTTAAATCACACGACGGGCCCCAAACATGACATAAACTGTTCATCGAATGCGTCTCTTAATTTGGTCATTGTTTCGCGTGCCGTGTGGGATGTGGAACCGTTTTGTTGAAACCACATGTTAGGCATGCCCAATTCTTCCATTTTGGACAAACAGAAATCGTCAATCACGGTAACGCTCGCCATTCACAGTAACGTTCCGCCCATCGTGGTCTTTGAAGTAGTACAGCCCGATGGCTGGCTGATCTTCACTCCAGGTGCGCCAATTTTGCTTGTTGACGTATCCATTCAAGGGAACGGGTCATATCGCCGAAAGCCATTTCGCCGAAAGTCGTTTCGCCGAATAGGTCATTTCGTCGAAAGTCATTTCGCCTATAGGGTCATTTCGCCGAAAGGATCATTTTGCCGAAAGGATCATTTCGCCGAAAGGGTCATATCTCCTGCATGTTATGTCTCCTGTATAACTGATGTGGCGCAGCCACATAACCGCCTCGTTTGCCCGGTCTACTCAAAGCAAGGTTTCTTTGCTTTAGTTAGGTCAAACGAGTGGTAGCGAGGTCGGACAGCACATGAACCAAAACGATGTGGCGTAGCCGCATTAGACATTTTTTGATTTTCACTTAATAATCGGAAAATACCACCTACATTTGCCTGGTAGATACACCTATGCGATTGCTTAGATGCTGAGGTTCATGAATCAATCTTTATTCAAGAGTATAACAATCGATCGTTATTCAAGAAGTACAATGATAGGTCAACAAAACGGGCGTTAACGCTATCATCTTTCGTTTGTCTTTAATTTAAATCAATTCTAATTACGATTTCAAGACGATTTCAGGATTCGGCGAAATGACCCTTTCGGCGAAATGTCATTCGACGAAGTGACCCATTCGGCGAAATGTCATTCGGCGAAATGGCTTTCGGCGAAACGGCTTTCGGCGAAACGGCTTTCGGCGAAATGGCTTTCGGCGAAACGGCTTTCGGCGAAATGGCTTTCGGCGAAATGACCCTGATCCTCCATTCAACCGGAAATAAGCTTCGTCGCTAGACACAAAAACACAAATTGTATCTTTCTACAACTTTGCCAGCGCCCATTCACCAAATGTTACACGTGGTAAGTCGATTCATGATTAAATTATATACCAAACTGAACAAGTTTGGAAATGACAAAAGATGCAATTCACGCAAGATCTGTCAAAAACAGTGTTGCTAAAAGGATGCCAGTAAAAAAATCCCCCTTGATAATCTTTCTTTATGAGAAACTCAAACATTAGACATTCTAAACGAAACGG
The DNA here is from genome assembly GCF_030247185.1 of Malaya genurostris. Lineage (NCBI taxonomy): Eukaryota > Metazoa > Arthropoda > Insecta > Diptera > Culicidae > Malaya > Malaya genurostris. Next base: position 91,346,150 of record NC_080572.1, on the reverse strand, counting down.
TTTAATTGTAAGTTGGAACATTAAATATATAAGGTGATTTTTTAAGAGCTTGAGAACTTTTTTAAACAATAAAACGCATAAAATTTGCAAAATCTCATCGGTTCTTTATTTTAAACGTTAGATTGGTACATGACATTTACTTTTTGAAGATAATTTCATTTAAATGTTGACCGCGGCTGCGTCTTAGGTGGTCCATTCGGAAAATCCGCTTTTTTATCGACAAATTTTGTTCAGCGATGAGGCTCATTTCTGGTTGAATGGCTACGTAAATAAGCAAAATTGCCGCATTTGGAGTGAAGAGCAACCAGAAGCCGTTCAAGAACTGCCCATGCATCCCGAAAAATGCACTGTTTGGTGTGGTTTGTACGCTGGTGGAATCATTAGACCGTATTTTTTCAAAGATGCTGTTGGACGCAACGTTACAGTGAATGGCGATCGCTATCGTTCGATGCTAACAAACTTTTTGTTGCCAAAAATGGAAGAACTGAACTTGGTTGACATGTGGTTTCAACAAGATGGCGCTACATGCCACACAGCTCGCGATTCTATGGCCATTTTGAGGGAAAACTTCGGAGAACAATTCATCTCAAGAAATGGACCGGTAAGTTGGCCACCAAGATCATGCGATTTGACGCCTTTAGACTATTTTTTGTGGGGCTACGTCAAGTCTAAAGTCTACAGAAATAAGCCAGTAACTATTCCAGCTTTGGAAGACAACATTTCCGAAGAAATTCGGGCTATTCCGGCCGAAATGCTCGAAAAAGTTGCCCAAAATTGGACTTTCCGAATGGACCACCTAAGACGCAGCCGCGGTCAACATTTAAATGAAATTATCTTCAAAAAGTAAATGTCATGTACCAATCTAACGTTTAAAATAAAGAACCGATGAGATTTTGCAAATTTTATGCGTTTTATTGTTTAAAAAAGTTCTCAAGCTCTTAAAAAATCACCCTTTATTAAATTAAATTTATATATTTGTACGCATTTACATTTGTATGATTTATTCAGTAAATTCAACGTAAACATTTCGGAACAATGACTAATAGCAATTGACAGATTTTCTTTATTTACTTTCTCTTTCGACTATTCCCAAGATATTGTACAATCGTTTGATACATGTCTGATACTGTTTGGGATTTCCGGTGAGTCTCTCAACGGGAGAGCACTGTGTAGCGTGTTGGTGCGGTGAAAATTCGAATATTTCGAGAGAAAGAAAGAATTTTTATCCGTACTTTAGCGACTCGACGTAGCCACGCAGCGAGATTTTCGCTTGTAGTACAGTGAAAAGACCCCGGCTTTAACCTAATTATAAATATTTTATAAGTAAACATGAAAATAAGGAGTTATTAACAGAATAGAAAGTAAACAAAGAGAAACTCTCATTGGTTTATGTTACCATAAAAAATTGTTCCCGTCAAAATTTATAATTAGTGATGTACTATTTCATTACTACTTTGTTACCATAAACCATTGTTTTATATATATAAAAAATAGGTATAGAATTCGCTCAAACTTTAGAAAAATTTTCCGAGGCCCGGAGGGCCGAATGTCATATACCAATCGATTCAGCTCGACGAACTGAGCAAATGTCCTTGTGTGTGTATGTGTGTGTGTGTCTGTATGTGTGTTGTCAACTAAGAGGTCGAGATCTCAGAGATGGCTGGACCGATTTTGATCAAACTAGTCGCAAATGAAAGGTCTCCCCGTCACCCTGAACGCTATTGAATGGTTTTGAGATCGGATGTTTACTTTTTGAGTTATACGAAGTTTTATGTCAAATTTTTCAGTATCTGTCACAATTGATCTTGAAAACAGAATATATTTTCAGACTTAGATTACGCACGGTAATACCTATCCAAAAAGCCATAGATTGTTAAAATCCGTCCATTTTTAACGGAGATATCGACATTTTTGTGTAAGCGACTTAATCCCCTATTCCAGCAGTAGAAGTTTTGAGCGCTGTCTGGCAAAGAAATGCTTTGGAGCAACATAAAACACGATTTTTTATACTGTTACATGCAATTGTTTCTAAGTACCCAAAAGACTGTGTACAACATGATATTTTGCCTCGGACCGATTTTAGCACGGCTCGTTTTTGGCAACATAATCAATCGAATATGCCATATGTAAACCAGATAATGGCAGATTTTTCGAGTTGAAAGCAATTCCATAATTATATTGATTTAAACTACCCATATACCATTCGAATCAGTTCGTCGAGATCAGCAAATGCGTGTGTGACAAATAATTGCACTTATTTTTTTTCGGAGATGACTCAACCGTTTTCCACAAACTCAGACTCATATGAAAAGTCGTATACTCCCAAACAAGGTTCCTGAATTATGTTTGGTTCCGACCTCAGGTTCCGGAACTACAGGATGATATGTGAAACGAAATTAAAACTGTGTAACCAATGTTTCTCGTAGATGGTTGAACCAATCTCAGATTCAAATGAAATCTAAGAATCATCTAGATTTCAAATGAAAAGTTTTAAGATTCTATAAAACATCTTGTTTTTCAGTCAGATCCAACTTCTGGTTTCGAAGATACAGAGTGATTAGTATAAAAATGTTCTATTTCTTGAATACAAGTTTGTACGAAATGCGATGCTCCGTTTATGTACATCTTAGAAGCTATAATATCGAGAATTTTTTTCGAACTGTGTAGCCGTAAAACAGTAAACGGTTAAGTAAATACGAGAACGTAAACAAGGGACCATCTCGAATAAGTAAAATTCTATTATTTTAGTAAACAACTGCGTCATTTTTTTAAAGATTACGTTCCATGATCGCGTACATTGAAAAGATTTTAGTCTTGTACTTCTCGAAGAATAAGTGAACTAGAGTTCTTTATTGGAGAATGATAGTTCTCAATTCGTTTCATTAGAAATGGAAGAAAAGCTTGTTCACGACAAAATCTGGGTATAAAACAAGTTCGCTGTTAGTTCAATCCTAGGTGCATTTTTTTCGATTAATTGTGCATTATTAGTTTTCTAAGGACTAATTACAGTTACTTAATTTGGCTGCATGAAAAAACTAATAACTTTTGAGTTTACTCCAGCCATTAGGGTCGGTGCAGACTTCTGTGCAACCGAATTAGCTACTTTTGTCCAAGATTTTTGAAATTTTTCTATGGTATTAGCTTGATGTTTATATTGAGAAAGATCTATCTTCACGAGAGCCCAATACCGTTCGATAGGTCTCAACTCCTAACAATTACGTGAATTCACCTCTCTCGATACAACATGGACTCCATTTGCTTTATACCATTCCAGAACATCTTTGGTGTAGTGACAAGATGCCAAATGAGTTTTTTCGACAGTGATCAAGCATTGACTTTTTCGACCATATTGCCTACCAAGCCATATATTTTTGGCGAAACTTGGCCTTTTTCTTCGTCCTGGAATGCTTCTCTATGCCATTCCATTGCATGGCAGTATAAAAAGACAAGCTGCTTCAAGTCTGAGAGAGTCATAAGTATCATCGTCCATTATCACAGAGAAAACATCGTCAAATCGATCTCTTCACGTTTCGCCTTCGGCTCATCGTCAAATATTCGCGATACAAGTTGCGAGCCTGGGTTTTAGTCACCACATTCTATATTACATTACGGTTCGGTACAGTTTTCACCTTGAACGACTTCATACCTTGTCGGTGCTTGAAAGTTTGCACGGAAGTTGGAGAAACCGAAAGATCTGATCCCTTCAGCAATATTTGCTTCACCTTCGCGTCCTTCTGGAGGTTGATGAGATCCGTTTTTGTTCTACTTCCAGCCTTTCTGGCTATTGTCAAACATGTATCGAAAGATTTAGAATGTTATGGACACTGCTTGCAGGAAAAACAAATTTTCTTACTGACCGACCCGGGTTTTCATTGCGATCGCATACGGTTGTTTTTCGCTCTTGCTATTTTTTCGACGCCATCTTAGATCTAAAAGATATAAGGTAAAAGATCACCAAAGATTGATTTTACACTCCATAAATAAAAATGTTTCGTGAATTTTCATAATTTCCATGCACATATTCGGAGCTAGAATTCTTCATTTTTCAATATACTTTGAAATCAAAACTAATTGTTTTTGGAAATATATCTTCTGATCAAAATTGACCCGGACTTAATTGAAAAAAACAAACAATTTTAGTTTAAATTTTAGTACTTTTCTCTATTATCGCCTACAAAATAGGATCCTTTTGAACCAATACAAGCATTACAGCGGTTAATCCAATTTTCCATTCACTTGCCATAGGCCTCGGCCGGGATGGCCTTCATTTCCTTCAGGGAATTACTTTTTATGTCCTCGTTCGAGGCATGTCGTGTTCCCCGGAGTTGATATTCTAGCTTTCTGAGCGATGACTTTCGTTTCGTGTTTTACCAAAAAATTCATTCACAATCATGCTGGAATGCGACGGCGCGTTATCGTGGTGTGAAATATATGAATTGTCTGCTTACAAAACTGGATAAAATGTGCTGAGTCGATCCATAAGAGATGCTAAGATCCTTCAATGCTAAAACGACGATTTTAAAGCACAATTTCCTTCACGACCCTCATTGAATGCTTTAAGCCAAACCAATAACTGCGTTCCCGATAGAGTAGGCTCCCCAAAACACTTCTGCAACTTTTTCAATGATTCCGTCGCCGAAATTCCATTTGAAATACAAAATTTCAAGCAAACTCGTAGTTCAATTTTTTTTCTGTAGTAAAAATAGCCAGATAAAGTTTTCGTGTCGTAAACAAACAGCTACCAAACACACACTAATTGACATATTCCGCTCAAACTTAGCAGGAATGTCAAAGAAGGTTGTACCAACCTAGAAAAAATTTAAAATATTGGATTTACGCGAGCGGTATAAACAGATATTCGTTCATAAGTCTGCGAGATATTTATCGCGTTGATGACTTATCACCAGAGATATATTTATTTAGGGTTGTCCAGATTTGTCCCGAGCAAATCTTAATTCAATTCTTTGAGGAAGTATACAATTTAACTGAGTTTTTCGGAACAGTTGCAGGTTAACGGAATCTGGTAGAAGTTGCAAACATTCGCAAACTTTTAAAATGCATACAAAAGAGAATGATCATTGGTAGAAATAGATGCAAAAATAACTCACTATTATTGAGTCTGTTTATTAAAAAATGTAATTATTGTTCTCATATTGCATTCGCAGAAACATACAAAGTTACAGAAGGACGAAAGAACGGTTCAACAGAACTTGTTCTTTCAGTAGTACTATCGCGTTCTGATCGGTTCTTTTAAATAAACGATTTTGCCCATCTATACTGGCTATGCAACAGTTCTGTACATGTGCAAGTGGGCTGCGAAGTCTGTTGAAACAGAAGGCCAAGTTCTGCCTTAAAAATATGTTATTGAATAAAAATAAATGATTTTTTTCCCCGGAAGAAAGTGTGAAAAGTTGTAGAGCTTTACATTCCTTAGAAAACAAATTACTGACAAATGCAGTCAATTTGCCGTATAAACTTTGTTTATAGCACATACCTTATGATCAAAAAAGAACCTGAGTTTTCATTTTCAAATTCTCGCGCTTGTCCAATCGGTAAAGTATTATTCTCTCAACATTGGCAACACTTTTATACACATTCTGTCAAATTTTGACGCATATCGTACGATTAGTTTTTGTTTGGCGTCTATTCAAAGAAGTTGAAAAATTTCCGTGTGGCGATTTTTATAATGGATGAAAATTTAGAACAACGTGCGTGCATCAAACTTTGTGTTGCAAATGGATTTAACACATTTTAACTGATGTTTTGGGTTTGAAACGCGTCGCTTCTAGGCTGGTGCCAAAAAAACTGAATTTCATTCAAATGCGCCGGCTCACACAGCGTTGGTTGTGTCGCAGTTTTTGGCCAAAAACTCAACCAATATCATCAACCGAGCACCGTACTCTCCAGATATGGCCCCGTGTGACTTTTTTCTCTTCCCCAGACTCAAATTGCCATTGCGGGGAACGCGTTTTGAGACCATAGAGACCATAAAAGAGAATTCGCTGCGTGATCTAAAGGCCATACCTTCGGCGGCCTATAAAACTTGTATGGAAAATTGGATCAAGCGTTGGCATGCATGTATTGCCGCAGGAGGAGAGTACTTTGAAGGCAATTTATTAAAAATTGAAATTTTGCGTTTTTTAATAAATTTCCGGATCTTTTTTGATCATAGGTATTTAGATTTTTGTCCTCAGACTGTAACGCTGTAACTGTTATGATTAGGTCAATGAAACATAAAAACCTGTTTTAATCCACCTAGTGGTGTAATGATGCCTTTCTCATATCAATCATACTATCATATATAATACTGTGGTCTTCTTCAAAATGATTCTCTGCGATTCTTGAAAGAATAGCCGAAATCGGTTTGTTTGACCGTCTACTGATAAAAACTATCAATTGGAAAAGATTTGAGGTCGATTTAGAAAATTGTTTAAGGTTTTTCCCCGTTTTCAGTGATGGTATAAAATTTTTAACCCACTTTACCCTATATTTCCGGATCCGGAAGTCGGATCCGCATGAAATTCAGGAATTACGTATGGGACCATAGGACCTTTCATTTGAATCTAAATTTGTGAAAATCGGTCGCGCCATCTATGAGAAAAGTTAGAACACATATTTTCTTTTTTTTTGCACATTTTACCCCATAACTCCCAAACCGGAAGTCGGATTCAAATAATATTCAGGAATTTTTTATGGAACCACAAGACCTTTCATTTGAATCTAAGTTTGTGAAAATCGGTTCAGCCATCTCCGAGAAAAGTCAGTGCAAAAAAAAAGTTACATACACACATACGCACATACACACACACATACACACACAGACATTTTGCGTACTCGACGAACTGAGTCGAATGGTATATGACACTCGGCCCTCCGGGCCTCGGTTCAAAAGTCGGTTTTCACAGTGATTGCATAACCTTTCTATATGAGAAAGGCAAAAAGGGCATTATTAATATCGTAGTACTAAATTGACACATCATGTCCCTCACAAATGAATTGAAATTTAGATAACGTTATTGTAAACCCATTACGTGATAATACATATTCATATAAAATCCTGCAACACGGGATTCAATTAAAATCCTTATTTTCCCAAACCAATATCATCCTGTCAGCGAAGACCTCACACCGGGTCATCACAGCTATATGCGTCCAACGGAAAGCGACGTGGCAAAGGTTTCATGTAACGATATCTGTCTTCCTGTCTTCGCCGGGGAAATAAATCATTTCTATTTAATAGCGGCAATTATTCGTCCGGCTTTTCGATCAGGCACAGTACGGCTGTCTCTTTGTTTTATTTTTCATCGGCGTAATCAATATGCAAATAAAACCATTATTATATTGGTACCACAGTACTAACCCGGCCGGAACGAGTGATCTCGGCCAGTGGTGACGGGGATGACGGGGAGGCTGCGACAGGTCGAAGAGATTGAAATTCAAGTTCAAGCAGATGAGTGCGCCGCAAATTGATAGCACCGCCGAGAGATACGTCCAGGGTTCAAACAGGACGTGCGGTTAGGCCGCATGGTGGTGACATTTTCCTCCCGTATGATTTACGGGCGAGAAACGGCATGGGGTAGTAGTATAAAACAAGGTATTAAACTGGTGTTCAACGAAATACTGATTTTGATGAGACGAAGATGCAAATGATTACGCATCGGTTGACCGTCACTTGAATGGTCGTGAACATTACAAATGATCGCCTTCGGTGCGACTAACAATCCAACCGGAATCGATCCATTAGCGTTACTGTTATTTTAACTGGTATTGTTTGAACTGTTTCTCAAAATATATGAAAGGTTTGAAAAAGACGATTTTTTGTTAACTACAATCAGCATCCTTCCGAAGTAATAAAGGAAGTTATCTTAAAAAAAAAAACAAATCATAAGGATAATTGGGAGGAAACAGATTGCGAAAATGACATGTGAAATGAAAACCGCGAAAATGTCACCGCAGAAACGGGACTCGAACTCGTTGCTAACTTATTCAAAATAGGAAAATAAAAAATGTACTTTGTTTACAATAAAGAAAACGTTTGCAAAATTTGAGTTAATCAAAAATTTAGGAAAAAAATTCAAACAAAAACGATTGGGCATTTTTTCAACTTGTCTCACTATCATTTATCGATTCTATGTACACTCTCGATAGAACGAAATCTTATTTTTGTAATATTTTCCCGAATTTCTATGAAAATATTAAGTTTTTATATATTAAGAAATAATCTTCAGGTTGTCTTGTGTCTAAACAAGTAGATACTTTTACTAAAACAAAATTTAAAAAATCATTAAAATTAAGCCAAGTGAAGTCGTGAGTGAAAGAATACAATCTTCTTCTTTTACTGTCTCATTCATACAAGATCGCATTCAAAACAAAGGAAGAGGAAGGAAGCATTTTCGTCTCTTACTTCAGCAAAAGAGAGTAACACTTCCAATTTCACTCACCATAATATCATTTACATGAAAATTCAATCGAATTTCAATTCTTATTCTTTCTTCAATATATTGAAAATCTGTGAAATTTGGCAATAAAGAGAGTCTAAAATATGATAAATTTAAGTTATTACACTCTACAAGCTCTTGGGAAACTAGAGGAGGAGATCAGTTAATGCATTTGAAAATCCCTTGATTCGATGATATTCTCATGCTCACAATTTTTGTTTTTATTTTCATGTATAAGGTCCCGTAACTGCGTTCCTTTCGGGAACGATTTTTCTCTCAACGGCCCTGGATACGAGCACTAACAGGTTAAAAATCATTAGTAAAATTTTCTGTCATCAATCTCCGAAACTTCGGTTGGATACCGATACTGTAAAGTATGCGAATTTCACTGAAAACCCAAAATGACTAAAACGGGTAATCGAAAGAAAAATAAAAACTCAATTTTTACACTACTATCCCGCTTTTGCCATTGACTGGACATCGATTTCGTTCTCATAATTTGCAAGCGGAACTGAGATGAATATTTAGTTTCTGCCATTTTCGTCTATTTTCAGTCAATGAAAATTATTTTGATTAACTCTTAGGATAAATCTACCCGTGAAACCAATAATATTTTGCCCCCCTAACAAGCTATGTGCGTAGCTATAGTTTTTTCATGAATGGATATGTACATCTGGGGATCTGTGAAGAATTTACTATTGTTTTTTGTGTAAGAACAAAACAACCACTATTTTGAATATAGAACTATCTACATAGTAAGGGGCTGGGGTCCAATAGGAGATTGATAGTACTAGACTAGACCAGTCTAGAGACCGTGTGTAAACCCACTGGGTTCTTGCTTCCATGTCGTGAAAAGTCACAATTGCAGGAGTTTCGTTTTTCCTACTTTCAGTTACCAGAACTTTTGGCATTAAAAATGCATTACTTTTCAATATACGGGGGTGTCAATTGAAAATTATATTATAACTTAGTCAGTGTTGGTGATTGCCGATAATTTGACAGAAGCTGTTCGATATTTCTCTATATTGTATACAACATTTTCAATCTGGTAGAAGATGCTACAAGAGTTCGTGCATCTGAATGCATGAACCGTAAGAGAATTTTTCTACATTTCCTAGCTCCACTATATCTACTATATCTACTATATCTACTATATCTGAAAATATTAAATTTCTTGAAGTAACATTAATGAATAGAGAGCTATACTAAATATGACAAAAACGAAAAGTGTGTTTCTAGTGGATTATTTGTCCTTTTAAAGAAGCACATATATTAAAGAAGCACATATATTAACAAGAATAGTTACAATTTAGGTGATTCTAACGCGTTGAATTAATAATTACATTTAGCTGTTTGTAGATGGTTTACATATAACACGTAGGAATAAAAGACATAAAATACATCATTAGTAACTTAGATTAGTAATTGGCGTATACGAGTTCTTAAGTAGTTTTTGATGCTGGATTTGAATGAGTGACGATGTGTAATGTTCTGTATTTCTCTGGGCAGTTTGTTATATATCGCTGGACCAATGAATGTAATTCGTTTCTGACCAAAATTTGAAAATGCACAGGATTGCGATAGATGATTAACTTGCCTTGTGTTACGAATTCGAGGTGTTGTATTTATTGTTATATTGTGAAAAGTCTCCGGCATATGTATTATGTTGTGGATCAAGATAAATATTTGTTCATTGCAGATACTTAGAATGGGTAAGATTTTATCTGGAAGATCTGTATAAAGCTGAACTGTAGAAAATAGAAACGGTAGATCGAATATTATTCTGATACAACGATTTGGCAATATTTGCAATCTCTTCAATTTTGACTTGCAGCAGACCCTGTCAGCTTGGAGCGAAATCAATCTTCAGTTCAACAACGCCATCGCACGGCATCACATTCAACATATCATGTCAATTGTATGGGTGCGAGCCCTGTTATTTTGGCGTGCACGAATTTGACATTTCTCTCCCCTACTCCTATGTATGAGATTCAATGCGGACTCACCTGAGGGCGGCATGCTCGCCAAAAAGGATGTTGCCAATGCAATGATTTGTTCGGGAAATGTGAGAGCTGGATATCTTGTTAATATGATGTCTTTGCTTGCAGGCTCTACCCCAGACAACAATGAGGTAACTCAAGCGAGGATGAATATGAGCGAAATAGAACAGAATAAGTGTCTTCCGTGGTAGAGAATGACTTACACGTTTTAAAATTCCACACAATAATTCCAAGACAACGTAGAATCCAGATGGATGCCCAAATATTTAAAAACTTCCACTCTTTCTATAACATTTCCTTCAATAATTAAGTTGGGAAGAGTGGGAAGAACTTTCCTAGGTGATCGGAACATGACATATTTAGTTTTTTGTAGATTCAAAGAGAGCAGATTTTTAGAGAATTATTCTTTTAAAATCAGCAAGTCGTTATTCATGTTTGTTATAATAGAACTTGTATTGGCATTCGGATAAAACAAGGCCGTATCATCCGCAAATAACCTTGGAATACCAGATAGATTAATCTTGCATATATCGTTAACATATAGCAAGAACTGTAAGGGCCCGATATTACTTACCTGTGGTACGCCAATGCTTACTAGTTTTGAAGAACTTGTTTCTCCATCGATTGAAATATATTGGATTCTGTTTCCTAAATAGCTTCGGATTATGTTATTAGCAATCCCTCTAATTCCATACTTGTCCAGTTTACGGAGCAGTATTTCATGATTCAGAGTGTCGAAGGCCTTTTTAAGTCTAAAAATAAAGCACCCGCATATCTTTTGGAGTCCGTTATTTCTAGAATATTATATATGAGCTCAGTTATAGCAACGGTTGTGCTACTTCCCGCTTCGGAAACCATATTGCATGCTATAGAGTATTTTGTGATTTTCTAGGAAACAACCTATACGACTTATCAGCAATTTTTCGAAGATTTTGTTAAAAACTGAAAGTGTCGCTATAGGTCGGTAATTATCGGGTATTGCAGAGTCACTTGATTTTAAAATTGGAACAACTTTAGCAACTTTAAGGCAGTCTGGGTAGAATCCTCCTTGTATCATCAAGTTGAATGAGTCAGATAAGATCCGAGAAAAGGATTCGGCATTGTTTTTTATTATTTTTGCTGGAATAAGATAAGGGCCAGGACTGTTGTTCGTTTTTTGTTCATTGATGAGAAGTATAATCTTATTCACCGATGATGGTTGGAAGAAAATTGAATTTGCAATTGGATCTATGTGCTGCAGTGGACAAGACCCATTTGAGGTTATATTCTCTGCTAACTTGGAACCAACTGCAACAAAGTGCTGGTTGAATGTTTCACAGATTAGTTTCCTGTCAGTTATACAATTTTCGTTGACAATCAGAGATGGAGTTGATTTGGTTTGCTTGGTGCAATCTTTAAATATATTGTTATATTTTGCTATAATATTTTGTAGGCAGGTGTTCACATCCTGCACATGTTCGATAGCATCAACGTAACTTTTGAAATCGTTGTTAAGTATATCGTGATCAATAACTCTTTTTTATATCTTAACCAGATTTTTGCCATGCTGTAACTCAAAAAATGTCAGAACCATGCTATGATCACTTAGATCCCTAAAAATAGTATGTACAATTATTTTATTATTATTAAGGGAATGAGAATTAAAAAAACTGAATTACAAAAGTAAGATTTTTTTAGTTGTCTCAAAAAATAACTAACTAAAATCATAAAATCAACTATTTTTTTCGCCAAAATGCTGATTTCGGTCTTTCCGTGTTGATTCAAAATTTAATAAATAATCAAAAATAAATTCAAATAAGCCAACTATCGTCTTACTCTATCATAATCATTACTTTAGAACAAATTGGCTGTCAATAACAATAACTCCATATTTCTCTCTCGGTAACCAGCTGCCTAGAGCTTGAAGAAAAACTACAAATTTAATTATCAACGATTTGTTAGAAATTTACAAACGCATTTCGGCTATTACGAATCAGACGACTATTATGAATAAGTTGTGATCTCTACGACTATTATGAATAAGTTGTGAGAATTTAAGTTTTCTTCTCTTCACGCGAAACTTACTAATCCAAGCTAAGCTAAGAACAAAGAATCCATTTTAAATATATAAGTCTCAATATTGTAGTTTTTTGCCGCTCGAGTCAGAAACATTTTTGATTAGAAGTTGACTTCAAACAGACTTTTCTGCATGCCCGGTTTGAAGCTACAAACAATTGATACGGTAGGAAACCTATACAAAATACACATACGCACAAACACATGTATCCATACACTCACACGCTTACATTTTACAATTTTGGAAATGCTTCCCGATTCGAGCCAGCAAGGCAGGTTTCCATTCATAAACCAGCTAATGGTCCACGATGACGACGCAGGTGTGAGAACAACTTTCTGCAGTGTGGTTGCGATCATTTTTGCTTCCTGGATATGCCAGAAACAAACCCATTTTTCGGGACAACGACAAATATGCTGCCGAATGTACCGAATTCGCAACGTCCGATGCCTATTTGCATTTTTAAACCATCCACGGTCCGTCTGTCGGTGAGACGGCCGTAAAGAAACGAGTTTTTTTCTCGTTTTGTTCCCGCGGAGATTTTTGAATCGGTATTGGTGTCGGTAAAAAGCTGGATTTTTGTATAAATATTTGATGTGCAAATTGATCTTGTGTGGTTCGAATTCCAGCTTGTTCTGTGCCAGGCCGTCACGATGCCTTGTGTCGGCGATGAGCTCTTGGCACGCATGGCATTATCCGGCGGTGATAACTTCTCCTCTCCAATTTGCTGCACAATTTTCGATTCGGCTGCCATGGCGATGGATGTTCAATCTGAATTCTACAAAACTTAATTTTGATATACGATAATCATTACGGCAACATGAGATTCGTTGGTGCTGTGTTGCATTGAACCATAAATGGGAGGACGAAAAAATTATATATTCATAAATTTTTGTTTGTTTTTTTTTTGGAATCAGGTAAAATTCAACAAGCGTCAAACTTCGTAGTCTGTAAGTTCAATGTATATGTAATGTAAATAATCATACAAATGCGTATTCATTAATTCATAATTAAAGTAGACAATAAGCAAACTTTTAGTTCTACTTATTTTTTGTGAGCACGATCCACAGTTTTGGAGCAGCAATTGAAAAATTTCAGAAATGGATAGCACGTCATCCGACTTTTTATATTCCGATTTGGATAAAGTGTCTTTAGTATGGCAGACCATTTGTTTTCTGCAGGTCAGAGAGATCAATTCGACTCAAGACTAACTCCTCAAAGGGGCCCGTGTACCGTTACTTGAAGCAAAACACTGTATTGTAGGAAATCAATAGAATGCTCTCAAAAACTGTACACTGAAAAAAAGTTGAAAGTTTTTTCAAGAATCAGAATATTATTTGACAAGGAACATTAAAAAATAATAGCATTCTAATTTTTTTTCGCAATATTCTATATTTGATACAAATTTGATAAGTGTCTTTTAAAAATGAAGAAGTTTGTATACCTTCATGTGTGTAGGGGACGGGTGTAGCGTGATGGGATAGTCGATGCCTTTCACGCAGCCCGCCTGGGTTCGATTCCCAACCCCGCACATAGGGTCAGAAAGATTTTCTGGTCCGAAGAGGCGAATGACCTAAGATGTTAAAGCCTCTATAATTGAAACAAAAAAAAAATTCATGTAGCTAAAACATTTTATAGGCATTCGTATAACTTCATGTTTTTACCTTTTTTTATAAATAAAAAAAAATAGGTATAGAAATCGCTCAAACTTTAGAAAAATCTTCCGAGGCCTGGAGGAACGTGTTTCATATACCAATCGACTCAGCTCGACGAACTGAGTAAATGTCCGGGTGTGTGTTGTCAACAAAGAGGTCGATATCTCAGAGTTGACTGGACCGATTTTGATCAAATTAGGTCTCCCCGTTACCCTAAGCGCTATTGAATATTTTCGAGATCGGATGTTCACTTTTTGAGTTGTACGACGTTTTATGTCAAAATTTTCAGTTTTCTGACAATATCTGTCACAGTTGACCTCGTTTTAGACTAAGATTCCGCAATAGTGATAATAGCTATCCAACAAGCCATAGGTTGTGAAAATCCGTCCATTTTTAACCAAGATATCGATATTTTTGTGTAAGCGACTTTTCGCCTTATTCCAGTAGTAGGAGTTTTACGCGCTTGATGATAAAGCGATGTTTCGAATCAAAGTGAATCACGATTTTCAATACTATTTTATGCAATTTTTTCTTAGCATCTAAAAGACTTTTGCACGGTTCGTTTTTGTCAACATAATCGTTTGAACATGTCATATGTATCAGAAAGATGGCAGTATTTCAAAACAATTTCATATTTAAATTGATTTATACTGCTTGCAACAATAATTGTTGGAAGAAAACAACTTCTTACACCCTTATACTATTCGAAGCAGTTCGTCGAGATAAGAAAATTTGTGTGTGAAAAATAAAAATAAAAAGAATTTCATTATTTTTTCTCGAAGATGACTTAACTTATTTCTAAGAACTTAGACTCATATGAATAGTCCCATGCTCCCATTTTAGGGAATCTGTTCATATTGTTGTTTAAAAAGAATTCTGATTAATAGGAAGTCATTCAACCAGAAATGAGCGTCGTAGCTGAACACGATTTTCCGATAAACAATCTCTTAACCGAACATTAATTTTAATAGTAAAACTCAATAATTTACAAGCGTTGTTCGTCCGTAAGTCGATTTATGACTAATTGTAGACCAAGTTTAACAAGTTTAACGATCGATCAATTTTGTGTCTTTGTCAAAGTTTTGGGATATAATAGTCCACTATTTTTCCATCTTTTGGATTGGTAACCTTCTGAATGGAACTCGGAAACATAAACTCGGATAAAACTCAATCACAATGGATGTTAATAGCAAACAAAGATCAAAATAATAACAAATTTTTCCATCATATCATGTTTCTGGTGTTTCTGTGTTGTCATAGCAATACATGATATTTTTTTTTAAGATTTCATCTAGGGAATCAAGAAATTGTACAATATCTGTTTAGCATCAAAATTAGTTATTATATCTTATTTCGTTATTGACGAGTTATACCAATTTGATTACGTACAATTGATCCAGTAGTTCTCTCTTCATATAACATACTATTGAATAAACTGCATCAGAATAAGATATTATTCTATTCTAAATGCTAGAATATAAAATGAATGGAAAATTTGTCTTCTATAAATATTTTGTTTTTGGTTTGATATTACAATAACAGAATTTTATGTTTTGTTGCTATTTCTCATGCAGACTATGTTATGATTTTTGATATTTGAAGTCTTATTTTAAACTAAATAATGATAATTTCGAAAATTGAGATGTTTGGTTTGAATACAATTTTTTTTATCGGTTTGCAAATCACTTCTACTCGGGATAAGACTAAGTACTTTAATATGTTATTAGGTTTTAACTGTCGCATAATTTCTACTATATCAATTTTAATGGATTCTTTCTAAGAAGCATTAACTGGGAGAAGCGAAAGATATTAAATGAAAACACGGATAGGTATTCTAAATTGAATCAGTTATGAACTAACTGAAAAGCTAGACTAGAAAGGTTCACATAAACAATAAATGAATTTTATATCTTTAGCTTCTTTCAGTGTGTGTGTCTATGTAACAAAAAAAAGCACTCACTTTTCTCCGAGATGGCTGAACCGATTTTCACAAATAAAGATTCAAATGAAAGGTCTCATAGTCCCATAGCCTACTATTGGCTATTGAATTTCATTCCGACCCGACCTCCGGTTCCGGAGATATAGGATGATATTAATAAAAAAAATTAAAAAAATATGCACTCACTTTTGTCAGAAATTGCTGAACCGAATTTCACAAACTAAGATTCAAATAAAAGGTATTATGGTCCCATAGTTTGCTATTGAATTTCATTTGAATGTGACTTCCGGTTCCGGAGTTATATGATAATATGTGAAAATTTGAGAAAAAGTTTACACTCAATTATCTCTGAAATAACTTAACCGATTATTGCAAACTAAGATTCAAATGAAAGGTCTTATAATATTCTGAAAATTTGTAAAACATTTTATCTGAATCTGACTTCCGATTTCCGGAACTAAAGCGTGGAAAATTACCAATTTTATTAGTATTGGAAAATTACCAATTTTATTAGTATTTTTCCACGAACAATGGTCAAAAACAGGTACAAATCCCATAAAACTGTCTGATACATTCTTCTAGTTTGCAGAACTCGTTAGTTTGTGGGCATGAAAACTAAATTCGGCACTACTTGTCCCCTCTTTTCCTGTTCCGAAAGCACGGAAGTGAAGAAGAAAAACTCCTAAAACTAAATTCACTTCGATTTCTCTGCGATGCTTGAACCGATTTTCACAAATCTTGATTTGAATTAAAGTTCATACTGTCTTTAAAGCTACTGTGAAATTTCATCCGGATCCGACTTCTGGTTCCGCAGTTACAGGGCGATGAGTGTCAAAGTTTTCAAATCACCATATAAAGTGACAATATGTACAACACCGAAAGAAGAAGAAAACACAAAACGAACAAGGCGTGCTTTGTTCTATTCCGTACACGTTGTGTAGTGATGTCAATAATAATAATAATAATAATAATAATAATAATAATAATAATAATAATAATAATAATAATAATAATAATAATAATAATAATAATAATAATAATAATAATAATAATAATAATAATAATAATAATAATTATATTGATAATAATTTTAATAATAATAATAATCCTACTACATGTTTTATGCTACTGATTCATGCTGTTTAGCTTGACTTACATATGCAGAAGTAACAGAAACGCAGGTTCGTTTCGTTTGTTAGATTTCGTTTAATTGGTTTAATCGAAATAGAGCATGAGATAGTAAGTATAGGTTTAACTACGTTTAAAACTGTTCCAATTTGTATGTCATATTTGTTGGTAGCAAACGAACCAACTCTGGTTATTCCGTTTATCTGAATCTTGTTTTTTTTTTTTGTTTCAATTATAGAGGCTTTAACATCTTAGGTCATTCACCTCTTCGGACCAGAAAATATTTCTGACCCTATGTGCGGGGTTGGGAATCGAACCCAGGCGGGCTGCGTGAAAGGCATCGACTATCCCATCACGCTATACCCGTCCCCGATTTATCTGAATCTGGTTTCGGAAGAATTGGAAATAGTGATTAAAAACTGCAAAAAGGATCTCACTCACCTTTCTTGGAGATGGCCAAATCAATTTTCACATACTTATAGGTTCAAAAGAAAAGTCTTACAGTTTCATACAGAATTCCTTAATTTGTTGCGGTTACTACTTTTGGTTCCGGAACTACAGGTTAAACAGGATTTGTAGAGTTTGTGAGATTAGGTCCGAGCAAATTTTCCTATTTCTATTCAATAAACAGTTGTTTTTGTGAATTTCACAGTTATATTTATGATGTAATGAGTAATATGAGAAAGGCATCATTACACCACTAGGTGGATTAAAATAGGTTTTCTATTAATACTGTCAAATTGATGCTGGTATAGATTATACCTTATGTATGAAAAATTTTTAATGTTATAGTTCAGTTTTACCGTTAGATTCAACAAACTGACATTATTTCTCAACAATATTTCTCTTTGAGCGACCCTTTTAGTAAAATCTCTCCGGATTATGATGAGCCTGCGATCACCATAAACTTAGTCTGCTGTACCGCAAGTTCCCACTCTGTAACCTTCCCTGCCGATAGCGGATGAAATTAATTTTAAATTAATCGTTTGCTAATCGTTCTAACGTTCAGCATGTAAAGGTCATCTCCTTGTATCATCGAACCCAGTCAATAAGGAACCGATGTTCGAACTTTGTGCATTTCGAATCGCATGCAGGAAGGTTGCGCGGGAAGAGTCGGCTGCACCTTTGTGCTGTCAGTCAGTCATTTAGTCGCGATATGCCAGAGTATGGCGAGCCGGATTTCATCACGTCTGAATAATATTCCACCAAACAGACCAGTTCGCTTTGACATCCAGGTCACACTTGCATCTGAATAGAGGACCATTAATCATAATTTACACGGAATAGAATCTTCCTTCCTCTTGGGTGAAGACACGGATTGTCAATTGAGCGACGGTGTTGCAGCGGTGGCAGTGAGATGAAATTAGCTGTTCCGAACGGTAGACACCGGCGGTTGTGGCAATACCGGCGCGATCATCGGACCAACAACGATGGCCCCATCGCCGATCTGATGCGAGCGACGTGATCGATTGAGGAAATTTCAATGAATTTGCTAATTCTTGCGCTGTATGCAGGTAAATCATTCGGTGTACTTTGCTGAACGCAATTGGCATCCGCACAAGTGCGCACAGACAGCGTCCATTAGCGGAAGATTAGGAAATTATCGAGCCAGCTTGTCGTTTCGACAATGGCAGCGATGGTGGCCAAAGGTGAGAATAATTTACTAAAGCACTTGACCGGTTGAGCCATATGAATGTGAATTCAATATCATTTGTTTGGATTGGCATCAATAAACGTGATTATAAGATGAAATATTCTGGGGATTGGACACTTTTATTTCAGAGAGGTTGTAATTTATACATGGTAAAAAAAACTTCCTGTTAGCAGCGCTTTTTTGTGGGGGCACGCGAGGGCACGCAGTGCCCCCAAAGAAAATTTCAAAAGTATCATCGTGACTAATCTGGGCATTTTTAGGCTTATCATACTTATTAAACCGTGAATGACTTTCATCATCAACTAACCAGACCAACAAATCGAAATAATGTTGATACCAATCATGATGAAACCGGCCCTGTTTTTTGTGTCATCAACCATATGGAGGTTGGGATTTTTAACCCTCATCGTTCCACAACTCACAAAACTAGAAACTCGAAAGATAAGATTGGAAAATTTCGGTACTTTTCTAAGACGTTGCTTATTTGCAACACTCATCACACAGTGATTCAGGAACCGGGAATCCGATTCAGGGATTCTGTTTGGGACCATAAGACCTTTCATTTGAATTTGACTCTCTTCATCAATACTGTCCATACCATAGGAGTTACAACGAGAGAATAGTTGCAAAATGATTCGGGAGCAAAACCTGATTAAAATTTGAAAGCTTTGTTCTTTGTGCATCAATGATTTCGATCATGCATATGAAAGAAAAACGGAGTAAGAACAAACCTTTAGTTCAATCTAAATGAGCTGATAAGCTGATACATTGAATCGATTTCCTTTATTGAGCTGATTGGTTTGGAGCTGCTCACCGGTATGAGCTGCTTGCATATCTCTAAGTGAGCGTCGCACGATCAACATATCGTCTTGAAAAACGTGTTGCTTCGCGATAACTCAATTTATTTACACGTTTTAAAATTTAAATCTTTTCGTGAAGGTCTGTACTTTTACAATACTTTTTCATATTTTATTTGGAGAATATTTTTTCCATTTTTTCAATAATTTTTCGGATTTTCAATATGCAACTCTAACTTTGAAAATGCATCGAGTTTCACTTAGATTTTTTCTAATATTGTTAATTATCAAAAAGTAATAAAAGTCACAACGATTTGCTTAAGTTACGCATGAGCATGAGCTTGTTTATGCGTGTTTACGCGCACTTTGTAGTAGATACTTAGGTAATAGAGATATATTCTACGTAGATAAAACCAAAGTAAAGTGAATATATCTCAATAAATATGTTTTTTACATTATTTTTATCTTCAGCAAAAATACTTCAAATGTTTCTTTCTTCAAAATGAGATAGAAAAAAAAAGCGTAATATAATCTTGTAAAACTTTTTCGAAGACACGTTAGCTCCTAAAAATCAGTTTTTACAGTTTTGGACCACTGTGCGGTAGTCGGACTTGAATAAAATTCATCAGATCTTTTATGGGATTATCAAATTATCAGACTCTCATAGTCGGCAAACTAGAAAAATTAACTAGCAAATATAAAAAGGTAGCTTATGAAAAAAAAAATCTTGAAACTGAGATTTTTACACTAAGCACTCTATCTTCGGAAGCAGGGGTTTAAGCCGAAGGAAAGTTGAAATATTTTTATGGTATTTTAGGACCTTTCATTTAAATCTAAGTTTGTTAAAATCGGCTCAGTCATTTTCGAGAAAAGTGAATGATATTATTTCCACATATTTGATGCAGATCACCCTGTAATTCCAGAGCCGGAAGTCGGATCCAAATGAAATTCACTAACTTTGTATGCGACCATTGCACGTTTCAATTGAATATAAGTTTGTGAAATTCGGTAATGCCTTCTCCGAGAAAAATGAGTGAAATTATTTTCACAGTTTCGGTGCATTATTTTCACATTTTTGTTGCATATCACCCTGTAATTCTGTAACCAGAAATCGGATTAAAATGAACATCCGTAACGTTGTATGGGTAAATAAGGACCTTCATTTGAATATAAATTTGTAAAAATCGGTTTAGCCATCTCGAATGACGAATCTTTTCACATTTTCAATGCACAATTTCCACATTTTTGGTGCATATCACCCTGTAATTCCCCATTCCGGAAGTTGGATCCAAATGAAATTGTGGAACTTTGTATGAGAATTTAAATCTAAGTTCATGAAAATCGGTTTAGCCATCTCCGAGAAAAGTGAGTGACATTATTTTCACAATTTTGGTGCATATCACCCTGTAGTTCCGGAGCCGGAAGTGGGATCCAAATGAAATTCTTTAAGTTTGTATGGGGCCATGAGACCTTTCACTTGAATCTAAGTTTGTGTAAATCGGTTTAGCCATCTCCAAGAAAAGTGAGTGACAAAATTTGTCACACACACATACTCAGATATTTGCTCAGTTCGTCGAGCAGAGTCGAATGGTATATGATATTCGGCCCTCCGGGCCTCAGTTCAAAAGTTGGTTTTTGCAGTGATTGTATAGCATTTCTATAGGAGAAAGACAAAAAGAAATATTGTATTTCCTGCAGTACTGCGACGAACGAAGAGCATAACTTACACTGCGGCATCAACTGTTATATATTGTATCATAGTATATTACTTAATATATTATATCATATTATATTATATTATATTATATTATATTATATTATATTATATTATATTATATTATATTATATTATATTATATTATATTATATTATATTATATTATATTATATTATATTATATTATATTATATTATATTATATTATATTATATTATATTATATTATATTATATTATATTATATTATTTTATTTTATGTTATATCACAGAGATCAGATATCCAACAGACATTCATGTGTGCAAAGTCGTGATGGTTTTTTAATGGATTTTCATATATATGCTTAATTCAGCTGTTTAATAAGGTTGTATGTAGTAGCTTGGATGTCTGTTCTCTGTAGTTATATTATATTATATTATGTTATATTGTATTGTATTATATTAAATCGTGTTACATTGTAGTAGAGCCATCTAACCAGTTAGAGCAGGTGTACATACACCGAAACCTCCATTTACGACACAGCTAAAAAAATGAGAAGTAACCTAGGCATAATAATGTTTATCACATAGATATCAGTCATGTAATCACACTTTGAGTGTATTTTTCTGCAATATATCATGCACATGAAATGAATGCTTTAAATCATGTGAATTTCAGCTCGGTGTCGCATATTTTTGACATTTTTATTGAGATTTTACACGACTTGCTCAATATTCAGCTAACTGAGGTGTAATTTTACACGATTTGGCGTGGAACAGTATTGACGCAAGATAAACGTCAAAGATTAAACTCTGCCATATTAAATTTTGTGTTTAGTTTCGACGGCAGTGGAAAGTTTTGAAGGTAATTTTAAAATGGAAGAAATCATTAAATGTACCATCTGCTGTACAAAAAACAGTGGAGTGAAAAACTACTTAGTGCCAAGGATGGCTTTTATCGTATCAAAGAACGTTCAATCTTCACTCTTCACACGATTCAATCAGTGCCATCAAAGAGAAATGGAAAACATCGCAACAACAAACACCCGGCATGGCTCATTTAACATAGAATAGACACCAGTGCGAGAGTGAATTTCTCCCGATGACATTTCTGAGAATCAAAGGTTAGCACGCCGCTGTGGAGATCCTCTTTGAAGCAACAAACGGTCGCTTATTCTCGTTTCGCGATCCGATTCTATACAGGCAGTTGATAATTGCGATAGAATCATTTCACTATTGCCGCTTATTCTAACTATGTGCATATAACCTTTGTATAAGTTGTGTCTATGAAAATGTATGTGAATGCTCCTCACAAGGGTTTTGAAATATTGCAACCTAGTATGAGAAACATCAAGATGAACCATCGATTCGATTTTCTGCGATAATTGTCAACTTGCGATCCTCTCTTGGGAAATTCTACACAGCAACGATCATTATCAGACTGTATATTTTTTCATGGGCCGTGAAATACTCAGAGTATGAAGTGGAGCGAAGAAATGTAGAAAAATTCTCTCGCGGTTCATGTATTGAGAGACTCGAGTTCTTATAGAATCTTCTACCGGATTGAAAATGTTGTATACAATATAGATAGCAATATAGCAGCTTCTGTCAAATTTTCGGCAATCACCAACACTGCTTAGTGCACATGAAAACTCATAGGGATGCAAGATTGCATGAGTGTCCGTTTGTTGATTGTGAAAAAAAAGTTTAGTTCCTTCCCTTCCTTTTGCAAGCACGTTCGATTTCGTCATAGATATTTAGAAGCAGAAAAAATGGATAATCGTTTTAAGTGTTCTCTCGCAACGTGTTGTTTCGAATCCAATTGTTTCGAGAAAATTATAAAACACATCACAGTGCACATTTCTTCCGGACAACCTGTTTATTGTCCTTTACGGTGCCCCACAAGAAAACCTTTCGCGAAAAGCAATAGTTTCAGGATACACAAAATGTATGCACACAGAAGAATATCCAGAAAATCAGAAATTTCGAAAAATTTGGCAGAAACACCGATTGACCACTATGCGGAAAATGAAGAAATAATTATTGACGAAAACATAAATGAAATAGAAGAAGAAGAAAATGAAGATCAGCATCCCATCAGTGGACCACTGCTAGTATCTGTGAGTAAGTTTAGACATAAAAACGTGTTTAATCTACCTAGCAGTGAGATGATACCTTTTTTTTATCAATCCGCATGTGTTTTTTGCATGAATATTCTTCGGTGTTTAAGTTTTCATGACATTATTTTAATGACCGTCGCTTTAAGCGACAATTTGAGATTTTAATCACTCATTACTCTGTAATGTCGAAACTGCAAATCAGATCGAATTTGAATCTAGAAGTGTGATAATCAATTAAACATGCCATGATATGTAAGTTCCACTTTAGAGTTTACGGTAATTTAAGGTACTTCCAGAGCCGGTATTCAGGAACCAGCATAACCCAAACCGATTCGTATGGCCATATGACGAATAAATTACAACTGTTTTGACTTTGAAGCTTTTTGGGATTGTCATAGAAGACAATCGGGTTGAATTTAAAAAATTCATCATCATGTAATTCCAGAACCGGAAGTCATAATTGGATAAAATTAATTAATTTTGTATATAAGTTTGTTTTAATTTGAATTTTTGTTTCTGAAATTTGATTAGGCTTTTTTTGAGAAAACGATTGAGCTTTGAGAAACGATTTTATACTGGAACCGGAATTCTAAAATCGGTATGGCCGAAGTCAGATAAATTCACCTGAGTAGCTGTATAGTTTACATTTGTTTCAAAATATTTGAAAATCAGTTAAGACATTTTTGAGAAATCATAGCACGAATTAAATTTTAGGTGCCTTCTGAATCGACAACTGAATACCACTAATTTATGTGGAATAGACATTTTTATACCAATCACCCTGTATCTCCGAAACCGGAAGTTGAATCTGACTGAAGAACAAGATATTTTATAGAATCTTGAAACTTTTCATTTGAATCTTAGATCGGTTCAGCCATCTACGAGAAGAATGAGTTACACAATTTTGATTTCGTTTCACATATCATCTTGTAGTTCCGGAACCAAAGGTCAGAACCAAACATAATTCAGGAACTTTGTTTGGGAGCATACGACTTTTCCTATGAATCTGAATTTGTAGAAAAGAAATTTTCCGAGAAAATTGAGTGAAATTATTTGTCACACACGCATTTGCTGGTCTCGACGAACTGATTCGAATGGTATATGGACGTTATGTTCTTCCAGCATTTATTGCTGTAAGTAGTTTAAACAATATAATTTAAAAAATTTCGATATCTCCGTTAAAAATGGACGGATTTCAACAATCTATGGCTTGTTGGATAGCTATCACCGTGCGGAATCTAAGTCTTGAAACATATTCTGTTTTCAAGGTCAATTGTGACAGATACTGTCAAAAAACTGAAAATTTTGACATAAAACTTCGTATAACTCAAAAAGTAAACATCCGATCTCAAAACCATTCAATAGCGTTTTGGGTGACGAGGAGACCTTTCATTTGCGACTAGTTTGATCAAAATCGGCCCAGCCATCTCTGAGATCTCGACCTCTTAGTTGACAACACACATACAGACACACACACATACACACACACACGGACATTTGCTCAGTTCGTCGAGCTGAATCGATTGGTATATGACATTCGGCCCTCCGGGCCTCGGAAAAATTTTCTAAAGTTTGAGCGAATTCTATACCTATTTTTTATATATATATAAAAAACGTGATTAATCCACCTAGCAGTGAGATGATACCTTTTTTTATCAATCCGCATGTGTTTTTTGCATGAATATTCTTCGGTGTTTAAGTTTTCATTACATTATTTTAATGACCGTCGTTTTAAGCGACAATTTGAGATTTTAATCACTCATTACTCTGTAATGTCGAAACTGCAAATACAATCAAATTTAAATCTAGAAGTGTGATAATCGATTAAACATGCCATGATATGTAAGTTCCACTTTAGAGTTTACGGTAATTTAAGGTACTTCCAGAGCCGGTATTCAGGAACCAGCATAACCCAAACCGATTCGTATGGCCATATGACGAATAAATTACAGTTTTGAGTACAACTTGGAAGCTTAATTGGATAAAATTCATTAAGTTTTGTATGTATGTATAAAACTAATTAATTTTGTATATAAGTTTAATTCAATTTGAATTTTTGTTTCTGAAATTTGATTAGGCTTTTTTGAGAAAACGATTGATCTTTGAGAAACGATTTTATACTGGAACCGGAATTCTAAAATCGGTATGGCCGAAGTCAGATAAATTCACCTGAGTAGCTGTATAGTTTACATTTGTTTCAAAATATTTGAAAATCAGTGAAGACATCTTTGAGAAATCATAGCACGAATTAAATTTTTAGGTGCCTTCTGAATCGACAACCGAATACCACTATAACTGAAAAAAGTTAATTGTTTTTATCGACTATCCAAATCTGCTAACCCGATAAACCTGATTAATTTATGTGGAATAGACATTTTTATACCAATCACCCTGTATCCCCGAAACCGGAAGTTGGATCTGACTGAAGAGCAAGATGTTTTAAAGAATCTTGAAACTTTTCATTTGCATCTTAGATGATTCTTAGATTTCATTTGAATCTTAGATCGGTTCAGCCATCTACGAGAAGAATGAGTTACACAATTTTGATTTCGTTGCATATATTATCCTGTAGTTCCGGAACCAGAGGTCGAAACCAAACGTAATTCAGGAACTTTGTTTGGAAGCATACGAATTTTCGTATGAATCTGAATTTGTAGAAAAGAAATTTTCAGAGAAAATTGAGTGAAATTATTTGTCACACACGCATTTGCTGATCTCGACGAACTGATTCGAATGGTATATGGATGTTATGTTCTTCCAGCATTTATTGCTGTAAGTAGTTTAAAACAATATAATTTAAAAAAAATCTGCCATCATCTGGTTTATATATGTCATATTCGAACGATTATGTTGCCAAAAACGAGCCGTGCTAAAATCGGTCCGAGGCAAATTGTCATGAAAAAGGATGCTGTACACAGTCTTTTTGGTACTTAGAAACAATTGAATGAAACAGAATAAAAAATCGTGTTTTCCGTTGCTCCCACGCATTGCTTTGTCATACAGCGCTCAAAACTCCTACTGCTGGAATAGGGGGAAAAGTCGTTTACACAAAAAATTCGATATCTCCGTTAAAAATGGACGGATTTTAACAATCTATGGCTTGTTGGATAGGTATTATCGTGCGGAATCTAAGTCTGAAAACATATTCTGTTTTCAAGGTCAATTGTGACAGATACTGTCAAAAAACTGAAAATTTTAACATAAAACTTCGAATAACTCAAAAAGTAAACATCCGATCTCAAAACCATTCAATAGCGTTTTGGGTGACGGGGAGACCTTTCATTTGCGACTAGTTTGATCAAAATCGGTCCAGCCATCTCTGAGATCTCGACCTCTTAGTTGACAACACACATACAGACACACACACATACACACACACACACAGACATTTGCTCAGTTCGTCGAGCTGAATCGATTGGTATATGTCATTCGGCCCTCCGGGCCTCGGAAAAATTTTCGAAAGAGAGCGAATTCTATACCTATTTTTTATATATATAAAAAAAGGTAAAAAGGTGAAAAATAACAGAAGTCTTACGTAAATGCGGATTAACTGATGTTCCACTCAAGGCTCAAGGCAACTGTTAAATCGAGTTACTTAAACAATCATTGAAAATCATTGATAATTGTTAGTTAATTTTTTAAAAGCATGGGACAACAACGCTACATGTTTTACGTCTACGCAGATCAGATTCGGCTAACCGAAGGTACAATTGAATTCATCCGAGCCATTCAAGATCTTGTGGGTGTTCACTTCGTTCACAACTATAAATATTTAAAATTGTCGTCAAAATTGTTGGAGTTTATACAGCTCTATTTTTTGAAAATAAATTCTGAGTATGGTTCCAAATCGAACGCCAAATTAGGAAATACACAGCGTGTAGTACACCGCGCGATAGACGCCTTGTCAAAATATGCCGCCTAATAATTGTAAGTCATATATATCAGAGAAATGATAAATAGAAAGAATAAACGTGAAATCAAATAAAATATGTTTTCCTGGCTTACAAAACTTTTCATTCAAAACTTTTAACAACTTTAACAGAAAAATACACGATGTTTAATACCTCTGCTATCATTCCTATAAAAACACATGTCGTGCCTGTATAAACCAAATCGGGCGTGTAAATTTTAACTCTCGTGTAAAACTACGCAAAACATAGCGTTCCTTTTGTGTGCATAAGATTTGGCGTAATTTTACATGGAACTTTTTAACTGTGGAACTGAACGGGGGTTCGTAAAAAGAGGTAGTTCGTAAAAAAAGTTTACGTTATTTGGGATTTGGTTCGTAAAAAAAGTTTACGTTATTTGGAATTTACTTTGTAAAAAAAGTTTTATGTGATTATTGTGGAAACCACGCATCATATGTTTATTTTCGAAACGGATGTGAAGAGTAAGTGCAAGAAAATGATGTTTGGACTCGTTTCAAAATCCAAGATGGCGACTTCCGGTTTGTTGATATTCCTTGAAAACCCTTACAATATGGATATTTTTGGAACGGGGTTAATGAGTTAATTCTTGTATCTTGACCGAAAATCACATAAGAAGGTATAGTCTTCTTCAAGTGTATGTGTAATAAACGTACGCCATTTAGATTACCGGGGAAAAAATTCTTCCACTTTTCTTTTTCGATACAGAGAATCTCTCCGTATTGGGACATAGTTTTACGAATATAAGGATCGATGACGCTTGAGGGAAGATCATGTACACGCACTTCTATAGCACTATCTTCCATTTATATTGGAATGTTGCACTTAATGATCTCGTGCTCCACATAATGCCCATTATTATTGTCTTTTGCGAATTGAATTGCATCCAACTCCAACTATAAAACTGGATGTAAACAACATTATTGGTCTTATTGCATTGAAGTAAATGCACACGTTTAATGTCAAGTTGCATTTGCTCCTTAAGCAAACCTTCAAGTGCGCGTATCGAAGGTTGAATTTTGCACTGCCTGAAGTCAACAATAATTGTATTCTTTCGTACCGGCGGTAGCTTTTGTTTGTTGGGTTCACTCATTTTCGAGGTTCTAACATATTGCTCTATTGTTCACTACACAATACTGTACTTGGTTTCTTTCGTCCCGAACGTAAGCGGTTTTGTTTTATCGACTGACTTGGATGAGATGTGAAAGCGAACTGATATATCACAGAGATCAGATATCCAACAGACATTCATGCGTGCAAAGTCGTGTGCAACGGTGATTTTTAACGGATTTTCACACGTATGTTTTACACAGCTTTTTAAAAAGTTGTAGTAGCTTGGATGTCTGTTCTCTGTAGTTATAAAGGGTGATTTTTTAAGAGCTTGAGAACTTTTTTAAACAATAAAACGCATAAAATTTGCAAAACCTCATCGGTTCTTTATTTTAAACGTTAGATTGGTACATGACATTTACTTTTTGAAGATAATTTCATTTAAATGTTGACCGCGGCTGCGTCTTAGGTGGTCCATTCGGAAAGTCCAATTTTGGGCAACTTTTTCGAGCATTTCGGCCGGAATAGCCCGAATTTCTTCGGAAATGTTGTCTTCCAAAGCTGGAATAGTTACTGGCTTATTTCTGTAGACTTTAGACTTGACGTAGCCCCACAAAAAATAGTCTAAAGGCGTCAAATCGCATGATCTTGGTGGCCAACTTACCGGTCCATTTCTTGAGATGAATTGTTCTCCGAAGTTTTCCCTCAAAATGGCCATAGAATCGCGAGCTGTGTGGCATGTAGCGCCATCTTGTTGAAACCACATGTCTACCAAGTTCAGTTCTTCCATTTTTGGCAACAAAAAGTTTGTTAGCATCGAACGATAGCGATCGCCATTCACTGTAACGTTGCGTCCAACAGCATCTTTGAAAAAATACGGTCCAATGATTCCACCAGCGTACAAACCACACCAAACAGTGCATTTTTCGGGATGCATGGGCAGTTCTTGAACGGCTTCTGGTTGCTCTTCACTCCAAATGCGGCAATTTTGCTTATTTACGTAGCCATTCAACCAGAAATGAGCCTCATCGCTGAACAAAATTTGTCGATAAAAAAGCGGATTTTCCGAATGGACCACCTAAGACGCAGCCGCGGTCAACATTTAAATGAAATTATCTTCAAAAAGTAAATGTCATGTACCAATCTAACGTTTAAAATAAAGAACCGATGAGATTTTGCAAATTTTATGCGTTTTATTGTTTAAAAAAGTTCTCAAGCTCTTAAAAAATCACCCTTTATTATATTATATCATATAATATAATATTATGTTATATTGTATTGTATTATATATTATGTTATATTGTATTGTATTATATTAAATTGTGTTACATTGTATTGTATGATATTAAATGTCTGGAATTGTCAACATAAGTGAGGGCCATGAGTACCAATATAACGCCACCAACCGAAAAAAAATCGAACTTACGTAGTCTGCGAAAATTTAAAATTCGTCATACTTTTTGAACAAATCCCGTACTTCAACCATCTAACCAGTTAGAGCAGGTGTACATACAAACTTAGACAAAATCATGTAATGTCATTTTCACCTGAGAAAACTGAAACTGATCCAGGGTAGTTTCACCAAACAAACACTTTTAAAGAAACTGTGTTGGTTTCGCACTTAGCAACGGGGATCAGAGCAAACCTGATATAAAACTGACTCGACTCTCAGTTCACCAATGTTGAAATTAAGTTCGAAACTAGCTTCAAACAAACAGTTTGACAGCTGTTAGGGTTAAAACTGGGTTAGGTTTGGCATCAAGCGAAAACGACATATATTTATTCCTTCTGAGACCGACATATTTGAGCATCAGGAATGATAGATTTTTTCGGTTAAATTGAATCAAAATTCAAGCATTTTCGTATATTTCTACGTATTGAAACATGCCATTTTAAGTACCTGCGTGAAAGGTTGGGAGGTTCGTGCCACAGATTTTAGTCATTCTTGTAAAATCCAGCTGTTTAACGGATTACGTTTTCTCGGATTGAATAATAGGCGGACCTGCGTTATTTGTAAATTTCATGCAGCATTAGCATTTAGCTCACATATCACAAAAATCCGATTTACTCGCACACCAGTAGTCTATATTAAAAGTATTAAAAGTGATTAGAGGAATTTTTATAAATTGTGGCAGAAGTCCTCTTTGATCAGTTTTGCTGTTAAAAAACACCGCAATAAGTTTCAGACGTAAATTTAAAATCGCTGGTTCATCTTCTAATTGAATTTTAGTTTTAATCATAGAGTGCCGGTAAAAATCATCACTTTACGGTACGATAGTTGGCACCGAAAGGTTACCGTGTCAACCTGCATATGTTAGGATCTGCCGGTTTTTTTCCGTTTTGTGCTGCCCATCATCACCCCTTCTACTGCTCGGAGTAGGTCAGTTCTCACGAATTAGCTCAGTTGCGCCTGTCAATAAACAGCATGCAGTCGGCTCATGTTGTTATTTTTTTTTCATTTTCAACATTCGAAATATACATGCTGCTAGATTTTTTTCCCCACAGCACATCGCGTTCATATTTCACATCGCAAATCCGACAAGATGCGTTTCAAAGGCAGCCCACGCCAGATGGGGCAACAGCCTCTTCCAAGATCGTCGTACCGTTTGGGGCTGGGTGGTGGTTGGCACAATTCGATTAACCAAATTGCAGAGTACAGTCTCAGCATAAATGGTCGTACCGATGAAAGGTTGCGGCGCACGAAAACAGAAGAACAAAATTATGATACTCTCGATCGGTGCTAGTGAAGGAGGGAGAGGAAAATGAAAAAATAAAGAAAATCAATATGATGCACCAACGACTAATTGCAGTTTCCTCATTTATAATTATCGGACTCGTTTGGGTGCGGAGGTGGGTTGCAGTCGTACTGGTTTTGAAGGCGTCTACGTTACTGGAAGTCGAAGGAAAAATCGACCCGTGACGATCAACATTTAAACCGTGTCTGTTTGATTAACGTATGCAAGTCGCAAGTTGAGTCTTTTTGTATGCTGAATTGTGATTTGGTGGTATTTGAAAATGTATGAACATTTTTGGAGACATGCCAACTATGAGTTATCCTTTCTATCATAAACAAAAATAAAAGTAACTTAGATATGCCAAGTAAGATTTGCGAATAATGCATGTGCAGATGATTAATTATAGACGATGAAGAACATATGAGAATGAAAAATAGCATGTAATTCTGCCAATTTTGAATATTTATTGCAGTGCGTCGCCACTTCGCAACGTCGTCTTACAAAGAAGCTTATGTCTAGCCGTCACGCTGAACTAGATGAGGAATGGCAAGACACGTTTGTTTGTTTTCGTTTGCAATTCATTTCTTCATTAGTTGGCTGTTACGTTCTCTACGTACTCATCCATCCTCCCGGTTGCAGCGGGATGCACACTACTGCTAAAGGATTGGAAGAAGTGCGCTGTTGCAATGTGAGAAACAGCTTCCTCTACGACGTTTGAGGCCTTCGTGGTACGCAGTGGAGTTGAGGAAAAATTTGCAACCGAACCATGGCTCATCAAAACAAATGTGGTCTAGCAAAAGCATCGTACCTTTATATTCAAAATGCATGCCGATTTTTTTCCTCTGTTTCTCAGGCCTTGTTTTGGTGTTGCACCAATTTTTTCTTCAAGCGTACATTGTTATACCCACTGCAATGTTTCTACTAAATGAGATTATGTAAGTGGGCTTCGTTTTACCTACTGCTAGAGCAGTGCGCGCAATTGGCTCTCGTGCACACCCAAGCGAAGGTTTTTCCGCAATACACGAAAAGTGATTTTTCCTACGCGAACGATTCACGGCAGTGATGATAGCGTTTGAACGATATCAATCGTAGATTTTATGTGTCAAGATTGATGTTTTGATGAATGAAGGAATTTAAGTTCCTAAAGGTCGCCAATACATTAAGAGACTCGATCGCCGTTTTGATATGACGACATTTTCTAGCAAATAATTTCAATTTGAAGAACGATCAATTTCTATACGGATAAATATAGTCAAATTTTACGTTTTTCAAGTCCCGAGCCACACAATCAAATAGTTACTATAGAGATTGATAATTCGGTATGGTTAGTCTTGACTAACTAAGCTCGTGAATCTAGGTTGGCGCCATGACTTTCGGAAGGTGAGCCATACGTTTGAATTGGTCTAAGGACTACAATTTTTGTTCGTCATTACATTTAGCCTTAGTGTTGTGTAAATGGCATAGAAGCTAAAGGACTAGAGCATTAAAATATAGCTCGCATATCACAAAAATCCGATCAACTCGCTCACCAATAGTTGGTAACCAAATCATCTGTCACCTACCGATTTAATGTGGTTGGAAGACGCTGCCAATTGATCAGAGCTACGGAATTTGTGGGAAATCGAAAACTGAAAGACGTCTAGAAGTGGAAAAGAGTAACCAGCTTTTGTCAATGGAAAACCAACTTCTTCGTCGGAGATGTTGCAAGCAAGCTGAGAGCGTCGTTTACAATCGAACCAGACTGTCAGTTTACAAAATGCCGATGACTTCAAATAACAAATTCAAGCAAAACAAGACGACGGAAATGGAATCTCGGAAACTGTACCTGAAAATGCAGTCAAAGTTTGATTATGTGTTAGAGGATAATGAAACCTACGTCAAGATAAGCTTTAAACGGTTTTATGGACGGGCATAATATGCGAGGAATATATGAAGAAAGGTGACGGAGCTTAAAGAGCATATAAGGATTTCAAAATTTGTGTGTAGGAGTACCTGGAAGAACGTGTGCTGTTTCCTCTCAGGTAATACTAATCTTCCAATCTGTTTCGGATGGATTTGGTATCTAGTCATTATAAAAAAAGACCATCCAGAGTTATTTCGCGAACTAGGTCTTGGTAATTCCCAAGAATGTGTACCCTCTAAACACGCCAGAGATTTCAATAATATTAAGCCGTTGTTAAGCGAAATCTTAAAAAGGCAAGAAAAAACAAGGTAAACTGGAGTTCTGTGGCGGGAATGGTGACCAAAGAATCTGTACAAAACTTGATGAACAGAATCTAACAAAATCGGCATTCGCTTCAAGAGAATCTTTAGTGAATATGTTTCCATTATTCTGTTTGAATTAAAGTTAAAAAAGAAGCCTAATTTGACAATCTAATACAAAGTTTATCCGATTTACACAGATTCTTCTTTTACCGATGTTGGATGTCATATCGCCCTTTAAAATTTGGAATAGTCAATTTATTATACCTAGCCGAGTCAGATATTCGTTCGAGTTATCGAACAAGTTGTGCACCCATTACAACTAAGTTTTTACCCAAGTTATATATCGTAGTGTAGCTTCAACAGTTGCCAATATGTGATTTGGAAAAAATATGCATTAGTTTCGTACCAAGTCGCGAGGTAGTGAGTAACTCAAAATCCAAAATTTCAAAAACCGTGGGGCTAAACCAAACACCACATGGGATTAAAATGTTGCACACAAACAGAAGAACGATTGCAATAGGGCGCCAAATACCTTAATGAGCGCGAAGGAAATGAAACCATGCTAGAATGGATTATTTGTTGGTTTCAACCTTGCCTGAGACATAAACCTGCTCGCCGAAAAAAATAGGTACTGTATTGAAACTTGACGTCCCGCTGTTCCGAAAAAATTCTGCAGAAACTGACTTTGGGGTCTTCATTGAAGTCTATTTGATTATTTCCTTGTATATAATGAACGTTTTGCTTAATTTTATGATGAGTCTATTTTTGTGAAGTAAGTATTAAGAATTTCAAGTCGAAAATTAGTGCGCTCTAATATATGAGGGTGCCAATATTGTGGGATCAGCTCTAATTTCGAAAAAAATCCCCATGCAAAATTTGAGCTAAATCGGATATGCGTACGGGGTGCTGCCAGGCGGTTAAGGTTTGAAAATTTTCGATCTTGAAAAATCATCATAGGGGGGAGTGCATGAAATTTACGAAATCGAAAATTTGCCTCTTAAAATTGTATGAACAGTTGAGATTTTTTTTTCGAAAATTTCCTTTGCTTTTTTAAGTATTCAAGACTTTTCTAATCAAAAGTTTTATCACTAACACTATCTTTTCGTAAGATGTTTCTGCTATGCAAGTTTTGCAGTTGTCGTTTGCTGGAAAATATCATTCGGCGGCTTTTCGATGTAAGGTTTTGCGTCGACTAAACAAGCATTTTAACCGTGTAAAACGTCTATTGGTCGGTTGCTACTTAGTAATTAACTTTTAGCAGTGCTAATGTATCTAATTACAGTGTAAAAATCCAGATGAACAAAATATTCAATTTCTATGACATATAACAGTCTGCTTCGAGTTAAAACATTGTTTTAAAAAAATGTAACGGTTATTAAAACGGAATGTAGTGTTGGGAGGATCAAAAATGTTGGTTTCGAATTGTAATTAATTGATAATGAAATTGATTTCTGATGCAAAGAATATCTTCTTTATCTGCTTTTCTTCTATACCGACATTTCAAGGGACGTATTGCATCAATGTTGTGGGGCATACCACTGATGTCCCAAGTAGTAAACATTGTTCTAGCATTGTAGTTCTTCACTCTTCTCGCAACGATTATGCGATTGAAAAAGCGCAGTTTGCTTGTATGATGTGCAACAAGTTTCTTGTTTGATATGTTTCATAGCAGTAATATTTGTTAAGTAGAATCCGAAAATGAAACTGCTCAAATGAACTTATAGTAGAAGCAGCTGAATAAATCGTTGTGGAACTTAATCCTTTTTGGTTTTTGATTTGGTTTCACAAGCAGTAATATGAATGACTTTCACATTCGTTACAAAAACATGTAAAATCATTTGTCAAACATAACTAACATGAATAACCGTTCTGTAGAAATTGTGAAACATGCCAATTTTAATCAGTTTTAATTGCTACTTGGGTTGTTGTGAGGCATACGAGGTCTGTTCAAAAAGTTCCCGGAATTTTTTAATTGCGCGCGTCTGGAGAGCAGGGCTTGTATTGTGAATCCTCAAACGAACGAAGCAACAAAAAATATCTGCTGTGAACACTTTGCTTGACATAGCTGAATGAGAGACCTATATTAGAGAGAAACTGGATGCGTGAGAGTATATGCTACTGAGCAGACCAATTCCCCTTGCCAAGTAAATTGTCTGTGCTCTCATTCTCAGTTAACACATGAACTAAGCAATCCATGACAATGTAATGAAATGAAGGGTTCACTCTCGTTAGTATTGTACGAGAAAGAAGACCATGCCTCACGGTGTGCTACAAGACGCGAAGCAACGTCATATAGGCAATGTTTACGGTTTATTTTTAAAAAGTAGGTTTACAGAAATCATTTTTAACATAATGTTCGCATTCCAAGATCAAATTTGATCACATTTCAAACAGACTTTAAACATTTCATAGCAGAAATTTTGCATTTGAGCCCATTTCAAAACGATCCATTTGTTTCTTGGCAGTTTACACTGTGTACATATCCTAGAAACACTAAAAGCAATGTTCTTTAAATTAATATTCATCGGAACTAAAAGTTATGAAACTAGTTTCCTCATAGGCATCTACAATATGAGAACCATTCATCAAATGCTAACCTCATGAAGCATAGGTCTCAGCAAGCGGGCATATTCATGAACTAATGAACGAACGAAGCAGCTCTCCTGGCTTGGGTTGCGCTGTGAATTCTACCTGACATACGAATGTGTGTGAATAGCACAGATAGTGAAACCCTTTCGTTCATATTCGTTGCTTCAATATGCAAGCCCTGCTGGAGAGTCCGGTGGTCAATTTTTTTTTATTGTGTTGGTACATATGTCCCTAATGTATGGTGAAATTTTCAGCTGTATTCATTGTTTACATTCTGTATTGTAGCGGCTGGTGTAGACGTGTTTTTTTGAGCTCGGCGATTTTTGTCTTGGTGACGTTGGGTGCTTCCACGTGGACGATTGTGCTTTTGTTTCGACATCATAACCGTACACCCATGTTTCATCACCAGTTATGACCCTTTCAAGTAAATTTGGATCGTCGTTGACGTCGTTTAACAGCTCCTGAGCGATGGTAATGCGTTTGTTTTTTTGATCAAAATTCAGCAGTTTTGGAACGAATTTTGCTGCCACTCGTTTCATACCCAAAACATTTGAAAAAATATGATGGCCTGAGCCAACTGATATGCCAACTTCATCAGCAACTTCTCTAATAGTGATTCGGCGATCATCCATAATCATTTTTTCCACTTTTCCCACATTTTCATCGATTATTGACGTGCTGGGTCGACCGGAGCGTTCGCCGTCTTCAACGTCTTCGCGGCCATCTTGGAAACGCTTATACCACTCGTAAACACTTGTTTTTTTCGTAGCAGACTCACCGTAGGCTCTCTGTAACATTTCGCACACTTGGTTACACTTTATTTCATTTTCCACGCAAAATTCAATACAAATTCTTCAATTCTTCCATTGTTTAAACTAACAAAAATCGCCGAGCTCAAAAAAACACGTCTACACCAGCCGCTACAAGACAGAATGTAAACAATGAATACAGCTGAAAATTTCACCATACATTAGGGACATATGTACCAACACAAAAAAAAATTTTTTTGACCACCGGAATCTCCAGACGCGCGCAATTAAAAAAATCCGGGAACTTTTTGAACAGACCTCGTATTATACGGTAACTGGGGCATTGTGTCTACGGCAAGCGAAAAAACTGAGAATGCGGTCGTTTTGGAAAATGTGTTTTGTATCAATTAATTCTCTTCACTTCTATCGATATCATTAAAATTATGTTCCTAAGGCGTTTGGCAAATAAATACTTAGATTCTAGAAGAATATCAGTACTTTAAGAAATATCTCAATGTTTTCTTAAGCGGGTTATATTATAACACTTTACCCTAAGAGTTTCGCCTTTCTCTATAGAAAGGTATTAGAATTGCTGGATAATCCTACCTTCGAACAGAGCTTCGGAGACCCATAGAGTTAGTAGACCAAACATATCTACATTGATTTAGGAACTTTAAAGTAATAATCGTAAGAACCGCTTCAGACATAAAAGACTATATAGGAAAGCAGGGCCAAGACCGATGCGGATACAATGCGAAATTTTCCAAAGTTTCATCGACGAGGACATTTAAGACGCAGAAGCAGTTGGTAGGATGACAAAATACTAATACGATACAGACGCACGACTCAATGATTGACTGGTTACAGGGTGAAGCACACACTTCCTGCTCAAGTGACAAATTCTCTGGCGAACTTGCAAAAGAAGATATTCGTATCTTTCGTTGCAAATTGATAACCGTAAAGGAATCTGTCGCTTGGGTTACATGCTGGAGGGAACCTATCAATAATAATAATAATATTAATAATAATAATATTAATAATAATAATAATAATAATAATAATAATAATAATAATAATAATAATAATAATAATAATAATAATAATAATAATAATAATAATAATAATAATAATAATAATAATAATAATAATAATACTAATAATAATAATAATAATAATAATAATAATAATAATAATAATAATAATAATAATAATAATAATAATAGTAATAATAATAATAATAATCCTCTGACATGTTTTATGCTGCTGATTCATGCTGTTTGGCTTGCTTACATATGAAGAAGTCACAGAAACACACGTTCGCCTCATTTGTTAGATTTCGTCTAATTGTTTTAATCGAAATAGAGCGTGAGATAGTAAGGCTAGGTTTCACTAGGTTCAAAACTGCTCCAATTTGTAGGTCATATTTGTTGCCGGTAAACAAATCCACTTCGGCTATTCCGGTCATCTGAATCCGGTTTCGGAAGAATTGGAAATGGTGATTAAAAACTGCAAAAAGGATCTCACTCGCTCGCTCACTCTTCAAGATGGCCAAATCGATTATCACAAACTTATAGGTTCAAAGTAAAAGTCTTACAGTTTTATATGGAATTCCTGAATTTGCTGTAGATACTACTTCCGGTTCCGGAACTACAGGGTAAACAGGATTTTTAGAGTTTGTTAGATAAGGTCCGAACAAACTTTCCTATTTCTATTCAATGAACAGTTCTTTTAGCGAATTCCACAGTAATATTTATGATGTTATGAGCAATCTAAGAAAGGTATCATTACACCATCAGGTGGATTAAAACAGATATTTTAGATAAGCACCACTGTTCTTATATAAATAAGCAACGCAAATGTCAAGCGCTTGGTTTGAGAAATGATGCCGAGTATGTGACATAAACACTGAAGCATGCTTTTGTGAACTACTCGAATCAATATGAATTAATTGGTGTTAAAAATGAACTCAAATTAGTGTCAGAAATTATTTAATAAAAATATGATAAATATTTTCATGAGACTGTTATGGAGAAATAGAAAGGCATTATCACACCACTAGGTGGATTAAGAATTGTTTTTCTAAAATAAAATTAACAATCAGCCGTGCTTTTCCATTGAAGCTCGAATAGAAGGAAACGCATGGTGCTTAACCCTGGTAGTTTTGCACCATGCGTTTCCTTGTAATAGAAATTTAATGGAGACGCATGGTAGAATGTTATTTTTTTCGAAAAACTCCAGAAGTTGCAAAATGTGTGTATGGGCAACAATCAAAAATGGCTGTCCGAATTTACATAATTCTTTTTTATGTTATCCGCATCGACTTCCCTTATAGTATAGCATGTTAATAATGTACAAAATCCATCGGGAATGTGGATAAAATCTAGGAAACTGTTTTGTATGTAATGGTGTTTTATGGTCATCACCGCAAACAAACTGATATGGACGGTCATCGATTTTTTTCGGTAATAACTGATCGGTGCATTTAACCGGACGTTTCGACCTGCTAAGTGGTTCTATATAAAAATTAGAGGAGAGTCGAACACGTTTAACCTTCAACGAGATTCGATAAAGTTTAGATCAGCATACAACGGACTAGTTGACAAAATTAAAAACCTCTATACAGTCAAAACAGATAAGAGACAGAGAGAGCGCAAAAGACAAGACAGTTAAAAATGTGAAGTCTTGTAGTGTAGACGTCATTAGCATGTAAGTTAAGTGTTAAAATTCAATGTTTAGAATTAGCTTATTTGACAAATATATGTTTTTAGATAGCCGCTGAGGATGACCGAACACCTTAGTAGGTCGAAATGTCCGGTTAAATGCACCGATCAGTTATTATTTGCACCGAAAAAAATCGATGACCGTCCACATCAGTTTGTATGGAATGGGAAATCTTCCACTCAGTGCTTGCTAGATCTTCAATAATTCTTTGGCGCGTATTATTACTTCAAAAATCATATTCATGCGTTGGCCCGATAGTTAATTTCAATTTGCTCAATTTGCTTATCACAATTAAATTCTAATATCCACTTTCACGTCCCTACACTTTCGCTAAGGTGTAACACAATACCAACAAACTTATAAAACGGATACAAGAATGAAGATAACAGAAAGTAATTCGAAATTTTATTTTAATTATTACACCTTAGTGAAAGTATGGTGATGTAACAGTGGACAACAAAATTCAATGGTCACAAAGAATGTGAAATTGGATCTTAATTTCCCAAACACAACGATTGATTTGAGATAGCATGATGGATTTTTGAAAAATTGCGCATGTAGAATGTTATTAATGTTTAGAAGGATTTTTTAGTGATATCCGAAAGTCAAAATCGCACCGATCAGCAAACTAAGCAATGAATGATGCAGTCGTGATAAATGCGCTGAAGCTGATGAATAGCTTTAAGTACATGTTCCACTAATTTGTTCAGCAGGAACTCAATATGGAATGAAAGAACATATAACACATGGGCTGAAAAGTCCCGGATCTAACACATAGACGGCGCTAGTTTTATTATAGTCACCTTTTTTTCAGTCAATACTAACCTCTAAAAGACAGCTGTTGAAATTTCATGATATTCTATTCATTAGTTTGTAAGTTATCGTGCTAAGAGTAAAGTTACTTTTGTTACAATGGATCAAAAACAGTTTCGTGTTTCAATTTTTGACTGATTGTTGATGGGAAGAAATAACGATCGAGCGGGACAATGACTTAAAAAGTGTTTTGAAAGCTCCTCTCCATCAGAAACAACAATAAAACATTGGTTTGCTGACTACAAACGTGGTCGTAGAGACATCGATGATGCAAAACGCAGTGGACGTCCAAATGAAGCGGTAACACCAGAAAACATCAAAAACAATTCACAAAATCGTTTTGAAAGATAGAAAAGTGTTGTTGCGTGAGTTAGCTGACATCGTAAAGATATCTAAAGAACGTGTTGGCTTTACATTGCATGAGAATGAGAAAGCTCTGTTCAAAGTGGGTGCCGCGTTTGCTCACTGTTGACCAAAAACGAGAACGTGTTGATGATTCTGAGCAGTGTTTGGCCAAGTTTAAACGTAACTAACCGGATTTTTTGCGTCGATATGTGACAATGGATGAAACATGGATTCATCACTTCACTCCGGAATCAAAACGACTCAAATCAAATCATCTGAGTGGACAGCAACTGGTGAACCTCGTCCCGAAAGCACAACAATCGGCTGGAAAGGTTATGGCCTCGGTATATTGTGATGTGCGTGGTGTAATATTTATCGAATTGAGAAAGAAAATACCATAAACAATTAGTATTATTCAGAGTTATTGGAGCGTTTGAAAGCAAAGACCGCATATGGCAGAAAAATTGTTTCATCTAGAAATCGCAGCATGTCAAAAGTCATTCAAACCAATGGCAAAACTTTAATGAACGCACGCAAATTGTAGTGATTTGTATTTTGTTTACTTTTTGACAATTAACAATATTAGGTAAAATCTAAGTGGATACAATTTTATTAGGCCTTTTCAATATTAGTTTTAAATATTGAAAATCCGAAAAATTTTCTAAAGTTCAACACATAAAAATAAGGAAAAATGTTTTCCAAACAAAATATGAAAAAGTATTGTAAAAGTACAAACCTTTACGAAGAGATTTCATTTTTAAACGTGTAAATAAATTGAGTTATTGAGAAACAACACGTTTTTTTTAAATTGATAAAAACTGTCCCAGAAAGTATGGACGCAACCAAAAACCAGATTCTGAACTATTGCGAAATCGCAATAGTTCAGAAACTGTCAATTTTTATGGCTGCGTCCTGTTGTTTACACTCTTCTCTAACTACTTGTACAGTTGTTTATTCGTTTTCATTAGTTTGTTTCGAAATGCGTGGATTTTCAGCAGAACAACGACGAAAAATTGTGAACAAATGGTGCACAGAACGCGGACTGTCACTGAGAAAGATAGCAAAAATGGAAAGAGTAAGTGAAAAAGCCATGCGAAATGCAATCAGGATGTTCGGTGAGGATACCACCTTTGAGTATAAACCGAAAACGGGTCGAAAAAAGGTCCTGCTAACCCACAGTTGGATAAACGTATACCGAAGGCGTTCGAGCAAAAGAAGGAGGTTTCGGTTCGGGATGTGGTCAAAAAAGTGGGCACTTCGATGTCAAATGTACTTCGTGCTAAAGAACGTTTGAATCTTCGAACCTATAAGAAGCAGAAACAACCAAAACGTAGTCCGAAACAAGAAGCATCGGTTAGGCCGAGGGTTCGAAAGCTGTACAATACGATTTTTGCTGAAAATTTGAACTGCATAATCATTCTGTTGTTGTAGTCTAATATTATCAGTATATTGAATAAAATTTAAATATCAAACACTTGTGAATTATTTACAGCGAAATCAAAGTGCGTGCATACTTTCTGGCACAGTCTTTATGTTGATCGTGCGACGCTCACTTAAAGATGTGCGAAACAGCTCATGTCGGTGAGCAGCTCCGAACCAATCAGCTCACTAAAGGGAATCGATTCAATGTATCAGCTCATCAGCTCATTTAAATTGAACTGAAGATTTGTTTTGAGCGCCATTTTTTGTGCCGTTTTTCTTACTCCGTTTTTCTTTCATATGCATGATCGAAATCATTGATGTTCAAAGAACAATGCTATGCGAAATAACTTGTCAGCGAATTATTATTATGTAATATTTGAGAATATCTGCAAAAGTGGCATTTCTGAATGTACCTTAGCCTACTGAGTGAGAGGTAAGATTTCTTATTGAAAATGACTCGTTGAATCTGTCAAAGAAGGATAGATACACATTTGGAAGAACGAACAGAAGCTCATGCACACATTTCTTTTCATTCATAACTCGCTCTTCAAGAGCCGAAGATCCGTTCAGCTCGTAGCTTGTTTCCTTACCAGCAGGGATGCGAGGTCATGTTTTCAAAAATCTGTGATCAAGCCAAAAACCTGTGTGTGCAAAATCTGTTCACGTTTCCCCATAATAGCTTTCATTTTGGTAAGCAAAAAAAAAGTCTCACTATTTCCTACCGCTCTGTAATTTTTGTTGCGAAATTGTGACCAACTTCAAAAATCTGAGATCGATTCCAGAATCTGTGTAAATCTGTGACTATTTTCAGAAATCTGTAAAAATCTGAGCCATTTTTTAAATCTGTGTAAAAGGTTGAAAATCCGTGAAACACAGATTAATCTGTGAATCTGGCATCCCTGCTTACCAGTGCGGTGAACTGGTAAGCTGCGGTTCTTTCAAAAGGAGCTGAGAGCTATCAGCTCACTTTATAGATTCGATTCATTGGAATAGCTCAGGAGCGAATTGCACATCTCTACGCTCACTGCAAAAGTGAGTTACAGAAATAGCAGACGCGTGACGTCCTCCGTTTCTTAACCATTCATGGTTTCAGCATGGCCATAGTGAGAATGAGTCACACGAATAGTACTCAGGATATACTCATTGGAAAATAAATTGGATTAGGAATATATTTTCATACAAGTATTGTAAAAGTTTGCTGCATTAAGATTCATTTTTCGTTTCAATACAAGGTTTCCTAAGTAAAATTATGTATAACTTTTCCAGAAAGGATTAAACCTATGCATTACCTTCTACAAAATTTTGGGATTTTATATTTTCTATAATTATTCCAAACAAAGTATGTATAAAAAAATAACTTGAAACAAGTTATGATTAGAAAACTAGTTTTAAGGGGCTTGTCATAATTCAATAACTAAAACTGACTTTGAAAAGGCCCAAAAAAAATGTTCCACTTAGATTTTTTTTATAGTATTGAGCATATCTTTCCCTATTAATTTAGTAAAAATCAACTGCATAAAGTTGCATGTTTCGCTTTGGTGTAAGGTATTATCATAGGTAAAAAAGGTAAAATGTTGTATAACTTTGCCAGGAAACAACAAACCTATGCACTACATTCAACAAAAATATGGGATTTTTTATTTTCTTCAATTGTTCCAAACAAAGTATGCATAAGAAAATAACTCGAAACAAGTTATGAATAAAAAACTGATTTTAAGGGGGTTGCCATAAAAACGCTTTGTATATCCGAAACGGTGAGACCTAGACTTTTGGTATATTTTACAAAGTAAATTATTTTCAATAGTTCTAAGACATTGTAGAAGAAAAAAAATTTCTATATCTTCAGCAAAAAAGTTATGGTTAAATTTTTAGTCAAAGTAGGCCTTGAACAATTAGGGATAGAATTGAATTACGCTGTATATATTTGTAAATAATTTCTTAAAAGCAACAACATGCATTAAAATAACGGTCTCGCAGCTACTGATTTATGTCCACGTTTTTATTGATTTGAACCACTGTGCGTTGTCTTAATTGACAAAACAAGCCAACCCACCTGGGTTCGATTCCAAATTCCGCACGTAGGGTCGGAAAGTTTTTCTGGTCCTAAAAGGCGAATGACCTCAAGGTTAAAGTCTCTCCAATAAAAATAATAAGTTTTTTTTTCAACAATAGTTTTTGTACATGTCCTACAAAAAATATAGACTTCAAAACAACGTTATTTGATATAAATATTTTAGGAGAACGTA
Source organism: Malaya genurostris (assembly GCF_030247185.1). Classification (NCBI taxonomy): domain Eukaryota; kingdom Metazoa; phylum Arthropoda; class Insecta; order Diptera; family Culicidae; genus Malaya; species Malaya genurostris. Next base: position 91,301,875 of record NC_080572.1, on the reverse strand, counting down.
GAAACAAAAATAACATTTCACTGAATGTTATCAGTCATTAGATGCGAATAGATCGTTTATTCAAACAATTTTCCTGCCTTTAGGGGAGTAAAAAGAAATAAAATAAGGCTTGAGTTCAATTATATTAACTCAAACAAAATACCAAGTTCAATGATTGAATGTGTTAAATTTGGAGTGAAATGCGTTTCTTCGATAATTCTGCAGTCTGACTATGGTTTGAATTCGGGTGTTTTTTTTATTTTAATCCAGATATGAATTTTGAGAGAGAAATGGATTCCCTTTTGGGCTAGATTTCACTTGCTTACCCGGCTATAGCCGTTGCATGAATGGAAATCTAAAAATGTTTTAGTTTCTCTAACCGATTTTTTGGGAAAGTATGGCTGTTTTCACACGCGCCGGGTGTTGCGAAGCGCGCAGTTGTCAACGCTTATGGACTGGTCTAATGATAAATGTGCGCATCGCAACTCCCGGTGCGTGTGACATTTCGACATAGTTTTAGTAAAATAATTTTTCAATGGACTTCGATTTTTATACAATACGTTCAAATCTTGTTGAAGAATGGTACGATAATAATCTGACACTTAAAAAAAATCTTTGCTGTTTGTTTTGAAAGGTCGTTTTAATGATCGATAGAACCAAATTATTAACACTTGAACAAAAAACAAAAAGAGTCATTTTTCTGGGCGATTCTACAAATTCTGATCTGAAAAACATTTATTAAAACTGTGATAACTTTATATTGGTGACATGAAGTTATTGAAATAATGTATTGAACCAGCATTATGAAATTAACCGTAATCATAAAACTTTCTCAAGCTTGCCTTTTTCATTAAACAAATTGTTATTTTAGTGTGTTTGAATGGAAAACGCCATTGGTAATATGCTAGCACCTACTAGCTGCGATCGTTGTTCAACTTATGATAAAATAAAAATTGTTCGATCATTGTTCAACTTATGATAAAATAAAAATTCACTCACCCCTCGGTAACTGAATCTCTTTAGCCACCCCACCAGCATTCTCTCTTGTGGTGAATAAAGGTTGTTTCTTCGCTCACGGCGTCCACCGATTGTGGTGAGTTTGTGTGTTTACATTGATTTGGTATGTTTGGGCGATCGATCACGGTGTGTTTGTATGAGTTTTTAATGAGTCGCTTGCAACGTGGGGCTTGTTTTGATTTTCCAATGGATGTGGTTTTTACTTTCGATGGATACTACTTCTAGTTACCTGTTTGTGTACGTTGTTTCGTTGTCTCTTTTGTTTTTTTTGGTTCGCTTTGTCTATGAGCTAATGCGACCATGCAGCCGACTCAACCACTTTTACTCTCGTGTGAGCTGCTCGCTAGTACCGGTTGCAGTGCTAGAGCTCATATTACGGATGTATGTACTCTCTGACGCAATAGATGGGAGCTTTAGCGATGACTGGGCGCCGGTTGAGCTTTTCTTGGGCTTCGAGGCAACATTACGTGAATCGTTTACTTCGAGTGGATTAACTGAGCTGAGGTTGAGGTGAGCGCAACACTAGCTTTCCAACTCTCGCGCTTTTCGTTTTCATTTCCAAATTATGCTGCGGGTAAAATGCATTACGTTTGCTGATTTCGATACTTACTGTTTGTTTAGCCATCGTTGGAAAAGTGATATAATGTGGCTTAAAAGTTCATTGTACGATATTAGCATTTTTAAGTAGAGTACTCCATGAAACAGTAGAAAAAATGGTCCATATTATTTATTTTGTTGTACATAAACATAAAATAGGTAAAGAAATTGCTTTTGGGGCGACCGTAGAAGTGTGTTTCAGGTTGAGACAAACTATTTTTATAATTCAAAATGAAATATCGAGCAACTCCCGAGGCTGGATTAAAAAAAAGTCGACTTCCCGTTCACACGATATCGTCCGAAGTTGAACTCTGTTACATCACAGAGAACAGACATCCAAGCTCGAATAAACTTTTTTCTAAAACCTGTGTAAGGCATACAAGTGAAAATTCGTTAAAAATCATCGTTGCGTACGATTTTACACGCATGAATTACTATTGTATGCAAGCTCATACGCAAGAGCCCATAAGCGATTGCTGATCTGCTCAAAGTGCCTTTACAGGGTCCGCCATGTAACTTTTTTTTAAACATGCATTAAAACACAAACGGTTCATCCGATTTCAAAATTTATTTTTTCATATTAAAGTACAATCCTTCCGGTTAATTGTGGAATATAATTTCATTCAAATGGCTGCCTCGGCTGGCCTTGAAGTACGCCATACGGTCGGTCCAGTTTTTTAGTACATTTTCGATTGTATGCAGCTTTATTTCAGCTATGGCTGCACGAATGTTGTCCTTCAAGGCTTGAATTGTCTCTGGTTTGTCCACATATCTTTGACAGCCCCCCAAAGATAATAGTCCAACGGCGTCAAAGCACAGCTCTGAGGCGGCCAAACGACATTCGAATTTCGATTTATAATTCGATCTTCGAAGACTGTGCGCAGAAGATCGATCGTAGCGTTGACTGTGTGGCACGGAGCGCCGTCTTGTTGGAACCAAATGGTGTCCAAGTCTTCCTCTTCAAGTAACGGGAAGAACCAATCGCTAATCATGGGGCGGTAGCGCTCGCCATTGACCGTGGCGGCGGCTCTTGCCTCATTTTCGAAGAAAAATGGCCCAATGATGCCGCCAGAACAAAATCCGCATCAAACCGTCACTCTTTGAGGATGCATCGGCTTTTCCATGATAACGTGCGGGTTTTCCGTCCCCCGGATGCGACAATTTTGCTTACTAACATACCCGTCGAGAAAATCGGCGTCTTCTTCCAGCTGATCGCAAGCCCACTTTGCCAAACGTTCAATTTATTACACACATTGATATCTCTGCTTGGATATCTGTTGCCTGTGGTTACATTTAAACATATACAATCGAAGCTTCCAGAATCGATAATAGCAGAAAAAGATTTACAATCATTTTTACCTGTTGGTGCTTTTGGAAGACGTTATTTTGGTTTCGTCTTGTCGTAGAGGAACGAGTGACGTTGGCAAAATTACTCTCGTCTGTTGCAGTGAGAGACGAAAATGCTTCATCTCTCTTCGGTTGTTTTGGAAGCGAGAGCTTATGATTGAGACAGTAAAAATCGAATATGGGTCTGATAGATTGGAAAATACTTTGCCTTCGACTGGACTATTACATGTACAGAACTACGATCTCACAGACACTAAAATTCCTTCTAATCGCCGAACATACGATATCTGGCTTGTTAGATCAGCGCCTTCCTCGACCAACATGCGGGCCACCCGCCGGGTCTTCGTAGCCTGGGGGTGTTTCCTGCGGACCCACACGGACCGAAGGATGCGGCCAACATAGATATTCACCAACGTCATCTGGAAGGCTCTAATGCTATATTCAATTCACAGGCCACTATCGATCGCCAACTGAAAGCTGAATTCTCGAGAATCCGCAACCTCGATACTACATTACATAATGATACTATTCTAGTTTTAAGTTAGACGATAATTAATGTCGTTTTCGTTTTTAAATGCGTAGCGAAAGCTGCACTTAAACCGTTCGTTTTTACCAATTGCACTACACCAGTGCTACACTTTTTCTGCACCGATACCACTGCTGTAGCACTCATCAAAAGTTTGGTGTAGCTGGTTACTGTTTATATTTTCGTCATTTTTGTTCGTTTATTCATGCCTCAGTGTAGCACTGCACCGGCGTAGTGCAAATTAAAAACGAATACGCCATAAGATTAGAAAATACCCTTGTCATCTTAAAGCTTGAGCAGTGTGCCTTAAAATTATATTATATTATTGAATAAAACCATTTATATTTGTTCTTTTCCTAGCTATCTTTCTAAATCATCTTCTGTGGCTATGTTTACAGGTATTAATCAGTTAGCCTTTCATGTTTACAAGTTGGTTGGTGCTTAACGGAGGGTTATGACAAAGTCGCATAGAAAGAGTAGCAGCATTTTTATCTTTTTGAGATAAATGACTTATTGATTTAATTGCTTTGGGCGCTGTTCGCACCAAACCAGCAGCAATACTACTAAATTTTTATCATGGAAAAAAAATGAACAATTCAATTTCTTTTATGAGCCAAACGTCGATGCCAATATGCTTTTTGTCCTTTTTTTCATTGAAATGTTAGTGTCAGTAACTTTAGTCCCGGGCTCAAAAAGGTGTTAACTCAATCGAATTCAGATTATTTATTTTGTATACTGTATCTAATCGTGTTTCGATCTCACCGTTCCATCGACCAGCCCCACCATAATGCATTGTTTGCATCAAATGGATTCAAATATTATATAAAGACATTCGATCCCTTGCCAATAGTAAGCAATCGATGTATATTTAGTTTATGTTTTTTAGTTTTGTTTATACGGTTAACATTTTCTGATCTTACTAAAGTTCCATTTTTCATCCAATATCCCATTTCTTACCAATCGTATCCGATAATTCTTTCTTCGGATTCAGCCATTTACACTTATGGAACATAGTATGTGATTGCACACATCTGAATATTTCTGTTATATACGTTCCTACATAAAATACCAATAATTAAATTGGAAAAATTATTTCTACCCAAACAAAATGTTGCTGACAATTTTTTTTTTCAAAACAAGAGTACCTAAAGCCTGGATACATTAAAGGCAATTTAAAACAATATTATGGGGATTTAATACACTCATAGGTCGTCAAGTTGAAATACTTAACCTATTTGAATGGTTTTAACATTTTTTGCATCTCAAATAAGTGATTACATACAAACCTATTCGCACCCTCTCTTTCTGCTATTAGCACCGAAGGCGATGGCACCCAGTCGAAGCTGTTCTATTGATTAAATGTCACGATGTCACGGAGAAGCATGATATAGGAACTTGTGAGCACTTAGTTATCTCACCTTTTGACAACGTTGAAGTATTTGCTTTCACACAAAAGAGGTAATATTTTTGTCATGAATGTCTGGAAGCTGAAGTTATGCTTGCTTTTAAGTTTTTTTTGGATTCAAAATTCGAGATCCTAAAAAAATGTTTTTGACATTATTGTACATTGAAATGCTAGCGTCAATAATAACATTATAACAAAAACATTACATGATTTTCATTATCGCATATTTCTGCTGTATCTATTAATTTTTTTGGTAACTGCAAAGCGGAGGAAAAGAGGAAAAAAATATTTTTTTGAAGCGAAACTGATTTCTACAATTAACACAATACATGCACTTAGCGTTTTTTTACTGATGTTCTACACACTTTAAAAAATCCCAGTGTTTTTACATCTTATTAGATGCACATAAATGGAGCGTCGCAGTTCACGCAAATTCACGCGGAAGAACATTTAATATTGTGTCTTTTCATGACATGAAATTCGTTGAAAAAAAAAGAATACTGATAGCAACCACCGCGACATGAACCGAGAATTATTGAATCGCAAGTTCGTCTGTTAATCGACTGAGCCACAGAAGCATGCAACTGCTTGTCTGGTAAAAGGTGCATTAATTCCTCATACGATGTAATTCATAAAGACCTAATTTGTCAAATGACGGGAAAATTCATTTGTAATGACTTAATGTTATATTCGCTTGAATTTTACTGGTTTCGACTGTAACTTGCGTTCTGCTAGCAGGTGCGACTGTATGAATTTAAATGCACCTTTTACCAACCAAGCAGACGCATGCTTCTGTGGCTCAGTCGATAAACAGACGTACTTGCGTTCCAATGATTCTCGGTTCAAGTCGCGTCGGTTGCTATCAGTATTTTTTTTTTATTTCAATGAATTTCATGTCATGGAGTTTTAGACACAATATTAAATGTTCTTCGACGTAAATTTGCGTGAACTGCGACGCTCCATTTATGTGCATCTAATAAGATGTAAAATCACATGGTATTTTTTAAGTGTGTATGTAACAAAAACATGCACTCCCTTTTTTCAGAAATGACCAAGCCGATTCTCACAAAATAAGATTCAAATAAAAGGTCTTATGATCCCATAGCCTGCTAATGAATTTCATTTGGATGCGATTTCCTGTTCCGGACTCACAAGGTAATATGTGAAAATTAGAGAAAAACAACACTCAATTTATCTGAAACGGCTGAACCGATTTTAACAAAATAAGATTCATAAAAAAGTCTTATAGTTTCCAAAAAAATTCTCGAACATTTTATCGGGATTTGACTTCCGGTTCCCGAACTAAGGTGTGATAAGTAGACAATTATCTATGGATGGAACGATGGTCAAAAACAGGTACAAATTCCATAAAGCTGTCTGATAAATTATTCTAGTTTGCAGAGCTTGTTAGTTTGTGGGCATAAAAACTTAATTCGGTACTACTAGTTCCCTCTTTTACTGTTCTGGAAGCATCGTAAGTGGCGAAGAAAAACTCCAAAAATAGAATTCGATCTCTTCGATTTCTCTGCGATGCTTGAACCGATTTTCACAAATTTTGATTTAAATTAAATCTCATATTATCTTTAAAGCTACTGTGAAATATCATTCAGATCCGATCTCCGGTTCCGCAGTTACAGGGCGTCTTTATATAACAAGCATAGTACACATCCACTGTTTTGGCCGGATTTAGTGTCGGATACCTATGCCAAAACCACTCTCAATTGGCTTGCGGAAAAGGGTATAAATTTCGCTGAGAAAAATATCAATCCACCAAATTTCCCCTCAGAAGATTGATAAGGCAGCTGGGATCATGCAAGAGTTCAACAAAATTAGGTCCAAGCGTCGAAAACATGCGATGCAACACTTGTTTGGAACTTGATGAAGAGCGTTCGATCAAAAATTCAAGAAGGAATAACTTAAATTTCATCCGGTTTTCATTATGCTCTAGTTTCACCTCGTACAATAAAGGACCAATTTTTAGTTTGAATAAAATATCGTTTTTTATTATAATTTGAAAAAAAAATTGTGGATAGCTTATTTTCAATACACTCCTTACTTGTCCTATTTTGAACTGTTATGCAATAACGTTAATAACGTTAACGTTAAAAGTTCATAAGCACAGCTACTTTTTGCTTCTCAGAGGTTACTGGGAAGCTGTTAATTGATTCCCGCGGACCCACACGGACCGAAGAATTCGGCCAACATAAATAATTACCAACGATATCTGGAAGACTCTCATGCTGAATTACATTCACCGGCCATTACCGATCGCCAGCTGAAAGCTGGATTTTCCAGAATCCGCGACCCCGATACTACATTACATAATGATACTATTCTAATTTGAAGTTAGACGATAATTGAGATTAGAAAATACCCTTGGCATCTTAGAGCTTAAGCAGTGTGCCTTAATATTATATTATATTATTGAATAAAAAAAAGGTGTTAATTGAGATAATGGTGGTAGAAATGTTCCAAAATAAAGAGATCAGAGATCAAACTAACCAGATTTGACGAGAATACCGTAAAAATTTTGTTCATGTTTAGCTCTATGATGACATACTAGCATACTGTCTCCTGGAACTTTTTGCAGTGTTATCTTCACGAAACATTTCCGAGCAACACTGGGTAATTCAGCTAGCGTTCAACTAAATTCTATTCATAACTCAGCCTACTCTATCCTAAATTTATCATTCACTTTCCGCTGGACTTTTGAGGAATACTTTGCTCAAAATGAATCGAGTCCATTAGAAAATGAAATCAATTCACTATTTTTTTAAGGGTCAATCTTTTTTCCTCGGTTAGTCAACCTGTTTTCAAACTTGTTATGCAAAAAAAAATCAGTATAAAAAAAAAATGATCAGTATCTAATGGGGAAAATAGATTGGAAAACTGACATGCGAATGCAAATATGTAATGAAAAATCGCAAAAATGTTACCGCAGAGGCGGGGCTCGAACCCGTGGCCAACTCCTACGCGGGGAAATTGTTTTACCAATTGAACTACCCTGCATATAAAAACACATGAAGAGATATACCAATTTATTAGAAGAACCAAGCATGCTTTGCTGTACTTGGTCATCACGGCATTCACTTGCAATCCCGTTCATGCGGTAACATTTTCACGATTTTTATTACATAATTGCATTCGCATGTCAATTTTCCAATTTTTTTCCCCGTTAGTTACTGATCATATTTGAAACTATCTCAAAACGGCTCTACGTCTTAACAAAGATCAAAACATAAATCATAGTTATGCATTGATTTCTCATTTAAGTTTCTTAACCAAAGTAAGTATCATTTGATAAATTAGTAAGTGTTTCATTTGATAAATTATAACAATTGAGCCCTTGAATGCAGGTGCGATGCCAGTTGAATGACAGTAGGCATTTAAGGATTAAAATCTGTAACAAAAAAAAAAAAAACACAGAGACAAGATGAAAAGTGTCATTCCGAAAAATGCTTCCATCACTGATAGTTGATAACAACAAAGAACCGCTCACGCAAATCACGATCACGAGAGCTACATTACCTCATACCCGACCCACGGACTCGACTGGTGAACATGCGTCTCAGTGGTGAACACTTTGTCGCACCTCACTAACTCGACCAGTGAGAAGACTTAATTTCCATTTTCATGAATACCCAACACTTCTCTAGAGAGTCGATATTAGCCTTTTAAAAAAAAACCTCAAGCTTTTCCTTTCGTTCCATCGCACCATTCCCGTGGTTTGATCCATAATAGCTTAGTGCTTTTGCTTGCGACCAAGCCTCGGTTGCTGTTGTTATTGTTACTGCTGATGGTGGTGGTAGATTTATGTTTGTGGTGTGGTGTTCGTTCGTTTGCTGATCGTGTTGCTTGTGCAACGAGCCGGGCCATGCTGAGGTGACCACAACGGTGAACCAGCGAGCAACAGTCCGTTGCTGCTTCGGGTTGCGTTCAGGTCAGACTTTGTGGAGGAGGTGTGTGCGCGCGCAATCGTGCGACATCACGACGACGAAACGACGTGTTGCGCCGCCTTGTAGAATAATCTCTCAGAAGTCGTTGGCAAAAAAAAGGTCGTCTCGGTTTCGCCGCTCGCTGCACAGGTGTAGTTGTGGCGAGGTACGTGTGCTCACCGCCGAATCGCTCGGGTCGACCTGACCATGTTGAGTTTCGCATGCGATCACTTAGTAGATTGCTGTGAGCAACCGCGAATCGATCGCACCTCGAACTCTCGGACGGAAGGTGTCTCCGATCGGGTTCAGATTTTTATGGATTAGTTAACGTGTAACCGTCGCCCCGATAAGCTCGCTGTTCTGAAAAGGTGGTGCGGATCTTACCGAAGTGCAGTTAATCGCAAAAGAACAATTCTCGGAGGTGTTCTTAGCTGTTGTGATTTAGAGACAAACAAAACAATAGATGGATGTTGTGTGTCCGAAAATATAGTGGAAACTAAGTTCAAGTTTGACTAATTTTGGTTGATTTTTTGTACAAGGAATCGTTCGAACAAAGTAACGGTAGGACGGTGGACAGAGTGGGAGAAAATGATTTGATATTCCTCTCAAAAAACGACGCAGCTTCTCAATCAGTGAATCGAAGTGTTTTGTCTTTTCCAGCTATATCAACAACACGATAAACTTTTTTCTTGCCACTCAGCTGACCAGCGTGCGTACATAGGAATAAAAGTGAAGTTGTGCACTTTTCTTCGCGGCCAGTGAAGGCAAAATAAACTGCTAATAAAAATATACACATAAAGGAAAAACTTGGTTCGAGTCTCGCTGCGCTGCACGAACTGTGTGGAAACATACAAACGAACGGTTTGGATGGTTAGCAAAACCAGCTGAGAGTGACCGTTTGTGGACCAAGTTGCTTAGCAGTTCGGCTCTAGTGAAGTTCCACTTTGTCTAGTCTCTATCGTGACAGAAAAATAAAATCAACATACGCTCTAAGTTGCGAAGAGCCGCGCGGTGGACTCACCTTGCATACGAGAGTTGTGCGATCATCATTTCCGAGCTACCTTGAGAAAAATTTCACCGTCTACCCAATAAACGCCACCCCCGATGCGGGTTTCTTCCTCACGGAAAGTGTTTTCGCAAACTCGAATGCACGATGAAATAGCAAGAAAAAAAAACATAAACCAAAACTGGTAATCTGAAAACTGAAATTACTCAATACAATAGAGCAGTGAAGTTTTGTGCAAGTGGTAGTTGAATGAGAAGCTCAGGAAGTGGACCGATTTGAGCTTAAAACTATACAAGATTGGACCCCTGAGACCGCTGTCGGTTTTCCTCCCCTTTCATCGGTCGAGTGGCGAGTTTTATGTAATTCTCTTCTATTTTCGTGCCCTGGTCCGGTGTCGGAGGAAAACGAAAGACGTCTGACCGGACTACGAATCATTGCCACCGCCGTCTGAAATCCGAACCGAAAGGTAAAGTGATCAAACGGGCAGTGAAATGTTGGGAAGCGTTCGATTAGTGAAATATTAGATAAATATTTTCCCGCAAGAAACTTACTCACAGCAGGGTAAAAAGTGGCAAAAATAGAGAAGAAATAATAATTTGATTTAGTGAAAACGGTAAAGAAGTATAATAGAAGAGCAAAAAAACAGATAACCGAAAGTGACCGTGGTCAAGTATGGGCAAAACATCGGTTTGCTCGTGAGCATAGGGATAATAGAACCGAGTGGATTATCGAAAGTGAAACGAAAAACCGAAGCGTTTGAAGAAGTTTATTAGGTGGTGCAGCGAGTTGTTTTTTTTGGTATGTAAACAGTGGTTTGATATTGATCGGAAGGAAATTTTTTCGGTTGGTGAATCTTGGTGATCCTATCAATTGTTCGGTCGAAAAACAGAGCGGAACGCGGAGCCTGCTGTCGGTTGTTTTGGGAGGAAATAACATATCCATGATCACAGATTTTGGAGTTTGATTGAGAAATGTAAGTTATAATTCAATATATGAAGTTCTAATATTGCCACGCGAATTTTGAATGAACTGGGATCAATTTTACTGCATTTTTACATCTTCCACCAAATAAATATATCTAATTTTTGATGCTGTGAATAAACTGGAACAATGTACGGGTCCACTTGATTTTTTGATTTGGTGAAAAAATTACTCGAATTGCCGAAAACGTATCAGCAGGGATGCCAAGTACTGAAAACATTAAATCTGGTCCTCTCGGAAGAAAAAGTCTGGCAAAATCAAGCATATTTTATTTCTTTACAACTCGTCTTTAACTCGACTAGAAAATTAGAATCTCGTGCATAGCCACTTGATGTCTTACACAGACGCAAAGCTCAAATCTACTTGAGCGAAACTTAGTAACTATACTTATGTGTTTACAGTTTTTTATATTCTACTTATTTTACGATTTTCAACCATTTATTCTATATATATATTTAAAAAGAACTGCGAAAATTGCTATTTCATATGCAGAAAATAAGATTAAAATCACAAAATCTGGTTTGTTAGAGTGCCTGTCGAAATAAGTAAAATTTGTCATATGCCAAATATATCATGAACATTGGTGACCCTGCGTGTCGGGCAAACCAAAGCCTTGGTATTACATTCTACGCGTTGTTTCACTAGACTTTGCAATAGATTCTTAGTTGAAAAAGCATTACTTGGCAAGTGCTACGATCTTATTGATATTAGGAACCCTATCAGATCGGTGCTCGAACCTACTAGGTCTGATTTGTAATACCAGTATCCTGTGAATTGAATAAACTGACAGCTCAGGCCAAAGCATTGGGGTTATGAGATATTTCCAGGTCTTGATCGCGCTTGTCTTCAGTGAAAATTTTGGAATTAAACAATAGCCATTTGAACACCGGGTTCACCGCTTAAAGTTCATCAACTCATTGATGTCCCTTTACAAAAATTGTTATCAGACAGGGTTTTTAGTTATCCCAGAATAGCAATATATTGATGGATAACACAGTGCGTATTCAGAGCGTGTAGCTTATTGGAAAGTGACGGTTCTGCAGGTAAAAAGAGCTAATACCACGGGTATTTTTTTAATTAAACGTTTTCGGAAGTAGAATCTGTTGAAGTGTACACAGAAAAAAAGGAAGTTTATTAATCAAGGAAGTAAGTTGAATTGAAAATCTGCATCAAAACAATAATCGTTGTAAAAACAAATTGCAATGCATTGAATTATTAACTATTCAGCCGGTATATTGCAAAAACGCTTTGTATATTGAAAAATGAAAAAACTGTAGAGTAACTTTCGGATGAAAAAAATACCAATTCTGCAAAATTTTTAGAGTTATCGTTGAAAAATAAAAAATAATTCAAATGATTTGCATCCCTACAACAATATTTGTAATTTTTTCGGGGAAAAATAATGTTTTAGAAATCACGGTTTGCAGTCTCCACTATTTCTCAGCGCAAAATTATAATAAGTGAAAAAAATCCTAGTAGCATAGTTGTAGTAGATTTTTTTTTTCATTTTGGGTGGTTGTTGCGTGTGTGCACTTTTCGAAGATATTTGAACGCGTTCGATTTTTTCAGAGATGGCTGAACCGATTTAAACAACTTGGGCTCGTTTGAAAGCTACTTTTGGGCGATTGTTCAAAGATCAAATGGCTGTGACTTTTGGTTCCAGAGATATGATGATAAATTTTCATCCATTATAAAAATCGCCACACGAAAATTTTTCAACATCTTTGTATAGACGCCAAACAAAAACTAATCGTACGATATGCGTCAAAATTTGACAGAATGTGTATAAAAGTGTTGCCAACGTTGAGAGAATAAAAGTTTACCGATTGGACAAGTGCGGGAATTTTAAAATGAAAATTCCGGTTCTTTTTTTATCTAAAGGTATATATAAGGGTGCCAATATTTTGGGATCACCTCTAATTTCGTAAAGCGCTAGTGCTCAAAAGTTTAAGCACCTCGAAAAATGCCCTCATGCAAAATTTTAGCTAAATCGGACATGCGTAAGGGGTGCTGCCCGGCGGTTAAGGTTTAAAAATTTTCGATCTTGAAAAAGCACCATAGGGGGGAGTACATGAAATTTCCAAAATCGAACATTTTTTTTGATGCCGAAACTCTTAAAACTGCATGAAAGGTCGAGATTTAGTGTCATGTCAGAAAAATTTTTTTTTGAAAATATCAATTTTCTGGGACTTTGAAAATATTGATAAGTCCCAAAAAGTCGATTTAAAAAAAAATTTTTTTTCGAAATATCACTAAATCTCGACGTTTCATGCAATTCTAAGCCTCTTGGCATCAAAATTTTTTTTTCGATTTCGGAAATTTCATGTAAGCCACCCCCGCCCCCCTATGATGAATTTTCAAGATCTATGAAAATTCCACTCAAAAGGACTAAGAAAGGTTTTTTGGTTTAGCATCACTGTTCTCATACAAATAGGCAACGCAAATGTCAAGCACTAGTTTGGAAAAATGATGCTGACTGTGTGACATAAACACTGAAGCATGCTTTTGTGAACTACTCGAATCAATCTGAATCAATTGGTGTCAAAATTAGTATCCGAAATTATTTAATAAAAATATGAAATATATTTTCATGAGACTGTTATGAAAGAAGAGAAAGGCATTATCACACCACTAGATGGATTAAGAAGGGATTTTTTTCAATATAGTTACACACAGTTTTAAAATATCTTATGATTTTACATCTTGTTAGATGTCAGATGTATAAAGCGTCGGATGTTCATGTAAATTTACACTCAAGGGCATGTAAAATTGTGTAATTGTAGAACTGCTTTACTCGGATTCCAATGGAAAAAATAATAAAAAATCTATAGTTACCGCAACTTGAACCGATAGTCTTTAGCTGAACCAAAGAAGCAAATATTGGCTGGGCCGATAATTAGTATGCACAGCAAAAAATGCTCGCTTACGCAAATTTACATACGACACAAAAAAAAGAGAACGTTATTCGTCATATGACAGAATCTTACTAGAATGTCTTGAAAATTTATGAAACATACCCAGTCTTTCAAGCACTTAAAAATATATCAGAATGTATGAATCATGTGTTAAATTAACTGTGAACATATTTCATTTTTGACATATAAAGATCTCAGAAGACCTAAATTTACACGATGTTTTTCCAAAGGTGTATATATAATGTCATACAGTTGCACTTGACTGTCCCAGAAAGTATGGACGTACTTTGATTTCGCTGTAAATAATTTACAAGTGTTAGATATTCAAATTTTATTCGATAAACTGATAATATTAGACTACAACAACAGAATATTATTCACAACATTTGCTACTTAGCCATTGTAGATAAGCTGGCGCACCTTCTTGCGAACGTTCCTCATTAAATTCCGTACGACTTCTTGGCGACAAGTTTTGACACTTTTTTCCAATCTTTTTTGAACTGTTGAATGGTTTCGGCTGCCGAGACATGTTTCCTAAGATGTGCCTTCGTTAATGCTCAAAACTCCTTAATTGGTCGAAGTTGTGGGCAGTTTGGTGGATTCATGTCTTTTGGGACGAAAGTGACATTTTTGGTAGTATACCATTCTACCGTTGATTTCGAGTAGTGGCAAGAAGCAAGATCTGGCCAGAAGCAACAGGATCCTTGTTGCTTCGAATCATGGGTAGAAGTCGTTTTTGTTAACATTCCTTGATGTATATTTCACTGTTCATTGAAGCAGTGGTGATGAAGGGTTTCGAAATCTTACCGCAGCTACAAATTGCTTGTCAGACCGTTGCTTTCTTACCAAAAAATTTCAATCGATGTCTCGGACTGGTTTAACACTTGCCTTCTCGCACCGTTTAATATTGTGGTCTCGGCAAGGATTTCTAATCGAGTTTCACGTAGGTTTCGTCGTCCATGATTATGCAGTTCAAATTTCCAGCAAGAATCGTATTGTACAGCTTTCGAACCCTCGGCCTGATCGATGCTTCTTGTTTCGGACTACGTTTTGGTTGTTTCTGCCTCTTATAGGTTCGAAGATTCAAACATTCTTTAGCACGAAGAACATTTGACTTCGAAGTGCCCACTTTTCTGGCCACATCCCGAACTGAAACCTCCTTCTTTTGCTCGAACGCCTTCAGTATACGTTTATCCAACTGAGGGTTAGCAGGACCTTTTTTTCGACCCGTTTTCGGTTTATCCTCAAAGGTGTTATCCTCACCAAATTTCCTGATTGCATTTCACACGGCTTTTTCATTTACTCTTTCCATTTTGCTATCTTTCTCAGTGACAGTTCGCGTTCTGTGTACCATTTGTACATAATTTTTCGACGTTGCTCTGCTGAAAGTCCACGCATTTTGAAACAAACTTATGAAAACGAATAAACAACTGCACAAGTGGTTAGAGAAGAGTGTAAACAACAGGACGCAGCCATAAAAATTGACAGATTCTGAACCATTGCGAAATGGCAGCGGTTTTTGGTTGCGTCCATGCTTTCTCGGACAGTCTTCAATTCCTCTATCCTTCAAATGGACTTTGATACATTATATATCAGACGCCTGTAACACACGACAACGAGATAATATGATATTAATCGATAATAATTTCCCGTAACCATCTGTTGGGTAGCACTGCGAGCAACAGAGTTTTTGTTGGAAAGCATATGTTGGACCGATAGCAAATCCACCAGCGTCTATGAACCCGGAAGATGGAGCGGTCCCAGCTTGATCAGTATTTCAAAATTGAATCATAATTGGCAACACTCAAATTGGCATCAATTGTCTAGGGGTTGCCGTGGAACGAAAGCTCCATCGGTTTATGCTGGATCGGATGATAGGTTATCACACACCGCCAATCTACCGCCATAATATTCTTCGACCAGTTCAATTTGCATACCGATAACAGTGCCACACTCCCAGTGCCACAGAGTGGTAAATTTTCGTCCGAATGTCCGTTCAACCGGTTCGACTGTAACCTGACACCAATGCCTGTCAACGTACCGGCACAGCTTCAGAGCCAACCATTTCGCCCAAAAATATCGGAAGCGATATGCTAAACGTCTTCAACAGCCTCTTTTTGGACAGAGATAGCCGTTGCTATCGATTGGAATTCCAACGCCGAAGATATTGGTCGCCTCTGACATATACCGCTCTTGCGACGAGTTGCTCATTAGCATAATTTTGGCACAAAACATATATCCCGCGAGATGCGGGCTTTGATTGGAGGTAGGCATAGTTTCCTGTCCGTTTGCGTGTCGGAGTTATAAAATAGAAACGCTTCGTTACGAAATGAGTCAGAATGCCAAAACTGTAGGCACTTTGAACTCAAGTGAGCGCAAAAAATCACGTTCAATTAATCTGAGACGGAGGGTTCGGTAAACGATAAATGTTTGTGAGGCTTTCGGTGGAACGTGACTTGCTATTAGCGGCGGGCCTTTGTTCTGGAGAACTCATGCCTTTAAATTGCAGTTTGTGCCCTGCAAATGACTTGCTTTTTTTTATATATTTTTGTTTGGTACGCGAAATGATTAGTTCAATGGCATTTGATTTTCGAGGGGTGTTGTTTATCGCTCTTCAGGCCTTTGTCGGTTTGATGTTTGGCCACTGTTAGGTGGCCATACATAATACTCTTAATAATAATACCACATCGCGCTCACTTGAAAGCTGAATTCTACACTTTGTTTCTGTTTCAATTGCATCTGCTTTTTCAGATGCCACAAATTACGGCAAATAACTGGCGTTAGGACGAACATACTCAATGCAAAAATCAAGAGGCCTTCCATAATTTGCTGTTTAAGTGAGGTACAAATGAGCAAACAAAGTGGGCTACTCTCAAGCGAACAGTGAATTAGCGATGGCACTTACCAGTTCGCACTCACACTATCAGCCGTGCGGTTAGTTTATGTGTGTAATCGCGGGGTACAATTTGAATATTACGACAACCGCATCTTCGACGGTTCGAATCGATCCGATGTACGTCCGGTGCCGCAGCTAATGGCAGCTTTGGAGACACTCGGTAGTGAGCAACTTTCACTCTCTTTCTTTCCTATGGAGCGGTCAATGATGACCAGCAAGGCGAACATCTGACATCGAGCGTCGAGTCCATTCGAACTGCGATTTACAATTTATCAGTGATGATCTCTGAATCATGAACTGTTACCGAACTGTGTGTTTTTTCTCGTAACCCGCGTGAAACATATATATTAGTAGACTTTACCTCCACTGAAAAATTAACCGGGGGAAGCGGAATCAAATGGTTATTTGGTTTGAAGCCATCAAATTAAACCTCCATCAATGTTCAGAAATGATAACTTTACGCATTTGCTACCTACTATGTATGGTAAACAACATCCTCATGTCCCCATAATCATCACGGAAATCTTACTGGAGGACAACCACACTAAACGAAATTAGTTCCGGGTTCTTATAGGTACTAGTTCAATCGAATTTCAGAACAAATGACAGAAACAGAAAAGATCTAGCTTTGAGACAGAGTTTCATCGATCCACCTCGCTTTAATACAGTGTTTTTGTCATATGGAAGTGTTACAGCATGATCGTTCCAGGTGAGGACACGAACATACGACATCTGGATTGTAGGACCAAGCCTTATGCATCGAACTGCTTACCCGCAACCAAAGCTGTCTTGAAATAGTATTTACTTTTCATCACAGCCAATGAGAAACAGACCGAGAACGAAAAACGAGATTAATGAAATTCCGAACAATTTAAAGAAACAGAAATCAGTCGCTAGAGGCCACCGAAGTTGGTAAAATATCTCCAAGGTGGGTTCGTGACCTGACTCTGGAGATTCTTAATCGCAAATTTTCCTAGTTTCACAATTTAATTCATCTGTCTTCCCTTTCTGACTGTTTTCGAATTTTGATTGTTAAAAGTTTGCAAATTTCAGTATCATAAATTTAAAAAAATAGTAAACTGATTTTTTCATCTATCCTTATTTAAGAACTGTAAATAATGCTATTTGAAAATATTTTCGAATTCACTCATACCTCATAGCGTCGAAGAATTATATTCAGTAAACAATTCCTGATTTTTGCTTTACCTTAATAAAAGCTAGAATATTAGAACAACTCGGTTACAGTACGGAAATCTATTAACTTCGTCTCGTTTTGTCACTTTCGAAGAATGCGATCATTGTTTAGTCAAAATCTTTCTGTTTTCATGACCAACCAGGATAGCCTGAATCGGTTTGTTCAGTTGCCTACTGATAATGGCTATCGATTTGGGTAGCTTTGCGTCCAGTTTCGAAATTTTTTCGCGTGTTTTGTTTCACCGGCTTAAGTGACGGTGTACAATATTTAACACACTTTGCCCTATAACTCCGGAACCAGAAGGAATTCCGTATGGGACCGTGGGACCGTAGGCAAAACACGGTCCCTGAAAATTAAATTTTAATACCTATCAGTCTGCAATTCCGGAACCGGGAGTCGTATCCGAATGAAATTTGGTAGGATTATATGGGGTTGTAAGACCTTCCAGTTGAACCTATGTTCGTAAAAATTGGATGATCGGTCTCTGAGAAAATAGATTGCGCGTTTTTAGTTCATATTGCACATTTAACGCCTTAACTCCCGAACCGGAAGTCGGATCTAGATGAAATTTTAAAGTCCAAAATTGTACAAAAAAAAAATGAAGAAAAAGTGCACTCCATTTTCTCAGAGACCGCATAACTGATTTTCTTCAATTAATATTTAAATTAAAGGCCCATAGGTTGTTATTGAATTTCATCTGAATCCGGTTTCTGATTCGGGAGTTACGGGGTAAAATGACCAAAATGAACTAAAAACGTGCAATCGATTTTTGTTGAGACCACTCATCAAATGAAAGGTCTTACAATCCCATATCACACAACCAATTTTTATCCAGATACGACTTCCGGTTCCGGAGTTACAGACTGATAGGTATAAAAATTACATTTTTTGGGGCGTGTTTTGCCTTTCTTATAGAGAAAAGTTATGCAATCAATGTGAAAACCGATTTTTGGACCGAACCTCGGTGGGCCTAACGTGATATACCATTCAATTGAGTTCGTCGAGTACGCAAACGCGTGTATGTGTACACGTGTGCATGTGTGTATGTGCGTATGTATGTATGTATGTAACATTATTTGGAACTCACTTTTCTCGGAGATGGCTGAACCGATTTTCATAAACTTAGATTTCAGTGAAAGGTCCTGTAGCCCCATACAAGATTTAATTTGAATCGGACTTTCTGATGTGCAAAAAGAATGAAAATAAAATGAAATTTCCTGAATTTTTGTTCGATTCATCTTTCGGTTTCGGAATTACAGGGTGATTAGTGTAAAAACTCCAATTTCAAATTAATTTCCCACTTTTCTCAGAGATGGCACAACCGTTTTTAACAAATTCAAGTTCAAATAAAAAGTATTATGATCCTATACAAAACTTCCAAAGTTCATCCGGTTCCGGAATTATAAGGTAAAGTGTGTTTTGCATCTTCAATTAAAGCGGCAAAACAAAAACAAACAAACAGAAGAAAAACTAAATTGGCCTATGCACTACTGAAGCCATTATCAGTGGGCAGCCATACAAACCGATTCCGGCTATCCTGGTTCCCGGTTTTCGATTAACTACGGGAAGTAATAGTCATATACTCAAAAAAATATCTCACTTTCTTTCCTTAGAGAACAGATATTTCCAATCTTTTGCTTATGCTCCTACCTGCTTAAATTGCATATTCTTCGGATTCAGAAAAATTAACACACACCGTCGTTTAAAGTACAATGTTAAAATCGTATTAAATCATCTAAATTTGAATAACAACTAGTAGAGTTTGTACATCATACGAAGTTTGGTCATACGAACCAACTTCATTCCACCTACAAGTGAGTTAAGGAGCAAGACTCTTTGTAAGCGTATGAGTAATGTCAACAATGTGTTCGTAAAAACAAATTCCGGCGCTACTTTCCTGATTCCATATGGTTGAAAAATAAACCAATCGGTTCATTCTGCTTAAAATTGCAATTCAAGAAAAGCCAAAATCTTAGTCTAAAACTCTTCCGTTTTGAAGCAGTGTTGCTAACTTTTTTATTAGGGAATTAAAATCTACATTCATAAAATGTTCGCAATTCTCCATCAAACATTGGTGAAAAATTAATCAAAACTGATATTTCATCCAAAAAGTCAGGCTTTTTTTTATTCAATAATTTCGGTTGAGGTTTCTAATTTTATGTAACGAGTAACATAAAACTAGGATAGTAACATTAGGTGATGTGGTATAGGGGTAGCAATGGTCGATTTTGGCAGATCTAGCCTTTAGCTGGCGATCGGCAGTGGCCGATGGATTGAATATAACACGTGAGTCCACCAGGTGACGTTGGTTCGTATTAAAAAATCAGGCTTAACATTCATTTGAGAATAAAGTATTGCCAACAAAGATTGTTTGAAACTCAATCATGCAAGTCATTTTTTTTATTGGAATATTAGTTAAAATTAAATTATTTATGAGTTAAAATTTAATTATATTGGGTGTTCAACTACAAGTGGTGACTTTTTAGCCCTATTATATACATGATTTGGTTATTACCATGAGGCTTACGCAATTCTGAGATGTAGGGAAAATTCTAAACCTACTTGTATTGTGTGATGGGGAAAAGGAACTTATATACTAATTTACTAAATAATACAGAGAGCGAATCGATTCAATTGTAGATTGTATCGATTCTTGTCGGAATTTGCTTATAATATTATGTAACAATAAATCTAATGGTTCTATATTTGTAAGTCTGTGTAACTCATTTGTACTAAACCAGGGAGGACGCTTCAAAATCATTTTCAGAATTTTATTCTGACTCCTTTGAAGCGTTTTCTTCCTGGTGGAACAACAACTTGACCAAATTGGTACTGCATAAAGCATGGCTGGCCTGAAAATTTGTTTATAAATTAACAATTTGTTTTTTAGAAAGAGCTTAGAATTTCTGTTTATAAGAGGATATAAACATTTTATATATTTATTGCACTTTGCCTGGATTCCTTCAATGTGATCCTTGAAAGTGAGTTTTTATGCAAGTCACTTTGATAAGCTGGTTGCACTGCATATATGAACACATAGATCTATGACATACGTACCAAATAAAATGTACGTAAAACACAAATTACCAACACGAGTTAACTTGGTTTACTCTTGATCCTTAAATGAATCATTTTGCTTACAATACAAGATAGAGAATTCACGCCTTTAGAAAAATTGTAGACCATTCGGTTTAAGGTGCAAGGTTAATGAATATAATAAGTTAGGATGCTGCATATGTTATATTGTGGAATGATAGGACATACTTTTTTGAAAGTGTGTTTTCATATAAATTTAAACCACTTTAGGTTGCGACTATTAATTTTTCTAATAGT
Organism: Malaya genurostris; assembly: GCF_030247185.1. Classification (NCBI taxonomy): domain Eukaryota; kingdom Metazoa; phylum Arthropoda; class Insecta; order Diptera; family Culicidae; genus Malaya; species Malaya genurostris. The sequence goes on along the minus strand of NC_080572.1, from coordinate 91,280,743 downwards.
GATCATACTTTCAAACTTTGTTGAAATCGACTTCACATATTTCCACATTTTCGAGATATTGTTACTTGAATATTTACTTTGCAAATAAATTTTTCAAACATTTTTTTTTTGTTTGTAAAAATAAAAATATGTATTTTTTGACAAAAATATGTATTTTGAAAATTAAAACATTCTAAAAATTCATTGAAAAACATGATGATGGAAAAATTCGATTTTGGTGGTCCCCAAATGTATTTCAAAGTGTTCATTTCTTCGTCATGTTTTCTTGTTTAAACATGACTGTTCTAAAGACACAAACGCTTTATTTCGTATTGTATGCAAAATATTTTTTTAAATCACTTGTATGTGGATTAATGACAACTACAAAAAACGCATGTTTTGACATGAGTAGGACCACTGTGCAGTGTGGTGTTGTTTAATACGAATTATTTTAACCTTGTGATTAGGTCAATTTAGATTAATTAGGCTAATTATCGTTTTGAAAAATGGCCGAAGACATGGCAAAATTAACTTTCGTATCGTATCGCTCAACTGGAGAAGGCCACTATTGAAGAGACATACTAGGGAACTGTTATCGAACTCGCCGTACATTTTTGTTTCCGCACATTCCGACAAACAGTTGCACAGTTATACTCCATTAACTTCTCAATCAGTCGTCGTCGAATGGTTTACCATGAATATTTTTTTAAGATGGTATCAATAAATTGCTGAAATATGGACGAAATGTATGGAATCCGGTGGCCAAAGGTCAAGTGTTATATTGAATAAGCCTCAACTTATAACTAGATCCCATAGTAAAATTAAAATAAAACGTTTTTATGTTTCGAGTTGCCCTCCCCTGGTTGGTGGGCTTGACGGTATTCCAAACATCGTCAGATACAATCAATTAGCGTTACAATTCGATAAAGATATGTGTTACAGCTTTTAGCTTCATTATTGAATTAAATGAATAAGATATGGAACGACTTGAACAAGATGTTGATTGCATTACGCTCCAGCATTCGTGGTTGGAGAGGCCGGTAGGGCATCACTGAGCTCTTTTTCATGTTTCATTTTCATACTACCGGCCCTTATTACCAGTGTGAAGTGGAAATTAAGTGGCGTGAACGTATCCCAATTGGGTTTCAAACGATGACAACAAATGAACGGTAGATCGAGTACATCTTTGACGTTTATTGGTGGTTTGTGTACCATGGAATACTGTGGAACGAGATAGAATATTGTAGAATGGAATAAAATAATACAGACTGAACAAATGAGCAAACCACTGATAGCTGCCTAACGATGTTCATCCAATTTATTTGGTGAGGTTGTGTCGTTTTCATGTGAGACCAGATGGGTGAGATGATCTGTGAATGAAGTGTAAGAGGAAGTGTATGCAGGAACGGTAATAAAGGCCACCGTTTCAGCTCAGGACTAACGATCGACCAATAGTAGAGATAAAAGTAGGGTAACGGTACCCTCATTAGTCTCAGCTCCATTGGTCATCTCATATACGGAAACCATTAGTTAGAGTGAGATCTGTTGTCTCTGTGCGATAGATTGACTTCAAAAGTAAGATTAAATTAGAAGCATTCGCTTCAAGTTTTTGCGTCGCTATAACAACCGTATCGAACAATTTTCGAACTACTAGGTCCGCCATGTAACTTTTTTTTAAAGACACAAGAAAACACAAACGGTTCATCCGAATTCAAAATTTATTTTTTCATATTAGAATACAATCCTTCCGGTTAATTGTGAAATATAATTTCATTCAAATGGCTGCCTCGACTGGCCTTACAGTACGCCATACGGTCGGTCCAGGTTTTTAGTACATTTTCGATTGCTTGCGGCTTTATTTCAGCTATGTCTGCACGAATGTTGTCCTTCAAGGCTTAAATTGTCTCTGGATTGTCCACATAACACCTATCTCTGACAGCCCCCAAAGATAATAGTCTAAAGGCGTCGAATCACAGCTCCGAGGCGGCCAAACGACATCCGAATTTCGACTGATAATTCGATCTTCGAAGTCTGTGCGCAGAAGATCGATCGTAGCGTTGGCTGTGTGGCACGGAGCACCGTCTTATTGGAACCAAATGGTGTCCAAGTCTTCCTCTTCAAGTAACGGGAAGAACCAATCGCTAATCATGACGCGGTAGCGCTCACCATTGACCGTGGCGGCGGCTCCTGCCTCATTTTCGAAGAAAAATGGCCCAATGATGCCGCCAGACCAAAATCCGCACCAAACCGTCACTCTCTGAGGATGCATCGGCTTTTCCATGATAACGTGCGGGTTTTCCGTCCCCCAGATGCGACAATTTTGCTTATTAACATACCCGCCGAGATGAAAATGTGCCGCATCCGAGCAGATGATTTTTTGGCAAAAATCGGCGTCTTCTTCAATCCCAGTTGGCGAAGCGATAACGCGTTCCTCAAGCGTATACACAACCATTTTCGTTCAGTGGAAGGATAAAACTAAGTTTCTGTCAAATCAGAAGTGACATTAAGGTTACCAATGTCGAAATAACCGCTAGTTCAAAAAAAATGTTAGGTGGCGGACCCTGTACTTTTTCTACAGTAGTGCTTCACAAATTCGAAGCAAAGATATTGTATTCAATTTTATTACAATGCATTAATTGAAAGTCGAGTAATCGCTAAAATAACATGGTGACTCTACATGATTATTAAGATGAAATTAATTGACACTGAGCAAACTGGAAAATTGAACTAAGAGAAGCTCTTAAACTTGGAAAAGAAGAATGATGCAAAATACATTTTCACAAAACCAGATCTACGACCATTGTCATTACAAAAACAACAACTAAACTATAAAACACATTTACACATTATAAGGACAATTTTATACAATCTATTTGAATAAGCACAAACAAAACAGTGACCAAGTGGGCACCATAGCCTAGGAACTTCTGTGTGTTGATCTAATGGCGTTTTCGTTTTTAATTTGCACTACACCGGTGCAGTGCTACACTGAGGCATGAATAAACGAACAAAAATGACGAAAACATAAACAGTAACCATTGACTACAATAGACGATTCCATTGCACAGAGCTACACCAAACTTTCAATGAGTGCTACACCAGTGGTATCGGTGCAGAAAAAGTGTAGCACTGGTGTAGTGCAATTGGCAAAAACGAACGGTTTCAGTGCAGCTTTCGCTACACCAGTGTAGTGCAATTTAAAAACGAAAACGACATAAAATAGAAGCTCATAGAAGCAAATCTTATCAAGAGTCCAGTGTAGAACTGAAGCAAGGGACTGCTGCCACTTTGACTACTTACAAAAAAAAAAGTTTTTTTGTTTCGAGTTCTGTTGCATGATTCTTAACAACACCGCTTTGATACACATTTTAGTAAAAATGATGTAAGTATGATTATAATTTGATATCCGTATGCTAGAAGTTAATTTAAGTAGTGTTTAATCCTTTATTTATTTTTATTTATTTTTGTTGAATTTTAGTACCTAACACTATATCTTTCTAATGGATCATTTCGAACGTTTGGATCTGTCGTATCAATCGAATTCTCAGCATATACAACCGATTTAGTCTTCAACCAGTTTATGTGAAAACCAGATTATGTGGAAACATATCAACATACCAAGGTCGACATAACGAAGCTGAACAAAAAATCAAAAAAAATCGAAAGCAACTGGTGATCTAACACGGTCCATAAGATAACGAAAATCCGGCTCTTTTATGGGTGGCTATTTTGCCTGATTTAATGGTAGCCATACACACACACTCCCATTAGTTCATATCACGATGCCTAGCGGTTGATACTGCGACCGTGAAAGTGTTTGTTGACTTCGGACCCAATCTGTTCAGAACGAGATTGCACAACCCGTCACTTCCGGTGATTTTGCCGTGATGGATCAGATTAGCCTGTGGTATTTTATGTAAGTTAAACGATATATTTAGTTAGTTCGAACTTATGGCTGATTGGATATGGATCAGCTGCAATGGAAACTGGGTAAGCGATTACGTGCTGAAAAGCAGTTCAATACTCTTCTTCTGTTTAAATTTCCCATTGACCTGCTATATCCATTTCAATTGGCCTAGATGTAGGGTAGGCAAAGCCCCCGATTCAAAACGGCAACGAAATCTGCCTCAATCAGCAGCGCGAATCGAAGTGGCAAATTTTGTAACCTATAGTCGAGCCCAGACTACATTCGACTCGTTTGTTGTATGCACATGCTTGTAGTGGGTACTTCGAGCGGATCGTCTATCAACTGGCGCTACTGCCACTGTATGTCGCCTCCCTCGGCTGTAATAAGGAAAAGGAGCGTAAAAATAGTGTAGTAGATAAAAATTAAAATAAATATAAAAATAAAATAACACAATCGGTTCGAACTGCACTGAAGCCTGATGGCGAGCGAGACTGGTTCACATTCGAGTATCTCACCTACACCAAACCGTAGCCGTAGCCGAATGCCGCATGCGATTTATAACGTGGTGTGGTGAATGAAATACAAGCGAAATAAAAGAAGAAAAATGGACTACGTACTTCGTAGAAAATGAAAGTGAATTTTAATGTGACGTCACAAACCTCACAGATCGTTGGGTAAAGTATTTAGTGTGTTACAGTCATGGCTTCCGATATACTATAGCTACTATAGCCATCGCAGCCAGAGTGTTTTGCAGGCTGACATACAAACAAAGACGGTATCACCATCGGATCTTGTTGGTGACGCGACTGACGTTTTGATGTAAGTTCGAACGGATCGGTCGAAGCGTGGAAGTTGCAATTCGATACTCTACCATTACCAGTCAATCAGTGTTGTTTGTCGGTTACTACATGTGTTTAAGTGGGCTTCACTGCAAAATCGTTCAACCGATCGTCTGATGCCGATCAGTATAAGGAAATAGCAGGAAAAGTTGGGCAAATCCGTTTTACTCTGGGTAGGTAAAATTGGGCTGCTGTCGCCGTGGGAACCGAAGTACAATTGACGCTCGGTACAAGTTGAAATTTGGAATACATGAACTGAAGAAGTTGACATTTGAATTGGCCCCTAGGCTATGAGAAGGAAATAAAAGAACTATAGCACATACTAATTAGATTTGAAAGTCGTACTAGTTTGAAAATCAGCATTGTCTAGTGTCTGCCCTATGCTGTAGAAAAAAAAACTTTACTTCTTGCACTTTGAAGTTCACGTATTTTGTTGCGACACTTCCCGCGAAGCTACCTCGTGTGGAGGATTGCTTTTTTTCTATTTGGTTGATTTACAGCCTCAATCATTACAATTATTGAACTATCCCTGATTGATTCGATCGCTTATTCGATGTGGGTGTAATTCTCCATCACTGTTTACCGAAGTAATTCTCCCTCGTCTCGTTTGGAACACATGGTGTCTGCGGCTTGTGCCATTTCGATGGTTTGCTATTTTCCTTCTTCGCAAAACTTCGCAATCAAGGAAGAAGCAAACGAACAGACTACGGACAAACAAACAAACAACTTCAAAATGTACCTTCCCGGGTAGATAAACATAAACAAAGGTGGAGTGTGGCAGTTGCGCAGTGAAGGTACTTGTAATCTGCGCACACAACACCATTTGGGTTACTTTGGCGCTTGTGTTGCAGTGAGGTTATGGCTGCCCAGGTTTCGTGCACGCCATTAAACTGACGAATTCGCGCAATTTTGCGATCAATCGGTTGATCGATCACCGAGTGAGTCATGCAAGCAAATAAACGGTTCGGTATCATTTGGTAGACGGTGGAGCTCGGTGGATTGCGATCGATTTTCGAACTTCCCTAACCGATGTTTTAAAGTGTCCCTTGGAATGGGACAATATTTCAATAATCATTTGGGAGGTTTGATACAAGCAATCGTTTTTTGCGGAGTTTTTTCTGTATTTCACCTGCGATTCTTCGGTGCTCAATATTACAAAATGAACTACTATAGCAATTCAGTAGTTAATTTTGAACTTCTAAGTAGCTGGAAAAAATTTCCCTATTATGGTAACAATTTCGTGGTTGTCTCGCAGAAAACATAGTGAAGAATTATTTCTCATCAATTGATAGCTGTCCCTTGGGAGTTTTGGGTATTCTATGAATAAGTTGTAATACAAACGAAAAATTGCACTACAATTACCGTTCATTCATTTATTGCGGACCACTAAACACTTTTATAGGATATTCGAAATGAAAATTGTGAAGCGGTTTGATTTTGTTGAAGTGCAATTTCAAAAAAAATTGTATTTATTGAAATTGGCACACTGAAAATATGCTGTAACTTTTCAACCGTAGGAGTAAAAATCCAAAAATTTGAGTAAATCTGTCGAGCTGTAATAGTCATAGCTGTTCATAGTTTTTTTTCAGTCATGTTGTCGAAATAAATTATCCTTGAAAAATTCCTGTGCACTTACAATCAAAATTCAGAGGCTTCCCAGCGAAAAAAAAAAAACAAAAACAAAAAGTTTAGAATTACTAATACAACTGTGAGAATAACCTTCAACGAGTGTCTGAGAGTCCGACAGAAAAAAAGAGTGAACTTAAAAGTGGTACAATGGATAAAACAATAAACAGAAGCAACGGATGCAACGGTTCAAGAAGCTTCCAAACATATCAATTCGAGATGGCTCGGCTTTTTTTTCAGAAAACCATGAATCCCAAATCGGAATGAAAAGCGTTTCGAAACGAAAATCGCTGTCACTTCTGTTTCCGGAGAAAGAACGGTATATGCGACGTAACCGATAAAATGCACTTTATTTCTCTCCGTTCAATTTTTTGGAAAGTGGCTGAACCGATTTCAATTAACTTAGGCTCGTACGAAACTAATGTTGTGAATTGAGTTCGAAGAATTGAGTATGAAATCACATATCACATTTGAAATCATTTGAAAAGTTGTAGCAGGACCCGATGCCATTCCTTCGATAGTCCTAAAAAATGCCTGAATTCACTCCTAACACTAATTAATTCATTCAGGGGTTAGCCAAATTTTGTGCTAGGGCACATAACCGTTTTTATTAGTTTTACGTTTCGTCTTTGACTCATCAGTGCGGAGCAGTTCAAATTGAACTGCTTAGTGCTAAACTCGGCAGTTCAACTTGAATCGCTAAGCAGACGTAAAATTTCTGCTACTTACAGAACACTTTTTGTTTTGCAACGGAGTGCAATGTCTTTTCTGACGTGCCGAACGAAAACGTGTTTTCGACTATTTCTGGCCGATGCAGGTTAGGTCATTTAGGGGTTAGCCAAATTTTGTGCTAGGGCACATAGCCGTTTTTATTAGTTTTACGTTTCGTCTTTGACTCATCAGTGCAGAGCAGTTCAAATTGAACTGCTTAGTGCTAAACTCGGCAGTTCAACTTGAACCGCTAAGCAGACGTAAAGTTTCTGCTACTTACAGAACACTTTTTGTTTTGCAACGGAGTGCAATGTCTTTTCTGACGTGCCGAACGAAAACGTGTTTTCGACTATTTCTGGCCGATGCAGGTTAGGTCATTTAGGGGTTAGCCAAATTTTGTGCTAGGGCACATAACTGTTTTTATTAGTTTTACGTTTCGTCTTTGACTCATCAGTGCAGAGCAGTTCGAATTGAACTGCTTAGTGCTAAACTCGGCAGTTTAACTTGAACCGCTAAGCAGACGTAAAGTTTCTGCTACTTACAGAACACTTTTTGTTTTGCAATTAATTACTGAAATGTGGATTAAGTTTGAAGATCAAGTGACGGACACTTCCGATTTCGGAATTATGATCGAAGAAATGACGTAACCAACAAAACGTACTAGATGGCTAGATCGATTTCAGCAAGCGTAAGCTCTGTCGAAAACTATTGTTTGATTCTGGATTAAGTTCAAAGATCAAATGGCTGCCACATTCGGTTCCGACGATATGATCGAAGAAGTGACATAACCGACAAACCTTTTCTTCCTATTCTTTAAGATTGCTAAACCGATTTCAACAAGCTTAGGCTCGTTTGCAAGTCACTATTAAATTCTTATAAACTTAGGCTCTTAGAAAAGCTAATGTTGGGCTTATTTTTGAAACCAATTTATTCAGACTGATTCGGGTAGTTTACAAAAGCATGCTTGAGCATTTACATCGCATATTCAGCCACGTTTCTCGATTCGAATATATCAGCAATAATTTGAACGTGATTATAGTTCAAACAGCAATAATTTGAACGTGATTATAGATCTGAAATAATTATGTGAATAGAAACAAATCTATTTTTCGATTACGTTACATGTACGATTATATCTACGAAGCCTCAAGTCTCAGTCATATGATCTTCGAAATTGATCCACAGTTTAATTTTAATCTCAAACAAGCCTAAACTTATCGTTATCTATTAACACATATCCGAGGAAATTGAGCAGTAATGAGTTTTGACGTTTACGTCACTTAAACTGATTATATCGCCGGAACTGTAAGTGACAGCTGTTTGAACTTCAAACTCGTTTAATGAACCTTTTGCAGTTTCCAAACGAGCCAAATTTTGTTGAAATCGGTTCAGCCATCTATGAGAAAATTGAGCGGAGAGAAAAAGCGCATTTTGTTGGTTACGTCTCTTATACCATTATATATTCGAAACCAGAAGTGACAGCCATTTGATCTTCTAGCTTAAGTAGTTACCTAATAGCAGCTTTAAAAAGAGCCTTGTCAAGCTGAGTCGAATGGCAAGAGAAAAACATAATCACGCCATATTGAGAGGTGGATTGAGAAGTCGTATTTTCATTTGAAGATGAGCCTTTTTTGTACGTAAGGCGCATGTTAAGTTGTTTGTCCGTAGCCTCAAATACCTTGACAAACCATACACAGAAAGAAAAGATGAAACTTACACGACATTTGAACCGATAGTACTATGAAATAGACATCAGTTGAAACGAAAATCTGATTTTAAACCATGATTGATGTAAAATTACATCAAAATTCATTTATTATTTCATTGAACAAGACTGTATATTTACAAACCGCTTCGTTTTTCAATGTAAATTTCCATTCAATTGCCTGCTCGATATATGTGCATGAAAATAAATGTAAAATCACAAAATATTTTTATCTGTGTAGGCTCTCTGGCAAACTTGTCGATAAAAACGAATTTGAGCTTGTTAAGGGCATTACCTCGACCAATGGCTTTATTGAATGTTTGTCCGAAAAGCTGCACATTACAGAAAGAAATAATGAAATTTACACGACAGGTAAATCAATAATAACATGGATTGATTGAAACACATCATCGATGCAAAACTAAATTGGATTGCATTGGATTTTCAATGAATAGAACCGTATCTTTCAATTGATGCTTAGTTTTGCGATGAAATTTTATTGGAACGTACAGAATTGTAAAGTAACATTATATTTCATATGGGCATGAAAATAGATTTAAATTCATGAAATATTTCCTGAATATCTGTGATCTTCAAGTACGTTTTCGTTTTTTAGGTATTTCGTTGAAACTTCTTTAAAGTTTTTCCGGACACGTCTTTCGATAACTAGACTCCGTTCCGGTATCCTGTTTGTTTGTTTGCACGAACAGAGCGAAATCTTTCTCGCATCTGTCGATCACCTCTATGGAAATGTTGGAGACATTTCAGATTCGACGACTGGGGGCTACAGTAGAATAAACAGTGTGACATATATTCACTAGAGCAGGCCCATACCCAGGATTTCGTTTCGAGAGGGGCGCTTAGATAGAAAATGTAATGTTACTGAATATTGCTTATGCACATGTTTTTCGGTGTGCCTTTTACCGGCGTTTTCAACAGATACTTTCATCTTTTCTGGAACTATCATTATTAAGTATTTAAATAAAATTTGAACGCGAGAAATCTATTGTCTTATTCTTAACGTTTCCTGTCATGCCATTTTAGTCGCACATGTCTAAGACCTTCTAAATGTCCATTCCTAGAGCACATAAATCCACATTTTGAGAAGTGGTCCGGGATAGCCCCCTTACTTCGATTCGTGAAGAATGGAATACATCTTCGAAATTTGTAGATCATATTAGTTCATGGCCATACAAACTTACTTTGATTATGCAGGTTTCGGTATCAGGTTCCGGAAGTAGCGGTCTGAAATTCCAATACGAAACTCACATCGATTTCTCAGAGATGACATGAGATTTGAGAAGGAGGCCAAATCAGGTGAACAAGTAATTGGAACCCTAATCCGTAGATTTTAACCATGGTAGCGATGTTCATGTGCTTCATGCAAGACCATTTCACAGCGAGTAACGAACATGATAAAAGCAAATAAATCTCTCTTCTAGACATAGGAAAAGCATTCGCAGTGGCGTACTAGGGGGGCTTTTTTTCGCTCACCAAAGGTATCTTTCCGAGGATGGAGCTCAGCTTTTTTGTTTTGCTCACTAAACCAACGATGGAGGCGATAAATCTCTTATTTTGCCCCGGGCGTCAAATTTCCTCGGTACGCCACTGAGCATTCGACAGTGTTTGGCACAAAGGTTTACTAGCAAAAATGTCTGATTACCAGTTTCCTCCTCAGGTTAGTTATCAGAATTGTAAATCTGAATTGCTACCCGTACGAGCAGGTGTTCCACAGAGTTCGAGCGTAGCTCCAATCTTGTATAATATTTTCACTTCTGATCCTCCAAATCTACCCTTTGGTGTTCCGAAATCACTATTCTGTGACGACACAAGTCTGTTAGCCGCAGGTAGAAATCTAAGAGTGATCTGCAGTCGTCTACAAAGAAGCTTAAATATTTTCAATGATTATCTTCAAAATGGAAAATTGCACCAAATGCAGCAAAAACGCAATTAATTGTCTTTCCTCATAAGCCAAGAGCTTCTTTTCTTAAACCAAACGATAATCATATTATCAAATTGAATGGTTTGGAATTGACATGGTCTGATCAAGCAAAATACTTAGGTTTAACGTATGACAAAAAACTCACTTTTAAGAATCATATTGATGGAATCCAGGAAAAGTGTAATAAATATATTAAATATTTGTATCCTCTTATAAACAGAAATTCTAAGCTCTGTCTAAAAAAACAAATTAATAATTTATAAACAAATTTTCCGACCAGTCATGCTTTATGAATTCTGAAATTCTGAAATTCTGAAAATGATTTTGAAGCGTCCTCCCTGGTTTAGTATACAAATGAGTTACACAGACTCACAAATATAGAACCATTAGATGTAATGTCACATAATATTATAAGCAAATTCCGACAAAAATCGATGCAATCTTCAATTGAATCGATTCGCTCTCTGTATTAGTTAGTAACTTAGTATATAAGTTCCTTTTCCCCATTACACAATACAAGTAGGTTTACAATTTTCCTTACACAAAATTCACAGAATTGCGGAAGCACATGATGTCTTCATGGTAATGACCAAATCATGTATATAATAGGGCTGAAAAGTCACCACTTGAGGCTGAACACCCAATTTAAATCTTAATAATTTAAGTTTAGCTCATATTTCAATAAATATTTATTTACAAAAAAAAACATTTCACAGCGATTTCTATTATTGATCTCTCCATTCATGCACGCTAATACTTGCATTGAGGTAGTCCTCCAAAAGTATACAATGACAGTCCCAGAACACCGGTATCATGATCTTTCCGACCCATTGAGTCTTTTGTTCTCTGGCGTACAATAATAATTATATAATTATTAGTTTAAACAAAGAAATTTCGTTTGACTAAATTCCTTTCGTAGCCGTGATAGCAATATTCGTCTTGAATTTTTATCAGCATAGAATGTTCATTTACATTGCTCGTGTGGTCCAACGTTTGACAGTTCGTATTATAATAGGGACTCTAATATTCACTAGCACACACGCCAAATTTTGGGTGTGATTTAGTAATTGAGTATCGCTCATCATGATCGCGAGCGTCTTCGGAAACGTGTTTAGCCTTACTGACACAGGATTGGGTAGACTTTTGGTATCGTTAGGTAACTGTTGATGAAACCTGGATCCACCCCAAGTAGGAAATGTAACTTATTGAACTTTCAAGATGTTTTACAATTGATTTAGAAATGTTATTTATGTTAGATATGTTTACAAATATGTATTAAAATTGGTTGTGAAACTAATCACCATCAAGTTTCACAATACTACCGAAAAAATCATTGTAGAACAACTTTAAGTACATCTAAAACAATTGTGCAGTAAATCACCACCTTTTTAATGTTTCATTAGAAGCTCTACAAAAAAAATCACATCGTCATGTAAAACGGGAGTAACTATAACAGTTGTGCAACTTATCAAAAACTTTCCAAACGGCTGTCATAATTGTACCGGGCACAATATACGTCGAAACTGCTATAAACCTTTTGTGGAAGAAAAATTAGTGAAATGATTGATGCTCTCCGCAAGGCAAAAAATGCTAAGCCGAATTGATAAACTTGCTGTAAAAATATATTTCTGCAGAGTCCGCATTGTTTTGGCTGCCTCATGAATTTTTAGATCAGTGTCCGCAGTTTTCTTCAGTTTTAGAAAAACATTGATATAAAATTTAAAACTTGCAAAAAAGTAGTGCAAGATGTTTGAATTGAACGCAAAACTTGCAGACATGAGATTATTATCATAAAAGTAGCAGCGAAACAGCGTTATATACGGAAAGAAAAAAATAATCAATCAAATAATTTGTATTCGGTTTTCATTTTGCGAAAAAAATAAGCAGACCTGACATCACTTTTCAAAGATATTGAACGAAAAGTTAATTTCATCATAATTACTCCCATAGTTATATATTATCGCTTGTGCAACTTGTTTTTGCAACTCCAGTACACGGACTTGCCAAATAATACCTACAGTGCGTACCACAAAAGTCGGGCCCTCTAAGATAAATGACTATACTGTATTGTTGTTTAATGCAAATATAAGATTAAAACTGATAAAAAACAAAACGTAGAGAATTTCTTTCTAAAATATTAGCATGTCAATGTTTCCTGTTATTTAGATAATATATGTCATTACGTTGGGTGAACCATTTTCTATTCAACTCACTGTTACAGTCGATGCCATATTGTAAAATATTCAAGAAAAAATCATTTCGAGATTTTCCAGGTTTAATTACACATTAGTTAGATCAAAATCGTATGAAAATTTTAAAGAATGTTTGAATACACGTATTTTAAACACCATTCCGATGATTCTCATTAAAAATAATAGACTGTTATTTTCACAGAAATTTGTGTACAATCATAAAAACACTTTAATTTAAAGGCGCTTGAAAATTTCAAACGTACGAATACATGTTTCACCATAAAAATTCAGTTCGTTGTCGATTTTTCATTTACAAAAACACAAAAGATCAATTCTACAATATGTAGCATTATCATTTTTTATGTGCAGATTTTTTTACAAGATCCATGTTTGTGTTGAGAGCAGTTGTATTGAAAATCAAATATGAAACTTATTTATTAGAAATTATGTTTGTTATGTTTTTGTAAACGTCATTCCATTTCTTGTTTACATTACGTAGTAGATTGCACGAGTTTCACAATTGTTTTTTCGCTGATTTTATTACTGCCTTTTTGATGGGATCGACGCATGAGTTTTTGTATCAGTTGCACAATCGTTGTGAATAAATGTTCGTAATAACGGATGAACTTGAAAGTATGTTGCACAACACAGAAAAATTATGCTTTTTCCATAGCACAACAGTTACTAGAATAGTGATATAAACTAACTTGATAAATTGCACAATCAGTAGAAATATACAGGACAGCAACTTAACATGCTGCTTGGTGTACCATTACTCACAAGAGAATAGAATACTACCTTCATCAAAAAGTTCCCGGAATCACCACCGTTTGGCGCTCTCAGTCACCCGACTAGATTTTTTAGGTTGCCACATCTGTCATTCTATTCTTTCAAATTTTCAACTGCGATTGTGCGTGTCCTCGATTTTGTACAATTTTCAAAATGGAATTGAATTTGCAACGACGAGTTTGCATTGAGGGGCGGGTAGGGTCTAACAATTTTGAAAAATCATTTATTATTTTCTTTGTATTTTCTTATAGTAAAGCATTTCAAAAATATTCTGTGAAATTGTCAAGCCTGTCGAATCAGAACTCAGCAAGTTATGGGCTTTTATCTTTGCTTATATCATACTACGAAAAAGTAAGAGCTCGGCACCCATGCCCAAGATTTCTGCTTCGTTTGACTTAAAAACTTGCCAAAACATTCTTTAAATGTTTGGTTATAACAAATTATAAAGGAAAAAATATGATTTTTTGAAAATGTTAGGCCCTACGGGCTCCCTTGAGTAATAAATTGTTTCCATTGATTTCGAAGACAAAAAATTTTAAACGCGTTTTTCTCGAAAGCAGGGTTTTGGAAGTCCGTGTCCATCGTCATTCAAAAACTACTCCACCAATTTTTTTCAAACTTTGCACACACTTTCTACATATAAAAAATCAGACCCCAACGTTTTCCTTTTTGTTGTTTGTTACTTTGGGGAGGTTTTACAGCTACAATATGACGGATTTTTTCATGAAAAATCATAGTTTTCAGTTTGAGCAACCACTAAAAATTTAAAAAATAGTCAAACAGATACGTTGGGATTTAGAAAAACTTCTACTCTGACTATGCTGCTTTGATTTGTTTCTGACTTCTGATTAGTCTGCTCTGAGATACAGTGGACACCGCAAATCATGATTTTTAAGAAGCGTCCTCAAAAATACCTCTTCACCGCAGGGCTGGCAATAATCAACTCCGTACTTCATCATCACCGAGTTCAGCTCACCTGCAAATCGGTTTCAAAAGCATCGCTGAGCGAGTTGAGTAACTGGGTAACCATTTGTGTACAGAAAACATCGTCTCAACATCGTAGTGTCAAGCAATCAGCAGATGAGCGCTGAGTGTACATCAAATATTAGAACCCACTGAGAGGCGATTTTTGAGTTGTGATTTGATGTGTTTGTACATCAACACATTGAATCAGATTGCCCGTGAAGGGACGGGTATAGTGTGATGGGTAAGTCGATGCCTTTCACGCAGCCCACCTGGGTTCGATTCCCAACCCCGAACATAGGGTCGGAAAGTTTTTCTGGCCCGAAGAGGCGAATGACCTTAAGGTTAAAACCTCTAAAAAAAAATAAATAAAATAAGATTCTTGTGACACTGTCTCGCTCGTATTCCCCATCCACCAGAGTTGCCATGAGCGGCCAATGTTCGAATCGATGCCATTTCAATCCAATTCTCAAGACATGTTTTCGTATGCTGGAAAACGCATTCGGTTTTAGTAGCCAGTTGTGTTTAGCTAGAGACATGAAATTCAATCGCTACAGAACATCACGCTACGATTCGACTTTTGTTTTCGTACATTAATGCACGTGCTCGTTTTGAGTACCAGCAAAAACAAAACCGAAAATCTGGGTTGTGTTGGCAGCTCAGTGGTTTAAGCATACACTCACCGGTCTAGCTCGGTACGGTGATGCCAAACTCAGTACTCACTTTTTAAAACTAGGAATGAAAGTTAAATGCTAAGAAATCAAAACTGAGATCCATCAATACCATCATAATTTGATGTCAGCGGTGCTCTGTATAGGTGAGTGTGTTTGTTTAGATCAGCGATGAGTTTCATCTTTACCATCATTTTACGGATTGCATCGTAAATCATTAGGTGACCTGATTGATAGAAAAAATCGAATCTTATGAGCGAGTTTTCGCCACCCTTGCTTCACCGACTTATTTCTCAATGGTTCGAATGATGCTTTTTATTATCCAAAACTTTTTTTTTAAAGATATTTTTATTCAGGCCTATTTTTCTACAAGCTTTACGTGGATGAATTAGCCGATTTTTTAAATAATAGATTTTTTGAAGTGGATCTCGTTGACACTCTTTTTCTAGGAGGAGAAGAGCTTCCATTTCCCTCCTGCGAGGGTTGAGGGGCACTTTGTTTGTGGCTCGTCTCGTCATCCATTGCCTCATCGGTTGTATTGTTGTTGGTGTTCGTCTTCGTTTCGCTTTCCTTGTTGTTCGTAGTCTTGAGCTCGTTGCTAGTTGCTTTAGATGCGCCTTGTTGTACATTGGTTGCAGATGCTGGTTGGTTTGATGTTGAAACATGAGTACTGCGCTCACTAGTTTTCGTTGTTGAGCGGTTGACTTTGTCTTCGGTTGAAGATGTCTTTTTCGCAGTTTCAGTGCAAGGTTTACCGTAGTGTGCAGGTTGTTCACAAAACTGGCATGTAACCAGCTGATTTTCATAGGTAATCAACGTTTTACACGGACGTGTTCCACCTTGACCACAAATGATGTAAGATGGAATTGCCTTACGTAGTTGCATACGCACAACTCGCACACCATTCCGGATGCCGGGGAAAAAATTCCGCCATACTTCCCTTTCGATGGAAAGGATTTCACCGTACTGCGACATATTCTCCCGAACGAACTGATCGGTGGCCTGCGGGGGGAGGTCATGCACGGGTACTTCTATGGCATTGTCCACCATGTGCACAGGGATTTTGTATTTAATGTTATCACACTCAACGTTCTGCACCTCGTTGTTAACCGAAGCGAATGCAAGTGCATCGCTTTCACGTTTAAACATAATGTACACACAGTTAGACGCCTTGTTGAATTGAATCACTTACTCAATTATTTAAGTAAGATTCCAATTTCATTTGCTGCTGGTCTAACTTTGCAACGTTTGAAATCTATACAAATGGAATTCGGTCTTGCAGGCCAAGTTTCAGGCTTTGTTAAATTGTATTTGACCATTCCATACACTCCATTGTTCACTGGCGTATTGTCTTTGTTTCTGTTGTTTCGACCGTAAACGATTTTCGACTGCGTCGGGTGAGATGCGAGCACGGACTGATCCAAAACTTTTGAATTTATTTTGTTGATGATTTGTTTTATCCTTTAGACCCTACCCTACCCTAACCCCCCCCCCCCCGAAATTGTGTTAAAAGCGGTTTCAGTTGGTTATCAGAGGAACAAACGTTTCAGAAAACCTGCGGTAAGTCTGTGAAGAAGCGGTAAGCCATCGACATCGAAAATCGACGAAAACATCAACAAAATCAAAGAATGGATGACCGTAGACCACAAATTGACTATTAGAGAGATGGCAGAGGAGTTTTGGATCGTTTGCGTGAACCAACTCGCCGAAAAAGACCAGATTTGTGGGCAAACAACTCGTGGATCTTGCATCACGATAACGCACCGTCACACTATGCCATCGTTATCCATTAACCACCGAATTCACCTAATTTAGCTCACTGTAACTTTCTCCTATACAGTCGGCTCAAGAAACCGTTCCGTGGAAAGCGTTTCAGCACCCGAGATGGGATTATAGAAAAATCGAAGATGGCTCTGATACCGAAAACTGATTGTAAAACATGTTTCGGGGATTGGATCAAGCACTGGCATAAGTGTGTTGCAGTCGATGGGAAGTACTTTGAAAGGAACAATATCGATTTTGATGAATAATGCTGTATTTATAGTTTTTTGAATAAATTCCAAGAACTTTTTGATCAAGATAGTAAGTTCCAGCTCTTTGTGAGAATTATCAACAGTACATAGGTATAACTGAAGATTTTTGGGGCAACTGAAGGTGAAACTGTCATTTGCACAAATCGACGCACCGGCACACAAAAGCAAGCGTAACCACCTCAATTTAACGATTTGAGGCTTCAATTATTTTCCCACATTCACCTGATATGGCTGTCACAAATTATAATCTGTTCGCAAGCATCAAAAGATATGCACTTCTGTGAAAACTTCTGCTCGAGCGGGAAGATAGTGCGGAATGAAAACTGTGTTCTTTTATTTTTTAAAGGTAACCTTTCACCCACTCTAGTAACTAGAAACAATGCTGTTTTCGTAATGATATTTCCTCTGGTATCTGGTTAACCTCGCTTGTCAATAGTGTAATTCAAAATGAGCGTTTCCTCGCCGGCAAACGTGTTGCCTTTGTTTATAACCCTTGAATTTGGTGGATCGCCATTTAAGCTACTATAACGAAAAGGTAGCAATTTTCTGCTTACGAAAAATTAAATGAAATCATTCAAATGCAGACCTCAGGCGAAAATTACCATAATTCTGTTGACAAAGTGTCAGTAAACTACTAATTCCGAGCAGTGTACGATTAATAGCCTTGATCAAGTGGTCTCTCTTGCACAAGCACACAGTCATCGAGCTCACCAATCTAAGCTCATGAAATGGGTATGTCTGTCGCCGAAAGGTGCGCCGGTTTGACACGGAACCCATTTGCCTGAAAGCTAGACGGGTATGACAGCGGGCGCATGGAGTAGACATTTGCAAAATCCGTTTGCCGCTTGAACCAGAGCTAGACGGCGCATTGTTTGGTCGTGTAAAATTCTTGGAGGTCTGTCCCAAACCAAGCAACGATCCTCGATTACAATGCTAAGGGTGGGAGTGCTGGCATTTCGATACGAATTCTACGTTGGGCGCACAATTATTTGGCTCCCTCACGGTCCGCACGTTCAGTTGATCAATAGTGTATGTGAATTTTGCGAAGAAATGAACCGCACCGGTCCGGGTACGACAGCTTTACTATGGTTCCGATAGCATGAGGAAATGCAAGCTATGTTGGCAATGCTTCACTTTGGCTGTGTTTGTACCAATGCAATATTTCATTGTGGCCTCACGAGTGTTTAGCTGTTGAGCTAAACAAGAAATGAATTTATTTTAAGTGAGACTAGACTGGTTGAATTATGCGCAAAAAAATGCGCTTCGCACAAAACTGCTTCAAGCCAAAGGCAGAGTCAACTCGAATTACTGTAAACCCAATGTTTAGTACAGCCCACAAAAAAAAACAACGAGCCCCAATTTTGAGCTAATCCTACTATGAATTATCATATTAATAACTAAATTCTGTTTCCGCATACTGTTCTTACCTTCTTTATTGAAAACATCAGCGGGTTGTCAGTTTTGAAAAGATCAGCCGAGGTTCATTGCCAGTGTGTGGGGTCCGGGTTGAACTCGTGCCGGCGATTACCTCGTAAACAGGCAGAATCCACCGTGTCTGGCACGCTGCAGGCATGCGCTCGACAAACGGCTGACTGACAGCGTTAGAATCCGATGATATGGCTTATTGATATATGATGTGCGGAAAATGTGGTGTGTTCAGCCTGGCGTTCCGGCAAACGCGAATGATGCTTTTTTGCAAACATGTGGTTGCTCAAGGAATCTAAGGATTTTCCAGCTATTCTGCTCAGCATCGAGAATCGAGAATAGATGATTAATTGAATCGATTAATTATAAGGCGGATCAACGATCAATAAAGATGATAGTTTAATTATGTACCTGAATTTTTTGTGAGCCTGAGGCAGGTAGGAGAGGCCGATTAGTATTACAATAATTTTCCGTCAGTATAATTGGCCATGTATTGTATTGGGACGATACTTTCGATTTTTCATTTATTAGTTTCGTTCATGTTATCGGGGTCCAAAGAGTAAAAAAAACATGTTCATGCCGTTTTCTAACTGATGGCGAATAAAGTATGTTTGTGGCAGTTCAATATGAAAGAACAACCACCGAAAGTTATTGCATTTTGGTGAACGCGTGTGGTGAGCATGCTCTAGTGGTTTGCATGGTTCAGAAGTAACAATTTTGATTTGTAAAATGAAGAACGAACCAGAGCGCCATCAAAGTTTGAGCATTGGAATAATTAGAGGAATAGCTCGAATCAGACCCGTTACGAACGTAAGGAAAACATGCGAGCTCACTCAAAGTAACTCATCCAGCCATTTGCCAACGTTTAATATCAATGGGAATGATCCGAAAGGTAGGCAGCTGGGTGCCGTATGAATTGAAATAAAGCGACGTCGATCGACGTTTCTTCACGTATTTCTTAAACGTCACATAAGAAAAAGTTTTTTGCATCGAATTGTTACTGGTAATGAAAAGTTGGTCCATTACGATAATCCAAAACGTCGAGCAACGTATGGATACACCCGACCATTCAACAACATCGATGACCGTTCATAATATTCATGATCACTCAGCAAGTTCTTTTGAAACCAGCTAAATGTGATGTATTATGAGCTGCTGCAATTGAGGTAAATGATCACGGTCTAACGACAATACTTGATGCGTTTTGGTCGAGCATCGCAAAAAAAAAAAAAACGGCCATAATAAACCGATTGACACGAAAAAGTAATTAGGCAGCATGACAATTTTTTTTCTGGCAGTCTAATTAACTGCTTTAAGCACTGACCAGCCGAAGGCACAAAACAAAAAACCCCTAAATGTTCAACATGACAATTGGATTGGATCGATTCGTGGATTGCGTCCAAACCGGTCGAGTTTTTCAAAAAGGGTTTCCATACATTGACTTGTGATGGACAAAATTTTGAATATTAAATTTGAAACCAATTTTAGTCAATTTTAGAGTTTCTAAAAAACGGCACGAGCCTATTTATACCTTGTATGACCTGAGCCCGGGTTGATAGTTCAATGTATGTCTAGGGCATTGGTCTTCAGGAATCAGGAATCAGAACAAATTGGCTCAAATGGCACGTTCCCCTTGATATTTGGAGATTTGTGCCTTGCCATCAATTTGTTTTTAGCATCATTTTCCCGATATATAAGAGGGAAGGATTGAAAGGAAATGGTAAGGGTTGGACTAGGAGGATGGGAAAAATTGACGACACAAAAACACATAAAAGCAGAAGTAAATTCTGCACCCCTAAGGGATGCCGAACAATCTGCTGAGGATCACATTTAGTGGAAGCAGAAGTAAATTCTGAACCTCTACGAGGTCCCGAACAGTCTGCTGTTAATAAAACCTCCAACCCCCGAGAGGATTTAGAGATCTTACAAAAGCGACACCATTCTGAACTCCCGGAAGAATGCAGAACGATTCGCAGTATGTACGAGCAGAAGTAAATTCGGCACCCCCTAAAGAATGCCAAACAATCTGCTAAACCCTATTTAAGGTGAATACAGAAGGGATTCATTCACTCCAGGAAGAACGATGAACCCTTCTGACTATAGCTCCTTACCACATTGGGTGAGAAACGAGAGAATATCCTTCAATTTTAGCTCCGCATACACTGACTCAACCATGTATGGAGAACCAAAAACCCGGATACGTAGCTGCGTCAATGCGGGACAGTTACATATCAGATGATATGAAGTACCATAATCGCATTCACACAAATCACACGAATAATACTCAGCACGTTGAATAGTAGCCATGTGATAATTGAGTTTGCAATGTCCAGTCAGAGCTCTGACCAGAATACTGCAATGTTGCTTGGAGAAATGCAGTAGACACTTTGACATTTTCAGATTTAAATCTGGTAGAAATGCTTTTGTCTGAGCGCAAGTTTGCAAGCTGCGCCAGTAGCTGGCATGTTTGGATGCAGCCCAAGAACGAATCTTGTGCTTTATCCAACTAGTTGAAAGTGGTAAAGCTGGTTCAGGACCAACGAAATCATTCGTTGCACCAGCTCTAGCCAACTCATCAGCCCATTCATTTCCAGTAATACCAGAATGGCCGGGTACCCATAAGAAGTAAACAGCATTTGAAATGCTGAGGTCTTCAATTTGAGTTCGACATGCGATCACTAGATTCGACCGTGAGTCATTCGAACTGAGTGCTTTTAAGGCTGCCTGACTGTCGGAACAAAAATAAATTCGTTTACCACAGATCCTCTGCTGAAGTGCCGATTGTACTCCACACAGAATCGCGTAGATTTCTGCTTGGAACACAGTACAGTATCTACCAAGTGAATGAGACTGCTCCAGCCTCATTTCACGACAGTAGACACCAGCACCAGCACGACCATTCAACAGAGAACCGTCCGTATAACAAACTATGTGTTCATCAAGTTGTCGTTCCAGACAACCAGACAACCATTCCTCACGAAGAGGATAGCTCACATGGAAAGTTTTGAAAGGAAAACTGCATGTGAGAGTTAGGTCACTAGGAGCGAGTAAATACTCATCCCATGTAACCATTTGAGACCACAAGCGAGTGTGGCTGGTAGCATAATCTAATAGGTTACTGTTCCAAAGCCCTGTAACCTTAATACGGTATGCACAAGATAATGCTTCTTGTTTTAGGAACACATGTAGTGGTTTAATGCACAGTAGCGCCTCTAGAGCAGCAGTAGGAGTTGTCGTGAATGCTCCTGTCATCGCCATTAGGACCATCCTTTGGAGATGATTTAGCTTTGACTGAACTGTCGCGACTTCTCCTTTCTGCCACCATACAAGACAACCATATGCTAAAATTGGTCTAACAATAGTTGTGTAGATCCAATGAATATATCTGGGTTTGAGTCCCCATGATTTTCCAAAAGCTCGTCTGCATTGGCCGAAAGCCATACAAGCTCTTTTAATCCTGAAGTCAATGTGAGCAGACCAATTCAGTTTTGAGTCAAGAATAACCCCGACGTATTTAACTTGATCGACCACAGAGACCTCTGAACCAAAGAACTGCAACGGACGAGCTCCTGTGATTATCCTACGATGAGTGAAAAGCACCATTGATGTTTTGCCCGGATTTACAGATAATCCAACCTGACAACATCATTGCCCAACAGATCGCAGGGCTTGCTGCATTAAATCAAAGAGAGTGTTAATGCTTATACCGGTCATCAATATATGATAATCGTCGGCAAAACCATAAGTCGGAAATCCAAGGTTATTAAGTTTCCTTAACAAACCATCAGCGACTAGGTTCCATAAAAGTGGGGATAGTACACCACCTTGAGGACACACACAGACACTCAGCTTTCTAATCTCTGCTTGCCGAAGCGATGAACAAAGAAGTCGATTGCTAAGCATTGCGTGTATCCAATTTGTGATACTTGAAGGTATGCCATGACCACGGGCTGCTTCCAGAATTGAATTGAAAGACACGTTATCAAAGGCACCTTCAATATCTAGGAAAACTCCCAAGCAAGATTGCTTTTGTGAGAAAGCTTTTTCAATGTTGTACACAACATCATGTAACAGGGTTGTAGTGGACTTTCCACGCTGGTAAGCATGTTGCATTCCATGTAGCGGTTGCACGCCCAGACTAACATTCCTGATATAGTGATCGACTATGCGTTCCACTGTTTTAAGAAGAAATGAGCTAAGACTGATAGGCCTGAAACTCTTCGCTTCCTCATAAGTGTCGCGACCGCCTTTGGGAATAAATTTGACAATTATTTCCTGCCAGGCTCTTGGAATATATCCAGTCGCAAGACTAAAAGTAAGTATTTTCTTCAAAACATGTTTGAAATGTTCATACCCTTTCTGCAGTAACACTGGGAAAACTCCATCCTTTCCAGGAGATTTGTACGGAGCAAAACTCTCAACTGCCCATTTGACCGATTCAATCGTCACAACGCTTCGAGCAAGGGCCCAAGAATCGTAACTACCTGAAAAAGTCTCGGGAAGAGCTGTCGGTGATGGATCCATACATCCTGGAAAGTGAGTGTTAAAAAGGCAGTGAAGTACATCACTTTCATCAGACAAGTGTTCACCATCTGAAGTTCTTAAGAAACTGACATTAAAGTCCTTAGACTTCGAAAGTAACTTATTTAATCTGCTAGCCTCGTTGAGACTAGAGACATTTGTGCAGAGGCTTTTCCAACCACTTCGCTCAGACGATCGAAGATCATTTTTGTAAGCCCTTCGAGCCGACACGTATGCCTCCGACCCATCTCTGCGTCGGTGGTTCCAAGCTCTTCTGCATAGTTTCCTTAGTCTAGCAAGTTCAACATTCCACCAAGGAGTTCCTCTAGTAGCTCGCACAATCCGAAGTGGACAAGCCTCTTCATATGCTGCAACTATGAGTGAATTTGTCTCGTCGACAACATTTTCCAAATCAATTGGGGTTTCAATTGTTGGTTGGTACCCGTAAAATCTAGTCGCCAAGCCCTCTTCATAGAGGTCCCAGTTTGTAGATTTGGGATTACGATATGTGACAATATCAAATTTAACGTTTGAATGATCAATGAATATGTACTTATGATCAGACAACGAAGGTTCGAGCTCATCGGAGACGAGCCAATTCACCAACTCATGCGCAATTCTATCAGAGCAGAGAGTTACGTCCAAAACCTCCTCTCTTCCAGATCTCGCAAAAGTTGGGCGGTTTCCTGCATTGACTATGTGCAGGTTTGTACTGCTCACGAATTCCATCATATCAGAGCCTCTCGAATTTATATCTGTGCTGCCCCAAATGATATGGTGAGCATTTATGTCACTGCCGATTACAAGCGGTATATCACTCTTGCAGCAGTATGATACAACCTTTTTGAAGTCATCGCTTGGCGAAGGTTGGTTATGCGGTAAATATGCCGAACAATAGACATATTTCCTGTCTATGCCATCAATAGTCATACCAACTGTGACAGCACAAATATCCCGAGTTGTGAGCTCCGATATGAGAGAAACATCGAGAACACTATTTGCAAGTATGCATGCTAGAGGCATTTCACGTGGATTAGTCATACCGATCTTGTTGAAGGCAACAAAGACTGGGTTTAACAATTTTCCAACGTAGAAGTTTCCCTTTTGGAAATATGGTTCTTGAACCAAAGCTATAGAAGCTTTACCTTCTTGAAGAAGTCTGGATAGATTCATAGTTGCTGTACGTTTATGCTGAAGATTGATTTGTGCCACTCTAACCATTATAGATTAGAGTAACGAACATTCCACCTCCAGCACCAACCGTACAACAACTACAAGAAACCAAATATATTGGCTTATAATCGCCTATAGCGAACCATGTAAGGATTTTTTTAAATGTTATTATCATTTAAATCCCACGAGTTGCGAAGAAAGAAGTCGTCCACTGTGCCAGAGCTTCGCTTAACACAGTAAGGGAACACCCCAAGATATTCCGTTCACGACTGCATTGTTTAACCTCCTGAAGCCATTCAGCCATCGGCACGGAAATACACCTTGGCTTAGGAGTTCCTATTTTTGTGGCCTTTTACGACATGGAACAGGAAACCAGTGGATCAATTCTTGGTAAAAAAATAATTCCGCCGGATGCCACACGGCTTACCTGTTTGGTGGACTTATACCACCGGTACAGGTGGACCGTAGCGTTATTCTTAGCCAGTTGGGAAACCGCTACCGACACTACACGGCTATCTAGGCTGCTCAGAGAGGGAAGTTGACATTGATGGTCAACTTCCATGGATGGCCGAGCAGCCGACAAACCATAATAAACCGATTGACACGAAAAAGTAATTAGGCAGCATGACAATTTTTTTTCTGGCAGTCTAATTAACTGCTTTAAGCACTGACCAGCCGAAGGCACAAAACAAAAAACCCCTAAATGTTCAACATGACAATTCCCGAACACAGGTTATAGAGCCGGTAAAAACATACTTGGAAATGCTCAAATGAAAAGTCTTATCCTACCCGTATATCCCAGATTTCACTCTTTCCGAGTACTATTTGCTCCGGTCAATGCAACATTGTCAGCACTGAATGAATGTCTGAAGAAGTCGAAAATTGGATCGATTCGTGGATTGCGTCCAAACCGGTCGAGTTTTTCAAAAAGGGTTTCCATACATTGACTTGTGATGGACAAAATTTTGAATATTAAATTTGAAACCAATTTTAGTCAATTTTAGAGTTTCTAAAAAAACGGCACGAGCCTATTTATACCTTGTATGACCTGAGCCCGGATTGATAGTTCAATGTATGTCTAGGGCATTGGTCTTACAAGCCAGTTGTCGTATGTGCGAGCCCCAATCTGGAAGGGTTCTTAGTATCAGTAGGATCGTGTAGTACTAGACTTTGCAATGATTCTGTACGCTATGAATCGGCTGCGAAGTCTGTTGAAACAGAAAGGTCAAGTTCCACTACAGGGAATGTATTATGTACCAAGGCTTTGCTTCCAGGGGCACTAATCAGTCTCCATCAGCCTTGTCAATTGACGGCCGAACGTATCACTTCCGGGTGTACGGTTCCGGAAGCACCAGATATAGTGGTCACAAACTCACTTTTCTCAGCCATGGCTATGGTCTTATGAGTCCATACATAACTTCTAAATTTCATCCGGATCTGACTTCCGGTTCCGAAAACACACAACACCACCTATACGAACGAAGCGCGCTGTGTGTGGTGTTCGATTTCGTACACGCGATGACGAAAACGAAAACCAACACCGAAGCTCGATTTTGAAAACACAAGCGAGCCCATCGGCACCGAGAGTCCGAGTTTTCAACCAAAAAACAAAAAAAAAGAGATTTACGGTACAGACACAAATGTCTGTTACCGATGTGTGATTGACGGTGTTGAGGTAAAGACAGGAAAATGAAAGATAAACATATCTTGCTTTCATATAGTTGACGACACAAATAAGTACAAAATCTTCGAAACAATGCTATTTAATGGCCCTAAAAATTTACTGCAACTTCGACAGCCTTTTGATTTCGGTTTCAGAAGTAGTAATTCAAAATATCCAATATGAAACTTGGATCGATTACGCGTGAAATGTTAATGAGAAAAGCTCTAATACACCACTAGGTGGATTAAAATAAGTTTTTTTTCCATACAGTCTACCAAGATATGATCAAAATCAATTTTAATTACAGTGAAAAGTAAGCCCGGGTTGGCGGGTCAATGCATGGAGCCCTGTCTTGAATGTTTTAAGATGGAGAACTATCAAAATCTGAGTCAGAAAATAATGTAAATATTCACGGTTCTCCTATGAGGCCATAAAAATATCGATAATCTATTCATCATATTGGGGCATTGTGCTGATAGTCATATCATTAGAGAAGTCATAACGTTATTTCTCAAATTACTCGTTTTTCAATCAATGAATTTTGATAATATCGAAAATCATATCTTTGTATGAGAAATTTCTCATTTTTTAATTCGAACGGTTATGCAATCTCTAGAAGAGCCGTCTTTTAATTAAGATTAGAAGTGTAATCTATAATCCGAATGGTCATCGAAATTAAAAAATGAATGTGATAAACGATCTAACGTTGTGTTTCACAACTAGAGGTGTACGAGTTCCTGTGATTGCAAGTTTATCTCTCAAAATGCGGGGGAAAATATGCTTTCACTTCCCTAAATTTCAGTTTGAGCTGTTAGTAGAATATTCTCTCTAATAGTACTGTTGTTGTACCGTTGAATTCCACTATGTCACGTCATTACGCTCTCACAAAGTCACTATTTTCACAGTCACTATTTTTCCGAAAGTGTGACTGTGAAAATAGTGACTTTGTGAGAGTGTAATGACGTGACATAGTGGAATTCAACGGTACAACAACAGTACTATTAGTGACGCTTTCACTTGTTAAATCATTTATAAATTATTACCAACATCATTTATTCAAGTGAAAAGATTATGTTCGAGTGAGGAAAATCATTTTCCTCCTTCTTTCACCCAATATTTTGTTTTAAACAATGAAAATCTGTAGTCTGATTTCAACATGTGTTTATTTGTCGCGTTCATTATGAAATTCCACTCAAAATATGAGCTCCAGATGAACTAACCTAATTGAATATGCGTTACTTTTATAAAAAATAGCTATTTACCATCCTTTGATTTTTTCCTCTGGCGTTCAAAATAATCTCAATCGAGCCGAAACAAATTCCGGATCTTAATATTGGTAAACATATCATCTTACAAATTCAAAAATGATTTCTCGAAACAAAAGAAAATAAAATTTCTTACTTTTTTCATTCCGTTCAATATTACTATAATGATATTCCATAAACTCACACATGATTATGAATGAATATTCTCACGATTATCGGCCATGCAGCAATTGTCACTAGAAAATATATAATGAAACGAGTGAAGTATTGAAAATCAATTTCAACCTAATCCATATATGCTAGGGCTATTGTACCAATACTCATCTCATGAGAAGACTCACCATGTTATTTTACAAATCACTCGACTGTCAATCAACGAATTGTGATAAAATCAAACTTTATTAGGTTTTTAACGATATCAAACTAACTAGAGATTATGAGAGGAGAAAGAATATGAAATTATAGAGCCATAGTACTCAAGGAAGAGCAAGGATGTGAAAATGAAGTGCGGAAAAGTGAGACGTGTCATTTAAGTAAGCAGAAGGCTTCTCGTATCTAAACTTTTACCTTCTACCAGAGGAGTCGAACTCAGGCATCTTAGCGGTACGAATCATCCGAGTCTCTGATATGTCCGAAAGTGAAGGCAAAGGTTGTTTGCCATTTACTATCCGAACCGGCAAAAGTAAAGTTACGAGAAGTTATCACATTCTGTGTGTCATAAATAAAAAAGTAAAAAGATAAAATCAAATACAATATCTTATTTCGTCTTAGAGCCGAAATTTTGTCTTACCGCAGAAAAAGTAGCTCGAAAATTGTTCAATGTTGCTGTTATGTCTGATGACGCAAAAAAGCAGCGAATACAAAAGAATTGCTTGGCGTCCAAGATAAGAAAAACCCTTTGCTCCTATTACTTCTATAAACAAAATTTATGCTAAACGTTTTACTAGGATTCTCAGTTCAGAATGTTTTTGTCTTATTGAATAATCAAAATATTTTTTCGTTTAATTTTCATTGAATGTTGGAAACTTTCAAAATAACAGCGTATTGGAAACTTTCAAAATAACATTGTTAATTTGATAACAAGAAGCTTTCCGGCACACAATAAACATCACGCTACAGTGAGAATGATTTTGAATGATTATTTCATCATCATGTGTGAGTTTATGGATCATCAATATAATGGTGATATTGAAATGGATGAAATTTTCCTTCGAGTGATCATAATGCTCATAGGTTCATTATTCGATTGTCTGAGATCGCGCATGATTATTTTAATCAGTGATATTTAATTTTTTTTTTCGCAATGATGCATGAGAGGTCTTGTGACCCTTATTTTTGAATTTTATACCGAAGAAGCTCCGAGTGTAATGATCGAAAAATTCACATCGGTTACTTGGAAATGAACGAATTTTACAAACATTTATAAAATCGATGGTTTTTTAATGTGATTCAAACCTTTGGTTCCAGAATAACATGTTTAGTGCAAAAAGTTAATGTAGCAGAATTGAATATGTAAAATCATATTAACAATGGGAAAGCAAGACCTTTCATGTCAATCTAAGTTTGTAAAATTTTATGGCTGCGTCCTGTTGTTTACACTCTTCTCTACCCACTTGTGCAGCTGTTTATTCGTTTTCATTAGTTTGTTTCGCAATGCGTGGACTATCAGCAGAACAACGTCGAAAAATTGTGTAAAAATGGTGCACAGAACGCGGACTGTCACTGAGAAAGATAGCAAAAATGGAAGGAGTAAGTGAAAAAGCCGGGCGAAATGCAATCAGGAAGTTCGGTGAGGATAACACCTTTGAGGATAAACCGAAAACGGGTCGAAAAAGGTCCTGCTAACCCTCAGTTGTATAAACGTATACTGAAGGCGTTCGAGCAAAAGAAAGAGGTTTCAGTTCGGGATGTGGCCAAAAAAGTGGGCATTTCGAAGTCAAATGTTCTTCGTGCTAAAGAACGTTTGAATCTTCGAACCTATATGAAGCAGAAACAACCAAAGCGTAGTCCGAAACAAGAAGCATCGATCATGCCGAGGGTTCGAAAGCTGTACAATACGATTCTTGCTGGAAATTTGAACTGCATAATCATGGACGAAACCTACTTGAAACTCGATTACAAATCCTTGCCGGGACCACAATATTATATGGTGCGAGAAGGGCAAGTGTTAAACCAGTCCGACAGACATCGATTGAAGTCGACAAATTTGGTAAGAAAGTTATGGTCTGGCAAGCAATTTGTAGCTGCGGTAAGATTTCGAAACCCTTCATCACCACTGCTTCAATGAACAGCGAAATATACATCAAGGAATGTTTACAAAAACGACTTCTACCCATGATTCGAAGTCACAAGGATCCTGTTGTCTTCTGGCAAGATTTTGCTTCTTGCTTATCTTTTACACAATATCAGTTCGAATTTTATTAAAAAAATTTCCTCTCCGACGAATTTTGGTAGGTTATGTTATGTTATTCACCTAACGGACAATAATTTATAAAGCCACTTTTCAAAAAATCAAATCACTACTAAAAGTGATAACTAAATTGCTATCACCTCCATTTTGACAGGAAGGTGATTAAATCGTGGGGACTATCACCTTATGTAATGCCAACATTTGATAGTGATGTTAGCTTTTCAGCGGTGGTGACAGAACTTGGTGATTATCACCTTACATGATTCCATGGTGATAATCACCTTACGTGATTCCACCCCTGGATTTTCGAAAATCCGAGACGACATAATATAATGATACTATTCTAGTTTTAAGTTAGTCGTTAATAATTATTATAAAATACCCTTAGATAATTAATTATTATAAATCATCTTAGAGCTTAAGCAGTGTGCCGAAAAATATATTATATTATTGAATAAAAAAAAGGTTACCGATCGCACAGTGTTCACCAAAGTGAACTTACCGGTAGCCGGAATTCGCCTCACAGTTACGCGATCAAATGTGATGACAAAGCTTGGTTAGTCCGGATTTTATCTCTTCAAATGGCCATAATGACTTCTGGTATTTGAAAATATTTTGATACACTTTTAGCTTTTGAGAGTTTTAAATAATTTGAATTTGATTCAAAAATATTAACTTGCAAATTCAAGCAGTTTGGTTCCAGAATGCCGTCAGTTTTGATTCAGAGGCAAAAAAGATAGTTGGGTAATGTCAGAGACTTAGCTGGACAGCGTGAATACATTTATGCAAAATCTTACTAAAAATCTGCAATAATTGCATTTCTCATGATACTGTAAGTAAAATGATGGCGACGACTGACGTATAACAAGTAGAAAATGAAAATAAACCTAAATATTTTAAATCTACAACGAAAAATATTCGTATTCTCGTAATTTCAGGAGTACTTTTTGGGGAGGAACATATTCGGTAAATTTTTAGAATCTGCTAGTTTTTTTTCTGTTTGAATTTAAAAGCTCGTAATTCATAAAAATATTGCAAAAAGCATTTTATAAGATTCACAATAACCGATCGGATTCGTCAACTCATAAAGTTGTAGTGTATTGTTATGAGTAGCCGATTTTTACTACTCGTATTGTCTATGGGAGCTACCATGTATCTGAGTATTAGAGAGTTTTGTAGGAATGGCATAGATGTATAAGTAATCAATGGACCACAACAAGTATCACAGACAGTATTCACACATCTCTCGCTTATTAACCGAATGGGCAGTACACATCTTATGCCAAAGATTTTGATATGTAATAAAGAATGAATAATTTCGCTATAGGTGAGAAAATCAATTAAAAGAGCATTTTGGTTATAAATTGGATTATTAAACATTAGTCAATCAAAAATACTCATAGTTTTTAACCACACATAGTTAGTGTGTGATTTACTAGCGAACAAAACCTGTCGTTACAAGCGTCATGAGGTTGAAATTTGAAGCACCTTATTCTGGCACTGAATTTTACCTAACCTAACCTAACATTTCAGAGAACTTGACCTGTGAGTCACATACCTTAAATGCTTAGTGGATCAAATCTGAAGATTCCTTCGTTAGTCCAATTCGTTTCTCAAATGACCTTTGCTGCGGTATTTCAAGTGTTTCTTGTCGACATACAAGTCGGCGATGCTACTGGGAAGGAATCAATTATGAGCCGCTCCAATAGAATGTGGCAACTAAATATGCGATGTCGCTGCCGTTGTACCACCTTGCCAAGAGTCCTACTTAACTGCTCAAACGAAATGTTTTATGCATCAATTCTCGGCAGCCTGAAATTGAGGCGAACAAGCAATCCAACAGCCCCGACAACGAGCTCGCCCGGCAATGCCGTTTGCAAACAGAGCTGTAAGCAACATAATTTGGCTTTGCGCGCAAATCTGACGAAATTGTGCCTAATGCTGCCGGTGGCGACGTCAGTCGCGCGACATTCAAAGCGTGTACATCGCGCTTTGCGTTGAGTAATGTTGTTCTCCGGCAAAACAATTACCACCATCCGAAAAGAGAAACAATTGAAATCATGGGGACGGATTCAGTCAGGGTCCCCCCGCTAACTGAAACAGCTCCGTCGTTCTGCACAGGGCTCGAGGCTGACTGTTATTTCGACGACACGAACCAACGAACCAAGTGAACCTTTGACAAAAGGTGTGATTCTCGTATGACTTTAGTGCACAGTCGGAAAATGTCAAAGCATTATATCACGCTCCGATGGTGCGCAAAAGTGAGACATGATGCATCGGAAAATGTCCGAAGTTCAGCTGTGTGTTGATTGGTTCTCAGGTATGCGTAAAAAAGTGTCCTATGTGTGGCACATACTCAAGCGATTTGGATGTGATGCTCGAGCGAGTCGATGTCGAGGGGACATCATGACGATAAACCCACTTACAGAATTTTTTATACATCTTGCCTCATCCGGAGATTGTTGGGGTTTTGAAATTGGGGACTATCCGTGTTGCCTCGTGCGTGTGTCACTCATTCAGTTGCATTAGTTTATGTGGATGGCATTTAAAGCAACGCTGAAAATGAAAGTGATTGGATTTTTTTTGTCCATTTCTGCGATGGGTCACTTGAAACCAGTCAACGATTTGTTCGATTGGTTGGTTCAATGTTGAAATTGTGTTTTTCGGACTACACTCGTCCATAGATATAAGCCATCTATCTAATAACGAGCACAAGTGGACTTAAGCTCAAGAGGGTCACCAGTAGCTTGATTGATGCGTCGGATTGAGAACTGCTACCAATCAATGATGTGTTAATGGCCATTACCGGGGTTGAAGAAGCTCAAAGTTGATGATATTTGAATGCAGTTTCGTGCGAAATATGATAGTTCAAGGATAGGTTTTGGTAAATTAGGGTCCTGATGTTGTTTCGGTTCTTACACAAATAACAGTGTTGGATTTTCGATTCGATCCCAACGCCACTTTGTGATACTTAGCATAGCTAAGTTATCAAAAAGATCAAAGAATTTTAACCTGTGTTGTTGTTGATTGTTTTAAGAGCATTAGACTGTTGAAATTATTCAATAAAAAATCACTGATGGAAATTCACCGACGGTAATCCTGAAGTCAACCCAAACCAATCAGTAAAGACTATATATTCTAAATGCTAAACACAAAACTTTAAAAACCAAACACTACTGAATATTGATAACATTAAGACGTTCTAATCTGAGCCTGGAGACATTGACTTCGTCACGGGTCACCTTGCTCAGGGTAGGAAAGTTTACCGCGAAGCAATCAATAATATCGTAAATATTTACTATAACGAGGCTCGGAATCATCTTAATTACCAGAACACAGAATGACTGTCAAACTCTATGAATTGTTCACGGTTATGGTCCCTTCTAGTGATTTTTTTTTCATTTTCTCTTGTTCGGTCAGCCAAATATTATCGCACTATCGTTTCTAGCTTTATTATGCCACCATTTGCATAATCTTCAAGCTTCAGACGTGTTTGGTTGTGGTTGATCAGCAGAAACCTGAAGGGAGCTTTTGACTTCGTTGGAAAGGATTTTTTCCTTTTGAATATCAATATCGTCGATCAGAAGTTATGCTTATTTCGCAATACCGAAACAAGGTACGCACGGATTCGTAGGCTAGACAAACCTTTCCCCGCGAATTTGTTTTGCATGTCAAACCGATCGGATCTGGTTCGAGTAACTTCGACTGCTCAAACTCGTTCTCTCCAGTCGTCTGGACTAATCGCGTTTGGTGACAAACTCGATCGAGCTGTGGTTGAACATAACTAGTTGATGTTTAAGCTATTCTAAAAATAAAATGGGGCTGCCAATAAATATGTTAAATGGAAGTTCAAAGCCTCTCTCAATTCAATTGAATCGCTTGCATCAAGATGAGTATGATATTAGGGATTGGATCGGCAAAAATGTGAACTTTTGTTGACACCTTTCAAACGAATGGACATGAATCTCACAAACTACATTATGTCACACGACAGTCAAAATTACCCCGCTCTGACCCAGGAAACAACACTTCTAATTTTGATAATATTCATCAATGTTTTCTTATTGAAGAGCAATTCAATTGTTTCAACTAGATATGGGCGAAGCAGTTCGTATCGAAGAAACGTTCTCAATTGATTGGTAGGCTGATTTTTCGGATGCATCTCTCGTCCGGCAGTAGTTTTATTCTAAGAGAAAATTCTGCATTTGAAAATTTGGCATATCGAATATTATTATACCATATTATTCTCACTTTTTTTCGAGTATATGCAACTTACTAGGCCTCTAATTACCGGAAAATCATCGATGCGTGAGCGATCCGCATTGGTTTGCTTGTGCTAGCTAATTATGCTTTCAAAAAAAAAATATATATATATATATATATATATATATATATATATATATATATATATATATATATATATATATATATATATATATATATATATATATGTGTGTGTGTGTGTGTGTGTGTGTGTGTGTGTGTGTGTGTGTGTGTGTGTGTGTGTGTGTGTGTGTGTGTGTGTGTGTGTGTGTGTGTGTGTGTGTGTGTGTGTGTGTGTGTGTGTGTGTGTGTGTGTGTGTGTGTGTGTGTGTGTGTGTGTGTGTGTGTGTGTGTGTGTGTGTGTGTGTGTGTGTGTGTGTGTGTGTGTGTGTGTGTGTGTGTGTGTGTGTGTGTGTGTGTGTGTGTGTGTGTGTGTGTGTGTGTGTGTGTGTGTGTGTGTGTGTGCGTGTGTGTGTGTGTGTGTGTGTGTATGCGTGTGTGTATGCGTGTGTGTATGCGTGTGTGTGTGATCCTGCTTATTAAGCTCAATATTCTAATCTTTTACTTTAAATTTATTGAGAAGGGAGGGATTGCTAGAATGAATTGTTTCATACTATGTATTGAAAAAACGAATAAAAATCAATCACTAAAGTTCGAGCTATTTCTGAAAATCGCAATATTTCAAATACTGACAAAGATATTTTTGAATCTCTCTGTTAAGCGAAGTTTTGGTATTGCATTCCTTTTGCAGAATTTGGCCTTTCTGTTTCAACAGACTTCGCAGCAGTGTTGCCAGATCATTTTTCCAAAAATCTGTATTCGGCGCAAAAATCGATCTGTACCATATCGGTATCCGAATCCCGTAGCAGAAGTACCAGGATAATGTCACCAAAGCTCATTTTGGCGAGCAAAAAAAAGGTTTCAAAGAAACCTTTTTACATGTCTATCCTAGCTGAAACCGAAAATCGGTATTTATCTGTACGATTCGTGAATTATCGGTATTTTGAGAGCTGTAGCTGTATTGCGGTATAGAGGTCAAATATCTGTATAAATACCGAGAAATCGGTAACCTGGCAACGTTGTTTCGTAAATAGAAGTAGAGGACAGAAATGTCAAATTCGTGCGCGCCAAAAGATCAGTACTGCGCACCCATACAATTGACATAAGTTAAATATGATACCGTGCGATGGCGTTGCTGAACTGAAAATTGATTTCGCTCCAAGCTGACAGCGTCTGTTTCGTGGTACAAAATGTTTAGATTCTTGCTACATTCAGTAAATTAACGTCGAATCAATTGGAAGTGTGATAACGCATTTTGTACCAACGGTAGCAAGGACTGAATTTGTCGGTACGCGATCTTGCCGAGAAACTGAAACTACCGAAAAGTACCTACGTGCTCGAAGACTTCAAACAGCTTCCGAGTCTGGATTTTCATATCACAATGCAAAAAAATGTCGTTCTCGAGCATTTTCGGTCAAAGAAAACGTACAAATTCCCGAAAAAGTATTTCGTTTCTACCGGAACTATCAATAAGGAACGGCTGCTATACCATCAGCGTTGCCAGGTTGCCAGATTTATCTGACATACGCCAGATTTATCTGGCGAATGCCAGATATTTTTCGCTGAGACATTCCAACTTTTTTTTGCTCACTGAAAATGAAGTCCAGTCAACATTTCTTTGTATATAGTAACACCCAGATAATTTTTTTAATTCAGAGACAGATTTTTGGGAAAATAACCTGGCAACGCTGGTACGAGATTCGATGCGGACTCGTCTGAGGGCGTCATGCTCACAAGAAGAGATGTTGTTCGGGAAATGTGAGAGCTGGATATCTTGTTAATATGATGTCTTTGCACGAAAGAAAGTGAAAAGTTTCAGCGATCCGTGAAATGATTCAAAGTTTACACTGGGCCATATGAATAAAATGTAGTAAAGTCTCTTGTTTGTAGTATCCTCTCAAAAACATAGTCCACAGAGTAAGACACGTTTGGTTTGGTTTTAATGTTTCTACTTCACTTTATCAGCAAACACACGAGTAGCAACCTCTGGAGCTACCTACCGAAAAATTGTAGTAAATACTACATATTCGAACGTTGTTGTGTAGTAAAGTCTCTGCTTTTGACAAGAACGTGATCCACATGAAGCATTTACTACCGAAATTCAAGCATGCTACGTTTTATTCATACGGCCCACTGAAGGGAAGGTGTCCGAAATTTGACGTGGCTTTAGAAATTTTTGATGTGGAACACATCTTTATTTTCTGTATAGGGGTGCAAAATAAAAAACTCAAGGAAAAATACACGTAGAAATGTGGTCAGGCTTTAAACACTTACAGCTCAGTATATTCTGAATCAATTATTAATATTATTTCATTATTTGATTGGAAAAATTTCTAAGATTCGATTTGAATGTATCAAGCCACGTATTTTCAATAAGAAATGATTGAAATTTTGATTAGGAGCGAGCAGTGTCCTATTTTGTCCGCTAAAAATCTCCGGCATATCTGATTTCCCTGCCATAGACAACGATTTTGAAGGAGTAAGCAATATATCAAAGGGAAAGCATCGCTCTGATTGGTCAATCGATGCAAAAGCGAAGCTGTTGGAAACACGCGAATCTATAAATAGAAGCGAAATTATAGCTAACGTTTCAGTCCTACGCGTAGCATGCTAGAGGTAGGTTGTTGCTAGACAGCAAAGCAAAAAGTGCCATAAAACGATTTAAGGCTTTAATTGGTATGCTCTGATCTTGTGTCATGCAAGTTCGGATGAAATTCCATGTTATGTCGTTTCGCCTGAGAAAATAACAACTACCCCAGGGTGAATTTTGAATACTTAAGATCAATTTCTAATTTATATAAGATGGTAATGTATAATGGTAATAATGGTAGAGAAACTTAACGCTATAAAATTAAGTGCTTGCATACAAAACTTGAACACAAGCTTGACGAAAGAAAGCTTAAATAACGAAATCCGTATCGCAAGTATGTACAAAGATATAATTGCATACATTTGGGATATTGGTGTAATTTCGTCGGCTATACTGTCGTTTTCGTTTTTAAATTGCACTACACCTGTGTAGCGAAAGCTGCACTACCGTTCGTTTTTACCTAAAGCACTACACCAGCGCTACACTTTTTCTGCACCGATACCACTGGTGTAGCACTCATCAAAAGTTTGGTGTTGCTCTGTGCCATGGAATCGTTTATTGTAGTCAAGGGTTACTGTTTATGTTTTCATAATTTTTGTTCGTTTATTTATACCATGGTGTTGCACTGCACCGGTGTAATGCAGTTTGAAAACGAAAACGACATGAAACAAATACAAATCAAACAATGCAATTGCGAATTCAAAAGTGTGACGATTGATGGAACTGTTTGATTGTAGATCATTAGAAATTTTGGTTGCCTTGTTCCACATC
Source organism: Malaya genurostris (assembly GCF_030247185.1). Classification (NCBI taxonomy): domain Eukaryota; kingdom Metazoa; phylum Arthropoda; class Insecta; order Diptera; family Culicidae; genus Malaya; species Malaya genurostris. The sequence goes on along the minus strand of NC_080572.1, from coordinate 91,243,245 downwards.
AATGGCTCGAACAACCCGATAGGGCTGATCATTGTAGTTTTTTATCGAATTTGACTTCATTTCAATTAATTTCTCACTATAAGGACATTGGATAGATTCTGAAAGGGCCCAGCTTAGACCAGGTGTGCTTGAATCCGATGATTACGCAGACTATCCAAGCGGATCAAGATGATTAGCGTCCATGACCTCTCATCTCACCTACAAACCGTTGAGAATGACTCATCATGGGATCGGTTTCGATTTCTAGATTTCCCTTCTAGTCGAAACTTGATAGTCAATCCATTTAAATATTTATCATATTCATAGTTTCACCAACCGACCGAAGAGTTGAAGTCTGTCCAAAATATCCGCAGTTTTCGTAGAAAAACATACTTCCATCGAAGTGTCACGCGATCCGATTCAACCTGCGTCCGCAATTTTTTTCTTCTTTTATCGTTTGTTGTTTATACCGACAAATCACCATTAGGCTTGGTTTGCGGGGATATCAGTGGTTTCACAGTTGGACTGTCCGAGAGGATGGCATGCTGTAAAACTGTGCATAAATTGACGAGGTCTGCTTCGGCAAACGGCGGCGGCTATCAACCCTCGTGCGCGTCTCATCATCGGCCAACAAATCATTACTGGACCGCGTGAACACCGGCAGGACCACAAACCTTTAGTGGGTTGATATGGAAGAATGAATATTTAGCCCGCGAATCCGTCCGCCAACCCTCTTCTGAAGACAAGATCCGAACTAAAACCCGTTTATATCGATCTGCTGGCTGTTTCTAACTGGTACGAGCTACGGGATACTTCTGTTTGCCTATTTTTGATTATTTTTTTTAGTATGGGAGCTGTATTTGAACTATGCTAATTATTATTTTAGTGGGGAAGTGATTATATTAAAAACCGATAAAGTTCATTAATAACTTTTATCTTAGCCGGCTTCAAACGGCTATAAATCCAATAATTGATCAGTACAGCGAGCCTACCAGCCTAAAGTAATGGAAGTTAACTCAAAACTTGAAGGGGATAAAGATTCTGGAGAGAACTGCACCCATTGAGTGGATTTTGTTGTAGCTATTTTCCGAGCATTCCATTAATGTGAGGGGTCAATGCTCCAATTAGCTGCTGGAAGAGTTAGTTGTAATGCCATGCTACCCATATTGTATTATTATAACGCCGCAATGTCGGCATCGATCGAATCGCTGAAGACATTGTTGGGCGAAATTTTCCATACACTTGTTTCGGCGGAAATCATCCATTCCCATCATTCTAAAGCAATGCCGGGTGGTGTGACATAGGAAAGATCAATAATTTAAGAGTTTATTGATTTTTTATTCATATTTGTTCTTCTGGTGAACCTCCCCGTTCTCCCTTTGTCGGGTTGGCCCCGAAGTTCGTCGCTGCTTTTCAAGTGTACGAATTCGGAACAGAGCATTTTCAAATATTTACTGTTTGGGAGAAACAGGTTTTAGTGCTTTCCGTGCGATTCTTTTCTGTCCGCTAAGTTAGCTGTTTCATTGAGCACTCGGACGAGCTGTGGTTGATGTGATGAAGCGGCGAACGATGAACAGGTGCTTAGTGGACAAGAGTTAACCCGTAAGCCCACTTAGTTCGGGCAGTACTGAGTCATGGTGTTAAATTTTTAGTATTTATGGTATGTAAAATTGTGAAGTTAAAGCGTGTATGTATATTAGGCTGAACAAATTTGTTCGGTATGAGAGGATCGTGTATCATTGTTATCAATTAATGCGCAAAAGGTTCATCTAAAATAAGAATCGTTCTGCTACAAACAAATTATTTGTTTCTTAAAGGTACAGGTATCATATCTAATTTTCTACATATATACGTAACTTTTCTACATAAGTGCCGATCACTTCTAAGCATTTTTCGTATCGCTGCACAAACCTCTTCAACCTCTGCATAAAGGCCAGTATTGACCATTAGATTGGCCAGTTGACAATTGTGTAGACAGTAGAGCGTCCAAGGAGAGGAAATTCATTAATTTCGCCTCCTACTCCGCTCTTCGACATGAACATTTGTTCGTCCATTTTTGGAATCACGATTCCATTATAAAACCACACAGTTCAAGAGCCTTTCGCACACATAAATCTTATCACAGCGCAAACTTTACAGCACGGTACTGTACGCACAGATAGGCAAATGTAGTGCTGATGATTGCCGAAAATTTGCTATCTGTATTGTATACAAGTCTCTCAATGCATGAACCGTGAGAGAATTTTGTTTCGCTTCGCTCCACTTCATACTCTGAGTATTTCACGCCCTTAAAAAAAATTTACAGTCTGATAATGATCGTTGCAAAATGTGTGGAATTTCCCAAGGGAAAATCGCAAGTTGACAATTATCGCAGAAAATCGAATCGATGATTCAACTTGATGATTCTCGTACTAGGTTGTAATATTTCAAAACCCTTGTGTGGAGCATTCACAGATATTTTCATAGACACAACTTATACAAAGATTATATGCACATAGTTAGAATAAGCGGCAATAGTAAAATGATTCTATCGCAATTATCAACTGCCTGTATAGAATCGGATCGCGAAACAAGAATAAGCAACCGTTTGTTGCTTCAGAGAGGATCCCGTGCTAATCTTTGATTCTCAGAAATGTCATCGAGAGAAATTCGCTTTCGCACTGATTTCGATTCTATGTTTAATGTCGGGTTTTTGTTGTTGCGATGATATCCGCCTCTCTTTGATGGTACTGATTCAATCGTGTGAAGAGTTGCCAGTGAGCGTTCTTTGATTCGATAAAAGCCATTGTTGGGCAAGTGTATACTGAATCAAAACAACTATTGAAATTGCTACACGAGTACAGTACGTATTATCGAATAGTCATGGCTGATACGAACCCTCATCTTTCAAATTGGAACGAACTATCACAAATGTGCGCAAAAGTGGCTAGCAGTGATGGCTGCTATTCACTGATGATTCGAATACGAAACCGTGTAAAGTCCTAAACAAATGAAATTGAGTTTATTTTATTTATTTTTTTTTACAATCTCGATCGTCTTACAGCATGACCGCGTTTAATTTCGAACGCTTTCCTTTAAGTGTGGATCTTGTTTTTTTTACGGATCGCTGAAACGTTTCGATTAGATGACAGCTAAAACTCTCACCTTTATTTCGTGGTACAAAATGTTTACATTTTTGTTAAATTCAGTAAAATGATGTAGAAACAAGTGCAAACGCATACGCATTATAGGGTACGTGATCTAGCCAAGAGACTAAACCTACCAAAAAGTGTCCTGTTTCTTGTTTGCAAATCATTTGACCAGTGCTTAACTGTGGATCGGAAGGTTGTAAAAAGAACAAATCGAAAAGTACGCTCCCGACAAATCCACGAGAATATCATTAGCGTTATTGAGAAAAAGTCTCAATCTTCCTGTGGGAAATGTCAAAATCTTCCATACAAAAAATCAGGCAGCGACTTGGACTGAAGGGGTGATGCCAAGGAAAATTTCGCTGCAAAAAGTCATGCTAAAGAGCTTCACACCAATTTTCAGCAAACATTTTTCGTACCATAATGGACGACGAAAGCTCGAAGGCTTTAATTAACTTTTGGGTCTAGCGCCATTGCCGAGCATTTCTGAACATAGTAGGTTTCCAAATTCTCGAAGAAGTATTTGATTTGGCAGGCCACATGTATTTGTGGTCAAAAATTTAGTGATTTCGTTTATACCAGCAACCTGAAATTGGGTCAATGAAACTAAATAGTTAAGTAAATAAACTTATTATTGAGTAGATAAAGACTGTCCCAGAAAATATGGACGCACTTTGATTTCGCTGTAAATAATTCACAATTGTTAGATATTCGAATTTTATTCGATATACTGATAATATTAGACTACAACAAAAGAATATTACTCTCAACATTTGCTACTTAGCCATTATAGACTAGCTGGTCGAAGTTGTGGGCAATTTGGTGGATTCATGTCTTTTGGGACGAAAGTGACAGTTTTGGTAGTATACCATTCTACTGTTGATTTCGAGTAGTGACAAGAAGCAAGATCTAACCAGAAAACAACAGGATCCTTGTGGCTTTGAATCATGGGTAGAAGTCGTTTTTGTAAACATTCCTTGATGTATATTTCGCTGTTCATTGAAGCAGTGGTGATGAAGGGTTTCGAAATCTTACCGCAGCTACATATTGCTTGCCAGACTATAGCTTTCTTACCACATTTTTCGACTTCAATTCGTCGTCCATGATTATGTAGTTCAAAATTCCAGCAAGAATCGTATTGTACAGCTCTCGAACCCTCGGCCTGATCGATGCTTCTTGTTTCGGACCACGTTTTGGTTGTTTCTGCTTCTTATAGGTTCGAAGATTCAAACGTTCTTTAGCACGAAGAACAGTTGACTTCGAAGTGCCTAACTTTTTGGCCACATCCCGAACTGAAACCTCCTTCTTTTGCTCGAACGCCTTCAGTATGCGTTTATGCAACTGAGGGTTAGTAGAAACTTTTTTTTCGACCCGTTTTCGGTTTATTCTCAAAGGTGTTATCCTCACCGAACTTCCTGATTGCATTTCGCACGGCTCTTTCGCTTACTCCTTCCATTTTGCTATCTTTCTCAGTGACAGTCCGCGTTCTGTGCACCATTTGTACACAATTTTTCGACGTTGTTCTGATGAAAGTCCACGCATTTCGATACAAACTAATGAAAACGAATAAACAACTGCACAAGTGGTTAGAGAAGAGTGTAAACAACAAGACGCACCCATAAAAATGGACAGATTCTGAACCATTGCGAAATGGCAGCGGTTTTTGGTTTCTGGGACAGTCTTTATATCTCAACTTCAAGTATATTTTTCGCTGGAGCTTTATGAAAACTACTTTAAATGGCGAAATTATGCGCCCGCAACCAAGAGCATCACAGTCATGGTCAAAGTCTACGATTCAGGGTTCCGATTGCCTCTCCTTACACCTTATTCCTCGAATTTGACTCCTTCAGATTATTATCTGTCTCTAAACCTCAAGAGATAGCTTTTCAATGAAAAAATATCCCTCGTGAAGAAATCATTTTTCCGAAAAAAATCTTTTCAGACGAAATAAAAAGTTTTCAAATCATTGGAATACGTATGTCGACCCGAAAATCTAAATTTGAGGGGAAAATAAATTGAATAGTTAGATAAATGAAAACTCACAGAAACGATGATTTTTTGGAAAAGTAGGCAGGACTCGAACCTGCATCCGTACGCTGTTCCTACTCAGTGCTGTTGTAGGACTGTGTCTACAAAAGCTCAGGGTGGCGGAAATGGTAAGTGCGTATGCACGGTATGCATAACAATGCAGGTTCGAGTCCTGCCTCAGGGTATATTTTTTTACAAAAATTCTGACTTTTCGTTCACATATCTTCTCAATCAGTTTTTGAACTTAGTGATTGCAAAAAAATAGCTTAGTTATTATGGCTAAAATTTGTTAAATCTTCAAAAAACCTAGTTCCATTAGGAAAATTTAATAGATTTTAAATGGCAAATTTTCTATCAATTATAGAACTTGTTTATAAATCGGAAATCAATTGCTAAAATTCATTTTGTAATATAATTTTTAAGGAATTATGGTGCAGCCTAACAGGTTTCCAGTTCCGAGTCAAATGTCCACCAGGTTGAATTATCTTTAATCGAATCAAAAAATTTACCAAACGACGAAATATATGAATATATATTCATATTTACAGTTTCAGACATGCGAAGCTAATGTCTGCTCCTAATAATTTTGCAATTTTATTTGGGATAAAATGCTAATGGTTAATGTATGTAACCATAGACTTAGTTTTTGCAATGGGGATGATTATTATTAACTATCAAATATTATAATGTATTCTACTAAGGTTATCTTTTCATTTCTTTCAGGTGAGTAACAGCACAATACAATACACAGCATATGGAAATACATCAACAGATTATTATAATGAATCAATAAGATGAGACAGGTAAAAATTAGTCGTATCATTGAATTGAAATTTTCTTCGATCCATTGGTGTGAGACGAAGATTAAACACGAAATCTTTGTCTCAGATTACACACGAAAAAACAACTAATACAAGAAATATGGTCATTAATTTATTGTGGTTTATTTTCGATTATTTGATCTATAATTAAATTATCTCGAATTGCGAAGCACACCTGAATTGGGAATGTTTTTATACGGTCAAACCGCGGACAAAGTTTGTACTTTTGTATTTACAACATCAATATGGAATAGCAAAATACTTATTTTATTTTCGGAAATAATTTGTCGAAAAATGCTTACACAAGTGAATTTCAAAATCAAATCCATCCAAGCAAACGAAACCTGATTATGTATAAAATCCACCCGAAGTAGTTTTCAATAATTAATTTGAAACCATCAAACACTGAAACAATTAACAATGAAACTAATGTCTGAGCATAACTCATTTTCTCTGCGGGCCATCAGAGAGGTATATTGATGCTACCAGGTGCTGGCGTGTAGCCGGGAATTTGTACTCAGCACCATCGGAACTGTTTCCTACAGTGACAATATTTTACCTTTAAAATAGACAAAGTGCTAATTCGGATAGCTCAGAATTAATGCAACGCAGCGGGTATTTCTTGTTGTCGTGGTATTTAAAATGTCCATTAACATATTAATTGATGTTTGACTCAGAAACTGCTACGGGAACAGAGATGTGCTATTCAAAATTTCAACATTTATTTTCGGTTTCCCACTGCACACAGTTCATTTGAATGGAAAAAATGTTTTGATTCAGAAGCTGGTTCACTGAATCAGATTTCTATACCAGCTAGCTTGCTCGTAAGTTTAGGTAATACTCGAACTCGAAACGAATGGTTTATTACGAGAACTTCTACGAAAAAGTCGATTCGATTTGATTTCATAATGTTATTCTTGCATTGAAAGAACAGTAACTCAAATCAAAAATAAATGTTAATAACACAGTAACACTTTGTTTTAAGATGACTGTTTTGGTTTAGATTATTACGCTTTATTTGGTACCTAAGCAGCAAAAAAAAAAACTATGAAATGTACAGGTGCATTTGCATTAAACATTTGTAAGATAAACTGTACAAATAAATTATTTTTGACACTCGAATATGTCGGTCTCAGAAGACTACACGATTTTTGGCATTCAAAATGCCTTACTCTTTACTATACGGGGCCTCTTTTCGGTCATAATTTTGAGCGATTCAGTCACTTGTTGATAGATTAATATAATTTAGCTACCAATCGACTCGGGAACACTTAACTTAAACATGTATAGCAACGTCGTTTCAGTTTCTCTATAGTATGTCATTGAAAAATTTGGTTAGAATCGGCCTTTGTTGTTACGAACCGATCACAGTAGGCCATAATGATGTCATCCTCTTGATTCCTCTTGCATGGCTGACGGTTTCGATCGTCTCTGCACACCTAGCATTTCATTCAGTAGCAGTTCTGCTTCGGTTGGCTTGAAAGGGTTTCGCGTCATTCGTGGAAGTATACCGTATCGTTCTGCGCAGTATGAACTTTCGCATAAAGCGGAATCTATAAATATATGATATGTCAAATTTTTCTGCTCATTCCGTTCTGGCCTGCGGTATGAACAAAGCAGAAAGTTCGTCCAGTAAGCGAATGACTTGATTGGAAAAGTATATGCGTTCGCTCACTGAATAGTGGCTTTTTGCACTGTGTGTGATGTGTCGGTGCAGTTGTCTGCCTGCTGAAACTGTGCTCCCTTGAGTATATTAAATATCAATTAGCTATTGAATAATCGAATCAGCGTGGTCACCACGAGATAGAGTGATAGTGAATCTTTTGACAAATCCCATCGGCTTAGCACATTTTTGAACGATTTACAAACCTTACAAATATGGATTAAAGTTATTATTCACGTGTTGCCAGCAAACGTATGGTTTAATACGGTACTATACTGCCCATACTCGCATATCAGTCCCATATCGATTTTCGCCAATATTGAGTTAGCTCGAGGAATGAAATCTGTCCTCAATATACTCTCAGAAATTGCAATAAAAGTTGAGGGTTTGTTCAGTAAAATGGGAAAAAAATATCGACTCCTGTCTGTCCCATATGCAAAGTACCCGCATGTCAGTCCCATTCAGTGCAAATTTCAATAATTTCATCTGTTGTAATATTGGAATAGCAAAGGTGTATTACCGATATTTCATGTAATGATACCATGATTTAGCATTAGGTAGCACAATAAATCAAAAAAATCGGAAATAAAATTTTAATCGTCTTTTTCTCGACATGCCGATTTTCCATATGGGACTGATATGCAAGTATTGGCAGTATATACTTGAATATCACGGATGAAATTTTAAATTATTAGCTCAATTATAGATTTGATTAAGGTGATAAAGCATGAGAAAATAGTCTAATACAATTAGTTTCGATTAAAATTTATCAATTAACTTCTAACTTCAACCTTAAAAACTACCAATTTGCTAGATTAGAAAACATCATTCAACCTCACTTCTTCGAATTTGAGAATCCCTCTTACGATTTCTTCAATGGATTTTGATGCTCCGATGTCTAACAGGTCAATTTAAAACTTTCGTTCAAACGGTGGCTCAGGCCCTCACCCATGGAGACCATGTTCGATGTACGTTCTACCATGTCTGACTGGCGTTTTAGAGTGTCTGACTGGCGTTTAAGATTCTGAGTGGCGAAATGGTAGCGCGTATGCACGGAATGCATAAGAACGCAGGTTCGAGTCCTGTCTCTGAGCGTATGTTTTTTCCAAAAAGTCATTGTTTCTGTTAGTTTTTCATTCCGCTCAGTCATTGCAAAACCTGAACATCATATTACTATTTGAACAAAATTGTGGAACTTTACTGCGTATTCAGTGGTTCCTAATATGAGAAAGTGAAAATCACAGGAAGTAACAAAATATGTTGCGCAGACTGTTTCACATGTTGTCTTCCTTGTACCGTTGTCAAAGTATTTACTGACACTTTCAGAAGATTATCGACGCTTTTAACGAAGGATCAATAAAATTGCACTATTACTGAGATTACTGATTCACGGTTACTGATTCAAATTTTCTCGATTAAAATGTATGAAATATTCTCTTGAAACGATACACTGCTTGTAAAATTAATAAATTTATACTTTCTCTTACTCGAAAATTATTATTTTAATATTAAATTATTTCATTTGTCCAGATTTATCATATCTTGAGATTGTGCATATCTAAAATTGATCTTTTAAATAACTTTGAAATCATTATCATTTACTTACAGTTAAAGCATATATTTAAAAACTTTACAATATGAAAAAATATTGGAAGGCTTAAAAAAATAAATTATTATGAAAGATTAAACTAGATTAAGATATAACTATAGAGGTTTTAACCTTAAGATCATTCGCCTCTTCGGGTCAGAAAATTGTTCATTGAATATCTCGCCTTCAAAAGCATGGATCGAAAATCTATTCTGACAATGTCTAGATAATTTAATTTAGATGCGATTAGTGCATAAAAACATAGGTGTTGTCACGATAAAAATGAAGTGAAGGTTATTTTTGTGAAGGTAAGTCGATTTCTATGGCGTCGCCATTTTTGCTGTTCCAGTTTCCTGGTAACGTAACGGAACATGAAAGAGAAATAAAACCGGCTCGGCAAGGTTGCCAAACAAGCGGTAGCTTTATTGGATGCAGACACATTCTATGCAAACTTGTAACCGAAAATATCGAAACTTTTTTGGTCACCCGGCCCATCGAGAGTCATTTTGTACATATGCGAGGGAACATGGGCCTTAAGGGCTATGGCCAGTAGGTCGTGTATAACCACGTGGCTCGCTCTGCGTATTACAGATCGCTCCATGCTTACTCGCATATGTGCGAAATGACTCTCGATGGGCCGAGTGGCCAAGAAAGTTTTGATATTTTCGGTTACAAGTTTAACTACATCACATAAAATCCTTTAAAGCTACCGCTTGTTTGGCAGCCTTTCTGAGCCGATTTTATTTCTTTCTCATTTTTCGTTACGTTACCAGGAAACTGGAGCAGAAAAAATGGCGCGTGCAAAGAAATCGACTCGCCTTCACAAAAATAACATTCACCTCATTTTTATCGCGACAACACCTATGTTTTTATGCACTAATCGCATCTAAATTAAATTATCTAGACATTTTTAAGCATGCCTTTGAAGGCGAGATATTCAATGAAAAAATTGAAAGTTGCCGTTTGCAGCTATGCAATTCTTCCTGCAGAAAAAAAACACTTTTTCGAAGGCTAAAGTCAATGAAATTTTCACAACATAATCTAAACAAATTTTCTAAGAGATTGTCAGTAGGGTTTTTTTTTATATTCGTCACCGTTTCTGAGAAAATCAGATTTGATGCGTATAATAGCCCTCTAAAACACCCTAAAATAGCCCTCTAAAACACCCTAAAACACACGGGCCTCAGGCCTTAAAGTGATATTTGTGAGGTTGAAATAAGAGCTAAAATAGCTAAACAGAATACTTGAAAGATCGTCTAAGGAATGGGAAGGGATGTTAGTCCACCACTTGTTGGTACTAGAGGCCGTATATACTGCGCACTCCACAAGTGTTACGGGAGAAGGATATATGTTAGTAAAAATTTCAGTATTGGTAGTATTCGCGCGCGACTCAATATGTTCCGGTTTCAAGATGCTCGAATGCACCACTAAACGCACTGACTTCCCGAGTGAACGTTTCAACAATATCCTACATTGAAGTCTCGGGAAGTTTTGATTCACAGCTCTTATTCGAGGAAACTGAAGAAAAATTTGCAATACTATCGAAATAGAACTGCCATCTCCGCCTAACAGTTTGAACTGCTTTAAGCACTGATGAGCCGAAGGCGAAACGTGAAGAAAGCAGAAATAAAATATGTGCTTTTCTGTACAAACCCAAAAAACCCCAAAATGTTCACACTCTGCGGCGACCAATAGTCAGTCGTCACGTACTAGCCAGGGAGGATATAGCATCTCGGTGCAATATCCAAAAAGTCGTTACATAAATAGTGTAAACTTTGCGTCTGCTTAGCGGTTCAAATTGAACTGTTAGGCGGAGATGGCAGTTCAATTTGAACTACTTTAAGCACTGATGAGCCGAAAGCGAAACGTGAAGAAAGCTGATGAATAATTATTTCAGAAAGTTTGTACATTTTATAATCCATATTTTGATGAATCTCGCATAAAATTCAAGTTTTTCTTGCTTTTTTACTAAATTCACTAAAAATTTTCGAAACTTCTCTCGAAATTATCATAATTTTCTAATAATTTACCAAATACGTTGGTTCTATACCTGCATAAACTATTTCAAAACTGCGGAATATTAGCAAAACAAACTATTATACCAGCTTCAGCATGACTAGGCACAGGAATTCTTTATCGCTTTCTTATGGTAAAAAGTATTAGAAAAACTAAACAACCGCTAAATAATTTTTCGCCAAACAATTAAAAAGTCTTAAATTTTAACCAATGATTTTTAATAATTTATCACGCTATATTCCGCATCACTTTTCAATCGTAAACCAATAACCATCCTGAATTAATTGTGTTGATCTTATTAAGCTGATGTTCTCTTCACTTGTTTTGTGGTATCCTTCGCCGACTTGGCTCTTCACCGGTCGATTGTACATTTGAGCTCCAAAAAACCGAAGGGGAAAACTGAAACAACGAGAACAATCATTGTATTCAAGTTACTAGCAACCGCCGAATGTCTCAGCAACGCGGCGATCTGATGACAATCTTTGTCTGTTGTGTTCCCTCGTTCACATTTCCCCAAAGGTATCCACTTCCACTGTTTCCATTTTCCAGTGAGAAGAAGAGTGAGTTTCACTTTCGTTCTTCAGAAACACAATGTCCGTTGCTTGTATTACCGACTGATCTAATCGTTATTCAAATGCCGACACAGAATTAAGATGTTACAAAACTGACAAACCCTCGTTTGTTTAATGTCGACCACATTGTGTTAGGGGAACCGGCTTGCCGACAGAATAATATCAATTTTATCAATCACGGCTGCATCGTCATCGGTGACAACTCGATTCGTCGTCACTGTCAGTTGGGCTCCAATGCAATGCAAAGCGTGCGGTGGTCTTCCCGTGCGTCGGTTGATCTTTATCACGGTATGATGAAACTCGAAACCGGCATATGTACGACGAAGACGAGAAGAAATTACTCTCACTTTTCTGCTGGAATGGAATCAATGCGGAAGATCTATGATGCCCTCTTCAAGTCGTCGGTCGGCCCCGTGGCACTCGGTGTACAAGGTTATACGCACTGATTGTGGAAAAAAAAACAGAAGACGTAATAATTATTATTCATTGCGGCCGGCAATGGATGCGATAATATGAAGAGATTATGAAATTCGTATCGCACTATCGGCTAGGTTCGTGATATGTATTGGAAAGTTTGGGCACCGGTCGAGTGTTTGTTGTAGTTGATATGTCTTTGTAGAGAGCAGAGTGCAATAGCGTCAATTTTAAGCAGACGTTAATCATTCACGTAATGGATAACAAATAAATAAATTGTAAGAGTCTTTTTTTAATACATTAACTAACTCAAAGTATCCACATAAAATTTGTTTTTTATTGCGATTATAAAGGTTTTAACCTTCGGGCCAGGAAAACAAAGTTGGTTCAATTATAGGTTTGAAGAATTAAATTCACATGATGTAGAAATATTGCACCAGAGTGAGGTGAAATGTTTTGAACTACAACCTGTGAAAGCTATCATTTTTCCATCTTGGTTGAATATTATAATTTATAATTTAAAGCCATTAAGTAGATAAGGATGGACTGTAGTCATTGTACAAACCATTCTTGCGGATGGTTCTGTTCGTCTTGCACTAACCTAACTATCTGTTTTTGCAGAATTTATTCTTGGTAGATGAAAACCGGAGTACGGGTGTGTAATGTCAGAGACATAACTGGATGTCGTGAATACGAATAAAACTGACACGATTTCTTCGAATTCGAATTGATAGCTGATCGATTGTGTGAATTGTGAAATTTTTGACGTCGATTATTTCATTTCGGATTTGCATATTTCATTGGAAGAAACTATCAAGGTGCTGTACAGGATTCATTTCTGCCTTTTAGAAGGACCAAATTGTGGAATTCTCTACGATATTTAGCACAGTTCGGAACATTTTTCTCGAACGATTTTTGCACAGCGAAAAGTGCACGAAGCAAATCAAATTATTTTGTATTTTCACTTAACTGATGATTTTTACCTTCGATTGGCAAAGAAGTAATCTTAATAGTTCTTTAGGTAACATTTAGAGCCATTAGAACGGCTGATTTTATATAATGTGGTCCACTTTTCGGTTTTCGCTTTCTTTCTCTTCAATGAAAACGACCAGAAGATCTGTTGTATGATGCAATCGCTCTTGTTTGAGTTAAAAGTAGCTTTGAGTACAAACCGCAACACATCCGCTCGCAGTGCCAAAAGATGCGAAACTGGTTTAATGCGTCTTCTCGCCTTGACGACCGGAAGGCAAATGAGAACTACGACCTGAGCGTTTGAGGTTTTTAACCACGCAGAAGGTGAGCTCTCCAATTCTGCTGTTTGAATGCGTCTTCTCGCCCCGACGTCTGCTTCCATTCAACGCACAAGAAGAAATTATCGATTTTCCACCACGTTTCCACCTTTTATAACGTTCAGTTGAAGATATGTGACTACCTCAAAATCGTCGTCCTTGCACGAAAAACCCAAGCGAAAGTAAAGAGTTTTTCGCGCTGTTTTTAAATTTTGAGAAAACTTTATATTATCCTAAATTCCTGACCATATTATTGATAAAATAGTGAAAGAATTATGTCGCTGCCATTAATACAAGTCGAGATATTCACGATTAAGTTCTGCCCATTCTTCCGTATGACTAATTTTGAAAAGGCGCCCCATAGTAAAGTAAGTCGTATTCACGACCAAAAAGTTCTAGTCTGATCAGTAATTTGTTATTGGAAATCAATATAAATTTGTTGAAAATAGTTCCTGAACCGTGCCAGAATAAAATTTTACATAAGATATTTTGAAGTGCGAACTGGGAAGCATGGACGATTCGCTCGAAACGCTGCTTTTCATTTAGAAAGGATGATGAGCACAAGAAAAGTACGACTTCATGGAACGTTTAAATAGCTCCTCTGAATTCATAAAACAGTACTCCCGGAATCACGATTTCCTTTCATAAAAATGAAATATAATTTAAAATGTTAATCAGTTTCCACTGTCTGTGTGAACAGCTTGAATAAAATGAGCAGGAAATTTTGAAACGACTTGGGGTTTCAGATTGCCTAACACAATGTATTCATTGTTGGAAATATCTTCGGGTATTCCCTAGAATGTCATCTCGGTTCGCAAACTTTTGCTATATTTATCAACGTCCTCTCAAACTTAATAAAATCTATTAAGTCATTTCATAAGCAGATGATTTAGAGGTATTTTGCAATATGAATTCAATGGTGGATTGCTTCTAGAGATGGTCGGGTATGTAATTCCTTAAACCCAAACCCGACCCTTACCCAATCGAACCCGTCTCGTATCCAACAAAATAAAAAATTTCTACTCGTTCCCAACCCGAACCCGACAAAACATATTTTTTCCGAGCCCGAACCTGACCCAATCAGAATCAAAATCAAAACTGTTTGGCTCCAATGGCACGTTTCCCTAGATATTCGGAGATTTGTGCCTAGTCGTGGCTTCTCATCATTTTCCTGATGGGAAGGGAAGGATAAAAGGAACATGGAAGGGTATTGTGTGAAGTAAGTGAAGTAGGAAAACAGCGCAACACATAAAATAACAAATTGTTCTGCATCCCCGAAAGATTGCTGAACGATCTGCAGGTTCCAAAATTAACATTAAATAAAAACTCCAAACACTGAGAAGATTTATATTTACAAAAATGATAGCATTCTGCATTCCCGGATGAATGTCGAACGAATCACAATATGTATGAGCAGAAGTAAAGGATGCCAAACAATCTACGAAAACCTTTTAAAGTAGAAACAGAAAGGATCCATTTACTCCAGGAAAAAAGATGAACCCCTTTGACTATTGCTTCTTACCATATTGGGTGAGAAACAATAGAAAATCCATCAATTTTGGCTCCGCATACACAGACTCAACCATGTATAGAGAACCAAAAACCCGGATACGTACCGTAATTGCATTCACACAAATCACACGAATAATATTCAGCACACTGTACAGTAGCCATGTGATAGTTCAGTTGGCAATATCCAGTCAGAGCTCGAACCGGAATACGGCAATGGTGTTTGAAAAAATGCAGTCGGCTTTTGTCTGAGCACGAGCTTGCAGTTGACAGTGGTAAAGCTGGTTCAGAACCAAAATGAAATCATCCGTTGCACCAGCTCTAGCCAACTCATGGGCTCATTTCCGGTAATACCAGAATTATTCAAAGCAAAGTCTTGGCATTACATTCCTTTTGTGGAATTTGGCCTTTCTGTTTCAACAGACTTCGCAGCCGATTCTTAGTGTACAGAATCATTGCATGGCTAGTACTATGGATCCTACTGACACTAAGAACCCTTCCAGGCCGGGGCTCGAACATACGACAACTGGCCAGAATACCAGAATTATTACTGTTACCAAATGGTACCCCATTCGTACCCGACCCGAACCCGAGAACTCCTTCAAACCCGACCCGCACTCGACGAAAATTATTTTTTCTGAACCCGAACCTGACTTAAGTCTGTCGGGTATCGAGTTTGAATATCAGAAACTTATTTTTAAACCCGATCCCGATCCGTATACTACAAACATTTTTTGTCGTGAACTTACTTTACTATGGGGCGCCTTTTCAAAACTTACTCCGTACAAGTATGGGTAGAACTTAATCGTGGATATTTCACTCAACAACACTTTTTTTTCTATAAGATATCGGATAATGAATTCAGTTTCAGAATTCTGAAACCAAAATCATGAACTGTATTTTTGATCTGGATTTCGAACCTAAATTTTGCAATGAACGGCATTACACGCTTTAAAACTTGAGATAGCATCGTCGAGGATGGTTTCGTTTTCAGGCCACAACTACAAATCTCTTGCCAAATGACCTTTTTCACAAATTTGCCGGCAAACGGTAGACTTTTTCTTGAATCGCGTTTCTTCGTTTGCGCGCTTGCAACCCACTATTTAACCTACAAGTTGGTTGAGATCGAAAAGATTTTTAAATACTGGATATTGATGACGAACCTTCCATTTTAATCTAATTGTATAGAAATCAGATATTTCTGTCTTGATCTTATTCGATAATATATGTCTATTAAAATATTTTTCGGAATCAACATTCATGAAACTATATTATTGTTATTATTATTTTGTTATTTTAATGAACAAATAATGGTCATTCGACGGGGGATTAAAGTATAAAAAAATACTCAAATTGTCGTTATATTCAGGTTTGAAAAGTAATTTAATAATATTAAAATTATTAACTTGATTACTCTATTTAATTATAGATCAAATTTGAATGGTTTTTCATGTATGAAAACGCAAATAATTTTTAATAAATTTTAAGGTGGTGCTAACCAAATTTTCAAGAAGTAGATAAAGCTTTAGATTGATTGAATGTTACAGATATTTTTTTCCCGCTTCGGAAAACCTAAATAATTATTGTGCCGTACGCCAAGGAGAGTAATTAACCAAATTTCAGAAAACACGACTGGAAAAAATGTAGGGTTTAATATTTCTATAAAATTTTATAAATAAAATATTGGGAGCGTGGACTTATCGGAGAGTTAATTAGCACAGGCTGCGATGCCTATTCTCATGCGACTGAAGCACTCGAATGTCGGATCGTTCGTACATAAATGCGCTAACGAGTTTTTGTGAGAGCAGCTGTAGCTCTTCGCCTGCGCATGGTTGTTTTCTGAGAATGAGAACAAATTTGTCTCAGCGCAATAAAATGAGCGCGTATGCGTAAGGTCTGCTTCTACAATATGTAATATACAGTTCCTATAATTTAAAAATAATTTTTAAACCCACAATCACAATTTTAGGTTTGTTTCCCAATTTTTTAATTCACGGTGTTCGGTTTTTTGATTCACAATCGGAAATATTGATTCACATTGTCGTGCGCACCTCTGCTCTGAACATGAATTTGTGATCTGAGTGCAGAATCTGAATTCTGAACCTAAAATCGGGACTTCGATTCTGGACCGGAATTCTTAGTCTGGATCTGAATTCTGACAGATTTCTGGATTCTGGAATTTGATTTTCAACCAGGACTTGGACTTTGGTTCTGGCAGTGGCGTACCGAGGAAAATTGATGTTGTTTGGCCGCCTCGGAGCTGTGATTTGACGCCGTTAGTATATTATCTTTGGGGGGCTGTCAAAGATAAGTGTTATGTGGACAAGCCAGAGACAATTCAAGCCTTGAAGGACAACATTCGTGCGGCCATAGCTGAAATAAAGCTGCATACAATCGAAAATGTACTAAAAAACTGGACCGACCGTATGGCGTACTGCAAGGCCAGCCGAGGCAGCCATTTGAATGAAATTATATTCCACAATTAACCGGAAGGATTGTACTCTAATATGTAAAAATAAATTTTGAAATCGGATGAA
This sequence comes from Malaya genurostris, assembly GCF_030247185.1. Lineage (NCBI taxonomy): Eukaryota > Metazoa > Arthropoda > Insecta > Diptera > Culicidae > Malaya > Malaya genurostris. The sequence goes on along the minus strand of NC_080572.1, from coordinate 91,225,701 downwards.
CCGTTTGTGTTTTATTGCATGTTTAAAAAAAAGTTACATGGCGGACCCTGTATATATTTTTGTCATGAATACATTTTACTCAAGGTCTTGCTTAGAAAGATTTTTTAAGTATCGAAGCTCACTATGTGCGACTGATTGCTCGCCTGTTAACAATTTTGAGTTTACTACCCATTGAAAAACTGTAGGGACCAGTTTGGGAATCACTGGATTAAGCAATCAAACATCTGAATATCTGTGAAAAGAGGCGGTGAGATTGAAAGCATCAAATTATGGTCTACGTGAATTATAAACGATTATTCAGGGACATTATAAAAAATCCGCCAATTCTTTGAAACTGGACAATAATTCCTTCAAGTATGCAGAACCTTATTGATGGATGGCAAAAAAATCACTTTGGTTTTAGTGGTTCCCAATTTTCGTTTCGAATGTAGCGAAAGTCGATTGAAAAACTCTGTTTCGATCGAGATATATGGATTTCTAAAAAAAGATTTCGTTGAAAATATCAACGAATCGTGTCTGAACTCTTAGTCATGAACTATGCCAACACTTTTAGTATCTTCCACGAATTCAAAGACAGTTTGTGCGCCATGAAAGTAAAGTAGAATAAGTTCTTCGATAAGTATCCTTAGGCCATACACAGTACCAAAGAAGTCTGCAAGATGTATAAAAGATCCTAAATAAATTAAAGTAATAAAAAGCACACGCATGTGATGTCTACATAAATTTACTCAACTGCAAGCTGCAAATCCCTCTTAATTATGGTTTCAAATCTTTTACAGATGAATTGCAAAACTTAATCGCACCTTCTGCCATAATCACATGTAATTTATGAGCATCTACTGCAACGCAACGCTGTGGGAGCGTACGCTTGGATCACGTACCAGAACAAACAGATCGACTGCATAGGGGGTGGTTTACCTATTCTGCAAAAAAACTGAACAATATGTGATAGAAATGCACAAACTTTGTAATTCATTTTCCTTCAAAGAAAACCAAATTTCTAACAAGAACACATCAAACAGAATTTTTAAAAGTCTAAAGCTGAAAAATTGATTTCTAACACGAGAAAACAATTATCGAAGGACTTGGTGAAAATAGACCGATCGCCCTATTCGATGATTGTTCCAAACTCTGTACCTATCTTATAGGACTCTGTACCTACGCTCCTACGTGCCTATTCACGCCTAATAAATTACTATGTCTTCTGAGCGGACTCTTTTATGTACAGCAGAGTAGCTTCATTTTAATAAGATCTCGGCACACCGATTGCGTGCTGTGCAACGTCCGGCAGTCGCGGAGAGTTTCGCGCCTTCTTCACGAATCTCAGTGTAGGGAAGGACATTGCCGCGGGTAGTTAGATGCAATAGCTTGGAGTTGTCTGCATGTCTTTCAAACAACCAACGGACACATATGACTCGGCAAAATACACACACACTCAAACGTACACACTTTAGCCTCGATCCGGATACACAACCGGCTAATCAAGCTTGCGATGGCCCCATCTTCAGTGGCGACGACCACCGGCAAAAGGTTGCAGGCTAAGCGCTTGAATGCCATTTCGATTCCGATCCGCTGAGATGTGGTGCCGAGCTGTGCTGACGATATATGGCCACCTTGTTGGAGCACAGCAATTAATCGGTCACCACACATATACGGAAAATTAAGAAATATTCCATTAATAATGGCAGTCCGAACATCGCGTATGACTATCGACAAACGTGTGATGGCATAATTTGCTGTATCGGCCGTCACCGTCACCAGTGCTCTTGGAGGTGCGCATATGGAACGAGGTTTTTACTCGGTTCAGTTGATAACTCATACAATTTTGAGCTTCGGGGATTTTCGTTGTTTAATTAGTGGAACTGAGTTGGGATTGGTTTGTTGCAAATTTTACATGCAATTAAGATTTATAATTAACGCATATTTATTCCGACTCACGCGGAAATGCATCTTAGTGAGAAACAAAGCTAACTGAACTCGATCCATCGATTTTTCCCGAAAGTGCGTGATTAGTTGCGACTTGCCCAAACTGCTTGCTTTTCAAGCGAGGATACGACATTATTTACCAGGGTTCTTCCTCGATGTTTTACCCCACATATTACACACATGTTTTCTGAACAGTCAAATATGTTAAAATACCAACACGGTTTGGCATTACTGTGTAGCAAGTTATTCGTAGGTACAACACGCCTGTGAACTGTGACGAGACTGAGACTTGCACGCGCTCAGCCAATCCTCCTTCGAAGCGTAAATGTTTTTTTTTGTCGACGAATAAAAGGTGTGTGCAACGAATAACGGTAGATTTGTGCTACACTTGCAAATAATATGAGAAATGTAGAAGTATATGATTTTGTTTCCAACATTCCCTCTCTTGCTCTCCTTGTGGCACCTGCCCTACAAATCGTATAATAAGCCAGGTTACTGGGTCTTACCGTGCCTTACTCTACCTATTCGACACTTACATTGGCAGTGGCGCTTGTAAACATAAACCGAGGCAGCCGCTGTCAAGCCGCCATACAGTTAGGCGCGTTAGCTGCATGCTTCAGAAAGGGAAAGTTCATTTACTCCTGGCGGTAGAGAAGGCTTGAACTGGTTCTTTGTCTCTATGATCATTCATGAGAAAAGTTACCTACGATGTTTAACAGTGAGATGAGATCATTTTTAATTGTATCTTTGCGTAAATCTAAGTTTTGTTCCTACGATTAGCCACTCCATTCGGATACTTCAACCACTAAAATTAATTCGATTTTAATCAATATCATCTCCCATCCTCTACACTCTACTCATCAAACTTGGTACTATCAATTTTGCCTGTGGTTTTGTTGCTTTTTTTTGAATAATTTCCTATAACTACAGTTCTGTTTTGATAGTTTAGGTATGTAAAATTGACTCCGTTGGCTTGGTGCTGCTCCAACACTTTTTGAGCGTGGTGACTGGCCTGCTTGACAAGCCAACTCCAAGTTGATCCTTCGTGTTTGTTTGTGAATGGCAACAGACGCGTTTTAGGGCACTGATTGATGGTTCCGAGAGAGAGAGCAACCCGTTTTACTACATTCGCAAATCGCCTGTTAGATCAGCAACTTTTGATGTGGAACACATCTTTATTTTCTATATATAGAAGTGCAAATTAGAAATTCAAGGGAAAATACCTGTGTTTTGTCTACTATAAATCTAAGACACTATGCTGGCGCACTCAATATCCCTAGCGGATTCGGTTCTGGAAATATGAAGAGTACCTATACTTTCAGACTTTCAACCCGTTTTTCAGAGCGACGATGTAAAAAAAACCTTTTTCAATCCAACTAGTGGTGAAATGATAGCTTTCTCGTATTACTCTTAACGGGGCTACCACGTTTGGCATAAAGTCGTTCGGCATAACACCGTTTTGCGTAACGCCGTTTGGCATAATGATAATTTGGCATAATGGTCATTTGGCATAATGGTCATTTGGTATAACAGCCATTTGGCATAACAGATGAACATGCTACTTAATGAAAATTGATTATATTTACTGAAATTTTGACAGGTCTAATGCGGCTACGCCCCATCGCTTTTAATGACCTGCTGTCCGACCTCGCTGCCACTCGTTCGGACTTAACTGAGGGATAGCTCCTAGCTTTGGGTAATCCGGACATAGGTGATTTCTGCGGGGGCGCTTCCGACGGCGGGTCGCCAGTGCACTCTCGACCTGAATCATCTATGACGAACAGAAGATTAAGCTAGCACTAAGTGAGTTGCTTATATAAAGTGACAGTGTGCTATTTACTACAGAATTTTGAAAATATAAAATAATAATACTATTTCTCTTAATATTATCGAAATATTCGGACCGAACATAAAATTCACATATTTCGTTCGAGTTCTCCTTGCAAAACATCGCTCGATCGAAAAACAAACGAAAATTTACATTAGATTAAAATATTGCGAATCCAATTATTATTATGACAAATGGCATTATGCCGAATGACCATTATGCCAAATGGTCATTATGCCAAATAACTGTTATGCCAAATAACCATTATGCCAAACGGTATTATGCCAAATGACCTTATGCCAAACGGGCCGCCCCCACTCTTAACATCATAAATATAACTGTGGAGTTCGCAAAAAACAACTGTTCATTGAAAAGAAATAGCAAAATTTGTTCGGACAAAATCTACAAATCCTGTTGAACCTGTAGTTCTTGAACCGGAAGTAGTATTCACAACAAATTTAGAAATTCCGTATGAAGCTGTAAGGCTTTTCCTTTGAACCTATAAGTTTGTGAAAATCGATTTGGCAATCTTGAGGAGAAGTGACTGAGATCTTTTTGGCAGTTTTTGATCACTATTTCCAATACTTCGGAAACCGGATTCAGATGACCGGAATAGCCGAAGTTGGTTCGTTTGCCAGCAACAATTATGATCTCCAAATTGGAACAGTTTTGAACCAAGTTAAATCTAGACTTACTATTTCATGATATATTTCGGTTAAAACAATTAAACGAATTTTAACAAACGAACTGTTACTTTTGCATATTTAAGACAAGCTAAACAGCATGAATCAGGAGCATAAAACATGTAGTAGGATTTTTATTATTATTGTTATAATTGACATCACAACACCACCGGAACGGTATTACTGCTCCACCGGCTGTAAAAAATGTTTTAATATCGCGAAGCTTGAAATTCCGATGAATGTTCATTTTTTCAAATGAATTTCAATTTATTAACATTCTTTTATCCTTTTGGTCGCACCTATCATAGAATAGTTAAAATTTTTATCAATCGCAGCACCGTCTTTCACCAAAATCACACACCAGTAGCAGACATTCGTAACTGTTTCGTTTTCTTTATAGCGTATACGAAATAAAACAAAGCACGCATCGTTCGTATTGTGTTTTCCTCTTTCACGTTTCACTAACCGGTGTTGTATATGGGGCATTCCACACAAAATCAGCCACCCAAATTTTTTTTCATCTAACGATTTTTTTTTACAATGAAAGCCACTTATGGCGTTTCGAATAACGAAGGCGTAAATCGCAAATTATTCCTCTTTCGTCACTCTTAAATTTTCTTTTTCACATTTTAAAAATATGAAGTTTGTTTTCGAGCAATGAAATACAAATGTATGTGCAGCTCAGCCATAGCCGAAGCAGAAAAAAAGTCAACGCCGGAGAGCTCAGATTGGTCGGATCTGCATAATGCAGATAGCCTTTTAAGCCCGTATTCGAGCGAATTGCGCTGTGGTACGCTCCGCGCGTGCGGGTCGCATTTGAAAAATTCCCTGCTCCGAAAGTATTGATCATTCCACTCTGAAACTTTGCCAAGGCTTCTTTTTTCAACAAAAAAAAAACAGAAAAAATTAGGCCCAAGTTTGAAATTTTTTTAATTCGTTTATTAATTATTAACTATTTTCATTATCACTATTTTTCACCTGGAGCTGTAAGCGGAATATATTCAACAGTTGCACTATTTATGTACCATTTAATTCCACTATTTCACTGTCACGTTATTACACTTTCACAAAGTCACTATACTTTAATGAAGCATAACAAACGTTAGTGTATCGGTTTTATAAGTTTGTTTGAAAGAATGCTGTAATGCTGCTCCTTTTATACGAAATGTTTTATTGTCAACTGGTAAAACGGGAAGAAACAGGTTAGTAACAAACGGGTTGGACGGTAGTTTGATTGTCAGTGGAGGGCAACAAACTGAAGAAGTGGGATATTAGGAGATTAAGTATTACCTAAATCTATTTGTATCTTCTGTGTCGGTAATAGCTTGAATAGCCAGGAGGGCTTATTTCCTTGGTCACGATTCAATAAAGAAATGGAGTTATTTTTGAAGATTTCTAAACTTTCAGCTGTGTCTAATTTCCATGGGTTGGAAATTTGTCTTATGATTTTTATGTCGTTGGTAGTGAGTTTATGATCTTCAGAAAATGCATGTTCAGCTACTTTTGACTCGAAATGATGTGGTAGTCCTTTCTCTAATTCTTTAGATGCTTTCGCTATTTCAGCGACGTGCTCTTTGAAACGGATGTCTAGAATTCTCTTTGTTTGTCCAATATATATTATATCACAATGAGAACACGAGATTTTGTATACCCCAGAATTTTTCAAATTATCCGTAGGACCTTTTGTAGAACCTAGCAAATTTTTCAATTGACAGTTCATGCTGCTGAATACTAAATACAAACCAAATTTATTTAGTTTTGATTTCAAAGGATGTGCAATGTTTGGATTGAAGTCTACCGATATTCTTTTTAAATTTTCCGATCGGGGAGGCAGAGTTGTAAGTGATTATTTTTTCAACAATCTTAATTTTTTGTCGAGGATTGTTTGGATTGAACGCTCCGGATATCCATTGAGCTTTCCAATTTCGAAAATAAAGTTTTTCTCTTTTATTGCAGCATCTCTCTTAAGGGTTAAGGTCAGCATTCTGTGAATCATATGGTGGAAAGCTGCCATTTTGTGTTGGTGGGAATGATTAGAAGTATTTGGTATCCTCATTGTCTATAAAATATTTTATTCGAATCTTAGTTTGTTCGAATCGTTTAAGCCGTTTCCGAGAAAATTGAGTGCACATGTTTCTCTAATTTTTACGTATTACCTTGTTACTCCGGAACCGGAAGTCGGATCCAAATGAAGTTAAATAGCAAGCTATGGGACAAGAAGACTTTTCATTTGAACCTAAGTTTATTTGAATCGAAGTTTGCCATCTCTGAGGAAAGTGAATGACAATATTATCAATTTTTTTGGCGCAAATTAACCTGTACTTCCGGACCCGGTGTCGGACCTTTTATTTGAATCTAAGCTTGTGAAATTTGGTTCAGCTCTCTGAGAAAACTGAGTGACATTATTTGTCACATACACATACATATACACAGAGACATTTTGCGATCTCGACGAACTGAGTCGAATAGTATATCGAGCTCGGCTCTCCGTTCAAAAGTTGGTTTTTACAGTGATTTCATAAGCTTTCTATATGAGACAGGCAAAAACACACTTGTGACACTTGAGACTCTGCACTGAACTAGAATAGGAATGAACTTTTAGAAACATATTATGCGGATTGTTTCAAAGGAATAAGTCGCGTTCTCCTTCTTTTTTTGGGGTATATAAAAAGGTTAAAAATAAACTAACGATGCAATTTTTTTTAGTTCCACTTGAAGCTATATAACAAAAGATCTGAAAAGTCACGGGCACGATTTTTTGGTTCAAAATTAACTTTATTCATCAACGTAATTTCCATCAAGAGCAACGCAATCATTCCAGCGCCGCTGTAACATTTCAAAATCACTTTTGTAGAACGATTTATCTTTTGCCTCAAAATAGGCCTCAGTTTCGTGCGATATTTTTTATACCGGTGCGCCTTTTTTCAGGTCTGCGAACAGTCAGTAGTCGCTGGGAATACGGTGGAAGTTGGAGCAATTCGAAGTTCAATTCGTGCAAGTGGACAGTTGCTGTCCACTCAGATGACGATCGCTTTGATTCTGAAGTGAAGTGATGAATCCATGTGTCATCCATTGTCACATATTGACGTGAAAATTCCGGTGTGTTACGTCATGTCCGAATCATCAACACGTTCTCGTTTTTGGTCAACAGTGAGCAAACGCGGCACCACTTTGAACTAGAACTAGAAGGATCACAAAAAAACAAGAGTTGTTATAAAACAGTTGTTTTCTTGATTTCAGTTATAAAAAAAACGATTCCAGTTTGTTTGGGAAAAGAAGATTTTCATTTGACTACATTTGCGAGAAAATATATTTCCTAATGTTCAGTAAATATAAGCAACATCATTGCAAACGTCGACGACGATTTATGTAACTAAAATCTTCAAAGCATCACTGAATGTTGGATCAAGGAGTTGCCCTAGGGTACACACTTTTACTTCCTATGGTTGAAGGTATTCCCCTTTCATAATGTAGCATTGTCAATGATGCAATAAGTGAGCGGTGTTTTTATCCTACTAAGGGTGACAAGTTTTAAGATTCAATTTGAGTTCAATGCTTTTGTGAAATATAGGAGAATATTCGTTGAAGCGTTACTAATTTATAGTATTTATCCGACAGTTTAAGTAGCTCTACATCATCTTCAAGGAATTGTGCATGTCGCTATGTCCGACAAAACTTTTATATTGAGGGAAAAACAAGACACTCTTGTTTTTTTTTTTGGTTATTCTGTTAGGTTGAAATAACATGGTCATTCCTATATCTAATTAGTATAGTGTTCTAACTTTTTGTGCGGAGTTAGGATTTTTAAGTAAACAAACTTCTAACGAAATCGGAACGAGTATTAAATGTTTCATTTCTCTTCATTTTTTATAGTGTAACTTAAATTAAACGTAGATGTATGTCCAGGTGTAGATTGGCTTTTTGTTTAATCAAAACAAACCAATATGTTTTTGGTAGGTATAACTAGTAGTAACCACATTGAGAGTACAAATTAATTCGATCCGTTCGCTAGTTACTACTTTTTCCCACCTCTCAGGCAATCGTCGAATTTCATCACGGAAAAATGTCTCGACTTTTTAGGTTATCCAAGTTTGAAGCCAATGTTCGATTTCTGCGAAAGAAGTAAACTGATGACCTGCCAGATCGTGCTGCATCCGTCGGAACAATCTGCAATCAGAAGGAACGGGTGCCCCACTGTTTTTCACGACTTTTGCGACATAAGACCGAGCGATCTCATACAAACGGATCATCGATGTTTGGTTCAGCAAATTAACAAGTTAGCCTATTCTAAACTGGCAACTTTACTACTTTGTTATTTTCGTTTTTTTACTGCTATTTTTCTAGTTATATATATCACCATTAGCAGAGTTGCTTGTAGGTAGATTGAGTGATTCGAATTGAATTATTTTCCAATCATTCCTTCAATCCTTCATTCCATTGTTAATGTAGCAGTAACTCAAATTATTCCGGAGCTCATATACTAACTTATATCCCTTTCAGTGGTTTTTCGAAATATGATATGAGGAACCAGCATATAAACCTGATATTAGTCCGTGGCAAAGCAAACAATCAATAACTTTTATAAAGAAATTTTATGAATCTAGTATTCTAGGTCTGTTTATAGAAATATACCCAGTTAAATCATCTGAAATTATTGCGATGGGAATCAAACTTGTGACTCCAAGATACTCTACATACCACATACACCATGAATACTTAACTCGACCGTCTTTTTCCTGTTAGTACAAGGACAGACAGTCTCATATCTTAAGTTTGTTGAACATGTGTAAATATAAATAAGCAAACTGAAAACTAGCACTGAGCTCTGGTTCCCAGAATGGAGTAAACAGCAAAGTTTTCATGAAAAATTCAGGAAACACATTTGGCAATTATATATAGACAATAGATATGGTATATTTGTACAATAAATAAGCCCAAACAAGTTTTTCCAAGTCTGAATTTCCGAAAAAATATTTTCTCTAGTCATCTAACAGTTGAGCTCAAAAATCCATTCGCCTGCTTTGTACAACCTATAAAGTTTGTTACTTAGCGGATCAGAAAAAACTACTGCTCGAATGCCCCTAATCCTTGACCAGAGCCACAGGGACCGTCTGAGGTGGCTCCAAAGATCTCTTGTCACTGGCAAGCTTAAGCGTGAGATTCGAAGGCTCAAGGACACTATGACACCAATCAAACCCATTGGGTCTACAGCAATTATCACTTCTTTATTACAACTCTACTCGCAATTTTGTTCGTGTGTGAGTGTTGTATGTACAGTGGGGTCTCGTACAACGCGGATTCGGTTTTGCCGGTATTCGTTGTTGCCGGATTTGTTATTGCCGGAAAACCGCGATTAACGGAACCCAGAGCATATGGGATTTCGACTGATTGGGGCTGTGATCGGTTATCTCGCTTCGGTCGACTTGTTGTAGATACTAAGACCAACAATTTAGTGTAGTTTGACAGACAATTAGTTAAGAATTGTTCCGCTTTGAAAAATGCATGATATAAATCATTCGCTTAACACAGACAAAACGATTTGAGCTTCAAGTAACTCGCAAATTATAGTATTTTGAAGAATGCGAGAATTCAAAGTTTGTCAAACAGCAAAAGTATTAACGCGGATTTACTCCATCAGATGTAGCTAGTGTGCTTGAATACAAATATAAATTATCAGAATTATGTTCTTATAAAAAAAACTAAAAGATATAGAGCGGTTTTGTTGTTAGAAATGCTATAGTTTACATTATGAAAACTATGTTAGTTAGGACTTTCCCACAGAATGGCGCTAGTGTGATCACAATATTACAATATAACATTTATTATGTGATATCTTTAAAACCTGATGATATAGATTGGCGGTGTTTTCGAAAAGAAAGTAGAGGAGGTAAAAACAGATTAAATAGTGTGAGCAGTTGTAAAAATTTTTCTCACTTGGTGACGCTGGTGTGCAATTCTGGGTTGGAAATTCCTGTAATCTTGATTTATTTTGATTTATTATGATCGTTTTTCAAACTGGTTAGAAGATTGAAAAAAGCTTGTGTGTGATAATTTAAGAGCAGTGTATCTTCCTCAATATTGCTTGGGATATCAAAAAGTATTCGATAATATGAACAGTAGTTCAGTATTCGAAAAAAAGGTTGCGGTATTGCGATCATGATAACTTAGAAAGCTATTTTTTGGGAAAATTATATTTGTTTGTTTCGTGATTTATACTAGTTGACGGTAGAGATTTCTTCTACCATGTTTGTGAAGGAATTACTAGCTGTCTTGATAAGAAATATGATTACTTTTATGGGATTTCTCAAGTTTCGAAATATGCGATTTTTATATAGTTTTCTGAATTTTTCGGTTTGCTAAAATAGCTGTTATTTCAGAGGATTCGGAGCATGATGCGAACTCATGTGCTTCCCTTCGCTATAAAATGATTTTGTGTCATGCGATTCTTTAACAAATCTTCTAAGCATACATCCTACGCGACGCTATCGTAATTGTGTTAGGTTGCTGTCAGAGTGAAAGCGTCACGCGAAGCGTCTGGACGCGCGTGTGAGCTAGTTACATTTGATCAAAACAAACCTGTCAGAGTGAATGCGATGCGAAAACAGTACATCGCATTGAATCGCTTCGCTTCGGTCCGCGTTCCGCGCTCACTCTGACATCAACCTTAGAGTGTTTCTGCAGAATTACTTTCTCGCATACATACTACCATATACTAGTTGAGTCGCGTGCAAGAGAGAGAATAGATTCTTTCTTCGTTTCATTTGGTTTTTATTTATTAACAAAAGAACTCATTGATTAAATGGAAGAACGATCAGAGTGAACAAAACTAATCACAAATATAACTTACTGTACGATTAATAATTTGAATAATATCTTCATTTTCGACTATTTTTGATACTATTTGTTATTTAAATAAATTCAACCTTCCACAACAATTCCTAAAACTAACATTAGCCAATGATTTTAAAATAATTAATCCTTTCAAAGATCTGGGTAGTACCAAATTCTCGCAGAAACAGTTCGATTTTTTTCTCCTATTGATGCGGTCTCAATAGAATGATTTTGAATGCATCAAAATAATTCGTAAATTCTTTCTATCGCAAACGCTCAACAGTCGTATTCGACCATATCGATTCCCGAAATGTTTTCAAACGGAATTCGACCGTAGAGGATTTGAGAGTCCTGTTGTAAACAAAACTTAATTTTGAGGATAACATCAAATACATAATATTCGAAGTACTAGGGTTTACAATTAGTATCACAATGACCTTTAAAAACATGTATTGTCTAAAGGCACTATATTGTGATCTGTTTTGCGATTCTTGAAAATGGTATTGCCTTTTTGGCTCTTTATTGTTAACTCGACATCCACCGCGTCGAAGCCATTTAGAATAAACTTCTTCGGTTTAACGATTTTGTTTTAGGCTTTGTTAAGACGTAAAGCCGTCTTGAGCTAGTTTTAATATGATCAGTATCTAACGGGGAAACAGATTGGAAAACCGACATGTGAACACAATGATGTAATGAAAACCGCGAAAATGTTAGCTACGGGTTCGAGTCCCGTCTCTGCGGTAACATTTTCGCGATTTTCATTACATCATTGTGTTCACATGTCGGTTTTCCAATCTGTTTCCCCGTTCTTCGGTTTGCTTTTCGTCGTTTCCCTTGCAGTGATCCCTACAAACTTTCCAGCTATCAGGAGTGTTATAAGTTTATCGATTTTTACATTTTATCAGTTCACCGAAATATGTCTTTGGTCGTTTACGTATCAGCTTTTGTAACAATCTCGAATTGATTATCCGCACTTGTAACAAAAACTGAATGTAGAGATTTGCTGCCTGATGAAGAGTGAGAATGAAATTTTCGCTCCATAGGGTTTTCCCTGTTCAATAAAAAAGGTTTAATTTAAATAAAAAATAAAATGAAACTATATGAGCAATATATGTCACATTTTGTGTACTTAACATTATACATAATTGTATAAATAATCAAAACATTAAGTATGAAATTTGAGTTTGAGATTTCAGTTGTCGATAGCTTATCCATCTTAATACTTTAGTAACTTACTAACGCCTTCAAGAAAACCAGTTTAAAATCTGTCTCTCCTTCATCAACTTATTCAAAAACTGATCGATAAGATCACTCTCATAAACAAGTATGGTATTCAGTTACAGAAGATCACATTGTAGATACAATAGGAACTGTTTCGTCAATCATTCAATAGATACTAGCTAACCCGTCGAACTTCGTCTCGCCCAAAAACTATTTGTTCGCATTTATGTGTTCGAAGAGCAGAATGGTCAAACGACTAAGTGGTTAACGTTTTGTCGTGAATACGACTTACTTTACTATGGGGTGCCTTTTCAAAATTTACCCTCTGAGAGAGTGATAAGTTTTTGATCGTGAATAACTATTGTTGCATTTAATGAATCAACATAATTCTTGCGACATGCCATCGGAAATATGATCACAATTTTATGATAAAATTTTCAGTTTCGTGACATAGTCTCAAATAATTCAAAATTAAACTTTTCTGAAATGTTTGGTATAAACGAGTATCAAAGAGAATAATTCATATGGCGCGTTTGCCTTTCTCGTATTATGAAAGCTCATAACTCAGTGATCTGTGGAAGGATTTATATAATCTAACTACCAATAGAATCGAAATTTTTCAACTTAAACGTGTATAGCAAAAGCATTGAAGTATTTCAATAGTACACTATTGAAAAACCTGTCTCATTTGACCCATGTCAACACCAGCCAATCAGAACGCGTTCTAAGGAAGAGAACAAAATATCTGCTGCTGTACAACAAATCGTCCGAGAAAAATGTTCCGAAAAGTGGTGAATATCGCAGTGAGTTCCTCAATTTTGTCCTTCTGAATGCTAGAAACGAATCCCTACAGCATATTGATAGTTTTTTTCAATAAATTATGCAAATCCGAAATGAAATAATCGACATTAAAATTCTGTATGCTATTTTTGTAGCCGTTAGGACCGCCCATTAGTGAAAAAGCTACAAACGAAATCACATAAAAGAAAATCTCTTAACAAATATTGAATCAGTTTGGATTCTATCGCCACTGCGAGCAGATGTGTTTTGTGTCGTCTGCACAGCTAGTTTCGCTTCCGACAAGAGCGATTACGTCACAGCTGCCAGTCTTTGCATTGGGAAAAAAACAACGGTGGGGAGCATTACACAATATCAGCCGTTCTAATGGCTCTAAAAGTTTTCTAAAGAACTATTAAAATTTGTTGTTCGCAAATCGAAGGTAATTATCCTCAGTTTAGTGCAAATCAAGAACAGTTTGGTTAGATTTGTGCACTTTTCGCTGTGTGAAATTCACAGTAATCGAGATCAAGTGAGGCTCTCTTTGTTTTTGCGAAAAATGTGAAAAAGGGGAATACTTGCATAATTCATACAATTGATATTCGGAAGTGTTAAGGAACATATCAGTTGTTTTCGTATTCACGACATCCAGTAATGTCTCTGACATTACCCACCCGCCTTTTTCTCCAATATTTTGCTGATTATTTAACTGCTGATTACAATCAACGGAATTCGACACACATTCGCTTTAGCCCAAAAAAAGAAACATCACCCAAAATTAATGTGAACATGTGTACAGCTTTTAAGCATCGATAATGTTTTCTAAAAACTTGTTCTGTACCTTCAAGTTGCCAAAAATTACCACACGTACTTTAGAGTTCTAATAAAGTGGATATTTTTAGATACGAAGGAACTTCTGGTGCCTTGGAGAGACCAACTTGGAGAGAACCAACTTACCAATTTAAGCATTCTTCTCAGCAAGAATGGCTTTTATTGTATCAAAGAACGCTCTCTAGCAACTCTTCACACGATTCAATCAGTGCCATCAAAGAGAGACGAATATCATCTCAGTAACAAAACACCTGCATGGTCCATTTAACACAGAATGGACACCAGTGCGAAAACGATTTTCTCTCGATAACCCTTCTGAACATCACTGGTTAGCACGTTGGGGTAGGGATTCGCTCTGAAGCAATTCTCGTTTTGCGATCCGATTCTATACGGGCAGTGGATAATTGTAATAGAATCATTTTACTATTGTCGCCAGGCCCGTACCCAGGATTTCGTTTCGGGAGGGGCCCAAAGATAAAAAAAATAATGTTACTGAAGATTGCTTATGTACCTAATTTTCGGAGTGCCTTTTACGGGTGATTTTAACAGACACTTTAAACTTTTCCACTTGAACTGTTATTGTATTACATTTCTTTACGTCAACTGTCTTGTTATTTCTGTAACAAATGTCTGAAATCTTCTAAATAATTATATATCTGTTTTTGATTTCGGGAGGAGCCAGGGCCCCTCGGGCCCCCCCTCTGGGTACGTGACTGATTGTCGCCTATTCTAACTATGTACATATAACTTCGGCATAAGTAAAAAAAAACATTACATTCCTTTTGTGGAATTTGGCCTTTCTGTTTCAACAGACTTCGCAGCCGATTCTTAGTGTACAGAACCATTGCATGGCTAGTACTATGGATCCTACTGACACTAAGAATCCTTCCAGATCGGGGCTCGAACATACGGCATAAGTTGTGTCTATGAAAATATTTGTGAATGTTCAACACAAAGGTTTCGAAATATTGTAACCTAGTATGAGAATCATCAAGTTGATTCATTGGTTCGATTTTCTGGGATAATTGTCAAATTGCGATTATCCCTTGTTAAATTCCACACAGCGCCAATTATTGCAAAACTGTATCTATTTTGGTAAGGGCCGTGAAATACTCAAAATATGAGATGGAGCGAAAAAATGTAGAAAAAATCTTTCACGGTTCATGCATTGAGAGGCAGTGAGTTCTTGTAGCATCATCTACCAGATTGAAGATGTTGTATACAATTTAGAGAAATAGTATCAATCCATCTTGAATATTGATATCTAATTGCCACTTATTATGTGCGCTTCGTGTAATCTAAATCATTCGAAAGCAAAATGCAAGAAAAATCTCTTAGTTTGACTTCAGCGCTTCTAGAGCACAAACTTTTTGTTGATTCCCAATGACCAATAGTATTCATCTGACTCCATTACACACATTCTGGAATTCCACCAGTCATTTAGTAGGCAACAATGTTGATACCCAATTAAGCACGTGGCTCGGAATGATGAACCACATGAATCAAGCATGCACATCACACAAATCAACTCGTTGCGCGCCAAAAGATTCTTTCAACGATCTAGTATTCCTTTCTTCGACGGCCAAACACTTATGCATCTCGTTATGCGCCAAACACCTATCAATGATCTAGCAATCATTGGCGACTTTTTCAGTAGAAAATTCCATTGTCCATACAAAATAACTTTATTGGTTTTTCCCACTTTTCCGGTAAGTTTTCCTAATTTTTTTGATGTACGAACCCGGTGGGGGTAAAAACTGATCAAACAAAAAAAAATCATCTTAATCCGTCCATCCGTTCTTACGTGATACGATTACAAAGAATGATCTCTGCATTTATATATATACTAGCTGACCCGTCGAACTTCGTCTCGCCTGAAATTATTTTTTTAAATTTGTGTTTTAGAACAGCAGAGTTGCCAAACGTTAATGTTTCTTTTTATTATTTTACTAATTACTTGGCTTACAATAAACGAATTACGACAAATTCATATCCAACACAATAACTTCGTCCCGAAGAAGAAATATCATCAAGAATTATGGTGGATATGTTCAATGCTTTTGTTACGCAAAAACTAAACAAATGCACAGTTTGCCATCTCATCCTTCGAGTCAGTGTATTAAACAGAGATTGTAGATCTCTCTCAAATTAAAGATTTGACATGTGGGATGTTGGATTGGATTGAATCATATCTGACTGATCGTAGTATGACCGTGAGAATTGGCGACTGCGTTACTCCATCATTCATTGTGAGCTCTGGTGTTCCTCAGGGAGGCCATCTAGGACCATTCATATTTCTGCTATATCTAAATGATCTGAATTTCGCATTGCAATGCATGAAGCTATCATTCGCCGACGATTTCAAACTGTTTCATCTCATCAAATATCTGAAAGACTCAAGCTTCTTGCAGTCACAGTTGGATGTATTTTCTAACTGGTGCAACGTCAACAGAATGGTTATCAACACCTTCAAATGCTTCGTTATCTCCTTCTCTCGTAAACGAACCACGATCATGTATGATTACACTATTTCGCAAGCTGTACTAAAACGGGAGACATCAATTAAGGATCTAGGAGTGTTATTGGATTCAAAACTTAGTTTCAAAGATCACATAGAATATACCCTCTCTAAAGCATTAAAGATGCTAGGATTCATCTTTCGCATCTTAAAAAAATTCAATAACATATACTGCCTGAAATCGTTATATTGCGCTCTAGTTCGCGAGTATGCTGTTGTTGTTTGGGCACCATATTATCAAACAGATAAGCTACGCATTGAAACTGTTCAGTGCAAGTTCATTTGTTTTGCTTTGCGTCGCCTGCCCTGAAGAGATCCATTTAATCTTCCAAGCTACGAAAATCGTTGTAGACATACACTTCGATTTGCTATCTGTCCGCCGTGATACACAAAAAGCTGTTTTCGTCGCGGACCTCATCCAATCTCGAATTGATAGTGCAGATTTCCTACAACAGCTAAGTTTTGACATTCTTCGGCGTAATTTGCGGTTTAATCCCTTTCTCAGAATTCCTCGTGCTAGAACTAACTATGGCTTCATTGAACCATTTTCGAGTATATGTCGCGTATTCAATACTTGTTCTGATGAATTTAATTTCAATTTATCTCGTAACGTCATTAAAACCCGTTTTCTCCAAATCTTTTCCCGCTAGTTTATTTAGGATAATTAGTCAATATGAATAGTTGTTAGCAGGGTTGCGAACGGTACCGGAGAATGACACGAAACAGCAGACAGTCAAACCGCACAAATGGTAGCTGTCGCCGAATGAACTTTGCCGTGACTGCAGCGGATAAAAATGTCATAGCTCTCATGACATTTTCTCTCGTGGATGTACCCGTATGCTCGCATCGGTAGCTGTTCTACTCTCTTCAATCAGAGAATGGCTTACCACAAAGAACAGTTTCTCCTTTCAAATTCTACAGCTTTCGAGAGACATCCACCAACAAGGCTCAACGTTGAAATTCGTTTTATGCCTGTTCTCACGGGGTGTATGGAGACATACACATGGAAGTTTTGGTCCACTATGCTGACGGTTTTTCTGCATTCTTTTTTGTTGCTCCGCACTCTCGTTGGAAGGAAGCGGTTCGGTGAGCAAAGCTGAAAAGCAGTGTTAACTAATGCTTTGATTTCCAGCCGGGATGGTGGCACGAATTTGTAGAGGTTTGGTGCATAATTTATTATATTTATATATATATATATATATATATATATATATATATATATATATATATATATATATATATATATATATATATATATATATATATATATATATATATATATATATATATATATATATACATATATATATATATATATATATATATATATATATATATATATATATATATATATATATATATATATATATATATATATATATATATATATATATATATATATATATATATATATATAATGCTTACGGATATTGAAACGAAAGTTATGTATTAGGGGAAAATAGTATTAAGCATCCCATCTTAGTAAAAGCTCTTTTTTTCAAATAAACTTTTTTTTTCAAACATTCAAACATACTTCTTGCAGTAACATTATCTTTCTGCAGGATCTTTCGGCTTTGCAATTTCGCAAATCTATCAAGACTATGAATCAATATGTTTCTCAACATTAATTAAACTGTGTACTCACATTTTCGAAGAAACCAACGATAAATTTAGAGATTTAACTTTTTTTTTGCTACAGGATAATAGATTACTAATAAAATCGTTTGGCAGCTGTTTTGTGTGGAAATTTTATTGAGCCTACTTTATTCACGTGTAAAATAAAATTTGAGTTAAATGCTAATACAATCTGGTACATAATATCACTGACGCTGTTGCAAGAAAGCGAAACTTCTTTCAAATATTGTTTCATTGAATCGATTACCTTCAGCCAAATGCATTAAAAGCAAATTCATCCACATTCAGCATCAATAATGGCTTGATACCTTCGAAGTGTTTTTTTGGAAACGATTCATGCGTATTTTTCTCAAAACTACTTCCAAACTTTGTGAAATAAATCAAATCGAAAATAAACGCTGTAAAATCACAAAAGAGAATCGTTAACAATGACGAAAACCACCTGTTTTAGTTGAAAACTTCTTAGCCAGATTTAATGGCATTTTAGTTTTAAACGGTGGCACTACACCGGTGTGAAGCATATATATATATATATATATATATATATATATATATATATATATATATATATATATATATATATATATATATATATATATATATATATATATATATATATATATATATATATATATATATATATATATATATATATATATATATATATATATATATATATATATATATATATATATATATATATATATATATATATATATATATATATATATATATATATATATATATATATATATATATATATATATATATATATATATATATATATATATATATATATATATATTGTTCCGGTTGTCGAATCGCGTTGAACCGCTGCCCGCTGCGTTTTTTTTTCATAACTACGTTTGTTTCATAAGGATTCTTAGTGTCAGTAGGATCGTAGTACTAGCCATGCAATGATTCTGTACACCAAGAATCGGCTGCGAAGTCTGTTGAAACAGAAAGGAAAAATTCCACAAAAGTAATGTGATGATACCAAGACTTTGCTTTGCTTCATAAGGCCATATACATAAGTTTTTCTTTGCCGTAGCAATACATTTCGAATATCATATAAGTATGTCGGAATTCATAAGTTAATCTAAATACTGTTTTTACCAAGCGATTTGCTTTTATAAATTTCATTAAATAAAAAACATTCATTTTGTACATGATCTTATAATTATTCCAGAATTCCAGGTAGCCCGCTGCGGTGTCAAGGAATATAGACAGCGTCGCTCCCACTCTAGTGCAGTTCAGAGCAGTCACAAGCGATATGACTGTCCAGTTATAGAAATGTCATGACATTTCGAGCTCGCGACATTTTCAAAAACCTTGAAAGAAAATAAATGCAGCAGCTACCTATCCAGAATGTAAGTACACTACCGCAGAGCGAACGGTGTGGCTTTGACTGCTATGAGAGAGTGCGACAAAATGAACTGTTCTCAATGTTGCTGTCGTGTGTCGTGGCTCTCACGACTGCACCTAGCTATCGTGTCATTGCGTGTTGGCTACTGTTAAACGTAGCAGCTGAGCGGATCGTTGGCAGTGGCTGTCTTGTGCTTAGCGACAGTTGAAAAAAATGTCAAATTTTCGCACCCCTGGTTGTTAGTAACTTTGAAGTTTAAATAAGGGTAATTAAAGATTTCGTTATGTATCATTTGGTCAAATGTTATCTGTTGATACAAAAGATGAGAAGGTTTTATGCCTGTTGGAGAAGGAGAACCAAAATCTCAGCTCCAGCAGGCTTTTCCCTTGCTCCTAAATAAACAAATAAATAAATTAACAGATGGATGAAAAAGAGATGACCAAGATAAATACTTCGGGATTATCGAAAGTATTAGTTTATTACTGAACGGTTGTCCATAACCTACTTCACCGCTAGTGATATTACTTAGTCGTGTTTGATGAATGTTCGTAGCAGGATAATGACGAATCAATTTTCGATTAACGAATTAGCGATAAAATGAAAAATATTTGGACATTCGAAAGTTCAAATTACCCTTTTATTAAATACTGTGTTCATTAACTTTGACATGAACGCTATATTCGTTCAAGAATTGTATCAAAAGGCCTCTCGTTCGTCGAGCCACCACATCGGTTTGCTTAGTATTCAGTCCTGAGAATCAATATTCTGTTCTAGCGGAGTGAACATGAGGAGTGATTATACCAGTATTCTTCTTATCGTAAAAAACCAATGCATAAAACAGCAGATCTCACAACTAATGGTTCTTACATGCCACGATTTCTCCTTCAGATATGATATTCACGATTCGCATATGGTAATTCGTCAAGTAATCCAAAGTTCGGAAAATGAAATGATTTGGCTTAAGCAGCTTACAAATGTCATAAATAGCATCCTAAGCAGACTGTTTTGAAGTAAACCACTCTTGAAAACTTACCCGAATCGGCTGAACAAACTTCAGCATGCTAAATGCCAGGAAAATATTTTCATCTGAACTCATTATTTCAACAGCAGAATCCTAACATTGATAAGTAAAAAATCGTTACATAATTTGATTTGTTCAACTCACGCCCACGATGGCCAACATAATTCATCTAACTACATCTACTGGTAAATGACAGAACTTGTGTTTCTGTTTACGGTATAGCTAAAACAGTCATTTGGCAAGTAATGATTTTGATACCCTATTAAGCACGTGTTTCCAAATGACGAATCAATCATGCATGTAAAATCTCCACCCAAATCTACTCGTTGCGCGCCAAACGATTTTCCAAAGATCTAGTATTCTTTTCTTCAACGGCGAAATACTGAGCATCTACTTGCGCGCCAAACATCAATTGTAGATCTAGCAATCATTGGCGACTTTTTCAGTGGAAAATTCCATTGTCCATACAAAATAACTTTATTGGTTTTTTCCACTTTTCCGGTAAGTTTTCCTAATTTTTTTGATGTACGAACCCGGTGGGGGTAAAAACTGATCAAACAAAAAAAAATCATCTTAATCCGTCCATCCGTTCTTACGTGATACGATTACAAAGAATGATCTCTGCATTTATATATATATATATATATATATATATATATATATATATATATATATATATATAAATATATATATATATATATATATATATATATATATATATATATATATATATATATATATATATATATATATATATATATATATATATACATATATATATATATATATATATATATATATATATATATATATATATATATATATATATATATATATATATATATATATATATATATATAGATAGATAGATAGATTGGAACCTTAAAACACCTTCTCGAAGAAACCATCTTAAAAAGTCCACATGATTTTGAGTTGCAGGATTTTCGAACGCTGAATTGCACACTAGAGTCAGCCATGCGAGAAATTTCAAGTACTGTTTACATCATTTGATCTGTTTTTACCTCCGGAACATTCTTTCCGAAAACACCGACACCACCGAAAGTAAAATATTCGCGATATTTATGCCGTTTTTCATTGAAAAACACTGGTGGCGTGGATTGCTCTGGTTTTGCACTTTCGAGCAGAAATGCAACACTCTGACGGTGTTTCATTGCGATTTCTGCTCGAAAGTGCAAAACCAGAGCAATCCACGCCACCAATGTTTTTCAATGAAAAACGCCATTAGTGTTCAAACTGTTATTCTATTGTGAACATATGAATTATTTCATGCTCTTTTCAAAGCGCCCCTGGCGGAGCAGTTCTCAACAAATCGTCGGTCAAACTACACTAAATTGTTGGTCTTAGTATCTACAACAGGTTTGCCGAAGATTGTATAGCTCTATCTGTCGACCGAAGCGAGATAATCGTTCACAGCCCCAATCAGTCAAAATCCCATATGCTCTGGGTCCCGTTTATCGCGGATACGCTTTTCACGCCCCCGGTGTACCGCGTTAAGGACTATTCACACATTTCAGTTCCGTGACGGTTCAGTGAAAGTACCTTAAGTGCGCCGTCAGTGTTCTTTTTTATCGGTACCCTTCCGTTCCGTTTCCGTGCTGTTTCCGTTCCGGCACAGCCAATGCAATGACATACCGACTTCAGTGAAAATGAAAAATATCGGTGACGACGAATTTGAGTTTGCCGGACGGACGCGACACTGACGGCGAGCTGCCCTGAAACGGCACTGAAACGTGCACTCTCAGTATCCGTGCACGGTGTTGTGTCGGCACTGAACCGGACCGGATATGTGTGAATAGTCCTTTATACGAGACCCCTATGTATACTGCTTTTCGGCCGGCCGGCGAGTTCTGGGTGACAGTTAAGAATCACTGAACTGTCTGTCTGGAATGAACGAAGGTAGATCACTCGTAGCGATAATGGTTTCTGCTTCGATTTCCTTTGCCGAATTTGGGCGGAACGTCAGTAGCAGATCTGTAACATTCTGCTCGTTGCTTCGTGGGGTTGTCGTGCTGCGGGTTGCGATTTTGGTTCCCTTAGACATGCGCGTGGTCCGGACTGTAAGTCACTCCGATGGCTTTAGTGTGTCACTAATAGGTTTTGATTTGGCAGTAGAGAGAAGGTTTACGACTACGGACCTGATTCGTAGTTTTGATCGTTTCCAGTACTTCTAATAAATTTTATTTTTCCACGCTGACTTTCCTTTCTTTGAACCTTTTACGAAACTAGGTTATTTTATTAAAAAATCACCTTTCGGCCCTGAAGTTCCTGCAGTTTGAAAAAATAAATACTGTTGTTTATCACAATAATAAACAGTTTCTATGGTGAATCTATTTGCGGCCATCAGAGATGCCAGTTTCATAGAAAATTCAATAAAGTACATTGTCACTTTGACAGTGTACCCCATATCGTAAAACGTGTCCTCGAAAATTTAACGAAGTGTTCCGTATTATTATTTATATTTGCTCATAGTACACAGCACCCTTTTGGTCCCACCAGATGCACAACATAAACTTCGAACCATTAATACTCGGCTTTGGTGTTGATGTTGAGGCTCCTCTTGCGTCTAATTCTGGTGTTTATCGAGTAATGCCTGCAACTGTTTGTCTTTGAATGGTTTTAGTTGTCCAGAACGAGGCATGTCTTTCACTAACATGATTTATCAGTTGGAGCTTTATGGAGATACAGTTTCGATAGACGAGTGGCAGGTCGTGTCGTCGGTTTCACTTGCTAGCCAGATTACCAAATTACCAAATTATAAATGGAATTTTCCGTCATTTAATAAATAAGGGCATTATAAATTGCATCGTATGTGGGATTATGCCATCCGTAAAATTATTTTCAATTTTTGTGCATTTTACACAATTTGCTCAATTTTCAGCTAACTTACATGTAATTTTAAACGATAGGTGCAAGACTTCATCACATTACTCACATGACTCACATTACTCATTACCTTGTCGAGGTGAACTATTTCCTTTGCGGACAGGTTGACAGACTATTACCGATTACAGATAGTGTAGAGTCTCGAATTCAATCCTACCTAAATTCTGCGGTCGCTTTGGAAGGCCACACTCAAATACCTTTATTAACGACCATTGAAATATTCAACTTATTTGATTTTCACACGCGATTGTAAAATCGATCTGCCCTAGGCAATAATCAAACTTACTCTGTTCTCGCTGATCTGCGTTTCCCTGGAAAACGTCATCTTACAATTACTTTTACCGGAAAACGTCATCTGATCACTGTAGTTGCCAAAATATTTGCAAATCACAGCAATCCGAAGTTCTGTAAAAGTGAAAAGTCATAATTTTGTATCAATTGAAGTGCTCTTGGCCAGGTGAACACATAGTATTGCGAAGATATATCCTATAGGATCTCAACATCCATTGAGACGTGACTTTCTCTAGACATTTTGAACTGACAGATAAGAATAGATTAATTTCAGCGACCAGGAAGTAATAAATTACCCCAAGCTTACCTGGACCGACGGATCAACACATATCTCATAAAAGCCACAAATTACAGACACTGTCATTGATTAAACACCAAATAAGCGGTTTCCATGCAAGCATAATTATCAACGTACGAACGTACGACTGAAGTCAGTGTGTCTTTTTTTCCCTTCTCACTCTTTCGGAACAAGTTCCGCATTCGAACGGACCAGGTGGACCAGCAACGACCGAAATATGATAATGGGATGGCCGGAGTCGATAGTCGTATATCATCCCGTGCTTACAAGAAATTGATTGTCATGTGGTGATAAGATTCGAGCTGCGCAGCGAAACCGGTGGTTGATGGGTTCGTCGCTTCTGGTTTGCGTATGCCTGGTTCTGATGCAACGTGAGAAATAATTTTATGGAAAACGATTTCCGCTGGCAGAGGTAATGGAATTTTCGAGGGCGTACAACAGTGTCAACACGAGACGTTAATTAATGGTTCGATTTTAGTAAATTTTTTTTCCTTTGCTTTGGACGTCCTTGTGAACGGTTCCTATAATTGGTAGGTTTAAAATGAGTGCTCCATTAAATGTCACGTAATTATAATGCATTACCCAAAATTTCCAAATACTCAACACAGACTTTATTTCATTTTTAACGGGCTATTTTTCCTTGTTTTTTTTTTCGCAGACCCCCACCGCCAAGATGGCGCGGCTTGGTTTATACATAGCGGCGTCATGGACAATATTTTGCACCTACAGCGTTGCCATGCCAGATGTAAGTACATATCTATAAGCGCTAGTCTACAATGCTACCATCTACTGTGGCACTTCAGAAAACGCATTTCCATTTGCTTCAAGTTCTAGGATCAGGTTTGTAATTTGCATTCTTTTGCGAAACTCCGCCATTCCATTCCGCGCTCGACGAAAGGGTTAATTAAAGAAACGGTACACGGTCCCAACGGTCGATTACGAATCGGGCCAGTTCTGCTCCAATATCTGAAGAACGAAAGCATTCACGCACACACACACACACACACACACACACGAATGAGGCGGCAAATGACAGCTGCAACTGCTGTAGTGTTCTGGCATTAAATGTAGTAATTATTATCAGCGTGGGAATTCCACCCTGAAACCTGGTGCTCGAATCCCCCCGGCGGGGAATTGATCGCGATCGATCGTCCGTCAGGGCTGCCAAGCCGTATGCAGATTCCGTTGAATGTGGGACAACGCGTGGATCGATCGAAGTAAATCTGCGACACAATGTAGTACCACCAGCTACAACCTACCTACTATCGATGTTTGCCGATAAAGAAGGTAGTGTTTTGTGGTGAGACGGCAGCGGTAGCCCTTTTTATCAGATTGCATAATTTTACTGGTCGCTGCCGGCTGGTGCAACTTGCGGATTATAGCCGTCTCAATTGCGCTGCTGTGAGGCAACCAGAATCATGCACTATATGCTCACTGTCGTGTTTCACTGATTGCAATGCAACTGTTGCCGTACTACGCACGAGCCGTTCAGAACCGTCACCGAAGGCCGAGGGGCGGAGGTGGGGTTGGCAAGCGAAGTTCATTCATTTAACCCAATTGACTGCGGCTAATGTGTTGAAGTGTTTTTGATGTGTACTTGGTTGCATTGTTTGTTTGCATGCATTAGAGTCTCTTTCCCTTACGGCTTACGGCTTGCCTTATTTTCCTAGGCTGTTGCTGCCACAAGGCAGTCTTGTGTACGTACGATCTATGTACTGACAGTGCATGACGAAG
Organism: Malaya genurostris; assembly: GCF_030247185.1. Classification (NCBI taxonomy): domain Eukaryota; kingdom Metazoa; phylum Arthropoda; class Insecta; order Diptera; family Culicidae; genus Malaya; species Malaya genurostris. The sequence goes on along the minus strand of NC_080572.1, from coordinate 91,199,837 downwards.
CTGAGATATGGGAAGCTCGTAAATACTAATACTATATCTTGAACACTGTTTATGGGGGTAGTTTGTAGCATGCTACTTTTGTCTATCGGTTTGCAAATTACTGTGTATGCAAAAATGCCACTGAAACCGACGGCTTTCTGTTAAGCTTGATGGGATCAATCAATTCCGTAAAATTGATATTTAGAGCGAGGATTATGACTACAGTTAGTGAAGCATGACTCCTGTGTAATAATAGGTTAAGTGCAATAGGCAATTGATCGTTCGCCTTGGGAAATGTGACATTTTTAGCTGCTGTGTCGTTCGATTTGACTTAAACAGAGCTGTTGTAATCAACGCCTTTAGTATGTTCTTCGTTTTGTTGAGAAAGTTAAAGTTTAATATAATTGTGAAGTCTTTTTTTATGCGAATTTACGTACCGCAAAAAAAAAATTCGCATAAAAAAACACCGCATAACTCTGAAACTTCGCATAAAAAACCGCATAACTCTGAAACTTCGCATAAAAAAAACCGCAGAAGGGAAACCGCATAACTCTGAAAATTCGCATAAAAAAGGCGGATGGGTAATGTCAGAGACATAACTGGATGTCGTGAATACGAAAACAATTGACAAGTTCCTTAACACTTCCGAATATCAATTAGTTGATCAATTGTATGAATTATGCAAGCATTCCCCTGTTTCACATTTTTCGCGAAAACAAAGAAGGCTTCACTTGATCTCGATTACTGTGAATTTCACACAGCGAAAATCAAACAGTTCTAGGTTTTCACTAAACTTCGATTTGCGAGCAAGAAATCCTAATAGTTCTTTAGAAAATTGTGATTTTGTGTGATGCTCTCCACCGTTGTCCACTTTTCGTTGTTTTTTCACCAACGCAAACAACTGGCAGCTGTGACGTAATCACTCTTGTCGGAAGTGAAACTAGCTTTGCAAACGACACAAAATACATCTGCTCGCAGTGACGACAAAATCCAAACTGTTCTAATTTTTGTTAAGAGGTTTCTTTTTACGTGATTTCGTTTGTAGATTTTTCACTAATGGGCGGTCCTAACGGCTATAAAAACAGCTGCATACAGAATTTGAATGTCGATTATTTCATTTCAGATTTGCATAATTTATTGAAAGAAACTATCAATATGCTGTAGCATTCAGAAGGGTCAAATTGCGTAATTCTCTACGACAATAAACTCTGGAACATTTTCTACAAAAACAAAGAAGGCATCACTTGATCTCGATTACTGTGAATTTCACACAGCGAAAAGTACACAAATCTAACCAAACTGTTTTAGATTTGCACTAAACTGAGGATATTTCCCTTCGATTTGTGAACAACAAATCCTAATAGTTCTTTAGAAAACTTTTAAAGCCATTAGAACGGCTGATTTTGTGTAATGCTCTCCACCGTTGTTTTTTCACCAATGCAAATGACTGGCAGCCGTGACGTAATCGCTCTTGCCAAAAGCGAAACTAGCTTTGCAAACGACACAAAATACATCTGCTCGCAGTGGCGATAGAATCCAAACTGATCCAATTTTTATTGAGAGGTTTCTTTTTACGTGATTTCGTATGTAGCTTTTTCACTAATGGGCGGTCCTAACGGCTATAAAAATAGCCGTATACAGAATTTTAAGGACCAAATTGTGGAACCCACTACGATATTGGGTCAAATGAGACAGGTTTTTCAATAATGTACTATTGAAATACTCCAATGCTGTTGCTATACACGTTTAAGTTGAAAAATTTCGATTCTATTGGTGATTATATAAATCCTTTTGACAGATCACTGAGCTATGAGCTTTAAAAATACGATAAAGGCAAACGCGCCTTATGAATTATCCTCTTTGATACTCGTTTATACCAAACATTTCAGAAAAGTTTAATTTTGAATTATTTGAGATTATGTCACACAACTGAATGTTTTATCATAAAATTGTGATCATATTTACGATGACATGTAGCAAAAATTATGTTGGTTCGTTAGATACAACAAGAGATATTCACGATCAAAAACTTATCACTCTCTCAGAAGGTAAATTTTGAAAAGGCGCCCCATAGTAAAGTAAGTCGTATTCACGACAAAACCACATAACTCTGAAACTTCGCATAAAAAACCACAGAAGGGAAACCGCATAACTCTGAAACTCTGCCTTTTTTCTAAATTTAAAACTTTATTGACAAAAATGGTTCTAAATACAACAATAAAGGTATTGACCATCGCTAGTTACTAATTTTTTCCATCTTAATGAATACTCTTTTTTGAAAAAATCGAATGGTTTGGCTGCAATCCACGAACTGATCCAACCGGAACAAATAGTAAACGGAAGGAGCAATGTCTGGGATATAAGGGGGGTGAGGTAGGAGTGTATCTAATGTCATTTTCGCTTGATGCCAAACCTAACCTAGTCTCCACTCTAACTGCTGTCAAACCGTTTGTTTGAAGCCAGTTTCGAACCTAGTTTCAACTTTGTTGAACTGAGAATCGAGTCAGTTTCGCCCCTGGTTTTTATATCAGGTTTGCTCAAACCCTCGTTGCTAAGTGCGAAATCAACACAGTTTCGTAAAAAGTGTTTGTTTGTTGAAACTACCCTGGGTCAGTTTCATTTTTTTCAAGCGAAAAAGACATAAGTAAGTCTTTACTGACTGTGGACGAGCATTTTCACGCGGAAAAATCACTTTTTCATGTCTATCGATGTATTATGGCCGTTTTGCTTCCAATGCTTAGCTTGAACGCATCAGTTGTCACCGGTAGAGCTTCCACCTCACCAAGCTGGTTTCATATCCAAACGTCGCCCGACCTTTTGGGTTATCGTACTTTTCATCGCCAGTAACAATTTTATGAAAAAACAAAAAACAAAATCTTTCCTGTTGTGCCGTTTTAGCAGTTGGTAGCATGTGAAGAAACGGCGTTCGACGGCTCTTGGCTTCAATTCATACGGCATCCAATTTTCTACCTTCCGGGTCATTTCCATTTCTTTCAATTGTTGACAAATGGCAGGATTAGTGATTCCGAATGATTTTGCATATTCGTCTCGCGTTTGCGAAAGGTCTTGATCGAGTAGTTCTGCCAACTATTCATTTTCACACTTTGGTAGCGCTCCAGGTCGTTATTCAAAATTGTCACTTTTGAACCTTGCAAATCACTTTTGAATATCATTAGAAGATTCTTTCAAGAAACCAATCTTGAATACAATAAAAAACTTACTTTGGGTATGAACTAACATAGCCTTTTCACTTTTCTTATTCGTTTCGTCTTAGACTCGTCATTGCAGAGCGGTTCAAATTGAACTGCTTAGTGAAAACTTAAGGTAGCACTTCGCCGTGGTCAGGACGAAACGCGACAACTCAATGCTTCCTTTTGCTTTGTCGCCGAAATTTCACCCTAAATTGCAAATATCTCCAATACCAACCCGATTCACGAAAAATCAAAAACATACGATGGCAGATAAATGATTTCACTATGCATTTGGCGAAAAATATCAGTTAGAAAGCATTTCTTTCGCGAGATTTCGTGCGAGTTTTGGTTTTCCTTTTCTCGCTATTAGCAACTCGTGCGTGTGAAAGAACAAGAAAAAAACTCATTTATTTTTTCAACTCGCACGAAATCTTTCGATAAAAACGTTTATCAGGCACAATTTTCGTTTTCTTTCCCGTTTTCTAACAATTTGTGGTACAGTGCGTGAAACCCCGGGATAGGCAGCGAACTCCACCTGACGACGGCGAAGCGCTACCTCAACCCTTTCACGACCATAAGATGTACAGGACGAAACATGTCTGTACAAGACAATATTTTAGCTATTTAGGGTGTAAATTAAGAGAATATCACCAGAAAAACATAGCAGGGTGCATAAGTTTCCTATAATTTCATGGGTAGTATTTTCCCTGTAATTCTTAGAAATAAATAAAGGAAGAGTTGGATTTATTATATCGTAATTTAATTTATTGCTTTAATTGCTTTAATTATTAGAATAGTAAAATAAATAGTTAGTTGTGGCATTCTACGAAACGATTTCATGTACTTGTGGAAGTTGCACATAACACATTTATTATGTGTTCTATTTTCTATACGTCATTTTGCACAAACTTTTTTAGCGCAATAAAGATTGATAGTTCTTTTTGCTTATTCGAAACACATTTGTCGCCTTGGGAATAAGTTTTCTTTAACATTCAGTAAAAAAATATCGATTTGATAGTAATTGAACAATCTATAACGATTTTTATTTTATATTTCCCTTGAGCGTTAAGGGGTTAAACAGTTCAAATTGAGCTGCTAAGCAGACGAAAAGTTAATGTTATTTGCAAAACACTTTTTCAATTGGCAAAACACTTTTTCAATTGCCGAACGAAAACGTCTTTTTCGGATAACACTGGCCGATTCAGGTATGGTCATTTAGGGGTATAATTCTACTTTATATGTTTTCCTTTTTCTTGAGAAATTTTTTTTGTACTAAACTACTTTGGTAATCAGATTACACTTCGATGAACTTGACATAATCTGTTATGAGTGAATAAATTTACTGAATATTTGATATCAGTAATAGCTCATTATGCTACGCATATGGAGATGTGTTATGTTATCACTTTCACTAGTATTTGGATTTCCTCCTACGTTGTGTATTCAGTCTGTAATCATTGTTAGCCACACGATTGCGTATCCACAAATGCAACAAGGCTTTTTGTGAAACCACCGGAACATTTGCTGATACTGCGTGAAGCCGTTGACGTTTCGATTGTTGGGGTCCTCACAGTCGGTACTGTTTTTCTACACTGATATTTGCACATAAAATTGCTTTCAACCTTCCGGAAGTTGAAATCTTTCGCACTGCTGTCACTGTATCTGCCTTGCGAGGTGTTCTTCCTCCGTGAGGTTCCGGCACTGTCCGGTTTTTATACGTAAAAACTCGAATTTCAACAAGCACTCCCGTAACACTTGCTTCGTTTTCATGTGAAATGTCTTCCAGTGTTCCCGTGATGGCTCACTCGTTGTGGCTGATGACGGTCTTGCTTCAATCCAAGCAGAAAACTTCCACTTTTCAACTACTTTTTATCGTACTGAAACGTAACGAAATGCAAAATTTCTACGATTAATTTCAAGTTCGCGACTTGCGCTACGCATACGGACATCTTTCAATCATTTTCTAACAAGAAAAGTTAGCAAAAATTTCATCGGAAAATTAAGAAGACTTTTTTCTTCGTTCTGCAAATGCAGAGAACGACAGACGATTACGATGTGCAATATCGTGGCCGTCGTCGTCGTTGCTCGTGTCGTAGTGTGCAAAAAAAATGTTCATTTAAGGATTATCCTAAGTTTGTGCTTAGGGCTCATAACCGTTTTTACTTTTCTTTACGTTTCGTCTTAGACTCGTCAGTGCAAAGCAGCTCAAATTGTTTAAGTTTGCACTCACTGACGAGTCTAAAAATACAAAAGTATAGCCCGCAAACAATTGAAAATAATCTTTAAGGTGCTGAGATGCTCAGGATCGCATAATGGTTTTTGAAAAGTAGAGAAAAAATTTTATAGAATCACGGAACGACCGAAATCAGCATTTTCGCGAAAAATTTAGTTGATTTGCTGATTTTAGTTAGTTATTTTTTGAGACAACTAAAAAAATCTTACTTTTGCTGATTTAGATTTTTTATTCTCATTCCCTTAATAATAATAAAATATTTGTTGAAATGACTATTTTTTTTAGTTGAATTCACAAATTAAACGTACTGTCATTTCTTAGCTAAGGCACACTTCATATCCAGTCAACTAATTTTTTAGTTGAATTAAAGAAATATAATGTTGTTTTCAACCAATATGAATGGTTGAATTGGCTTCTGCAATCTGCAGCTATATGGCGCCCTGTCACCGAAACGGTAACACCGTATGACTACTAGCCACTAGATGGCACACTACTGCCGAAAAAAATTCAGACGCGGTTGTCTTTTCTATATTGGCAGGTATAAATACGATGTTGTGTTGGAGAAAAAGACATAAACGAAACGTAAACATCTTTTTGAATTTTTTTTCTTCTAAATCACTGTTTCTTCATTCTCAGTGAAAACTTTGAGCACTCGGAAAACAAAAACCGAATACAAGTAGTACACCGGACGGCGCAGCTCGGAAGGTTTGAAGATACAAAAAACCTTCATCACAATTAGAGTGAAACATTCGAAATTCACATCACTGTTCCGCGTAAAAACATTATTACTCACAATCGCTTCAAGTGCGCACAAATTCTGAATAAATACACTTTCTACTAACAGTTTACGTCATTTTTACATATCGGTTTAGAAAATTATATAGGGATATATCGTAACACATGCGAAAAACATCTAAACAATTTGCGAGCAGTTTCAACAAGACTGTCCCTTTTAGTTTTTTAATGGATTGTTTTGCTTTGACACTGCTGTCCTTCAGTAATGACGGTGATAGATAAATAGAATCAAAGTTTCTGATTTTAATAACGAAATTAGTTGTCAATGAGAATTTCGTGTTGGATTGAATTATTGCTGGTTTGTGTCCAGAATATTCGCCAACTAAACACATTCTCTAAAAATAAGAGTTTTTTTCAGCACAGTAAATTCTACATTTTAACTAATTTTATAGTTATTTTGGAAATTTTGTTGTTAGAATCAACTAATTCAAAAACAGTAATACGAATTAGGCGCAGAGCTAATTTCGGTCGTTCCGTGATGAAATACTATTGAACAGTGGCAGCCCTTTCCTACCTATATAGAACTCTAATCGCAAAACATCGTCATTGCATCATACCTTATGATCAAAAAAGAACCGGAATTTTCATTTTAAAATTCCCGAGCTTGTCCAATCGGTAAACTTTTATTCTCTCAACGTTGGCAATACTTTTATACACATTCTGTCAAATTTTGACGCATATCGTACGATTTGTTTTTGTTTGGCGTCTATACAGTTAAAAAATTTTCGTGTGGCGATTTTTATAATGGATGAAAATTTAGATCAACGTGCGTGCATCAAATTTTGTGTTGCAAATGGATTTAAGTGTTCCGAAACATTGAAAATGTTAGAAAAGGCCTTTGGTGAATCGTGTCTAGGAAAAAAAAACAGGCATACGAGTGGTATAAACGCTTCAAAGGTGGTCGTACAAGCTTGGATCATGATGAGATCCCTGGCCGCCCAACAACATCTGTTACTGAAGAAAACATTGAATCGGCGAAGCAAAATCGTTCTGTACCGATTAGAGAGATTGCTGTGTTGTTGGGCATCTCTTATGGATCAGCCGAACACATTTTAACTGATGTTTCGGGTTTGAAACGCGTCGCTTCTCGGCTGGTGCCAAAAAAGCTGAATTTCATTCAAAAACAGCGTCGTGTTGATGTGGCCAAGGAGATGATTTCCAACGCAGATATTGACCCCATATTCATCGAATACATCATAACTAGTGATGAGGTGTGGATCTATGAATATGTCGTCGAAACCGCACAACAATCGACCGAATGGCGCTTCGAAGGCGAGCCGAAACCGAAAAAAGAACGCCAAAGTCGGTCCAAAATCAAAGTTATGCTGACTGTTTTTTCGATATTCGTGGTGTGGTGCACTATGAATTCCTTCCGGACGGTCAAACGGTTAATAAGGAATATTATTTGGCCGTTATGCGTCGTTTGCGTGAGGCCATTCGCAAAAAAGGCCAGACTTATGGAAGAAAAACTCATGGATTTTACACCACGATAATGCGCCAGCTCACACAGCGTTGGTTGTGTCGCAGTTTTTGGCCAAAAACTGAATCCAATATCCTCAATCAAGCATCGTACTCTCCAGATATGGCCCTGTGTGACTTTTTCCTCTTCCCCAGACTCAAATTGCCATTGCGGGGAACGCGTTTTGAGGCCATAGAGACCATACCTTCGGTGGCCTCAGGGTTGCTGAAATTCGCCTCACGCAACTCATTAACGTTCACCGCCTGCGAACGATTCAAGAACGGAGACAGCAAAGCATGTAATGCCGGACGAGGCAAAAGCTATGCTTAATATGTGACTGCCTGAGCGACTCGCAAGAGAGAAAAGATCTTGCTTTTTCATGCTGGTTGCTATTCCGCCGTGAGCCATTCTCTACCATTTCAAGAGCAGGTATCATCAGGCACGAATAGAGCTTACATTGAGTCAATTTTTGACTCACTGCGAGTCAAAATGCCAGCAATCATGAATGCAAGTGTACGAAAAAAATTGAAGACAAAAATTAGCGATGCGATGGAAGCAATTTTTTATTTTGTTAGTTTAATTGTCTCGTAGATATTGCCCTGATAAAAAGTGTGCGTTGAACATCACAAATTAGCTTGGAAAACTTCAAACGTAATATCATTACTTATCATTGGAAGATGGCGAAACGATTGGGTTGGATAAAAATTATACTGATAAATAAAACTGATAGTCCGCTTCAAAACGTCGTTTAAAATCGTATACTAATGTACATATAATGTACTTCCTACTGCAATAAAACTAATGAAACAGTTTATTCAGATTTCACCGAATACTATTCTCACGTTCGTACTCCGTGCTGTTGAAATTTTGCGGCAAGTAATGGCAGATAGATTTTAAAAAAGCTGGAGTTGAATCACCTGAGGACAATCACTTTTGTAAAGTGAAAATTTTGCAGTTTATATTCTCTTTCGGGTTGGTTTGATATTTATGTTATTTATGATTTTGAAAATGGACTGAAATATCTACAGTGATATTTTTTAAAATCACATATGATTATGAATGATCAAGTCCAATACGCAATATCAATATGCAATGCAAATAGAGTGACAAAAATATATTCTGAATATTGACTATAGAGGCAAGTCTAATCTTTTAATTCCAGGGATGATTTATTTTCTCATGTTTTTATTATATTAAACACAATTTAACGCTTCTTCGCATAGATTTGATTTATAGAAGTAATAGGAGTGCAGGGTTTTCCACAACGTTTGAACCTACTGAGACGCCATGTAACTGCTTGCTCTGCAAAAATCAAAGCAATTAAGAAGAATGGCTAACAAAGAAATAGTCATTACTAACTAAATACTCATTCAGCATCTTTTACCATACATCTACGCAAATTATCGATTAGAATAACTGTACTACGATCAGGAAATTAAGACTTTTAAATTGAGAATCACGGTTGTGGTTCCGGCCAACTGCCACAGGATGTCGAAGCATTTTGTAAAACGCAACATAAAATTGAAGGAATAGATGTTCCATTGAAATTTACGTTTGCATTTTTGTATCGCCTTATTAACTTAGTCCTATTTTAATTCATTCATTAAATTTTTGCATTTAATATTATCATTTTTGGAGTTTCACAAAACTATTGCCTCGTAAGTTTTTTTCCAAAAGCAAACAGCAAAATAATAAGGTAATGTGATATCAGTTGAGAAATTGATTAGCTGAAATCAAATTAAGATTACAATCTGATATTGCTGTCAAAAATGTATTGAAAATAAAATGTTCTACAATTGACTCCCGAAGTGATCGGTTTAGCTGTTTTTTAAAAAAGAACCTCCGCTAGAAGAAATTGTAAATTCAATTTCATAACATTTTACAATATTCACATTACAGAGGAAACGATTTCAATTTGAAAAATAACACAATCCGCGTGGTTTATCGATTTGTCAGATAGTGCGATTTAGAATTTTCGTTACTCATATCACACATCCAGTTTTGAAACTACTCTTTGTATTATTTACCTTAAAACTATGTTGAGCAAAAAAATTTTTACGTGAATACTTCAAGGATCACATACAAAGAGTCCAAATGAAATATAATTCTGTTATCATATAATCAGGAGATAGTAGGAGAATATAGGATCAAGAAAAAAAATGCATTTAATTCCACTTTATTTAACGTCACTAATGTCACGAGACAGATAATTTTGTTGTGTTTGATTGTATGATACTTGATTTTTAGATATTTATTTCGTTATTGGAAACTGCGGAAGGTCTTCATTGCACGATTATCCATGGCACAGTTTCCAACAAGTAACTGTAGAGAGTTTGTTTGTTTTTGATAATAATAGAAATATCATTCTTCAGTGAAATCTTATGTTGGTCTCCAAATTAGTGCCTTATACAAAATTATAGAAGTTCTATTTCGGTTTTAGTTTCTATTATATTGTAGCTCTAACGCCCTGTATATTGAATGTGACGGAATTATTTGGTGTTTATGGTTCTTCTAGTATTTGTACGAACTGATAGTGTTTATCATCAAAGTTGGTCTCAATCTTTTTGGTAGTTGACTTGGTTCGACACAACTTGTCTCGAAGTCAATACAAGTACTATTAGTTTATTATGAATGATTAACATGAAATTAAAAGCAATTATTAGTGTCATCACATATGTTTATAATTATTAAGGTAACGATCGTCGAATGGCTTTATAATCGGTATATAAATAGTTTCACGATCATGAGAAACAATAATAATTGACAAAAACTTGGGACTATTACTTCTCAGGCATAATAAACAACCCTACATTCGACCGAATGAAAAATACCAATTTGGCATTTCGAATGAGGTATAATTTGTTTGGAAAAGTCTAACTCGATCGAAACACAAAATGAATTTATTATTGAACTACGGAATAGGAGTGAAAGTTACATATTTACGACACACAAAAACGCTCCATTAATAACCCTTTACAGTTTGATGATTAATCAATAACATATTCTGGCAGGTATAAAAGTTGTCCCTAACGCTACAAATCACGATAGAAGTATAGCAAACACCGAAGAAATGTGCAGTGAAGACAATTCAAAAAGATTCGACATCTTTCTTATAAGCTTTATACAGGAATAAAATTTTATCCTGGGCGGTCATTCAGTTGTACCGCCATACGTCGCAGAGAACGAATCACCGTGAGTAGAAAATTCGACTCAACGCGAGTCATCAGCACCACCGAATAGCTTTCTACCTAAATGCCTCGAAACGAACTCACTGTGAGCCAACAGAGTGCATATAAGATGCTTGCTTGCTTTGCCAAGCGGTTCAATTCTCTGAGTGGAAGGAAAGAATGAATAAAGCAGACACGGAATATATCCAAACTGCTCGCCGCACGGGTAGAGCATCGCCGGTGAAAAGAATAGTTCACGAGTAATGTTTCATTGATAGGATCAGCAACCTTGGGTGGCCTATAAAACTTGTATGGAAAATTGGATCAAGCGTTGACATGCATGTATTGCCGCAGGAGGGGAGTACTTTGAAGGCGATGATAAAGAAATTTATTAAAAATTGAAATCTTGCGTTTTACCTTTTTTTATATATATAAAAAATAGGTATAGAATTCGCTCAAACTTTCGAAAATTTTTCCGAGGCCCTGAGGGCCGAATGACATATACCAATCGATTCAGCTCGACGAACTGAGCAAATGTCTGTGTGTGTGTGTGTGTGTGTGTGTGTGTGTGTGTGTGTGTGTGTGTGTGTGTGTGTGTGTGTGTGTGTGTGTGTGTGTGTGTGTGTGTGTGTGTGTCTGTATGTGTGTTGTCAACTAAGAGGTCGAGATCTCAGAGATGGCTGGACCGATTTTGATCAAACTAGTCGCAAATGAAAAGTCTCCCCGTCACCCAAAACGCTATTGAATGGTTTTGAGATCGGATGTTTACTTTTTGAGTTATTCGAAGTTTTATGTCAAAATTTTCAGTTTTTTGACAGTATCTGTCACAATTGACCTTGAAAACTGAATATGTTTTCAGACTTAGATTCCGCACGAGAATACCTATTCAACAAGCCATAGATTGTTAAAATCCGTCCATTTTTAACGGAGATATCGAATTTTTTGTGTAAACGACTTTTCCCTTTATTCCAGCAGTAGGAGTTTTGAGCGCTGTATGACAAAGCAATGCTTGGGAGCAACGGAAAACACGATTTTTTATTCTGTTACATACAATTGTTTCTAAGTACCAAAAAGACTGTGTACAGCATCCTTTTTCATGACAATTTGCCTCGGACCGATTTTAGCACGGCTCGTTTTTGGCAACATAATCGTTCGAATATGACATATATAAACCAGATGATGGCAGATTTTTTTTTAATTATATTGTTTTAAATTACTTACAGTAATAAATGCTGGAAGAACATAACATCCATATACCATTCGAATCAGTTCGTCGAGATCAGCAAATGCGTGTGTGACAAATAATTTCACTCAATTTTCTCTGCAAATTTCTTTTCTACAAATTCAGATTCATACGAAAATTCGTATGCTCCCAAACAAAGTTCCTGAATTATGTTTGGTTCCGACCTCTGGTTCCGGAACTGATATATGAAACGAAATCAAAATTGTGTAACTCATTCTTCTCGTAGATGTCATGATGTAACTCATTCTTCTCGTAGATCTTCAGTCAGATCCAACTTCCGGTTTCGGGGATACAGGGTGATTAGTATAAAAATGTCTATTCCACATAAATTAATCAGGTTTATCGGGTTAGCAGATTTGGATAGTCGATAAAAAAAATTCACTTTTTTCAGTTTTAGTGGTAATCAGTTGTCGATTCAGAAGGCACCTAAAAATTTAATTCATGCTATGATTTCTCAAAGATGTCTTCACTGATTTTCAAATATTTTGAAACAAATGTAAACTATACAGCTATTCAGGTGAATTTATCTGACTTCGGCCATACCGATTTTAGAATTCCGGTTCCAGTATAAAATCGTTTCTCAAAGCTCAATCGTTTTCTCAAAAAAGCCTAATCAAATTTCAGAAACAAAAATTCAAATTGAATTAAACTTATATACAAAATTAATTAGTTTTATACATACATACAAAAATTAATGAATTTTATCCAATTAAGCTTCAAAGTTGTACTCAAAACTGTAATTTATTCGTCATATGGCCATACGAATCGGTTTGGGTTATGCTGGTTCCTGAATACCGGCTCTGGAAGTACCTTAAATTACCGTAAACTCTAAAGTGGAACTTACATATCATGGCATGTTTAATCGATTATCACACTTCTAGATTTAAATTCAATTGTATTTGCAGTTTCGACATTACAGAGTAATGAGTGATTACAATCTCAATTTGTCGCTTAAAACGACGGTCATTAAAATAATGTAATGAAAACTTAAACACCGAAGAATATTCATGCAAAAAACACATGCGAATTGATAAAAAAAAAGTATCATCTCACTGCTAGGTGGATTAATCACGTTTTTTAATAAAATTCCGGTTCTTTTTTGATCATAAGGTGTATTTTGTATGGAAGGACGAAAAGAAAGTTTACAATACCCTATCTTTGAGAGGATATGGAGAGATTATTTCTTATTCAAAAATTTTTATTCTTCAAACTGTAATCCTTCATTTCAAAAAAATTAATGCAGTGAAGGAAAAAAATAATTAATTGGGTTGTGAGCAAACCCAACAGCAGAATCAGGTTCGAAACTGACTCGATTTTCAGTTGAATGATGGTTAAATTAGGATCGAAACTGTCTTCAAAACCAACGGGTGGAAACTGGGTTATGTTTGGCATCAAGTGAAAACCGCATATGAAAGTCGAGTTCACCGTTGTGTTACTTAGCCACATACACACACCCCACAGGCCGTGCTATCTTTATGAGAGAGGCAAAAACCTGCATAGAAAGCGAAAAAATCGATTGAGCTTTGTTAAGTAGCATTAAACGTATTTAATAGTGCAAGTGCAGTTGAAATATATTACTCCGACGACATGAATTGTTTGTGTCGTTAGATTATTTTCAATTGGTTGGACCAGCTAGGACATTATGACTTTCACAAGAAAATGTACACTTTGTATAGTCAGTGAGGTTTTGAATTTTATTTTCACAGTTGTTTGATGTCATATCAGAAGTGAAGTGATATTCAAGCATTTGGAAATGACAGAAAACAAAAGCCTACAGATTGACAATTATATTATTATTTATGTAATAATAATAATAATAATAATAATAATAATTTAAAAAAAAAACAAATTGTGCGTACGGCGTTTAAAAAATGATGTTGAGAAAGCAGATTCAATGATTTGCATTCAGATCAATTGTATTTGATTTAATTTCACAATAACATGAACCAACTCATACTAAGTTCTTTTCATTCAATTTTTTTAGTAGCTCAAAGTAAGATCGGAAAAAATAAATCCGTATTATTAAAAAAAACAAACACCGGAAAAAAATCCGTGCTACTTCGATTCCATGCACAAGAGATTGATGAAGATTTAAACTATTTTCCCGTTTTACCACGAACAAATATATAGAGTCGGGTGTGTAACTATTAATAAATATAGTATTCTGTCACCATTTTGTTATGGTTTTTTTTTCTAATTTTGCAAAAATGATTTGTTAAGTGGATAGTATTTTTTATCTCACGTATGAAAAATGTAATCAGGCGTACACATAAACAGTGATAAACGAGTGTACTAAGATAAGGATGGTCACCTGTCGGAAGGCACTAATTACACGAAACTGCAAGCGCGAACTGTAGCGCTTTGAAACTCATTTTCATCAATCATCAGATAGCTTAGATATCGCAACGAAGATCTTGTATTGGCAGCATTCCGCACATCTATTATCGAAGCAGGAAGAAGTGTATTGCAATGACACAACCCCATAATAACAGTACTCGTTAGCCCTCCCAACAGCTCTTCGCGTGTACAGGAGAATAATCAGTTTTTCCCATGTTTACATAATCCTCCCTCCAGGCGCGGTATTTAATTAGTGTCCATTAGTATCGGCATCGAGAGCAGTCACGATCATACCGCTCGGAGCGAATTCCCTCCCGTTAGCAAATCAACCGCAAGATCAAGGTGCTGCGCCTCTCTCGGCTCACCATATCGCAGGGCACTGGCATCGATTGGCAGATAGTAAAAGTAACACCGTTTGATTAAAAACTGCGCATTTTTTCTCGCATTAACTTCAGTGCCGTGGGTGGGGGTGATGAAGACGATGAGTTATTCCAGGAAAGGTGACAAAATTAAGACCTACTTGCTCCGAGTTTAATGAAACTTTACACACGTCCTGAGTGGGTTAAACCATTTGTTTTGCTCGAATTGAGAGATAAATTTCGACTCAAAACTGATTTCAGAAAAGAGTTAATGTATTTTTGAAGCCAATTCTTCAAATCGCTGTTACTCGAAAACTAACAATTGTACGAAACATATTTGAAAAGCAAGCGGCTTGTGTTTAAAAATTTAGAAGTCGTAACCAGTGCGGTAAAATTTCATTTTCAATTGAATAATATCAGATGAAAATGAAATTTATGGCCCCTGACCGTCAGAATATCGATATAAATTTATTTACCTTTTGCTGCCATTTAAGGGATTTTTGCTTAGGGTGTCATTTTTCCGTAGAAAAAACAGAACAATAAAAATTTCGTTCTCTCTTGTAATGAATTGATTTTCCGTATTCAATGCATGAAGCTAATGCAAAAAAACGGTGCATTGTGATCGGATGCTATAAGTGAAAAGTGCCGTTGTGCCGTACAGATGATTGTGCTTTTTTCGTCATCAGAAGGTCTTTACACTGTTGTGCCTGTGACCACTTCTGGATTAAGGATCAAAAGCTAATATCTGCAGAATTCCAATATCTTCACTCTTATCTACGCGTAAAGTGATGCGAAAGTACATCCATTTCTGATGGTATCACTGGCTCGGTGCCTCATTGTGGGCTTCATGACTACTTACTTTATTATAATTTAAACGGTTAGCCTTAGTTTTCCTCGATCTAGGGCATACAATGTGGAATACATAATCGAATGATTTTTTTTCTCGATAGCCAACTGCCCTAATAAATAGTTTTTTTAATATTGATTCGAAGTTAGCGTTCAAAATATTTTTTCATCGCGCTGTACGTTCATTTTTTGTAATAGGGGCTGGGGTCCACTAGGAGATTGATAGTACCTATTAGCTTTCTCCGGACAGTACCAGCCTAGATACCGTGTGGAATCTGACAGAAAAAAATGAACCAAGAATAGATCCACTGGTTTCCTGCTTCCATGTCGTAAAAGGCGACAATTGCAGGAGTTTCTTTTTCCTTTCAGTCGTCAGATATTTTCAACGTTTCACTTCTGATTACTCTATTTTACTACATTATCTGTTCATTCAACCTATTAATTTCCGTCTAGCGTGTGCAAATCCGTTTATATTACATAGTTAATAACAGAGATAACATATATCGGTATATTGAATACATGAAAAAAATACTTGATATTAATATATCAAACAATAAATTTATATTTTTCTCGGTAGCCGGCTGCCCAGATCAAACAATATAACCAATTAATAGTTTTAATAAATAATTGAAATAATAAAGCGAAAATATTAAACAATCAAGACGCGCGTGAAATCTGTTGACCTTTGTTTGGTGATTTGAAATCTATATATATATATATATATATATATATATATATATATATATATATATATATATATATATATATATATATATATATATATATATATATATATATATATATATATATATATATATATATATATATATATATATATATATATATATATATATATATATATAAAATGGATGTTAGTTAGTATGTTTGTAACGCCATAACTTTGGAACCACTGAACGGATTGCCACCAAACTTTACACAGGTACTTCTTGCATTTCAGAGATGGCATTGGGGGAGGAAGCGTAGCTAGTGTTCTTAACAAGGGGGGGGTCTTGAAAAAATTTTGTCTAATTTGACGAGATACTTTTTAAGACCATAGAAACATTTTGCATATATTAGATATGATTATATGGGGGGTGGATGTAGCAAGTGCCTTTATAAAGGGGGTTCTAATGTCTGTAATGGCATAACTCCGGAACTACTTCACGAATTGCTATCAAACTTGGCACATGTATTTCTTGTTCTTTATAGATGGTTATAAGAATATTTTTATGGGAGAAGGGAGCGTAGCAAGTGTCATAAATATGGGGGGGGGGGATCATACCTAAGATATGATTATATGGGAGATGGATATAGCAAGGGCCTTTTAAACAGGGGGGGGGGGGGGTGAAATGTTTGTAATGGCAAAAATCCGAAACTACTTAACGGACTGTTAAGTAGCCAGCAAGTGTCCTTGACATGGGTGGAGGAGGTCAATGACGAAATTTAAATAATTTGATAAGAGTCGGTTCTCTCTAGAAGGAGGGGTTTTTGAAAATAAATTTTCATCTCCGATTTTTGTAAAACAAGAGAGTGGCAAGAATTTGAAGGTCGTAGTAGTTAGTATTCCTGTTGTTAATTCGAATGCAACGCAATTTTCACTGAATAATTTCTGGTTCCATTTTGCCGGTAAATTCAAAGAACTAAGGGAAAATAATCTTGATCTGCCTATGAACTCGAGTGTATATACATTTCAGCATAATTACGAAACAACTAACATATACGAATCGCCACTAAGTTTGGCACATGTACTAAAGGTGAGACTTGATATTTTGAAAAGCACAGATACTTTCTACACTCCTCATGGTAATCATGGAGGAGATCTGTAGGAAGTTCACTGACAAAAAGGAAGTTAAATAAAAAAAGATTCTAAGGTTATTTTGAGGATGAGGGAGTGTAGCAAGTGCTCCGAACATGGAAAGTGAAAGGAAAAATTATTTGGGTTTTACGAAAAATTGGTACTTCTTTACGATTACAGTTTATTTCGAGCAACTAAGTGAGGTTCACAAAAATATTCACAAGAGGGAGAGGGAATAAGTATTTTCAAAATTTATCTGAATTGACGAAATCATACAATCAATGTGCCTTTTTATGTAAATTGAGAAAACTGTCGACTCAAGGTGATTGAAATAAGATTACAACAACATTTGTATTAACTAAATCATTATTCTATTGGTTTTCCTCCCTTTAACACGAATAAAATTATTGAAGCATTGGTAAAATAAATTATATAAAAACGTTATTCGTTATAAAATAATCATTATCAGATGGAAAATTTTGAGTAATTACGTGGAAATAATGATGTCATAAAAATTTGTATAAAAAGGAGGAAGTAGCAAGTGTTTATAGCCATGGAAGCCAAAGGTATTGTAGATCGAATGTGACGATGAAGTACGATACAAGCACATATACATATGAAACTCGGAGATTACTAAGAAGGTATTTATAGAGAGAACGGTGTTTTAAATGTCTCTAACTTTTAAATATAAAACTGACCCAATTTGTCGAGAATACCATGAAAATTATGATTATTGTGAGATCTGAGATGGGACACTGATCATTCGCAATCTGAACATGAACGGAGTATTGTTCAATCGGGTTTCCGTCTAAGTTATGTTTCACTACAATCAGAGTATTTCAGTAACTAGGACTTCGAGAATTTTTGTCGACCTTCCCTTCTCGAAACATTTCCCAGCAACGCCGGGTAATTCAGCTAGTGATTTTATAAAAAACTGTTTAGAATATGTCAATGCAATGAATCAACTATTTTGTCTAAATCCTATTCACTCGTTTATTTTGTATCACGTAATTTTATTTATAAAGAACTGTGAAATTTCGAATAAGAGCTGTTAATCAAGACTTCCCGGAACTTCAATATAGGATATTGTTGAAACGTTCACTCGGGAAGTCAGTGAGTTTAGTGGTGCATCCCAGCATCTTGAAACCGGAACATACTAAGTCGTGCGCGAATAATACCAATACTGAAATATCACAGAAGTATATACGGCCTCTAGTAACAACAAGTGTTGGACTAACATCCCTTCCCATTCCTTAGACGATCTACGTTCGGGCCTGGCCGGCGCCGGTACTGATCAATGAATTCTGGGATTACCAGAAGATGTACATTGAAGGATGATTTACCAGTCCCAGGTCGGCTCATCTAGAAACTCCCTGTACAATTCCAGCTAATCCCGATGAGTAACGGAGTAGAAACCAGGGGTGGTCGCTCAAGCTCAAGCTCATTTAAGGGTTTTTTGCCTAGTCCCTTCTCAAAAGTAAGGCTAGAGTAAAAATGACAAACTTCTCCAAATTGTCTGGGCCAAATAAAAAAATACAAGAAAAATTCCTTCAATTTTGCATGGAATTGCTCTTATGTCTTGCCTCTGGTTTCTCATTGCATCATTTACGAAAATTTTGTATATTGACGTATCCTTTCAACCAAAAATGTGCTTCATCGCCGAAGACAAATCTTCAATAAAAACGACAATCATCTTATAGGCCCATCCCAATTCATTAAACGCAGTGGCAGATCCCTCGGTTTCAGTTTTGCCTTTCTCTATAGAAAGGTATTAGAATTGCTGGAAAACCCGACTTTCGAACGGAGCCTCGGAGACCCATAGTGTTATATACCATTCGACTCAGTTCGACGAGATCGGAAAATGTCTGTGTGTGTGTGTGTGTATGTGCGCTTTTCGAAGATATTTGAACGCGCTCAATTTTCTCAGAGACGGCTGAACCGATTTTATCAAACTTATGCTCGCTTAAAAGCTACTGTCGGGCCATTGATCAAGTTCAAAGATCAAATGGCTGTGACTTTTGGTTCCAGAGATATGATTGGTTCCAGAGATATGATGGATATGAAATCCTGGGTACGGGCCTGCATAGAACTATCGAGTATCTCATTTGACAGACACTTTCACCGTACAGTACAGTTGACGATGATTTTAGTCAGTCTGTCAAGGTCATTTGGCCAATTTGCAACTCTACGAGTCACGCGTGATCTGTCAAAAACAAAAAAAAAATTGAAATTCAAATATTAAAAAATTACCTTTTATAACAATTTCCAGTGCAATTAAAAACGAAAACTATAACCTAGACCTAGTCCAAGCAGCTTCGTATCTCAAAAAAACACAAATACCCGCTGTCCTTGCAAAATGACTTGGACCGATTGTCAGTTTACCGGTATCGTACGACCTACACCTGTGACAAACATTTCGTGCTGGATATCCTTCGACAAGGCCGAATTTGGTTACGAGAATTTATTGGTGAACAGTTGTTGCTCGCCTGCTGATTCTACTCCACTTAAGCGAACATTACCCGGCCATGCTCCTAATAGAGTAAATATCTCTCCCCATCGTGTTCGGCGCGCATGTTTACCGATTGCACGCGACTAGGATATGAAGCATTTACCAGCGAGGCCTGCCCGAACTGGGGGCGCCACGCCACAACCGTCCCGCTCTCCGATTGCGCCGGATTGAATAGAATAAGAATACGTAGCACCCTTGCAGAGGCCATTCCGTACTAGATTTTCATCTAACCGCCCGACGCGCTAATTTATGGGGATTTAAGTTCTTGTTAATTTAGAACCTGATCTTGACACTCGGTGGCTTGATTTGGCCATTATCGGAGCGCCCCACGTGAAGCGAGACGAGAAGCTGTACAGATCAATTTAGATTATTGTGTAAGAGAGAGAGAAAATGTGTCGCGACCTGGCCGGGGGTCTCCAGATCTTGGGGCTCATGTTACGTGGTATGTTTTGACAGCACCGGCTGTAGCCTGAAGCTTTTCGACGATGCTTAGCTCCGTCCTAACAGATGGACAATGTAATTGCTTCCATTGGGGGTTGAGCTTAGGCGGACTCGCGCCTAGCACTAAATCCGATCAGAAATGGTCATGACAATTTATTTGAGATCGTCGATTGCTTGGCTGATTGCTGATCAGATTAAATTACATGTTGTTCGCATTTTTTGTGCGGATTATGCAGAGCGGTAGCCTAAGCTGATCCAACGGAGGCAGTCTCTTTGTTATATAGCAAAAAGGAATCGTTGTTTGAAAAATCGATAGCGGCGCTGTTTCAGTAATTTGTGATGAAAAATCAGAGGTTTTTTTTCCATTACTACATCAATTTTAATTATGTTTAGCAAGACTTTCAACAGTTGCGAGCAGTACGCGGTCTGCAACCTCCCTAGTAAATAAAAAATAAAGCCCCCTTCACAAAAGGTGTTTTGTAGTATGGAGTAGATCGAAAGCTGCAAGGTCACGCCGGAAATAGTCACATTATGCAACCGCCCCATCACCTGATGGCGCACAACACCCCCCCCCCCCTCCTCCTCCTGCTAACTGCTAGTTATTCGATAGCGTGCTCGTGGACCAGCTCCCTGTCTTTCGAGTGCATGAAACGCTCGTTGTATGCCGCGATCGATACAATCACATAGCGAAGAAACGTTTAGCAACAAACGATTTGTTTGTTTCAATCCATTGGACCTAATCGACCGAACTAACTGACCCCGTTAAAGGGACGGACAGAGGTACTGGTTTGCATGGTACTACGTGTATTCAGTGTTGATCTATGCATCCGTCTGTTGGCTTGCCCAATTATCTCGCCCGAGTTACGACATGACCATCGACTATTGTACTGGCTTCGCGTTGGATAGTGATAAGTGGTTTCTAGGAGCCTGATATAATGTGAATAGGTTGTTTTCGAAAACCGCGGATCCACCTAATAACAGAAGAACGTTGATTATGGTTACTACCAAACTTGTACTAGCAAGGGCAGAATAATTCGGACTGGAAATCGGGCTGAAACAGTGAGCAGCAGGGTCATGACGATAGATAATAGGATTTTCAACTTCTTATGTGCATAACAAAACGAAGCTTTGCCATGGATGCGTAAATAAAAAATAATTTTAATCCACCTTGTGGTGTAATTATGCTTTACTTATATTCCTATAAAATATGGTCAAGATATTATTCTTATAGTTATAATTATTTTCGTGTTTTGCCTTTCTCATATAATGCAGTGATTGCATCTGTGAAAACGAGCAGTGAGATGATACCTTTTTTTATTGATCCGAATATATTTTTGCATGAATATTCTTCGGTGTTTTAGTTCTCATGACCTTATTTTAATGAACGTCGTTTTAAGACGCAGTTTGAGATTTCAGTCATTCCGACTTTACCGTGTAATGTCGAAACTGCAAATCGGATCGAATTTAAATTTAAACGTGTGACAATCGATTGAACATTCCATGAGATGTCGAAGTAAGTTCCACTTTAGAGTTTACGGCTATTTACGGTACTTTTAGAGCCGGTATTCAGAAACCAGCATACCCTAAAAGAATTCGTATAGCCATAAATTAATATGACGAATGAATTGCAATAGTTTTGAGTCCAACTTTGAAGCTTTTTGGAATGGTGATCTTCTATATAGGTTTGAATTTTAAAAACTCATCACCCTGTAATACCCGAATCGGATAAATTCATTAATTTTATATGGGACCACAAATCATTTAATTTGAATTTTTTGAGAAACGATTCAATACGGAATCCGAAAATCGGTGTAGCCGAAGTCAGATAAGTTCACCTGAGGAGCTGTATAGTTTATATTAGATTCAAAATGTTTGAAAATCGGTGTTTTTTTCATAAATACGTTTATTTCTTAAGGCAGTTTACATAAGTTTTTCTTCGCCGTAGCATCACTTTTACATAAAATTCTTATCCTAATTTAATTCTAACATAGTCACAACGATTTGAATTTATTATAACATATTTCTCTTATTACTTAAATATCATCTTAGGTAACTCGTCATTAATTATGAAATCTATTCGGAAATATTTTTCATCCAAACGATTAACTTCTATAAATTATAAAATAAGCTGTTATTTTCAGACATTTTGTTGATAATTTCATAAACTGTTTCGAGTTTGTTTGTATCATTACATAATTTCTATTCTAATTTAGCTATTGGTTGAACTCATGGACGCAGCTGGAATCAGAACTAAGTCTTAAAAGGGGCCTTTATTAAATTGAAACTCCAATTTTCTTTATGAAATGATAAATAAGTTTCGTGTATGGGAGGTCACGACAAGCAAGAATGTCTCGAACTGGGACATTGGATAGTCTACCTTGGGTACGCAAAGAATTTATAAGTTGAGATCTGACATCACGATACTCCACGCATGTCCAAACGACAAGATCAATATCCCGATAACCTTCGCCACAAGCACAATGAATAGTCTCGGAGAGCCCAATTCGAAGGAGATGTGCGTCTAACGTGTAGTGATTGGACATGAGTCTGGACATCACACGAATGAAATCTCTACTCACACTCACATCCAGTCCCCTGAACCATGCCTTTGTCGATAAAAATCGGTGTAGTCTTCAAGAAATCGTAGTGCGAATTAAATTTTTGGGTACCTTCTGAATCGAAAACTGAATTCCGCTAAAACTGAAATAAGTTTATTTGGTTATCGACTATCCAAATCTGCAAGTTCGATAAATCTGATTAATTTATGTGAAATAGACATTTTTATACTAATCACCCTGTAACCCTTAAACCGGAAGTTGGATCTGACTAAAAAACAAAATGTTTTATAGGATTTTGAAGCGCTTACACAATTCTCGTTAAAAATGAACGGATTTTAACAATCTATGACCTGTTGGATCCATCTTAAAACCATTCAATAGCGTTCAGCGTGACGGGAAGACCTTTCATTTGCGACTAGTTTGATCAAAATCGGGCCATCTCTGAGATCTCGACCTCTTTGTTGACAACACACATACACTCACACGAACATTTGCTCAGTTCGTCGGTCTGAATCAATTGGTATATGACACTCGGCCCTCCGGCGTTTTAACCGAGTCCCGGAGGGCCGAAAGTCATATACCATTCGACACAATTTGACGAACTTAGCACATATCTCTCTCTCACACTCCCTCTCTCTCTGTGTGTGTGTCTGTATGTCCGTATGTAACAAAAATGAGCACTCGATTTTCTCAGAGATGGCTGTTACGATTTTCACAAACTTTAACTCAAATGAAAGGTCTCTTGGTACCATAGGCTGCTATTGAATTTTACCCGGATCGGACTTTTGGTTCGGGAGTAACGGGGTAAAATGTGCGAAAGAATTAAGAAAAAGTGCAGTCGATTTTCTCAGAGACCGCTCAACCGATTTTCTTCAGCTATGATTCAAATAAAAGGCCTTATAATACCACAAAGACTGTCCCAGAAAGTATGGACGCAACCAAAAACCGCTGCCATTTCGCAACGGTTCAGAATCTGAATTTTTATGGCTGCGTCCTGTTGTTTACACTCTTCTCTAACCACTTGCGCAGTTGTTTATCGGATTGCTTAAGGTCATCTGAATCTATTGAAACTCTTCACGTGTCTGTTCGATATAGTGACTTGAGTGCCTACCCTAAACGTAGATAAGAAAGTTACAGTTACTTCAAGCAAATACTGCAAACAATGAGGGGATGTTGACTTCAAATGGATATATCCCGTGAACAAAAAAGGCCGGTACCGGCTTTCATGGGAACAAGATCGGAGCGGATCGATATTACAAGCCGCCTACAATATTGAAAATTAAAATTTCTCTGAAGTAAAAATGTGCCTTAATGCAATGGTTGGCACAATAGTACAACTAAATGACGGCAACGAAGCGATGATTCTATAGTTCACGCAGTACTATGGCACAGTATGTTTTGTAATTGCAAATGATAATGTGCGTATTGTTCGATGTGAAAGCGCCCATCTTGAGATAAAAGGTGTCAGTATACATTGAAAATCATACCGCTAAGTTTTTATCCGATCTGACTTGGTCGTGTATTTTATTTCAATACACAGCAATTCATTTTTCCTATTCTAAATGAAGCAAGCTTTACTTTACTTCTAAATTTGGCTCAAAGCTATTTCAATTTGTAGGTCTCGTTTGATAATGGCCAACCGAACCGACTTCGGTTACGTGAATCGACCACAAAATTAGAGCACTATAAAGGAGAACCCTTCAAAGAAATCTTATATCAAGACACACCAGAATCGGCCCCAAGGAGCAAACGACTATTTTCGATGTCCAGTTTCACTACATCAGCGCGTTCTTTCGATGTGAAATGATTCATGGTGAGAAGTGTACTAGGGTAAAGTGTTATAATATGTCTCCCTTAAGAAAACATTGAGACATTTCTAAATGTACTGATATTTTCTTCGAAAATGTATGCATTTCTTTGCTATACGTCTGAGGAACATAATTTTTAATGATTTCGGTAGAAGTGATGAGAATTGTTTGATACAAACACATTTTCTAAAACATCCAAATTTTCACACAGCAAAAAATTATGAAATTTACTGATGACGCAAATCCACATATGATACAATTCATTAGAACGTAATCCAAACATACCTCGCCTTTCAAGCAAACGTTTAAATTTACACGTTTAAGTACTCAAAAATATGACAGAATGCATTAAATGTAAGTTAGATTTACTGTAAAATTTAGACGATTTTTTCTAGGTGTGCAGTTTTTTCGCTTGCCGTTGGTATAATGCCACAGCAACCGTATATTATGCCTCACAACAAATCAGTGGTATGCCCCACAACAATGACGCAATGTCGGTATAGAAGAAAAGTAGATAAAGAAAATATTCTTTGCATCAGAAATCAATGGCATAATCAATTAGTTACAATCGGAAACCAACATTTTTGATCCTCTCAACGCTACTTTTTGTTTTAATAACCTTTATAAATCTTCAAAACAATATTTTAACTCGAAGCATACTGTTGAATCGCAGATGGGGCATAATGTCTGTAGAGTGACTGCAAATAGAGACATTAGCACTGTTAAAAATTAATTACTAATTAGCTTTAGACTTTTTACACGGTTAAAATGCTTGTTTAGTCAAAGCAAAACCTTACATCGAAAAGCTGCCTAATGATATTTTCAGTTTTTTTTTTCATATTTTCCAGCAAACGACAACTGCCAAACTTAGATCATGGGAAAAGATATTGTTAGTTATAAAACTTTTGTGTAGAAATGTCTTGAATACTTAAAAAAGTTTTGGTCAGCAGGGGCGCCTTATAACACTTTCCCCCGCATTGACGGTTCCAAGACAACTGAAGTCAAGTCAATCGGTTGTCAAAGTTATAAATATCACATTACCTATATTAGAAATTGCGTACCTTCACGGAACCTCTCGCGACCGTAACAAAATGCAAATATTAGTTGTTTTTATATTTCGATTGGTTAAACTTTGGTACCACTAACCCAAAGGAACATTTTTAGTATCATAAATCTTACATTAAAACTTAAAACTCTACGAAAGCCTACTGAAATCCACAATAAGAGCATATTCCTGCCAAGTGGACCATTCTGCATAAGGTTTATAAAGTGAACGTAAGGAATTAGCACAAGCCTGCTTTAAATCCTTCTAGAAATGATTCAAAATTCAAACTGGATGGAACGAATTCCGCAATGAATAAGCTGTCATTTTGATAACATTTTTCTTGAATATTTGTGTGTCATGTCGGTTTTGCATGCAATCAGTAAGAATATCTTAAACTTTAATTACGAGTATGATGCTTTTTCTGAATGTAAAAACTTCATGCGCTCTTATTTTTATCGTGAATGTTTAGATAAAAATAAGAATTATAACTAATCGCCTTGAAATAAATGCTGTTTATTGCGAAAACTGAGCAGGCGTAAAATTAATTTAAAAAACTGGACAAAATTGAATGATTTGTTTGTTTGTTTGTTTCGTCCGGAAAAATTTAGGCAAGTTTTGAAAATCGTGATGAATGAACGCAAAATCAAAGTTCGTGAGATTAGATGTTCTAAGATGAATAGACTTACACGAAAATCTGGGCATGAAAATGGTCTTATCTAAATGAGTGCCTCAAGGATCCAAAGAGCTGATCGGCAATGTTTAGTCGCAATAAAAAAGACTTTCCTGCGTTGGTATAAAACAGTGGACGAAACATGGATCCACCATTTTTCTCCGCAGTCAAATCAGTATTCAGACGGGAACAGCCTCCCAAAAACGCAACAGGTAACTAAAGCAATCATGGCGTCAGTTTTTGAATGTTCGAGGTATAATTAACATCGACTATCTTGTACCATCAAAAGTGGTAATTACATTGAGTTATCGATGCGTTTGAAGTGCGAAACAGAAAAGAAAAAACTACATATTTAACCAAAACAATGGCTATATTGAACGACCTGGGCACCGAGCTGTTCCCTCATTCACCAAGAACCTATTCTCAAGAACCTAGTCACAGCGACTACTTGTTCTAAGCTGATCTCAAAAAAGGTCGCGGCCACTGAAGGCCATTTTGATGCCGTGGACAAATCATTTAATAATTATGGTACCGAAAATTCAGAAAAGTACAAGAACGATTGTAATGCATTGTGCACAAGAAATGTTGTTTTCATGGACTTTTTGAACGATGTTTTACCAACCTTCCACCACAGAGTGTAAGTCGATTCGATACTGAATATTGTTTTGTGTGAATGATTTTCTGAAATGCGGACGCACTCATTGAGGAGCAGAAACCACACATGAAAATCATGACAATGGTTTGGGAAACTAAAAAAAATAGACATTGTTCGTTACTAATTGAAATTTTGATCGCCAATTACCATAAATATATAGATTTATTTTGTTCGAATCGATGCGTACAAATATTTCCAAGCAGTATCTGTAATGGTATCGAGAATCTTTTAAGAAATGGTTGAGATGTAGATGTTCAAAATCTGACCACTGTTTGTACGGTTTTATTTCCTGTATTTTGAATTTGCACCCCGGTATAGAAAACAAAGGCGTCAGAAGAATTTGAATGATTTTATTTATGTGAAGAAATCTTTTAGTAACTTAACTTTCACCTTTTCACCTTCTACCAGAGGAGACAAACTGATGGAGCATTTGATCAATGCAAATCACTCGAGTCTCTGGTATGTATGAAGGTTTTTTACCATTTACTATCCGAACCGGCAAAAGAAAACTTACCAGAGGTTGTTACTTTCTACTTGCGAGATTGAGAAAACATTCACATCCAGAATTCATTGTGTATGAAAATTCTGTCGCAAGCAACCGAAACAGTAATAAACCCCACAACAAATGTGTCATAAATGTACTTTAGAACCATCAAATTTGCTCTGAGTGAAACAGTCATCCAATGAACACGCACACACACATACAATACTAGATTTATGAAAGAATAGAACTGACAATCATGTTTTAAAGAGAATATTTAAAAACAATATTAAGGGTCTACGCATGGTTCCAGTATAGGACGAGTTGTTTTTATTTTTAGCTCAGCTGTTAGTCTGGGTAAAGGGTTTAATAGAAGCTTTAAAACTATAATATTACTTGTCAAAGGCACTAATTATTGTTATCGGAAAACTGGTAGTGATTGCAAAATCAATTACAAAACTCTCCAAATTATAAACAAACAAATTATAATTACCTTATGATCAAAAAAGAACCGGAATTTTATTAAAAACCTGTTTTAATCCACCTAGTGGTGTAATGATGCCATTCTCATATCAATCAAAATATCATATATAATACTGTGGTATTCTTCAAAATTATTTTTCTTCGATTCTTAAAAGAATAATCGAAACAGATTTGTTTGACCGTCTACTGATAAAAGCTATCAATTGGAAAAGATTTGAGGTCCATTTAGAAAACTTTTTACGGTTTTTCGCTCTTTTCAGTGATGGTATAAAATTTTTAACACACTTTACCCTATATTTCCGGATCCGGAAGTCGGATCCTGATGAAATTCAGGAATTACGTATGGGACCGCGCCATCTATGAGAAAAGTTAAAACACATATTTTCTTTTTTTTGCACATTTTACCCCATAACTCTCGAACCGGAAGTAGGATCGAAATAATATTCAGGAATTTTGTATGGGACCTCAAGACCTTTCATTTGAATCTAAGTTTGTGAAAATCGGTTAAGCCATCTCTAAGAAAAGTTAGTGCACTTATTTTCACATTTTTTTGCACATAATTCCGGAACCGGAAGTCGGATCCAAATAATATTCAGGAAGACCTTTCATTTGAATCTAAGTTTGTGAAAATCGGTTCAGCCATCTCCGAGAAAAGTTAGTGCAAAAAAACGTTACATACACACATACGCACATACACACACACATACACACACAGACATTTTGCGTACTCGACGAACTGAGTCGAATGGTATATGACACTCGGCCCTCCGGGCCTCGGTTCGAAAGTCGGTTTTCACAGTGATTACATAACCTTACTATATGAGAAAGGCAAAACGCAAAATTTTGTCTTCCATCTGTCGTCACTCTGGTTATGACACTTTAGTCAAAACAACTAATAATTTATTTCAATTATCTATGATGGTAGCTTAGCGAGGACTTGAATGAATTATTATATATTGAATTTACCTCTCGTTTTAAATACTTTGCGTCGAGTAATCTGAAAACAATTTTGAAAAATATATGAAGGAGGGAAATCGGCAGTTGGATCTAAATAAAAATCGGAATACCTGAAGACCTCTTAGTTGAATCTAAGAGGGTGAAAATCGGTTGAGTCATCTTAGAAAAAAATATATTGATATTATTTTCCTTTTCTTTGTGCATATCGTTCCGTAACTCCGGAACAGGAAGTCGGATCCAGATGAAATTTGAGATCTTTGTATGAAACCGCAAGCCCTCTCATCGGAATCTTAGTTGGTGAAAATCGGTTTAGCCATCTCCAAGAAAATTGAGAGGTAACATTTGTCACACACAGACATTTGCTCAGTTGGTCGAGCTGCAAAGTCGATTATCACAGTGATTGCGTAGCCTTTCTTTTCGAGAAAGACAAACCTAACAAGTGAAATTTCATCATGTAATTTTCGGAAAGCCTCTCCCAAACTTCAATTGACCCTGATACCATCTCAAATGATTCAATGTTTCATATTAGATTAGTGCACACACATACAAACAAAATTCAAAATCAACACACTAAACCACGGTCGACATTCGCGCTATGCCTAAAAAGTTAAGTTTAAAAATGATCACAAAAAATTTAACGAGTTTGAACCCGTGTTGTACACGGACTATATTAGCGAACGAAAAAGTCGTGTCCATCCATAGCTACCTGAATTTATTCGAACTTCAACACTTCCAACCGAATTAGCAACTACTTCACTATGTATGTTGCGAAACAAGTCGAATTCGCTGTCAACGCGGTAATCGAAATTCTCATGTCGCTTAATAGCCGCGCTCAATTAAAATAGCCATCTCCGTGTGCTGCGCTGGAGCGCATGTGCCGTCCCCAATTGCGCGGCACTTGTATGGGACAAATATGCGAAAATAATGAGCTCGTTGTCTGCATCGTCGCCTCGTGTGTCGACATGACGGTACGTACAGACTCGCCCCTATGCATGAGTTGATACACGCACCGGCAAACTTCGGAAGATGCCCGTCATCTGATGATGGAGTATTCGAAAGGATCGCTGGTTTGCAGTTGAGTTGTACAAACTAATCATGTTATGTTTCTGTCGCCTTCGCTTGTGGCTAAGTAAGCCTCTGCTGTGGGCTCTGATCGGTTGTCGGTTGTTTGCCAAACACGAACAAATCTTGCCTAGTGATGAAATGATTGGCATAACAAATAGACCTAGATTATGTCCAGTGCAAGGTCACATGAGTTGAATTAATTGATTGGTACATATGAAGCAGTGTCTTACGAAATATGGACATTAATTGATATACTTGTTCTATTGTATTTGCAGATCCATCGACAGATGTCCGCCGCTCAGTTGCAGGAGGTTTTTCACGTGGATCACCCGGATGCAGTGCCGAACTATGAGCTGATCAAACTGATACACCACACCAATCAACCGGCTTTGCACAAACGTCGCAAACGATCAATAGAGACAGACAGCCGGTCTAGAGGAAGTGATAACGGTCTTCTATTGCCGGGTGACACGGCACCCCATCATGTGAAGAAAGATTTGAGCAAAGTGAAATTCAGTGAGAAAGTAAGTGAAAGCCTAGTTCCGGCGAAGAAACGAACGGCGACTACGGTCGCCAGTGACAGTGTGTTGGAGCAGGAACCGATCCTGCCGGAAATGCTACCACCACAACAGCAGCCAAACCAAGCGCCGGCGACTGACGGAAGTGATAGTGATAGCAATAAGTTTAGTGATGTTAGCATACGAGACATCAAAGAGCATAAAGTATCGTTCAGTGCTTTCGGCGAAGACCTTAATCTAACACTGGCGAAAACCGAAGGGTTGTTCCAAGACGGGGCACACGCGCTGCGCATGTGGAATGTGCGGGTGGATCCCAACGCGACCCAGGGTCTCGTGTACGAGGAGATACACGAAGAGGTGAGTTCGAGTTTTTAGTTTTCATATTTTTTCATTGCGTGATGGTGCAACAGTAGCTATTTGTCTGCACAATTTTTTTTTCTAAAAATATATGGATCTGTATTAACCTGAAAATAAATGGTTCAAACTGATTACCCAGGTATCCATTAAACATGGACTAATGCTACACTATGACAGCCTAAAATCACTTATTGGCATTTTAGTCGCTTTTAATACTGCTATAGAGCTGACTTCGTTAAAATATATAGCTAATTATTGATTGGAGTTATTTATGGATGGTGTGCATACAAAATACTGATCAATTTACAGCCGATAAGCTTTAAGATTTAAAGCTAGAATTATTTGTAGTGCCTATATGAAGCACATTTTCAAAGCATAAGGCGCTGTTCTTACAAGCCAGTTGTCGTATGTTCGAGCCCCGACCTGGAAGGATCCTTAGTGTTAGTAGGATCGTTGTACTAGCCATGCAATGATTCTGTACGCTAAGAATCGGCTGCGAATGCCAGGACTTTGCTTTTTAATATAAAGCACATTTCACAGCTAATATTAATGTTTGTTGGTTACCTAGGTATATTTTCTGTCCAAGCAACCTTGCTAAAATTTTTGATTGATGAATCCGTTACTTTATTCGGAATCGCATGAACCGTTACTTAATTCGGAATCGCAAATGGGTGCGGGTTATTTCCGCCAACCCGCCGTCCAAAGCGGCAGCCTCTTGCATACAAACCTGTAACCGCCAAATACTCAACAAATTTCCTTGGGAACTCCGTCCTGAAGTTTATGAATCAATCTTTATTCCGCAGTACAAAAATCAATCTTTATTCAAGAAGTATAACTGCAGGTAAAAAAAACTGGCGTTAACGTGTTGTCATTCATTTGTGTTTATTTTAAATCAATTCCAATTATAATATTAAGACAATTGCAGGAATCGGCGAAACGGCTTTCGGCGAAATGACATTTGGCGAAATGTCATTCAGCGAAATGACCCTTTCGGCGAAATTATTTAAAAGATATTTTATTCAGGCCTATTTGCGTACAAGCTTTACGTGACCGATTTAGCTGAGTTTTTAGAGCTTCCATTTTCCTCCTGCGAGGATTGAGGAGCAGTTTGTTCGTGGTTCGTCTCGTCATCCATTGCCGTGGAATTGTTGTTGATTTCGTCGCTAGTTGCTGTAGATGCGCCTTGTTGTACATTAATTGCTGGTTGGTTAGATGGTAAGTTGTTAATTGCAGCTGGTGTACTTTGTTCTATAGGGGATACGTTGGATGGTTTCGCTGAAGGGGATGGTTCACTGTTGTTGGTGACTGTCACAGGTGTACTGGGGTTGCTTGGGGTTGATGTGAAGGAAGCACCGTTGTCCTTTGGTATAGTTGTCTCCTTGTCCGGTTTATCACATGGATTACCGTAGTGAACAGCTTTTTGGCAATATTGACATGTGGCCATCTGATTGTCATAGGTAACAAGTGATTTGCACGGGATTCTTGTATCCTGACCGAATGTCACATAATAAGGTATAGGCCTCCTCAAGCGCTTGCGTAACAAACGTACGCCATTTAGAATACCGGGGAAAAATTCTTCCACTTTTCTTTTTCGATAGAGAGAATCTCTCCGTATTGGGACATGGTTTTGCGAATATAAGGATCGATGACGCTTGAGGGAAGATCATGCACACGCACTTCTATAGCACTATCTTCTATATATACTGGAATGTTGTACTTAATATTTTCATGCTGCACATAGTGCACATTATTATTGCCTTTAGCGAATCGAATTGCATCCAACTCTTTATAGAACTGGATATAAACAAGATTTTTGATCTTATTGCATTGAAGCAAAGACATCATATTAACAAGATATCCAGCTCTCACATTTCCTGAACAAATCATTGGCAACAACATTTTTTGCGAGTATGGCGCCCTCAGGCGAGTTCGCATCGAATCTCGTACACAGAAGTAGGGAAGGGAAATGTCAAATTCGTGCGCAAAAAATTAGCAGCACTGCGCACCCATGCAATTGACATGATATGTTGAATGTGACACCGTGCGATGGCGTTTCTGAACTGAAGATTGATTTCGCTACAAGCTGACAGGGTCTGATTGAAGTAAATGCACACGTTTAATGTCAAGATGCATTTGCTCTTTAAGCAAACCTTCAAGTTCTCGTATCGAAGGTCGAATTTTGCACTGTCTGAAGTCAACAATAATTGTATTCTTTCGTACTGGCAGTAGCTTTTGTTCGTTTGGTTCATTCATTTCGAGATCGTTCTATTGTTCACTACACAATACTGTACTTGGTTTCTTCTGTCCCGAACGTAAGCGGTTTTGGTTTGTCGACTGACTTGGATGAGATGTGAAACCGAACTGACTTTCGGCAAAATGACTTTTGGCGAAATGACTTTTGGCGAAACGGTTTTCGGCGAAATGGCTTTCGACGAAATGACCCTGATCCCTTGCCAGTAACAACTCTTGCATTTTGGTCAATTGAATATGGCATTATAGTCCACAAGAAGGTCGCCAGCATTATTGCTACTCTCTGGACAAAAGCAAAAGTTAGACATTGTACAATTCCAGCACAATACAGAGGTTAAAAATTTTAGACCAAAATTTCGTCGAAACTATAGGTTTTTTTCCAGTCACTAGTCGTTGCAACCAAAACTCATCGAAAAGTTTTCCTGGCGGCCCCATGAAGCATTGCTTTGTAATTGGCGACAGAAATAGCATCCTCTGTAATTATAATTATACGTGTACGTTTTATTAAAAAAGTTCGAAAAACATTATAACCTTCCTTTTTTTGGTTATTAGGGTTACCATTTCCTTGTTAGGGTGGTGGAAAAAGCGATTATTTTCGATATTAAAAAAAAAGCCGGTGGGTAATGTCAGAGACATACGCCCTTATTCTTAATAACGTCGTATCGTTTTTTCGCTCGTATTTCATTCGTATTCCCAATAACGCTAGCAAAATCAAAGGTAGTTATGATTCGATCGAACCACATTCGATCGAAAAATCAATACGTCGTTATTCAGAATAAGGGCGATAACTGGATGTAGTAAATACGAAAACAACTGACACTTAACACTTCCGAATTAGTTGATCAATTGTATGAATTATGCAAGCATTCCCTTTTTCCACATTTTTCGCAAAAACGAAGAAGGCTTCACTTGATCTAGATTACTGTGAATTTCACACAGCGAAAAGTGCAAAAATTAAATCAAACAGTTCTAGATTTGCACTAAACTGAGGATATTTCTTTTCGATTTGCGAGCAAGAAATCCTAATAGTTCTTTAGAAAACTTTTAGAGCCATTAGAACGGTTGATTTTGTGTAATGCTCTCCACCGTTGCTTTTTCACCAATGCAAACAAATGACTGGCAGCTGCGACGTAATCGCTCTTGTCGGAAGCGAAACTAGCTTTGCAAACGACACAAAATACATCTGCTCGCAGTGGCGATAGAATCCAAACTGATCCGATTTTTGTTGAGAAGTCTGTTTTTACCTGATTTCGTTTGTAGCTTTTTCACTAATGGGACCGCCCGCCCGGCTATAAAAATAGCAGCGTATAGAATTTTAATTTCGATATTTCATTTCGGATTTGCATTTCATTGAAAGAAACTATCCGGATGCTGTACGGGATTCATTCCTGCCTTTCAGAAGGATCAAATTGCAACTCACTACGATATAAACACTGTTCGGAACATTTTCTCAAACGATTTGTTGTACTGATTGGCTGGTGTTGACATGGGTTAAATGAGACAGGTTTTTCAATAAAATTTGCTCTTGAAATACTGCTTTATTGTATTATAGTTTGAACACATTCTTACCTCTTTTAGATTGTAAAACAGGCCCATTGGACCACCTGCCATGAAAACTGTTAAAAGGGTATACAAATGACGTTCTAAAACACAAAACTTCAATTTTGTCATATGTTCCTTGAAACGAATGTCTAGTGTTCTCTTTGTTTGTCCGATGTATATTTTATCGCAATGAGGACACGACACGACTTCAATTTTGTCATATGTTCCTTGAAACGAATGTCTAGTGTTCTCTTTGTTTGTCCGATGTATATTTTATCGCAATGAGGACACGAGATTTTGTATACCCCAGACTTTTTCAAATTCTCTGTAGGATCTTTTGATGAACCTATTAAAGCTTTCAATTGGTAGTTCATACTGCTGAACACTAAATCTAAACCAATTTCAAACTAGGAGTGCTAACACCTAACACCGGCTAACAGAGAACTGATATCATAAGGGATAATTCATATAAATTTAGAACACCATGTAGCAAAAGTCAAAAAAAAATCACCTTTTTTAGTTTGTTTCATAGACATACGGTATTAATTCATCTAAATATTTGAAAAAAGACGGGTTTTCAAGCAACTTTTTGAAAAATAAAAAGATAGTTACCATTCTACGGCAAGTTACAAAAATATTTGCAAAATGATTAAATGAGATGCCCAGGTAAACCGTTTTTTAAGCGTCGTTCTTCGTAAATGCAATATTTTTATAAAAAAGAATTCAGATTAACTGAATCCAAAGGAATTTACAGTAAGGTTTTCACAATTTTGCTATGTTTTTAAACATTT
The DNA here is from genome assembly GCF_030247185.1 of Malaya genurostris. Lineage (NCBI taxonomy): Eukaryota > Metazoa > Arthropoda > Insecta > Diptera > Culicidae > Malaya > Malaya genurostris. The sequence continues at coordinate 91,164,303 of NC_080572.1, read as the reverse complement.
TTGCAAGTATATCGACGTATCCAAATAATCCCACAACATTCTAGCCTACACAGATAAAAATATTTTGTGAATTCACATTTATTTTCATGCACATATTTGGAGCAGGTAATTGAATGGAATGTTACATTACAAAACTAGGCGATTTGTAAATATACAGCCTTGTTCGATGAAAAAGTAAATGCATTTCAATGTAATTTTACATCAATCATGGTTTTAAATCAGATTTTCGTTTCAACTGATGTCTGTTTAATAGTACGATTGGTTTACATGTCGTGTAAGTTTAATCTTTTCTTTCTGTGTAGCTTAGTTGACCACCCGTGAGTTTCCCGCGATTGATCAGAAACCAGGTGAAATTGCATATTGAACCAAATACATGATACTTGATACGTTTTCCGAATAACCGACGGAGTTTAGTTCAGCCAGACATTTAGTAATGAGAAATATAAAAAAGATTGTAAATAAGAAAAAAAATCTCTAAGGAACGATCTCACCAGTATCCTGCTTCTTCTATTCGCATTGCTGTAAGCAACGCGAGATGACACACCGCTACTGAAAAAATAAAATAAAATAAACACTCGCGGATTGGTTTGCTGTAGGCCAATTTTAGATCTTCAGTTTGAATCACACGATTGACTTGTAAATTTTCACACATTCTATATAAATCTGATAACACCGACCATGCAGAATATGCAGATGGTGCTTCGATCGGTTGATGTCATTTAAGTTTTGGAGGCAAATTCGCATCGTTGACGTCGTTTAATTTAGAGCGGTAAATTCACAGTTTTCGTCGCTGGAATATTTTTTCGTGGAAATATATTGAGAAATAAGTCTGTGGAGAAATATTTTTGAAAACGCTTCTTAAAAAACATGATTTGAGGTGTCCACTGTATCTCAGCACAGACTAATTAGAAGTGAACAAATGAACGCAGCATAGTTAGAGTAGAATTTTTATAGACCCCAACGTTTCAGTTTGATTTTTGTCGTGAATACGACTTACTTTGCCTTTTCAAAATGTACCCTCTGAGAGAGTGATAAGTTTTTGATCGTGAATATCACCTGTTGTATCTAACGAATCAACATAATTTTTGCTACATACCATCGGAAATATCATCACAATTTTATGATAAAATTTTTAGTTGTGTGACATAATCTCAAATAATTCAAAATTAAACTTTTCTGAAATGTTTGGTATAAATGAGTATCAAAGAGAATAATTCATAAGGCGCATTTGCCTTTCTCGTACTCTTAAAGCTCATAGCTCAGTAATCTGTGAAAGGATTTATATAATCTAACTACCAATAGAATCGAAATTTTTCAACTCAAACGTGTATAGCAACAGCATTGAAGTATTTCAATAGTACACTATTGAAAAATCTGTCTCATTTGACCCATGTCAACACCAGCCAAGCAGAACGCGTTCTGAGGAAGAGAACAAATTATCTGCTGCTGTACAACAAATCGTTCGAGAAAAATGTTCCAAACAGTGTTTAATATCGTAGTGAGTTCCACAATTTGGTCCTTCTGAAAGGCAGGAATGAATCCCGTACAGCATAGTTACTTTCAATGAAATGCAAATCCGAAATGAAATATTCGAAATTAAAATTTTATATGCTGCTTTTTGAAAAAGCTACAGACGAAATCACGTAAAAAGAAACCTCTTAACGAAAGTTGGATCAGTTTGGATTCTATCGCCACTGCGAACAGATGTATTGTGTGTCGTTTGCAAAGCTAGTTTCGCCTCCGACAAAAGCGATTACGTCACAGCTGCTAGTCGTTTGCATTGGTGAAAAAACAACGAAAAGGGGACAACGGTGGAGAGCATCACACAAAACCAGCCGTTCTAATGGCTCTAAAAGTTTTCTAAAGAACTAGTAGGATTTCTTCTTCGCAAATCAAAGGTCAAAATCCTCAGTTTAGTGCAAATCTAGAACTGTTTGATTAGATTTGTGCTTTTCGCTCAATCGAAGTAGAAATCTTGGGCCTGTGCACCAAGCTCTTGCTTCTTCGTAGAATGAGATAGCCATAGATAAAGGTCCATAACTTCCAGAGTTTCGTTCCAATAGGCTTGAAAATTTCACAGAAATATAGTAAATCTTCAAATGTTTTACTGTAAGAAAATATAAAGAAAATAAAAAAATGATTTTTCAAAAGTATTAGACCCTACCCGCTCCTTATGGGATCGTTCTGTCCATAATCAATATCAGTGATGATCAAGTCCTAAAAAGTTCCTCGATCTTAAAGTTCTAAGTGGTACGTTAATATTAACTCGAGAAAGTATATATGGAGCGTCAATTTGACCGATTATAATTTTCCAATAAAAGCGGCCCTAGAGATATTCCTCCTTTTGGCAAGCGGGTCCATACCACGCAATCTGCATGATTCATTCGCGCTACTATTTAGCCATTCGATTCTTTTACCGCTCGAGGGTTCAAGGAAGTTGAACCAAGCAACTAGAATCGCCCCATCAAACACGTTCTAGCGAGTTTCTTCCTGTCGTGTTCTACGATTTCTGTAGGGTTACGCCATGGCAGATATCTAAGAGCATAACGAATGAACCTAGCTTGAACTGATTCAATTCGATTAATCCAGACATCTACATATGTAAGGACTCCAAACCACAGACGAAGTTTCAAGGACTGATCGCACAAGGGTGAAGTACAGTGATCGAAGACAATATGGATCTTTGAACTCTTTTGCTATTTTGAATATGAATCCAAGATTTCGGTTGGCTTGAGCAATAACATGCAGTGGTGGTCTTTGAAGGACAGCTGTATATCCAGTAGTACACCAAGATCTCTGACAACTGATACTGGCTCTTATTACGGGTATCACTTCACGGTGAAAACCAAGTAAAGTGAATGTAGGTCTTTATCACGGGAGTCGCTTCAGAGAAAAAATCATTACTTAGATGAGCTTGTTGTTATTACGAACATCAAATCACCAAAATTTTGTTGGAAAAAATTATTTTTTTCACTACAGTGATTACATCACTGAGCGTGATACTGGTAATAGGTAAAATCAAGTGAAGTGATGTGTAAATGAAGTGAAAGTGGATGTGGAAGTGAGAACGGTTATAAGGGCCACTCTCTCGAGACATTCTCCGGAAACAGTGTAGCTCCAAAGAACAGGGTTTTTCATGCGTGTGAAGGTAACTACAGAACATTTGGATACACTAAGCGTCAAACGGTTACGCGTACACTAATCACAGAAAACATCGAGCTGTTTTTGCAAAACAATGCAGTCCTCTTCGGATCGAATGATGAGGAAGAGTTTTATCTCATCTGCATAAATGAGCTTACATCCTGGTGGCACGATAAAGCAAATATCATTAAAAAATAAAGAAAACAGCAAATGTCCTAGGTTGCTACCCTGAGGTACACCTGTTGGAGTTGGAGAAATTATCTGACTCGTTATTTCCAAGTTTGACAGAGAGAGTTCTACCAACGAGATACAATCTGATCCATTCAGTGAATGTTTTGGAAGCATCCAGTTTTCGAATTTTCGCAAGTAAAATAGCGTAAACTGAGCTAGCTTTGTAGCTGTAGATCTACCTGGGAAAAATCCATGTTGATCTGTCGATATGTATGTTTTAATATCACTGAACAGAACATTGCTCACGAGAATCTCGAATAATTTAAATCCGGCGCAGACTGATGTAATTCCACGATAGTTTTCTACATTTTGCTTATTTCCTTTTTTAAATGCGGGAAACATATAGGGAGTTAATGAAAGTGTGTAAGAAAAATGGTGCAAGTGTTCCACAGATTTGAATGGGTAGTGTTAAGTCCAAGGTACGGACATTTACCCAAGAAGAGGGTTCTGTTTACAATCTTAGGAAAACAGCCTTTGCTGAAAAATGCAAAAGCAGTTTTCTCTGTACTTAATAAACTGATGTTTCTCATTTGATATTCCGCTCGACGACAGAGAAAAAAACTGCTGTCGCATATTTCAACACCCCTTAAAGGAAAAAGTATTAAAATATAAATGTGATGTCGGACAAAATTTTAAATTTAGTCATCGGTGTACATTTGAGCTAAGCTTGAGCTAATTGAGAAGTTCTAAATAACTAAAACTTGAATAACTCCGAATGAACGGCTAATTTCAATAACCATTGTTAGAATGAATCTCTCAGAAGGCTAGCGTGACCGAATCCATCAGCTATCTAATCAATCACATCTTTAAACTAGATGATTCATTGGCGCTACTATTTAGACATTCGATTCTTTTACCGCTCGAGGGTTCAAGGAAGTTGAACCAAGCAACTGGAATCGCCCCATCAAACACGTTCCAGCGAGTTTCTTCCTGTCGTGTTCTACGATGCAATCATTTGTCGACACGAAAGTATTTTGCGTCTAAATTGTTCGTAATTGTATGACTTATCAGTACGAGCCTAACAAGCTACGAACCCGATGCTCACCCACCGTCAACTGGCCCGAAGTGCATCGCGATAATCATGTTTCGCAAACTGTGAAGTCTCTCACAATTAAATTCCACTAAACATTCTATTTTTCTTGCGTTCGCATGCGTCTTCGATTTATTTGAGTTCGCACTTCGCTTACTGACTGACTGAATTACTGACTGACTGACTGATTGACTGAGATAATTTACCAACGTTTCACCTCCTCCTCCTTGTCTGTAAGTTTTTAAGCTGTACAATCTTTCTCCTCATTCGTGTCGAAATCAACGTGGAAAATCATATTTAGTTGAAGCTCATACCCGTTGAACAACTCCACTTAGTATTCGCTTCCTTTATCATCTTAAAAGGCATGCGTCTATCTCTCTTTCATCTGCTAGTTTTTGCTACTTTCGCCATCGGTTTCCTATCACTTTTCCGCATCATTATTTTTATTTCCCATCGCCATCAGATACCGCGCCATTAATCGCAATAAAGTGGTAGCAAGACGTGTGAGCGTTTTAGGCGAAGAAATCGCAAAAGGGCCAGTAGTCTAGGGTACTGGGGTTCCGTGCAAGTTCACTTGTTCCGCAAAAACACTTTTTTGTGCAACTTGTTTTCTGAATAATATCTGTGTTAGCTGTGTGAACTGTTTCTTACAATCGAAACACATAACAGACTAGCCGATTGTTTACCACCGATTGCCCCACTAGACGAGGTACAAGCAATTGGAAAAATTTGCGACTCCGAGAAGTTCCACTTTTTTTTGTCCGGTTACGGCATTTTTCACAAAAGAATTATTGGCGATTGCTAGACACCGACACCGGAGGAATGTTGTAACGTAAAACGACTGTAAGTTCTCTGCGTACGACAGGTTGGTTCCCCAATGCAGCCGGCCGCCTTTAAACGACCAATTGTTCGTGGCCCATTGAACGAATCGCCGGTCGAGCCGATCCAAGAACCTTACCGGTGAGGCTGATGCAATGTAATCTTCTGCTTCCGGTGGACTAGGCCTGCGACGTTCATCTATGGCATTTGAAGGGGTGTTGGCTATGTTGTATGCAATTTAGCTAATTGGTACATTGCTTCATTCTAGCAAGGCGATTTGAATCGGTTGATCGAATGAATGATTGCGTGGACTCCTGATTCATTTATATAGAGCTTGGAATAAAAGAATATGTCGGAGAGTATGTTATTAAATTGAAGGATACTCTCAGGAGGTCGGTCGAAGTGGATGGGAAACGAAATTTGAAATGCTTTAAGTAGGGTAACAACTATACACACTTATTATTTTTTCGCTGAATCTCAACAAAATACACACTTAAATTGGACTACTGCTGTCAAGAAATATCTATTTGTGCTGATATATCAGTGGAATGGAAATGTTCGGTAGTTCAGCTGTTCTTAACTCGTCAATAGATGAAAAAATACCGAATGAAGTTCGCTGTGTACCGCACAAAAACTAATCTGGTTCTTTCGAAACAAATGTTTTTAACCGGTTGTTGCATTATAAGTTTTTCTGCCGTCTGCATGGGTTTGGCACATTCAAAGGTTTTGTGTACAGTTCTTGTAAAAAAAGATATATTTAAATGATTTTTGAATTGCAAAATCCGTGTCTGGTTTTTGCACTCTATAAACATTGCACTGTCCCATTTATTACTATTCGTATCCAAACTTTTAGTCTTCATAGCCTGTTAGTTATAACTTCTGAACAAAGTATGATATCTGAACATCTGAATATCATTGGTATGTCAGTGCAATATAAATAACTAATATTAAGCATTGAAAGATTATTTACTACTGTGGGCAAAAAGTAGTAAGACTTTTGAATTATATTTCGCGCGGAAATTTTATTCGTCGAATTTTTTTTTCTAATTTGTCAGTGACATCTGTGTCAAGTGTCACGTCAAAATATTCATTAGTGTTTAGTATACGTCTGTCTTTCTGAAGTATTAGAAGTACAATCGGCGATAAGTGAAATTATTCAACAAAGCAGTTCCATGATATTTTGTATGCGGAACAAAACTTCGGTGATAGAATAGATGAGAAGCGTTTATTTTATCCCGATTTTAACTATTTAGTCGTTCATCGACTTTGATGATAATTTTATGTCGCGAGCAAGTATTTTTGGTTGGTACAAATTGTTCAAAAAGAGTCGAGAACGCGTTGACGACGAACCACATCCAGGACGGCCATCAACATCAACTGATGATAAACATGTCAATAAAATCAAGAAATTGGTGCTCGAGAATCGACGATTTACCTTCAGAGACCTGACTGTCAATATTTGTCGTTACTTCATAGAATGTACTATGAATCACGCAGGTAGTTTTCCAGACGTTTTGTTAAACGAATCAACAAATTTGATACAAGCAATGAACACATAATCTGTTTAATCCACTTAGTGGTGTAATTATACCTTTCTCATATAACTCATATTTCCATAAAAATACTCAAACATGTTCCATTGAAGCTTGGACAACAACAAGAAAGTTTATCTGAGTATAAACTAGCATAACCGTTTCAATTCGTAAGATTTCATCGCTTTTATACACGCAAAGAAATCCGGAAAGAAACTTCTCATGAAATTATGAGCGATAACTCTTCTACCATGAAAATTAATCATGATTCGAAAATGCGTTACTTGAGGAATGTATTCCTTTCAAAACTTGTAACTCCAATTTTCTACCCGGATATCACTTTGAACCCTCTGCCTCAAGTGATGTGATAGGTTGCTTTATAGATTAATGGTAAGACAAAAAGCAGACATTGAAAAGCAAGAATTACTGAATATGTTTACTCGATCCTGAAGCATATTCATTTAATAATCGTGTTGTTTTATCCACCGGCTGATACAGAATTGACAACATAAACATAATGAACCGAAAATTTACATCATAAAAGACTAAACACGGATACACTTTTCATTTGACAAACAACAACTTTACATTTTGTATAAATGCATTTTTACATATTTGATTCGACCGTTGTTGCTAGATTAATATTCCGAGAGCTAGCGTAATCCAAAAAATAAGTTCGATTGTGAATTTGGATTTTTGAAACGAAAATCTGAAAAAAATTGTTCAACCACTTTGATTAATTTGTTTCATAGATAGAACAATACAAGCTGTATTGATTCAATTAAATATTTTAAATAAGACGATTTTGCAAACGATGTTTTGAAAACATAAAAGGAAAAATCAATCCGCGGTATTTGCAAGAATTCGACATAGAGTTTCATTTTAAGAATTCACACGTGTTTTTTCATGCAGTTCGTTCAAGTGTCTGAATTCTGAAACACAAAATAAAAACTGGAGCAATGAACGCAAGTAAACACGTTATTTGAGGCGTCGTCGTTTTTCAAAAAACATAGCTTTACACTGTTTTGCTATTCAAACGTACATCATTTGAGATATTAGGTAAAATCGCGTAAAAATTACGTTCATCATACCATTCCATTTAATTCATATTCGAGATCTTCATATTTCATATTTTCATATGTTGCAAAAATTACCATCGTAGCAGAAACACGCCTGAAGTTATACCTAACAACGTCAAGTGCGTTACGTTTAAATTTCAGCGAAATGAGTCCAAATGTATCATGATCCGAGAAGTTTTAATCATGGTGTATTATCATAACATGAAAATATTTTATTTTCCTCAAATCATTTTGCTCATTTCTAGAAACGGAATTTTGCCCGTGTACATTTGCATTTAAACTCACTTCACCCTGTTTTTCCGGAAGCGGAAGTCGGATCCAAAAAAAAAAAAATTCAATATCATCAATGAGATAATAAGACCTTTCATTTGAATCCGAGCGTGATAGAATCGATTCGGCCGTTTCTGAGTATCTGGAGTGATTTCCAATTTGGAGTATTCAATCATTTTTTTCTGGTACTTCCGGAATGAGAAACGAAGATCCGTTGTACCCAGAATCAATATATTTGATCATCAACTATCCCAGAAATTTGTCTGGGAAAATCATGCATATTTTACCCCGTTACTCCGGAAGCGGAAGTCGCATCCGAATGAAGTTCTTTCGAATCAAAGTTCAAAGAAATTGATTATGAGGTCTCTGAAAAAAAATCGATTCATTCTTTTGCATATTTTTCCTTGTCACCCCTGAACCGGTAGGTTGACTCGAATAAAATCCAACAGTAGGTTATGAGACCATGGGGCCTTTTATTTGAATCTAAGTTTGTGAAAATCGGTTCATCTCTCTCCGAGAAAAGTGCAAATGTTTGTTGCATACACACCTACATAATTTCTTTCTCTTCACGTTTCGTCTTCGGCTCATCAGTGCTTAAAGCTGTTCGAATTGAACTGCCATCTCCGTATAGCAGTTCTAGAAGAAAAAATTATATCGTGTGTCGAAGGAAAAAACATTATTTCGGTACTAACATATCGTGCGATATGCCCTTTTGAAAGTTACGAAAAATAATACTCATTACTCAAGTTTTAAAAATCTATCTACGAGATTATATTGATTATGGTGTAAATGAAGGTAGTAGAACCGAGCAATGAGCATTATATTTTGTAACATTCGCAAGGGCCTATCGTGCGATATGCCCTAATGGGAGCGGGTCATATCACCGAAAGCCATTTCGCCGAAAGTCGTTTCGCCGAAAGGGTAATTTCGCCGTAAGGGTCATATCTCCTGCATGTTATGACTACTGTATAACAGATGTGGCGCAGCCACATAAACGAAGTCAAGATGGCTCGGCGGCACAAAGCCGCCGAGCCGACACCAGTTGAGTCGGCCGCCGACCCGCCTCTTGCATACAAACCTGTAACCGCCTCGTTTGCCCGGTCTACTCAAAGCTAGGTTTCTTTGCTTTAGTTAGTTAGACAGCATATGAACTAAAACGATGTGGCGTAGCAGCATTAGTGTTTTATCATTTTCACTTAATAAACGGAAAATACCACCTGGTAGATACACCTATGCAATTGCTTTGATGCTTACTTGATGCTTGAATAGTCAACAAGTTTTCTTGGGAACTACTTTCTGAGGTTCATGAATCAATCTTTATTCACGAGTACAACAATCAATCATTATTCAAGAAGTACAATGGTAGGTTAACAAAACGGGCGTTAACGCTATCATCTTTCGTTTGTCTTTAATTGGAATCAATTCTAATTACGATTTCAGGATTCGGCGAAATGACTCTTTCGGCGAAGTGGAATTCGCGAAGTGACCCGTTCGGCGAAATGTCATTCGGCGAAATAACCCTTTCGGCGAAACGGCTTTCGGCGAAATGACCCTGATCCTGCCCTAATCACATGTTACTACCGATTTCACCAATTTCACCAATTCACCAATAATGCACTGATTCACGAGTCGATGACAACGATTGTTAAATTGAATTACATTTAATTTAATTCTCCGACCACCATTAAGTCCAGATCTGGCTCCCAGTAACTACTGAATATTTACTGATCTAAAAAAAAAATGCTCGCCGGGAGAAAATTCAAGTTTTACTGAGATTTACGGACGATTCGCAATAAGATATCATGAAATGGAGAAAAAGGGTAAAATAGTCACAGAACGTTTCGTGCGGCCAGTGTAGGTTGTAGGTAAACTTCCAATTAGTTTTACCATGATTTAAGACCGATTTGCAATAAAATACCATAAAATGGAGGAAATGGGGTTAAATAGTCATCAAAACGTTTCGTGCGGCCAGTGTAGGTTCTTCCATTCGATTCTCCAGATTTTTCTACATAATAAAAGATAGTTTTCGTATGCTTTCAACGTGGTTCGCTTAAAACGTAAGGGTGATTTAGAAGAAAATTTCACATATTGGAGGAATTGGGGTAAAATAGCCACCAAAACGTTTCGTGCGGCCAGTATAAGTTCTGGCATTCGATTCTACAGACTTTTTTACATAAGATAAGCTAGACTTAGTAAACTTCCAATAAGTTTTACCGAGATTTAAGTACGATTTACAATAAGATATCATGAAATGGAGGAAATGGGGTAAAATAGCCACCAAAACGTTTCGTGCGGCCAGTGTACACTCTTCCACTCGATTCTCCAGACATTTTTACATAAAATCAAGCTATTTCAGTAGACCGCACTCGATTTCTTTTCAAGTTACAGAACAAATACTACAGAAACCCCTAAAACTACTGGGCATTTGGGGTAAAACGAGCAGGATGGCGATTCGTGCAGCCATCAAAAACCATTCCATTGAATTTCTTGGATTTTTTTACATAAGAAACACTCTTGTTTGTTGCCTTTTTTCATGGTTCCCGGTTTCTTTGCGGGTTTCCTGGTTTTTTTTCCACTGTGCAATGGGAAATATTGGTATCATACTGAAACTACGAAAAACTGGAAACTTGCAAAAAAAAGTTCCTTAGAGACAGGGTTTGGATCAACATTCTTCTTCTAATCCTGAAGCAAATTATCAAAGCTTTCAGATTTACAGATGAACCTTTTTAATTCACCTAGTGCTGTAATGATGCCTTTCTCATATGACTTATATTTTCAAAAACATCACTAGAAGATTTTGTCAAATTTTTTTTTCAAATTTGAATAAAATCGAAACTGTTTTTGGTATAAATTACCATCATCTTTTCAATTTGTAAACAATTATGTCAAGTTAATATAGATTTAAATGTGGCAACCCTGCGCGCTATACAAAATTGAGCAAAGCCCACTGTGGCGGTGGCGTTTTCTTTTTCCGTACCAATTTTTCATCATTTTGTATGACTGTTTGAAAGTTTTAATACTCATTGCCTTATAATCTCCGAAGCGGAAGTCGGATCTGGATGAAATAGCACAGTAACTTTTAAGCCACTGAGAATTAGTGATTTGAATTATGATTTGTGAAAATCGGTTTAACCTTTGCTTAGAAATCGGAGTGAGTTTCGTTTTTGAAGCTTTTCTTCACTATTACCGGTCCTTTCGAAAGCTGAAACCGAGAACTAGTAGTCCCAAAGTAGATTTTTATATCCACTAACTAACAACGTCTGCCAAAGCAAAGTCTTGGCATTGAATTCCTTTTGTGGAATTTGACCTTTCTATTTCAACAGACTTCGCAGCCGATTCTTAGCGTACAAAACATTGCATGGCTAGTACTACGATCCTACTGACACACAAGGTCTGCCAATTAGATGATTTTACCAGTAAGTTTCGCCATCACTTTTGCAAAAATATTAACGAAATTGACAATTTTTCACTTATTGCGCTGTAATACCGGTATCGAAAATCTGATCTGGATCAACTTTTCGGGGACTTTTTTAAAGAATTTCAAGACCTTTTATTTGCACTTCAGTTTGTGAAAATCGGCTAAGAAATTTCCGAGAAAAATGATTCAAATTCAATAGCAATCTATGGGACCATAAGACCTTTCGTTTGTATCTAAGATTGTGGAAATTTGCCATTGCATCTCTGAGAAAAGTGAGTGACATTTTTTTTCATTTTTGTGGTGCATATCACCCTCTAATTCCGGAACCGGAAGTCGGATCGGGATTAAACTCAATTCACAGTGTTTCTGTTTTTTTTTGTTATCCCATTGACACATTTTCGTTTTGAGCGAAAAACGTGTATTTCGCAGTTCCGATATTAAACGGCAGCTTCAAAAATCTATGAGAGCCAAAAAATGTAGAAGTGGCCAAAATTCGAAAAAATCTTGTAAATTTACCTCTCTAGAAATGCACATAAAATATATGTAATATATGTAATACGTCTATCACCATCTAAGAGATTATGGCATGCTTAAATTTATGTCAACTGTAAGTGAAGGCAATATTAATGAGAATTTAAGCAATATTTATGGTCAAACCTGATATATTTCGATTACATCGAAAACCCTCCAATCAAAAAATAACGATCTCGCAATTTTTGATTTTTGCAGTTGTTGTTTCTACTAATAATTAGTTGATCCAACCAATTTGCTATTTGATTTGCACATATTGAAGTAGTTGAAAATTATGTTGTTTTTAATACTGTCTAATGTCAAAAACAGCACAAAGCAAAACAAAAATCGCAAAGGAAAATCAACCATTACTTTAGTTAAATGTCAAACGCGTTTCTTAAACATTTTCATCCAAACGAAATTCGCTTATTATACGTTTGTAAATCTCGTGAAGAGTAACTTTTGAATGATAGTAAATTGAAGTTTATCATAACACTAGTTGTCAGAATATGATTGTGATGATAAATTATCTATATCTTTACTGCTCTGATGTTACAAGAAGAAACAATTGATATAAAGTAGTGCTATGCACAGAACTGATAGCCGTTAGAGATATTGCAATTAACGAAACGTATTGAAACAAAACTATAACATAATGAATTGTATGCGTTTGAATTTTGGTCTTAAAATCTACATGATTCTCCATCGTGAAATGCATGTTAATGCATGTTAAAGAAACACTAAAATTCGACCGAACTTCTCCACATACGGTATTCCAGTTTGATTACTGTTGGCAACACTGTATTGGTATGTTAGATACGCAAAAACAAAAACAAAAATAAAACTATACTCTTGAGAATTTTATAATTTTAATGATGACTCGAGCATACTACTAGTAAACGTTTAATGTAGCAACTTTGAAGTTTGCGTGTGTTTTATAATAAAACATACGACGAGAAAAAGAAAGTAGAAAAATATTTGCATAATGCCCTTTATAAACCTTATATTTTTGAGCTGATATTCAAACACGACTTTCTGTTGTATCATAAATAAGGCATATAAACGTTTCACAGCTAGTGATCAATAAATCAATTGAAAATGGCTGCGAGAATGATGTGAATGATTCTAGTGAAGTCATTACTGTCAATTTAATTTATAACAATGGATTTTTCGATTCAATTATGCAACCTACTACGAATAAATGGAAATATGTAGCGTATAGCTGGCTATACTAAGTAGGGTTATTGTTCCAATCGTTATCTCAGTAAGTAGCAGAATTACCGTTTTATTTTGCGGATTATTCGACTCCCAACCAACGAACTGCAAATAAAATCGGATACAATATCTTTGCATCGATTTTAAAAGCAATATAACAAACGCGAAAATTCGAAGCAAAGCACCAATTTTCAATTTGCCCTCTTGAACCAATTCATCGAACAGAGATATAGCCAATGTAACTCTAACTAATGGTTCTAGTATTTGAGATCAAATGTGGAAACTGAGATGAATAGATGGGGGTACCGTTACCCTACCATGCTTCGGAAGGACCACATACTCTGAAACACTTGTTGTTCCGCTTTATGACTTCTCGTTAACTTCCCTGAGCCTTCGGCCAACCAATTATTCAACGCCTATAGTTTCGCCAACTGTACGATCGGTGTTTGCTGATATTGCAGTTGTTTTGTTACTCTACATATTTTCAGCAGGGATGGGGAAATAGGGGGAAAAGTGTCGCGAGCATGAGCCTCCGCGTTTTTTTTTCTTTGACATTGGCAAGGTACTCTACAGTAGTTCGGATCATTGATTGTTGGTACCTGTCAACTGGTTCGCTGGTTCCGAAGGTCACGTTCATAACAGAAGAAGTAGATTAATCGATATATTTAACACGATCGACAGATCCTGCACTCGTCGGCGGCGGTAGCTGATGGTCCGCGAAGGAAGCAATATTTTCCTAGAACAAGAATTCAATCTGGCCTGACAGTGGCCAGCAGCGTTCTGGTAGAAAATTTATGGTTAACTGTACCAATGTGACAGACCGCAGATAGAAGCTGCTGCTCGTTGGCGTCTGATTTGAATAAATATTTAGAGCTCTGCAAAACGAGAGCAGAATCAACATATTTTGCAGTGCAGTTCATTGATGGCGGCATATGAGCTTGAATTGAAAACAATAAAAAAGTGACGGGTCGAACCAAATGCTAATTCGATGTGCACTCTTCGTGACTGGGATGCATGGGAAACTAATGAGTTGACATCAATTCATAGGAAAGCGCCCGTCATGGAATGCTGTAACAGTACATTTGGTTTAAAATTCATTAAAACTTTTACTTTTATACATATGAATGTGGGTGTTTTTTTTTTATTTCAATTATGTACACACAAATTGCTTGATTATCTAATTTTTATCTTTCGTTATTATGTACCCAGTGAATGATGGAGAGAGATTGGTCAGTGCATGTGAAAATTTTACTAGCGATGTGAAGTTACTGGATATCAATATATTAGAGCTAATGCGATTTTATGATACTGACTGCGGTGATAATCAACCTTACTTTTATTCAGTTGCTTTATGAGAATAACCAAAAATCAAAGTCATTTGGGATTTGGAACCTCTTGGGTTCAAATGATGAAAATCATTTAATAGTAGGATTGATTTACATGTGGTGTAAATTTAATCATTTTTATCGGAGTAGGGCGCTGGTCTCACAAACCCGTTGTCCTATGTTCGAGCATCCAGCTGGAAGGATTCCTAATATCAATAGGATCGTATTGATACACTGCAAAAAATATGAAACTTACAAGTGACATAAACCCACATATGACTCAATTCATGAGAACGTAATTCGTAAAGCGGCTGAATTTTTCTAAAATGATCCAAATATGTGTCAAACATACCCAGTAGTCAGCAGTCGTGTAAGCTTACATGTTTCATCACTTGAATTCTGCATTAAATATGTGTCAAATCAATCATTTCCTCAAGAGACATAAACTTACACGATATTTTCTAGAAGTGTACCCATGCAATGCGTTCTGTACGCTAGAAATCGGCTAAAAAGTTTGTTGGCATTTTTTCTTTAGTCGTATGATGTATCCATTCTTTATTAAGGGGCGGATAGGGTCCAACACTTTTGAAAAATCATTTATTATATTCTTTATATTTTCTTATAGTAAAAAATTTCAAGAATTTTTAAACGTGAAACTTTCAAGCCTATTGGAACGAAACTCTGGAAGTTATGGACCTTTATCTATGGCTATCTCATTCTACTAAGAAGCAAGAGCTCGGCGCACAGGACCAAGATTTCTACTTCGATTGACTTCGAAGCATGACAAAACATTTTTGAAATGTTTCATTATAGTAAATTATAAAAGAAAAAATATGAATTTTAATGTGGAACACATTTTTTGTTTTCTATATAGGCAGGCCCGTACCCAGGATTTTGTTTCGGGGGGCCCACATATAAGAAAAAAAATCTTGTTGATAGTTTCTGTATCTGTTTACCGAGCATTTAGTATGTTTTCTGTTGTTTCGTGGAAGTGTGGCAAGGGCGAAAAGAAGAGTGTGAGCACAGATTGAAGAGTATGTATAAATAAATCATATAAGACGATTAAATCATATAAGACGATTTATTAACCGTGATCAAAAAAGTAATCTTCTTAATTTATTATCTGATAAAATATCGATGACTTGGTCAGGATCAACTGCAATATCCCAGTGAATCGAAAGCATAGCAAGTGCGCTGAGTCTTTCATCACTCATCACACTTCGAGGTAGAGTTTTTATTCTTTTCATAGTAGAAAACGATCTTTCTACGCTAGCCGTTGTTACAGGAAGTGTAGCCAAAACGGTGAGAAGTAGTTTCATAGCCCGGAAGTACGTTTCATCACAATACTCTAAAAGTTTCAAAACTTCCGTCGAAGAGTCAATCGACGATACCTTTGCGCACCATAATCTATATTCTGCTTTCACCGCAGATGATGACATCCGATCTTCGAAGTATGGAGCCAACTTTTCCATCTCATTTGCTTTACTTACATCAGCGTAACCTGGAATAAGCAGTTGAAAACTTGGCAAAATATCTTCGTTTTCAAGAAATCGTTCTTTTAAATTCCGTAATAAAACATCGATGCAGGGGATGAACACTGTTATTCTGAAGTACGCTTCACTCGACGAACTTTGCAGATTGGCACGATTCTTTTGTCGGGATACTACTCTTGGTGCCCGAAGCTCTGTACTAAAAAGTTCTTCAGCAAGCTGCGAGGCATATTGAAAAACTTTGCTGAAAAAATCATTTGTGCGGTTGATTGCGGAGACGAAATCCAATGACTTTTCCTAAAATCTGTAGAAATACAGATAATGGAAGAGTTAGACTAAGCAGCTTCTCACAAACTGCGAGGCTCACGATGAAATCACTTTTTTGAATTGCAACGAGAAGAGTGGATGCTGTAGAAGATATGGACCAAGTTTTGCCTGCGATTTCCTCCAGACTTATAGCAATGCATTCAAACAGTTCCAAGAATGTAATTATGCTTTCGTGTCTCTCAACAAATCTGGTCTCACAAAGGCGTAGCAGTCGTTTCTTTTTTATTTCTGGAGCGTATACTTCTATATTTTTTTTGAAGGTCTTACTTGCATTCGATGAGTTCCTGAACAAACTAACAACTTGACCAACTATTCCATGACAGTTGCGTATCTCAGGTGTTGACATCGCATTTGACACCGCAAGGTTTAAACGGTGACTGGCACAATGATAATATCTCGCTTTGTGATATTGGTTTTTAATTCTTCTTTGAACTCCACTCAAGTGACCTGCCATGTTTGCTGCTCCGTCATATCTTTGGCCAACTCACTTACTCATGTCTAAGTTGAGCTCGCTGCACCGCTTCAGTCTAACTTCGGTCAGATTCTCGGAAGACTGATCATCGATAGGAACGAAGCCAACAAAATCCTCTCTTAGTACAGGGCACGACGGATCTTGTGAGAAATCAACATACCGCAGACATAATGAAAGCTGTTCAGTACCCGATATATCCATGGTTTCATCACAGAGCAGACTGAACCAACCACTATTATTGACTTTATTTAAAATTCTCTTTGTAACGATTTTGGATGATGTCTGAATAATTTCGTTTTGAATCTTTGGACTCAAATAAGTAACGTTTTTTGCGCTGTTCATAATATGTCTCTCAAGGTTTTTATCGCCAGAATTGATTCGAAAACGTAGAAGGGCCCGAAACTTTCCATCCTTTTTTTCAGGACGTGTCAAAGAAAAAGCACCACTATCACTGTCTCCTCTCAAAGGCAATTCCTGCTCGGCACAAAAAAGAACTGTCTCAATAATGGGTCTAAGAGCTGTTCTGTTATTTTGCTTCTCTTTAGCACGTTGGGCATCCAGTTGAGTCGATATATCATGCTGTTTACCAACTAATACTTCAAGAAACTCTGTGGCTCGTACAACGCAATCTTTGTGATATTCCGTGTCAATATGCTTTCTGAAAACTTCTATGGCCTTTTTCCAATCTCGAAATCCAATACTGACTAATTTTCCAGGATTTTGATGGTATCCTTTCCCGACACCTTCGTGGAAAAATAACCAGCATGGTTTACAGTACACACCATCTTCACTTGTTGAGTATGCCAAAAAAACAAAACCATCTTCTGTTATCCACTTCGGTTGGAAACTCTTTCTATGTGAGTTTACTTCAGTGACAGGATAATTGTAAGGAGATTTAGGAAGAAGAAGCGATGAAAGTATTTTTGTTTTCGTAATATTATCTAGAAATTCGCGTTTAGTCTTTCCGATGTCGAATTGGTTTTCTTGCCATAGGGGATGAACTATTGCGCAAGATCCAGTTCGGTTGATATGTATTGGTTTGCTGTTACTAGATATTGAACTCAAGATTGATTCACTGTCTGCAGCATCAAAATAATTGTATTAGAAAGTTAATTATTGTTGTTGTATGATAGGTTTTCATAAAATATTTAAGTGGTAATAAAGCAACTTACTTCCATCTGGAACAATCTTTTCAGAAATGTCAATCTCAGATCTCACGTCAGTTTTGGAACTTTCGTCACTTCTTTCATTTCTTTTGCTGTGGTTCGGTCAATTTTCTATAAAACAATAACACATGAGTAAACACTCTAGTAATAGTCACAAAGTTATTGGTTTTTAGTTTTAGCATAACAACGCAACACTCACCAGGATTCCCTTCTCCGGAACAACTCTGTGTTTTTGGTTTCTTGATAAAAAAAACTTGTTATCGATTTTTGTCCTTGATGACGTTTCATTGTGAATTTGAGTCCTTAACGAATCAACAATCAAATTGAAGTAAATCATATAATTCTTCCTCGACAAGATAGCGCAACTCGAATACTAGGCGAAAAAGCGCGGTAGAGTAGTTACGATGGCAAAGTCAGCAGTACTTCGAAAACGAATGAACTAGAAACGAACAAAACTGCTTCACTCGTCTTTCCATTCATGAAGGAACCAGAACTGAATCGTTCAACACCCCGCTGTAAACAAACCGAACGCGCTTTTTTGCACTGAGAGTTCTCATTCTTAAAAAACAACACTGCGCAGGCGGTAAGCCACGTATTTCAGTCGCTCGCACGAAACCTCGCTCGCACATTAACGCAACAGAAACCGATATGCGCATTTTCGTTCGTTTTAATGAATCTAGACAAGAGAGAGGTTCATGTGTTTTAGCCGCACCAAACAGTGAGGCGCGTTTGTTTTGTGTAATGTATTATACAAACCCTGTTAGATTTTTTTATCGCGTTCATTGTATTTTTCAATGTCTTTAAAATTCAAAGTAAAGAAATAAATTGGAGGAATTTCGTAAATTTCATTCCGGTGAATGAGAAAATTTTAGGCTGCACTTCAATAGTTAACGTAATTAAGAAAATAACCTCACGAGATTTGTGTATATGCTATGAACATTAAAATTCTATTTACTGTGAAAAACACAATCTGCAATACAGGTGTTTTTGTCAAAGAAAAAAATAACGATATGTTCAAATCGGTATTATCATATATCGATCGAATATATCGTTCAAATGTGCGATATTAGCATATATCGATCAAATACGCACAATATGTTTAAGTTTCTGTATTTGAGTTCACAATCAAAAATGATTCTGACTTCCTGAAAGCTCAATAATCGCAAAAAATCAACTGAAATATATCACCAAACACGATTTTGCATTGATAAATTCAATACTACATTGAATAGTCTCTTTCCTATTCATTCTGTAGAGTTTAGTTCTACAAAATGTTATATTCTCCATTGAAATACTAAATACCAGCCTCAATTCGTTATGGTAATCATCATATATCAATCATAAATGTTGATTTATTGAACTAAGGTCCACGATGACAAATTCATTTATCTTACAGCAGGGCTGCGAACAAGCTACTTACTTGTAAACAATTTCAGAATATTTTCTTCTACCTACAACAGTATAGATAAAGCATTTATACGATAAGCATTCATTTATTAAGGCTTTTGACAATCAATAAGTAGAATACAAATAGTATGAAACAACTCGTTGCGCACCAAACGATTGTTTTACTAAAGATCTAATTATTTTTTCTTCGGCGGCAAAACAAAGAGCACCTTTTAGCGTACTAAAACAGTTTTCTTGGGTTTAACATGGTTATATTTTTATGTTCAAATCTCAGGGTTTCATAATTGTAAATATAGACTTTTTTTCAAATCTATTAGTAGTATATAATATATACAATAATCGATGGAAGTTTCCGATTTCGGGGGCGGGGGGGGGGGGGGGGGCAGGGCCTCCTGGACCCCCCCCCCCCTTGGGTACGTGACTGTATATAGGGGTGCAAATTAGAAACTCAAGAAAAATACACGTAGAGATGTGGTCAGGTTTTAAACAATTACAGCTCAGTCAATTTTGTGAATCTGTTGGAAGCATGCGAAGCTATAAATATAAGCTAACGTTTCAGTCCTACGTGTAGCATGCTAGAGGTAGTTTTTTTTTAGACAACAAGACAAAAAGTGCCATAAAACGATTTGAAGTTTTAATTGGTATGCTCTGATCTTGTGTCATGCATGATTGGATGAAATCCCATGTTATGTCGTTTCGAGCCTGAGAAACTGACAACAACCCCAGGGTAAATTTTGAGTGCATAAGATTAATTCCTAATTTACATAAGATGAACTCGATTGATAATGAAAAAAGTTTATCACTTCAATCGAAATCGCAGAATGGTAGTAATAGTAGAGAAACGCTATAAAAATAACTGCTTGCATACAAAACTTGAACACAAGTTTGGCGAAGAGAAGCTTAAATATCGATATCCGTATCGCAAACATGTACAAACATAAAATTGCATGCATTTGGGCTATTGATGTAATTTCGTCGGCTACAAAACAAATACAAATCACGACAAATAGAGTCTATATTGTGGGTTCGCGTGTTTGGTGCTGGTTTCTAATAAAGATCCATCTGGGCAGACGCTCGTGCATTTGCGGATTCAAAAGTGTGACAATTAATTGAAAATGTCGATCATTAGAAATTTTGGTTACCTTGTTCCACATCAATAGCTCGAACAACCCCATGTGTAGTTTTTGAAAAAAGGTTAGACCCTACGGGCTCCCTGGAGTAATTAATCGTTTCTATTGATTTTATAGACAAAAAAACTTTAAACGCGTTTTTCTCGAAAGCAGGTTTTGAAAGTCCGTGTCCATCGTCATTCAAAAACTACTGCACCAATTTTGCACACACTTTTTACATATGAAAAACCAGACCCCAACGTTTTCCTTTTCGTTGTTTGTTACTTTGGGAAGGTAACAGCTACAAAATGTCGGATTTTTTCGTGAAAAATCATAGTTTTCACTTTGAACAACCCTCAAAATTAAAAAAATCAAACAGAAACGTTGGGGTCTAGAAAAACTTCTTCTCTTAACTATGCTGCGTTCATTTGTTTACTTCTGATTAGTCTGCGCTGAAATAAAGTGGACACCGTAAATCATCATTTTTAAGAAGCGTTCTCAAAAATACCTCTCTCCGACTTATTTTCTCTTTCCACGAAAAAATAACAAAACGTTTTTATAATTTTTACGTTTCGTCTTTGACTCATCAGTGCAGAGCAGTTCAAATTGTTGAGTGACTGTTATGAGAAAATTCGTTTATTAAAGAAATGGCTTTGTTCCACTGGATTTTTTTTACTGTAAATAGATACATTAACACACCAAGTACTTTTTCGATCTATTTATTCCGCAAACTTGTCAACGAAAAACTCTAGGTCAGGTGTGTGCTTGGTATTCGCTTTAATGTACGTCTCGTCGACCATTATGATGCATTTCAGTTGCAGTCCTACTTCCTGACACGGTTCGGTTAAGCGACTTTCTTATTATGAAGAAATGAACTCCGACCCGCTTCGTTGAGTGCTGAACAAACCAGATAGAAGAATTGACCTTCTTGGACTTTTTGACAAATCAGTAATGGTATGAAATCTTCCCAACTGATCCCAAAACTACGGAATTCGTTCAAATTTAGTGTGATCTAGTTAGATGATGTTCAAACTTTGGTTAGGGTTTAAATCCATCACTGCAGTACTTCTGTTAAGTGTAACAAAAATGTTTGTGGTCTATAGAAATAGAGGGGTGCGAAATCAATCATGGTTTCCCCTAACAGAGACGACAGTTTTTTCAAATGGTTAACAATCCATTAGGCGAATTTCCGAGTTCCGTTTTCGAAAGTATCGGGAATAGAGAAGCTAAAAGAAGATCAAAACGAAATAAATAAACAAATTAAAATGAACTTTTGGTCCCTAACGAAATTGGTAAATTTATGGGGAAAGTCGATCCAGATTTTGATGAAAATCAGTCAAGCCATCACTGAGATCTGGACATCGTTATAGTGTGCACACATACACAAAACAAACACCCTCACATTATGGTTTTCATGTTCGCATCGGTGAATTTTGATAATTATTACCACCTAATGTGCGGATCGGTTTCTGGGAATCGGTAAGTGTGAATTAACTATATTCTGTTGGCCCGGACTTTGATTGCAAGCATCACGTCCCAATCTTTAACATTTCTATGAGTTCGGTGATAATCAGTATGATTGATGAACACGGGACCGAACAGACAACTTGTCTGTTAACACTTTTCAATGCCAAACGAGTCAACGATCTTTCGTGGCACGTTTCCCAATACACGAAGACACTAATCATTCTTATCTTCTTTTCTTTTTCAGGTATGTTTCATGGTTTCACGATTTGGCGGTGCAAAAAAAAAAACTTGCAAGTTGACAGTCTTCGACATTCTCGGCTACCTGAATAATGAGTCTGTTTCCGCTTTTGATCGAGAGTTCCCGATAGTCATCGTTATTATACAATCCAATCGATCCGAAGAAGGTAATTGGATCGACCAATAATGTGTGCCACAAGTGCACTGTTTCTACAAGACAAATTCGCCGGTCTATCTGGTGATGTGTATCTCTATCACGAAACACTACAGCCCTACACTGCTGAAGTACCGGCAACCTACATAGGAGTCCACTCTCGATTTCAATGTTTGCCCCGCCTCGCTGCCGTCGTCTATCCGATCACGGAAAACTGGCAGGATGTTGTAACAAGGAAGTAACCGCGCGATGATGACGATTAGTTGCAAATTCGTGCCAGCACCGTGCAGTCATCCATCGTCTATGATCTGTTGCAACCGCCACCCTTGAAACTTGATCGCTTGGTTGGAACTAGTTTTCGCGAACGCTGAAACTGAAAGTGAAAACAGCACCGTTCACCGAGTTCGTCGCTATCGTTAGCAACGGCGCTTCCTTGGCCGGCTTCGACTTAGCATACTGCGAGTTTTCTTCATCTCTACGGCATCGAACCGGTTTAATCGTATAAGCTAGAGAAACATACTTCGAACGGGATTATCGGTATCTACGGAATACGCGTTCGGTTAGATTCCTCCAATGTAGACACGCATGGCGATCCTTCCAGTTGAATCGTTACCTCCGTTTCGCTAATGTCATGCATGATCGGAAGATTCATGGACATTTTGCACCGATGTTCAACAAAATTTAGATTTTAATTTTGGTGAGAATAGATTGACAATAATGTTTCACAATGCCTGTATTGAGCGTATCAGAGACAGTTGTTATGTTTTGACAGTATATTAGATTTTTCGCTGATCTAGTGGAGGCTCGATGCATGCATCAACTCTAATGTGTTTGGTTTTAGTTTTATAATAATTATGGTAATATGGTGCTAAAATACTGTTTAAGTCAGTATGCAAAGTTTGGTAATAAAAATAAGCGAAAAATCTCCAAAAACAACTGCTGAGCATTTGTATAAAAATTTGGACCGTAAAGCATGCAGCAAATCGGCTTATCGGCTTTGTCTTGGTCTTGTCCCGTTGGGTGAAGAAACAGGTTCACCATGATCAAATGTCTTAATTGCATCAAACATTCCATATCAAGACGTTCGATTATTAAAAACAGCACCATCCATTGGCCGCGCGTTCAACTACCACTATCAAGGAAAATGTTTATCTGGATGCCTGAAAGTTCGTCTCAACGAATTCTGGTTGGACAAAGTGTAAATATTATAGGGCGAAAACCACCAATATATGCATGATCCTATTGTTTTTTTAACCGATTGGTTTCTTGTATAAAAGCCAATAAAAGTGATTTTTTGATAATGACATGTATTCACTTAGTTTCTTCCAAAATAACATTTCTGTATAAAACGTTCATTACGACCTAAGTAACAAAAGTAAACAAACCGAGATTTTTATTGCATTTTGTTAGGAATGTCCTAATACACGCACTACCCGGAAACCGTTTCTCGATTCACTACAGATTCACTAAAAAATCTGTCAACACATTTGACGTATGTCGAAATCAATGAAAAATAATCACTAATGCTACTTTCGTCAATTGGCAATGTTTCGACCAATGTACCAAAGCATAAACAAAAGTGTATGCGCGGACTTACGACAAAATAATTTTTCACGAAAAAGCAGATCTAGTGTGATATTATGAAAGTGAGACTTGTGAGTTGTAGAGTTGAAGATATTTATTGGGATCGAGTTGCTATTAAGGTTGTTGAAAAATACGCTGATTAATTTGGAAAGAAACTGTTTTGTTTCCAATCGTAGAAACCGTTATGAATCCTTCGTCAAACAAAAGCGAAAATTATCAAAACACACTAAAAACGAGTCGATTGTCATTTTTTCCACTTGATATGCAAAACTAACTCTTGTTTTCGAACAAATCTGGCTTTCACACAAGTGCGAGTAACAAAACGACGAATGAACACTGTGACTTTCGCAAAACGACGTAACTAACAGAAGCAAAACGACTTATGCGTCAAGTCAACCAGGATAAAACGACCTATGCTACTGTCCAATGTACATGATAAAATTACAAAACGACGTAAGTGTCGTTTTTGCCTAAAAGTTATCTTTGTAGTTGAAAATTGTGAATTAATCACTATGATACGTTGTACGCATACAAATTGGATGATTTAGTGACAAGATGAAGTTGTTTCAATTACTCATTTTTCAATAGGATTTAAAATTGTGCGATTATTTTTCAACATCGTTTTTCTCGGTTCAGCTGAAATGTCACATACGTCGTTTTGAACATTTTATGCAGATTTGTTAATTTATTTTTTATTATTTCATGGCAAATCATCGTTATGTTTACGTTGCGGTTTGGCTGTCACTGGATTTATGTATAGGGGGACAAAAGTCGGATTTTTTTTAACTTATCGATTTTTTCAACTAACTAATAATAAAATATTATTTTTCAAACTAATCGATAAAATTTTAGTCCATTATCTATATCAGGAATCGGCCTGAGGCTAGCGAGCCAAATATGGCTATTTCCATTGTTCGGCTGCGGCTCTTTGAATCTATTAGGTTTTTTACCGTCACTGCTAGCCTCAATCAAATGAACACATTTTGACAGTTCAGCAGTACTGTTTGTAAACATAGATGTTTTTGTTTGTCTGTTGACAAATTGAATGAAGCCATTTATGGTCCATATCGCCTAATAAGAGTTTTAAACCATTTGTTCACGGTTGGACACGGTTTGTGTTTGTGATTTATCAAATGGCAGTCACTAGTTGCAAAGTGTGAAGATGATTGTTTGAGATGTGTTCTTCGATTTTTGTTTAAGCTTGTTTGTAAATAGTACCGCTGAACTATCAAGGGAGAATTCTTGTTCATTTGTGACGTCAAGATCGCAAAACAGTTAAAATGTTAGTTGGTTTTTCTGAATTTGATTGGTTAAAATTTGGTACAACCAATCGATTGTTGTTTTAACTAAACTGTCATTTTTGATGTACCGTGCTAAAAGTTTTGCATTGACACCCAGCAAAGACACGCGCCAAAAACGATTAATGGAACGTTACCGTTAAGCAATGACATACACCCTAAACGGAAAATGAAACGTTTCAATGAGGTATCACTCGTGCAACTGAACAATGACACGCTCCCAACAAAGTTACCTGTATGAATGAAAGCAAAAAATGTCTTAGTTCTTTCAACCAATTATTTAGTTATTAGAATTGCAGACACTCATTGCATTGAAATTATTTCTACAGTTAGTCTCTTCCGGGGGTAGCTGATCGTTCACTGCTTGAACAACGAAATTTTGCTCATAGCTTTATCACTAAACTCACAGATGGCATACACACATAGAAAAAACTCTGTGATTTTACATCTTAGTAGATGCACATAAATGGAGCGTCACAGCTCACACAAATTTACGTGGAAGAACATTCAACATTGGGTCTTAAATTCTGTGACATGATATTTATTGAAATAAAAAAATGAAAACTGATGGCGACCGCCGCGCGACTTGAACCGAGAATCATTGGATCACAAAGTATGTCGTCTGTTAATCGACTGAGCCACAGAAGCACACACATAGTAAAAGGTGCATTTAAGTTCATGCAGTCGCACCAGCTAGCAGAATGCAAGTTACAGTCGAAACTTTCGAATAACTCGATTATTTCGGAATTTTCGAATTACTCGATTATTACGTCGGAATTTTCGAATTACTCGATTATTTAATAATCGAGTATAATTTTGAAACTAATCGATTGAAATTTGTTCGATTATCTGGGTTATTAATCGATTACTCGATTATTCATTCGATTATTACTATGGGATTTTTTAATTATTCGATCAGCTCAATAATCGAATATTAGTTTTAAAATAATCGATTAAATATTACTCGATTATCTGGGTTATTAATCGATTACTCGAATAATCGATCGATATTACGACATCCCTAGTCGAAACCAGTAAAATTCATGCTAATCTAACATTAAGTCATTACAAATGAAATTTTCCGTCATTTGACGTCTTTATGAATTACATCGTATTAGGGATTAAGGCCATCGTCCAAGTACCATGCCGCTGGTGGTTTTAGGAAATTTTGAAAAATTTATCAAAACCAAAAACATACAGACCTTTGAAATACTTTTATCTATCTACAGGGTGAAAATGGCTGGAAAATTCGGATGATTTCCCGAGTCTTATCAAAAATAGCTATGAAAAATGAGTGTTTTTGTGATCTTTCACAATGATCTGGAAAAATAATGCGATGATAAATGATTTTTCAAATAAACCTTATGATGGATACAAAGATTACATTCGGACACATTTTTGGAAAAACTTTTCACGCTTTTCATAGAAAATCCACGAATTGCCAAAATTTCCACGAAATCGGTTATATGAAATTCGTTGATTGTCCATGAAAAGCGTGAAAAGGTTTTCCAAAAATGTGTCCGAATGTGATCCTTGTTGCCAGCATAAGGTTTTTTTTGAAAAAAAAGTTCATTCCATCGAATTATTTTTTCAAATAATTGTGACAGATTACAAAAAAGTTCATTTTTTCAGTGCTATTTTTGATAAGACTCGGAAAATCCTCCTAATTTTCCAGCCATTTCACCCTGTAAATAGATAAAAGTATTTCAAAGGTCTGTATGTTTTTGGTTTTGGCAAATTTTTCAAAATTTCCATTGAAAATTTTCTAAAACCACCCGCGCGCATGGTACTTGGACGATGGCCTTAAGTCAACTGTAAAATTCAAATATTATTGGTGTGTAAAAACGCACCAATAAATGCAACAGCGAAATGTTCACAGGGCAGTTTCTTAATACCTTTCTTCCACTTGCAGAATAGCTCGCTGGAAAAGCAATTTTAATTCCTTTTTTAAGAATGTTGATGATAAGCTTAATTCTACAAATGCACTTTCAAGAAAATTCGAATACTATCACTGCGTTTTTAATTACATTGACATGAACTGGAAACATTTATACTGTAGGAAATCTATTCTATACAACCCTTATGTTCTTCTGCATATTTTCACTTTCACATTGTAACAATCTCGATGCGATTATTAATTGATGTAAGGAAAATTTAGACGCACTGAAAATCAAATGCAATTATTTTTCGAGAAATATTGCAAATAAATCACTCGTTATTACATCGATACAACGTATTGAGTAGATTACATCAGCTTGGCTGAATAATGTATATGGTTCTAATAAAAAAAATTATGCATCTTTTGGTGTAATATTACCATCTTTAGAACAATACCATGTGATATTACATCAAAATTGTTGCACATCACTATTTACTTCTGATGTGCAGCGATTACGATATAATATCACAAAAATCTCGATATCGTTCTAAAGGTTGTAATGTTTCACGAAAAGATGCATAATATCATATCAGAATCATATACAGTATTCAGTTAAGGTGATGTAATCTACCAAATGCGTTGTTTCGATGTAATAATGTGTGATTTATTTGCAATATTTCTCGAAAACAGACAATTATTACCTTTGATGTTCAGTACGTCTAATTTTTTCCCCATCGATTGAGAATCACTTCGAGGTTGTTACATTTCCTTTTTTGCTGTGTACGTGACTGACATAAATGGCATTCCATTGCTATTTTAAATTTTCAACAAGAAACATTTCTGGTTAAATGAATAGCATTTTTGTGTTGCGTTTTGCTACCTTCGTTCTCAGCCAAGTGACAGCATTCCAATACAGCAATTCCATTTATCTGAATGATTATTACACAATCAACAGATATGTTGGTTAAATCAACAATATTTCAGTTGACACAACCGGAGCGTGAAACAATTGCAAAATCATAATTTTGTGATCTGCGGGTTCTCCGTGAAGCGAAATCAATTAAACCCAGCTGAGCAGTTCCAGAATTTTTTTTAGTAGATCATCAGACTTCACATATTCCGATTAAATTGAAACTTTGTACACTTTGTCTGCAGTATAACAAACCATTTATTTTTCACGCATAGAGAATCCAATTCGACTCTGAGGTGATTTTTAAAAAGAGCGAATCTATGCACTTTTTCATAAAAAAAAGTTTACAAAACAGTTTTGTTTAGGATAATTAGGATAATAATACTACATTTCTAAACTAAATATTTAAAATTAAATTGACGAAAATGTTCCCGAAGTTTCTGGATAGGAAAACTGGATACCGGTCAAATTTAAAAAAAAAACCTATTTATATCCAATCCCTTTCTCATATCTTACATATCATGATAATAAGACATGATTTTGCTCATGAAATTTCATAAGAAGACATTTAGCTTAATACGACAGTTCATAACCTAATAAATAAATATAACAACAAATCCTCACACGGAACGACCGAAATCAGCATTTTCGCGAAAAATTTAGTTGATTTGCTGATTTTATTTAGTTATTTTTTGAGACAACAAAAAAAATCTTACTTTTGCTGATTTAGATTTTTTATTCTCATTCCCTTAATAATAATAAAATATTTGTTGAAATGACTATTTTTTTTAGTTGAATTCACAAATTAAACGTGCTGTCATTTCTTAGCTAAGGCACATTTCATTTCCATTCAACTAATTTTTAGTTGAATTAAAGAAATATAATGTTGTTTTCAACCAATATGAATGGTTGAATTGGCTTCTGCAATCTGCAGCTATATGGCGCCCTGTCACCGAAACGGTAACACCGTAATGACTACTAGCCACTAGATGGCACACTACTGCCGAAAAAATTTCAGACGCGGTTGTCTTTTCTATATTGGCAGGTATAAATACGATGTTGTATTGGAGAAAAAGACATAAACGAAACGTAAACATCGTTTTGAATTTTTTTCTTCTTAATCACTGTTTTCTTCATTCTCACTGAAAACTTTGAGCACTCGGAAAACAAAAACCGAATACAAATAGTACACCGGACGGCGCAGCTCGGAAGGTTTGAAGATACAAAAAAACTTCATCACAATTAGAGTGAAACATTCGAAATTCACTTCACTGTTCCGCGTAAAAACATTATTACGCACAATCGCTTCAAGTGCGCACAAATTCTGAATAAATACGATTTCCACTAACAGTTTACGACATTTTTACATATCGGTTTAGAAATTTAAATAAAGACATATCGAACACATGCGAAAAACATCAAAACGATTTTCAAGCAGTTTCAATAAGACTGTCCTTTTTAGCTTTTTAATGGATTGTTTTGCTTTGACACTTCTCATGAGTTTTTGGCTAATAAACTTGTTAATAATACCCATTTCAGTTTTGGTTTCTTTGTGCTGTCCTTCAGTAATGATGGTGATAGATAAATAGAAACAAATTTTCTGATTTTAATAACAAAATTAGTTGTCAATGAGAATTTCGTGTTGGATTGAAATATTGCTGGTTTGTGTCCAGGATATTCACCAACTAAACACATTCTCTAAAAATAAGAGTTTTTTCAGCAAAGTAAATTCTCAATTTTAACTAATTTTATAGTTATTTTGGAAATTTTGTTGTTAAAATCAACTAATTCAAAAACAGTAATACGAATTAGGCGCAGAGCTAATTTCGGTCGTTCCGTGCACAATTGAGTTCAGTCGAACCGCTTCAATGCATACCACAGTCATGCGTCAAAGCGACTCAATCTATTCTTTTCATCCAATTGTTAGTACATGCTTGTTCAAGTCCTAAAAGGGTGTTCCAGCTAATAATTGGCCGAACAACAATTTGGCTAACTGCGAACAAGTTACAAAATGTAGTATTGTTGGCCCAGCTGATGCCTTTTTTACTACAGATGTTTTGAGTTGTACTGTATTAAGATGGTAGAGGAAAAACAACATGTTTGTGGTTACCGTATGGACATCGAAGTCGCAGGCTAGGTCAGTGTACATTTTCATCAGCTAAACTCTAGCACTACTAGGTAGCACCAGGGGTACGATTACTCAATCTCCTCAAGTAGCTATTGTTTAAAATGCAACATTCTTCGTATGCAATAGTTCAGTGCATTCAATTACCGTACGAAAGCGAAAACGATGCAGCTCCATTTGTAAAATTTGTTGAATTAGTACGTTGCTGATGCTTTTTGCCTCCTACTCTAAGGTCACCTCAGCTGTTCCATTGCTAGGTTTACAACATTTCGTCGGTTTGGTTTTACCAGCAGTAGAAGAAGAAAAAAAAATCAAACCTTCATATGGCACGGAGATTGTTGAAAGCTATTTTATTACCGGTAAAAAAAACGCTGGTCGGCGAAATACAATAACATGATCTCCGAAGAAATGGTTGCTAAATTGCTAATCATCATGTCGATGACTAATCGAGATGAGTTCATGGTTCGACGTTTCAATGCCAGTCCGTATCAAATTATGGCCATGGCCGCTGTTTCATGCGTCGTTAGGGCGACCGACGTTTGTTTGCATATTTTAGTGAAAGTATGTCATTGACATCTGTAGCATATTGTGACTCGTATTCGGCGTGGGGACACCTTCGGGCATAATTTGTTTCGTTGGTGAAGGTTACGACTGTTTTTTTTTAAGGCTAGGATGGATGTTAGCCAACAGAAAAGGAAGCCTAGTGCCACTTGATTATGAATTAATGGTTTGAGGATATTTTTAGTTGACGAATTTTGTTCAACTTATTTCTATCGGCAGAAACTATTCGGGGATTACCATCTAGGAAACATCTCTTATCCCGCTTATCGCGTGGTATAGAATTTGCTCAAACTTTAGGAAAAATTTCAGAGGCCCAGAAGGCCGAATGTTATATACCAATCGATTCAGCTCGATGAAGTCCGCCAGTCTGGCAGCTTCTTCTTGGTTCGACACTACCGAAAGAGACCCGTTCAGGTGACAATACTATCAGGAATTAGAACAAATTGACTCAAATGGCACGTTCCCCTTGATATTTGGAGATTTGTGCCTTGCTATCAATATGTTTTTAGCATCAATTTCCCGATATATAAGAGGGAAGGATTGAAAGGAAATGGTAAGGTTTGGACTAACATAGGAGGATGGGAAAAATTGACGACAGAAAAACACAAAAACGCAGAAGTAAATTCTGCACTCTTAAGGGATGCTGAACAAACTGCTGGGGATCACATTTAGTGGAAGTAGAAGTAAATTCTGAACCTATATGTAGTCCCAAACAGTCTGCTGTAAAACCTATTTAGGTTTGTTACTATGTGCGTTCTTTCTGATGCACAGTTTATAAAACCTCCAACCCCCGAGAGGATTTAGAGATTTTACAAAAGCGACACCATTCTGCACTCCCGGAAGAATGCAGAACGATTCGCCGTATGTACGAGCAGAAGTAAATTCGGTACCCCATAAAGGATGCCAAACAATCTGCTACACCCTATTTAAGGTGAATACAGAAAGGATTCATTCACTCCAGGAAGAACGATGAACCCTTCTGACTATAGCTCCTTACCACATTGGGTGAGAAACGAGAGAATATCCTTTCATTGTAGCTCCGCATACACAGACTCAACCATGTATGGAGAACCAAAAACCCGGATACGTAGTTGCGTCAATGCGGGACAGTTACATATCAGATGATATGAAGTACCGTAATCGCATTCACACAAATCACACGAATAATACTCAGCACGTTGAATAGTAGCCATGTGATAATTGAGTTTTCAATGTCCAGTCAGAGCTCTGACCAGAATACTGCAATGATGCTTGGACAAATGCAGTAGACACTTTGACATTTCCAGATTTAAATCTGGTAGAAATGCTTTTGTCTGAGCGCAAGTTTGCAACCTGCGCCAGTAGCTGGCATTTTTGGATGCAGTCCAAGAACGAATATTGTGCTTTATCCAACTAGTTGAAAGTGGTAAAGCTGAAGATCATTCATTGCACCAGCTCTAGCCAACTCATCAGCCCATTCATTTCCAGTAATACCAGAATGGCCGGGTACCCATAAGAAGTAAACAGCATTTAAAATGCTGAGGTCTTCAATTTGAGTTCGACATGCGATCACTAGATTCGACCGTGAATCATTCGAACTGAGTGCTTTTAAGGCTGCCTGACTGTCGGAACAAAAATAAATACGTTTACTACAGATCCTCTGCTGAAGTGCCGATTGTATTCCACACAGAATCGCGTAGATTTCTGCTTGGAACACAGTACAGTATCTACCAAGTAGATGAGACTGCTCTAGCCTCATTTCACGACAGTAGACACCAGCAGCAGCACGACCATTCAACAGAGAACCGTCCGTATAACAAACTATGTGTTCATCAAGTTGCCGTTCCAGACAACCAGATAACCATTCCTCACGAAGAGGATAGCTCACATTGAATGCGAGTGTGGCTAGTAGCATAATCTATAGGGTTACTGTTTCAAAGCCCTGTAACCTTCAGACGGTATGTACAAGATAATGCTTCTTGTTTTAGGAACACATGTAGTGGTTTAATGCACAGTAGCGCCTCTAGATCAGCAGTAGGAGTTGTCGTGAATGCTCCTGTCATCACCATTAGCACCATCCATTGGAGATGATTTAGCTTTGACTGAACTGTCGCGACTTCTCATTTCTGCCACCATACAAGACATCCGTATGCTAAAATTGGTCTAACGATAGTTTTGTAGATCCAATGAATGTATCTGGGTTTGAGTCCCCATTATTTTCCAAAAACTCGTCTGCATTGGCCGAAAGCCATGCAATCTCTTTTAATCCTGAAGTCAATGTGAGCAGACCAATTCAGTTTTGAGTCAAGAATAACCCCGACGTATTTAACTTGATCGACCACAGTGACCTCTGAACCGAAGAACTGTAACGGACGAGCTCCTGTGATTCTCCTACGATGAGTGAAAAGCACCATTGATGTTTTGCCCGGATTTACAGATAAGCCAACCTGACAACACCATTGCTCAACCGATCGCAGGGCTTACTGCATTAAATCAAAGGGAGTGTTAATGCTTATACCGGTCATCAATATATGATAATTGTCGGCCAACCCATAAGTCGGAAATTCAAGGTTATTAAGTTTCGTTAACAAACCATCAGCGACTAGGTTCCATAAAAGTGGGGATAGTACACAACCTTGAGGACACCCACAGACACTCAGCTTTCTAATTTCTGCTTGCCGAAGCGATGAACAAAGAAGTCGATTGCTAAGCATTGTGTGTATCCAATTCATGATACTTGAAGGTATGTCATGACCACGGGCTGCTTCCAGAATTGAATTGAAAGACACGTTATTAAAAACACTTTCACTATCTAGGAAAACTCCCAAGCAAGATTGTTTTTGTGAGAAAACTTTTTCAATGTTGTACACAACATCATGTAACAGGGTTGTAGTGGACTTTCCACGCTGGTAAGCATGTTGCATTCCATGTAGCGGATGCATGCCCAAACTAACATTCCTGATATAGTGATCTACTATGCGTTCCACTGTTTTAAGAAGAAATGAGCTTAGACTGATAGGCCTGAAACTCTTCGCTTCCTCATAAGTGTCGCGACCGCCTTTGGGAATAAATTTGACAATTATTTCCTGCCAAGCTCTTAGAATATATCCTGTCGCAAGACTAAAAGTAAGTATTTTCTTCAAAACATGTTTGAAATGTTCATACCCTTTCTGCAGTAACACTGGGAAAACTCCATCCTTTCCAGGAGACTTGTACGGAGCGAAACTCTCAACTGCCCATTTGACCGATTCAATCGTCACAACGCTTCGAGCAAGGGTCCAAGAATCGTAACTACCTAAAAAAGACTCAGGAAGAGCTGTCGATGATGGCTCCATACATCCTGCAAAGCGAGTGTTAAAAAGGTAGTGAAGTACATCAAGTCAAGTACTCACCATCTGAAGTTCTTAAGAAAGCGAAATTAAAGTTCTTAGATTTGGAAAGTAACTTGTTTAATCTGCTAGCCTCGTTGAGACTAGAGACATTTGTGCAAAGGCTTTTCCAAACAATTCGCTCAGACGATCGAAGAGCATTTTTGTAAGCCCTTCGAACCGATACGAATGCCTACGACCCATCGCTGTGTCGGTGGTTCCAAGGTCTTCTGCATAGTTTCCTTAGTCTAGCAAGTTCTGCATTCCACCAAAGAGTTCCTCTAGTAGCTGGTTGGTATCCGTAAAGTATAGTCGCCAAGCCCTCTTCATAGAAGTCCCAGTTTGTAGATTTGGAATTACGAGATGTGATAATATTAAATTTAACCTTTGAATGATCAAAGAAGATGTACTTATGATCAGACAACGAAGGTTCGAGCTCATCGGAGACGAGCCAATTCACCAACTCATGCGCAATTCTATCAGAGCAGAGAGTTACGTTCAAAACCCCCTCTCTTACAGATCTCACAAAAGTTGGACGGTTTCCTGCATTGACTATGTGCAGGTTTGTACTGCTCCCAAATTCCATCATATCAGAGCCTCTCAAATTTATATCTGTGCTGCCCCGAATGATATGGTGAGCATTTATGTCACTGCCGATTAAAAGCGGTAAATCACTTTTGCAGTAGTATGATACAACTTTTTTGAAGTCATCGCTTGGCGAAGGTCGATTATGCGGCAAATATGCCGAACAATAGACATATTTCCTGTCTATGCCATCAATAGTCATACCAACTGTGACAGCACAAATATCCCGAGTTGTGAGCTCCGATATGAGAGAAACATCGAGAGCACTATTTGCAAGTATGCATGCTCGAGGCATTTCACGTGGATTAGTCATTTCGTTCTTGTTGAAGGCAACAAAAACTGGGTTTAACAATTTTCCAACGTAGAAGTTTCCCTTTTGGAAATATGGTTCTTGAACCAAAGCTATAGAAGCTTTACCTTCTTGCAGAAGTCTGGATAGATTTATAGTTGCTGTACGTTTATGCTGAAGATTGATTTGTGCCACTCTAACCATTATCAATTAGAGTAATGAACACTCCATCTCCAGCACTTATCGTACAACAACTAGAAGAAACTAAATATATTGGCTTATAATCGCCTATAGCGAACCATGTAAGGATTTTTTCAAATGTTTTAATCATTTAAATCCCACGAGTTGCGAAGAAAGAAGTCGTCCACTGTGCCAGAGCTTCGCTTAACACAGTAAGGGAAAACCCCAAGAGATTCCGTTAACGACTGCATTATTTAATCTCCTGCAGCCATTCAGTCATCGGCACGGAAATACACCTTGACTTAGGAGTTCCTATTTTTGTGGCCTTTTACAACATGGAACAGGAAACCAGTGGATAAATTCTTACTAGAAAATAATTCCGCCGGATGCCACACGGCTTACCTGTTTGGTGAACTTATACCACCGATACAGGTGGACCGTAGCGTTTTTCTTAGCCAGTTGGGAAACCGCTACCGACACTACACGGCTATCTAGGCTGCTCAGAGAGGGAAGTTCACATTGATGGTCAACTTCCTTGGATGGCCGAGCAGCCATAACAATCGATTCAGCTCGATGAAGTCCAGCAGTCTGGCAGCTTCTTCTCGGCTCGACACTATCAAACGAGGCCCGTTCGGGTGACAATACTAAGGCTGAGTCCAAACGCAATCGATCATCGATTAATTCACCACAAATATGTATTTTGCCATCTGCATAATACACAAACGTATTCAATCTCAATGAGTGATTTTTTTCAATTAAATGATTTGTTTGTTTTTTTTTTTCACACAAGCAGTAAGTCGTTTTGTCACTGCCCTTTTCGGTTGGTTCGGTCTTCAGTGTAGAACGTGTCAAACTGCCACACAATCAGCATGCTGTCCAGTAGCCGAATCGTACAGGTGATACGTTGGGAACTCGCCGTCGAACCGTTAGCATAGCCACGGCCCTCTAGTTTTCGCTCTTGAATGCTTAAAGCAAAGCAAACGTTTATGAATTATTCAGTATCCCCTGGTGAAACTCTGTATTCTAATGAATTGAAAGCCACCTGGGGGACTGATGCGAACATTTTTAGTTAGCACCATCGAACACGAGTAGACCTCCATTGATAGGTTTACGATGGAAGACCGATCGAATTAATTGTTCGCAAATAGCCGGCACTGCATGCAATTGGCGACTAATGCGGTGTGAAAATTGAGCATTCAAGGTCCAGTTCGAACTGATTGGAACGAGATCAGAAAGGGATGTAGAAAAAGCATTACGGACTACGCCCATGCGCCAAGGTTGCGGTCATTACGTAACCTAAGACTGATCGATAGTAATATTTATGCCATTCAGGGCCATCACTAACCTAACTCTCGCGAGTTATCACCGATGGTCGAACATTCATGTAAATGAGTGATTATGATTAGTTTTCATGAAATCACGATCAGAACCTGTCCGAGTCTCCCGAGGATTAAGCGGTAACTTATATGTTCCAACCACCTACTCAAATAGAGCTGAATCATTCTTGAATACCTGCTAGTGACAGAAAAACTTAATGTGGATCGTTCTCAGACAATGGCTAGTACTAACATGGTATATCTACGATTGGCAGAATAAACCAAGCAATCTACTTAGAACAGTTGCTTTCGAACGACCTTCGCGACCTCCCTCTCGTTACATTCTTGTATGTATATATTTTTGTCCAGTTCGTTTTGTTTATTGCCTAGCTGAAGTTAGCGCAGATAAAGAATGGCATGCCGGCTTTACTACTGACTTCGATAATGATGCAGTGGAGCCGGCTGATTGTACATAGAACGACGTAAATATACTGATCAGTAGTACGTAATTTAGCATTAAATGTTTTTCTGTTATTTATAGCTTTGCTGGTAACCACTTTCCATCGGTGAGTTGATCCGGAGGCATTTATCTTTCTTATAGTAGAGATAGGTAGAGAGATATGTTAATTTACACCAATCTCTTGAGCCTAGAAGTAAGTTTCCAATGTTTTACAAAATATGACGCCAGTAGTCAGTTCTTATGGGTCGTATTAAAATAATGCAAGCTAAACATATTTTGAGTATTGCATTCGTTCAACGGAATTCGAGCATAACTCGAACTAATGTTGACAGCACTCTCTCACATTCCAAAGAAACTTGCTGTACATGAAGACTTTGTCATAAAAGAACCACCTTGCATACTTTATTTTTCCAAAAATGATCAACACTGTCTATTGAAAAGGGCTAAACTTGTTTTCCCTTTTTTTTTCAAATGGCTGTAGTAGAAAACTGACAAATCCTACAAAAAAGTGTTGTATGAGTGATTTTTACAATATTAGTCAAGTTTTCGAATAAAATTATTGTAAAAAATCCTAATCGACTGCTACACTGAAAAAAATCGATTTTGTTCAATTTCTGCGGTGGCCAGTAGTCGGTCGTCAGTCCTGTAATATCCTTTAAGAATCAATTGTGTGAGCTTTGCGTCTGCTTAGCGATACCCGTCTCTTAAAAACACTTACTCCTTCTTCTCCAGTGAACGAATAATACAGTTAAAACAAGAGTGAAAGAAAAGAAAAAACGGGGTCGCATGAATTTTTTGAAATCAGAAAAAAAAATTTTTTGTTAAGCCAAATGTAGAGTTGCGTAAAACGTGGAAATCTAGTTTCATATGGAAAATGAAACAAAATTGAAATTTTGTATATGACATTTGAACCGAGGCCCGAAGCGTCGAATGTCATATACCGTTGGACTAAGCTCGACGAACTGAGCAAATGTCTGTGTGTGTATGTGTATGGGTGTGACAAATATTGTCACTCACTTTTCTCAGAGATGGCTGAACCGATTTTCATAAACTGAGATTCAAATGAAAAGTTTTATGGTGCCATGTTCTTGAATATCATTTGGATCTTCACAGGATGACATGCACTAAAAATGTGAAAATATTGTCACTCGATTTTCTCAGACATGATTCTAATGAAAGGTCTTATGGTCCCATAGACTGCTTTTGAATTGTATCCCGATCCGACCTTCGGTTCCAGAATTACAAGGTGACTTCCGGTTCTGGAATTACAAAGCAATATAATATAATCTTTGAGAAAATGCGCTCTCAATTTTTACGCAAGTTTCTAATCCGATTTTCAAAAACTAAGATGCAAATAAAAGGCCGTGAAATTCTTTGAAAAGTCCCCGAAAAAATAATCCCGATCCGACTTCTGGTATTACAGCGCGATATGTGAAAAATGTTCAATTTCATGAGTATTTTTCACAAGCAATGACGAAATGAGTTGTAATTCCATTTTAATAAAACTTACTGATAAATTTATCCAGTTGACAGATCTTGTTAGTTAGTGCATATATAAACCTACATATGGCGATAAGTGTCAAAACTTTCAAACCGTAATGCAAAATGACAATGCAAAACCGCTACGTGCTGGTAAGGAAGAAGAAAACACCAACGTCTTTCGAGCGAAGGACACAGTGTGCTTTGTTCAATTTCGTATAGCGTATCTAAATCCATATTTTTCAGAAGAAAAATCTGTAAATCTGTATTGGGAGATCGAAATTCTGTATTGAAAATCTGTATACGAAAATGATAAGAAATTAAAGCTCAACGAAAGTAAAAAGTCATTAAATTGAATCTGAAAATGAAAGCTATTCTTTGTTTAGAGATAGCGTTTATTGTAATGTCAAACGCAATCATTTCTTTTTACGATTTTACATTCGGATCAAGGCCACCATCTTTCCATCTTATCAGAAGAAATTTTAGACACTAGAAAGATTTATGCTAAAATAATGGCAAGAAAAGTTAATATCGATGAACCGTCATTGACAGATGGAACCATTTGCAGTGTTTGCCATCCTTGATATTCTCTTTTATTTAATTTGTATCCACTTGTTTGTATTATCACAAAATCGTGATAAAGATTCTATTCTTCACAAGTATGCTCAATGTCTGTCTCATATAGAAAATTTATACAACCACTTGAAAAATTGACTAGTGAAAATTGACCCGGAGGGCTAAGTGTCCTATACCATTCGA
Organism: Malaya genurostris; assembly: GCF_030247185.1. NCBI lineage: Eukaryota > Metazoa > Arthropoda > Insecta > Diptera > Culicidae > Malaya > Malaya genurostris. Next base: position 91,125,132 of record NC_080572.1, on the reverse strand, counting down.
CACAGCTCATCGAGCTGCGCAATGTTGTAGTGTGTCTGTATGTGAGTGAGTGTGAGCAAAATAATGTCACTCATTGTCTCTTCAGTGTCTGGTTTGACGTATTTTCACAAACTTAGGCTCAAATAAAAAATCCTATAGGTTACTATTGAATTTCATCGTGCTTTCATAGAGGAAAGTGTGTTTGAAATTGCACAGCGACGATGCAATAAAGGGTGAAATTCTTCTACATTTGACTCAAATCTTATTTATTTTATAGGCTTCGGCTATATCGGTTTTCAGTTCCCGGTTTCGGAAATACAGGAAATAGTGATCAAACACTCTAAAACGAAGCTCACTCAATTTTCTCAGATATGATTTGATCGATATTCACAAACTTAGTGAAAACTCAATTTTGAACCGAGGTCCGAAGGGCCGAATGTCACATACCATTCGACTCAGCTCGACGAGCTGAGCAAATGTCTGTGTGTGTTTGTGTGTGCGTGTGTATGTGTGTGAGTGTATGTGTGTGAGTGTGTGTATTGTCACTCACTTTTCTCGGAGATGGCTGAACCGATTTTCACAAACTTAAATTCAAATGAAAGGTTTCACTGTCCCATACAAAGTTTCTGAATTTCATTTGGATTCAACTTCCGGTTCCGGAATTACAGGGTGATATGCCCCAAAAATGTGAAAATAATGTCTTCAACTTTGCTCGGAGATAGCTGAACCGAACCGAACCGATTTCTGAATAGCGATTAGATCCGACTTTCGCTTCTGGAATTACAGGGTGATATGCACCAACTATGTGAAAATAATGCATTATAAATGTAAGAATAAAGTCACTCACTTTTCTCGGAGATGGCATAACCGATTTTCACAAACTTAGATTCATATAAAAGGTCTTATAATCGCATACAAAGTTCCGAAATTTCATTTGGATCCAACTTCCAGTTCCGCAGTTACAGGGTGATATGCATAAAAATGTGAAAATAATGCACAAAAAATGTGAAAATGTCACTCACTTTTCTAGAAGATGGAAGTTCTTAATATGTCATAAGAATATCCCAATTTTCGTTCGGATCAAACCCCTGGTTCCGGAGGTAGGGGATCAGTATAAAAATGTCAATTTCAGGAATACTTTGTTCATAAGCTACCTCTTTATATTGGCTAGTGATTCTCTCTAGTTCGCAGACCATGAGACTCTGTTACCAAATAAACCATTGATAGTCCCATAAATGATTTGCTAAATTTGATCCAAGTTCGACTACCGGTACATTTTTTCCCATATTCAAATCGTCGTACAGAACCGTAAATAAATTGGTAGGTCATATTAGTGTATGGTTGAATGAACCGAATGGGACTATGCCGATATCCAGCTTTCGGTTCCGGATGTACCGACAATAATAATCAAATATGATAAAATAAAGCTCACTTCACGTTCTCACATATGATTGAATAGATTTTCACCAACTTAAATTCAAATGTAGTGTATCAATGTAGTTGTATTATAAAACAGAAATCTTCAAAACTATTTTCTAAACTTGCTTTTTTGGGAATTTTTGCTGTAATATACAGGAGAAAATGAAAATGAGAAAAGCATCATTACACAACTAGGTTGATTTTCAAAACCTTCTTATAATCCGAATACCATACTTGCCCCCTGTCCCCCTGAATTTGCTACTCCCTCCTTGTTATAAAATTGCTTATTAGATTTTTCATTTGATGATGGTAATTTGATAACGAAAGGATAATTACGATCATAACAACACAACAAATGATAGTATGATTTCTTCGTGGATTCAATGGTACCCCCCTTTTTTAAGAATACTTATTCCATTTCCCTCTTTAGTTGCTTTAGTTGCTTTAGTTGAATACTTATTCCATTTCCCTTACTTAGTTGTTAGAAATATGCTGTACTCGTCAAAAAATACCATTTTTTTATAATATCAGATCAATTTTATCTCACTCTTTCCACGTTTGGGGCTTTTGCTATACTGAATTTCACTTAAAATAATCTTATAATCTCCTCGGATATAAAAGTAGTATCTGTTTTTGTCAGGAAGGATCGTTTCTCGTCGAATACATTTTATATTGAACTCCTCTTTTTTTAGTGAACTTACTACAGCTCTCCTTCATTACCCTTATAACCACCTCTGAGTAGTGTACAGGGTCCGGCACTCGAAGTGTAACCAACTTCAGACCGCTCGCGCAGCTGACGCACGGGCATCAGCTCTCTAGAAATTTGCTAAATGACAGTTCGGAGTTGTATTGTTTACAAGCGCAAGAAAGCATTTTGCCAAAAGTGAACGCGAAAAAAATCAGTGATGGATTTAAAACGTAATAGTGTGATTGCTTTATATTTAGATGGAAAATCACAACCAGCGATTGTTCGTGAGCTCAAACACCTTAAAGTGAATAAAGTTTTTGTTTATCGCACCATAACTCGTTACAATAATACTGGTAGCATCGCAAAACGTCATGGAGGTGGTCATCAAAAGACTGCAACGTCACGTGAGATGGTTCAAAAAGTGAAGAAGCGACTTGAACAAAATCCTCGACGAAGTTCCAATCAAATGGCAAAAGAACTGAAAATATCCGACCGTAGCATCCGCCGCATACTGAAAAATGATCTGAAGGTCAAGCCTTACAAGATACAAAAGGCGCATGATCTCACACCGAAGCAGCAACAAGTTAGACTTGAGAGAGCGAAGGAGATGCTTCGTTTGGCCGAAAGCGGTCAATTTCCGAACATTGTATTTTCTGACGAGAAAATTTTTCCAATTGAGCAATTCGTAAACTCTCAAAACGATAGGGTTTACTTGACCGACCGTTCATACGAGAATTTGAGTCATCGATTGGCCACCAGGAGGCAGCACTCGCAACAGATAATGGTTTGGGCCGCTGTAACCGCAGATGGGCGCTCTCCAATCGTTTTCATCGAGCCTGGCGTCAAGGTAAATGCGACATATTATCGGGAAAGTATTCTGGAGGTTGCTTTGAAGCCGTGGGCAGACAAACATTTCGGTGGCAGACCATGGACGTTTCAGCAGGACTCGGCACCGTCTCACAAAGCTCGAGTGAACCAAGAATGGCTGAAAAACAACGTTCCGAACTTCATCACGTCCACACAATGGCTCTCGAATTCACCAGATGCGAATCCAATGGATTATTCCCTTTGGGCCATTTTGGAGAGCAAAGTCCGAACTAAAAGATACACCAGTCTCGAGGCGCTGAAAAAAGTTATTGTCCGCGAGTGGGCCAAAATACCTGCAAGTCACATTCGGGCAGCTTGCGATTCGTTTTTTGACCGTCTCAAGGCCATAGTCAAGGCAAAAGGTGATCATATCGAGCAAAAGTGAATTGATTCTGAATTTTGTATTATTTTTACACATTTTGTACTTTGAATTAAGTAAAAGTAATTTTCCAAACTGAACTTATGGCCTTTTTAATTGGTTACACTTCGAGTGCCGGACCCTGTAGAATGTATATATGCTCTTCAAAAAGTATCGATTCTTACCTTTACTACATGTGCTCAATTTGGTGGCGATGCCTTCCTTTTAGTCTAAATCCCACTCCCCCTTGTTTGTCGACAATCAATATAAATTTTTCTTCAAACACCCCTTTTTTCACAAAATTCCGAACATTTTGCCTCAAATTCCCCTGTTAGCAAACACTTAGTACACCCCAACCCCCCTACTTCCTTTTTACCCAAATATCCTTATAACAACCTATGAGCAGCAGTAATAACTTCTGCCAAATTAGGTGTGGTAATCTATTGAGTTTGGTGGCAATTCGATGTGTAGTTCCGGAGTTATACCGTTACAAACGAACAAGCTTATATCCTCCTTTTTCATATATAGATAGATTTAAACTCAAAGTCAAATTATGTATTCACTGTAAAACAGAAATCAGACATCATTTTTACGTTTACAGAAGTTTGGATCAGTGTATAATAATTTTACACGATTGTCAGAATCTCCCACAACTGAAACGGTTCGCGTAGAAATGATAAACGGTCGCCGCTCTTTAATGATATACATTACATGCCGCAAATCAAACATAACAAAACTGTCCGATCCGGTGAATTTATGACTGTTTCTCTTCCACCGCGACAGTCAGTCGGTGGGTAGTTCTAGTACAGTTGGTTAACCGCCGGTTAGTTAATTCCAGCTATTTCGATATCAGTAGTTTTTTTTCAATTGGCAAACACAGCAAAACTTGTTCTTTGAAACGTGACGGATTGGTGGAACCCGTCGGAGTCAAGTTAACCTTCTGGTGGATGTAGAAATTCCTGACTAATCTATGCAGCTGTTAAGGTCACTCTTGGCGACTTGGCGATGTTCTATTCCGTTTGTTTTTCTTGCTGGCTAAAGCAGTACCATCATTTATGCCAAGATAGAACGGTTACTAGTTTGGTATTAAAAGTTGACAAACTGGTTCGAGTAGATCGAAAACATTACGGAAATGCTGTTATTCTAATGATAACCAAAGGATGTAATGAAATCAATTTCTCATGACGCAATTCGAATCTTATGTAACATCGCAGCATATAAAAGATGGATATCACAATGACAGTTTTTAAATGTTCTTACATGGAAAGACCATCGATTATGATTCACCTCTCATGTCTTAGTTCTTGTCTATCTGGTCATGATGTTTAGTATTACCTTTCTTATGATTTTTTTCTACTATATCAAAGAACGACTGATCGTCTACTCTATTTCTAAGTATTAATTTACATCGCCAAATATGAAAGTATTTCTACACGAGAACATGGCAATGAGAAGCACCTACGAGTCAAAAAAAAATGTTCCTCTTACTTTATTCTTGTCCACGCTAGCGGTAAAGCTACCTCTCCATGGATCCATCGGTTGTTTTGCTGCTCCCAAAGTCTCTACCAGAGAAGATTGACACAAAGCGAGATTAATTGTTACATGTAAATGCAATGCGATGAAAAACAACGAAAGCAACAAGCTAATCCCCGAAGACTGATCACCGAAACCAGCCCAGTGCTGGTCGATGGGCTTGTCAGGTTCGGTCGAGTGGCTTAAACGCCCTGCAAGTCACGAACCGAAAGTGAATCTGCCCAAAGCCCCTTGGCGGTGCAGCCGCCGTAGTTCTGGGCACCATTAAGATGTGATTGACCTAAGATCATGACCGATTGGCTTACCAGCAGTGGAGTATTAATAATAATGATGGCTGTCGGGGTGAAACTTGTTACGGTCCCGAGGCGAAAACAAATCGTGTTACCGGTTCAACGGTACTAGTGGCTCAGGTTGCATAACCGCACTTGTGATCGAACTCTTGCTACGGGTCACTGTATCCCATCTAATATTGAGTGCAGTCATAGCTCAGCTTATCAAGAAGAAGTGGAACGTGTAACAATGGTGCAACTGGCATTTCTCTTTTTTCACTCCAATATAAGCGATAATCTCTATGGAACGTAAACTAGATTAGCTCTCCTAGCGGCAGGCCATTGGCGTTTAAATACCGGAAGAAATTGAATCAGAAAATCGAACTATCTCCTCAATTCCACATTGTTTCAACCGACGTTGTCCACCGAGTACCTATGGAATTATAATTTGTGCCTTCGCGGGTTAACATTTAAAAATCGGTATGCCCTTACCCTGTTCGATCCAATCAGCAGAGCACTGTTAGAGGAAAGTAAAAGTGTACGGCGTAATAGACTTTCAATTGCTATTATCATTGAGTGGTTGAAAAGCCGTCCGGCTGAAACCACCCACCGGCAACGGAAAGTGTTTGGCTTTGTCTAGATGAACTGTGTTTCATATGGTCACATACCTTTACCAGGGCCCGCGTAGATTTATGTGTAGACCCAACAGACAAGGAAGTCGGACTTTGCGTCTCCAATTTTCGTTCCATTATCCGAAATCGTACAGATCCGCGTGTCGTTCCGTTGATTTGATATTTGCCGCCTCGCTGGATAAAAAACAAACAACTGCGGCAGCAAGCAATTACTTGTGCGATACATGAAATGACCGTATGATATATGCTATATGGCCATATATAATAAAATCCATGAGTAACAAATTTCGAACCTTCGCAGTTCTGATCAAAATTTCACACAGCAATTTTTTTTTAATTTACAGGTGACGCAAATTCACATATGACACATTCCATAAGAACATAATTCGTAAAATGCACAAAATATTTAACTTTACAGGTGACATAATTCTACAAAACGACACTATTCATAACTACTTAACTTATCAAATGGCGCAATAAGCCATTCGTACAGAATATCTGCTCCTGTGGTTCAGTCGAAACACCGGAACCGAAAGTTGAATCCACACACTTGGAAAAAACCCTGTTATTTTACATCTTATCAGATGCACATAACAAGAACATTCAATATTGTGTCTTAAATTCCATGTCATGAAATTCATTGCAACACATCACAATCACAAAGTATGTCTGTTAATCGACAAAGTCACAGAAGCACACATCTTCTTGGATGATAGAAAGGGCATTTAAATGCATACAGTCGCACCTGGTTAGATTCGAACTTTTTACTGTTTGAGTTATACGAAGTTTTATGTCAAAATTTTAATTTTTTTTTTTGACAATATCTGCCACAACTAAATCTGAAAACAGAATATGTTTTTAGACCTAGATTTCGCACGGTAATAGCTATTCAACAAGCCATAGATTGTCGAAATCCGTCCATTTTTAACGGAGATATCGATATTTTTGTGTAAACGACTTTTCGCCTTATTTCAGTAGTAGGAGTTTTACGCGTTTGATGATAAAGCACTGTTTCGGAGCCAAATGAAACACGATTTTTTATACTGTAACATATAATTGTTTCCATGTACCAACAAGACTGTGGCATGGCACTTTGCTTCGGACCGATTTTAGCACGGTTCGTTTTTGGCAACATAATTGTTCGAGTTTGACATATGTAAATCAGATAATGGCAAAGATGGCAGTAATATCATAATTATTTTGATTTAAGCTACTTACAGTAATAAATGCTGGAAGAACATTACTCCCATATACCATTCGACTCAGTTCGTCGAGATCAGCAAATGCGTGTGTGACAAATAATTTCACTCAATTTTCTTGGAGATAACTCAACCGTTTACTACAAACTCAGATTCATATGAAAAGTCGTATGCTCCCAAACAAGGTTCCTGAATTACGTTTGGATCCGACTTCTGATTGCGGAATCACAGGATAATATGTGAAACGAAATTAAAATAATGCAACTCATTTTTCGCGTAGATGGCTGAACCGATCTAATCTAAGAACCATCTATGATTCAAATGAGAGGTCTTAAAATCTTATAAAATTTCTCACTTTTTAGTCAAATTCGACTTCCGGTTTAGGAGATATAGGTATATAGGGTTTGCTGATTTGGATAGTCGAATACCAAATAAATTTAAGCGGTTTAAGTGGTATTCAGTTTTCGATTCGGAAGGTACCCAAAAATTTAATTCGCACTACAATTTCACAAAGATATCTACACAGTCCACAGGTAAATTTAACTGGTTTCGGCTACACCGAATTTAGAATTCCGACTCCAGTACTGAATCGTTTCTCAAAGCTCAATCATGTTCTCAAAAAGGAGAAATCGAACTTCAAAAGCAAAAATTCAAATTTAAGGACTTATGGTCCCAAACAAAATTGGTAAAGTTTATCCAATTCTGGAATTACAGGATGATGAGTTATTAAAATTCATACAGATATAGAAGACGTAAATTGTTTGGCGTATTAATTTATGTCCATACGAATTTATTTTGGGTTATTCTAGTTCCTGAATACCGGCTCTGGCAGTACCATGAATAATGACGAAAAACTCTGAAGAACTTACTTTGACATGGAATGTTCAATCGATTGTCACACGTTAAGATTGAAATTCGATACGATTTGTAGTTTCGACATTAAAGGGTTATGAGTGATTAAAACCTCAATTTTCCGTTTAAAACAACGATAATTAAAATAATGTCATGAGAGCTAAAACACCGAAGAATATCCATGCAAAAAGCACATGCGGATTGATAAAAAAAGGTATCATCTCACTGCAAGGTGGAATAATCACGTTTTTTTGGTGTGAACAGCTTGAAAAAATCTTGTGGCTTTACATCTTATAAGATGCACATGTTGTTTGAAAATTATATGGGTTGAAATCGAATTAAAAAAATCGATAGCAACAGCGAGACTTGAACCGTGAAACTTTAGATCACGCTAGTTAAAATGGTAAAATGTGCAAAATAAATTAGAAAAGTGCACTCTTTTTTTCAGAAACCGTTCATCTAATTTTCACAAGCTCAGGCTCAAAAGAAATGTGTTACAATCCCATACAAACATACCGGTTCCGGAATTACGACCTGATAAGTATAAAGAAATCTTCAACTAGTCGTATTATTCTTCAATTGGACAGGTTTGGTTAGTTTATGGCCAAATACACTGATTTTAGGTATACCGGATCTTCGTTCTCGGTTCCGGAAGTACCGAAAAAATGATCGTGTACTCCAAGAATTAAATAACTACAATTTCTCAGAAACGGCTTCACCGATTTTTACAAACTTAGATTCAAACGAAAGGTTTTAAGTGTACAATTTTGTCTGAATCCCATTTCCGGTTCCGAAATTATGGAATTAAGTGTGTATGAAATAGCATCCCGTCATTTAGAGTTATAATGCAAAAGAAGGAAAATTCTTTTAAATTTAATTCAAAATTCATTTTCCCAGTTCCTGGTTCCGGAAGTACTGGAAATAGTTGTCAAAACTCAAATCGGAATATTTTCTCAGAGACGGTTGAGTAGATTTTTACAAATCTATACTCAAATGGAGGGTTTTATGGTCTCATAGACTGCTAATGACTTTTGTTCGGATGCTATCTCCGATTCCGGAACAAAAAGATGAAGTGTGTTAAAAATTTATAACGTCATGTAGTGCAAAAATGTAAAATAAAACGAAAAATTCCCTTAAGGTTGACTCAAAACTTTCTATAAATTAGAATGGTTAGGCTAGTGTATGTTCAAACAAACTTTTTTGATCCTATTCAAGTTTCAAATAAAAGTTTTTCGAAGAATCTCTTAGTAATAATTATTCAAACTTGAGGTGGATTGAAACAGGTTTCTCTACGTCGTTTCAACCATCGGGCCAATTTTCACTAGTCAATTTTTCAAGTGATTGTTCAAGCTTTCTATATGAGAAAGGCAATAAGTGTACTTTTATAGAAAAGCATCGTTATCATACTTTTGTAATGACACTAACATATAGGTACAAATAGAATAAAAAAATTGAAAATTTACATATTTTCCACCTGAAAAATAAAGATTCAAATGTGGTAACCCTGCACGCTATACGAAATTGAACAAAGCACGCTGCGAGCGGAGCAAAGCCGCACGTACCGATGCGTTCCAGTTTTGAATCGTCATTTTGAATGACGATTTAACTGTTTTGACACTCATCACCCTATAATTTCGGAACCGGAAGTCGGATCTGGATGAAACTGCACAGTATATTTAAAGACAATGAGTGCTTTAATTTGAATAATGATTCTTGAAAATCGGTTTAACCGTTGATGAGAAATCGAAGTGAGTTCTATTTTCGGAACTTTTCTTCACTATTATCGGTGCTTTCGGAAGCTGAAACCGAGAACTAGTAGTCCCAAAGTAGTTTTATATATTCACTAACTAACAGAATCTGCTAACTAGATGAATTTAGCAGTAAGTTTTAAAAAAATGTGCACCTCGTTTCGCCATCGCTTGTGAAAAAATAGGGGAAGATGTTCGGTTGCCGGCAGTGTTCGATTGCCGGCACCCCACCGTAACTTTTGATAGAAAGTAGGTAGCGTCATTACAACAAATGTCATGTGTGTGTAATAGCAGCACGTTCTTTTTGTGCCGAATATCAAAGCAAACGGACGCTTGTACTTTTTGCTGCGCTTAAAACAAATTTTAATTGCGTGAAAATCAACACAAAAGTTTCTTATGACTTTTTTCATAGTATCATAAATTGAAAAGCATCAATGGAAAAGGCGAGTGGATTGAATATATATGAGGTGAAATCGATCTATTTCGTGACTATTGAAATTTTCGCATCCGAATTTATTTTTCGTCGTTTTCAAAATGTCTACCGATTTCGGATACCGGCACCCCAAGGTGTTCGATTACCGGTACCACATTTTTTTCGACAAATCGCGAAAAATTTGTCTGTGGTGTTTCAAATTTCTTTGTAAACATGTAAACCTTTTTTCGTCTAAAGACTTTTTACAGACTTTTGAGACTTCGATTGTTTGCAGACATTCGTCAGAAATTACAGACTTTCGAAAATTGGCGCGATCTTTTCGTTTTTGCTAGCTAAACTTATTGTATTACCTGGCATCTCGAGTGATATGCAGCACGTGGACAACTTGACGGCTTCAAAACATCCTTCATATAAGTAAAAACTTTGGTTCTCTGGTTCTGTTAGCGCTGCTTAGTGGATAAGAATCCAATAAATTCGACTGCAGCAACGTATTCAATCCCGCGAAGCCGGTGGAAGACCGGTCTAATCAACACCAAAGACGCCACCATCCAAATCATTTGCCAGGAGAGCCAAGGCGAAGTCACCATCAGAAAGTTGTAGTCTATAGTCCAAAACGCCTCCGAAAAGAATAAATTCCTTAAAAGTGGTTGAGTACATCAGGAAAAACCCATCGACGTCGACGCGGGATTTGGCCAAGCAGTTCAACACCAGCATCGGGATGATTCAACGGATCAAAGTTCGGAACTCCCTGAAAACGTACAAGAAACAGAAGGAGCCGAAAAAGTCCATGGTACAGCAAGTTCAGGCCAAAACAGGAGCGCGAAAACTGTATAACCGGATTCTTCAGAATAAAGACGGATGCATCCTGGTCGACGACGAAACCTACGCCAAGGAAGACTCTCCAGCGCTGTACGGACCGCAACATTATACGAAATCGGTGTACCAGGACCTGGACGACGCTGACACCACGGAGGCGATGGAAAATTTTGGGCAGGAGGTGTTGGTCTGGCAAGCAATTCGTACCTGTGGTTTGCGGTCGTCGATTTTCTTCACGAAGGGCACAATTAACGCCAAAGTGTACGAGGAAGAATGTCTGAAGAAGAGAATGCTGCCACTGTACAGAAAGCATAAGGCTCCTCCTCTCTTCTGGCCGGATTTGGCTTCAGCCCACTACGCCATTTTCCGTTCTACAGTGGTTGTCAAAAAATAATGTACAATTCGTGGAAAAGGACATCAACCCATCGAACTGCCCGGATCTTCGACCAATTGAAAGGTATTGGGCAATTGTCAAGCGGCACTTTCGGAAGGAAGGTACAGTGTCCCAAAACATGCAGGAGTTCAAAAAAAAACTGGACAGCTGCCACCAGGAAAATCACAAAAGTAACTGTGCAGAATTTAATGAAGAATGTCAAGTCCGAAGTGCGAGCGTTTCACAGAAACTAGGATTTTCTTCAATATAATCAGTGAAATGCATAAAAATGTCAATAACAATATATCGAAAACTGATGCCAAAATATGTTTTTTTTTTGCTTTTTTATTCAATAATCAATGTTGCTAACTACTTTTCGATACACTCCTTGATACTGTAATAGGCAGAGCTTGCATTTATAAAACGCTTCAGCTATAATTTTTCGCGATCCTTACACGATTAAAACATTATATATTGCCTATTTCGTAAGGTCTTTACTTGAATATTGTAGCATTGTTTGGTCCCCATTCTCAATCACTCACAAGGAACGTATAGAATCAGTTCAAAAGCAATTCCTATTATGTGCACTCCGTAAGTTAAACTAGGTAAAATTTCCTCTACGGTCATACAAAGCTCGTTGCATGCTCATTCACATCCACACACTAAAAGAGCGTCGAGAACAATTAATGGTCTCATTAATAACATACATAACATCGTTACACATCGGGTTGATACATATGGACTTCTGTCTAATCTTAATTTTTATATACCTTCCCGGCAATTACGAAACCGAGCTATATTCTATACAACCCATCTCGTACCAACTATGCTAAACTTGGCCCATTGAATCATATGATGTTAACTTTTAATAAGCAATAAGCGGAGCGATTGACTTTACAATAACGAAAGCCCAGCTCAAACAATATTTTAATTCAATACTATAGTTTGACGACAAATAAATAAATAATAAAATTCCGGAACCGGAAGTCGGATCCAAATGAAATTCAGGAAAATTGTATGAGACCATAAGACCTTTTGTTTGAATCTAAGTTTGTGAAAATCGGTTCAGCCATCTCTGAGAAAATTGAGTGGCATTATTTGTCACATACATACATACATACACACACACACACACCTTTTTTCTTGGTTAATGAATAGAATCTAAATTTAGACAGACACGGTACTTATTGACCGATGTGATACCTTACTTAAGCGAGAAATTTTTTGGGTATCATTTTCGAATGATTACGGAGGAATTCAGCGTTTTTGCTAGAGAGGGTCGGGTTACGGGTATTTTTGACGAACCCGACGGATATTGGTCAGGTTTGGGTATAGAAAAAGATATGTTTGCTGATTTTTTCATTTCAACGGGTACGGATCAGGTTCGAGATAAAAAAAAATTTGTCTGGTTTCGGAACTTTTCTCGAGTTCGGGTTGAGTATGGATGAAGATTTTAATTTTTTTATGTGATACGGGTCGGGTTCGGGTTTGAAAAAATGCATACCCGACCATCTCTAGTCTTCACCCAATGATTTATGATTACCATAGGTATAGTAAACTGTATTAGAAATTAAATCGTAATAACCGTTAAAATTTGGTGACATAACTCAATCATTCGGAAAATCATCGAACTAGGATCTTTTTCCATTAAAACCATCAAACGAACAACAGCTTACCATCACCGTGTAGCTGTCACCGGCCCAAAGACATAGCAAGCTGTCAGTGAAAACCAAAGCCACTGCCACGTAATCGCTAGCAAGCTGTCCTTCAAGCTCGGCAGACTGACAACTCGGTCCTAGAGATTCCCTGCGGACTGTGCATAACCTTTCATAACAATTCGTTCCACCTACTATACGACAGTCAGAGAATGGCGTCCGTATTACGTGAGCACATGGCAGCACTCGCGGAAAACTCACCGAAAGCAAGCGTACATTTTCCTTTTCTGTTAACGTTTTTCTGCACTTAGATGTAAAACGTGATACAGTGGGGTCTCGTATAGCGTGGATTCTTTATTGCCGGATAACCGCGATAAACGGGACCCATAGCATATGCAATTTCGACTGATTGGGACTGTGAACCGGCTATCTCGCTTCGGTCGACAGATAGAACCACACAATCTTCGGCAAACTTGTTGTAGATACTTAGACCAACAAATTAGTATAGTTTGACAGACCATTAGTTGAGAACTGCTCCACCAGAGGCGCTTTGATAAATGCATGATATAAATCATTCGCTTAACACAGACAAAACGATTTGAGCTTCAAGTGACTCACAAACTACAGTAGTTTGAAGAATGCGGGAATTCAAAGTTTGTCGAACAGAAAATGTTTCAACTCGGAATCACTTCATCAGATGTAATTAGTGTTCTTTGAATACACATTTAATTATCATAATTATAATCTTATTGAAAAATGAAAAAAAAGCGGTTTTGTTTGTTGGATAGTTGCTAGGAATGTCAGAGCATACATTATGAAAATCATGTTAGCTGAAAAGTTGTCCACCGAATGGCGCTGGTTGGTTCACAATTTGACGATAGAATATTTATTATGTGATATCTCTAAATCCTGATGATACAAAAAGTTGGTGTTTTCGAGAAGAATGTTCCAGAGTTCAAGACAGATCAAATAGTGTAAACATAATCTGAAAATTCTCCATTCGGTGGCGTTAGTGTGCAATTGAAGGTTGGAAATTCAGATGGTTTCTTCGAGAAGTTGTTCTAGGCAAGGATGACTTTTATCGTATCAAATAACGCTCACTAGCAACTCTTCATACGATTCAATCAGTACCGTTAAAGAGAGACGGATATCATCGCAGCAACAAAAAACCGACATGGTTCATTTAACATAGAAAAGACACCAGTGCGAGAGCGAATTTCTCTCGATGACCTGTCTGAGAATCAATGTTTCGAAATCTTACCGCAGCTACAAATTGCTTGCAAGACCATAGCTTTCTTACCAAATTTTTCGACTTCAATCGATGTCTCGGACTGGTTTAACACATGCCTTTCTCGCACCGTATAATATTGTGGTCCCGGCAAGGATTTGTAATCGAGTTTCACGTAGGTTTCGACGTCCATAATTATGCAGTTCAAATTTCCAGCAAGAATCGTATTGTACAGCTTTCGAACCCTCGGCCTGATCGATGCTTTTTGTTTCGGACTACGTTTTGGTTGTTTCTGCTTCTTATAGGTTCGAAGATTCAAACGTTCTTTAGCACGAAGAACATTTGACTTCGAAGTGCCCACTTTTTTGGCCACATCCCGAACTAAAACCTCCTTCTTTTGCTCGAACGCTTTCAGTATACGTTTATCCAACTTAGGGTTAGCAGAACCTTTTGTTCGACCCGTTTTCGGTTTATCTTCAAAGGTGTTATCCTCACCGAACTTCCTGATTGCATTTCGCACGGCTTTTTCACTTACTCCTTCCATTTTTGCTATCTTTCTCAGTGACAGTCCGCGTTCTGTGCACCATTTGTACACAATTTTTCGACGTTGCTCTGCTGAAAGTCCACGCATTTCGAAACAAACAAATGAAAACGAATAAACAACTGCACAAGTGGTTAGAGAAGAGTGTAAACAACAGGACGCAGCCATAAAAATTGAAAGATTCTGAACCATTGCGAAATGGTAGCGGTTTTTGGTTGCGTCCATACTTTCTGGGACAGTCTTTATAGATTGTGAACTGATTCGAGCAATTCTTGGAAATGGTGCTGTCGTTTGGGCTCCATATTGTTAACTCGACATCCAACGCGTCGAAACCATTCAGAATAAACTTCGCCGGTTCACTCTTTGTAGTCTCCTTTGGACGTCTTATAAACCAGTTGTCGTATGTTCGAGCCCCGACCTGGAAGGATTCGTAGTGTCAGTATGGTTCTGTACACTCTGAATCGGCTGCGAAGTCTGTTGAAATAGAAGGTCAAATTCCACTTCAGGAATGAATGTAATACCAAGTCTCCTTTGGAGGGATTCCTACAATTTTTCTAGCCATCAGAAGCGTTATAAATTTATCGAATGTCTCTTAAGTCGTTTGCGTGGCCGAATTTGTTACAATTTCGAGCTGATTATCCTTTGGACGTCTTCAATCACATACATTCCTGCAAAATCAATCAGCATTATCTGATTACGGCTTTTTTTAAATGTATCGTCTATTTATTTATTGTTCCCAATTATTTTTAATCATCCTTTCTAGTTCTTAAGTGATAGGCTCAGTTATAGGAGCTATCGTAATCAGTTATAGCTATCGTAATTCGTTGACATGAAAGATGAAGAGATTTGTTGCCTAATGATGAACGAGACTATAAAATTTACGCTTCATTGGGCTTCACAGTTCAATAAAAAATAAAAATTTAAATTGAATTTAATAAAATAAGCAATACATGCCACGATTTTTGTACTTAACATTATATCTAATAGTCAAAACCTCAGATTTCAGATGTCGATATTCATCCTAATACTCCAGTAGCATACTAGCGTCTTCTGGTAAAACAGTTTTCAGTTCGTCTATCCTTCGCCAACTTATTGAAAAACTGATTGATAACATCACTCTCGTAAACAATTCTGATTTTTAGTTACAGAAAACCACCTTGTAGATAAATAAATACTCATTCATTTAATGGTTTATATGGTTTATTTTATTAAGTCGACATGATCTTGAGCTGCAGTAATTTACAACCCTGAATTGCACGCTAAGGTTACCAACGAGATATATTTTAACTACAGGGTCCGGCACTCGAAGTGTAACCAATTAAAAAGGCCATAAATTCAGTTTGGAATATTACTTTTACCTAATTCAAAGTACAAAATGTGTAAAAATAATACAAAATTCAGAATCAATTCACTTTTGCTCGATATGACCACCTTTTGCCTTGAGACGGTCAAAAAACGAATCGCAAGCTGCCCGAATGTGACTTGCAGGTGTATTTTGGCCCACTCGCGGACAATAACTTTTTTCAGCGCCTCGAGACTGGTGTATCTTTTAGTTCGGACTTTGCTCTCCAAAATGGCCCACAGAGAATAATCCATTGGATTCGCATCTGGTGAATTCGAGAGCCATTGTGTGGATGTGATGAAGCTCGGAACGTTGTTTTTCAGCCATTCTTGGTTCACTCGAGCTTTGTGAGACGGTGCCGAGTCCTGCTGGTCTGCCACCGAAATGTTTGTCTGCCCAGGGCTTCAAAGCAACCTCCAGAATACTTTCCCGATAATATGTCGCATTCACCTTGACGCCAGGCTCGAAGGTCTGAAGTTGGTTACACTTCGAGTGCCGGACCCTGTACTGTTTACACTATTTGATCTGTTTTGAATCTGTTCTTCCCGAAAACAAGAAAAATCTATCCAATCAAATTGAAAAGATATAATAGAATCAACTAGAAACTCGGTGGGTGAGTTTCTAACTAATATGATTTTCATAATGAAGACCGCTACACTCCAAACATTTTTGTAAAAGACAAAGTCGCTCTAAATCTTTTAGTTTTCGCACTAGAGCATAGTTTTGATATTGAAATTTGTACCATAGCAAGCACACTAATTCCATATGATGGAGTGAATCTGAACTATACTTTAACTTTTTAATAAACTTTGAGTCTCTCGATAAGCTGTTTGAAGATTCCAGATGATAAAATATTCGCAATATATCATGTTCAAACTGTTTTTTTTTTTTTCTATTGTAATTCATATATTTATTATTTCATGCACTTTTCAAAGCGCCCCTGGCGGAGCAGTTTTCAACCAATTGTCTGTCAAACTACACTAAATTGTTGATCTAAGTATCTACAACAAGTTTGTCGAAAATTGTATAGCTCTATCTGTCGACCAAAGCGAGATAACCGTTCACAACAGTAATCGGGATCACTCGAAATTTCATACGCTCTGGGTCCCGTTTATCGCGGATTCACTTTTTACGCCCCCGGTAAACCGCGTTATACGAGACCTCTCTGTAGATACTCACCCTGCATGCCGTCGTACAATGGATATACATAGGTACACTTGTCAGACCGTTTGTCACGGTCATATCGTAGGCCGGATGTGTTTATTAGCATCGGGAGTTACCAACGACTGCTTGAGTAGGGTTATGGACTTGGCTGAAGACAGCAATTGCGAATGGTTTTGATTGTCACCGCGTTGAACGCCGGTATCAGCGAATGACAGTGACATGTCTTGTGTCGGTTGATTGTTTGCTCAGCTGATGGACGAGAAATGAGTGTGCTGTAATACCCAATTTGCAAGTGTAAGGAACGGGATGAATCATTATCCTCCAAGCAATCAAGTTTCTTCGTAGTCCTATCAGAAACGCCATATTTTTTACAATAGAATAAACACAAAACTAAGAAATTTCCCCAAATGCTTGTAACACTCTACGTCAATTGCTTCAGAATAATTTTACTGATTCGTATGTTTTCGTTCTTTCTTGTTTTGTTTCAGGTTCCACCAACAGAAGACTCATTTGGTAATATTTACCAAGATCAGCAAAAAAGTGCTGCCATATTGATGCGAAAGCATCTGGAGAGCGGCGATCTTATGATGGTAAGTCCGGTTCACATCGCTTCGTATAACTAATTTTCGTTTGTAAATTAATTTATTTCAAATCGCTGACTGTTGCAAGGTTGATAATAAATTTTACACAAGTCCCAATTATGGTTTAAATTTTCAATTTTTCAACAAGCCAGCAACAATACCCTGCTACATCGGGTGGACAACCGGTCTTGTAGTTGAAACGCACTGCTGCTTCTCGTTGTTGTTTACAACAACAACAACAACAACAACCATCACCGAAAATCCTCATTACCTGGATATTCCGAAACTTGACATTGACTTATGTGTGTTTAGCGGGAATCACAATGAAAACATGGAAGGTGAAGAGACGCGAACAATGAGGTTTCGATTTGGAAGGTCATCTATCAAACTGAGGGTTTGAAAAAATTGTTTTTGTTTTATTGCACTGTTGAAGTTAGCTCCCGTTTCTTAGTTGAGTGATTTTGACAATTGTAATCGCTACAAAATGAAAAAAAAATTGAAGAGCAACGAACGGAATGTGTCTGTTCCATACAAAAGTTCATTGGACAGAAGATGAGCCTTCATTCTTTACAATAAATTATACCTTTCAATAGACATGTTGATACTTCCTGATTGGAATTGAACAAAATTTGAATGAAAAGTTGCTGTAGTAAAAATTAACCTGCACATTCTCTAAAAAATGCTTCAATTGCATTTAATACTGCATGATTACTTTATTTCGGAAGAGATCGTCATGCTTACCATGAGATAAAGAAATTTTAAATAGTTACTTCCTTACATTCAATTGAGGAGTCTTTTAATAATTTCGATGTTGAATTTACACAGAAGTGTTCTTGATATGGATTCATTTAGCGCTTTATAAACTTTCCGACGCGAAAAAAAAACCATATCTTTAGAATACCCTAGAAGGAGTGAAATATTATTTCAATGAATTAAAAAACATCGAATATTACATGTTTTGTTATGTTTGTGTAAAATGTTTTATCGTTATATGTGAAATATGGTAGATTGCGCAAAACGATTTGTGTAGTCGTTTGAGGTTAGAGTTCAATATCTCAAACACCAATGAATGATTTAATTCCAAATTCTACGATTCCTAAAAGCGTGAACGAAGGATTTATTTATAAGATATCGAGAGCAGAAAATAGAAATAGACTGTATTTTGAAAAGGGCCAAACTATTTTTACCATTTTTTTTAAAATGGTTATTGTTTTAAAGTCCACTAGATTTATTTATTTAGTTATTTTAAGCACAGTCCACTAGAGTAAACAGAGTGACGACAATAAGTATCAAATATTTTAGTACCGACCAAAAAATGTTTCATTATTTTATTTATTGATCTCACATAAAATGAGTAGGCTTCCCTAAAAATGCAACTTCAATAGCATCTTTCGAATTTCGAAAATCTTTCCAAAAGTATACACTGAAAAATTGCTTAAATTCCGAAATTACGCGTTTTTTTTTACGTGGTACGTATCCCTCGCGTAAAAAGAGACCACGGTGTAGTACAAAAAAATAGATATAGAGAATGATCAATGAACAGTAAACAATCGTTGACCATGCGAAGTTACTCACAGTCAAGCCATCAGCAATCTTACACTGACCTCGCCTTGCGTATCTCATTTATCGTCTCCGATGACTAATTGACGCTAAACTGAACCATGACCAGACGGAACCTTCAAGCCTAATGAGATCTCTCATTTCTCTGTACTGAAATATCCGAGCTAACTTGACTCGTCATAAGTTGGTTCATGTCCAAACATAACTTATCCGTCAATCATCGTCGGTTGACCGACAGACCGACCCACCGAGCTACGAGGCCGGTTTAACATCTTGTTCCGGTCTGTTCCATTCACATGCTAGTGACTCCTAAAAGTTTGTTACGTAAACGTAACCGGCAGTCGGTCTGCGACATCAGTCGTGAATGTGCAGGTCAAAAACAAATGAAACGAACTGAATTCAGTAGTTTTTTTCTTTGAAATGTGAAAAGTGTTGTAAAAAACGAATATTCCTATCTTCTTCTCTTTCACTTGAACAAATCCAAAGCTGCACCAAAACTACCCAAAAACTTAAAACGACATAAAAAAAAGCCCAAGACAAACGGGTGTTATTTTGATGATGGAGAGAAACACTTTCACTGTCAATATCAAGTTTGTGCTACCGGAGAGGTTACATTGGTGAGACTTTGTTGACGTAAACCAACATAAAGTGGCCAACTGCCTAATGGTAAATACGTTTTTCGGATGTCATTGGTTACGAATGATTTTTTTATTTCTGGTTAGTGAAATACTTTTAATTACAACCGAATGCTCATGTTTCAAACAATGCAGAAAAACTCTAGGGGTCCCCGAGACTCCGTTCGAAAGTTGAGTTTTCCAGCAATTCTATTACCTTTCTATAGAGAAAGGCACAAAACTCGTTTAATATACCTAGATGTGTAATGATGCCTTTCTCATATGAGACATCTTTTCACAAATATCGCCAGAGGGTTCTTCCAGAAAATTTTATTTAAAACTCGAAAAAAAGAAACTAGAAAGTGTATTTCTAAATAAACTAACATCTAACTAACAACTTTACATACATCGTCGGTCTAAATGACGTTTCTCTTTTATAATCACACTTCACCCTATTATTCCGGAACTAGAAGTCGGATCCGATTGAAACTCATTAGCAACCTATGGAACCACAATATCTTTCAATTGAGCCTAAGTTTGTGAAAATCGGTTATGTCATCCTTGAGAAAATCTAGTGAGTTCCGTTTTGAATTGTTTGGTAACTAATTCCAGTGCTTTCGGAACCGGAAACTTGAAGCCGGTATAGCCGAAGTAGGCTCGTGTGGCCAACAACTAACATAACCTACAAATTGGAATAGTTTTGAGTCACATTCCGAAAAAATTATCCCTGTTTTGAATCGTCGCTCTGAATGACGGCTTACAATTTTGAACACACTTGACCCTGTAACTCCGGAACTGGGAGTTGGGAAAGTACGGACCTTTCAATCTAATCAAATCACATACACACACATTTACACATACAAACATTTTTCGATCTCGACGAACTGATTCGAATGGTATATGGTATTCAGCCCTATGGGTTCAAATGTATGAGGAAGGTAAAAATATGTCTGTGTTGATAAAATACTGTTTCTAAACGACAAAGATGTTCCGAAAATCGTCCTAATAGTTCATTACATCATTATGGAAAATCGGAAAGTGAAGTTACTGGAGATAGCTGACATCAGAAAGAAATCAAAAGAAAGTGTATTCATAATTTTGCATGACCATTTGAAAATGCAATCATAGTAGGTACAGAGTAGGTACCGCTTTTTCAAACAGCTGAGGAACAACAACAAATCGTATCACTGGTTCACGAGAGGGTTTGGCGTCGTGTCGGCATTCACTTTATTCGCCAAATAAAGCCCTCTGCGACTATTTTATGTTTTCATATTAAAAAAAAATCTAGCTGAAAATAGAGATCTGCATTGAATGATGCGGCCATCGCTGAGACTAAAGCGTTCTTGAGGCCTTGGAGAAATCGTGTTATGAAAGTGGTGTGGAAATGTTCTAATGCGTTAATGAGAAATAAAAAATTTAGAGTAAGAGCCAACTAAAGTGCAGAAAGTGTTACTTCGTAATGGCTCAGTATTTTTTTCCATTGGGCGCAGTTCCGGAGCATTTATGGGCTCAAATCTTTAAGCACGAAATATTTCGCTTTATATCACTCCAGCACGTTTTTCGGGTTGTGGCATGATGCCAAATCCAAACAGAAATTATTGGAGCGTCATGAGTTTTAGGAAGAGGGAGAAGCCGCTTCAAGAGACACTCTTCCAAATACATCTGTCCATCTATGGTGCTTGCGGCAACGAAAGGTGTACTCGGCTTTTCGCAAGTACAAATCACTATCCAAATAAACAACGTCTTGATGAGCTTCGATATCTTTTGTATCCGAAGGTTCTCGGGAACATCAACATTGAGAGGGGCAAGGAAATTCGAAGATTCAAAATTGTTTTTTCATTCTTAATAACAAAACAAAATTTCAAAAATTGGAACAAATTTGGCTTGCGGATTATTTCGTTAAAATAATGTGTTTGAAAATCTCTTCATACGATGATATTCTCATGCTCAAAATGTTTTTCTATTCTCTATTCTAGGAATCCGTTAAATTGCAGTCCCCCCGGGCCCGAATTTTCTCTCGGCTGCCCTGAATACACTTTCAACTATGTCTTCGAAGAATTTCAATTATTCTTTCTCATCGGATCAATAGTTAGTGTCATTCGAGTATGTCATATTTGTTAGCAAATCGATCCGAATGACCTCTTAACCTTTTCATTTCACACTTTCAGAAGAGCCGAACGAAGATCATTTGAAAACACTGAGAACATCTTTTTATTATCTTTTCATCACTCTTACGATCGAACGAATTATCGACATTGCCGACATTCTCTTGGCGTTTCACCAGCTGTTACGGAAACTATACGAACAGTTTCGACTTCCCGATGTTTTTCACTGTAGTACTTTTTATTGCGATAATTTGACGCGCAGCGATGCTTAACGTTTTAAGTTGAACTGCTAAGTGACATTGACTGTTCAATTCGAACTGCTAATGAATTGATCGAACGCGAAGATAATGAAAAGTAATTACGTGAATTTTGCACAAAACAGTTACTCAGGTTTCAGTTAAGTACAATATTCTTTAATATTTAATATGCAACCCTGATGCACAAATTCCAACTTGAAATTCCTGCCAAATCGATTTGTTGTGTTGAAAAGGAGAATTGGTATCACCGGAACAAAAGATTCACGTTTTCTAGATTGCTCTGTTAAAAAGTGATACTAAAGTTCGTTGTTCTAAATTTTCGATGAAATGTGTGAAATATTTCTTGACTTTAAGTTGTGGTGTCATTGAATCAAAAGAAGATAGACTTTGATGGTGTAATCGAAGTAATTATAAGTGATTTTTCATGCTCTAGAACGATGGATGCTACTAGCAGGGGAGTAGTAGTAGTAGTAGTAGTAGTAGTAGTAGTAGTGAAACATTGCGAAAAAAATAAACAAATTATATAATAAAACGCAGAAATTGATTGAATTACATATAATTTCGTAAAAATATTTGATTCTTTGGAAATCAAAATTCAAGTTTTACTCTGATAACTCATCACTAGTGTGAATATGAATGATTTAAAATAAAAAAAAACCAACTACCTATTCCATGTTTGATGATATGTGGAATAGTTGGTTCATGGTATCCGTTCATGCATGTTGTTAACATAGAAGCAAATTTATTTGAAATTTGAATTTGTTTGTTAAGCAAAAACTTGTGTTCATTCTATGATATGGTTTTAAGAAAAAAAACCTGTTTTAATCCACCTAGTGGTGTAATGATGCCTTTCTCATGTACATATAATATTGTGATATCCTATTCAAAAATTTTCTCTTCGATTTTTGAAAGAAACCAAGTGATTGTTTATTTGTTTATTTGTTTATTTGTTTATTTGTTTATTTGTTTATTTGTTGCTATATAATCCAACTGACAATAGGTGTCTTAATGAATAAAGTAAACTAAACTAAAAATCATTCAACTTAGGCTAAATTATCATGAAACACAACACGAAAAAGGTCAAGTAGCTTACGATAAAACAAATTGGACGACAAATTAAAATCAAAAAACTCAGCGAACTCGTTGAATTGTCGACATATGGATCTGAATGGCTCATGCTGTCCGTATACAGTATACTGTGTTTCAAGGAGCAAGAAATTACGCTGTCAAAGAGATCTTTCTGGAGCATACATATTCAGACGTTCGAGTAATGCGGGACAGTCAACAGCACCAAGAAGCAATTTCGCTGCGAATGTAGCTTGAGCATATGTCCTTCTTAATTCCAGGGGTTCAATGCTTAAGAGACGGCAACGATCCTCATATGACGGTAGCTGTATGGGGTCGTTCCAGGGGGTTATGCATAACATACATACTAAAACAGTGCTTCGATTGCGTAAGCCATCCTTAAGAGAACGAAATAGGTTCACTATTATATGCACTTCCGGCACCGGAACCCGAGAACCGGTATAACCGAAGTCGGTTCGTACGGCCACCAACTAACATGACACACAAACTCTTCTAGTACGCACCCTATAACTCCGGAACCGGAAGTCGGATCCGGATGAAATTCAGGAATTCCGTATGGGACCGGAAGACCTTTCATTTGAATCTAAGTTTGTGGAAATCGGTCAAACCATCGCTGAGAAAAGTGAGTGAGATCCATTTTGGTATATATGACCACTATATCTGGTACTTCCGGACCGGATACCGGGAACCAGGATAGCCGGAATCGGCTTGTTTAGTTGCCTACTGATAATGACTATCGATTTGTGTAGTTTTGAGATCAGTTTAGACAAATTTTCACGTTTTTTTATTCGCTGGTTTAAGTGACGGTGTACAACATTGAACACACTTTACCCTATAATTCCGGAACCGGAAGTCGGATCCGGATGAAATTCAGGAATTCCGTATGGGACCACGAGACCTTTCATTTGAATTCTAGTTTGTCGAAATCGGTTCAGCCATCTCCGAGAAAACCTAGTGAGATTATTTGACACACACACATGTACACACACACACACACACACACACACACACACACACACACACACACACACTCACACACACACACACACACACACACACACACACACACACACACACACACACACACACACACACACACACACACACACACACACACACACACACACACACACACACACACACACACACACACACACAGACATTGCTCAAACGTTTATAAAACAGAAAGAAGAGTTTCTTTCCTATTTTGTTCGTAAGTAAGAAAAAAATGACACCACATAATATAATTGAAAAAGAGCAGTCTACTTTTTCGAAAAATACAAAATACTCAGGAAGGAGAATTTTTAGCTATATGTGAATTTTCAGAAAACTACACTTTTGTACCGCAAGATGAAATTCAAGCCACTATTCAGTTCGCTTTCACATCTCATCCAAGTCAAACAAAACCGCTTACGTTCGGGACGGAAGAAACCAAGTACAGTATTGTGCAGTGAACAATAGAACGAGCTCGAAATGAGTGAACCAAATGAACAAAAGCTACCGCCGGTACGAAAGAATACAATTATTGTTGACTTCAGGCAGTGCAAAATTCGACCTTCGATACGAGAACTTGAAGGTTTGCTTAAGAAGCAAATGCATCTTGACATTGAACGTGTGCATTTACTTCAATGCAATAAGATAAATAATGTTATTTACATCCAGTTTTATAAATAGTTGGATGCAATTCAATTGGCAAGAGACAATAACAATGTGCACTATGTGGAGCACGAGAACATTAAGTACAACATTCCAGTATATATGGAAGATAGTGCTATAGAAGTGCGTGTTCATGATCTTCCCTCCAGTGTCATCGATCCTTATATTCGCAAAACTATGTCCCAATACGGAGAGATTCTCTCTGTCGAAAAAGAAAAGTGGAAGAATTTTTTCCGATATTCTAAATGGCGTACCTTTGTTACGCATGCGCTTGAAGAGGCCTAAACCTTCTTATGTGACTTTCGGTCAGGAAACAAGAATCCCGTGCAAATCACTTGTTACCTATGAAAATCAGATGGCCACATGTCAATATTGCCAAAAAGCTGTTCACTACGGAAAGCCATGTGATAAACTGGACAAGGAGACAACTACACCAAAGGACAACGGTGCTTCCATCACACCAACCCCAAGCAACCCCAGTACACCTGTGACAGCCATCAACAACAATGAAGCATCCTCTTCAACGAAACCATCAGTATCTTCTATAGAACAAAGTACACCTTACCATCCAACCAACCAGCAACTGCAAATAATGTACAGCAACTAGCAACGAAATCAACAACAATATCACAGCAATGGATGACGAGACGAACCACGAACAAACCGCCCTTCAATTCTCGCAGGAGGAAAATGGAAGCTCCTCTCCCCCTAGAAAAAGGGTGACAACGAGATCCAATACAAAAAAAAATTTATTTAAAATATCGGCTCAATCGGCCACGTAAAGCTTGTAGGCAAATAGGCTTGAATAAAAATATCTTTTAAATAAATAAAAAGCCACTATTCATTCATTTGCAATTATTTTTAAGCAAAACGAGATGCTCAATCATTCAAGTTTTGTAGTTATTTCCGAAGATTGGGTCACAATTCTATATCCGTTAACTTACTTATCTCAAAAATGGTTGATTTTATTCGACTAGAAAGACAGTTACTTGTGAACAAAATTTATTTCATGTCCGATGGAGCTGCATCACAATAAAAAAAACTGTTTTAAACACTGTTTCAGAAAGTATGGACGCACTTTGATTTCGCTGTAAATAATTCATAAGGGTTAGATATTCAAATTTTATTCGATATACTGATAATATTAGACTACAACAACAGAATATTATTCTCAACATTTGCTACTTAGCCATTGTAGACTAGCTGGCGCACCTTCTTGCGAAAGTTCCTCATTGAATTCCGTACAGACTTCTTGGCGACAAGTTTTGACACTTTTTTCCAATCTTTTTCGAACTGTTGAATGGTTTCAGCTGCTGAGACATGTTTCCTAAGATGTGCCTTCGTTAATGCCCAAAATTCCTCAATTGGTCGAAGTTATGGGCAATTTAGTGAATTCATGTCTTTTGGGACGAAAGTGACAGTGGCAAGAAGCAAGATCTAACCAGAAGACAACAGGATCCTTGTGGCTTCGAATCATGGGTAGAAGTCATTTTTGTAAACATTCCTTGATGTATATTTCGCTGTTCATTGAAGCAGTGGTAATGAAGGGTTTCGAAATCTTACCGCTGCTACAAATTGCTTGCCAGACCATAGCTTTCTTACCAAATTTTTCTGCTGAAAGTCCACGCATTTCGAAACAAACTAATGAAAACGAATAAACAACTGCACAAGTGGTTAGAGAATAGTGTAAACAACAGGACGCAGCCATAAAAATTGATAGATTCTGAACCATTGCGAAATGGCAGCGGTGTTTGGTTGCGTCCATACTTTCTGGGACAGTCTTTAATACACCTAGTGGTGTAATGATATATAATACTGTGGCATTCTTCGAAACAATTTTCTTCGATTCTTAAAAGAATAACCGAAATCGGTTTGTTTAACCGTCTCCTGATAAAAACTATCAAATAAAGAAGATTTGAGCTCGATTTAGAAAACTTTTTACGGTTTTCCGCCCTTTTCAGTGACGGTATAAAATTTTTAGCACACATTACCCTATATTTCCGGATTCGAATGAAATTCAGGAATTACGTAAGGGATCATAGGAACTTTTGTGAAAATCGGTCGCGCCATCTATGAGCAAAGTTAGAACCCATATTTTAATTTTTTTGCGCATTTTACCCATAACTCCGGAACCGAAAGTCGGATCTAAATAATATTCAGGAATTTTGTATGGGATCACAAAATTTTTCATTTGAATCTAAGTTTGTGAAAATCGGTTCAGCCATATCTAAGGAAAGTTAGTGCAAAAAAACGATACTTACACACATACACACATACGCACGTACACATACACACACACTCACTCACACACACACATACACACACACTCTCACACACACATACACACACACACACACACACACACACACACACACACACACACACAGTGTAACAGGGTACTCGGTGTCGGTATAGCTTCTTTCGCCGGGGAACTCTCCGTCGGTGTAGTCTAGATCTTTCATCGGGGATTAGACGAGTAGATCGTGGCGTTGCACCGTTAAGATATTCGGGGCACCATTGAACCGGAAGTCACCCTACAGCCGGAATCACTAGAGCGACCCAGGCACCCGCTCGGTCGGGTCGTATACGGATATCGAAAACGTCGGTTTCAGGAGAACTTCCATCGTCGGGGAACTCTCTGTCGGTGTAGGCTAGATCCATCACCAGGGACTAGTCGAGTAGACGCCACAACACTGATTTAAGTCGTCGGGGCATCAGCGAACCGGTAGCCATGCTCCAACCGGAATCGCGGAGCCGACCTCGGCAGTCCTTCGGGTGTACCGCGTGGCGTGCCGGAAGAAATTCCTTCGCCGAGGAACTCTCCGTCGGGGTAGTCTAGGTCCTTAGTCAGGGACTAGACGAGTAGACCGTAGCGTAGTACCGTTAAGATCGTCGGAGCATGAGTGAACCGCAAGCCATCCTCCAACCGGCATCATTGGATCGACCCAGGCATCCTTACGGTCGGGTCGTGGACGGGTATCGGAGGCGCCGGTTGCTGGAGAATTTTTCTTCTCCGGGGAACTCTCCGTCGGTGTAGGTTCCATCGTCGGGGATCAGTCGAGTAGTCTGGCGCGACGTAGCGGCATTGGGTCATCTAGGCGCCAAAGGGGGATCGAGATGGATAAAGAGAGAAACGCAGGAGCTCATTTTCTCCCAAACGAAGAAGTGCACGAGCAAAGCCTCCCCCGAAGTATTAAGCTTAGCTTAGTTCCGGGGGGACCGAGACAAGATGTCCAATGTGTTTTAGTGGGTGAGGTTCAGCCAGTCCCACTCACTAGTTCACAATAGCTGTAGCTTGACAACTACCGAGCGCGTGAGCTGGGAAAGTACATAAAGTATTTCACCTTGAAAAAAAAATAAAAAAAATAAAATAAAAATAAACACACACACACGCGGCCCACCGGGCCTCGGTTCAAAAGTCGGTTTTCACAGTGATTTCATAACCTTTCTATATGAGATAGGCAAAAATAGGAAAAACTTTTCCAGTCTTTTCCAATTTAGAAACACTATAACATAGACGTTGAATGGCATTTTTTCGCAGCATTCAACTCGAGAATGGTATCATATAGAAAAATTTTGATTAACATAGTTTTAATTGAAAATTTTGCGTTCTTGCATAAATTTTTGTTTAAAAATAAATAAAAATAAAGTTTTCATCATTATTAAGAATTTATATTATTTTGAAAATATGTAACTTTTTCAAATATTATTTCTACATTCTAGAAATTTGACAGTATTTCACTTTGAACTTAAGTTACAACACATCAAAAATACCTTCTTTGAGTTATTTGAATTTCAGGTGTTCTTTTCAAAATAAAATTCAACAAAAAATTATTTTCAACGGTACTAAATTTTTTAACATAGCCCCCTTTTTTGGCCCGGGTTGGTGGTTCAATGCATAGGGCGGTGTTCTTACAAGCCAGTTGTCGTATGTTCGAGCCCCGACCTGGAAGGGTTCTTAGTGTCAGTAGGGTCCATAGTACTAGCCATGCAATGATTCTGTACACTAAGAATCGGCTACGAAGTCTGTTGAAACAGAAAGGCCAAATCCCACAAAAGGAATGTAATGCCAGGACTTTGCTTTTTATAATTAAAGCATTGAAGAAGACACCAAATCGACCGGACCCACCGTTTCTGAAACATATATTATGGGAAATTGTTAAGGGATTTTTACTTAGTCCCTTCTCAAAAGTAAGGCTAGAGTAAATTTCTGATGCAAATTGTATCTTTTTATCATAAAGAATACATATGCTAAATTTGAGCCAAATAAAAAAATTCCAGAAAAAATCGACCTTCGATTTCGTATGGAATGATAATAAGGCAAGAAATATTTTAACTGAGACTGTCTCGATGATATAAAACCTGTTTTAATCCACCTAGTGGTGTAATGGTGCCTTTCTCACGTACATATAATATTGTGGTATTCTATTCAAAAATTTTCTCTTCGATTTTTTAAAGAAACCAAGTGATTGTTTATGCATAACATACAGAATAAAACAGTGCTTTGATTGCGTAAGCCATCCTTAAGAGAACGTAATGGGTTCACAATTATAAGCACTTCCGGCACCGGAACCCGAGAACCGGTATAATCGAAGTCGGTTCGTACGGCCACCACCTAACATGACACACAAACTCTTCTAGTACACACCCTATAATTCCGGAACCGGAAGTCGGATCTGGATGAAATTAAGGAATTCCGTATGGGACCGAAAGACCTTTCATTTGAATCTAAGTTTGTGGAAATCGGTCAAACCATCGCTGAGAAAAGTGAGTGAGATCCATTTTGGTATATATGACCACTATTTTTGGTACTTCCGGAACCGGATACCGGGAACCAGGATAGCCGGAATTGGTTTGTTTAGTTGCCTACTG
The DNA here is from genome assembly GCF_030247185.1 of Malaya genurostris. Taxonomy (NCBI): domain Eukaryota; kingdom Metazoa; phylum Arthropoda; class Insecta; order Diptera; family Culicidae; genus Malaya; species Malaya genurostris. The sequence continues at coordinate 91,095,305 of NC_080572.1, read as the reverse complement.
ATAATGACTATCGATTTGTGTAGTTTTGAGACCAGTTCTGAAAAATTTTCACATTTTTTGCTTCGCCGGTTTAAGTGACGGTGTACAATATTGAACACACTTTACCCTATAATTCCGGAACCGGAAGTCGGATCCGGATGAAATTCAGGAATTCCGTATGGGAGACCTTTCATTTGAATCCTAGTTTGTCAAAATCGGTTCAGCCATCTCCGAGAAAACCTAGTGAGATTATTTCACACATACACACACACACACACACACACACACACACACACACACACACACACATATACATACACACACACACAGACATTGCTCAGCTCGATGAACTGAGTCGAATGGTATATGACACTTGGCCCTCCGGGCCAATTTTCACTAGTCGGTTTTTCAAGTGATTGCATAACCTTTCTATATGAGAAAGGCAAAAAGGCATTATCACACCATTAGGTGGATTAAAAGTAGGTTTTTTCACTGTCATGAACTGAACAATAAATATAATCCAATAATCTATTTCTTACTTAAAGCTAATTGCATCACGTTTTTGTCAATTAAAACAGTTTAAAACGTTATGGTCATTCGTTTATCAAGTCAAAAAAACTTACTGACTTTATGGGTGAGGTTGGGAATCGAACCCATGTTCGAACCCGTAATCTACATTGTATATATTTAACATATGTAGAAATAATCCACTGTCGTGCCGACTCGATTTTCATCAATAGGTTTTATCATAAGAAATCAAGTGAGCTATACAAAAATAAGTTATTTGCGTTTGTAGAGCCTCCTGGGAGTCAGCAAATAACTTTCAAGCAAAGGAGTTTCCTCACAGATTTCTTGTCAATCCTGTCCTAGGAGATACACTACGAAGGACAAAACGTGTCAACGAGCCAATTATGAACACAATATCGAAGAGAGTCAGAAATCAATCGTAACCGCAAGTAAAACAGACGAGAAACAATCTATTCACTCAATCATACGCCCAAGCTTCCTTGTCAATTGGTTTGCCGTCGCTGCCCATTCGCTGGTGTGACCTTGCCACACTACAACAGCAACAAAAAAATCACTCCATTTCGTCTGCCATCCACTCAAACTTCGTCCAATGCTTCCAGCCTGTGTTTGGCCTCTGTTTCTTTCAATATTTTGCTCACCATTCCGAGCCTCATACAACCATGATGATTGATCAGTTTCCGTTGAGTTAGTGCACATGTTGTCCGGCATACGACATTGACCTCCATATTAATCGTGGATGGATTGGTTTCACTTTCGTCGGAAACCAGTTCGACCACAACATCGTCATCGTGAGCGCAAGTGCCTAACAACGGCCGCGACATCGGCGACGACGGGCAACAATCAGCTTTCCCGGCCCATAGGCATGTGTAGCATCGATCGGACGGGCATCTTTCTTCGGAAGGATGATGCCGCTGCCGCTCGGGAGGGAACCGTTGACAGCTCGTCAACGCGGATTGAGGATTGCAGAAAACATAATGATTAATGAGTAGAAAAAAAACTTCAGCTGACCTGGGTGCGTGATGATAGATACAATCTTTCATCCAGGGTCAGTTCGGATCAAAACTATCCTTTAAAGGAAATTTCCACTTCGTCACAACTTTTTATGATTTACGTAGTGCAATATTATTTATTTTCGATAATTGAAGCACTGGTGCGCATAATAATAGCTGTACTATTATCGTCCCAAGCAAGAGTCTCAATGCCAAAGTTCTACCCACGACGCACGACGGACGATGGATCTTGCGAATCGGCACGGTATCCCATCCGTGATGACCATCCTCAGGTCAGTTCGGTCTGAGCCGCTTGAGATAGGTCGTATTTTTCATGCCGTTCTACCAACAGGCCGGCCATAACGAGCCAGCTGC